>NC_137580.1:31255559-32455559 GCF_963210335.1 Falco punctatus
CTTGCATATTTTTCCGTGATCTGATAAAAGCCATTGTCATATTAAGCTGGCTTGGACTTTGGAGCCTCACAGAGAGAGTATCAAGGTGCAGGAAACAGCGTCCCTTGGAAAGAATAGCATGCCAGTGGGAAAAGCATGTCAGGTAGAGGATGCACTGTCAATGGGTAATTACAGCTTGTTGGGGCTATCCCAAAGAACACTATTTAAAAGCTTCAGTTCAGGTAATAACACAGTTGTACTGATTCTAATGCCCTCTAGACAAAATGTTGTTCTGTCTGATTTACAGTACTGAGAGAAAAAAGCTTACATTTCTGAATCTCTCTAAGGTTTTCCAAACAGTTTCTGATCTCAAGAGAATGGTGAAGGAAAGTGTTTCTAGAAACATCAACTTCTCTTTCAGTTCTTAGTTTTTTCCCTAATTTGACAAGAGATTGGATGGGTTTCTGTTGTCATGGAAAGAAATGTGAATTGGAGTTTAAAAAAAAAAATATTTTAAGTCAAACAACCAGGTCCCTAATTTACGGGGGTGGGGACGAGACCAATTTTAACTATATTTAGTTTCCGTTTACAAGAAGAAATATTTACTTCACTTTAGTATGTTATATTTGTGCAAGCCAAACATCATTATGCAACTTTGATAACTCAGAAAATTACTTTCATAGCACTGACTGAATTAAGGTCAAAATCATCAGGATTTGAAATACATTTTTCCTTTATTGATACATTTTTTTTATTTTGTCCTTGCTGAACTTTTTGGTTATTCTTTATTCAGGTCATGTCAAATAAAAGAGCAGAATGGACCAGTGAGTAAAAGCACTCTAACAAGCTAAGATAAGATGCTCCATCACTTTGTGATGAAATATTCAAACACATTGCCCACTGGTATCAACTTATTCATGACTGATTTAAATGATACACTGAAAAATGTGCTTTAATCTTCCATATAATAACTCTTAAAAAATTAAAACTGAAATTACTGTTTAAAGAAAAAGGCTAGCAGACATTTCAGTCATCATTTACTTGACTGTACATTTTCTGCCATTAAAGTGGCTGGTTTCATTAAGGAACTTAATACAGCAGCAAGTGCAATGCCGTTTATGATCTAGAGTCGATAATTTGTGAGCTATTGAATGTCTCAGTGGGTATTGATGTCATTACTCTTCACATTAAAAAAATAATATTCTTCCCAATTATTTTTCATCTGTGAAGAACTCGCCAAGAAAACTGAAAAGAATATACGTCCTTATCCTGTTCTCTGCCACTTTACGCATTTTTCTTTAAAGTTTAATCGAGAATATTTAGAAGAGTTTCTGATTCAAAATAATATATCTGAGTTTGAATACCCTTCTGCCACTTAATTATTTTTCCCGTAATACACACTTGGCACACGGAATGACTTCTTTACCACAGGTTTAATCAATGCCAATAAAAATATATGAGCTTAAAAATTAGAGCACATGGAAAACAGAACTACATACAGAACTGATTCTTCAAACAGCCTTTTTTTCTCTATGAAATATTTCCATTTTAATGATAATTTTGGACTCCTGTTTCTTAATCAGTTCTTGTTCTCCTGAACTATAGTCAAAACAGAGAGAAGTTAACTGTGAAATTCACTATGACCCTGGGAGAAATTGAATATACCTTGCTTGTCAATTTATCAGTGAGTATGTTAGTTTTGCCAAACTACATTTCTCTTTTTATTTAGTTGGATGATCAGAATACTTTTTTTAAAACAATCTGGGGACAACACAGGCAAAAAAATAGCATTTAGCTGCCTGCATTAAATCACTGGAATGTATATGCTGTTCCTTGCTTGTTGTAAATTAGGAGTTTTCTGCAAGAGTTAATCAAATTACAATCATTAACAATTATTCAAGCATGGAACTGACAGACAGAAATTTGCAAGTTATGAGTCCATCCCACGAATTTCATCCATTCCTTGATGTATTAAAATTTCATGGAAAGGGCAATAAAATCTTGCTGTACTAAGATCCACAAAGCTTTAAGACTGTCTTCCTTAGAAAATCAGTCAAAATTTTTTCATTTTGTATTTACTAGTATAATTTTTTCAAACGCAAAAAAGAAATTACAGCACAACTAGGAAAAAACTTTTCAGAAGGATTAAAAGCAAGGATGTTAAAAACAAAGGAATCTTATAGGCTTACAAAGATTTCACTTCTATATTTGCCAGCTAGTCAAGGGCGTCATTGACTGAAAGCTGTTTACACATAGCAATCACACTTACAATGTGGAATCAATTGGCAGTCTCTTCCAAGTTCTCTTTTTAGTACTCAAAAATACTGCTGTGCAGGTAGTATCCACGCTAATAACAGATGCAAACAGAGAAATCGAAGTCTGAGTATGCAGGAGTCAAACCTGACTGATTCCTGAAGAAGATCTCCATAGATCCACGTTAAAACAGGCTGAGTGAAAAGGCTGGTCTCCCAGCTTTTTGAAGGAGCCTTGCAGACACATTAACTCTTCTTCACGTTTAAATTACAAAACCTGATGAAAGGCTCTTGTCCTAAAGTTTTTGCATTTTTCCAAATATATGACATGATTCTTTAAAAATATATTACCTCTGCCTATAAATATTGAATCTTTTACAGTCCCACATTGTTACAGTTACAACAATATTGCTACCTATAATAGATACAAAGGACATTGTCAGAAAGTATATGGAGTTATCTGCCTTGGCAATGTCATATTCTGTTCAGTGAAATGGACTCCTTTTTCCAAATCTTAAACACTGAATTTGCTTAAAGCATGACTAGGAAAAACATCTCTACAACCTCATATAACTCTAGTTATATTTTCTGTCTGGAGGACAGTGACACTTACATATCTTGTGAAAGTCATAAAGATAACAATAGAAAAACCCTAAGTGTACCTTTCTGAAAAATCCAGTGCAGACGTGAAACAAAGGTTTTACTTTCTAATTTTATCTGACGGTGTGTTTTCTTTGTGTACTAAATGCTCAGCTATACTTAAAACTATGTTTTCAATTATGTGATTAACTTTATGTATTTGTGTAGCCCCATTGAGCTTCATAGGATCACTCAAGCAGTCAAAAGTTTGCAGAATTGCAGCTCAGACTTGTTGATAAGGGGTTTTTTCAGTGAAAAAACAGACTTTGTTTCACAGTTCATTCATTCATTGAGATATATGTAGTTGCAAGTATTTTAGGTTTTTAATTACAGTACACTATAAAATAATAAAGATAATATTTCCCTGGAAACTGAGTGTTTATCTCCATTCTGTAATTTTACAAGGATAGAGATGTCACTGTCTTTGCTACAAGAATGGCCCTTCTGAAGTGATTTCCATGAAAGTAGTCGTTGACCATTACTCTGAATCATACTAAATTGAGGTGAATCATCCATTAGAATTAATAACCCCAAAGTTTCTCAGAACATATCGCAGAAATGCATGCTGATTTTACAATTTCTGTAGAAACAAATAGAGGTTCACTTTTGGGAACCGCATTTGCCTTCTTGTGGATGAAGTGTACATTTCCATTGAAAAAAGCAATTTTGTGCAATCAGTTCAATTTCAATCTTTTTTCTCTTTCAGAACTTTTGTCTCTTTTTTTAAACAGTTCTCCACAGAAGTCAGTCAAATAATGATCTGAAAAGGGACTATATTGTTTACAGTATTTTCTAATTCATTGATGCAACACAAATATGCACAGCAAAGAAAAAGTGGCTATATCATAAGTATGAAGAGTAAGAGTAAGCTGAAAAAAAAAGGAAAATTCCAGACTACCTTCATTGCCTCAGACTAATTCAGGAGGCTAGGTAAATCTTTAGCTACATCATTTTCTCCAAATCCTGTTTCAAATTGAAGTTATATCCTGTTCTTTGTTAATGCAACTAGGGAAATCTGATCTTGATACAGAATCATCACAATTTCTTTGAGCTGAGCTCTGCCCCAAGATGCTAGCAAGAATGCTTTTGTGTTCTTATATTTTCTTTTTGATCTGCTACTTGCAGTTTCATATATCCATGTTCTAGTGTGAACTGCAACTGAATCAACTATCCCGGTATTGTTAAAATGTCTTACAAATACTTCATTACAGCTGGAAATTCATAAAGGGAACATATATAAAAATTGGGAAGAACTTGTTTTGCAATTAGAACCCTGGACTGAAAATCAGAAGATCTGTGTTCACCCCTGGCTCCGAGTGGTTTTGAGTGATTTAATCTTTCAGTGACTCTGTCCCAAAGTGTAATACATCCTTTTAGAGTTCTTATCTAGAAGGCAAAGTTCCTTAAGTCCAGGTTTGCTCCTTACTTTCTATATGTACAAAAAATTGTAGGCCAAATTATTGTTTGATCGTTCTAGATACCTCAGTAAAAAAACAAAGTATTGTAGTTCTTAGAAACAACATACAACAATCTTGTTCTCTTTACCTTCCACACGGACTGACATCGTGGGCACTGGATAAAACATTTTCTTCTCTGAAGTTAACGGTTAAGCTACTCTTGTCTTCAGCAGGGTATGATTTCATTGAACATGCTTGCAAAAGATCAATTAACTGGATTTTTTCTGTTTTGCTCTTCTCATCTTAATCTGCCTGCAGTAGCTGCAGTACTATTATTTCTGCGTCAGGAGAGTTTGGGCTTGCTCCTCCTTGCACTGAGCCAAGTCTCTCAATTGTTCCAGCAGGAACGGAACAAATCCATCGTCAAATTCAAGCTAGAAAATTAACAATGGATTGTTATTAAGAGCTACATGCAGACACACAAGCAGGGAAAAGCCAACTTCATTTTCAGACTATTTAAAGAATTACATCTATCAAGGCTCCCCTAGTGATTGCCAATTCACTTTATCAATTACAACACAAGCTGGAATCATTATACTCAAACATCATCATTAGTGATGGTGATCTTCAGATGGAACAACATCACCTTACCTGGATGCACCTCTGTAGTGATTAGGGCTTTACTGGGGCATATAATCCAGACATTAGACTCCTATACCGACACTCAGCCAAACACTTTATTTTCACACCAGCCTGGTAATCAAGCATCCAGTTTACAATTTTCAGGTGTCAATCTATTCACATGAAGTATATTTTAGTGAGCACACAGAGAACAGTTCAGCTATACAACAGCCTTTACCTAGCATTTCTGAAGACCAATGCACCTAAACCCCTTTGTGGAGGCTTTTAATTGGGAAAGTACATAGTACACTAGATGCTGTACAGCTTTCTTACTTACAGCAGCTCCCAATACATAGCTGTAATCTTGCTCTTAGCATTGTAAATGGACATGATATCAGAATCTGATCATTACATCTCAAAGAAATATTTTTCCATAACAACAGATAAGTCAATGTTCACTTTGCAACTGGGTCTTGAATTCCAGTGTATCATGATGGGCATAAAGTTTGCAATATCTCAAAGACTGACTTTCAGATTGGAGCCTGTAGCTATTTCACTCATAGGTAATTAAACAAGCCATATATGGGACTTTTTAGTGAATGCTGTTCTCAACAACACCCATTATAAGCAAAGCTAATTATTTTTAGTACAGCATGAATGTTAATGGATATCTGTGTAAATCCTACACACTTTAGCGAAAGATTACATGTAGATTTTACTGTACAGAGAAACAAACTTAATTGCAGAAAGGTGCCATACCAGTGTCTGACATTAAGACAAAGCACAACAGTCAGAGAACTTGGACTGTCCCTGAGTACTCTTTAGCCATACCAGTACACTGTGATGGAAAATATCCTTAGAGATCTGCTGAAGGGCACGATACTTCCAAGTCTACAGATAAAGCACCAGTACAGCTTATTTTCCACAGTTTCCAACTGATTGGAATCCCCATTAGAAAAGGTCAGGCTTCATTTGACACAGTTGCATTCAGGAAGCCTGTGGTCCATCATAGTTTAGGTTAAGATAAAGAAAAATAAATGCTGCTTAACTCACCCAGTAGGAAATCATTCCATTATACTATGCATACAAACTATGTACTCAAGGACATGTGGTTTTATTGCATAGCTACTGAATTTTAAGACCATGTAATAAATAAATGTTGTTCCTAGGTCATGAAAAGAAGATATTTGAAAAATAAGACAGGCATTTTTTGAGCTTATTTGACATAGGAAAGTCTAGCAAAAATTAACAATAGGTATTACTACTGCAGCTGTCATATCAGGATTTCAGATTTTTCAATATCCATTTTAAGTAGTTCAGAGCTATTTTGTGAAATCCCTGTTACATAATTAGCTTTAAAAATTACTCGTCAGTTGTCTATAAGGCACAAATGGAAGATGGAAGTTTAAAATAATGCTTATTCTTTACACAGTTGAAAAGCTGTGCCAATATTATCTTTGTTGTGGCAGCAGCTGCTTGCAAATGCCTTTAGAACTGATTTGGGTGTCTCTGTCATGTGTTAATGGAATCAGACACAGGCTTTAATAGTGTGTGTTCAATGTATACAGTTTCTGGGTGATCCTACCAGAGCAGATAATTTCCTAGCAGCACACTGACTGAGCAATTACAGCATCATCATATCTGTATGGATTTTTTTCTTCATCTAGAGTTAGCATTTTTTAGCATTTTTCTTCTCCTTTAATACCCCTGGTTGTTAGCTGCCTGGGTTTAGCCACATAGATTTGATATGTACATCCAGTTATTGTCTTGCAGCTAACAGAGAAAGAAAAGAAAAAAAGGCCCCAGAGAAACTGATTTCAAATAAAGGACTAAAAAGCAGTTCATATAAATACATAACTTTCTGCAGTTTTAGGAATTTTAACAACTCCCTTAAGGACAAAATTATTAAGATTATGGAAAGACTGTCACCAAACACCTCGTGAATGAAGTGTCCATGTTCTCTTGGAGATATGTCCAAGATTCCTGGTCTTGGGCAACAACTTCAGCATCACACCACACATCTTGCCCTGGCACCAGTATTGGCAGGCAGTTCCACAGGCTGTAACTCTCACATGTAACTCTTCATGAGAAGCCCATGGCATGGACAAGCAGAACCGTCTGACCTGTGTTACAGTAGCTGAGCAAAGGGAGGCAGGAGCAGAGGGCTGAGCTACGGGCACAGCACTCTGCCCGTACAGTGACTTTCTGCATAAAGAAATCTAACAGTCCTTCTTATTCTTCATATGTATTGCCACTAATTAAGTGATGTTGTTCCACTTATTACTTGCAAGTGGGAAACAATAAGGTAGACAAAATGACACTGAAGAAGGAACTAAGGTTTTAAATGTGTAGTAACTCTGAAAGCATAGGTATGTCTGCCTGGGATTTGACAGAAATTGTTTCAAATTATATCAAGTATACGTGCTTTATTCACAGACAGTTCTTTAAAAATCTTACCCATTTAAAAATAACATTTAAAAAAAATAAAATCTATTGTCCAAAGAAAGTTAAGACAAGTAGAAAAATTCTTGTCACTCCAGACTGGCAGAATGAGAGCAAAGTGAAAACTGGGACAGGGGAATAAATTGGGTAGTCATTATTTTAAATAAATCCTGATCTGGTTAAAAAAAAAAAAAAAAAAACACTATTGAAGGTAAATTAGAAGTGAGACTGAATATCTCCTGTCTGTGTGGTCATCCCATTAGACCAGCAGAAGTTTCATTCAGAAAGCATTCCTGAATGGAGTGATATTGTCATGGGAGTAACAAAAAAAATAATTAACAGTATTGCTTCATACCACTGGTTTATCAAAGCATAGTATCTTGCTGTCCACCACATTTAAAGCGTTATCCTCCACTATATGGAAAATTATCCTCCTGATTCAAAGAGCACAGCATTTTTCAAATACATATGTCCAGTTGCAACAACCACAAAAAAAAAAAAAAAATCAGTGTGGTAGCTGAAGTATAGAAGTACCAACAGTTCTCTGGAAAAGTGATGACTCCACATGACAGCCCCACAGACTGCACTGCAAAACTGATGACCTTGTACAAGAGTTTAATGAAAACTCTTCTGCTTATAATCTGAAGATTGAGATTTAACACATTTTACCTGCATATAGTCTGGTACAATAGATACAAATAGGATACATTCTTTTGAAATTAAATCAGAGTTGTGGGCAAGATTATGAAAAGTGCTGAGAGGGATTATAAAAAAAAAAAATCCACATACAGGCAAACAGAAATAGTCACCTACCTCAGATAAATCAACTGAAGTTAGATGTCCAGAATGTTTTAGTGATCTTGAAAATCCTATTAGGTACCTCTAAGCATCTAAATGTCTTTGAAAACTTATCCCTCTGTGCTTAGCATTATTAGGAATCACTGGACTTGAAAAGCTAAAGGGACTCAGTGTCACCTGCAATATACAGCTGTATGTTTCAAGCAGAATTCATATGATTCAACAGTACAGCTGTCCAATCAAAGATCCCTCTGCCGTCAGCAGAGGAAGATAGACACCCATCATAAAATCTCCTATAAAGGATAAAGCATTCTCTGGAATACCTTTCTCAAACTTGGCATAAATTGGCCTCTGGAAGACACTTAGAGGGAGTTTAAATGACTAGACACATAATTCACACCTGCAGTCTAAGCACAGAACGAAGAATTCGCTGTGCTGCTAATTTCAGAAAGCCTTTGTTGAGCTTCTGCTCTGCCCCAAACAGTAATTAGGTTCATGTTTTAACCTGTACGATTGTGATAGCTGTCACAATTAGAGCAGAAAGATTCAACCTACAGAGAGGTTCCAGGCACCTATTTTTTCTACATCCTCGTACACGGATCCCCAATGAGCTGCAACAAACCCACATGTTGGATCACTGAGTGAATATATCGGGTCACATAAAGGCACAAAGATGCAACCATGCTGCAGTCTGTACGCTTATTTAGAGACTCCTTTTTAACACAGCAGCAGTAAAGTGGTCTTTCCTTTCTCCTACTCAAGGATTACACACTCAGCAAAACTGGTCAGTACAGTCTGTTACGGGAGATCACAAGACCTGAGTCACTTAAATTTGACACTACATTCATGAAATGAAAATAAAAAAGACCAGCTCATTTGACAAAGGGGAAAACTTCAGAGTTCACTGGGTGAAAGATTTACCCAAGGAATTCTCTGAAATACTGATGGAAGGGAGGAACATGAAATTTTGAGGTATGGCGGGCCAGAGACAGCAGGGTTATACGCAAAAGGAAATGAAGGGAATCTGTGAATTGGCTTTGAGAAAATGGCAGAGATAATAAGGACACTATAGCAATAAAAAGTACCATTTTTTTCACAATGGTCCCTATGCTGTGAAGTTAGGTGGCAATTTATTTTGAAGCCACAAAGTGTAGGAGTGAGAGGAAGAATAGGTATGTATTCTCATTCTTCCCACACTTCCCATAAAAGCTTGTTTATTCACTAGCTAACAATTAACGGAGACACCTTTTGCAGCCATTTACTCTCATTGCATTTAGTTTTGTTCTACTTTTGATCATGGAAATGTGACTGACCTGCAAGCAGGATAGTAAGTCTGTTGCCTGAAGTACCCCACTTATTTTATCAATTATTATCATTACAATAACTGCTGCAAAATTAACTTCAAGTAGCATGAGCTACATTGATAATATCAAGATAAGCACCTGAATTTTAATGAACATTCTATTTTTAACGCAAAAAATGAGTTAAATAAACCTGAAATTGTCTGATACTAAAAAAAATATCTCTACAAACACTATTTTCATAGAAGCTTAGAAAGCTGCTCATTAAATTTCACTATGGGCAAAGAAAATTTTTTCCAGCATTTGTTTCCAGTCATATATAGCCTGCTTCAACCTCTTTTAAACTTTGTAATCTCCTTTAAATTCAAGGGATATCTGAACAGAACTATATTATTCATCACTTACCTTTCAGATTTATAGAGACAGACTAGAAACAATGGAAGGAAAAGAATTCTAATGAGAGTTTCTTGAGTGTGTAGATTAAGACTTCTCATGTTCACAAAGAAACCCAGCAAAACTTTTGATCTGAGAGACTATGAACGTTAATGATCAGAAAGAATGTCATGAAGGATTTGTTTATATTTTTAAAACCGTACATAAAAACTATTTATAAAGGAGACAAAATGCAGGCAAGAAATGAAAGACATTCTTTTATAAATTAAAAATGTTTGCTTTCTGCTATAACATAAGAAAGCTAGATGTAAGAGAAGTATACTATGTGTATGTTCAAAGGCTTCACAACATGAGGTATAGAAGTATTTAAAATGGTAACAGCTCAGAAAACAGTACAGGTCTTAAAATTAAATCATCCTCATAAATAAATCATCAAATAAAGGTAAAATGACAAATTGGTATTAGTCTAATACAAACTTAGCTGAAGTATTAATATCCTTTTTTTCCCCCCTTGGAAGGAAAATTGCTGTTAAAACTTGCATTCGGATAAAGGCCTTCGGGTCTAACTGTTTGTGTTGCGATTCTTCATTGCTTTTGGTCACTCATAAGAACTCTAGTGATGTCAAACCATCCTTAAGATGTCAAACTACAGAGCACACAGTATGATGCACCTTTGAAATGCGCTCTACTGTTTCTGAAAGGAAAGTCCAGGTTCCATATCTTTCCTCTTTACATTAGGCTTTGCACCTGTGTCCTTGGGAAAAGTTCCCCCTGCTCCTTGATAGGGACCCACACTCTTAGTGGCAGCTGTACATTTCTTCCTTGGCTGGAGGACCATGTGCCACCTTGCAATTGTAGGTAGGTCTGATACACATGAAGGAAAAGATGGCTCACTTTGTACAACTGGTTGAACCCAAGATTTCATGGGAATTTTCCTATGAAAGACAGTTGAACCTGAGAATATAGGCCAGAGTATTCAGGAGAATATCTCCTCATAAAAAAGAAGTCATAAGAATAAGAAAAATCCTAGTTGCCTAGTTCTTATCAGAAGGCAATTCTAGTTCTTATCAGAAGATAATTCTTGTAACAGTATCTGGCTGCAAGGAAATTTCACAACATTTGTATTTTCAGCATGCTTCATACCAGTTATGTTTTTTCACATAACCTTTGTTCATAGAACTCCTGTGACCCTTCTTGTTCCCCCTGTCAGACTTCTAATGGTTTGTACTGAAACCATCCTAATTAGATCGTGAGATTTGTAGGGCATGGACCTTGTCTAATTGTTTGTTTTATAACACTGTGAGTGTATAATACCTATACTAGTAATAAAACCAAATCTTGTCCTGTGCTTTATTATGCTTGTTACAGAGAAACAGCTAGACATCTTGTTTTTAGCCTGCTTTCTAAATTAAACATCTTATATGATCAATGTATATCTCCATGCATGTTTGTACTTGCAAAATTTCAGACCCCTCTGTCTAAGTTTAGCTACATTTACATTCCCACAATACAGGAGTGAGCTCAGAGATAATAAATACCTATCATACTTCATGAAAATAGGTGTGTTGAAGATACTACTTCCCTGAGAAAAAAAAGCTGCAGTACATGCTCAATGTTTTTGAGATACTATAAAACAACAGATAGGCACACTACAGCTCAAATCTATGGGAAGATCATCAATCAGAGCTCACATTCTTCAGATTCAAATATGCATCACACACCTATAGAAAAACAGATTCACTAGTTGTAATGCTCGTACAGCTACTTAAGAACTTACAAGTGGATCTAGTGAGTCATGCCAAAGGTCTTGCTTTGTCAGGCAACCCATTACTGGCTGTGATTAACAGCAGGCACACAGTGAAAAGCAGAGTAGGGCAGATACATAGTGGTATTTCCCCAGAATACTGCCTCCAGCAATGTGTGGATCAGGGACATCCTGAGCCTGGCATTATGTCTGTGTGCTTAACAGCTCTCCCCCCATCCCTTACAAGGATTTGTTCAATTGCTTTTGGCAGTTCTGTAAACATCTGGCATCCATAACTTCTCAAGGTAAAGGAGTCCCACAGCTTACCTACATACTTCACAAAGAAATGTCTTCTTTTACTTGCCTTGCACTGCCACCTGTTAGTCTTACATGATACTCCCTGGAGCTTATTTTTTAAAAAAGAACAGCTTTTCCCTCGTTATTCACGATTTACAACCTGTGATTCTAATGACCTTGGTCATAATCTCTCCCAGTTGCTTGTTTCCCAGCTGTATAGGGCAAAGATTTAGAATGGATTTAAAAGACATTGGAGCTTCACTGACTTCAGTGGCCTTTGGATCATTTTCAAAAGCAGTATACACAACGCAGCTATGATTAACTACCTTCTGTGCCAAAACCCAACCACTACCTCTTGAGATATTTTTAATATTCCATATTATATTTCTGGTAAAAAATATGGAGATATTTCTGTATTTTTACATCTTGAATTGATATCAACATGTGAGAGATAATTCAGGTCTCAAATTTGAAAAGAATGGCACAAACGTTACAATAAAACTATTTTTACCAGATTAAAATAAGCTCTTGATATTTACTACCTGAAGAACAGAAAGGAAAAAGAAAAAGCAAACACCTTTCACCTTTTCATTAGGGCATAAGGTGTAAAGGAAAAGAAAACAGTACAATAAACAAAATGGGGATGGGGTGGCTTAGCACCATTTCCAGGCTAAGTTCCAAGTCATTTCTATAATCAAGTTCCAATCCAAGTAAATGTTTGCCTCATTTCCTTTGGATTTGGCAAACTTAAGTATAGGAAAGTCAAGGGCTTATTTTTTCATTTCCACTTTGATGAAAGCATTCTTGCTTTACTTGCAGTTTTCAGATCAGATCAATTGTTTTATTTTTCTAAAATGCCAAAAGCAGCATAGCTAGGAGGAAACTTATGCAGGAAAAGAATGAGTTGTTGTTTCTGTACTTATTGCACAATGTCACTTGCTTTTTTCATGTGTTCTATTAGTTCTAGTAGATCCCACGCTCTCTAAAGCTTTATTTCAGAAAGGAAAAACTGCAGCAATTATGGTAAAAGATGTCAAGATACACAGCACAACTATCCTTTGTACCACAACTCAAGGAGTATGGCGTTCTTTTGTCACATACCTCTTAAATATATGTGTTCTGCAGTTTGTCTTACATCAAAAAACTCTTCTTAATGCAATGCAAAAAGACATTTAAAAGATAGCACTGGTAGCTGTGAGTCACTTAGTTTGGAAATAAATCTAGGGTATTCCGTCAGAGCAGCACAAATAAAAAAGCATCTTTTGAATGCCAAGGCCAAACATACAATACTCTATAGGCATGGTGCTTGCTATGCCCTTTACTGGCAGATTGATTTTCATGTTCTGACTAAACTAACAGTTAGCAACATTATACTGCTGGTTGGATAGCAATGACAGCCCAATTAGAAAACACAGTCAATGAATAGGTCAGGCAGCTGGGATCCAGATATTCTAAGCAAGACTAGGCCTTTCAGTTTGTAAAACTTTCTGTTGACCTTTTCCTCATCATAAGTGACCCACCGTAAAAACATGTCAAAATTTTGTGCGGAAACAAAACAGAAAATAAACTATGAACTACCCAAATAAACAAACAGCTTAAGAAAACCTGTTGAGAAATAGTTAGCAAAAGAAAGAAAAGAAATGGTTTATAGAGAGATTCCTGATTTCCCCATAAAAGTGTGCATTGTACTGGTTGCTGGCTTTGGGGAAATGTTTTTGGGTAGCCTGCGCTACTCAGACATATAATAGTCAGATATATTTTGTAGGCATAGAACCACCAAAACTAGTAATGTATGTCTGCATTATTTAGCCCACTTACCTTACCACAGAAACACAGACCATTTTGAATTTTGGCTTGATCCTACTTAAAATATGTATATGTGTGTGTGTATATATATATATTTATAATATATAAATAATTCCATATAGATTTGAAGTTATGCAGCCTGAAAGCAGGCAGTAGAGATTTCTCAACATATGATGTATACAAAGTGGATGGATGGATCAGGACAGCATTATAAACTCCCAAGTAGGACACTACATAAATTGCTATGCTTTTAAACTTAACGGGAGCAGCTAGGTTTTTTCTATCAAACTGAGAGTTCAGTTCTGAAAGTACAGTGTTAGCACTAGGGCTTCGAAATCTAGTATTCATGACATGTAAAACACGTCTTTGGAGACAAAGTTCCCACCCCTTCTAAATCAACAACAAGGCTCCCTTGGACTTTTAAAAGAGCCAAGATCTGTCCTGAAGACTACTGATTTTTTTTACTCAAGATAGATCTCTCTGCAATACACCAGTGTGTGCTTGATTGTCATAAATACAGCTTTTCAATATCACCATTGTTATCTCCATTAAAAAACCCTTGCTTATGCCTTTTTGCAAAGACCTCTTACATTCAGAAATGCCTATCCTCACACCTTAAAACTTTCCATCATGGATGTTTCTTCTAGCATTGGCTAATCTCGCCTTTGTGTTTAATCTTGAACCTGGCTAGACTTAATGCTATACATGAGCAAGAATAGTTCTCAAATTTATTCTGTCATATGTCCTGTTTCCAGCTCCCACAGCTGACTATCTCATGGCCTTTGCTATGCCACAGCCTTTAGAAGAAATGGACTTACTTTCCTCTACATTGCCATGCTAACTTAATGGTTTCACGTAAATACACATTTATAACAGTAGCAGCACGTATTACTGCTCATTAAGCTCCTTTCAAAATTGTGTCAGTGGTTTTTGTTGCATAAGCAGCAATGTCAGGATGCCATTACAAAACCTAGGAACAGCATTAGCTGAAACTGCACAAAGACTCTGGTGTGTGCATGACACCGTTCTCTGAACTGCAGTGTAGGTACATCTGAAATGTGCTTGCTCACACTACAGAAACTACTCATTAGCATCTGTATATAACACATCATCACCACAGGGAAAGCTAGTTTAAAATCATAAATGTCAAGACATACTTAACTTAAAGGTCAGATTTAATTACAGTTGTTGAAACTGAAATATACCAATTACCATTACTATGTCAGAAAATTTCTTAAAACTATTTGAAATGTTTTCTTGGTGCCTGTACTTTTCTGTAATTGACATCTTTTGTTCCATGATGGAGATGTTTCAATGGGCATTTTTTTGCTAACTTTGAAGCAGAGAGAACAAAACAGAAAACTAATGAACAAAGCACCACCACAAAGCTCCACAAAGCCTGTTCTCTGCATTATGATATTATTAATTACTTTCTTGTAATTGGCACTTCAGATAATCATTTAGATAATGGAATTATTTGAAGAATCTTGTGCGTGGATGAAACAGATTTAACTGTGTGGCTTTTAGGTTTAATGACAAAATAAATCAATAAGTGAAACAGACTGGTGAGAAAATAACTCAATAACTGAAAAATTTGCTCTACCTGTAGGCTTTTCCAAGGATTCTACTGGGAATAGTTATTGACTCACATAAGTATTTTAGTTCTCTCTTTCCCCCAAGGTACAGAAAGTTTGAATGCTGTGATTTCATTTTCTCTTCTGTTACCTAGTGTTTACTCTCTCCTCTCCACCACAGCCAGGATTTTCAGCTTACCTTTTCTTATACTTTTAGCAGAGTGATAGACTTTTTTTTTTTTCCCTGAAGGAGCCATTCCCAGCTAGATAGAATGCAGCAGAGAAAAGGTTAAGCTATATAAAGATGAATTCCCCAGAACAGCACAGATTCTAGCTACTGTGTAGCCCCTGTGCAAAAATTCAAAAGTCTAAAAGTGAATAAAGCAAATGGCTCTGGAGGAAAATATCACTAGCTGATGAAAAAAGGACATCAAATGTGCTGATAAAAGAGACTTACTCATTTGTTAAGTTGCATTCATCCTGCACCTGAGGTGCTGGGTCCTGACAGCATCCCTGGTACTGCAAAGTGTGCCAGTGCCCTCTCAAGCATACAAATTACCTGAAATCAGTGAAGTCTTGTGCCCTCTTCTTTCACAAGCCCCAGTACTTGGAGCTTCACATACAGCAAAAGAAAAGAGCTCAAAAGTCTGAATATACTGAACATACACATTAACTGAAAGACACAGTGAAAGATGGCATCGGGTACGCAACACAAGTACAGCAGAAAAGTTCAGTACAGCTGGCAGTTCAGAAACCATTCACAGTACACCAAAAAAACAGCCTCGACTGTGCTACAGTGAAAGGCAAACAGGGTAGTGGAGTTTGCGTCGCCTTGCATCTCAATAAATGGGAAAGAATGACATTTAATTAAAGAGTTTCCTGCCTCCCAGGTACTGGTGACATTGAAATCAGTGTGGACATAAGGCATTTAAGCCAGCATCATCCAAAGAAGTCTCTTATTTAAGATTTACAGCTGACTGTTAGAGAAAAGTGAAAATTTATTAAAGGCTTCCATCTGGCAGAATGTATCATTAGTATTCAAACTGATAGCAGCAGTGATTTAAATTTAATAATCCGAGTAGAGATATGCATCAAAAAAGAATTCTTCTAAAATACATCTAATAGCAATAACTGACTTCTTTATTATAGTCTGCCTGTGAAAAATGCCAGATATCAAAGAATAAGACATCAAATGTTAATTTCAGTGTGTTCTTCCAGTTGAAACTCCCATTAAAATAATATACTCGGTGCAAATCAAGTATCATAGGCTGTACCTGTTTGTACCTTTCCTGAGCAAGATTTAAAACATTGGGACCCAGAAAAAGCTAAGAAATTTCCCTTAGCTGAAGAGAGGTTGTATACTGTCAGTGTTCATGCACTAGCAGCAAGGGCAGCCTCTGTGAGGGGAGGACGGGGTCCGGCTGGCTCCAGTGGTCCCTCCGCAGGGCACAGCTGTGGCTGTGGCACCTCTAGCAAAATTATTTCAGAAAGTGCAAAATGCTGTCCAGGAGAGAGGATCAAGTTTAAAAAAAAAAAAGGGGGAAAAAAGGTGCGAGAAAGAGCCTTGTGAACACCAAGGTCAGAGAAGGAGAAGGAGGTGGTCCAGGTACTGGATCAGAGTTTCTCCTGCAGCCCATGGAAAAGCCCATGGTGGAGCACCTGCAAAACAGTCTTTCTGTTAATTTTTGCTAGTGATACAAAGGAACATTCCGAATGTTGCAGATAGAGTCATTGCTATATCATCTGGCAGGTAAATAAGTGAACAAACAGTAAAGGACAGTTTGTTCAGGAAAAAAATAAGCGTGAACATTAAGACAAAATACAAGCATCGCCAGCTGAAGAGGTTGGAGAAAAAAAGTTCTGTTCATTATGAGAATAAGCATAAATTAATTACCCAGTGCACAATTTGCATCGTGGGTGTTGCACAAACAAAAATACTGACAAATTAGTCACCCTTTTAATGCTTTTTTCTTAATTGCAGATTAACGGGCAGTTCAGCTTTACAGGTTGGTAATTTGCCACTATGATCTGCTTTTAAAAAGTTGAACAAGAAAACATCATTAGAATGCTCCGTATTAGCTGTTGGTAAGAAGCCAGATTAGGCTGTCTGAGTTGGACCAGGTCCTTTAAATGTTCCACAGCTTTCTATCAGGAAGGCAGGCACTACTTCTGCATTGGCAGTGTTATAACAAGTGATCGATATCAAGACATTTACTTCTTTGTCACTCCTAGCTCAGCAGGGGTGAGCACAGGCAGGGTCTGATGGAAGACGGCTTTTGCAGTCATCAGGCAGCTGCACAAAGCAATGTGGGCTTGTCTAGCAGGGGCTGGGGGTATGGGGTGCAGGTGTGATGGTGGCTGAGGCCCCGCAGTCCCTGCTCCTCCTCCCGCAGATACCTGTGAATGTTCAGCACTATAAAAAAAGACAACACGTTTGACTTTTTATCTTTCCTAAGCCTTTTTTTCCCCCCCCAGCAATGAATATGGATTCATACTAACTCTGACACAAGTTTACTGAAAAACGGGGTTTGGTTTTCATTTAAAAACTCTGAAAATTAAAAGGAGCTCCTTCCTATCTTTTTCAAAATGAAACATTCTATTTTTCCACTTATACGAAATGACCATTGCAGAACCCCTTAATTTTACTTTTTAAATTTCAGTTTAAAAAAGACATTTTGATTTCCTCCCATAATGCTTTCTTCCAATTGATGCATTCTCAACTCATCAGAAGAAAACTTTTAGTTTTTATTATAAATGAGACTGATTTGTTGTATTCTTCAAAAAACCCCAATAAGCAGGAAACAAAATATATTTTTTTTCACTGTACGTCAGATTCAGAGAAAAAGCATTAGCAATTCAGATTCTTCACAGATTCTACAATGAAATAATATACATCAGCACTGAAGGTGTTCATACTATTCCATGTATAAGTCTCACCTTACAAATTACAAAATTTCCACACAGACTTTGCACTCAAAAGCTCATAATCTTATACACATTAGACATTGAAAACTGAGGCATTGTTAGGGAGATTGTTATACTGGGAAAACCAAGTGCTTAAAGAACACGGGACTGCCAAGAACACATGGGGAATGGTGTCATTTTTGCTAGTAATGTCAAATTTTTAAAGCTACTGGAAACATTCCTTGCAGTGGCACATCTCGGCTTTGCACAATTCAGAGCTTCTTGGCCAGACCCCACACCATGGTACCAGAAGTTCCAACTTTACAGCCAGTGAAGATGCACCCTATTTGGCTCTGTAGGAGCCAGTTATGGTGTAAAAACTCTGGACTATACTTGAATTAGTAATTTAATTTGTAAAAAATAAAAATAGAAAAAATATTGTCATTGGAAATGTTTTCTTAATGCCCATAAACAGAAAAAAAAATCATAATTCTTTTATTAGCTCAAGCGCAAAACTACATGAATGAAACTATGTTGCTCCAATTAAACAGGACTTTGTAGAACTATAATTCATTACTCTAAGCATCATGTTCCATGAGCAACTATGATGTCTTTCTTCACAAAAATTCATTACAAGAAAAAAAAGCATGTTAATGGAAGTAAAGCATTCATAAGTGAGCTTATGTTCAGCCCCACTAACTGCCATGACTTTTTCCACAAATCTTTGTCAGCTTTTCATAGAATGTTATTACATATTTGTACCTTTTCTTAAATCCCTGAAGCTGTTTGAATCAATAAGAATCTCATCTTTTCCTGAAAAAAATACTGTTTATGACTAACAGCACAGTTGTGGGGGGAAAAAATCATCCTTGAACAGCTCAGAAATTACAAGAGAAATAAATAGCATCAAGCATGTATTATGTTAAAATAAAATCTCAAGATTTTCATGCCTTAAGTGTGATTACTAAATATTTGGCATCAGTGATACAGAAACAGAGAATATTTCTTCTGTAAGATCAGAAAGGCAGAAATGCTCACTTTATTTAAAACCAAAAAAGGGGAAGTCATGTAAAGAAAGACATCTCATAGAGCTGGGGTAAGTGAAGATACCCACAATTGTTTAGTACCACCAAGTTAATAACAGCAGGATACCCAATATGAGTGCATGCTTCTGCTGTACGCACATACAAGCTGGATAAATCCTCTACTGGATAAATTAGGACTGGACATAATCTTCTTACCCTTGACACTCAGCGATGCTTGATACAGTAACATAAGCATAAGCAACATATGTGCTATCTGAAGTTAATTGAATATCATAAAACTCTGTATTATTATTATTAAAATCTTCCATCTAAGGAATCTTACATTTCTGCACTGGAACAGTTTGAAACATATGAAAGACTGCAAACAAACCATCCAAAAACCGCCCAGGAGAAAAAAACACCCTTCTCTGGTCTATTGGTTGCAGCTCACATTTCAGGATAATGTATATAGGAACTCAGAGCCAGATTCATCAGAGCTTTATTGACTCATTAATGTTGCTCTGAATAAATGAGAGTTTGTGTGTAGATTTAGTTTGAACGATAATTGCTAGGATCAACAGTGTGATACGTATTTAAACCTAGGACTACTGCCACTGAATAAATGAAGGAATCATTACCAGTTAATCTTTGTAGGGCAGGGTGTTCCTTGCTGGACCAAAAAATATCAGCAATAATTTCTGCAATGACTGGAAAAATCTTCATCATTTACAATCGTTAGAAGATTTTATCATTTTGCTGAGCCAGAAATACTGTAAAACTTTTGGAAGATTTTCTGAGCTTATTACAGCTTAAAACAACAGTATATAATGTAGAAGAACAGACTGTCCAAGTGCTTTAAAACATTCCTATGTTATAGAGAACAAAGTCATTATTTTTAGACTAATGTG
This sequence comes from Falco punctatus, assembly GCF_963210335.1. Taxonomy (NCBI): domain Eukaryota; kingdom Metazoa; phylum Chordata; class Aves; order Falconiformes; family Falconidae; genus Falco; species Falco punctatus. The sequence goes on from NC_137580.1 coordinate 31,275,640, forward strand.
TGGTTTATAAATTATTACTATTCATTTTACTGTCATCCCCTAGGATGAGAAAGGCTATCGGAGGATTCTAAAGTATGAATTGGTTCCTTTGGTCTGGAAACAAAAGTCACAAGCTAAAAGAATTTTTAAAATTCTTTGCTCCGAAATATTTTTTTAAAAACATATACTTACTATAGAGTAAAAAATTGTAAACTATACTGTCATTTAGTCTTAATTTTAGATAGAGCTTGTTGCAGACAGCTCCAATTTGGGGTGTCCAAGCCTCAAGATAAAAAAAGCAATCTGATTAAACAAGAATTTTCTGAAAAACAGTGTTTACTACAGCTGGAAAAGTAACAAAAATTGGGAAAAAAATGGCAGGGCACTTGCACACCAGATTTGAATGATGGAAATTATTGGGTCCAGGCTAGATTTTCTGATGTGAGGCAGTGGCACCCTGCACAGAGAAGCCATTAGATCAGAGTGCCCTGCCTGGGTCAGGGACTCTCCCCTGCTTCAGGCTGGAGATGTAAGAGCTGTTTCCTGCCCCTCTCTGTCTGAGGGGATTCACTTTCTTGTGTTGGCTTGATTCCACTCTGTACAAAGAATTTATTGCTCATGAACCCTGGCTTCCCAGATCTCACATGACTTTCTGTCCACTAAGCTATAGAAAAAGTCTTTCTTTCCCCTTTTCTGCATAGTCAATGAAATGATGTTATAAAACATAAAGATTTTGGTTTAGCTCAATTCACAGTGAGAAACCATTTATTACTTAGAGCCAAGAAAATTACTATAAATCAATTAGAAAATGTAAAATACTTATTTAGTAAAAACTATAAAGTATCTACATTAAAACAACCTTCAGTAGAATTTATATCTTAAGATCGTCACCACTGACATTCCACTGAGATGAACAAAGAAGTTTAGCCATTCTTAGATGACTAGTCAACACAAGTTATTTTCAGAATTGTAAACCTCAAACAATATCTTACTTTTTACTGCTTTAATATGACAAAAAATAGAATGGAATTAGTAGCTGACCTCCAGGACATTGACTGCACATGTCCATACAACCTAGGAGGGTTCATCACAAAGGTAAGGGACTTTACACCAGTAATTTCACCTTTTATAACAACTGCTTTAGGTGACAGTAATCTTTAGGTAAACACAGAATGTTAAAACAACTCAAACCTATGAATACTTTTACATTTCAAAGCAATGTGAAATATTTGAACTTGAACTCTAAAATAAATAGAAATATGCAGAGGAAGTAAAGAAGAAAAGAATGATTTTGACTAAGTTATTCCAGAAAAAAAAAAAAGACCATTTTCAGATTACAGTCAGCCAAAAATTATGTGAAGAAAGAAGAGAGACAAAGAGCCAACCCTGAGCATTGAAATCAAAAGCCATAAATAACATAAAAATTATTATTCTGAATATAGTCAGGTTTTCCAAACAAGATAGAGAAAATTCTACTAGGTCAAAATATCAAAACTAAACACCTAAGCATGATTTGTACCTTTCTTAAAACATCCATCATGTCTAAATTAAAGTCCATCAGATTTTGCAATTATAATTAAACATGTCCTGTTCTTCATTATTGTTGCACATTTCAGTAATGTTTTTAACAGCTTCATTTTTTCCCTGGATCACCCAGAGACACCTAGGTTAAACTGTTTCTAAAACTATTCCCACTAAATGTGTTGAAGGAAAGAACTGGTGATGAAAGATATTGAACATTTTTCATATATTTTGAATATTTTGAATATATCCAAATCCATTTACTGATTAGTTACGATTATGTGCTAATTTTAAAACTACATAATTTATGTTACATGTTAGATCTGGCTATAGTAAATTGAAAGAAAATACTTTACAAGCACTGCTGGTTTTTTGGAGGTTTTTTTTACTAAGTACAAAGTCATAATTTTATATTTCAGTAAATATAACTGATTAGCTTGGCTACAAAAACACATTAGCATATATCCAATGCCCAAAATGTTACACAAGAGACATCATACAGTCACTGATGAATGATGATTACAATGGTGAGGAGAATGAACAGACAAGCTATTGAAAAGTGAAATTGTCAAAATGACCCATTCCCTCTTGCTGCCCCTCTACCACCCTCTGACTCAGTGCTGCCCTGTACAAAGAACGACTATGTTTGGTGACACCCATGCTGCCTCGCTGCAGTTAATAGAATTGCATATAAAATTGTGCAAGTCAGCTTGGATATTAAGGTTATATTTTGGTTTTATTTTATCCAGTGCCATGTTACTTCAGTTCCTCCCCTCCATCATTAATCCACCCTACACAAGAAGAAAAAAAAAAAAAAACAAAAACCAAAAAACAACTAAGTCCCTCTGTCCCTCTCTGTTCACTTGATGTGTGATACAACTTTCTGTTTTGCTGTCGTCAGATTCTACCCATTTCTTTTGCCTCCTGTGTCCAGCCAGGGTCATTTTATTTGTCTACTGTTTTCTGGGTTTGGATAACTAAGGTGAAATTTTAAGATCCCTATGAAACACGGTTTTGTACACATTTGACTTAGCATGTGTGTGCGTATATATGCCTATATATGTGTATAGATATTCAAAATGCCCAAAAGAACTCAAAATTCAGTAAAACAAGTTTCTCCTGCTCTGACCAACTAATTTTAGCCTCTAAGTATTACTATTAATAAGTAATTATGTTGCATTTCCTCCTAGTACACAGGTCAAGTAAGGGGTTGTCGTTGTGGTAGGATTTACATGGAAAAAAAGTAGATCCTATCCTGGATGCCTTATAATGAAGCAGTCTGTCAGTCTCCTCTGGAAGTCGCTTCAGAGGTCTAACATGCCACTTCGTGATGTGAAAAGAAAAAATTTTGCAGTATCAAAAACTGTCCCTGTACCTTGCTGTTCTTTCCAGTGCTGCAGTGGATAGTGTAGCTTCCTGTGCTATCTGTACAATCCCATTATTCTCTGTGAATTGTAGAGGCTTAATGCTGCATTTAAAGATATATGGTAATACATAATATATTTTCAGGATTAGATCTGTTTCTTTGCTTAGTTTTTGCAGGTTTTACCTTTTTGTTGTGTAGAACAAATGCACTGACTGCAGTCAAGCACAATACATTGAACTGGTGTCTTGCCAGGTACTGTGTTAAAAGTGAAGCCCAGGAAATGAGTCTGTGGAGCAATTATGCATGAAATGTCTTCTAAATATATTTATTCATTACTACTAATAAGAAAGCTTGTCTTTAGATGATTCTTTAATTTGTTCCAGACACTGATATTTCTAACTGTCCAAACCATAAGCATGTCCTTGTGAAAATTATGTTCTTATGGTTATTTAGAGAAAATTACTTCAGAATATGAAGCCGTGTCATTCTGTTTAGATAGTTACATGTAATCTCTAATATAATAAACTGCCACATTCATACACCATTTTTTTCCAGTGTAATGTTGGGCAATCATTGACACTAATGAAGTAGGCCTTCCAATCACATAGCAAGTATTACTACTATTTCACAGATGAGAGAATTGAGGTAAAGAGAAATAAAGACAGACAAATAGCTCCATGGTCTCCTTCCCCTAGCAAAAGATTCCAAGTTCATGACTTACAGGCCTGAACTAAGATCAGAGCTACACTTATTTCTCTAGACTCTAAATTATCTGTTGACCTTTGTCATCACAGAGTCAAGCATAATATAAGGAAAATTTATCCTTTGTACTGGATATTCCCAGTTTAGTTTTCGCTTGAGAACTATTTGAAATTTTTAGTGGTAAAAACACATCCTGGTTTCAGCTGGGATAGAGTTAATTTTCTTCTTAGTAGCTGGTGCAGCGCTGTGTTTGGGATGTGGAGTGAGAACAATGTTGATGGCACAATGATTGATTTGGGTGTTGCTGGGTAATGTTCGCACTAAGTCAAGGACTTTTCAGTTCCTCAGGCCCTGCCAGTGAGAGGGCTGGAGGGGCACAAGAAATTGGGAAGGGGCACAGCCAGGACAGGTGACCCAAACTGGCCAAAGGGATATTCCATACCATAGGACATCATCCTGAGTTTATAAACTGGGGGAAGAAGAAGGAAACAGGGGACAGAGAGCTTTATGGCATTTGTCTTCCCAAGTCACAGTTACACTTGATGGAGCCCTGCTCTCCTAGGGGTGGCTGAACACCTGCCTGCCCATGGGAAGTGGGGTAATGAATTCCTTGTTTCGCTTTGCCTGCATGTGCAGCTTTTGCTTTACCTGTTAAACTGTCTTTATCTCAGTCCATGAGTTTTCTCACCTTTACTCTTCTGATCCTCTCCCCCATGACACTGGGGGGGGGGGGTGTGTGTGCAGATTTGTAAGCAAGCGGCTGCGTGGGGCTTGGTTGCTGGCTGGGGTTAAACCACAACAAAAAACAATCCCTATTAAGGCTGAATTTCATCTTCATAACAAATTGGACCCTGACATAACAACATGTGAGAAAAAGAAGGAAGAAAAGTCATGAAAGGCAGCAACTAATAGACTCTTCACTGTAGTAGTGCCTAGCTGGCTCTGTGGTGGAGTTCATTGGTTTACACTCTCCATACATCTTAACAGATAGCATTGCCCAAAAGCTTGAAGCTCAAAAAGATGGAGAATTGGTATCTAAAAAATAGAAGTGAACCATTTAAGGACTCTTACAGGCTGGCTGAATGGTTGGAGACTGCTCAGTGAAATGCATACACACCTCACCAACAAAGCCAGCACGGAGAGTCCCTGCAGCCTCATGACTTCTCCCTGCCCCATACACCACAGCTTATCCCCCATGTATTCGTACTGCTGTTCCTGTCACAGGAGCAAGGCTGTAAATTAGCTCAACAAGTTAAAAGAATAAATATTCTGGGAAAGTCACAGGGAGGGAAGCATACCTGAACTCAAAGAGTCCCAGAGAGTTGATGACAATTTTCAAAGATCCCACTTTGAAATAACTGTAGTAACCAAAAGTACCACATATAGGTCAACTGGGTACCAGGGTGTCCAAAAGGTTTCTTCGTCCTTCCTTACAACAGCTTCAATGCTCTGCCAGATGAGAACCTTCTGACACAAGGTTCTGCCATCCTAGATTCTTTTACACCAATTTTTTACTTCACATTTTCACTTGTGTTCGTTTCCTTTGCCTTCTCTGTGAGCTGGAGCAAATATTAACAGGGATTTTTTTGGTTGTTTTGCTTCACTTTGGTAAACTACTATTTTAATCATCCTTTCATTACATAACTGCAAATATTTATTTCTCATCTTTATCTTCTTCCAAATTGCCATAATCACCACATACATCTCTGCTCTCTGCACATCTAGCTGAAAGCAAAATAATCATGTCACAAGTTGGCTAACTTCAGAGAAATCACAGGTATCTGATATATATCTAAAGCTGCAACATCGCTCCACACTTACTACAGAGAAATGAAAATAAAGTTACCATTGCCTTTCAACCCTTTGTGATCCTTTCCCAGTTGCCTCAAGGATTAGTGGCACTGAGTTCCAAAAATGTCCGAGTTTCTCTCGCTTTGAAGAGCTATGCAAATTGCTATTTGTATGCAAACTGGAACAATAGTCTTTTCTCTCCTAATTTTAATTGGTACACCATCATGCAGACAGCTGCTAATAGTAGCTTGATTTCTAGATTAAGGTCAGCAGACCCACACCCCAAAGTGTTATTTGTTTCAACTAGAAAGATCAAAACACTAGAATAATGATAAAAAGCACAGAGTTCAAACTGGAGGAGAGACTGGTTCCTCATCCTCCTAAGGGTCTATAACCTCAGCTGAACATTAATCTGTAACAGGAGTTGGATTAATTTTATTTGCTTGGTCAGACAATTTCTGAACAGCTGGCAAACTGAAATGATTTGCCATTTACATACAGATACTATTGACAGATCCTTGGATCCTGCTGCAAGATAAGCTTCCAAGTGACATTGTCAAAACTGATGGAACAGTTCCTAGTGCTGGGAAACAAATGTTGGAATTTTTTTCTGGAATTAGTCAGTATTTCACGTAAGTATTTTTCAAGGGACTTACAAGTTATTTTATCACTTTTGTCCCTTGTACCAGTAACAATTGCCATTAAAATACCTCTATACCCACAAATTTCCTTCCAGGGTGTGTAAATAAATTTGGTAAGAGATGCCTATGGAAAAAAATATTCTTATGGACTTTAAAAAGCAAACAGTGGGAAAGAAATTCTCTGAGTATTAACTTGAAGATTTAATAAAGAAACTAAATACATAGGCCTTAAGGATTTTTTCTGAAGTTATCCATTGACTTTAATGAGCATGCTACAATTTACACCAATAACAAGGACAAAATCAGGTTTTATGCTTGATTGTCTGATTTGATCAAAGGAGTTGAGATGACAAGAACATTGGTTCAAAAAGGTTTGGTTCAGAAAGTCTTTAGTTTCAATATCTTCTTTTCTAAATGCCCATAAAAAGGGAAAGAATGGAAATGAACCATTCTTGTTTACACCTAAATTGTGTCTCTGTACCAGAAAAGTCTCTCCTAAAGAAAAATTAAATAGTACAAAATACAACTCAGTATGCTTTTGCAGGTCCTCAATTAACTCAAAACTATACCTTCCTTCATCTCAGAGAAACTATTCAAGTTAAAAAGGGCACACAGCAAAGAGCCCCTATTGTTCCACCAGGCAGGGAATGTAACAACACACTCACACCACACACATAAAATGTACTTCAGTTCAGGAGAAGAGAATTCCTGAACAGAACGTAATTAATGTTACGTGCCAAACCAATTAGTGAAGTGTCATTGGAGGCACAGCCGTTGCATCTACAGCTCCAAACTTCTGGGCCAAGATCAGGAAATTATACCACTTGAAAGCCCTTAACAGGAAATAACAAGCATTTTTATGGCACCAGAGCCATAATTCATATCAGCCATTTAATATGTGAACATAATTAAGCAGTCAATACACTTCGGTGTAATGGCTGGTTTCTAAGCTCTCCTTTCCCACTCTAAACATTATTAAAAGGAGTTGAAGAAATCATCAAAGGGATTTAAGCATCATAGGGTCTAACAAGATCCTAGACATCAGGATGCTAGGGAGATTCTCAATCAATCATCCAGGAATGTGTTGTGAGGAAGCTGATTGAAAAGAATAGAGTTAAAATTGAATTAGAAAATACAGCAAAAGGAGGATAATTTTCAAAGGCCAAAAGAGAAAAAAGAAAAAAATCTGAAGGGTTTCCTTAACAGGAATTAAAATTACCATTTTTTTGTTTGTGTGGAAGGCACTTGACTTAGACAATGTGTACAGCATGCCTATAATTTTATTCTTAAGATCATTTCTATTCGTATGGCTCTGTAATACAAGCACGGGGAGACACTGGATGAAATTTTTAAAAAAGTAAATTTTGTATGTATAAAGGAGAATAGATTTTATGTACCATATAATTACCATAACTGCCTCAACCTTATAAGATATTACTCAAGAAATAGCTTGGTAAGATTAAATAAATTACGAAGGGCACCACACCTCATGTTTATAGTACAAACTAATAACTAGCTGAAATAAGAAGGAAATCATTCTTCCTCTGCCCCTTTATATACAAATTAGAAATAATATACAGGATTGTGCGTGGCTGTGCATGCGATATGATTTACCACCTCTGAAGCACATAAAATATACAGACTACCATAAGAGGAAAGACCAGAGAAAGTTTCCCATGCAACCTAATTTGGAGTAGAAATACCTGTCTTCCTAAACTGCAATACAGAATCCAGCTTTGTAACTTAGGGATTCGTTAGTGCCTGGGCAGTGCCCACACTACGTTCATTCTGCTGGAGTTGTAATAATTGAGCCATTCAAGAAAAGTATGATTTCCATACTAGGTCTGTGTGGAGAAAAAGAAACAAAGTCGAATACTGTTTAGATATTAACACCAAAAAACATGATGGTATTAACATTTTCTTCATGCTTCTAGCTTGTGCTGTTTTCCAGAGTACAAGCCTAAATTTGTTGTACTCTGTGACCCACAGTCTATGTTTCTGTAGGTTCACAGAATGAATTTTGTAGATCCATTTATTGGCTTGAAGGTGTTAACGTTTAGCTCTTCTGGGAAAGAGTCTGCTTGCCTTGATTGTCCATTGTCAATCACAATGCATATCAACACTTGTACTAAAAAGACTAGTCAAATGTAGCTGTATTTGACTTTCATGGTCACACTGAAGGTATAGTAAGGCCTATAGGTATTATACTGAGGCACCACAAAGCTCAGATGGTTTTCCCTAAACGTAGTTTAGAGCTGGCTCTAGCAAGGTTGTGCTTGATCTGCACTTTAAAATACAAGATAGATAAATGTTATCTGCAAGGTCCTTTTCCACAATGCCATCTCTATTTCAGCAAGGAACATTAGGGTTTCCTTTCAAAAAAAGCAGCAGCACAAGTGACCACCTCAGCATAGCACCCTTGCCGTGGTGTGCACGGACATGGAAACTGCCTGACCCTATGACATATGCTACTGTAGGTATGAAGATATTGAAAGAAGACCGTCAGCAGCCAACAGTCTGGTGCTCATATCTCAGCTATTTCCCTTGAGATAAAATTAAGATTATGACTTCAAAGTAGTCCACCACAGAAAAAATGGAAGTACAGAGAGGCTGCACTCAATCACACTCTGAGTTTGGCCTCTCTACATCTTTCCCTGAATCCCACTAACAGAAAACCTGCCTCAGCATTTTCTGGAGCACATCATAAAACAGAAGCTTTCATATCCCTCCATCTTCCAACACGTACAAGTTCATTACAACAAATTACTAATGTTTCCCCTGTTTTCAGAACAGGCTGAAAAGCAAAGGAGCCATCAGCCAGCTGGAAAAACACCAATGAAAAAGACGAATGAAAAAGTGTGATGATACATTCTCTTGTCAAAGACTGTGAGGAGGAGAGAAAATGTGGTAAATTAATCTGTTCTAATAAGGACATATTGTAATAAGAATAGAGACTCATTCAATTAATCCACTCTTAGTATAATCCTATAAGAATGATATGGACCTCCCTGGATACCGTATCTCAAGATACAACAATTCTTTTTTTCTTAGCCAGCAGTTCCTGATTACAGAAAAGTAATTAGGCGAAACTGTCTAATAATGTGCTATTTGGGAGATAACACAGAAAGGACTGATCTAAAAATGTAGCAGATCAGTTTATAGGACCTTAAAGATTCAGGTCCTGGGTAGGGTAGGGTAGTCAAACTGACTCGCAGCTTGATTCAGATTCTAACTGAAATAATATTTGGTTTTTACATTCACTGAAAATATTTCTAGTTTAAAAAGAGTGATTTCAGATTAGCTGGTTCCTCTACATACAAAAAGAACTTTAAAAAAATGTAGGAAAGATATTAGAGGATACAGGAGAAACTCATTTTCATGCTCATTATATATGACCTGGGGCCAATGACTGAGTCATAACACTTTGCCACAGACTTTTATTATCAGTTAGTTTCCCACTGCACAATGTGTTAAGAATAGATTGTCTGGATCACTGAAAAATGGTAAAATGCAATGGTCTAGCTGGTTAGCTGCACCAGAAGTCTTCAAGATCTGGCCATATACTAGTAAGCTTTACTATGCCTGCACCAGTTGTTCCTGCACACCATGTCCACAGTTCACCTATCCTATATCCAGCAAATCACTTGAAATAAATAAGAAAAAGATCTTATTCTCTGCTCCTTAATGCACAGAGATACCATAACACACATCCTCACACCTACAGTACCAAATATCCTGCCAATTAAAATAAAACCAAAAAACCACAACCATAATGGGATCCTGATACATCCTCCTCAAGAGCAAACCTAATCCCATCAGCCCATTAGACATAATGCAAAACTGTTAGGTTCTGCCTTTCTGCCCCTGTCCGTTGCATTGGCTCAGTATGCTTCACACTGTATCACCGTTTACATCCTGGTTAAACATTACATGGTTATTTTTTTGTTTGAACTTTGATGATCCATGATAAGCACAACCTTTTAAAATCCTCTTTATCGGCATGGTTTCTACTATGCAATGGTTACTAATGAGGGCTGGCATCTAGTCTACATTTCCTTTTTTTTGTTAATCAATATATTGAAACAGGCAGTAGACCTGCATTGAATCTACTCAGGTTCCTCCAGACATGCTTCTGTCACTTTATATAATGGATACAACATAAGTTAAAATTTTCATTAAAACTTCAGTCTTCTTAACTGATTCTGTCTGCACCTATTTTACAAACAGTTCTCCCTATTTACATGTTCCGTAACACCTTCTTAGTGCTAATTTACCCTTTAAAAATTCACCAAACGTGATGCACTAGTGAACCCATATAATAATCAATATTGGTAAGACAATCTTTTATATAATGAAAACACACATAAATTGCTCTTATTTAATTTAATATATATTTATTACAGTGCTAAGTTTAATATACACATTTCTGTTATAAAGGCATTTCTTTTTCCTTCAGTATTCAAAAAGAAAGTTTTTTTGCAGTTTCAGAGGCACTGAGAGAAAAACAGTATTTTGGTGATGATTTGGGGTTTCCTAAAAATGTATTTCCTCTGATTTTAAGATTTTTCACGTCATAGAGATTGCCCTGTGGAACATGGCTAAGCACCTGCTTTCAACACCAACTGGTATCTCACTACATTTATTATCTTAGATCTTTCAGTAGCATTTGACATCAGTTGACATTACTCATCACAGGAGCCTCCTGAAGCATCTGGAATCTTGTGTTGGCCTAAAAATCATTACTCTACACTGCCCAAAGCACTCAGTTCTAATTTTTCTAATTTTTATGTCTTCACTGCAATGGGCTTTGCTGCTAGGCTCATTCTTTGTCCCCAGGCTCCTAAAGTCTGCATACTGCTCTTGGCCATAGTGTTTAAGTAGCAAGGCATTTGCTACAGTAATTAATTAAACAGCAGCATCCTAAAAGTGTTCATTCAAGAATGATAAAAAAAATATTTAAATGATAGTACAATTCATATTCTGCAGCATATGAAGACATGGATGGCCATTCTTGGACAGAGAAGTTAGGAGAATGTCTTGGTAGTAAGTCATTCAGTGAATATAATAGACTTCTTTATTATCGTTTTCTATCTATTCAGAGTTGAATCATTTTTTATTCATTATATTCATAGAATAGCTACAAAATTAACAGTGTTTACAGACATAGTTGAACTATGTTCAGTAACTGTAATGTCTAATTTGTCCATACATCTCAGGACAGTGAATTACTGATATTTTTTAAATAATTAAGGATTCTTTTGTGAAGAACAGGAAATTATACACTTCTTTGCACATACATAATTTATGCAGATATAAACACTAGTATTATTATGAACTACTGCTTATTAAACACTCCAGACAACAAACCCACTGTTTCTTTAAACAATTAACTTAGTGGGCATTAATTTGGCCAAACCACCTAGCTTTGATTCTTTTTTGTCATTGTCACTGAATTCTGCTTTGGCGATTGAAGCTTTGTGACTCTGAACCGGGTTTCCAATCATTCCTCTCAGCAGTATTACAAAGACAAGATGTGCTGCAGGAAGGGATGAGAATCTGGACTGGTAGCTTTTCATGTGTATCTATTTAACAGATGCATTGCTTGAGAGTTACATTAAGAGTGCAGAAGCAGCCAGAAAGAACAGGGTACTGGGATGGGATGAAAAGAGATACAGCAGAAAGACCAGAAGGCATGCAAGGATGTCATAGGACAAAAAGGCTTGATCAGACTATCCGACCAAACTAGCACTGCAGAGAAGAGAATCAGTGTTGCCAGTGAGACATCAGGATGGTTTCAGGGTCCAGAACTGGATTATCAGTATACGTCAGTACCTTTTTATAGACAGTTAAAGTCTTCTTTCCATTCTCAGCTGATCTCAGTCTGGTTGTTTGGGGTTTTTGAAAGACACTGAGACAGACAAGCAGTTTGAAAATTCAGATTTTTTAACCACACAGCTATTTTGTGCATGTACTGATACCTCTAAAACCTTAAATGACTTGAACCAAAACAGCAAGTTAGTGACCTGTAGAAGCCATGGTTCTGATTTGGTGTAAAAAATGCCTGAACACAGGATATGGGAACACTGAACCATTCCAATTCCAGAAATTATTTTTTTTAATATGCTGCTTTGCTGTAAAATTATTGTCTATTCTAGTACTCTGTGCTGTGTTCTTGACATTTTTCGCTGATCCAACTTCTAGTCTCTGGGCATAAAGTATCCATAGATATGTCATTCAGGTTCATTTCATTTAAAAAAAAAAAAAAAAAAGTCAATCAGGCTTAAAAATAGCAGCCTTTGGAGATTATTCTCTGTTGACCATCTTCACTACAATGCCAAGAAATGCTGCCGAACGAAATCGACTCTGTCCATACAAAGCTCAAGTTTTGCTCTTGATTGCATAATGGATTGATTATTATAATTCTCTGTTTGCTGTTCTTCCTGATTTTCTGCTGAACAGAGACCAGGTAATTCCAAATGCTACACCAAAAATGCTGACCTTCAAAAAGCATCCCAGTGTATTAGTCCTCCTCTTAATACCTAGTATCGGCTCCTACCCAAGGGTCTGATTAATGTCATACAACACCATCATCCACCACAAAAACATCTATGGCTCTGGATATGGTAGCAAATTAAGCTTGGGTTTTTCTGATGTTTCTTGCCAAACCAAAAGATTTGGTGATGTAATTCACTACTTCTGATTATTCTGTAATTCCAATTGATTGTTGATTACTCTTTCTGAAATTAGCTACCGAAAGGGCTTTTTACCACTATATTATTCACCTTTGCAACTCAGCTCATTCAGACATCAGGAAGATGGATGCAATAAGCAACTTCAAGGCTAAGTTTAATTCATTCTGCCTGAAACAGTTTTTAATTAGATATCATTTGAGATCTTTTTTTTAATTACTTCTTGGTGCTTCTGGTTACTGAACTCTGTAACATGCCCTAGTATGATAATGAGAAGTATGCCTTAGAAGTTGAAATGCTAAAATACTAAGCACAAAATCCACTCTTCATATTATTCTTGGAGTCAGAAGAATTCTATCATTTGCCTTTTGCAAATTATTTTAATAAGATTTCTGATAACAGTGTGGGACAAAATATAGCATGACCTCTCCAAATCCAGAGAGAATCTTTTTACAGTGCTTTTTGGGGGGAAAAAAAACCCTAGAATGGTATTCAGATGGCAGGGTAAAATCTTTTACTTTATGCAGAAGCTGCTGAAGTCAAAAGATAGAATAAGTGGAGATTAAACTAATCATGAAAATAAAAATGAAGTACAAAAACAGCCTTCCCAACCCCCCCAAATAAGAAAAATTGTAAGGAAATCCTTTTTGCCTATTTCACTAATCTTCTGGCACTCCAGAAACATAGCTCATATAGTTCTCTCTTGTATAGGACCATCTCTATGCAATGTTTGTACAATTTTTTCTTGTAATTAGGTTTGTGGAAATTGTAGTACCATACAATGAAGTTAGGGGACAAGAAGTGTATGTGTGTTGGGGGGGGGGGGGGGGGGGGGGGGAGGGGGGAGGGGGGAGGGGCGGTGTTTAAAAAATACCAAGTCAAACTTGACATTTTTGGTACTGAGTCTACTGACAAAATCTATTTTTGATCACAGCCACATCACCTTCACTAGCAATGCTGGGTGACTGAAACCAGAGATTCCATAATGGAAGTAAAACCAGCATCTTGTATGGCTACTGTCATTACACTTCATTCTAGTAGCTCATTAAAACTACAGAAGATAAAGAAAAGTGCAGAAAGGTAATGTAGTGATAGATTGTCTTTGCTTTCAGCAGTCTTTCTTATACAAAAGAAGCTGTCCTTCTCAGGAGAGGTGAAAGTCAATAATAAACTGGTAATAAAAGCAACCAGTTTCATCCAAGCCACCAGAAGAAAAAAATCTTACTTTATGCAAGAAGTGGGTGTCAACAGTATAATCCTACTGGTAAAATACTCACAGACCTCTTTAATGAGCTTCTCATACTGCTGTCATAGGCACCCAGAGCTCTCTATGATAAAATATTAACTCTATCATACTCCAGTTCATGCGTTCACATACTATTTTGGTGCATATGCTCTGAAAACAATGAGAGAAAATTATATTTGCACAGAAATTATCCAGAACAGGAAGAAGGACTACAGCATGAAACAGGTCTTATACATCTCTGAATTCTACGACTCGGATGTAAGATCTTTCCTGCAGTGTTGCTCATCCCTGCTCACACCATCATGTATAGGAATAAACAGATATCCAGTGAAACACAGAGAATGGAAAGAGATGCTGTTGTTGTCACTTAGAGAAAAGGGGAAAACAGTGTTTTCATGGAAATGTTTTTTGCAACCTTGTTACTATATCCTTTAGTGTTATCCTTACATATAATTTTATGGGCACACTGTGTGTCATGGACACCAGCTGGAATATAATCAGGAGTATGAAAGTCACTTGTATAACGCATCCCACAATGATGGGGCATATGGTCACCCTGTAAACTCTCACATTTCAGATACAAATTTTCTGTCTCCAATAATGATTTGGAAAGCTATGATCAAGGCATCAAGGGGTTAAATGCTTTAGCCAAGACCAGAAAAAAAACACCATTGTTCTAGAAAAGAGATTGGGGGGGGGGGGGGGGGGGGGGGGTGCGGGGGGGTGTATCATTTAATATAAAGACACAGAGAAAGGCAAATCAATCTTCCTTGTCCAATAAGCATCACACACACAAAAGGCGTACTTGGTCTGTAACAATTCTCTTTCAGTATCAGAAAAGTTTTAATAAGTACAGAGAAAATATTTCCAGTCGGAATTTATATAAGGTTATTTTCCTATTGACCTGAATGGCATTGGATCAGACCTTTAGCTGACATTCCCATCCTCTGGTTCATTCTCAAAAGTCTTCTATATCACTGGGTAAATCACTTAGCCCTCTAAGTCACTCATCCCAGTTTCCTTGCAAGTCACATAAATTGATAACTGAAGCATTGGGATGCTATCTGTTAGTAAAAATATAGGAGAAATACAGAATTACTTTAACTGATCAAGAACAAATTGCCATATTTGTGTAAAAACTAGTATAGATATTTCTAACAGAACTTGTCATCAGAAGAAGCAGCTGTTAATTATGGTAGCAACAGCAGTTTAATTGACATGTGAGCTTTGTATCTTTGTTTGATTTCATACTACTTACAAATAACAAATTGTAAGAAATGAAAGAACCAACAGCAGGCATTTGGTTGGAATTGATTAACATTTAGATATGATCAATCCAAGACATGAAGCATCATTAATCCAGGTAGTGACCCCTGGTTATGTCGCTCAATTGCTCACAGATCCACAAACCTTGTAGCTGAATTAATGGCATTAATTTTATCCTTTCCAACACTGGCTAACTACAACAACTGTACATTATTAACAGTAGCATAAGCACAACCAGCGAGACAAACATCTTGACACAATGCAAAAATATTTATGTTCACTTTACATGGCACAGTAATCTAATGCTTTGGTCTTCTGTAGATCAACTGCATAAGTCTCCCTCATTTGAGAAATCAACTGCCAAGAAACAAATGCAGTTAAGACATTTTCACACTCAATGATATAGTCAGGTTTCAGACAAATTTAAAAGCAAAGTCCTACATTTTTTTCCACTGCTCTCAAAGCAAATAGTCCATTAATCTTTTACCATATGGCTTGCTAAAGATGGATTACTCACAATCTTTCCCATGAAAGTCATGATATTTGGAAATTCACAGCCAAAGCATCTTGTTTACTCGGATGGGAGTATCCTCCAAGACACTAGTATTTCAAGAAGGCGTCACTTTTGATTGTATAATACTGAGGCACAGTATTACATACTTTTCTACAAACTTCCAGTTTCAGACATCTAGGACACAATAGAAAACAAACAAAAAACCAATGCCACTGCAGCAAGAATGCACAAGCCATGCAAGGCTGTCCTGGCTGGAGAATCCTAAGACCTCTTTCTATTAAATTACACTTTCTAAGATGATATTGACAAAGTATTGAAGCATTTAAAATGCAGATGGATCAGTCGCTGATAAACATGTAAGGAAGATAGGTCTTCTACAAGAAGTTAGAAAAACCAAAACCAAGTATGTATAAGACTTTGGTAACCTGGCTAGAACACTCTCAACACTCTCAGGTTTTGCCATTCAATTCAGGGCAAGACACAAATTAAAAAAAATAAAATAAAATAAAAAATGCAATAAAAAGGTGTGTGTTCATAGTAATATTAAGGCTGTTCTTTAAAAAGCTTATTTAGGCACAGCTATCTAGATTCAGAAATTTTTGGTCAGTCCTTCTGCTGTATGAGCATATTCCTGTAATTCCAACATTTGTATTACAGCGCAGCGCCACCCTGAGTTTAACTTAAGCTGTCTGAAGAGTCTGCAGCCAAAAAACCTACTCAGTGAAGAGGCACTAGTAGAAAATTTGGAAGGACACAAATTCCATTCTCTCATTTACCAAAAGGTTTCTGTCTGCTTGGGGAATGAATTCATTTGGGCTCAGACACCTTGTGGGCCAGTACCGCTACAGAACATTGTTAAGGAACTTGTTCTAAGTCTGGATTCTGTAAAACTAAAAAGCAGATTAAAAGATTTTTGTACTTCTCCCAGATAACAGAAGAAAGATCACAATGTATTTGGTAACTCTGGCGATGGTCACGTTAAGTGTCACTAGCTTGCAGAGTACTAAGGTGTGTTATCGGAATAGATGGTTGAAACTCTTCTGATCTTGGTGGAAAAAAAAAAAGGGAAAAAAAAAAGTGGTAAATAAATTCTTCTTTCTACAGAATTCATTTTCCATTCTAGTAAAAATTGTCAGGCCCTGAAAGCATAAAATCTGGCAAGTTCTTTCTGACAGTGTCTGCCATTCTTGATAGTTTGGGAAATAAAAAGAAGGTTTAATCAGGTCATCTCCAAATGTCTTGAAGTTATATCCTAGCTCCACTGAAGGTACTCACCCTAAGAACATTAAGATACTTCAGAATCCCAATTTAATTTGATGCAACAGCCACTCAGCTCCTGTCCTGGTACACTTTCCATTCACTAGGCACAACAAACCACTTTAATGACAATACAGACAGGGCAGAGTTAAGGAACAATACATAATGTGTTTTTAGAGAAATTATTTTATTGTCTACAGCATCACTAGACTCAGACTTCTGAGCAGAAAAAAAGAGTTACACCTTATACTTACAGAAAACATGAGGTGTGCTATACAATGCGTGATTCCCACTTTGTAAAGACAGTATTGTGATTTCATTCAGCCTTAGAAACAACCATTGCCACTATTAAACTTGCACTATTTTACAATCTGTAGGAAAAGTCTTATCTTACAGCTACTTGGTGCTTTCCTTTTTACCCCTCAGTAGTGAAAAATCTTATATTCTTGTACAACTCATCTTCAGGATACAAGCAACTCCCCCAGAGTATCTGTCATTAAGGGCTACAAAGCATGAACAATTGGATGCAGATTACCTTGTCTATCCACGGTGCTTATGCACCCCCATTATCATGATGCCTGAGCACTTCACAGTCTTAAATGCACTTATTCTCATAAAACAAGAGAAGCTACTGTCAGCATTTTCTAGAAAGAGAACAGAGGCACAGAAAGTCTACGGACTTTCCATGAAGTCAGTGACAGAGGCTAGCACTCAGACTAGCGGATTCACCTCTCTGCTGTTTTATTTTGCCCTAAGTGAAGTATTCAGATAAAAAGTCTATACATAAAGTCCTCTGACACATTAATCTGTGTATGTGCGTGTGCAATGCAGAAAGCCTAGCGAAATTGTGCCCTGACCTAGTTAGGGGCTCCAGATGCTTCTTTAGGCTAAATAATTATGATAGCAATTATGTTAATTTAGAATAAAGTTACTGAAGCCAATCAAGTTATTCCAGTATTACATCAATCTGAGATGAGAACTGAGCACTGAGTGACACATCCACTAATGTTTTTGGACCTTTTTAGAGTGTTCATAGCCCACATGATGCATTCAATTGCCTCCTTAAATCTAAAGTGTGTCCAGAGTAATGGGAAAGTGCTGTCCAAGCAGAAAGCCTCACTTGTTCAATAAACTCTGTCCTCTGAAGTACTAGCATTACTAGAGGAGAAAAGCCTCTTTAAGCTTTCTTCTGTTATCTCAAATGTTCTAGAACTGTGTAAAATTGTTTAGAGGTTACAGCAGCATTTCTGCTTTTACAGCTCATTTAACTATGCAATTAGACATTACAATAGATATGGAAGATTTAAAATTAGATATGCTTATCTTCAGTGCATGGGTCAGTACTTTCAACTTTAAAACAAATTAACATTTTGCTTCTCATCCCTCTCCCCTTTTCACCACAAAATGAAGGTGTTTATCTTAAGTCAGCAATTCTCATGACTTCCATCACATGGTAGGAGGCAAAGGGATAAGTTTAATAGATTTTAAAAGGAAGTGTTGCTGTAAAGCAATTGCAAGATAGCCATACCAAAAATGCATTTTGTACATGTGGAGGTAAATGTGTACGTATACAAAATTTTCACGATAGGAAGGTGAACATCTTGTCCAATGACTGGTAATTTTCAGTGCTGGAAATTACATCACCCTGAACAGATATACAATATTATATTTCTATTTAAAATGGAGAAACTGAATGTCAGCACAGTGGGGGACAAAGCAGCAGAGGAGTATTGCATCTTTAATAGGATTTTGAATTCAAATATGCTAAGCAAAACTACTTAAAATTGTATCTGAATAATAAACAGATACCATTTTCATTTAAAAAACAAACCAGCTGTTGGGTCAGCACATAGCTATAAAATCCATTCTTTTATTAAGAGAATGAGAAAATGTATCCTGGAAATAGAAATGAGAAGTGAAATCTCAGCCATGTGGCCTTCTTCAGGCTATGGAAGGAAAAAATATAACAAGGTTAACTTTGTTCTTTTTTGTCTGCAGCCCAAAGAAAGTCTTAAAGCCATGATGTCGCTTCTCATCACAGTTTCTATTTCTAGCACCGAAAAGGGAGGTTTGGGGGTGGAGAGGGGAGAGGTTTAAGCCTTCACCGACCACCCCACCCCCATCTTCTTTCACTCTCAGAATAGTATTACTTGTATTTATTGTTCTAAATAATCTTGGAGTATTTTATGTTAGAAATTATGCAAATTAGTAAATGAGAACAGTGTCACAGGCTACAGAATATCCACATTTCTGGGAAATTAAGAAGTCTACTGAATCCAGGAAGAGTACTTCCAGTGACCAATACCACATATGACTGAAACAGAATGGAATAGATCTTTCATTCACTTGAGGCTTTGTCTACGACACATGAAAATTAATAAAAATTGACTCCTTTTTTTTTTCTTTTCAATGGTTGTCAGATCAGTTTATCTCTTACTCTCAGCAGTTTCCAATGACAAGTATGTCGATAATGAACCCTTTATTCTCACTGATATTGAGGGAGTATTGAAAACAGATCATCTTTTCTACACAGAAAACAAAAGACAACCCCCTAAAGCATGCCTGATTGTAAAACAATACAGAAAGTATAGTTTTAAGAGTCAGAACATTTCTGTAATTAGGCACAAATTTTCAAACAGCAATGCTTTTGGATGTCCAGCTAAAGAAAATATGGGCTGAATTCCCAGCCTCACTAATGCTTCCTTTGGTATCATTTGCAGAGCTGAGTGTCCAGTATCACTGGAATGACACCTATCAAACTCAAAACCAGGCACTTTTGCTGGAAGTGTTGCAATAGCTCATGGCTTCACTCTCAGAGCCTGCTAATTGAGACAACCAGCAGCTGTGCCACAAAATATGAGATATGCAAACCGTTTTTTGTCAGGCAAGGATCCACCAACTAAGGTAAAACATCCTCCCTCAGGGATAGTGACCTATAACACAAATAGAAGAGAAAAAAATAGTCAACCAATAATTCATTAAATGAAATGGGCATCTCAAATCCTGAAACAAATCCCTCAATGTCACTGCTGGGGGTTGACAGCGGTACAGGAACCTACACAAATGATTTTATTGCAGGATCGGAATTTTAATTTTTTTTTTCCTTTTTTCTCCCCCCTCCACCCCCGTCCCCCTTAGGAAAATCACTGACAAATTTTCAGGTATTGCTCCACTCCACTAGGCTTTATTCTCAGGAATTTAAGTTATTTTCACAACCATGTTTAGCTCCTGAATTAATTTCACTTGTCATTATTTGATTAGATGGAGCAGAAATTGTTTTCCCTTAATCAGGTGTTATTTGAGCTATGGCTAGCAAAGTGATATGAACTGAAAAAATCGGAAATGCACAGTAAACTCAGGTGTTCCTCATCACTTCCCTTTCCAAGCAAAATCCTCATGATTCTTTAAAATTATTTTTTAATGAAATACTTCAAATATGGACCCATTTGGCTGTAACATCATACCATAGACTGGTAAATATATTTGAAAGAAAAACTTAGCGAACATGATGAAGGTAAACACATTTTGGTAAGCACATTAAACTTTGTCCCGCAGGGCTGCAGAGGTGCTGAACACAGAGAGCATTTTCATTTAAAGGACTGATAAGGCTCTTGGTGTTCTTGCTACCAGTACTCACCTAGTTCAGCTAAGTTATTGAATTAAAATTTAATGAAGGACCAAGTTTGAAATTCTGTCCCACTGCACAAACCTTATAAATACCCTACAACGATACTGCATCGTCATGATAAATTATACATGTAATGGTGCTGAAAGTTATGTAAATTCAAAAAAACTTTATTAAAGTTGTACTCTAACTGACATTGTGTACAGTTGCAGACACAACTTTATCAACTGATTCTGAACTGCAATAAAAGAGAAATATGTATTCTCTTCTCTTGTTTATTCCCTGGAAGAATAAACTGAAAATCACCAAATTATCCTCCCCTCACAACTGTCTGAATATTAATTGTGAGCTTGAAGGGCAGCAAAACACATACAGCATTGCCAGGACTAGTAATTAATCTGAAAGTTTCAGACTCTGACATATTGTGTACACAGTGCTGAAGTGATAACCTAGAGAATGTATTCCTCCTTTGCTGCTGATGGTCTATGATCATTCCTGTAGATACATTCTGAATGCAAATTTTTGAGACTACAGACAGAATAAAATGCAGACCTTTAGAAATTAACCCTAAACAAAGAAGTCATTATGAAAAGGAAAATTCTATACTATTTGCAAGTAATTTTGATGTCTAATTATTAACAAGGAATGTTGCTATCTATTTAGAAATTAAAAATTGTGCTTCAACTTATTATAAAACAAAATTGTGGTGAAGCCAACATGCCACTAGGTCAGTTCTTCAGGGGTTTCACTATTACCCTTTGCAAGTGATTTTAACATAAGCGTAATTTGCCAAGGCAGAGAGCTTACCACAGAATGCTGATAAACAAACTTTCTCACTTTGGGGAAAACTTTTGCATTTGTTATTGTTGCATTTACTGCAGCATCTGTTGGTGAGGATAATTTTTCCTTACTCTGATTATTTGCACAAGGTTTAACCCTTTACAAGCACACTGTAAATGACTAAAAGAGTCTGCTGACATTGCTCTCTAATGAAAACATTTACCAATGGGCTAGTAAGAGATGATAGATACTAAGTATTCCAGTTTTCTCCAGTCTTTCTGATTTCTTTGGAGGATAGTCTATTCCTGTATAACTGGAAATTTGCTTCTCTTCCAAAGCACAAACTCATGTATTAATTATGCTGATACCTCAAATCTTGCAGGGAATCTGAAACAATAGCACTTAGGCATCAGCTGCACTGTGCATGTTGCTAGAGAGTAGATCATTTTACTCATTAGAAAAGATGCAAAAAGAAAGATGAAGACACGCCATGAATGTACAATCCAGCTCAGTAACTTCTCATTTTGATATGTCTCTAACAGGTACTAGAGAACTTGACTCTTGATTAACATCATTTTTTGAAAAACAGTTCAATTTTTAAAAACTGCAAAATATGCCATATAATCAGGTTGATGACTATAGGCACACTAAATCTGAGTATGTCCATATTTGTTTCACTTGCTCTACCCAGTCTAACTAAATGCAAGACACCTGTAATGTGGAAGTAACAGACGTATTAGTGAAGCACTCAGGGAACATAAATACCTATTATATGCAAGCACCTTGCCTTTTCATAATCTTCCTGAAAAATCAATAGCTAGCAAAGATACTCTTAATTATCAGCAGAAGATACTAGCTTTATCAGAGCACAACATTGTCCCACCAGCAATTCTTAGGGTATATGACATAGCACATTCATCGTTCATTTGGGCACCTTGAATGCCACTGTATTGTGGTCATGGGTACACAGGGTGAGACTGCTGACTGAAAAACATAGCATTCTGGGAGTGTCAAGCATTCAGAACCTAGACTTTTGTGTTCCAGGTTATCTGGAGTAGAATGAATTTTGGATTTGCCACATTATAGAGTATAATATCACCAAATGTTCTGCAGCATTATGATTCTGTCATTAAACAAGGAAAAATAGACAAAAGACATGACAAAATCGTCATCAGATCATTTCATCAAACCAATCAGAGATCAGTGATAAGAAGATACAGAACTCAGGCTTTGACAGCATCACAGCTCACATATATTCAGGCAGTGAGTTAATTCATTTTATTATAAAGCCAGAGAAAAACAGATTAGCTTCAGAACAGAACATATCCTAGAAAAAGAAATCACCACACACACATTTTTGTGGTGGAACCATTTCTTCTAGAGAAAAACAGTGGAAGTGGCCACACATCACAGAAGTTCTTAAATAAATGACAGTAAAACTCTTACTGACAGCATTACACACAGTCTCCACTTTCAGCAGGATATTCTTTAACATGATATGCCAAAGACTCTCTTTAGTAAAAACTTCTAAGGAGACCTCCCCCTCCTTGCTGGGTAATGGTACGGAGAAGCAATTATTTCCTTATTTTCTACGGTGGCCAGCTGGGAGTTTCAGGCTAACACCTGCAGTTGCCCTTTCTTTGCACCCTGCCATGGGCAAATGAACTATACAAGCCACTAAATCTCTTCATCTTTATCTTTTAGCTTCTTAAGAAAAGCCAGTTTTACCTGACCCTCCCAAGACCTGGAGTCAGGGTGGAGCATTTCACCATTCCAGGGCTGCTAAAGCAGAAATTCAAAGGGCATTCCTCCCACCTCTTCAAACCTAGCCACCAGCAACTCAGTAACCTCTGGCCTGAGATACTTTATATAAAAGTACCAACAAATCAGTGTGACACCTCAGTACTATAACACCTCAGGTGATTGTTTCTAAATTTTAAGATCAGAAGTGCAAAGAAACTTTTGATAACAGTGTCAAAAATAATCAAAGTACTCTGTTGCTTGTAGTCCTAAACGATAAATGCTTGACTATAAATACCCAGCACCTGATACAAGCCCTCAGATGGCCAACACTGCCTTAACACCCGCACCAAGACAAATAAAGTTCTCTCCTTGCAGTTACATGTATATTCATTCCTGGAGAGCCTGAGTGCCACACAGTATTTCTGGTGGGTAGAAACATTCTCATTTCCTCTCTACATCTGCAGACAGCATTTTAGTTTGTTTATAAACAAATCTCTTTCTCTCTTTGACATGTGCATATCTGTGTGCACCCATTGTGGCCATGAAAGGGTCTTATAAGAGTGGAACAGAAAGAGGAGTTTCAGATACTTTAAAGTAAGTTTAAAGTAAACTTAAAGATAGTTAAGCAGTGCCAAAACAAGGTGAAAAGTGGGAGCTAATCCCCCTTCCAAATACAGCCCTAGTGCAAATCAAATCTCTAATGCTATGTAGAGATAGCTCTTAGTATTTGTTCTGCAAGGGTAAGGTTTTTCCTCTGTCAGCTTTTGACTGTAGTCTTTCAGAAGAAAATATTTTATTTCATTGTGAATGGAAACCTTTGTGTCAAACTAAATGAAACATTTCAGTCTTATTTCAGCAAGAAATATTCCCTTCATCACTATTTAAATAATTCTCTCCATTTCTCTTTCCCTTCCCCTCCCCTTAATTTTAGTCTGATTTGGCAAGGAAACATCTGATATGACTGCACACAGTGTCAGACATTCCTTCCTCTTGTTGTCTAGTTTCTATCAAATTTGACAGTCAGAGTTCAAAGCTACTACGGAAGTTCTGTGAAAATCTGTGTCTCATGAGATGGTAGAGACCACATTAGTACTCCCACTGAAGAAAAAGGCAGAGAGAACTTACTGTTTGACAGCCACTGCTGGGCAACATATATTTACTATCTGGTCAGTTTTGCACATGTGCTCTAGACCAGCGTACACTGTATCTCACCCATGAGTAAACCACAAAGCAGCCTGAGATTCAAGGGAACTGGGAATAGTATGAGGATGGTCCTCAGGAACGCAGAAAAGATCTAGAAATATCTCAGTGCTGAGTCTGAGTTCTTGCAGTGGGATGGAAGGGTGCCCTAGGTAGGAGACATAAGATGTAACCCTATCATAAACCAGGCTTTTGTTGCTCCTTTACCAATAGAACTAGTTGCTTTAGATTGGCTGCCAAAACAAAAATCAACTGTTTACACAACTTTCAAATTCCACCCACCTCAGATTTTGAAAAATGAACAATTGTCAACCGGGAAATTTAGCCGTTTTGACTTCACAGTAACATCTCTGGTTATGACTTAATGTCTGCAGACACTACCAATAAGACAGACAAGAACTCCTGTAGGGTTATTTTCTCTGCAGAAGCAGTGAAAACCATTTGCTGTCCCCAAAGTCTCGGGCATAGTGCTTGATCATACATACTAATGAGCTTCCAGATCAATCCAGTCCTCTTTCCCATGAAACCTTACTGCACTGATTAAGCCATTGGCCTGCATTCACTAAAATTTCTATCTCTTTATTTCCCCTTAATAAACATTGAGGCTTTCCTTGATTAAGAAGTCCACCAGCTGCCAAGTGTGAAATATCTGCCTTGAGGGCACATGACTAAGGCCAAGTTCATGGCTCATGTAAAGTATTCAATTTTCTCGGATCCACCTGATCAGACATTTCAGTTTACTATGGGTAGTTCTCTGTGTCTGCATTCAAATTCCTCCCACACCAGGGAGGATTTACATGGAAATGTAAGCTCTCTTTTTTGAAAATGCTTTCAAACTATGTATAAACCAAGGTGTAATGAAGTCATTAGTTATGTTCTTGAACTTGCAGCTCTGCTAAAAACAAAAATGATATGTATATCCCTCCTTTCTTCTCTGTTTCAAAACAGGAGCAGGATCCTTTAAAAAACTGTCATATTTCTCATGCCAATCTTACCAAAGTCATCCCATACACCTATGAACTGGAAAAAATACAGATTCTTAACTTACTTGTGAATATAATTGTGCTGAACTATCCTCACTCAGGTAACCAACGCATCACATTACTGTATAGATAATCTTTGTAATATTTAGAGCAGTACTCAATGCAATTAAGGAAGCATGCTTTACAACCTGAGTATCTTTGGGGGGCTAAAAGCCAAGAACAAAACAATGCAAAAAAAAAAAATTCGTTATATTGGTATATATTTATGGATCCAAGTGACTAATTGACTAGCATAAAAACACACTCATGATTGGAAACTGACTGTATTTTTTTCAAACAATTTTTTTCAAACAAGAGCTGGAGCTTTCCTGGGGTTTAACCTGTCATTTGCATAGGTTAATTTTAAATGGCAGTGCAAATTTAGCTTGAAAAGATAATTATAATATTTCACCTCCTTTCATCTCAGGTTATGTAAATGAGACTTTAATCTTTTTGCAGTTCATATTATATTAATAAGAAAAAAAATCTTGATTTATGTTATGCTGTCAATCACTTGATAGCAGCGGACACAAATGAAAGCATGTGCGTACAAATCAGGCTAATTTCCAACTATTCTCTTATGTCTTTCTTTTTATCTATAGGGTTATGGCACATATTCCAGATAAGGAAGTGAACAGGGAGAGAGTTTTGACAGGTATCTTGTTAGATTGATATGTCATTTTTATTAGTAGCAAATTAATTCATCTCTCTGATAAGATTGTTTCTTAGATGGTTTATGCATTACTTCATTGTCTAAGACTGCTCAGGATCAACCACCTCACACAATTACTTACAGGTTCCAGAAGTCTTCCTTACCCCACTCTTTTTGGTTGTCCATGGCGAAAATAAGGCCCAAATCATTTTGCTCTGGTTTCTTCCATTTTCATATAAGTTGTGGATCTTACTGCACACCTCAGAGCTTCTGCGTATTGCAACAACCTTCACAAATTATTCCAATAGTGCAAATCAGCTGGAATAAGGACAGGGCCAAGTCACTAATGGCGTAGCTTTGCTTTCAGCTGACACTTTTGTTCCGAGAATGTGAAATGGATAAAAACAAGTCCAGTTCCTAACCATCACCTTCAGGCAACACTTTTTTAGCTGTATGTAAATTTTGTTCCCCATTTCACAGCTGAAATACTTTCTGAGCTTTATGACCATCAACCTATCACAACAGGAACCAATGTTGGGCAGTTAAGAGATTTTCTTAATATCATTTAATTTCTTTGTTCTACAAAACACAGACAAGGCCCATTTCCTTCATGGGAAATACTGCAGAAATTGATTCCTACAGAAAGTCTGGAAAAGGCCACCTGCCTCTTTGGATTACTCCAGAACTCCCATTATAAATTCAAAACAGATCCAGGCAGTGAAACATTTCTGTCTCACTGAGCCCTACATTTAGTCCTAGAAGAAGGTATACTTGGAAATGTGATCTGGACAAGATATGCCTCTGTTCACACAGCTTCTCTGTGGCACAAAGTAAGACTGATGAGATCTAATAGTCTGAAGAAATGTAAGTGATTTAATGAGCAAAACCAAGACTTTTTTTTTTATATATAGCTCTGATCCTTTATACAGGAATTTCATATATAGAAGAAGTATTTGCACATTGGTATCAGCAGCAGCCTAAGAAAAAATTCTCATTTCACCATAAAACACCTCTTACCAGTTAAAAATCCAGTTTTCAGGACTGTTGTTCCATAGTTGCAGTTTCATCAGGCCTTGATACACCCATCTATCACCTGAGATGTTTTTAAGATACTCCTTAATGCATAAATGGCAATACTAGAGTTATAATCCTCTGACTGCCTAAAAGTATTTGAATCCAGGCCATGTCCTTGTTTTTAAGGTTTTCTAGCTTTTCACATTAAAATGTTCTCATGTTATTATCTCCATCAGCTCAAACCAAACCAAAGGCTACCAGAATTTTAATCCTTCTGATATACTGTAAAATAACCCTTGGTAATCACTGTCCCATCCTTAAAAAAATTTCTCATTGAAAGGAAATGGTGGTCTTCATACAGCTATGTAAGATAACTGACACCTGAAAAAAGAGATCATCTAAGAGAAAAAAACAGACAGATTCTCAGTTGCTATAAATAAAAAATAACTTTTATCAGTAGAAAATTTGGCTTATGATTTATGTATGAACATTACCTAAGCTAGCCTTCAACCTTCTCTTACACCAAACTCAGTTTTTCTGCAGATTTCAAAGTGTTTTCTGTATCATTTTATAGATTTCAAGGAGAAAAGTAGGTAGAAATGCTAGAATGAGAAAGTCATTTTCCAGTATTGAAAGAAAAATCACCAAGTACATTCTTACATGTTTTGAATAAGAAGTTTTTTGATTACCATCAGACATTGTCATTGGCTTATATCCAAACTATGTCTGTACTTTGAAATTTGCTTATTACAGTGCCCTTCCAAAGTAAGCTCTTAGAATTTTCACAATGGTTTTCTAAAGGAAGTAATTTAATGAAATGTAACATGATGTTCTGCTTTCTTACTATGTGTGGGGAGGTTTCGCCTAATTACTTTTCTTTCATTTTCTCCCACACATGTACAAAACGCATGCAACACTTGCTTCTATGTTTTCATAGATGTGCAGTGTAGAAGTACTGCACTGACAAGAAAATAGAAATAATTAAGTCCTCCACTTTACCACTGGATCATGCAGGTCATATTCCTATGGTCCACTTTCAGTGTAATAAAGTATTACTAGACCCTTTGGCCCACTGAAATCAATAGGACTACTGCTGGACATAGTGAATATTACATTTGCAGAAATGCATTTTTCCCCAGTGAGAATATAGATCAGATTCTTTTATTTTCTTCTTCTCTTCTCCCCTTTCTTGCTTTCACTGCTACTCACATGAAAGCAATGACAATTTTGAAAAATTAAGTAAGGCTTTCCTTTAGCTCAGATTATTTTTTTTCCTGAAGGCTAAAAGATGTTTGTTCACTAGATTTTGTCTTTCAGCCATGCAAAACAACCTAGTTTGTATGAAACCTCTTCCAAACTCTAAAATTCAGTGTAGTGAAAACATCTTTTGCCTTCCCCTAGAAGGTGAAACCAAGTACAAAAAATTAAAAGTTCAGCTTTGGTAATGACACTAAAATATTCAGGAATGTAAAAAGGAGAGAAAGTGCATGCCAGAACTTTATTCCATTGCTTGCAGTGAAAGTGTTTTACAGTAAAAGGTTGTTTTACTCTTGGGAATTAATCTGGTCTCTGTTTTTAATGTGTTACATAGTCTACTCCAGAGTAGTAAAATAGTAATTCTAGTACTGAAAGCATTTTTGTTATTTGTTTTTCTCCAAAGAACAAATTACTACTTTTCACCTGGGAAAAGCTCCCAGCTGAAAGGCTCAAATAGTTAGTGGATCAGGTTTTGCAAAGCAACGTTCATTCTTAGTTTAGCTTTTTTTTTTTTCAAGAAGAAATTCTTGTTGCTAAGAATTACATCAAAAGGCAATCCTGCCAAATAAACAATCTTTTTGTAATAGAGATTAAGAAACAAAATAAAACAAAAAATTAAGCACCTTATTCATAGGAGCAGAGTCCTCTTTCTAAAGTAAAATTCTATACATTTTATGTTTATCACAAGCTCTTTTCTTGAAGCCAATCACACTGTAGCTGGTGTATTGAATAGGCACACAATAAGCAGCTGTTGCTTTACTAAACTAATATCCATTAAACAAAATGGTCATAAGTGCATCAATCTAATCTAATAGCAAGCGTGTCATTGAAATAGAAAGTTGTCACAGGATCGATGTCCCCTGCCTTGAAAATAAACATTGTGGTTTCGACTCAGCACTTATCAAGCAGCAGGAGACCATTATCCTGTGATAACATCCCATTCTATTGACATTATCCGTTAACTAGAGATACTCAGCGATATACCAGTTTTGTTCACTTTGGATAAAATAAGCATTCATTTTACATCTGCTATACATCATTATTGGGCATGTGCATTTCCCACAACCTGAGTGACTTTTAAAATACAGAAATTATTAAAACATGTTTTACAACATATACTGCCACTTATATGGCCATTGAATGTTCTTAAATGAGCAAGAGGTAGCAAAGCCGTGAGAATTATAGCTACCTTCACATTGGTTTGTGCTGCTCCCAGACCCTTCCCTAGCTATTATTTTGTCAGTTGCTCAACACATTGCTGAGCTATGATTTTTCCTTGTCTAACCCCTTGTCTGATCTACCTTTCTAATAACCATTCTGACTATCATACAGTCTATAGGGTTTTTTTGGATAAGGAGTGTGGGGTGTGGGGATTGTTTTTGATTTTAAAGTAAAACTTTCCCCAGATATTTTCTAACAAGCACATCAGGACCAGACAATATTTTGAGTCAAAAAATGAAGGATTACTGATCCTAGGATGAAAAGTTCCTGCCACTAAGACCTGTGTGCATCTCCCTTAGAGGTCAGCAAATCACTGGAGCACTCCAGACCATTTACAAGCACCTGGTGCATTTCTTAATTCCACCTCCCCTTCACAATGTAGCTACTAACTTCATAGATGAGGCTGCTATCTGGTATCCGTATTACTCATTCGAGGCATCACGTCATTTACAAACTAGGACCTTGGCCTTCTCTAGCCATCATCCTCTCACTCAGGTGTCCATAGAAATTCACTGACAATCATTATGTGTTGCCTTATGAGGTCTTTTTCTCCTCCTTTTGTGTGATTTTTACACTTGAAAAATAAATCTCTTAATCCCACTTCCTGAAAACATGGAAATTACTTAAGAGGTGATCTAGGTTTCAAGAAAAAAATCCACCAAAAAGGTGTAAGCGGCTTGCAATATTTTTGTGAAAAATAGGTTAAGATTAGTTTGCACATTCCAAAGTGAAGTGTTCTTAATTTATTGCAAAATTACAACATATGTCTATCTTTGATTAGATAACAAATACAAAAGACCAGATCTAATTACAGGCATATGATAGGCCTGTTGTCTAGGGGGATTAACTACTACACATTTTTTTCCTGCGGGGATGAGGTAGCTGGTCTGCTACACAGTGTGGTGGAGTATTGAACTGGAACAGTTTTCCACGTTGAAAGTTTAATTTCTGCTGTATTCCTCTGCATGCATAATGTGTTTCCTATATTACTGTCAATATTCAGGCAAGTAACAGTTGCAAAAGGGATGAATTATGAGTTCCTTTAAAACATGATAATAAAACCAAAACCAAGAGAACATCTTACATAACGAAGAAAAAATTTTTTCAGCTGGCTAAGCACCTTTCTACGCTTCCCTACATGGGCAAGTTCTCTCATGACAGTCCAAATCAAAACACCACATCACTTTACGCGTTGCAGTTAAGCATGTTTGGCACAAGGATTTTGTCCTAGCTTTCTTTTCCTTCCGTCCTTTCCTACTACCTACTCCTGCTCTTCAACTGCCATCTAAAACAAGCTATATCGTTATCACCTGAGGCTCCACAGCAGGTGGTTACCGATGTCCCATCAGCACTACCTAAATCTCATGACAAAAGACTACCATCTGCATCTTACCATTTCACCTGGGTCACACTCAGATGTCTTTTTCTTGGACAGTTTCAGCTAAAGCTCCCCAAATATCTTCAAAGAGAGAAGGAAAACAATGTACAAACAAGAACAATCCACAGTATTGATGGGTGAAAGGTAAGTATTCTGTCCCTTAAAGCTTCCACTGAAGCAACGCTTCATGGCCAAAACAGATGTCAGAAGCAAATACAGAGCACCCTATTCCTACTGGCATTTCCACAAAAACAATTCAAATACTACCTTGAATTTGCTTTTGCTGTTTTTTTTTTGCTTTACTTGCTGATCAGTCCTTACTATTGATCACAACAGTTTTTACATCCTCACCAAGTAATATACGTAGTGAAAGATTGGAGGTTAATTACTGAATATATTCCAGTATATTTCTAATTATTCTTCAAGATGGACAAGCCAAAGTAACAGATTTTATTTCACCAGAGAAAACATGGTGTCTCACAAAGGCAAAGGGAAGAGAGTGAGTGATAATGGAATCAACCCACAGCTGTAAAAAAATCTCATAACCCATGAATTACCCATTATTCCCCCAGTGTATTAGCTCCCCTTAGCAAGGCACTAAGGAAACCAGCCTGATACATAAAGCACAGTAGAACCATCCACGACATATGTGAGAACATTTAGACATTTGCCACTTCACAGAGTAACAGAGAGGCTAAAAATGGTTTCATCTGTTTCATACATGAGGATGCCGTAATGTTGTACAAGCTAATTAATGCACCCCTTCTGGGCCTTATTACCACAGGGGTACGACAGAGAAGGACAAAAGAGTGCCTAAAATCTATTGCAATTACACATATGCAAGCAAGGGGGCAAGTTCTGTTTGCCCTTTGTGAAAGCACACAGGAGGAGTTACAAGTACAAGAAATACTTATCCTCCTTGACATATCTTTGCTCGGTATCTCAGAGCTCACAGACAAATTTAGCCTATGAATGGTTATTAATATACACCAGTATATAAAATGAGGTCATGGTTGCATTTTTGTTGTACATGGCTTTTTTATTGATATTATCTTTTTGTAAAATTGCTAGAGTGCTATACAAAAATACCAAACAAATATTAACTAGGATTGTAAAGAAAGATTCCCGTGAAAATATTTTCATTTGGTTTTGGGTGGGAGAGCAAAAGAAAAATGTTTTGGAGTTACTAGGTTTCATGGTGGGTTCTAAAACACTGAACAAAATTTTTAAACATGTAATGCTGCTTCTTTCCCAGAAAAGCTGCTTTTTGGAAAGTCCAGCTCTAATATAATCAGTGGCTAAAAGGCTTGGCCATTCTTGCCTGGCTAAAAGTCTTTTATATATACCCTTCAGACCAGGGATTTCAGCCAGGGTTTCCCACATGAAGTTACTGCCTTTGGTGAACAGGCCATTAGCTACTTTGAGGTGGATCTCTCAAACTCCTTCTTGGATCTGTTCTACTCTATAAAATTAAAAATTCATTTAACCACATCAAGAGGCAGCCTGAGTTTGTATGACAGTGATTAGAGCACTTTAAGAGGCAAGAAATTGATGTTAGAGTGCTTGTTCAATGGAAGTTTGATTAGTTATTCAAAATGGAACAGCCCCAGCAAGGGAAATGTATCCCTGGAAACAGTGCATGGCAGTAAAGGCACTCCGATGACTGAAGTTCAAGTCTGTAATTAGAATGAATTGAGACAAATTCATGTAGCATCATTTGCAGCGAATGCCTTACCATTTTGTACATTTCTTATTAGTGTGTACACATGTAGTTCTTTCTGCTTTTTGGTGAAAGCAAATCTGAAATGTCATGAAAACTATGAAATCTGAAAGGTCATACCTTAACATTAAAAAGGAAACGAAACAATTAAAGACAATTCTACAGTGTCTAATCAAGCTCCATTAGTCCCTAAAGTCTGCCCTAACTCCAAACCACACTTCTCAATATTACACCGCTAACAAAAAACATACAGCAAAATTCTCCATTCTGTTCCAGCAAGTTTATCATATGGTTTCAGTGGCTCTGCAACAATTCTGTTCAGTAATCAATCATGATTACTAGCTATATACAGTACACACAGCAGAAGACATTAATTTGGGACAGCCTAGGGTAGCACGCTAATTAGCGATATGCTGAAACAGCATTTGTGCATGGCTCCTTGAAACGCAATTTTTCCATCGGCACAAATGCCTCACCCTAAGTATCTTACCTTACAAATGATGCACCATTTTATCAAATTAATTGGCCTGTTATATCAACACAGTCTGGAAGGAGAGTTATTTTGCCTGTAAAATCTCAATAACTTTATTCTTCATATTGCATACTGCATACCACTATGTTTCTTAAATATCACTAGATACGTTCTACTTTTTCAATCTGGATGGGAGGACAATAATTTTTCCATGTGATTATTATACTTAATAAGGTGGGATACGTAGCAGTATCCTAGTAGCCTTTTGCTGTAGGATATATTATTCATATCTGTCCCAATATCAAGAAATTTTGTAACCATATTTTTTATGACATTGAGTCACTTCGGAGAAAGGAGATCAGAGCAAGACTGAAAAATGAGAACTCCAGCAGCAGTGGTGAGTTTCAACATCTACCATCCCAGGAAATGCTAAAACCAAAATCCAACAATGTAAATGTAGCTGAGTTTGATTTGTTGTTTCAGTTGTTTTTCATTTATCACCTCCCAGGAACAAAGGCTGATCTTGAAATTACTAAAGAGAGCGGTACAGCACAAGCAGCCATATCCCAAAGGCATTTGTAGACTGAAGAAGCTCATTGGCTATGTAAGCAAAACAGCAGCCCTTATACAAGGAGCAGTTATATACACTACAATATTTTCCTTGAGATAAGGGTATTGGCCTGGATTTCTCAAAAACCATCTACAGGGTGCCAGAACAGTGTTACAGGAGGATTTCATTCAGTATCTGGCTGAACTGGTGTTGCTGGATTAGTCTACACTGTGGCTGTGGTATTCCATTTTGCTCCTTCACCAGTGGTCATTACAGACCATATCCAGGACAGCGGATTTGAGCTCAGGACTTTCTGGTCCTAAATAAATATGCATTACCAAAAGAATTATGGCTGCTTGAAGCATATCAGAAGACAAGAATTAGAGTTTATAAATAAAACTGTTTTATAGAAACTTTCTTAAAGGATACTTATTTCTTCTGGAAACAATT
Organism: Falco punctatus; assembly: GCF_963210335.1. Taxonomy (NCBI): domain Eukaryota; kingdom Metazoa; phylum Chordata; class Aves; order Falconiformes; family Falconidae; genus Falco; species Falco punctatus. The sequence goes on from NC_137580.1 coordinate 31,309,696, forward strand.
TTGGATCAAAAGCATGTTAAAAAGGGGTTTTCTCCTCATTGCTTTGCCTCATTTTGTGCAAGGCAGAGGGAAAGAAGAATCTTCCCATTTTGATTCCTTTCCTGAGTTTCCTTCATTTTTTCCATCAGAAGAAGGAAAATTTAAAAATCTGTGAAAAACTTTTTCACCTTTACCCTGCCCTTTTTTTGTATGGGGGGAGGGGGGCGGGGGGGGGGAAGAAAAAAAATACATTTCCCTGAAATTAGAAAGGTGTAAAAAACAAAAAAAGTTGAAAAAAATCTAAAAATTTAAACAGTCAAAATTCCACTGAAACTATATTCCACTTCTATACAGGAAAGAAATATAGCAAGAGAAGCCAGATACTGAGTCCAAAATAGCTCCTGCTATTTCACATAAATGAAACAGAACCTACTAAACTTTGAGTTGAGTGCATTGGAGAAAGTGTCTTGGACATTTGAAGCCATGGATCAACGTTCATCGATACTTAATATATGTATTGCCTGACTTGCTGGCAGAACAAATGTGATCTGGATCAAGTGCAAGCACGTAATTACATATTTCTCTAGCCACCCACACAGCAAGCAAGACAATGCTTATGCCAAATCTATGCCTGCTATGGGATAACAGACGCTAAATGACTGAACAAGAACTGCTGAGACAGCAAAGTGAGCTTATACTGTTTCTGTGCTCTGCTTTGCATTTGAGCAATTTTTTATTTGTTACTCTCCACTCAAGAGCCATATTTACCATTCTGTGGAGCTGCAGCCTGAGGCACTCTGTTTAACACATCAGATAGTGCACATATAATCAGCAAATTATTACTGTTCAGCATCTATCGAGATGGCCGCCTTTGGAGAGAAGAGATCCCTAGTCCTAAGGCACATTCAGTGTCTGTCGTTTTATTGAGACTGTTAACAAGGGGCAATTACAATCAGTTCTGACTGCCTTTCATGCTACTGATGCCCATCAACTGGAAAATGGTCTGAGAGCAAAACAGTTGACAGAATTCAAGCAGCTATTTGAGAACAGACAGTTTTCAGTCTAGTTTTGTTCCAAGTCAACTTGGCCCCTTCCTTATATTACTCCTATGCTGTTTTTATACAAAAAGCTTTGATACAGATTTGTTCAGCTTTTAAAGGTAAGCTTCTGCAGTACCTGCCTGCTTTTCATCAGACTGAAAGCAGAATCAACCTAGTATTTATATGCATCTCCCCCATCTTCCCTATTTTCCCCTAAAAGCCAGACAGGTTTTTGTAGAAGTGATGGAACTGATTGGAAAGAAATCCTGCAATTTCTCAGTGCAATTAAACAGGAAAGCAAGCCTTGTCCTTCTACTAAATAGCTGTACTGTAGTCAATCGCTTGTATAAGGTTAACTTATTCAAGGGATCCTTCTACATGGTTCGCAGTGCATGAAAGACAGAGCTTCAACAGCTATCCAGTTGATACAGAATTCAAGCAACAGCCTATGGATTAAAGTTTCCTCAATTCATTATCTGTGCTCAGAAGTACCTAGCCACCTCCAGAAAGTGTCTGTCTACTGAACTGTAAACATGAACATCATGGCATTCTGAAAAGATAAGCTAAACACAATAGAAAGTACAGGGAATGGCTTCAGTTATATGATGTTAGGCTCTTAAGCAAAACTGGAGGTGCAAATTCATCTCTTCCAAAAGTTAAGGGTTGAAGAATACAGAAAACACATCACTATCATAGTTGGGAGGTTTTTTTTATTATTGAATTAATTATAGTTAAGTAATTTTCATGTAGTCATTAGCCTTCTACTTAAGTGGCTATTCTAATATAAAAGTATATATCAGGTAAAAAAGATGAGTTTAAAAAAAATTAAAAAAAAAAACCAGACAAAAAATAAACAGAGGGGTGATTTCGAAGTACACAGCTCCTAAGGCTTAGAGATTTGCTGTTTCACCTAACATTGTGCCAAACTTATGACGGGCAAATCCTACTAAATGGTTAACTCCCATCTACAATTCCACAATATCAGCAAAGTACAGAAAGCATCCATTCCCTTGAGAAAGTATGGAAAAGGTTCATCTATTATCGGAGACATGAAAAACCTCTTGAGTAAAGAAAACCAAAATAGTAATGCTAAAGTAGAACAACTTAGTTCTTTCTGCCTTGTAACTAACTAACCTCAGCATGAAATGGTGGCATTCAGAGCAACATGTTATTTTCTGAATTAAAGGTGAAATTTCCATAACTCTTTCATTAGTCTTAAAGTATTAAAAAAACAAACAAACAAACAACAACAACAAAAAACCAACGAACATTTCCCTGGATCTATGGCTGTCAGAAGACTGACTACTGAATTAATGTAGCTTATTTTTAGTTTATTCCACTGAAGACATTTTGCATGCTATCTTGCAACAGCATTGGAGAGTTTTTCAAAGGTGCAAAGTAAAATGGGGTGCTTGCTTTTCCATGAAAAACCACTTCATTTTACTATTTAACACCTAGTTGTTTAAATTATATAGAGTCTATTGACACTGAACATTAATGATCTGTAGGAGAGCACATTTTGCCTTATCTTTCTCTTACTAGATTTTTTCCTACTTTTCATAACTTAATAATGTATTGTGCTCTTAGTCTTTCTTCTACCACAAAAGCACCCATAAGCAGTGGTGTTATTTATTGGCTTATTGTCCAGTGTTTGAAAGTGTTCTCACCTGTATTACAAATGTAGAAATCTGAATTAATTTAATTAGAATTGATTATGAGTCACTTGAAGGTTTTGAAGATCCCAACCTACCTAGCAATTTAGGAGTCTAATTTTAGATTTTCCCTCCATTGGTCAGGTAAGATGTAAAATGCTTGTAAAAATATATTGTGTAACAGAGAATGATAGGGTTAATTAAGGTTTGTTGGGTGTTAAGATTGATTCAGACACTTTGCTACGGCAAAGTTATTGCTGAAGTTAACAAGCGAGTGGACAAACAAGAATTTCAGTATTACTAGCATATTAAATAACTTCTGCAGTTTAGCAGAACCCAATCTTGATTGAAGATGCAGAATATTTTTCTTTCTTTTTTTTTTTCCACAAAGAACATTCTGCCCCATTGCCTCTCCAAAGATAAGCAAGAAAAGAAATATTTTTCAAATCTGCAATAATATTTCTGATCATCACCACTGAGACACCCAAAGAAACTAGGAAATTTAAGGTTAGAGTCACCGCCTATGATGTGGGAAATGGAGATTTGGGCTGTTGCAGGAAGACCAGAGTAGGCACTTGTAACAGGGGATTCCATTGTACATGTATTACTTTATGCACAAAAATCATGTCGAACACATTTGATGAACAAAGACAATAGAGAACAGGAGCAAGGAAATAATTTCTAATCCAGGACTAATGGCAGATAACAATACTCCATTTCCAAAAAATATACAAAAATGCCTGCAGATTCTAACGTAATAACTATTTACTCACCTAGATATGAAATTTGGAGTTAGACTTTATTAAAACTATGCACAGAGCCAAAATATGAACCTGTTTGGGGTATGTGCATTGCATTGACAGCAATATTAGTTGGATGGTATGTTTAAACTTGCATTAGCTGTTTCACTTGGCACTAGATTTTGCACAGCAATATTTCTATAAAAATAAGATGTTTTCAAATATTTTTATAAAGCTTTTATTGCTATGATAGAATTTTTGTAACCTGCACCAAGTCTTTATTATCTCAAGGAAGGGAGCTATAAAACTGCTGGTTTTAAAATCAATTTATTCTCAAGTCGTCTTCCACCAGCAATTGCAACTTTGCTCACTGCTACCTTCAGTTTAGTACTTGCATTTCTATAGCAGTTTCTGCAAAATGCACTTTTTTCCCCCCATTCTCAATTACAGGTTTCAGAAAGAAAACTATACTGACAAACTGACACTAGAGAGACCTTTCAGCAAGTTATCCCAGAAAGGGTCAGCTTTAGTCTCTGAAGTACTTAGAAATGTATTGTACATGCCTCTGCCGTCATAATAACTGAGAACACTGCTGCTGGGTGTAAAATCCATGGTCTTCTCTGATATTAGCCTTCACAGTGCTCAAAACATAGTATTTTGAATGCCATTTGTGATGAAGTGCCAGTTGGAAGTGGAAGGAACAGCAATAGTAGTGCTCAGGAGCTTACGAAACCTTCCAGCGGGGAGGGGGGAAGAGCACTTCACTGATACACAGATAAAATGGAAGGTATAGAAACATGGTATTCTACCTAGGTGGTATCTACAGAGCTCCGGTGATAACAGGCAGGAATATCCCATGCATCTCTGCCATACATAAAGAAAATTCTTCTGCATGTTGTGCAAAACCAGCTGCTGTACTCTTCATTTGAGGGTGGAGCCTTTTGCCCATTGCAGTACTTTTGTGATTGGCTGAGGTGATGTGCAAAGAAAAGTCTATATTTGGTAGTTCATCCTTGTACAATTTTCCAGTCATATTTTAAGAAACATAAGAAAGTCTATGGCAGAAAAAACGAAAAGATGAGTCAGTTGCAAAATGTAGCTTGCAAGCCTGTTGTAGGGCTAGAATTTGAAGCAGGATCCTCAGTCCTAGTCAGTGCCCTCTTCACTAGGCTGATAGCTGTTCTGTGACAAATGCCTCTTTCTCCCTGCTCCCTCTCTATTTCAAACCTGAGATAACTTCCTGACAATACTTTTGATGAAACTTACACCTCTGTATTCTCTCTCTTCCATTTAGTATGCCTCCACATAATACAAGCTATGCTTTGAACCACAAAATTGAGCTCGCATGTAAGCATTTTGTTGACAGAGACATAATAAGTAGTTTAGAAGAATTTGTTTAAGAAGTAAGGTACACATTTAATTTTCATACTCAAATACTATGGTTCTTAAAAAGTCATTCCAAAGATTTCAGATTGTTTCCAGAATAGCAAATACCTTCCCAAACTTGTAAAAAGTATCAACTTTGCCTTTGTTGTGAAAGACAAAGTGAAGTATAAACAGAAAGGGCACAGCAGATGAAGTTGGATCCAGTTCCTACGGTGTCCTAACCCCTGCTATTGGGGAGCCTTATTTTGTTTTTAGGATTAGCAGTTTGCCAAATCCACCAAGATAACATCAGAATATTAAGGTGCAAGAGGCTATGCCATCAAAATGTTAAAATTCTTGCAAAAGTCACTGAGAAACAGTCACAATAAATTCTTACCTGTACATTGTAATACAAAGTTCTACAACATTCAACAGTGTAAGTAAATGGATTTCAAGTCATTGCTTTTGAGCATGAGCTTACCAGAGCCAGATGTTTACTTTGTTCTTTCAGAGCTTAAGTGCCATTAGCAAAACAAAATTCTGACACTTAAATGTTCAAGATCATTTTTCAGCTCAGATTTATTTCTTTTCTCCAATTATTCCAAATGCTTTATTATATATTTTTATAACAAAAACAAAACAAACAAACAAAAAAACCATTCAAACAGATAAAATCTCACCAGCTAAGGAACAATAACATATTAAGGGGAAGAAAGGGAAAAAAAAAAAAAAAAGGAAAAAAATTTAAAACCACAGAAAACAGCTTCCACAAATTGGAATGCTAATTGGCTTTAACATAATACAACTTAATGACTTTGAAAAGATCACTGCAGTTAATAGACTTCATGCAAAGAATTAAGTAAATTAGTTGTCTCATCTTTCATGTGCTGGGCACTGGAAACTGACACCAAATATTCCTACCCTCCCTTCCTCGCCTTGAGAAATTTCTCTAGCAAGAGAAACGAACACAGAGAGATTTGAAAAGAGGTTCCATGTTAGCAATTAAAATCTTTTCTCAAAACCATTTATTTCATAATTGTATTTAGTGAAGGCTGGTGGATAGTAAGACAAGCAAGGAAAAACACGGACTGTATTGCTGTGGGCACTACCTGAAGAGACAAAAAAGTTGTTGAGTACCTAAAAAGCAGTGAGGAGAGGAAGGAAATTATGTCTCAGATACAAAGTTTCTGTTTGATTGGTTTTCTGTCAGTTATGAGGAAAAAGACAGAAACAACTTACTAGGTGTGAACTGATACGACTCACAAGACAGAAATTTCCAAAGGGCCCAGTTGATTCAGGAGCGCACTCATAAAAAGGGCACTCTGTGAGTATCACTGTGAGAACACACCAAGGAAGCATTCCTGGCCAGTTACAACTTTTAAAACCATTATCTACCTCCACTTGCAACACCCTAGCAACCTGATAACCCATTATAGAACCAGTGCACCCTTTTACTCCACTGCAGAAAACCATCTCTCTTCTATGTGAGTGCAGATGCAGAATATAAAATCCACTTGCACAATGAGTGCAGAATCTTTAATTACATGGAGAGAGAAAAAGATCCAGTCAAGGCTCACTGATCCTGAATATGTAATACTGCCATTCAGAATTACCCCTTACTGCTGACAAGCCTACCTCCCAAAATATGACAACTACCATTCTCAGAGGTCCCATTTGTGGGCATCATAAGGTCAGCACTCAGAATCTGGATTCTCTCACTCCCTCTTAACCTCTAATGCCTCATATTTCCTTAACACAGACTGCTTTTGCTCTGGAGGCCCTTGGCTCGCTCTTTCTAATGACTGATTTTATCATGGGCCAGGGGCAGATGCTTCCAGAAAATCCCTATCCAGGAAGCTTCATTGACCAAACACTGGAGTGTGTCACGCTTCTTCCCTGCCCTAGACCAGCTCTTCCTTTCTTCCAACAGAAGCTCAAAAGACAGCCTTTGTGTATGTCCAGGACACACTGTAAGCATACACATTCAGCAGCATAAAAATAGGTTAAATTACACGACAATGTTTACAGGTACCCTCGTGCCCACTTTCTCAGTTTGTGCAGCCAGTTCCTCTATCGTGGATAATTTCTTGAAGTTCCACAGATTTCTGAATTTTAACACTTTTCTCCCCATTAAGGATCTGATATTTACCTGCCCTTGGGATTATGGAAATCAAACCATTTTCAAAAATTTTTTAAATGACACGTGTTTACCGGCATAGTGTTTCTGGTTGAGTTACAGACCATATGAAATTGATGGGTAAGCTACTAGTTGCAGAGGATCGTGCAACTTACTTGTGAGTATTGGTGGAAAGACGTACCACTTTATACTGTATTTCTAAATGACAAAGCTTAATCATAGTAAAATAAGTGACTGAGCAGTAAGATTAGAATAATTTCTCAATTCAGCTGTTTATGTTTTCATAATTAATTCAGCCATTTTTGACACCTGGCTGACAATCTCCACATCTAAGAGCAAGAGCTGAGCTCTGAGATTATTCCTGAGACTCTGAGACTATAACCTCCCAGCCCCACAGACACTTCCCATACACTCAGGGGTAGTTCCACCTCCTATAGCAGTAACAGCCTACATTCTCTGAAGTGAAATGCTCATCATACTCCTCCCGTAGGTAGTCCTACATCCTCTCTATGAAGGATAGTACCCTCACCAGGATAGAACAAAGTCAAGGAAACAATCTCTATGTTCAATACCTCAAGAGGATGAAGGCATGAGTGACAATACCTAGAGAAAATCTCAGTAAAGTGGAAAACATCTATACACAACTGTAAACATTACAGCAATTAGATACCTGTATATGCTGTGGCTGTTGCCATGAGCTAACCTTCTAAAAAGGAGGAGTAGTCTGCAGAGACCAGCAGCCATTTTAATTTCATTTCAGCAAAGGCTGTGAAGAAAATACAAATGCACTCTTTCTCTCTGATGGAGCTTAATTTTTGTTCTTATTTTGTTGTCCTTAATTTAAAATGAGAGTCACTCTTAACAGAAAAAATCTGGTTGCTCTTTGAATGAAGAGAAACAAAAAGGAACAGATTAGCAAGGTGATCTGCTGGTACTGATGTCTGTTGCTGAAATCTTTTGTCACAAAAGTATTTTCAGAAAGCAAGCAGAATCTGTCAAGCCCTCAACATTAGTCTCTTTCTAACGGTATTTCCACAGATTAATTAACTCAAATGCCATTCTCTTATAGCTGCATGCACTCTTCAGAAGAGTACTTGGTAGCTGCTGTGTGTTTTGGATCAAACAAAGCTCTGCAGGGATACAGTCATAACTCCAGTAAATTACTATTGCACTGGAATGCTACAGAATAGCTTTTCAGATATATTCCCAGGAAAATCTTAGCCCAAATGCATTCTCAGAGCAAAAGATTCACCATGGCCCTTTCTTCACCATTAGAGGCCACCTGTAGTTGCCTTTCTACATGCATTCTGAGGACAAAAGATGTTATCTTTTAGTAGACGTGGGACCCTCACTTGGGCCACTATACCTCAGTGGAAATACTTTATTTCAGAACATCCATAACTAATGTACAGCTATATAACATTTATTCAGCAACACAGAGAGTTGTTATGACTAACTCCTCTTTGTCTCTTTAGTCAACTGTATCATGCAAACTGCATATGCACACACATCCTCATGTGCAGTCCTGCAAGTTCACTCTTGGCACCCACCCTTGAAAATCAGACCGAAAATTAATCTCTACATTCAAAATATCTGAAAGGCATTCAAGTAATTTGTAAAAAATTGCTTCTTACTCTCTTCAGGCAAATCCTTTTGTATTTTCAAAAAACTTAAATGTGTCTTCATCTTCAGGGAATAAAACAAAACCGAAATAACACAGCCGTGCTGGTCAGTATGACCATAAGTCCTAGAGAATAGTTCACCAGGCTCAAATGCTGCAAGTGACCACACAAACTTTCATTGCACCTTATTGACTTTCGTAAGTCTGAGTCTTTCTTTGCCCTCATCAATGGCTCTTTCCCCCTTAATGTCCATCCTCAGTGACAACAGATCACAACCTCTTCTTCAAAGGTTTTCCCTTTTTTTTTCCCCCCTGTTCATTGCCATTCTCAAAAAAAAAAAAAAAAGACCAAGAAAAGAGTGTAGTTCTAATTATCTCCTTCCAGTGTAATGATTTCCCTTTCACAATTTTCCCTGCTATGGTTAGAATGGAAAGCAATTATCCACTGGCACAGGAGGGTAAATGACACCTAGTATAAAACCTGTATAGATAAATCAGTAAACATACAAACCGGCAGCAAAAACACATTGGAAAAAACTGTTTTGTATTTGTGTTTGAACCTCACACAAAGCAAGTCTGAATATCAGATTTATTTAAAAAAAAAAAAAACCTAAAAAAAACTACCTATCCAGTACAATCTAATTACCGCAGAAGCCAGAGGGATAAAAAAAAATTCTTCCAAATTCTCGCCATTCTCTGAGCAATTCACAGTTAAAAGGGGCTGAATATTTTCTAGGCTAATATAGGGAAGCATTATGACAATCCTGCTCCTGAGCTTCTCTGCGCTTAAATCAGCACAAGTATATTAAAATAATGTCACATAATTTTCCTCATGAAACCACCATTTTGCTGTTACCTGGAGGGATACTGTAAGATACACTATCGTACTATAAATGTAAATATTCTGTACACCAAGTGTTCCATGAGAATGGAAACTTAATGATGTATATATTACAACATCACTGCTGGAGTTAGGATTGTATTAGCATTTCTGTGATAACCCACCCCACCATTTCCCAGAGGTTTATAACTCAACTGTAAAAATTTACTACAAGCTGAAATTTAATGTATGAAGTCCACCCCAGGAGCATTTTCTTTTTTTAAAAAGACAGCCATCTCCATGTTTTGAGATTGAGAATGTATATATGTGTTAAACATACTTTTTAGTGTCCAACTTAATGAAAAAAAAAGCCACTAATAAAATGGTTTTAAGAAAAAACAAATCCATAACCACAGTCGGATCTGAAGGTGTCAAGTGGAAAAATATGATGAACGATTAAAATATAATTTTGAAAACAGTTTATGGAGAGTCAAAGTAACTGCTGGGAATAAAACCTGATTAAAAATACCAAGATCCTGAATTTCTTTAATGTGTGTTTATTTTTCTGTCTTGTAAAGACCTAATTTTCATCCTGTTCTGTTTGAGGACACAGCATTGATTTTTCTGGTACAGCAACAGATTCAGTCCCTGAGTTATTGATATACTTTTAAAATACAAGATACACTGTAATGTAAACTGAGCCATAAAAGAGTTTCTTCTCCTCAAACATATTTCTTCCTCCTCAGAGCTCAGCATTTCCGTACTACAGATTTAGCTCAGCCTGGTAGCCATCATGTCCAGCGTAAATCCCAAGTAGCTGTGTAGTGATCAAAGCCTTCACCTCCTTATTCTAATGCCTATAGTTTCTGAGGTTAGCTCTTGAGAGGCCTTTTGTTTGCTCAGATCATACCTAATATGACTGAAATAGACACAGTTCTTTCTATGTCTGCAGCCATATCGCAAAGCTTTGAGACTTGCTTTTATTTCCATTGATTTTTCTTTGCTATTGCTGCTGTATATGTTTTACTTTCTTGAATATAAATGAGGTTTATTGCTAAGGTCTAGCTTATTGCCGTAAACTGTTCTAAAGAAGTGTAAACTATTCTTTCTTTTGTAAGACTCTGGGAATGGTCTCAGCCCAAACTCAACAGATATTTTTTCCTCAGAAGAATAACCACAAAGTTCTGTAGCATAGCCCCAAACTGGAAAATTATGGGTGGAGTGGGCGAACACACCACAAATTCGAAATTAAGATTTCAGAACTACCGTAACACTTTGTTTTCAGTAGATCAAGTTACCTCTGTGAAGCTTCATTTTTTGCCTAGAATGTTAAGAAGAACCTTAGTATTTTCCCATCAGCTGAAAGTATTTGTATTAATATGTATTACAATGGAATTTGAACCAGAATTCAAAAGATAAACACTGTAAATGGATCACTAATCAAAATCTTGCGGTTTGGGGAACATTACAGACTTTAAGTGTGAGGACACTCTTTGTTAGCTGTTTATCATTGACAAGACCTCTGCATTGTACAACTGCAGATAGACCATACTCTGAAGAGTGTGTGTAAAATACATGAGATGCACAGAACACAAAAGAATAAAACAGAACATAAAAATTCTCAGATGAAGTATTTCATTCTTTAACATTCTCTGTTTTTGTTGAAGAAGGATGACTGAGAGGCTAAAGCAGTGCAATACTTGAAACAGAAGTCTTTAGGAGAAATCCAAGTTAGAAGAAATTATTCAACTGCAAATACCTTCTGATGGCAACAGTATGCATTGAAGTGCATGAAAAAAAATAATCACAAGTTCTTGAGCAGAAATATGAAAATCAGGGCAAGAAGTAGTCACTTGAAACTGACTAAATCCTTTCAAATAAAAACACATACATAGTGAAGTAACCATGAAGCTAGGAGCAAGAAAAGCACAACAGCTTTGAGGGTTGTGATCAAACTATCAAAGTGTGATGTTTGCTCTCTCAAAGAATTTGCTTGCACTTTGTGATCAGTCACATGTTATTTCTCTCCTTAATAGTTTCTAGTCTTAGCACTCCAACGATATGACAGGATTTGTTTTTCTTCAGATAAAACCGCTGCATATAATCACATTACAGAAGCGTCAAGGAATGAGCGTCATAGAGTCATTCAAAAGGTAGCCAGAACAAACCTTGAGAAGGCAGGACCTGCACGTTACAGACAGGTTTTCGACAAAAGTGATCTTAGGAAGCTTTTTGTGATGTAGATACCATACCCTTCTCCAGCAGTCCTTTCCTGCCCATACCAAGCAGCCCCGAGCCCAACAGCTAGCCTCAGCCAGGTGACTAGCCTGACTGTAGGAGAGAAGGAAGAAAAGAGCTCCAAGTGAAGTAAAAATTCAAAATCTGGCCTTCCTACCAGATGCTTTCCAGCTGTATATTGGCCCTCCAGTTTTGTCTTGCCAGCTTTCATAAAGCTGCTACTTTCAGGTTTTCAGAGGGTCTTTTTTCTAACATTTCTCATTTTCCCCTCTTACAGCTCCTTTCACAGATGTGCTGAATGGTAGTGTTATACAACTCAGCCTGGAGAACTCTCATGGAAATCAATTTGACTAATGCACACACAGCATAAAAGGGGATATTTAACTGCAAAGAGGATGTTTTTTTCCCCTGGACTGGAGAACAAGAGCAATCATTTGAGCTAGTTTCTGTATGGAAGTTGGAGAGAAGTGATGGTTTCCCCATGGATTAACATTTCCTGACTTTGCTCTTCACACAAAGGTTACAACTACTTATGTTATATGCAAGCTATGCATAATAATTAGAAACAGGGCACACTGTCTAAATCATCATACTAGTTAGCATTTCAATGCAGATATCATTTTAATCCTTGAATTTCTAATGTCAACAGTAGCTGCTTAGAGTTGTCATTGAAATCTTTAATTTCTCTCCTCTTCCTACTGCGTCTACGTGCACACATTGTTCATTGATTATGGTTAGGCATTTATTCTAGGTTTTTATAACCTTGCAGTACCATTTATGCAATCAGAACTTATACTGGCAACCTAGTACATGTTATACAAGAGTGGAGTTACATATTTGAATGATAAGTATTGAAGTTACTTAAGGTCCTATTCAGAAGGATTATATAGCATAATAAAGGTCAGCTGCGATACATACTATTATGTTAACGTGCAAAAGGATGTGTAGTAGTAGATGATGTGAAGAGTTTATTTATTATAAAGCAGGTCATGTGTTAGGAGTAAGTTGCAGATAGCAATAGACAGTGACAGTGGATTATTGTAGGCTTATGGTAAAACCATTTTCATATCAGATGAAACAATCATTTTAAAACTGGAGTCAGAATCCCAAATCCACACAGAGCAAAGAAAAGTACCTGAGGAGCTTTAGCAAGAAACTTTCATAAGGCCTCTGAGCTAGTGGTGGCATTTCCATCAGCAGGTTTCTTGGTTAAGAAACTATTCTTTCTGATACTGATTGAGTATCAGATATTTGATAATTATCCAGTATCAATGGATAGTAGGTCTATCCATTCATATTAAACTCATACTGAAAAGTCCTCACCGTGATTTTTGCACATCATGCATCAAAAATACAAGTATTTTCTGTGATGTGCCATAGTTAGCAACAATTAACTAAATCAGGACACTCCCTGATAATTAAAAATAAGCATTTTGGACATTTTTTGACAAATTATTGTCACCATCACCATTCTTTTAGGTTTTCTGTGGTTTGGAAAAGAAAGGTGGAAGAATTTCTCTTCTCTGTGGTTTCCTTATGGAAGGTGATGCATGTAATAATGTACTTAAGGCCCTGCACAAGTCAGTTCTGAAACACAGTTCATGCATTACTTATGAGATTTCACTGAAATGTAAATCTGAGTTATTTTCATTTGTTCCCTTGGTCTAAAATGAAAAAAACATTTACTAAGTCCAAGGAATCATTTTCAGAGTTCAAATTCTAAAGAGAAATGTATGGTATGGTAAAATTTATTAATAAAAAATAAATACATGTCCTAACAAATAAAGCTTCTGCACTATAAAACTTCACATTTGTCTGTATTAATGTTTAATGCATTTGTAAAAAGCAGTCCTGCTTTGCAGAGTATAGCCGCAAAAGTGTCCTGCAACCTACTAGCACTTACAATCACAGCATGGGTCCAAAGAGGATTGTCAGAAATGCATCATCCATGCTTGATAGATCAGAGGAACTGTACAGAGTATATTAAAGTCATATTATAGGTACTAATAGGAAAGCAAATGCAAAAATATTTCTGGGTTAGCTCTAAAATTAGATATTAACTTATAATTTGACTGGCTTAAGCACACTTAGGAAATTAGCAGTCAGTGTTGGATCTTGCTAAGAAAATTTAACTATGACCTACAGAAACCAATTGCATAACAGGGACCTAAAAATATAATTTAAGAAAAAATACTGATAATCATAATGTTTTATAAATTGCATGTCTTTCCACTCTAATAAAAAAATGCACCTTGAAAGACTCTGATGTCCTCTACCATAACCAGTTTACATGCATATTATTGTGAGCAAAGCATGGCCCACAGTTCCTTAGCCATCTTTAAAAAATGCATAATAATTTATCTGGAATATTTTCTTCCATCTCTGAGTTACTAAAGGGCTTAAAACCAATATGAATTTAGAACACAAGCAGGATATATTTCCTCTAGCATATATTCAGGGTTTTGCACAGGGTTATTTTGGTGATATTGCTGTTGTTCCTGCATTTATGTCCAGGTAGGACTATCATGATCTGCCAATGCAATGGAAAATATTTCCCACTACATTTACAAGATATTTCAATTTCAACTGAAAAAGATATTTTAAAGGATTTTTTTATATGTAAAGGTTATACATATCAGTAAAAATTAAAGCACTGAATTGAGTAATTGCACAGAATTTTAAAGAAATGTTAATATTTGCAGTGAATGTGACCCCAAATAAACTTGTTAGATTCAGACACCTTGTAGAAATGTAAGCTCAAGTTATTCTCCCTTGAAAGATAAAAAAGGGCAGGGAATCTGAGCATAGTTTCAAGCTTGTTATACATACACATACATGACCAGTTACAATCTGAACTTGAGACTTCAATTTGTTATTGAACAAAACCTTAATCTTCCAAACTTCTTGGGGAAAAGCTTTAAATAGGGGAAAATAAAATATGACTATTGAAGAAATGAAAGGATATGAAGAGCCATTTGAGGCGGGAGTACCAAAAAAAAAGTTAAATAAAATGTTTTCCAACCTGAATAAATCTTTGTGGGAAATACTAAACAAACAAACAAACCAACAACAACAAAAAAAAAAAAAAAGGGTAAGAGGAAGAAATTAAATATATCTGAAATTATGAGTGCACTAGAAAACACAGTACAGTAAACTTCAAGCTGGCCTCTTGGGGAAAGATTAAAAATAAGAATTGTAAACTATACAAGAAGTAGTTTGTAGAAACTGTATCTTGTTCAAAAATAAAGCAATCTAACTTATCTCCCCAGATGCAAAATTCTACAGTTTAATTTAGTTTACAGTTTATATTGTTTTTGATCATTTAGCTGATTTCTACTTAACTAGCTTTAATTTTAACATTTACTTTTAATTGACACCCAGCAATTCCGTGAGTTATGCCAATAACAGGTCTTCCCTATGTAAAAAGGCTCAAAAATACCTTGAAGTCAGAATGACCAGTTCAAATGCTGTTCAGAAATTCTCAAAATACTAAAGAGGTTCCAAAATGGTCACAAACATTTTCTTGTAAAGGAGGAATCCAGAATGTTTTACAATCGATTCTTGTAGTTAATGGCTTATACACAAGAGAAGCAGAGCATACCACCACCATATCTCCAGAACTGTTTACAATCTAACTAATTTGTAAGGTAAGAAGTTTTCTAAATATATGTCATTTTGATTAGGAATGCACTTTTTTTTTGCATTGTGCAGTATTCACTTGTATGTGTAACGGAAACTGGTCTTAGATGGGGATTTTCTAAAGTATGCAGCACAGTGGGACCAGTAGATGTTGAATATTTCCAAAAAAATATGGCAAATCAGTCAGGCCAAGTTTTCCCCCTATCATATTTCCTAGGATTATAGTCTCAGTAAGGGTAAATTCCCATCCACAGGACAGAACAGGTGGGATGTTGAACTACTGGAATATCACATCCTTTACCATTAATTGGGCAGCAAGGAGAAATTAAACCAAGGACTCCAGTTTCGTAGGATAATTTACATCAGAATGAAATGTGCATGGGTATCTTTGTGCTAACTTCAATATGCACCATAATACAGTAATAGTGATGCAGTGACAGATTGACAATCATGTACTTTTAACCCTAGAGAGTTTGATTTTTAGTTATTAGCCCCTGTGTTGTGCATATTTAGCTGGAAAGATAAAAGTATATTCATTTTATTCTTAGTATGCTACAACCGCACATATATTTTTCTTGGTATTTAGACCTTTAGAGAGTAGCTCTTAGGCCGATTATGTTGGGAAACTTCCTAGGAAAGTGTCATTCAACCTTTGTATCTTCTATCCCTCTCTGCTGTATCCACCTCTCTTCCTCCTTAAATTTGCTCCTTTGCATCAAATGTTACTGTTATTTCAAAGCAATAGGAATCAAGGACAAGGGAGAGAGCTGGCTCTGTCAGACTGTGTTGAAAAGTTCCTGAGGATGTAAGAGAGAGGAAAGAAACATGAATTGTTGCAAGCCAAGATGAAGAAGTTGGAGGCTGGGGTGCAAGGATTTTGGACAAGTCAGTGGAAAGGGGGGTGAGGTATACATATATTTACAAATGTATTTGAAGAGCAGAAGGAAGTAAGATTGCATAAAGTTTCTGACTGCAATTGCAACAGGCTATTCATTTAATCCTTGCTTTGCCTCCATTCAGTCAGCTTCTTGGTACCATTTCATAATGAACCCAGGCTTAAATAAAAGAGTTATAGAAAATAACTGCAAAGCTCTTCAGAGTGAGTACAATAGGCGACAACTTTTTGGAATGACAGAGAGAGAATGTTGATATGTTGAGGCACTTCATCCATTTAAAACCTTTCTTGCTTTTATCAAGTATGTTTTAATTTTTATAACTTGCTAGAGCTAGAAAGAGAGCTCTTTAATTATAAATGTGAAAGAATAAATACACGTCTTTAGCTTGCAACAATTCACTTCAGTTTTAAGAAGAAATGTGATTTAGAATATTCCTTTATTGTATACTATTTTTTAGTAACTAGAAGTCAAAGCTACTGATGACTGAAAGAACAATGTAACCAGCTTGACTTTGAGAAATTCAGGGCAACTGGAAGGCTCCCCTCAGACAAAGACACAACATACAGATGTCCTAGAATTCATCTGGAAGGAATGCTGTGAGCTCCAATATGTACTTCTGCAGGTAAAAATGCTTTTTTCTCTGCTTGTAGTTTGCAAAACTTGCTCATTGCAATCCTATAAATCTTCCTTTAAATCAAAAGGAAGTATAGTTGCTAATATGCAGTCTGATGTCCCATCTTTGAAGACTCCCAGAAGAGGGAAAACTTTCTTCCTCTTCTCCTTATCACTACAGGGATCATTAACAAAGATGAGAAGGCACCACAATAATAACAAAGCCCCAGCTGTGTCTCCAAATATATGCAGGCAACTCAAAAACTGCAAAATCAATAGCCCAGTCTTCACCCAGAAATGAAAGCAGCACAGCAGAGATTACATTTCAGTGACATGAACAGACAAGATTGCAGCTCTGTCAGACGTCTCACCATCTGGGCTTGGATGGAGCAAGGAAATACAGTCTGGAGCACAAGCTATTTTCCCTAGACACAAAAGCAACAGCTTCTTCTAGGCTCGGAACAGTGGTAGATGTTAGGTACCATTGAAACAAAACAAATTTACGAATCACAGCAGAGGACAGGGAGTGGAACTGGCACCTTTGTGCTAACCCTTCTCCTCTGAGAAGCAGCAGCTCTTGTTTCTCTGAACCACTTAGCCTAGAAATAGATTGAAAATCAAGCAGATAAACTGAAGATCAGCTGCTCAGTGGTATCAATTCAAAGTAATACCACCAGCTTTTCAGCAGACTGAGTACTGAGTGTGCATATCTGCAAGTCAACATCAGCAATAGTAGTGTCATACTTCAGTGTTTTACTGAGATATAACAAGGGGGATAGGTATTGAGTAGTAGGGGTAAGGAAAGCAGAAAGGGTTCAGATTACACATAATCCTTCATCATGTGCATCATGCATGGATCTTGCACATTTTTACAGCTTTCTTCTAATTCTATGGAATTTCATCTTTGGTGCTGGTGGGGGGCAGGGGGGCATGCGCAGAAATAAAGCACAGCTCTAGCTATCACAGCTGCAGAGAAATCCTTTAAGTTTGAATCATGTTCAAAAAGCAAGAAATCCAGGAAAGCAGGAAGATCAGAAATGAAAAGCTATGTTACTAATCATTCCTTGCGTGAGCAACACATCAGTTTGAGGGTGAGAGTTATTGCCTGCCTCTTCTCACCACAACCTGACACATGAAACAAAAAAAGATTAAGGGAGGGACCAGAATACCCAGCTGGTAACTAAGCTGAGAGAACGTACCATCAAAAGATGAGAGGTCTAGCCTGACTGGGGCCAAAAAGTGGTATCAATCATCATCTCCTTTGAATTTATCAACTGCAAATCTTCCTCCCAGTGGATTCTCTCTACAAACTTCAAATGACATCATTGAATAGATTACAACGATCAAGTGTCCTCTCACAACCAGGAAGGCAAGAAGCATGATACCCAAGGACTTAAGCTTAATTAAATTCATATTACTGCCGGCCTTTTTTAACTGGAAAAAAAAAAATCCTGAGTCCTGAGCCTTATATATATATATACCTCTCCTTGCCAAGGAGGATGCTAAGCTTGGAGATTTCGTAACAGGAATGATGATCTTCTGAAAACATGTAGAGCTTATTATGTGAGGATCACAGGATAATTCAGCTTGGAAGGGAGCTCAGGAGGTCTCTCTTCTTACCTCCTGCTCAGAGCAGGGCCAGCTCTAAGGCCAGATTCCTGGAGCCTGGCTCCATCTTCTTGATGACCTCCTTATAGGCACTGGGAGCTGCTGTTAGGTGTCCCCAAAGCTGTCTCTTTTCCAGGTTGAACAAGCCCAGTTCCCTCAGCCTCTCCTCACAGCACAAGTGCTCCAGCCTCCTTACCATCTTTAAAGCAGTTGAATATTAGCTTCTGGAAAGATAGAGTACATCACAGATTCCTTCATTCATCCAGTAACAATTTACAGAAGAAATATAACAGAAGGGTTAGAAATGAGGTGTGATACACTTTTTGATAGCAGTGCTAAGAGCTATACTGGTACAGTCAAACACCAAATGGCTATTTTTAAAAATATTGTTATAACATCTGATATAGGAGATAATTAATAAAATCACAGGAAAAGTCAGGTTGGAAGGAGGCAATCTAGTCCAACCTCCTTCCCAAAGCAAGGTCAGCTATGAAGTCAGGGGTTTAATTCTTCAGTCATCCCTTGCCACTAGCAGAAGATGAAGAATTCAACCTTATTTTAAAAAAATCCATTTCTTTCTAACTCACATTTCATTATAGGATTCTAAGAAATGAAAAGTACTTCATTATGAACATGGGAGTTATAAGGCAAGAGGCAGGGGTAGCCATCTGTAGTAGAACACACTGCTCCTGTTTACATTTATCTCATCAGTTTGTTTACAGTGAACCCTCCTGAACCTCTCCTTGCTAGATAGGATGCCTTCCCTTTGTGTTAAGCAGGCTTATGCTTAAAGTCAGAATGAGCAGATGGAAAGAAAAGTTTTAACAACAAGAGTGCTCTTCCATTGTACTTATGATGACAAAACAGTACAAAATGTCAGCAGTAGGCAGTCTGCTGCCATCTACAATATGAGGTATATAGCTGGGTTTTTTAAATCCAGAGTAGGCTGTTTCTGAGCAACATAAAACAAGCAGGAAAAGATTAAAATAAAACAAGTCAACTGAGGAAAAAAATCAAAGGAAGTCTTTCATTCCATGTCCTATCCTTTTGCATATAACAAGTATAAAAGAGGCAGTCAACCTACAGCCTTGGTACAGAGGTAGCGCACAACTACAACTTATCTCCCTCTCCACTTGCTGTTTTTCAGTCAGGGACACCTTAGGCACAGGCAGGAGGGGAAAAAAATGCCTCAGACAGGCGATTACAACTTGCTTCTAGCTGACCTCCTTAGGGTTAAATTCAGATGCAGCAGTTTGCACAGCAGCTTCTGGGCTCTGCTTCTAGATCTTCCTGAACTTCTGAGCTTGCTGGAGGACCTCTGGGGAGCACCATGGTTCCTCCTGCTGCCAGGAAAGGATAGCTACAGGAAGCTGTAGCTTTTAGCAAGCTCTAGAAGCTTCTAACAAGATCTGGAAGCTGTTCTTGATCAAAAGGTGCCATCAGGTGATTATAAAGAGTCAAGGACCCTTTCAGCAGGATGAGAGAGGCCTGGAGTGCATGCATAAGAGGGCCAAAAAATCTTTATCTGCGCCTGTGCAGGCAGGGGCAGTGACATGACATCGGGCACAATCACCAGCAGTGACTGAAAAAACTAGCCCTGGCATCCTCCTTGATGACTAAGGTCTGCTTGGAAGAGACAAGATCCACCCAAGCAAGTGGAGCAAAAGCATTTTTGCCAACAGGCCATCCAGCCTGGTGAGGAAAGCTTTAAAACAGAAACACGGGAGCCAGAATAGACTTCAATACGCAATACAGCAAGGAAGTGATGGATGGGGTTGGCAAGTGTGCAGTATGCTGTGGATGGGAGACACCTCAACCAATAGAACAGAGCTGAGGGGGCCACGCCATGTCTATGCACACAAATGAAATGCTAAAAGGACAGCAGATTGCATGTTTTCTCAGAAATCAGTACACTGATGCCTTTCTGAAGTGTCTGTACACCAGTGTTCTCAGTACAGTGAACAAGCAGGAGCAATTAGACATCTGTGTGCAGTTACAGGGCTACAGCCTTATTTGGATCATGGAGACATGGTGGGGTAGCTCACTCAACTTGAAGGCTACAGTCAGTGGGTACAGGCTTATTAGGAAGGTGACCCTAGGATCACCATTTGAAAGGCCAGGATGGTGAGGAGGAGGAGTTCTCTTGACTTTAGCAAGGCTTTTGACACTTTATCCCTTAACTTTCTCATAGACATATTGATGAAATACAAATTAGCTTAGTGGACAGTAAGGTGGATTGAAAACTAGCTGAATTGCCAAGATCAAGGGATTGTGATCTGCGGCACAAGGTCCAGCTGAGACCAATCACTAATGGTGTTCTGCTGGGGCTGATACTGGGGCCAGTATTGGTTAGCATGTTTGTTAATGACCTGGAACATGGGCCTGAGTGCATGTGAATGGGGAGGAGTGGTTGGTACACCAGATGGTTGTGCTACCGTTCAGAGGGACCCCAACAGCCTGGAGAAATGAGCCAAAAGGTCATGAAAAGGGAAGGGCAGAAGTCCTGCATCCATGGGGAAGAAATAACACCATGCACCAGCACAGGCTGGCTTGAAAACAGTTCTGCAGGAATGGACTCTGCAAAGGAAGGAATGGACAAGCTGACCGTGAGCCAGCAATGTGCCCTTGTGGCAAAGGCAGCCAGTAGTCTTCTGATTTGGGTTAGGAAGAGTGTTGCCAGCAGGCTAGGAGAGGTGATTCTTCTCCTCAGCCAGCACTGGTAAAGCCACTGAGTGCTGGGTCCAGTACTGCAATCCCCAGTATAAGAGAGACATGGACATACTGGAGCAAGTCCATTTAAGGGCCATGAAGATGATTAAGGACTGGAGCATCTTTCTTATGAGGAAAGGCAGAGAGAGCTGGGACTCTTCAACCCAGAGAAAACAAGGTTCGCATCTCATGGTCTGAGCAAAGAAGGTGGAGACAGACTCTTCTCAGTGGTACCAGCCACAATTTCAAATGCATGAAATACCATTTAACCATCAGAAAAAAAAGAAAGAATGAAAAACCTGCATTTTTACTGTGAGGGAGAGTAAACATTGGAACAGTTTTTCCAGAGAGGTTGTGGAGTTTTGGTCCTTGGAGGAATTCAAAATGAGTTTTGACACAGCCCTGAGCAACCTGCTCTAACTGACCCTGCTTGGAACAAGAGGCTGGACTGGAGGATCTCCAGATGTCCCCTCCCACCTCAATGAGTCTATGGTTCTGTGATCAGTTTGGTTGCCTTTCCAAATACATGACCAAAGTGCAGGAACCTTTCACCATGTCATGTGTACACCTGTGGTCCCTTGATGGGAACACTCATCTGTTTTAGCTATATTACAAGATTGCATTCACATCCATAACAGAAGAAGATCATGACCTATAAGCCCTGGAGTACTGTAGGAACAAGTGTATGCAGCACTGCACCAGAAACATTGGGAACCACTGATGGAGTAGATTCCTTTAGTTAAAAAGCCGAAGCAATAACAGAGACATTATAATTAGCTATGGATTCACAGCTATGTTTGCTGGTAGTGAAACTCACAGGAAGAATTACTCTGATTTACAGTAATTTGCCACTAAGGGTTTCAAACTTCACCAAAAAAAAATATCTATTGATTTCATAATATAACAGCAGAGATGAGGAAACTCCCCAGGAAAGTTTTCTGTGTTGGAATATTTTTGCAGTATTTTTGCATCCTTTCTCCACTTTGATTAGATACAAGAGTGTACTTGCTAGCAAAAGGAAGATTGAAAACATATTCACTAAAACCAGGGATGAACAAAAATGGCTGTTTAGTTTGCAAAATATTTCCAGTTTTCAGATATTTTTTATTATTATTTTGCACTGGTTTGAACCAGAAATGATTTTTTAAAAAGAAGCCCCAAAAGAGAAAATCACACTTCAGACTAACCCATTAACTCTGGCACTTGCGAAGGAAAACAGAAATGGAAGTTCAGTCTCCTGCTCTGAATTAATCAAAGCAGGGACTTGAAGTTCATATATTAGCTAATTCAGTGGAATATGTTAAGAAAAAAAAAATTCTATGGGGCTAATATGGCTTTACTATCCCTTTACAATATTAAGCACTAAAACAAATCAGTGTTCTAAGGTTCATACCCTTTAGCTTCTTAGCAGACAATAAACATTATCACTTTTTTAACATTTTATGTAAAACAGAAAAACAAGCAAAGATGCTGAACTCTAAAGGGAGGTACTTCCAGATGGGAGTTGGTTTTTTTTATGAGGAAATTTTTTTTACCACCAAGCTCATTGCACAGGATGATTACAATGTTAACAGAAGTCCTCTTTAAGAGAGCAAGGCATAGTATGGGATGAATTAGTTTAATTTTAAGAACAAAAATGAACAAACCGAAATAAGAAACACCTACCAAATCAAAAAGTTAGAACATATAATACCTGTTTGTGACTTTGATACCACCACATGTTTACAGTTATACAATGTGTATATATATACCTGCACACATGTACAGCAACATACGATATCACTGCTGTTTGCACAGACACCCAAAAGCTTTAAACTGACTAGATCATTGTTGCTGTCGGTGTAATCACAGTAGCTCAGTGCAGACTAAAAAACCTACTTGAGAAGCTTACTCAAGGCCCTTTGGTATCCCCTACCAAGACCTACACTTCCAAAGCAATACTAATAACTGTATTTGAAATAGAAAGTTTTGGACTAACCTCATATATTGGCACAAGTTACTCAATACGACTGAAAAATATTCTCTAACATATAAACCACCCATGGACAGACAAAAAAAGTTTGGGGTTTTTGCAGAGCTGCCAAAAAGGCAGCAACCTTGTAAACTTATACCACTTTTACCATCACCTAAGAAGCATCTATTTGCATCTTTGTTCAAAGGTTCACATCACAATGTTTTAGAAAACATGGTTTTACCTGGCTAAGAAGCAGTCACAAGGAAAATGGGGAGCATATAAGAGCAAGATGATTCATTCCAGACAACTGAGGCATGTTAATCAAAACATCCTCTCGGCTCCCTTCTTAGTCCAGCTGTCTGATCAGTCTCTGTCTCTCTCCCAAGTACAGATTAACCAAAGCCCAGAAGTATCCTGAGGGATCCCAGGATGTGGTAGGAGCTATGAAATTCAAGCTCTTCAGTGTAGCTTTTCTCCAGAAAGGAGAGAGGTAAATGGACCGACACCTAATTGTTTCAACCACTGGCTTGTTTAATCTCCAATTAGACCTCATTTCTCATCTGCTAAGTTCAACCGATTGATTTCCAGTCACACACTCTTCTTGTTTACTGTAAAGATATGCCTCCTCTCTGCTCAGAGAAAGCAGCCATGTGTGGGCCCCACTTGTGCCTCAAGACAGCTGGTTGTGAGCCTGCTCCAGCTCAGCACCCAGCAGCCCCACTGACACATGGCTCTACCAGTGCCTAGATATCCACCCAAGGAGCAGGTGTTTTATTGCAGGCATAGCTGCACACTAACAGGTCTGAAAGCTTCAGGATGAAGTTGGCTCAGAGCAAGCATCTGACTGTGCAGATACTACAGTCAAAAGCAGCCCTTGGGTTGTGCCTGCAGAGCTCTCTGTTCACTAATTTCTGACTTTTTCAGACTTTTCTTAGCGTAATTTTATATAACAGGTTGGGATGCCACTTGAGGTAGGTATAGCTACATAGCCCTTTATATAGGGACTGTATAGAGGCCTCTGTACAGCATAAGTACCAAACTAAAAGCAACACTCATCCTCAGTGGCTAGCTGTTGGCTGTTCTTGGGTGAACATATTTTTAGCACTATCTCAGTATTCCTGATGATAGATAGAACATGATGATGAAACTCCTACCTGGCAAAGTTTTATTAAAATCATTGTTTCCACAAAACTTTTCAGCTTCAACAAAATAGTGTTTTCTGACAAAAAGTGGTGCACCCAGCAATGCTGAACAATTCTACCAGCTTATTAAAATAAGCAAAAACATCATTATTGGAAAGACTGAACTGCAGTCATCTGCATAGTAGAGGCAGGTAAAAAGGAAAGAGTGACAATGTAGCCCACAAATGAAACTCAAAAAAAGGTCTGCATTTCTTGTCTGGCTATTTTATATGCTAAACTACTATAAAGCTATTGTTGTTGTAAGACATCAAACCATCTCAGTTACACTGTATGCTTCCCTGCCACAGAGAACTAAATGGGTCATTCTTATCTACCTTTTCACAGTTCATGAGGTTTATTGATACTACGAAATAAATTTTTTAGTAAAAGGATGGTCTGTCATTTTGTGAAAATAAATGTATAACAAAGCTATGTTTCTGTTAGTTTATCTGCATCTATCAAATTAATCTGATTACTTATAAGCTTTCCTAAACCATTCAGAAGAAAAACTCTGTTAGAATTAGAAGTTAGGTATATTATGTCCTTCTAATGTGCTTAACAAGACAAATCATTACAGAATTCAAACACTTTGGCAAGCATATATTCCTGGCAGGGGAATGGACATTAACATGGCAGCAAAAGCAGTTTCTCATGCTCAGGAGACACTCTAGAGGGCTGTCCTGGAACAGAATGTTAGTTCTGGATGGGCTTAAGTCAGATAAAACCAGTTGAAAGAAATAAACAAGAATGTTGGAGAACAGAAATTTCAATATTTCCTATGAAGAAACGCAAACCTATGCAAACCTACCATCACAGATAGCTGCAGAGACACAGGCTGATTAAAGAAAAGATATAGCATCTGATCCCGTGTTTGTCTAGATGCTGAAAAGCTAAGTCCATTTATTTAGAAGAACAAGACGACAGTGATACAATCTGTTTAGAACAAGAATGTAATTTTCAGTTGCATGTCCACTTTCAGCAAGTGCAGTTGCTGGGGGAAAAACAGGAATCGAATCACACTTGCTGCTAAATACATATTTAATTGCTTATGTTTTTTTTATATTTTGTTTTGCACCAGACTGTTTACTCTGCACACGAGGATGTGGAATTGGTGTTGCAATTTTCTGCTTCCCTTCATCAGTCTTAAAGTGCCCCCTCGTGCACGCTGAGGGAAAGTCCGCAGCCTCGCAGAGCGGAGCCGTGGCTGCAGAGAGAATATTCTGGCAGATTTTACTTCATGTGAAAACATTGCATTATCCCCCTTCCAGGCGATTTCATCAGATTTTCGTGGCTGAAGTGGATTCTGCATCACTGGGAATGTGAATTAGCAAAAGTAACCCCTGTAAGGTCTTGGGCTGGTGTAACATAAAGGAGGAGTACCAAGTCCTTCCCAGCCTTGTAACCTACACAGATGTGACATAGGTGGTGTTACGGAGGCGGCTGAGCACCCCGGTACCAGCTCTCGGCGTGGGCTCCCACCTGCCAGGACACTTGTAGTGCCATCAGCCTGACCCGGCGCGCTGGACCCTACCCCAGGGACCATCATCAGCCCCGCAGAAGACACCCAGACTTCAGCCCTTCTTTCCTCTGCTCAGTAAGAAAGGATGAGACCCTATGACTCTCTTTAGAATTAGGAAAAGAAAACTTAAGGAATGCATTTATCTCATGTGAGGGTTCGGAACAGTGTGCCAGGGCCCGATAGCCATCTGTAGATTTACAGCTGGCTGCATCAAAGCAGCCACAGCTACAGATATTGCTGAAAACTGCAGTTATTTAAACACACACAGACATAACATTTTACATCATCGTAACAGTTCATGTTTTCCTCAGGGGTGAACAAATCACCAGTGCTCTGTGACGCAGCGAAAGGAAGAGAAAAGAGGGATTATCCCTTTTTTAATCACAAAAATAGAGATTACTTACTCAAAGATTACTGTCAAGAATTACATCAAAAATTTCAAATTACCTGAGCTTTTGGTTACCTGAGTTTTGCTTGAACCACAGACTTCTCCCTCCCTTCCAGAACAGGGTATGTCTGAAATGAGCTCTGCTTTTTACTCCCTAATAATCTTAACACTGCAGTGGTATGAAAGAGCTTGTTTCTCAGATGCTTGAACACGACTTCTGATGTAGAGGTATCTACCTGTCTTTTGTGATATGTTTTGATAAACTAATTTCTTCTGCAGAGCTTTCCTGGAAAGAAATTGTACTGAGGTATGGAAGTCAAATGGAAATACACCGTCACAGCATTTTCAGCTGCATAATAAAATTAAAAAAAAATAAAATAATAAGAGAGCCCCTTCAGTCATCACTATCATATATAAACCCCACAACAACTGAGGATCAATAAATGTGTTGAGCTGGCAAATCCTGGAGACAAGATGTCCTTATAATTAGGGCAGCAGCATCCATGGCATGGTTTCTAACTGCTTTCCCCATCCCTCCCCCACAGAAATCACTTCAGTCTTGCCTGTTCAAATATTTAGCTTTTACACTGATGAGAAGGATATAAATTCCTAGACAGAAGACACTGCACACATTCTGCAAGGGTATTTTAATTCCTTTCAGATGTCTTTTGTCTTTGGGATTAAATCAGAGTTCATACTATGACTCTATATTTTGTGGTTTTATTAATTTGTATGTAATTACTTAGAGAGCTATTTTGGCTTGACATTATTCCTACTTGGGTTCCGTTACAAGATCCTAAACAGTTGTTTCAGATCAGTGTAAGAATTGATTTCACATCCATTTTATCATCCAAATTAATGATGAGAAAAAAACATCTGACTTGCTGTGTGGTCCATAGCAAATGGCTTTGTCTCTCTGCTTGGGTTTCTACATCAGTACCGCCTTCACAGAGACTTATCGGGAATCACGTTTTTACATTCATACAGTACTAATTACAAAAAAGAATGCAGAGAAAATAACCAATAGCATTCTAATATGTGCCTTTTAGTGGTGTATTTAAAATTTGTTTAGTGCAGATTCCAAATATTTTAAAATTTGATTAGATCATAGATAATAGGACCCAGAAGATCATTAGTCCATCTGGTCAAACCAAGACAATAAGACTTTGTACTACAAGATTTGAAAATACCCTATAATGTCTCAGCAAGAAGTGCTATGCAGTAATGAATTTATTTATTTATATTTGCCACAAGCAGCTTGTTCTCTCATTCTCTTCCCTGTAACCAAATTACATATGCAAATTAGGATCTGGTAGATTGTTTTTCCCTGCATAAATATATACATGCTGCTGTGTGCTTATATTAGAGAAGTCAAGGTCAAAAAAGTATACTTTCCATTTGAACCAGCAACTCCCACAGCAGTTCCTATAGGAGACTATTAAAAAAACTCATGCTGAAATAGACTGTACATTCATACTGAAAAGCAACACTTACCTGGAGAGCCAAAGTGTCTGACTGAAGGCTTTCATCTGAAACTTGTACTTGGTGGAGCTGAACGGACCCAGCTTTCAAACACCTTCAAGGTCTTGAGGGGCTCAAACTGGATCAAGTAGACTGGGAACAGAACCACTGAGATGTTGTTTGTAAGACACCTCTTGAAGCTCTCCAGTCCAGTATTGCCCTTCAACTGGAATTATCGGCAGAACTGAATCAGGTCATCCATAGAAAACCCCCAAAGCTGGTCCCCTGCCTGGGTGCTGCACTGCACACCTGGAAAGAAAGGATGACTAACCTGACCCTCCTTGTGCAGAAATTGTGGCCATTGCCCCTTGTTATATCATCTGCACCTTCTAAGGAGTGTTTGGTACTTTCATACTCAGAATTCCCCCTCCTAAAAGTAGTTGTAGACCTCTACTAGATCACTCCTTATCCTCTACATGCAAGCTCAGCTCCCTTAAAGGCCATATGCCATCTACTCTATCTTGGTGGCCCACTGACAGACCCTCTCAATAAGTAAGTTATGTATTTACTCATGAAAGATGTCTGTGTTCTGAGTAAAAACTTCCTAAGTCACTGGATTTCACATTTAAACATGCTGTATTGCTCTAGACTCCACAGCTGCAGCTGAGACATCATATGCTGGGCAGGATAGCACAGTAATTGGCAGAGGGTCTTATGCAAGAACTCACACAGAGAATTTATCCTCCCCACAGATGATACCGTACTATGGCTGCAAATACCACAAAGCACAGTTTAGGTCTACACTAAAACCCTTGAATGCATCTTGTTTACATTCCATATAGTTGTGCTTTCAGCACCTACCTCTGGATCATTTTGACAGGAGTAATATCACCTTACATGACTAAACAAAGTACTATGTCATGCATTAAATTGCTCGTATCTTAGCTCAGCTCTTTCTAGATATTGTCAGGTTGCATAATGTCACAGTCAACTACACCATCCTAACACATCTTCATAATATCTCCATGTAAACTTTAAGTAGGTCTGGAAGAGGATTGACCCTCTTGAGAGGATTGAGTCACATGAGAGATCAGTTAGCAGAAGGCATAATGCTCTTGATACTAATGTTTGTCTTGGAGCAAATATGAGTTCTGGATTTACAACTAAAATCTAAAGTGGACATATCAACAGAATAACACAGGCACAATTTCATTGTGATGTCTTACAAACTTAGATGCTAAAAATTAAAATGTGGAATGTATTTTTAATATACATTTACTGTTTATACTCTGGCTTAAAGTAAGGGCAGCAGTGTCTGGCCCGCAAAGTGGCCCTCAAATACCACCTAAAGCTGAGGCCAACATAGGATCTCCTCCTTTCAGCTCTTGTGTCAGTCACTTCCTTTCCAGTCACTGGTCTAAAAATTGCCTTTTTATCCCTGGACATTTTGACTTCAGAAAACTACTCAAGTAGATTTAGTTTAGAACTGTGTCAGCTCCCCTCTGGCCTGAGCTATATCATGTTTTCCTCAGTCAAACCTATTTGATCCAACACATCTAGTTCACTGGTTGTTTTGACACCTGCATTTATGGCAGGAGCCATGCCGTTCCAATATGGCAACAAACAAAAAAACACACAGACTCTGACAAGTAACAAACTTCTCAAAACAGAGAGAAGATGAGACAAGATTTATGACAGACAGCACATCTCAAAATTTCACATAAGTGTTGAAAGATGGACTTCTCTTTGTAAGTTGTATGGTCCAATTTACCGTTGCTGTTCTGTAAATCTGCACATGCATGTAAATAAATGAGAAAACAATATTTCACTTTTCTCTTCTGAAAGAAAGACAGTTTTATCCTGGATTTCAAAGTTTTCTGGCTGCCCAGAGGCAGTGATAAAACTTAACATCTATGCTACCTGCCAATAATTGCGTGCAGATAACTCATCTAGAATCACAAAGGTTTTGGCTTTGTTTTAATCTAGCAACTCTTTGTGAGGATTTCCATCACTTTTACACAAATGCAATTGTTTTCCATGTATTGTTGCACACCAGCAACATTTCCCAATGTCTTTCTCCAATAAATTTGTACAGAAGACCACAGTAGGAAATTCTACATGCCCCATTGGGCTAGCAATCATTAAATATACAACATCCTAACGAAAGGCAGTTTACAGTACAAGCAAAGAAATTTTCACACATTGACAACCAGTTTCTCAGCTTTTGAAAGCCGCATAAAAAGGCTTCCAGCTGCCATACAATATTTGCAACCAAACAAAAACTAATCCTTGGCAAATGTCTTTGCAAAAAATAACTACAGAGAATAATAGAGCAGTTAAAAATGGAGTCACACCAACAGGAAAAACAAACATTAAAACAATGCTTTTTAGCCCCCCTTCCCATTTCAGATTGGTATGACTCATTCTTCCACATCATTCTCCCACCCATGCAAACTCTGAGGCAATATACTAGTTCCCAGTCCCTCAGCACAGACAAATATGATAACAACTGTCGCAGACACAGCCAAATCTCACATATCTCAGCATTCAATAGTGCACAACTCCCATGTAGTTCAGCAGAAGCCTAGTGCAGGCTGACATAGTCGTATTCGAACATTCAGCTATGGTTTCCATAGAACTGTGATCAATTTCTGTGATTGTGATCAATTTCTGATTACTGCGATCAATAGGAATTCTAATTGCAAAAACCTGACCAAGACAGGGGAGTACAGATTCTCAAGGCTCTTGCCATCCCTTCCTCCTTGGCAGCACATGGACCTGTGACAGCCCTCAGTGCAGCAGGACCATGGTTATGATCTGGACATTATCAAGAGAGAGTAGAAGCCTTTCAAAAGTTCTTGCATTTCACTCTTCTCTGACTGCAGAAGCTAGTCGGCAAGGCAGATGATGGCATTAACCCCCTCCAGTACAGCTAGAAGAGCAGGTGAGACCTGTGCCCAGAGGAGGAATTCCAAGGGGTGAGAGAGGCCAGTGAGGGTGAACAGGGAGTATTTGGGACAGTTATGAGCTGAGCATCAGCAGGAGAGCAGGGGCCATGCCTGGCAACACACCAAGGCACAAATCCAACCTGGCAAGAGTAATGAAAGATGAGGCAGATGATTTGAATCAACATCAAAGGATTTATCAGAAACCCACCATCCAAATCTTACCCAAAAAGTATCTCAGCATTTGGGAAGGAAGCTCAGCATGATACTTACGGAACAAGTCCATTTGGGGTGAGACTATCATGCTACACTCTCTGCAAGAATCAATCCTCCCAGCCAAAGTTTGCATTCCCAGACAGCAAACTGCAACTTTCTCAGAGAAAACAGTAAGTTTGCAGCTATGTGATATGACTTAATACAGAGCCAAAGGGGATGGCACGCAGCTGACCTACTTTGAAACACAAAGTATGGAAACAACTCTCAGCAAGAAAATATGAGCTTTACTTTCAAGCACAGACAGGCTAAAGTAGCCCAATTATTTACCACCCAAGATGCTAAAGAGGAAAATAAGTCTCTCAGCTTCTAGCGCTGTTACAGAATCTCAGAAATATTCATGCCTCTAATTACTAGATGATGTTCCTAATATCCTTCACTAATGCTCCTCTCTCTCATTTTTTCCCCTGGTCACCAGCAAGCTCAAACTAAAAATCTCATGAACTGACCCCATTTATATACAGAAATGTTTTTGTCTAGATCGTGTTACATTATTTTCTTATTTACTTTGGAAGCAAATGGTATATTACTTAAATATAAAATTAGTTGGGATGAGAAAAATGTAATGTTAGAAAGAAATAATAAAGGGACAAGTGTGTGTTTAAATATCAACTCAGTTTTAATTTTGTAGTTCCACAAAAGAAAAATAGGCTTTTCCTGCCTTCTTCATTCAAAGCAAGTAAAAATATCGCTAATGTCAAAACAATTCATTGCAAAGGTAAGAAAATTATTTCCCTATTTTTTTAAGCCTGCCCCCAAGAACTCCACATGAAAAGAAAAAGGAAAAAAAAAAGTAAAACCCTTTAAAGCATTTTGACTTAAACATCTCTTTTCTTCTTGTATTTTTGAACATAGGGAACAGAATTGTCACGTGGTGCATTTTTAACGTGCACCTTGGGAAAAAAAAAAATCAATGGCAATATGCTTTCTCTTTTCTCTCTCACAAAGGAACTTTGCAAGAAACACCTTTCAGCACATCTGCCAAGATTATTGGCCTGGTCATTAAAAAAAAAAAAAAAAAAAAAAAGGTGAAATAAAAGCACAGATGTCTAACACTAGAACTAGGTAAGGTAGCAAGAGCCAGCCAGGAGCCTGACTCCAGTGACATCTATGAAGATGTCCTTTCACAAAAAGGAAATGTTTGCTCCCTCTCATTACTGATTTTAATAAGATTCATTGGTTGAGACAGCTACCCATGCAGAGCAGTTATGATCACCTCAGACTTTCACTGACCTTCAGCGAATTATAAAAGAAGGAACCGATTTCAATCCCTGGAAAGGAGGAGGGAGAAAGACAAGCCACCTCTCACAGGGTAAAGGTAAATACTTAACAGAAAAAGCTCTGCTGCTATAAAAGAATTCCTAACAGCAGGGAAGAAGGCATCAAATCAACTGCTGTCATATTAAATATTTCCTACAAAGGAGGAAATATGCTTTAGTGCAATGAGATATCCAGCAGAGGATTTTTATGTAGCATGCTCAAGAATTAATCTCTGTGTTCAACCCTGCACTACTACAGCTGAGTCAGCACCACCCTTTTAAATGACCTGATTCTGTAATCGCATTATTAATATCATGAAAATGACTTTCCTCTTTGCTGTTTTGTGCTATCAATGGAAAGCCACAGAACCAAAATGCATTAGCTCTCACAGGTCTTCTCTAGGATTATTTGCATTAATACAAACTGAATTAATATGGAGGCATTTGAATAATCACCACTTACATGCTAGTGCCACAGCTATGTCAGGAGCTGTGGTTAACTTCTGTAAAACATCGCACTTTATTTGTGTTATTGTCATCTGAACCATGCATATTTTATCATTCTCTATCAGGATGATATCTTGCAATATACATTGTTATTCTTTTCTTATTTCTTGGCATATTATATACACACTGTCTGCTTTATGTTCCCTAATTAGAAAGCCTAAAGTTTTAAGTGGCACATGTTTAAATTTATGCATTTGAAGAGGGGAATTCATTACAAGAAATAAACATAAGAAATACAACATAATGGAGACCCTTTTTATTTTTGCAAGACATTGACTCAAACTTTGATTTGTAGGGATTTATATAGCTACAGCTTTTAACTGCAAAGAGGAGAGAGTCTATTAGGGTACCAGAGGATAGCTTTGATGGCCAGTAAAAGTTAACTCTTATTTCTGAGCAGTGCTATAATTCAAGTGAACTGCAAATGTGAAGAGTAAAGTGTTTTAGAAAATAACACCTATGATAAATTTGACCAGTTCTAATCTAACTGAGTTAATAACCAGTAGGTTCAAGGCAATCTGTGGATCTTGTACAGCAACCTAAACTCTAAAGACTTCAGTGTTTGTAGCAATGTATTAGTAAGCATTTTAAATGCAAAACAGCCTCGGATAGCCAGGTCAGAACTGATAAAAGTGCTGTACCATTTGTCAGCATATTTATTCCACAAAATAAATTTTAAAAATAAGATGCTTCACGAAGCAAAAACAACAAAAATTCTTGCAAGACAAAGGATATACTAGGAACTCATCAAACACTGTGATATACTGCTGAAAAAAATTATACCTCCCTTGTATGTATTTATGCATTATTTTTGAAAAAGATACAACAGGCATGATAGTGATAACAAGTAGTCTTACACACTTACACACAAAGGCAGGAGTGAATCAAATGTCTTGCACTGAAAATTACCATAGAAAAAGATTTTTATGTTGCTATTAAACATGGTTGAAGCAAGTTTTCAGCTGTGAAAGAAAGGTATCATTATTAAAGAGAATTCAAAATAACTGGAGTGCCACACAGTTGCCACAGGCTCTGGAAGAAGGGTGGAGGTAATAGCCACTGTGCTGTCCATCATGCCCACCACTTTTCTGAGTCCTTCCAACTTCTAGGCCACCTGTTGCAGGGTTATTGCAACATAAGCATGAATTCCTAGAGATGTAAAACTTCACTATACAAACAGCCTCTAAGCAAAACTATAGAGACAATAAAAGAATCACCATACCAGAAATAATAAAACTAGAACAGCAAAAAGCAATATATTAGAAACATTGAACCAAAACAAACATTGATTTCCAGTGAAGTAAATATATTCATCTCCGCCTGAAAGGAGGTAAGACCTATCATTTATGAGGGGCAAGGCCTTTCATGAACGTACAACAGCCAATTTACACAAACATTCAGCTGGGCTATTTCCTCATTAATTTTCTTCTGAAATATTTTTTCTTCTTTGTATGTGGAAAATAATGCTTCACAAAAGTCCACACGGGGAAAAAAAATCAAGTGTTTAATCCTACCCTGTTACTGTACAGCTCCAGTTACCATAACAACTTGCTGTACCTTTTCTCATAATAGGCTTAGAGTAGCTTGTCCACAAAACCATTTTGTCACTGGAGCTACCATTAGTATACTATTTCACACCCATGCAGCCTCTCTGTTGCCAAGAGTCAAATCTATTTCATTTTAAGTGTAAATATAATTCACAGTATTTTAAGATTTCATGGCTAGAAAAGCCAAACTACAGGAAACGTTCGTAATCACATCACTTATCAAAGTGGTACTGGGTTCGTAGTTTAAAAAAAATAAAATTAAAAAATATCAACCTTTACCCTACTAGTGTTCATCAAATGCTTCAGTATTTCACTGTGCTTATAACAGTAAGTAGTATTTTAAATGCACGTGTGAATTTGTAGCTGTATTTTCAGTCATCTCACCAGTTCATTTACGCCAAATCTGTAGTTTTTTCATTTCTATAATTATAAATTAAATATTATTTAAGTGTGCACTATGTAACAACCCATTCTCAGGTATCTTTATTCCTGGTCTTTGGGTAAGTATTGCAGCTCTGGAGAATGATTGCCAAAATCCTGTGGATAAAGTTGGAAACCCAGTGCTCAGTTTGGGGCTCAAATGTTTCTTTGAGCTGTATTTCCCAATGCAGACATTCTTTCATGTAATTTATTATTAAATATCAATTTCTCTCAGTCTAATTTTGGTAGCAAGTGTTTGTACAAAAGCTAAGGTGGAGCTTGATGTCAAAGCAGTAGGTTTGAAAGGAGGATTCGCAAAATATCTTTTAGATGTTTTGAGCTCTTATAATTCTTTAATGAAAGTATGTCGTCTTTTCAAGATAATTATTCACAGTACCTCAGTGTAACGGAAAAGGTGTACATTCAACCTAGTCTGCCATTTGGTGTTTCCAGTGGAGCACATTGAAGCAAAGTGCTGGAAAAATGGAACTCAAACATTCCAGGTCTTCTAGATGCCTTCTACTGGCAGGGAAGATAAAAGATTAAATTAAAAGCCCCAGAATTTTCTTTCCTTCAGAACAGAAAACATGCTTTTATCACTGGAGAAATCTAAATGCAGACAACTCCAAATTTTTTCTTCTGCAGAAAATCTTAAAGTCTCCTTTTAATAGGTCATGAACAGGAACTCATAAATGTGCACCTATAGCTGATGTTCAAGATGCATTCACACTCCCAACAAAATTTTCTTCCTGTGGCTT
Organism: Falco punctatus; assembly: GCF_963210335.1. Classification (NCBI taxonomy): domain Eukaryota; kingdom Metazoa; phylum Chordata; class Aves; order Falconiformes; family Falconidae; genus Falco; species Falco punctatus. Next base: position 31,344,964 of record NC_137580.1, read on the forward strand.
AGCCCCTTGAAGCAGGCTACGCTGCAATCCTGCACCTGGTTTTGGTACAGCAAGACTAACAAACCCTTACCGATAACAAGCATCTGCCCATCAGATACAAGACCCAATAGCATCTCAAAGTAGCAAAGGAGTGGTGCCGTCTCTGATTCTATAGGATAAATAACACAAGGTCTGTGTGAAAGTCTGTGCCCTGGATGGTCCCTACTTCCCCATGCGAGGGAACTCTCAAACACTCACCAAAGTCTATGTGCATGTGGGAACCAGGATGAAGGTGGGCAGTGGTCCTGACTTACAGAGATGGAAAATCCCCACAGTTCCTCTGGTTTTCTGTGCAATTTTCTGTACTCTTTGTGTGACATTTTAACCACCTTGTCAACTGATACAACAAAATTAAAGTCCATTTGCAGGGGTGTTGTAATTACTTTATTTCCTTTTTAAAGGCATTGCTTAATCTAAATTCTCCCCCACTTAAGTTTATTTCTATCTAAATAATTTGTATCTGTGAAGTTCTTTGAGGTCTTCAGATCTGAGTTGTGTTATTTTATGAAGCTTGATGTTTAAAGTAGTCTTAAATCAAAGCAAACAACATGACATATCTGGACCTAATTTGATGTGTAAAGACCATTATTATCTAGTTAGCGATCTCCTCTCAATTGTAAGTATTTTAAAAAGATCACTAAGAGAAAAATTCTGCAGTGTTACAGTCAACACATGCAAGTCATTAGCTAACAGAGTATCTACCCTTACCTATAGATAGAATTTTGTCTCTTAACAAGTGATGAAGAGCAGCAAGAAATTTTCATGTAGGCATCCTAAGTGGTTCTAGTCTAATTGATTAGCATTTCCTGAGCAGAAGTGGCAAGCTAACACTACTTTGCTGATGTCAGCTCAGCTCTGACATCAGTACAGTCACTACTGCAAACTTTAAAAGGACGTGTAAGTAATATGAGCAGATTTTTATTTTGGACCCATTAAAATGTTAGAGATCTCACTGTCAAATAAAACCAGCAATATGGAAATGAAAAGCAGTTATTTCCAACTTCAACTATTACCATGAAGAGACATAAACTAAAGTAAAAGTGTACTTGAAGCTTTCTTGGAAAAACAGCAATATCGAATTCTTGGGAGTTCATTAATCTGTACAACACGGTCCAGCTTGATATTGCAAATTCCTCAGCTTTCATAACTAAGCAGCCTTCTGTTGAGGGAAATGCAATGAAAAAAACAAAGAAGAGGTGATGAAATAAAATCAGTACAAACTGAAGGTTAGTAGAACCTTGTAATTCCAGTTACCTCCATGGTCAAGTTAACAGGCTTTTACTGTACACAAACTAATGCCTTGTTTCTATCAGAAGACAGATGTGTGATCCATGACAATCACTACCCACTAGACAGTCCATTTAGACAAGGGAACAAATAAACACTGCTTTAGGAACACATTGAAAAAAAAAAAAAAGCTGTTGCCCAAGACACTGCCTTGTAAGACAGCCTGAGCTCAACTCGCAGGCAGGGTGAGAAGGAACTCTGAGACTCTAGTGCAAGTGCAGTATTTGGAAAAATAAGTGGGAGTTGTGAGGCTCTGGCACAAGGAATGGTGGAAGCTGAAGAGAATTTTTGTTAGCAATAGTCTTAGAAGGTTTGGAAATACGCAAACACAGAAACTGTTTCCTGTCCAGTAAAATTAAACTTTGATACATCTTCATGTATCTGTTATACATATCAACAGGACCACGCCAGAGAAACGCATGTCTCATCTTGACCTTCCTCGGAACAAGTTGCAGTGTCGTCAATTATTTCAAAGAGCAAGAATGCTAAATGCAATCATATCTTGAGATTCTGTAGCAGCTATACATCTACAAAAGACATGAAGAACCAGGTGCAAAGCCACATTCAAGGATACATGTAAAGCCTGCTCTATTGTCATAACATGAAAAGCGTGTTTGACCAAGTGAGCTTATCCTTTATGCTCTTCTAAACACATGCTTCATGCTGTATCTTTTAACAAGCAGCTGGCTGTTGCACCAATTCATAATACCCTGAGTAGCACCACTTGCAAATTACTTCCAAAGAAATGAGTACTTAGAAATTTGTCAGAGACCTGATTAGATGGTGAAATGAATCTGTGTTAGAAGCGCAATAGACTTTGATCAGTTTAAAAATGGCTTGTTTGAACATTTGAAATCATTAGCAGGGTGCAAATGGGAGTGATATAATTTAGTGTTGAGAGCAATTAGATTGGAGTTCATTTTGTAGTGTCTATTGAGTATGATATTTTTATCTGCTTTATAAACATTATAATACTTGCATAATAGATGCGACACTCATTCTTCTTGAACATTATTATAGATGTCTTTTTCAGTAATATTCATACACATGAAAGCAGTGGTAAAAATAGTATTTACTCATAACCTGATCTCTCTCTGAAAGACAGCTGAAGATTTCGGTGGATCAAATGCTTACTCTGCCTTCCAAGATCTTTAGACATTTATCCAAAGATCTACTAAAGCAATCAATACAGATGGAAGTGAAGCTTAAAGACCTAGATCTACAAGTTACTGAGATTGGTTTAGAAAAATCCAACTACACATATTAAATAGAAAGCAACTTCCTTACAAAATATCATTAATCTGGAAATTATACTTCCAGTTTCTCCCAAAATTTAAAGTATTACTTCTAAAATAAAGCCAAGTAAAATGAACATGCTCCAGAGAGATTTCATTCAGAAAATATAGTGATCAAATTCCAGAGTTCTCTGTTATCTATCAAATTTATTTCATATTTTCTATGTGAAATTCTGATGGTTGCCTCCCTGCCTTGTTCTCAGCAGTCCTCCCTCAGTCTCCAGTAACAAAAATGTAAAGCTTTCATATCACTTTGCAGTAAAGAACAGTTCAGAAATACAGGGGTTTTTAATGGTAGCCTGCAGAAAAATAAACACATTGATTGTAGGGGTCTGAAACTCAAGATACATAGCCCAAGAAGCAACCTACTGACAGACAACAGGGTTTTCAAAATCTCATTATTCCACATAGTTCAGTATCTTTTTGCATTAGAGTAGATCACATTAAAGGCCTGATCCAACCATTTCAAACTCAACAGCAGTCTTTCCATTGCTATCAGTAAGCTTTGAATCAGACAGCTAAGCGTGGAAGTTGATATACATGGAATAAAAGTGCCATCTAGAAACCAGTAGCAGGACTGCCTCCATGTGATTCATGTGCAAAAGCAAAAAACACGCAGAAACAGACTAGTAAATGGGTTGGTTGGTTAGTTTTTTTTCTAATGGCAGCGTTCACCATGAGTCATTTCTAATACACAACACTTACTGTTAAATGGACCACTTCAGTATTTTGAGTAGTTTTCCTCACAGTACCTGTATGTGAGGTATGGAAATAATTTTATCTTCATTTATATACAAAAATTTTGGGCATTTAAATATGCTCATAAAAAGAAATTCTGTGGCAATGAAGGAAGTTATGAAGCCAAAACATGAAGTTCATACAACCAACTTTTTCTTCCCCAGCTTGAGTCTCTTGCTTACTCAGGCACTGCTGCAATATTTGTCTCTGCACCATTCCTAGTCAAAAAATTACTGTTTCCTTCAGGGTAGCATCAGGAGTTCAGACCTGTGGCACCAGCATGTTCCACAGTGGCTCTGGTTGGGGATTCATCCCAAATCAGAGGATAATTGCTTGTTCCTCAAAGCCCTATTCCAGGTTCCACAAGCAGGTTTTGCTGTTTCTAAGGGCAGCATTGACAGAGGAATCTGCATTGGCACCTTAACCAGAGCACCCATAGGGGCTCTGCTAACAGGTCAGAGGAAAGCAGCGTATAGGCAATAACCGTCACTATTTAATGCTACAAAAGCTCCTTATCTGCCATGTAATTTATTCCTTTTGCTGAAGCTAAATCCTTAGAGCAAACATAACAACTACATACAGAATCAGTTTCAAATAAAAGATGACTTCTGCCCCATTGCCAAGTTTTCACTCAGGAGCTTAAAATTTGTTGTCAAGCAAATAAAAAACTGCTGTTCCTGTTATTAGCACTCCACACCTATCAAACCATTACTTCTCATTCAAATCCTTCATAAAAACTCAGCTTGCTTAAACATGTGATTGTGGGGGACTAAGTCTGTGAACTTTTATTAAGCTTCATTCATCCTGCTTTTTCAGTCACATATTTTAGAAGAGCCACACAGCACGGTCTTTGTCATAGGTTGTAAAGCACAGAGTACACCAATAATCATAAATTTAGTAATAAAAGATTAAGAAACAGAGTCAAGCTAATCAGAAAAAGATATTTTCCCAGCATCATATGTATTTCAAATATTTTTTTCTTATTCTTTTTCCTTCCTGAAGGACATGTCAACATGGAGGGCGGAGCAAAACAAAGCAATCCAGCTCATGAGTTAACTCTAGTTCCCACGAGGCAGCTGAGAACAAGATTAAGTAGAATCATCCCAAAACACTTCACCTATGAATTATTTTTCTGAAGCAAAATGTTTCATTTGGCCTATGCAAAATACAGAATTGTATAAATAATAAAAAAAAAACTGTAGAAAATTGACTGTGTTCAAAAAGTAACAAGAAATATATTCTTCTGCTGCAGATGGCCAGATGGAAAATAAACCAACAAGCTTTTAAACACAATTTGTCCATCTAAATAGTTTCATTGTTTTGGGAAGGGAAGGTTTTTTAGTATTATTTTATTCTAAACAATCAGTCCTTCAAGAACACCAAGTCACTTAAAACAGAAACAGTAAAATAAAAATATTTCTGCCTTTGTTGGAAGATGTGTGATCAAATAAAAGCCACCAATGGTGAAAGCAAGATGATTTCAGAGAGACAGAGTTAAATAGAGAGGCTCCCAGATGACCTTACTAACAGATGTGGATAGTATATTACATCATCATTATGAGGCAAAACTACTCTTTTTGCTTGTAAGTTAAGTTAATGTGGTAGTATCAGTACTTAGGGATTTGAATAATAAAACAGGTTTCAATCACCAGCACGTTTCTACACCTGGTGAGGATCGAGTCAATTGTATCAGGATGCATCCTGCAGAGCATTAGCTACTTACAAGTGATGTCCCTGTTCATCTACCTCCAAAGCTTGCAGGATAGCAAAACAAGAGCAGGAGAGGGAAGGGAAGCCAGCGTGGGTGGCAGCAACGCTGCTTCTGACAGGTCCCTTAACTGAGCCCCCATGTAGGCTCCCAACACCACCCACCCACGCCACAGGGATAAAAGACAAGCAAAATTAGGGCAGGCCTTGCAGCAGTCAATACAGAAATATCTCTAGGACTGACCTGAATAGACACTGCAGAACTAAGAGCTATAACGTGTACACAAATGGTGAGAAGGAGCACTTAAGCCCAACCCAGTCAAGACAGAGGGAATCAAAATGTTTCCTCACCTCACTTGCTGCAGCCTTACCACTTGTTTGTATTCTCCAGTTTGACCCTCCTGTGGGCCTTGCCAGTGGTACCTCTCTATATTTGGGCAAGGACCCCTACCCCTCACATCCATCTTCCCCTGAGCAGCTCCACAGAGAACTTCCCTGTGCCAGATCCAAGTGATGCACCCCAGGTCAGGAGGCTCCTCAGTAGAACAAGGAGCTTTCCTCCCACCTCTACAGTGAGAAACAGGAAACTTGTATAATCAGTTAATTTAGACACTGTAATGAACGTTGTTTTATGTTCTGACATTAAAGGATATAAAAATAATTTAAAACCTGGAAGGCAAATTCACTGTTGGTGCAAACAGCTGACTTCAGTGACATTCAGCTTGTTTATGCAAGCAGCGAATTTGGCCTGCATGTACTTTTTGCTCAATGTTTCTGTCAGACAATGTAGAGCTAACAATATTTGGCTTCATCTCACTCTGGGCAGATCAGCTATTTGCACCCAGGACTTTTTTCTTTGCCCGCCAGTTTGAATTTTCCCCCAGCCCAGGCTTTGATGTACCTTTATAACAGCTGCAAAACACATTTCATGCCAAGGAGCAATTTGCAGGCACAGCACTAGACATTTCAGAGCATTGCTAGTTATTCATACAGTATTTTTTTGGCAGGTTTTTGAAATATAATACCATAGAACTGTCGCCGCTCACAGTAACAAGTATTTTCATGCATTTGTCTTTTCTGTGAAAATAATTCATAATTTTTTGCCACAACAGAGAACTCATCTAGCAACACAGAAATTTTAAATCCAATATTTTGCTTTTAATAGTGCTAATTCTAAAGCAGTCTTGACACATGTGTACAAAATATCTCTTGCAGGTAACAGAAAGAAGACAAAAAAACCCCAAAACCATACCACCCTTACATTCCCCACTGCATGCTTCAGCTGACCTACCTTCCCCCAGGGAAAGAACGCAATGCCTGGTAAATCATATGCATGCTGTGAAAGCAAAGGCTCATCTCTCTATTCCTGCTTTGTCTGTACAAAATGCACAAACTCATCCTTTTAATTTGGATAATTATTCCACATAAGAAAAGATTTCTGTTAAGGGTATCGGTCATATGTACTTCATCTACTTGAAATTCCTAAAATCAGGCTAGGAAGGCTCTGAACTTTGTAATTTATGAGTGATTTCACCATAAAGATATGGTAAATGATTAAAAAAAACCAAAACGAACCCAAACAAACTATACCTTGCACTCATCCTTTACTATCAGTAGCACTACCAGCAAAAAACAAAGCTGTTCATAGTATCTTTCCTCAGTGAAAAGTTTCCTCCACAGGCTAGCTTCTGGAGTATGAGAGGTTTAGTTGCCTTCTAAGACCCAAATGTATTTCCTAAAAAGCTCTCCAAGGACAGTTTTATCACAGATTTAAATTTCATTGATCTTCAACTATTAGCAAGCCCTTCCTACAGGCCAACAGCCACAGGGCACCATTTCTAGCCTTCTGTGTTTCGTCAGTTCAGCAGGTACACCACTGTTTTCTTACCTTTTGTTTCACATCACAGGCAGACTTAGCCATCGTCCTGACCTAAATTTTCAACGTAGAAATCAGCCATCCAAATCTCACGTGCTGGAAGACATCCATCTCTATTCACCAAACCCTCCCCACCTCATTTACCTTATCAAAAACTCATCTCATCAGACTTAAAGGCATCCTGATATTCTGGCTTTTAGCAAAGTACTAACTCATCTCTGGGGGCTAAGCTGGAGGCATTTCCAGGAGAACCTCCTGAGAAAAGCTGCCTGCAGCAAGTTTCAGCCCACCAGTGCAGGTCCCCCCTGTCCTGGAAGGCAGGTCAGCCCTGCTTGTCCAGGAAAGGATGTCCTTCTCCCATCTTCTCCAGCCCCAGAACCTCTTTGGGAAACAGAGAAAAGGATAACCACTGCCAATTCACCACTCTGCTCCTGCCCCCTTATGTACCATCCTCAGCTGCCAAGCAATTTGATATTCAGTTGGCAGCAAGCATCTTGTTCTCTCAGAGAAAGTAAACTAATTGCCTTCATTATTACTGTTGTTTCTCATCCCATTTGTGCTTTCTGCCACTTGGCTCTTTTGATCATTCATTTTAAATATACACAGACTTCAATCCATTTAGATTTATCAGTGTTGTATTCTGCAGGTTATTACTCTTTCCAGAAAGTAAGTTTTCTTGTAGTTTGATAGTGTTTGGATAAGTATGGAGTCAGTGTCTCCCTTTGCACCTTATTTACTTTTCCCCTTCTTCCACATATCAGTTAATAAAAAAAAATGGATGTAAAGGGTAAGAAAATCTTACTAGATAAGAGCAACTGCAGAAACATACAGAGAAGTTAAACACCATCACCTAGCAAATCAATAGCAAAGTCAGAAAAACTTCCAATCTCTTGATCTAAATCCTAGACAGTCTCAAAAAAGTACTTTATTTCTAACATCGCCTTGGCCTCATTTATGACATATTTCCCATTTCAGTTGCTCGAAATACTTTCAACAGTGAAAGAAAAAAATACATGATAAGTTCTCCTTTATTTTCCTGGTTTAGTTTTAAATTAAAAAGAAGAAACTAGCTTCAAGCCTAAAACCTATATTTCAAAATTTAGGTTTGATTTTAAAAGGAGAGATTAAATGGACAACAGAAACTGTGGATGATTTTTTGTTTAAAATGAGGCAATTTTTATTAAGAGCAGGAGGAAAAATCTCTACAAGTATTTCTCAACTGTAACTTGCTAAAGATAGATAAATATAAAATACAAATGTTTGACTCCAATTTGGTGTACAGAATAATAACTGCATAACAACAATAGTCAAAACCTAAAGATTCAGTTCTCAGGATCTTCTAATATTGAAAACTTTACTTCGAAGCATTTTTGGCCAAGTATTTGATAGATGAAAAAGATACATATACCCAAAATGATCAGAGCAGATAGCACAGCAACTAGCCTTCAAGTTGTCATTTAAGAGACTCGGATAGCAAAAAATACAGCCAGCAAGGCAGCTGGATGCACAATTTATTTCCAGTCTCTTTTCTCATATTAAAGACTATTTCTCTGTCATAGCAGCAACATTCATTATATTTGGAGCAGTGAAACAATGAAAACATCATCACACCGTAATTGGCCTGGGAGATGCTGGCATTAGGGTATGTCAGTTCTTTCAGTCAGAGGAAGATTGTGGCTCATTCCTCTGCTGATCCACACCCAGAAACAGAAACAGCTCTGCAGCCAAGAGCTTCTACACCTATCTTAGAGCTATTAGTCTATCCTGTCAGGCTTAGATGCCCTAAAACAAAGTGATCAAACTCAAAACGAGCAGTCAGTCATCCCTACTGGATTCCACTCTGGCTTGTAACAAATTGTGGGGTTTATGAGCAATTACAATTAAATCATTTTGTGATGAAACTGTTGTTGAGAGGCACCATAGGAACAAAACCAGCAGCATAATTCAATTTGTTTTCTCACTAAAGATACATTGTTGATCCGTATTTTTCAAATCAAGACCTTCTACCCTTGTGTCTTGTAAAAGACAGAGGACATTTCTCTAACCTCATTAAGTTCATAACAAAGACCAGAAGGAATACTGTCTTCAGTTTTCAAAAGATGACATATGGTGTGTTCCACAGGATTGTCAGAACTAATTTCTGAAATCTTCACCTTAAATTGGCTGACAACTGTGCTAAGCTAAATTTATTTTTGTATTAACCCTTAGGAATACAAGCACTTTCCAGATTGCCAGCAAATAGCGATACTAGCAACTTTGCAATTCCATTCTGTTGTTCATCTGAAAGCTTCAAGGCATTATACACGTGCCAATCTTCAGAACACCTAGTAGGAGAGATACTAAAGCCCCTTTAAAGATAGAAACATAGAGTAACAAATACAATAAATTAGATGCAAAGTAAGATTGCAATTCAAGGACAAAGCCAAGGAGCTAATTTCCCAAGACCTAGCTCATAGCTGCTGACAACCTTACTGTTAAAGACAGTATTTCCTAAATGTTTAGCAGACTCGCTACAGTATCAGCACCAGCCAGTTTGAAAACTTCTGAAAACTATCATTTTCACATTCACAGAAAACCATCCACATGAGGCACTGACTCCAGTCCTGTTGACTTTATGAAAGCTGTTCTGGGTGGGACCCAGAAAGATGTTAATTTCAACACTTCCATTCATGTACATCAAGAATTTGATGAAAACTGGGAGACCTCTGCCTCGCTAGAGAATCAAATTGCTATTGTCCTGAGCAAGGACCTTAAAGTGAGATGCTCAAAACTATTAAGCAACTTGTTTCCCCTGCCCACCCCTCCAAAAAATCTATAAATGGATAAAACATTGCTCTGTACTTCACAGAATCTATGAGGAAAGCTGATTAAATACAAAGTTACTCAGTTATTACAGCCAGCAATCATGTAGACAGGATGTTAGTAAAAAGAAAGTTTTTCCAATAAGTGCAGTGTCACCAGGTAAAACTTCTTCCATCATTTCAGATGGGCTCTTCTAGCTTTTGCTGAAGGTTGTTTCTAGCATTACTCTGTACAGCTGTAAGGCTACCTAAAAAGATCAATAAGATCAGTGAACGCTAGCAAAATCAGTTTTAACAACACATCCAGACATACATTTCTCAGAAACTAGACAAGGTAGGCATTCTTTGGCTTAGTAGCAGAGTAAAGGAAAGCTTACATCTCTAGAAATCATTTCCCATTGATCGTTTCTTGACCAGATACAACAGCTTCCCTCAACTCCATCTAGAGAAGTTGCCTTAACCATTCCTAGATTTTCATTGCACTACAGCATATTGCAACATACTACAGTTCCAAGTGAGGTATTTTTCTCACAAAACATTTGACTAGAAGAAAAGAAAAGCCTTTTTGGAAGCGAGGAATAACTGTTGTCCCCAAGATATTTTTGTTCCCTCAACTGTAAGTTAGAAATTCCTGCACATTGTTATCTCTAAATCTAGCTACTCACAGATTCTTCCTAGCTGTATTTCCATAATCAGCTACAACCCATACTTATTTTTGGTCTGCATGTTCATTGTGCCTGACTGCAGTGTTAGAAATCACAACCCATCTGGGTACATTTTTTTTCTTTATCTGACTACTGTTTATTACGGCTAACAAGAATTTGCCTCTGCATTCTCCCCAAGCCGTGAATGTGGTTATTCAATCACGATATGTAAAGATCATTTCAGAGGTAATCTCAGATTCAACAAAAAGTATAGGCAAAAAGTATAGGCATTCATTTCATGAACAAAAAATACTTCAGCTGGTGTTGTTCAGGCAACAACATCAACTTACATGCAGTATTTGGGAGACATCACTCGGATTGTCTGTGAATAAAGAGTCTTCAGAGCCAAAGACTCTCTCTGTCATGCATCAAAAATTAAGCTCGCAAGCTCCTCTAGGCAGAGAGGAAGAAACAAAGAAAACATTCAAGTCACTTTTAATCACATACACATAATACACAAGTGAATGAACAAAAATAACACCAGTATAAATCCTTCATCTAGCAGCTCATCACCTCCATTGGAACTGCTGAAGCAAAGACTTTATGTCAGCTTCAGATTGATCATAGATGGAAATCGGTTAACCATTTTCCTCTCACAAAGATTCTCACCATGAAACTGCAAGTATCTTTGTAATATAAAAGTTGCCTGCTCAACAACAGAAAAGACGCTTTAGCTTCAACAGTCCTGAAAATTAGGCTGATAACTCCATTGTGCTGTGGCCTATATTCAAAACTTCATGCAGTCAAACAAATTAGAGATGTCTATCTACTGTTCAGAATGAGACCTCTTGATTTGGGGGGGGGGGGGGGGGAGGGGGGAGGGCAGCAGGGTCATAATAGCATCAATATGTCTGAATTTTTGTAAATATTTTTTCAATTGTTCTCTAAAAATTAAAAGTTACTTTTTTCAGTAAGCTAGTATAAGCTCAGGATCCATAGTTTCTTACAGAGCTGTGCAGAGGCATTCTGGAAAGAGATACAGACACTATTGCCAAAATTCACATCATTAGAATACATGAAGTGCTACACCTGAGAATACGGTAAGGTTGTAAGATCAGACAGGCACAGTTGGCCTGTAATTAATATAATTGCACTGACAAGTATATTCATGTGTGCATATATAGAAAAATAGTTATAGCATAAAAATTTTGTCTTGCATAATATTAATTTACATATAAAGTAATATTTAATAGAAGTAATTATTTCCTGCAATAATAATGTTTTCCAGTTACACTTCATATACAGTAAGAGCTTATGTGTGTGCCAAAGCATATAAAGGATTTTTATGCTAAGTCAATGCTACAACATTGTATTAGCAAAACATTTGGAAGCCAGCAGGCCCTAGGTTCTCAAATATCTTTGAGTCCAAGCTTGTTTTGCACCAGCTACATTGGCAAAAGAGTTTTGCTTTTAAACCAAAGTCTTGACCTTTCCAGGGCAGAAAAGTTTCTACTGTACTTTGCCATTTCCAAATATAGGCAGAAATAGTCCTTTCTGTACGTTCACAGGAAGGTACTCTGGTTCATTTTCAAGTGAAATACAAACCTATTTTCCCAAGCAAAGCGGCGAAACTCCAAGGGCAGGGGAAATAGTTACTGCTGGCCTTCAGTAGGATGATGTCTACTATGTGAAGCTGTGTAGCTGTCCAGGATCTAGGTGTCCCAAGACATCTTCAGGAAAGTCTCTAAAAAGTACAAAACCCACAAAGATACTGTTTAACAGCATATGTAGGCCCTAGTTTGCACAGTCTTTCCTACTGGTTTCAGTGGCCCAATCGGTTTTACAACACAAGTCTGAACACACTTTAGTAGGCTCAGACTCCCAAAATGTGCTCAGTCTTATTGCTTGAGGAGGTGAAGCAGCTCTCTAAAATAACAGTACACTCTTGTACAAACACGTAACTGCTGAAAATGGAGACATCCCAGCACAAAGGGACACTCTTGCACCTCCATCACCACATTTCCACACATTGCTGGTTTAGAAAAAGGTTCATCTTCACGACCCCAACGTATTCAGAATTCTCCTTGATGACTGCAGAAGAACAGAACCCCACACACACCTGCTGCCTTCTCTTAACTTTTGATTCAGCAAAACTTTAACTAAATCTTATCAGTTAAATAATCATGACATTAACGTGAACAGTTGCACTGCTATGTTGCTTACTCTTCTTGTATCCCCATCAGGTCCATTTAATTTATAGCATCTCTGAGATGAGGACTAATTACTGCTTTGTGTTTGCACTCCAATATGATTGAGCCCTACTTACAAGCATTTAAGATAATTATTGCATACTTGTATAAATTGCCACAGAGACAATTCAGGCATAACTACTTTTCTTCAGTGCATGTAAAAATCTCACTTTGCTGTTATTTGGAAAACAAGATATAGCACTGAGGACAATAAGAATTAGCAAAAAAAACCCCAGCTTCTCTGTGTGTGTGTCTGTGTGTGTCTGTGTGTCCATCCATCCGTCTATCCCCCTGTCTAAAAACTTCAGGACCTAGGATCAAATTTTCATGCCTAATCTGTTCTTATCTGAACCAACTCTCTATTGAAGGCAGAAAACAATTAAGTGAAGCTCATGAAGTAGCCACCCTTGAATTTTTGGTTGAAGATGCAACTCCTTGTAATTTTCTATTTATTTTCCACTATATGAGGTTGAATTAGCTTAACATTTGCAAGATGTAAGCATCATTGAGCCTAAACTAGAAACTACATCTGATCTGGCCTCAAATATCACAAACATTATTAAAGTCCCTAACATTTTTCTAGTGGAGAAGTTTTTTGCATGGAAAATAAGCAAAAATGTTAGTAGCTCCAGCTTCACCCAATACTTCATATAAATGATGGCATACATTAATGGGATGCAAGCTTTCCAACAAATTCATGACAGGAATTATGCATCAGTTTTTCAAACTCATTTCCAGTAGCATCACAAATAACTCTCCACCAGAATATGTTGAGTTGTGCTGGCTTAGTTTTTGGGTTTTCTAAAGCAAATAACCTGAGAAAAAGTAGATACTTTAACCTATGTAAATATAAAACTATACAAAATTATGATGAAACAGTTAAAGTGATACAGATTATTAAATTAACCTGCCTCAACAGCCCATGAGGAAGGAAAACTGGGCTATCAAAATCAGCTGTAATTGTTTAATGTGGATGAAAACCAACAATTCAGAACTGATCATATAACTCACAGTTAGTGTGCGAGTGTTAATGTGCAATACCTACGTGAATTAGGCTCTATTGATATATTTTAAAGATCCAAAATCTATTTTTGTAGAAATTGTTTAGAGAAATGGAATCTAACCTACAGGTTAGCAGCTTAGAAACACCAATTCAGAATTTAAACAGCTTAATATATTATCGTACTAAACACACCCCAGTATTTTCAGAGAACAGGAGTCTGTTTGTTTAATCTCCTGGGATATTACAGATTAAGACATTAAAATTGCATGGGAAAGCATAACTGTGCCCCCTTGTGTGCATTAGTAACATCATCATATGACAGGTCCTGAACACATTACATGCTTTTCTGCCAACTTAGTTTTCAGCTTATGAAACTTTTTGTAGAATTTAGTTAACGCTGGGAATAATCCTGTAATGAATAGCACAAATGTGACCGATAACAGGCAGCAAAGGGAGATGCACCGTAGGCCAGCCCTCCATCCCTACCACTCATGAGTGCTGTTTGCCCATGATACCCTCCAACACTGCTCACAGGCAGAGGAAATTAAAAAGCTGAATTTAAGCTGAAGGGAAGAACAAAGTACAATACGCCTGCAGCACGACTCATTCAATATCACTACCCCCAGGCCAGCAGTGTTGGGGAACATTGCCACAAGCAGTGTTTAATGCTGTCTTTAATATGCTTAGAATAAGCATTTTTATTTTAAAAAAAAATTCCTATACTGACTGAGGATTATTTTTTTTAATTACAATAATGGAGCACAGTCTCCAGAACTCCAAAGAGTCTTTCCAAATAACAATGAGTAGTTGCAGTGACAGCCTCTGAGCTTTTCTAACACAGTGAAATATGGTAACTTGGGTGTCATTGGAAAATTACATTGGCTGCAGTATTCTGCTCTGTCCACGGGCCGATGTACTCTCAGAAGGGAACTACTGAAGATCTCCAGGAAAATTTGTTCCCTGTTCAGTCATGTGACTAAATACCACTTAGGTTAATTCAAAACCAAAAGTTATTGATTCTCTCTGCTTTTAAACAAGCTAATTTTGAGGTACCACATGGATGAACAGAGTACACAGAAGTCTGGCTGGGTACAGCACTGGAATTCTCTCTGTAGACAAGCTAGATTCCCTTCCTTCTCAAAAATCATTAAAAAAAACCCAAAGCATTTCCAATTTAGACAATAAAGTTTAATTGCATAAAAATCATGTATCCAATACTAAGCAAAAGAAAAAAACCCACCAACAACAATAAATTTTAGAGGTTTCAGTGTGTAAAGCAGGAAATTGTTTGCTTTGTTCCCTCCCTCTCCCACCAGAGACAGTATTTATACTCTTGGCACAATGTGACAGAGCAGTACCTTAAAACAATAAGTAGGATATAATTGCTTTAAAATCTATTTCAGTACAGACCAGGTATGACTAGGGTACAACCTCACCACAAGTGTTGGTGTCCAAAATTATTTGTCTACAGGAGAAGGGAGTCTTTACAGATGACTGCTAGACCTTTGTAGGAGGTTGAAGAACATGTTAGACCCTTTTCCTACCCACATATTCTGTTCTCCCAATTGCTGGTTTTCTGGTTATCATAACTGATAAAAACAAAGAACTGCAGGTTAAACAGCATTTGCAGTTATAGATGTAACATTGCAAATAGTGGGATTAAGGCAATGAATACAGGCTTGCAGCCCCAAAAATTTTCAAAGATAGTACCTAGAAATTGTAAAAACATACAAAATTAGATTCTCATACACAGACATATACATGCAAATTGTGAAGGTGATGCCTAAAACACCACCTGACTTTCAGAAGTAATACAATCCAACCCTTAAAAAGGAAGAAAAAAAAAAAAACCTGAAAAGGCATGCTGAAAATACATTACCAAGCTACCAATAAGTTAGCTGCACTAGCTGGTATCTTCTCTTTTCTGTGTATCTGACCTCTATAGTCTCTTCAAAGACCCTCACCTCCCTGTGGACCTGAGCTCTCCCTCATGCTGTATATACACCCTCGGGCTGTGCAACTGACTGCGCGCTGCTTCAGGAGCTTCGTTTGAGACACACAGACCCATAGAAACCAGTTAGCCATTCCAGGTAGGCTGCTCCTGGGGCTTACACTGGGCTGATTTCAATTTCTCCCACTTTCATCTTCCCTGTTCCAGCAACCATTACAGAGGGGGAAGGATGAAGAAGGATAAAATCCCTGAAGCCTACAAAAGAAAAATTAACAAAACAGGCAATCAAGATCTGCGGAAAAGCAGGCAGAGCATCATTGCCAGAAATGGAGGGGCCCAAGACAAGTTTAGCCATTCTAAACATTAGGAAAGATAGGCTGCTTTGCTGTCTAAAATCCTTTCACTCCAATTACTATGCATAAATACCGTATTTCAAGAATCTTCAGATGAAGGACATGGAAATTATTTTTGTAATCAGATCTTGAAATCTTTGAGGTTTTTTTCCATGTTGGTTAACTAACACAGGCTTCTTCATGGTATTCACGTGTATTAGTCAGCAAACATTAGAAATGTTAAAAAACTACTGAAATAAAGGTAAATTGGTACTGAGCTACATCAAGAGAAGCTTAAAAATCTATTTCAGCATGTGATAGAGAGAGTTTAGCATATTGCACAAACTTCAAAATCCCATTCTTGTGCTGTTTGCAGGAAAAAACCCCACAAATTACTCACTGCAGCCAGAAAGTCTGTTCTGGTAAGAGTTTTATTGGCTAAGCATGATCTAAGACGGAGCAGTCTTTTTTCCATATGATTTGCTGTTTTTCTTCATTATCCCTCCACCCCAGAAGTTCTTCAAGTGAATCAAGTAGTTTTCCCTTGAATGGGATTTTAAACACTCATGATAACAATTCTGATAAGTAAGACTGCAAGCACAAATGCCTCAGTCATTCAGGAAAAATCTTTTGTGAGAAGTAAAATTTTTAAACTGTTTAGTTTTCAGGTAGTATCTTCATTTGAATTGGTTTTTTTATGAAAAAATGAAAATTCCATAACTCCTGAAAATCCAGTCTGTATAGGTATCCACTCTGTTCAAGGATGTCCAATCCCCTGTTAATGCAATAACTCTCTTGTTTTTGTGATCTTTCTGCTTCCAATGTGTGCCACCTGTCCAGTCTCAACTTTGCCACTTTCAATCATTAATAATGTTCTAGTGTTAATCATTCTTCAAAAATAGATGAATGATGCATCTGCATGGATTTTAAAGTACAAAGTTGCATCTTTATTAGCCGTGAGGTGATCTTCCTCTCCCAAAAACCTAATACCTTACTGGGTCTAGGCTGAAGTTAAATGATATCTTTTGAGCACTTATAAAGCAAATGCCCTGACTCCTTTCCGCCTTATGATGATATACCAGCTATACCCTAAGATTCTGTTCATTATTTACCCCTGGAATCTGGTTTTCTCAGCTTTGCCTTCCTTTAGAGAGTTGTAAATTGATAAACTCTATCCCTATAACACGAAACAAATCATATTCTTACTTCATTTTAAAGCAAAATTGTCCCTTAAAATGCAAGTAAAGACACAGCCACCTGCTTTCTGTTCTCCCAGATAAAGAAAAACACTTCAGGCCAAAAACACAGAGGCAAATCAAACATTTGGAGTCTAGGCAATATCTCCATTGTTTGGGAGAAGGACAAGCAATGCTAGCAGAACAAATGCCTGATTCTCAGGAAAGAAGACTTATCAGATTGCCAGTGGCTGCAGGAGGAAGATCAGACCCTCTTCTCATTCAAAACTTAAGGGGAGTTAATGTCCCATAAACAGCATATTTTAAGGGCAAAGCTATAAGGTAACTTTAGCTAGGGACACATTTTACGTGCTCCAACAATGATGAAATTATATGATTAATAACTAAGCAATAAGATACAAAACTGAGAGGAGTGGCGGACACACCAGGAGGCTGCACTGCTGTTCAGTGAGACCTGGACAGGTTGGAGAGTTGGGTGGAGAGGATCCTAATGGAGTTCCACAAAGGCAAGTGTAAGGTCCTTCACCCAGGGAGGAGTAACCCCACGCACCAGTACACACCAGGCTGGGGCTGACCTGCTGGAAAGCAGCTCTGCAGAGAAGGACCTGGGAGTTCTGGTGGACACCAAGTTGCCCATGAGCCAGCAGTATGCCCTTGTGGCCAAGAAGGCCAACAGGATCCTGGGGTGCATTAGGAGAAGCATGGCCAGCAGGTCGAAGGAGGTGATCCTGCCCCTCTGCTCTGCCCTGGTGAGGCAGCATCTTGAGTGCTGTGCCCAGTGCTGGGCTCCCCAGTTCAAGAGAGACAGGGAACTGCTGGTGAGGGCCCAGCAGAGGGCTACCAAGATGATGAGGGACTGGAGCATCTCCCTTATGAGGAAAGGCTGAGAGAGCTGAGCCTGTTTAGCCTGGGGAAGAGAAGACACAGAGGGGATCTTATCAAAGTCGGCAAATGTCTTAAGGGTGAGTGTCAAGAGGCTGGGGCCAGGCTCTTTTCAGCAGTGCCCAGTGACAGGACAAGGGGCAACAAGCACAAACTGCAACACAGGCAGTTCCTTCTGAATATGAGGAAAAACTTCTTCACTTTGAGGGTTACAGAGTACTGGAACAGGCTGTCCAGAGAGGTTGTGGAGTCTCCTTCTCTGGAGACATTCAGATCTTGCCTGGACATTTCTCTGTGCAACCTGCTTTAGGAGAACCTGCTTTAGCAGGGTGGTTGGATTAGATAATCTCCAGAGGTCACTTCCAACCCTGACCATTCTGTGAATCTGTGAATATTCCAGCAAACAAACTCCATTGAAACACCTTTTAATTTCAAAAATATTCTGAGTAACCCCCATTAATGCATGGGGGTTCAGCATTTACTTCACTTTCAGTGTTTACTGTATCATAATATTCCCATATTTAATAAACGGATTAAAGATGCAGCATAGACTACATAACTTTCCTCAGATAATATTTTAAGAACTACTCAAATTTGAATTATTTTATTCTGTCTCTCAGCTGGTAATAGAACTTCCTTCAAAGGCTCTTTGCAGGTCTAAAAATCATCAGGCCTACAAAACGCTGTATCACATGTCCTAAAGTATCACAGATTCAATCACAGATCAATCACAGATTCCTCACACCTCTTTTTCTTCTGCAGGTCATATCATATATAATGTTGGAACCATCCCCTAAAATGGACTGTGCTTCTGTTGAAATATGTTTTCCACAGAGAAAAGCCTCAAACTGAGAATTAAAAAAAAACTCAGAAGTGACTTCTGTCTTTTGATTAAAAAACAAAATATTTGAGCAAATAGAATGACAGCGTGGTTTGGGTTGGAAGGAACCTTAAAGGTCATCTAGTTCCAACCCCACTGCATGGGGAGGGACACCTGCCACTAGACCAAGTTGCCCAAAGCCCCATCCAACCTGGCCTTGAGCACTTCCAATGACAGAGCATCCACAGCTTCTCTGGGCAACCTGTTCCAGTGCCTCACCACCCTCACAGTAAAGAATTTCTTCCTAATATCTAGTCTAAATCTACCTCTTTCTGTTTCAAGCCATTACCCCTTGTTCTGTGGCTACATGCCCCTGTAAAAAGTCCCTCTCCAGATTTCTGGTAGGCCCCCTTTAGGTACTGGAAAGCTGCTGTAAGGTGTCCCTGGAGCCCTCTCTTCTCCAGGCTGAACAACCCCAGCTCCGTCAGCCTGTCTTCATAGGAGCAGTGCTCCAGCCCTCTGATCATCTTTGTGGCCCTCCTCTAGACTTGTTTCAACAGGTCCATGTACTTCTTACACTGGGGGCTGTAGACCCAAACTCAGGTCAAATACCTTTTACTAATTTTTTTCCAGGTTTTCTCAAATGAAACTACAGTAGCCCCATGAGGCAGCCAGCCTTAGCTTCTGGAAAGAGCTCTCACCAGAATTCCCCCTGACAGGCTCCACAGCAGCAAGGTGGCTCACTGTCGTGGTTTAACACCAGCCGGCAACTAAGCATCACACAACTGCTCACTTGTTCCTCCTCAGTGGATGCGGGACACAATCAGAAAGCAAGAAAACTTGTGGGTTGAAATAAAGACAGTTAAACAGGTAAAGCAAAAGTCGCACAAGCAAGCAAAGTAGAACAAGGGATTCATTCCCCCTCCCCACCAGTGGGCAGGCTCAACCACCCCCAGGAGAGCAGGGCTCCAGCACGGGTAACCGTGACTGGGGAAGGCGAACGCCATCACACCCAACGTGCCCCCTTCCTCCTCCTTCCCCAGCTCTACCCGCTGAGCATGGCGCCATACGGTACGGAATGTCCCTTTGGCCAGCCGGGGTCAGCTGTCCCGGCCGTGCCCCCTCCCAGCTGCTGGTGCCCCCCAGCCTGCTCGCTGCTGGGGGGTGAGGGGCAGACACGGCCTCGGCTCTGGGTCAGCGCTGCTCAGCAGCCACCGGCACCTCCCTGAGCCACCAGCGCTGGCTCCAGCACAGATCCAGAACATGGCCCCGAACTGGCCACTGGGAAGAAAACTAACTCTAGCCCAGCCAAAACCAGCACACTCACCAAAGCGGCAGATGTAAGCACAGCACACTGGTTTCAAGAGGCAGGGTGAATCGTTTCAGTCACTGTGAGTAGTAAACCACTGAAATGATATTGCTGAAGGAAAATGAGAGGAACACTGATACCGAGGAAGGTCAAAACACACAAATTGACATCTCAGAGAGAAGGAAAGGATATTTTTTTCTTAATGTCATGCTAATAAGGGTGAAATAGACACCAATACTGTTTGCAGATGATATAAATAAAATGGTGTGTAATGCTCGGTAAAGTGATGGGTGCAAAGGTTTCACTTATGCTTTCACAGGGATAACATGCAAAGTCAAAAACCTTTTGTAAAATAGCTTCATTAACATTAAAAAGATGTAAAAGTATGACATTCTTCTAGTACTGAGAGCAGCTACAAAGGTAGTAACCCTCACTTCCTGAACATCACTTTATGTTACATGATAGCAAACCCCTGTGGAAAACACATTAAACAATATTAGCATAAAGCTTCCCACTGCACAGAGAACAGAATCTCCTTATGGTGACTAGAGCAGGCTAGAAGAAAAATGATGTCGCAAAAGGTGACCTCTGAATAATTTTATAGAGAAGTGATAATATAAACCTATTCTCCCAAAATAGAACAGCACAAGAATCCCAGTTATGAGCTGAAGAGGATTAGTTCAATTGTCCTATAGCAAGGAGAAAGTTTTTGGTTTAAAATTAAGAAACTACAAATTAAGAAATATGATTACATTAAGTAAAATTCTGTTTTGTATGACCTTTCCTATTGACAACAGGGTATGAGTAATCTATAGAAACACTGGTCTTGTCATATCAAGCAGTGCATAGCAGCATTAATGCTGAAGACCTTCAAGACTCCCTAATGATAAATGGTTACACTGTGGTAGCACTAGTTAGCACGCAGAGTGCCAAAATCCCTTGAGAGTCAAAATATTCCCACAAATATATATCATCGATTAGAGTTTTGTAAGGTAAACACAGTAGATTTCTTACAAACAAATTGAGCAATGGAAGGCAGTCTTCAATTTTATTCAGTAATCGGGATAATTTATTTTTTTTAGATGCGGTAAGAGTACAAATTCATTCCAGTTTTAGCCAATAAAAAGCTCCATTTATGGTCTATAGAAATGCTAAACTTGTACACTTTGAGGATTTATACATAAATAAAGCCTAAGCTTAAAAATAACCAAAGTATTTTTTCATTCCTGTTTAAAAATATTTAATAGTCTTTGAGCCCAGCTGACTGGCAGCTTTTTCACAAATTCAAACACTCCTATTTTCCTGAAAAATTATCATTAAAAATTGTAGTTATTTAAACTTCCTTTTGCTTTCCACAGTTAAAAAAAAAAATAAAAAAATAAAAAAAAAAAAAAAAACCACACACATACAAAAAACCCCAAACCATAGTTTTCCTGTCATTTAATTTTTTCTACAACAAAAGAGCTTTGCCAAGGGACTTTGGGGGCAGCAGCCACCCCAGCAGCTCCCGCCAGGCCCCTCCTGCCCAGACGCTGGAGCGCAGGTGCCCGGGGCCCCTGCCCAGGCCAAAGGGCATGGCTGCCACTTTCCCGCCTCCGCCTGCAACCTCTAGCAAAGCTGCACATGTGTCCCACAGACACACACATGCAGAGGACGCCAGCAGGGCCAGTCACTCAGGCTGCCACAGGCAGGGTGCTGCCTTCAACAGCACCTACATACAGGACTCACATAAAACACAAGCCCAGACAGCCACGTCCCTTCCCCCTTTTCAGCTGGTGGAGACAGGAGGTCACTGGTGGAGGCACATACAAACACATACCCACGCCCCACGTTCACAAGCCCACGCACATCTGTGGATCCCCAAGTACCAGCACAGCTTCTCTGCCTGTCCAACACCCCTGCCCAGATCCTGGACCCCCTTCCCTGCCCCACAGGTGTCCTACTCACCAGGTGGTTCTGCTGGAGGTCTGCTAGTGGACACACACGCACACCAGATCTGAGGGAGATACCCTCGCCCCCACAGCAGCTAACACCAGGCACACAGGCCGGGGCACAGTCCTGCTCCAGCTGCTGGTGCTGAGCTCCAGCTGCTGGTGCTGAGCCTCTCACTCGCACTGTTCCTGCCCCAGTGGCTGAAGCCGAGACCTCCACCCGCTCCAGTGGGTGGCACCGAGACCCCGCGGGCTCCAGCAGCTGGTACCACAGTGTAAGGGTGCCCACAGCCCCCATCGGACCCCAGCAGCTGGCACCCAGTCCTTGCAGCACTCACACACACCGGACACACCACGAGGTTACACAGAGAGATCATTAAAAAAGGATTTAATCAGAAGATGAGACACACTGTGGTGATGAGGTGCAGGGCTGAGACAAGCATACTGACCAGCCCTGTTTTACAAGTAACCAACCCTTTCATTACCCCTTCCTCTCTATTCCCACTTTGCTCCTCCCTGATCCCCTTCCCCTGCACATTTCCCATCGGTTTCTGTAGTACCACTGACCTGCAACATCCTGGACCCTCAGGTTTTCAGCCTTATCAGCTGCAAAGTCTCAGTTTGCCTGCAGTTTCCTGACAGCTCGTTAATTTTCGTTTCTTGTCCTTGTCCCACTATGTTTGTCTGTCAGGTCTGTGACTCTGTAGTTCTGTTATTGCTTCCCCCCTTCTCCTTTTCATTGCATTTGTCAAGGTCATTGACCAGATAATCTTACAGAAATACATGTTCCCATATTCCCCACACCCTTTATCTCTTAGTGTGACATACCCTATGTACTCCCACATAACTTCAGTCAGAATTTTGTAAGGATAAGTGAAATCAAGTAAAAAATGCACTTTAAAAGAATCCGTAGATAAATTGTTATGGGAGTATTCCACCTTCTACTCTTGCTTGAGGTATCCTCAGACAAGGACCGTACTCATACGCACACAGAGAATTTACACTCCCTGCATTTACAAAGCAGCTCCATTTTATTTCAAAGAATCCTTCAGGGAGGAAAGTTATACTCTGTGTGAGTAAGGGATGCTTTCAACTCAAAATACAAGGCAGATCATACTGCAATAAGCCAATCTTGGGGGGATGCGGGGTCTAGCTAGTCTACAAACCAAAGACAAGGATTTAGTCAACAATTCTACTTTATGAGAAGGAAAAAAAAAATTACATTTTCCAACTTTGAAGAGAAGTTTGCAAGCTAATGCTGTAACTGTTTCACTGTCTTTTTAAACCATTAAAAATGTAGAAAGTTTTTTGTCAAATATAACTTAATTTTGACAGAAAGTTTATTGTTTCTTGTCCTCGTGTTCCAATAGTTATAGTTATGTACCCGGCTAACTCTCCCCACTTTGCAAAAAAGGGCAACATCAGTTACAGGAGTAGCACTATGCAACAGTGCTTAAAGCTTCCACAATAGCAACCTTCCCACAAAATTCAGAGCAAATGCTAGGCACAGTGAGTAGCAATAACATACTGGCCAAGGATGGCCAGGGCTTGTAACAATGAGGGCAAAGAAAACACATACTTTAACAGAATAACCGGCATCACCAAAGCTAGAGAAAGAGGAAAAGCATGACATCTTTGAAATTGTCTGTTCCCCTCCAGAGCTCCAGAAAGTGTTTCTAGACTTCAAATGTCTGATCCCGTAAAGACTAATTTAATTCTCCCTCCTCCTTAATAAATTAATTTTATTTAATAATAAATTTATTTAATAAATTAATCATATATCAAATCTTTTTTCTGTATTCTAAAGTTAAGAAACACTGTCAGGAGTATACAAGAGATTATATGCTTAAAATTTATTACATTTGGTAACAAAGAAATTATATTCAATGTTCCAAAACAAAAATTATTTGATGTAGAGGATCTAGGGTGGAGCTTTTGCCAAAGTGTTAATCTAGGTAACCATCAGACCAGCTCAATTCTTCTAAGATCTTACAATGCACCTGACAGATAGAACCCATACTTGCTCAGCATATGCATCCATATTTCAGCCTAAAAGCTGTTTCCTTACAAATGTGTCTAAAGTACCCCAGCTCCCTGTTTTAACATGCATTTTATGTTAGAATTTAATTCCACTATATACAAAGAATCTGACAAAACACTGTTCAAAAGATTAACTCTTCCCCCAACCTCAAGTCCTCCTAGGAAACCATACATTAGTGGAAGTTCATATGTACTCCCAAAAAGTTCCTCTAAGTATCACCATTTCATAGCAATTATACTTGACAAATATGCTGCAGCTTCTAATTGAGTCAGGTAGTTTTTATGAAGAAAGGCTTTTTTTTTTCTCCACTTTTACAAAACACAGCTTATGAATTCTACCTGCTTACTGATAAATTTGACACTATTGGAAAAATAAGGCAGCTGATTTAGGAAACAAGAATTATTCACACTGGGGAGGTATACATCATTAACCATTTTTTGTTTCTTAATCTGTTCTTCATGTGCTGTAGATAGAACAATTCTGCCACCTAGAGTAAAATCCAGGACGAAGATAAAAAGATTTTGGTGAACATGTATTATCTGCCTGACTAATTTGAAATGGAAGAGACACCTTCCATGGCAGATAATTAAATGCAAATATTTGGGGTTTATTCATTTTTTTAAATTGTGCTACCAAATATTTAGTAGGCTGCTTGCTATCAAAATCAGCAGCATTGCCAGAGAACTAGGTGAAATATGATAAATACAGTTGAGATAATTTACATTTTTATTGGCCTTTTCATTATACACACCTCCAAGTATTTCCAAAACTTCACAAAGCAGTTACCCATTTCCCTGTATAAATGGGACAGAATTCCATTAACTAAGTTTTAAATTAGGAATTGGACAAATCAGGAATCATAACCCAGTTTAACAGGAAAATGGTTTCTGTTCATTCTTTATATATATATACACACATACATCACATTTCCAAATATTTCTATTTCTGAGGCAAAAAACTGCTGCCAGTTGATATGTAAAACACTGCTACCTGGGAAGGGAAAATTGAGGTAACAGCAAGGGAAAGCAGTTCCTTACAAAGAGTTAATGATCTTTAATTTATATAAAAGCCAGGATTTTAGCATCTAATTAGTATGAATTAGTGCATCTACCTCCAGCTCACAAGGGTGAAAAGCTGAGGTATCCTTGGGTATGAATCTGTGGTTTTAAAGATAAATACAATAAATTTAAAGCAATAAATTGTCCTATTCTGAGGGCTCAAAGGACATATACTGAGGTCTTCATAAGCAGTTATGTCAAAGTACAAAATAGCACATAATTTTTCCTCTAATGACTGAAATACATTTGTGATGGAGCTGGTAGATGAAGATTTACTTCCAGCTAAATAGACTAGAAGTATGATTTTCTTCCTCTACGTTCTCTCTCTCAGACAGAGGAGAACGTTCTATGGAAGGTATGCAAGGTTACTCCCTTGGCTCACCAGGCGCTCTTTGAAAAGGCATGGAGGAGAATTCTCTTAAGTGGCAGGTTCTGGATGTAACCTTTGGATCACAGTCTTTAAAATATTTTTTTTCTAGAAGCCAGGAGAGTGTGGCCAGATAAAGCATCAGGGTTTTTTGCAGTTCTCTTCCTTAAACTCCTGAAGACTAGATAGTGAGGTAGCTGGACCTTGGCATGACCCATCATGGCCATCCTTACATGTTTGTTTTTGTGATAGGAAAAACACCAAGAATGAGTTGTTGCTGGAACTAAAAATAGCCTGTGCTTATTAGCAATAATATGTTGCACTGGATGCACATAGCACACTTCATCTGAGGATCTAAGTGTTTTGCAAACATTAATTAAGCTCTGCACTGCTGTTATGATTCACAGAATGTCATTATCACACCCAAGGGATGTAGGAAAAAAAACAAGCAACGTATAGGGAAGCAAGCCCTTGAAAGCACAATGACTCTGGTTCCATTTCAGATCCCATCAACCTACATACATCCTAGGACAAAAAGTAAAGTCAAGGATTACTTAGAACATAGCACATCATTTTTATGTGATTTTTGAAGCATAAATTACTGTAAAAATGTACTTCTGACCATTCTTTCTTTTCTTGTCACTTGTATTATTATTCCTCTTTATTCTGATCTCTTATCTTGGTAACCCTGAGTACGTTCACCTTTCTTTTCAAATCCGCTAGTCTTTACCTACTTCCAATCATTTGTCCTTGGAGTATCATTTCCTTCAAACACCCAATTCTTCACATTCTTTCACTTGACGTTCCTACCCAGAAGTCAGATATTTTCCTCTCTCAACCTTTACCATGTTTCTCAATACTGCACTGATTATTTCTGACTCCCTGGGGAGCAAATCACTTTCTATTGTTATGAACAGGGAGTAAATAGGCATAGAGGATCTCAGGAGCAAAGACCAGCAACCAGCATTCATTGTTCTCCACTACTTCCTTTCTTCTCATCTCCATTAAAGCAGAAACACACTGAGGATGTGTCCTCAGAGTTTCAGTAACTGGCATGTTTAGTGCTGTGATAGGTCTTTATAGTATCAGTCGCAGCATCACCAGGAAGCCAGCACTCCTGAGCGCCTCTCTGAAGTGCCTGTATGCTCTCACAGCATGCAGAACTGACATTGGGGCTTACAGGTCTGCATGCAACTGCAGAGGTATGATCCCATTGGGACCATGGAAACACAGTGGGATAACTCACACAACTGTTGCAATGGGGTGGACACAAAGCATCATGGTGAGGAGGTGGAGTTGCCCTTGATGTGAGAGCACCACAGGGATGCATGGAGCTGGGTCTGGGGATGGGTGATGAGCCAGCTGACAACTTACAGGTCAGAATCACTGGACAGACCAAAACCAATAATGTTGTGGTGAGTGTCTGCTACCAACCACCTGATCAAGAGGAAGTACTGAATTTTTTGTGGCCTTCTTCAGACAACTGAAGAAGCCTCACATGCACAGACCCTGGTCCTCATGCAGAATTTGACCACCCCAATATCTGGTGGAGGCACAGCACAGCAAAGCACAAGCAATTGAGGATGTTTCAGGATTGCATTAATGATGACTTTCTGATACCAATGATCAAGTAGCCAACAAGGGAAGATGCTGGACTTTATACTTAAAAAGAAAGAAGAATGGGTCTGGAGTGTTCCAATTTAACTGCCGTAGACAGCTGAGCCCCATGCAGCCACTCACTCATTCCCCCCACAGAGGGATGAAGTAGACAATTTGAAGGATAACAGTGATAAAACTTGTAGGTTGAAATAAAGACAGCTTAGTAAGAGACAGAAAAAAAACCAGGGGGGGAGAACAGGATGGACACGACATCAACAAAACAAAAAAACAATATGCTGCCCAGATAGTCCCTGAGCAACATTAAGCCCTGGAAAACTTCTCCCTAATTTTATTGCTGAGAACAATATCATACGGTATGGAATATCCCTTTGGTCACTTGTGATCAGCTGTCTCAGCTGTGTCCTCGGCCAGCCTCTTGTCCGCAGAGAGAAGACCTTGACACTGTGTTAGAGCTGTTCAGCAACAGTGAAAACACTGGTGTGTTATCAGCACCACTTTGGTCACAAATCCAAAACACAGCACCATATAGGCTGCTATAAGGAAAAGAAACTCAGTCCCAGCCAAACCTAATACAGGGGGTGTGAAAGCTAGGGGCAGTCTTAGCTGCCATAACCTTGAGGCATGGAGTTCAGGATCCAGAGAGGAGGAAACAAGGCAAATATTAGAATCCTGTTTGGGAAGGAGAATAGGGACCTACTTGGAAGAGTCACATGGAGCGTGAATCCTGGAGAAAAGTGTTTCAGCACAGCTGTTTGCTTTTTCTTTGTGGTTTGTGGGGTTTTTTTATTTTTTGGTTGGTTGGGTTTGTAGTGGGTTTTTTTCCCAATGATCACCTCCTCCAAGCTTAAGAATTGTCTGTGCCAAGGTGCAGAAAGTCAGAACACTCGCATGGATGAACAGGGGGCTCCTAACAAAACTCATCTATCAAATGGGAACATAACAAGAGATGGTAGCATGGGCAAGTGACCCAGGAGTAATACAGAGACACTGTCCAAGTGTGCGGTGATGGGGCTGGGTAGGCCAAAGTCCATCTGAAGCTGAATCCAGTGAGAGACATGAAAGGCACTAAGAAAGGCTTCTGCAGGCATATCAGCAACTTAAAACTAGGGGCAGCATGCTGAATGTGATGCACAGCATATGCTGACAGCCCACATGGATAATGCTGAGGCACTCAATGCCTTTTATGCTTTGGTCCTTTTTACTGGCAAGATTGCCTCTCAAATCTCAGGTCCCCGAAATTAGTGGAAAAGTCTGGAGCAAGGAAAACTGTTGGTAGAGAAGGGATACACCCACAAGTGCTGAGGGAGCTGGCCCATGCCATTATCAGACCACTATCAACTCTTTTTGAAAGGTTATGGTGATTGACGAAGGTTCCTGAGGACTGGAAGACAGAAAGTGTTGCATCTTTCAGAAGGATAAGGAGGAAGGTAGGTCCTGAAGAACTACAGGCCAGTTGACCTCACCTCAAACCCTGGCAAGGGTGACGGAGCAAATAATTGTCAAAGCAATTTCCAAGCACATGAAGGACAGAGAAGCGATGAGTCAGCATGGACTTATAAAGCAGGAATCATGCCTGATGTGGTGGTTTGACCCTGGCTAGATGCCAGGTGACCACCAAAACTGCTCTACCACTCCCCACCTCAACCAGACAGGGGAAAGAAAATATAATGAAAGGCTCATGAGCTGAGATAAGCACAGGGAGATCACTCAGCAATTACTGTCACGGGCAAAACAGACTCAACCTGGGGAAATTAGTTTAAGTTTTTACCATTCGAATCAGAAAAAAAAAAACAAACCCAAAAACACCTTCCCCCCACCCCTCCCTTCTTCTCGGGCTTAAATTAAATCCCAGTTTCTCTACCTCCTCCCCTCGAGTGGCACACAGGAACAGGGGTTACGGTCAGTTCATCACATGTTGTTTCTGCCTCTCCTCACACTCTGCCCCTGCTATAGCACGGGGTCCTCTCCCACAGGAGACAGTTCTCCATGAACTTCTCCAATTTGAGTCCTTCCCATGGGCTGCAGCTCTTCACACACTGCTCCAGCATGGGTCCCCCATGGGGTCACAAGTCCTGCCAGCAGACCTGCTTCAGCATGGTCTTCCCATGGGTCACAGCCTCCTTCGGGCATCCAACTGCTCTGGCATGGGGACCTCCATGGGCTGCAGGTAGATACCTGCTGCACCATTGTCTCCATGGGCTGCAGGGGCACAGCCTGTCTCACCATGGTCTTCACCACAGGCTGCAGGGGAATCTCTACTGTGGCACCTGGAGCACCTCCCCCCACTCCTTCTGCACTTTCATGTCTGCAGAGTTGTTCCTCTCACATAGTCCCAAGTCGTCTCTCTCACTGGCACAGATTTCTGCTCCCCAGCTTCTTAAAATGCTATCACAGAGGTGCTACCACCATCGCAGATTAGCTTGGCCAGGTCTGTCTTGGAGCCAGCTGGCACTGGCTCCATTTGACATAGGGGAAGCTTCTGGCATCTTCTCACAGAAGCCACCTCTGTAGCAACACACACACACACACTATGCAAACCCACTAGACCTGAACAGCCTAATAGCCTTCCACAATAACGTGATGAGTTCAGCAGGTGAGGAGAGAGAAGTGGATATGGCTCATCCTGACTTTAGCAAGGCTTTTGATGGTCCCGTCACTTTCTTATAGGCGTACTGACAAAATGCAAGTGAGGTAAGTGGACAATAAAGTGGACTGAAAACCAGCTGAGCTGCCAGGCTCAAACTGGTGGTTGTGATCAGCAGCACAAAGCCTAGCTGTAGGCCCATCACTAACCTTGTAGCCCTGAGGCTGATACTGGGGCCAGTACTGTTTAACCTCTTCAGCTGGAAGATGGGAGAGAGCACAACAGCAGCAAGTCTGCACATTATAAATGATGGGGAAGAGTGGCTGATATACCAGATGGGTGTGTGGCTGTTCCAAGGGACCTCAACAGCCTGGAGAAATGACCCAACAAGGAACCTTGTGAAGTTCAGAAAAGGGAAATACCTCCAAGTGCTGTGATCAGTCCTGCTCTCCCCAGTACAAGAAAGATGGACAAACTGGAGCAGTTCCAGCATACAGGGCCATGAAAATGATTGCAGGACAGGAACATCTGAAGTGTGGCTCAGAGAGCTCAGATTGTTTAGGCTGGAGAAAAGGCTCAGGGAACCTTATCAATGTGCATCAACACCTGCGAGCACAAGACTAAGCTAGACTCTTCACAGTGATACACAGCAAAAGAACACAAGGTAATAGCCATAAATTCAAATGGGATTTTCCATTCAAAGAAAATACTGGTTTTAACACCAAGGCTGGTCACACATTGGTACAGGTTGCCCAGAGACACACTGTGGAGTCTCCATCTGTGGAGATATCCAAAACCAAACTGAACACAGACCTGAGCAACCTACCATAGATGACCCAGTTTTCAGTAGGGCTATTACAGAGTCTCCAGTGATTCCTTCTAATCCCAAAAGTTTCATGATTCTGTGGTCCATGTTCTGATGACAGAATAAGGTGAAAATAAAAAAAAATAAATAAAAAGAAACTGACTGTTCCCCAATATGTTTCAAAATCAACATACCAAAAGAGATCAGAGACTGTTAGACATTCCCAAGAAACATACACTAAGTGCAATCCACCTGCAGGTTAAGCCATCAGTCATCTCACCCAGAATAAGATCTCCGAATACCTTTGAAACACCAGGTGGGCTTACTCACCACGTTGAGTACCAATGAAGTCAAGCTGCAAGAGTTTTACAGAAAAGCAAACGCTGATTGCTTTAGCAGAGGACACTTGTTCATGTCTGCAGCTAGCTAGCAGCAGTAACAGGATAAGCTTGAACACTCCTTTCTCTTATTTGTGTGTACTCTATTAATTTATAGAGGCTTTTAGAATAACTAGCAACATGCATGTGAAATACATATACAGCACTGTTGAAAGTCTTTGTGATTGTTCTGTACCACTTATGCTTTATATTCTTAGTACTTTTGTGTCTTTTCTTTCCCCCCATCATGTCACTTTATAGAACTCCCTGTTTAAGACGAAGGAAGGCCAAACATGGGTTTTATATTATGCTCTTTCCTGGCATCTCATTTTACTTGCCACTCACTTCCCACCACCACCCCGACCCCCCAAAAAATTAATTGTTTTGTGTGTATCCTGAAAGACAGAGCAGAGTTTAATATAGCTTTGAAAAATCAACATTTCTCTTTGCAAGAGAAAATGCTTAGCTCTCAGAAGAGTTTTATTCTTTAATCTGATGAATTACTAATAACATCTGGAATTCAGAAGAGTACGTTCAATGTTCAATTAACAGAAGCTTAACATTCATTCAACCCCTTACAGGAAGCCAGTCACTATTGTCTTTCACAGAACAATTGAACAGTGTAATTAAAAGTCACAAGGCAAGTAAATGACAATAAGAACTAGATTTCACCTTCCTCTCTGAATCTCATCTATTTGTATTTGTTAATGCAAAGATCCAAAGTTACTACCCTTTGTTGATACTCACACTTTTGAAGGGTCAGAAAACAACAGAAATCTTTCAGTGGCAATAGACAAAACAGTTTTCCACTTGAAAGATTCATTGCTTTAAGGTGCTAGTGGAAATTTATATGGATCCTTAGCCATATATTTATTTTATACATACATATGTATATAGAAAAACACATACACACAACTGAAGTTGAGTTTGAAGCAATGTCAGTTTTCTTTTAAGGAAGTTGGTTGGGGATTTTTCCTGTCTTATTACTGTGCAGATAGCTGTGCTAGGTACTAGCTATTTCATTTAAACTGAACGTGGCTGAGCTGCTCTCTGGTAAGACCCCCAAAACATACAAAGCTCAATCAGTAGGAGCCTAGGCAGAGCAATCAAGTACTAACTTGGAGTGCACTGGGAAAAGCTCAGCTGGGGCTGCTGTATCTGGCTGCTGAAACAGAAAAGAACAAAGTCCTACTGGTTCACTAAAAGCAGCTTTGAAAGACCTGTAGTTTTATAGAGTATTTCCAGAGCAGCCATCACTAGGTAAGTTTAAGAGGGCTGCGTAAAAGGTTCACGAAGCAAACTTCTTCACAGTTGTGAGCAAGACATTACTACTATGTTTTATCACTGAAAAACATACATAAAGAACACCACACTACCTCAGTTTCACTAAGGACAGGTAAATGATTTGCAATGGTGCAGAGTATATGTAATAATAAGTTATATTCTTGCACTATAAAGACACAAAGTCTCATACACAACAACCTTTTCCTATGTACCTCTACAATCCAATTCTACAGTGCGGTAGAGAAAAAGTATAAATAAAAATTCAGTAATTAAGGTTTTGGTTGCACTTCCAGCACGACTTAGCAAGAATCTGCTAGTTTCAGCTGAACATATCATACTACCAGAGATGGGGGCAGAAGTGTAATAGAAACATTAGCAATAATCTTACTGGAAGACACTCTATTTGGAAGAAATGCCCAAGGTAACTTGCATGAGCTAGAATTTCAAGTTGGCAAGTTGATAAAGCATTGTTTAAGTGCTTCAAATTTATATGATACTGTTTTAAATCAACTTAAAAACCACAAGTGTTGGTAAATCTTTCTGGTGTCCACAACAGTAAGCTATAACAATTCAAGGTGGCTTCTGATTAGAGATTCACAATCCAACAGTATTTTCATGAAAACTAATACCGATGCGATGTTTGAAATCATACCTTTTCTATTATTCTCTCCCCACCCCTCCTAAATTCTTCATTGCTCCAACTACACCCTAAAGCACAGTACTGATCAAAGCAGATGTCCTTTGCTGTTACAATCCCCTCTCTTCTTGCATGCAAAAGAATCCAATAGCAGGACACACAGATTTCCTTGAAGTCTTCAGTAAGCAAGTTGTGAATGTGATATATCATGGATGCAGCACTAAAACAGTGATTCACCAGTGTAAGACCCTCAAGAAAAAAACAAAACAAAAAAAACAAAACCAAAAAAAGAGGAAAGAGCTAGCATTTCAACAGAGTTCAGGCTGCTTTTAAAGCGAGGGAACTACTCGTTTAATTTCCAAGTCTTCAAATGAATGTTTGACTTCTCCCAGACAGGGAATACAGTAAGAAATAAAAGGCTTTTTTCACAAACAGCTAAGAAATTGAGCCGCCTGCCTCGTTTATATACTTCTTTGTAGGGAAGTCACCCTGTAATGCGCATACTAATTTTCCCTTGTGAAAAGGAGCAGCGATAATAACCAACAAGTTGAACGTTAGCATATTTGTGACCTAGCCATCAAATCAAAATGTGTGAATTACAGTGCTGCTTTCTCCATTGATGTTCAGAATTCAACATATGCCAGCTTACACAGTGCTTGGAGATGAAGAGCATCTTTAAAGGGATGGAAAGCATACACCCCCTTCTCCCTCTGGAAGAAAAGAAGAAAATTAATATTTGGTTGTAATGCAACAAAATCAATCACAGCTCTTTGATAATAGGTTTGTCTGAGCTTCCCTGGAAAATAGGACACTTGAGTATTCCTAACTACAGTAGATACAAATCCAAAATAACCTTTGCAGTTGCAGCGAATTAGTGCCAAGGAAGGCTGAATTATTTCCACACAAATCTCTGAACAGTTTGGTTCCACAGGAATACTGAAAGATCTGGCAGAAACCAAAAAGACAAGATGATCATCTGAACCAAAATACACCACCTTCTACCTACAGATCTGTATGAAGGTAAGCAGCACGGGGCAGCTATTCTTCCTGAGTCTGGCAAAGGGTATATATAAGAGGATCTAGAGAAAGGAATGAATGTTACTGGGGATCTTGCACTTAATTTCAATAGCTCTGGATAAAACAGGGGGAGCATAAGCAGCAGAACTGTATTCTCTGCTACATACTCAGGAGCAAGGCATGGGAAAGTATATGGTGTTTAGCTGTGTCTAGAGAAAATGCCAGCAGGAGTTTCTGCTTTTGTGCAGCTCCCCTTCACAGGCCTCCTACAGGACCTTTATTTTTAAAGTACAGGATCTCCAGATAATCCTCAAATTATTACCATTCAATGTTACAATGGAGGCTCTGAACAGGAGTCTTTTCAGCCATGTGGAGGAATGCAGTTTGGTTTTCTCTTTAGCTTGCTCTAATGTTGAAGAGTACACCACACCTCTCAATATGATTGATTCAAAAAAAGAAAAGCCACCTCTTGTAAGAGAAATTACCATCATGGCAGCTAATGATTACCTTGCACAACTGACCATACTTTAAATGTCTTTACCGCTGTATTTTCAACTCACCCAATTCCAATCCTGACATCGTGCATGTTCAAGTTGATTAGCAGCTCAACACCCAATTCTACACTGAGCTGCCAAGACTCTTTCCCGAGTTCTAAATTACATCTAGAGCATTCCAGGGATAAAGTAGTTGACATTTCAAACATACATTTATCACAACTGATCACCTTATCACTCTTCCACACTTGTTTACACGCATTCTGCCTTTCCAGTCTTCAGTGAAGTTAATTACTGGTAAACCTAATGAGGTACCTTCACTGTTCCCATAAGCAATGCAATTGTATTACTCCTTTTAGTTTCTTAACTCTTGGGCTGCTGTGCCATGAGCATTCTTCTGTAGCCCTTTGCAAGAGGAACTACTGTGTTTTCTTTTATTCATGCTACTTTGGGATGTTGAAGGGTAAAGTAACACTTATCTTTTCAAGAAAACAACCTGATTCAAGACTGCAGAAACTAGAGCTCCTTCAAGGCTTCTTCCTAATTTTGGCATGGTTTAGATAGAAAAAGCCTCAGTATTTTGGTGAATTTTCTCTGCTCCCTGCAGAACCTCAACTAGTATACTTGTCTATGACTAATGCTGGCAATGGCACTTACTAGCTACAGCAGTTGCCTCAGACACATGATCCCTAGCAATGCCCAGTAGCTCTGGCCAGACCTGCCAGCAATTAAGTATTCCAGGCTTGACAAAACAAAATGCCAATAAAAGACTTGGAACTTGCGAAAAAACTTCAGTTTGTCCGTAACTTGAGGAGACACACTGACAACAGCAAAGCAGCAGAGGTATCCCCCGCCTGATTTGTACAACGGAGGTTGCAGAGGTACACTTCAGGGCATAAACTGCAGCGCAGAAACTTTTCTTGGCATTACACAAGACAAAAAGAAGTCAGATTTACCACAAAACATAACTTCATGTTGAGGTAGATGCTGGAACTGATGGGTTGAGCTGCTTTTCAAAAGAAATTAAGATCACGTACACAAATAATTGTTGCATTTAGATATTTTACACTAGAAAGCTTGTCCTAAATGGATGTATTCTCTCCTATTTGAAGTTTCTCATCTGAGGTTTTTGGGCTTGGGGTTGTTTTTAGGTATTTTGTCGTTTTCTAGATATTAAATTTGGAGGTTTTGCCGGTTACAGATCTGAAGACAAACATCAAAGCAGAAACTAACGGTTAAAGCACAGCTTTGGCTGAACAATTCAGCCATGACTAGACTATGAATGCAAAGGACTTTATTTTAAAGGGTCATGCATCTCTTCAGAAAAAGTCCACATTCAGAAGCCCTTTCTTGTTTGGTACTGGTGATGGATTAACTTTATAAACTTCCATCAAAACTCAGTGTTTCTCTCTTATGTCTCTGCTGCTGCTGCTTCCACCCTAGACAGAAATTAAGCAAAGTCTCTGTCAACATAAACTACAGTTATCCAGTCTATTATATGCTCTAACTAGGCGACAGCATACCTAAAAAAAAGAAAAAAACACTTTAAACACCACAGTGTTTGGTGGTCGGGGTTTGGGTTTTGTTTGGGTTTTTTGTTTGGTTTTGGTTGGTGGGGTGTTTTAGAGCTTTAGGGCAGCCATCTATCTTGGAGCATTCCTGGCGGACAACATCAGATACACCATTGGAGATAGAATGTTATTTCTGATTTTTTATTTATTTTTCTCAAACTATTTTATCTAGAATTGCTAGATTAGCACATTCTATAGGTTAAGCAGAAAGCAGAATGGATTCCCCCTGCCAAAGCAGTATTTTTATTCACAGCCCTCTTAACACCTTAAAACCAGGGTATCTTTCATCAGAGCAGAATTAAAGGCTGTGGGAGGTCCTTCAGCAATTTCATAGCCAGTGTTAGATCTTCCTTCATATATACCTCATCTTTCCAATCATCTTTCCAGACTCCTGCATTTCAGAGTACAAATAACCTCCTGTACCCCTGTCGCCAGCCTCTTCCTTCATGCACACGTGTATTCACATGCCTTCACCCACATGCTGTAATTGTGACTTACAATTTCTGTAATATTGTCCTATTGCTAAGCCTCCTCTGTATAAAACAAATGATAAAAACTGGAAAATGAGTAATTTGATAAGATTTAAGTAGTACACAGAACAAATGGAAATCCACCCTGAGGTTCAGAAATTACTTCCAGAATATTATCAGTCTAAAAGGCAAGACCTCTTAGAATACAGACAAACCTTGGCCTTCAGAAGTTAACTATTTAGCTTCCTCCTGGAAACAATGGAGGAAAAGTGGTAGTTTTAAGTACAGAAGTAGGAGAGAAACAGGACTGAACCATACAGATATTGCAGCTGATAGGGAACTCTGTTAAACTTTACTTTGATTCCTTGAATAAAGAAATACTTTCCACTGTCTAGGTATGTTAGCAGTTACTTAGCACATCCTTACAAGGCACTCAAAAAGAACAGGGAGTATGGGAGACCTTTACCAAACTGACTTAGAACCAGCTTAACCAGGAGCACTCTATCCCTAGGAACAGCTCAGTGCTCAAAAGGACCTTGCAAGAGATTTCTTGTCCCATTTCAACTTTGTTCCACATGCTCCATCTCACCAAGGGCAAGCAGGATGCTATAGAAATTCACAAGCAATGCCATCACCCAGTGGGAACTGGTAAAACTGTCACTTTAAAAGCCTAAATTCGGCAGAGTAAGGAAATGGACTTCGATTCAACAGTAATCAAAAGCAGTTAATCTAGTAAAAAAACACCTGACTTCAGTGACTGAATACCAGTTTGCTGAAGTTGTTAATTAACCAAAGCTCAGTAATATCCCATGGGGATTAGAATGCTCTGTGTTCCACTTGCTTGGGTGCCAAGTCTTGCAGTAAAATATTTCTTATAAACTACGCTATAACATCTCAATCAAAATTTGCAGGAGAAATTAATAGTAGGTCCCCCCCAACAGAAAGGTATTTAGCGCTCTGAAGATGCAAAGGTGATTTAGGCTTTGCCAGCCCATATGCTTTTTCCACTGATAAGCAGTTAACACTGTTTAATCAAGAACACGAAGGACACATTGATGTGAAACCAGCGACCAACTCACACCAAGGTATTGCTTCTCAAGAGGGCTGCATTAGAAAACTACAACTGAAAATAATTTATATACAGATTCAATTACCAATATCCTATTTTTATCCAGGAAAAACTAGTTTGTTTTGCACTATAAGTGCAAAATATATAACACTATTCTCATCGACCCCCCGGTCCACTCCTGTATTGTCACTTATTTATCTCGCTGCAACCTTGTCACCTCTACATAGGTGGCACTTCTGGTTACAAGAGAAGCCACTTTTAAACAGCTCTTCTTGATATAGAGCTAGTGTTTCTTTCTTTCTCAGAGTTGCTATAGTTAAAAAGAATATTAAATAACAGCACGGATTTTCTTTTTTTGCTTTTGGTAGAAAGCCACAGGTTCTCAAACTAATCCTCAAACTCAAAATCACAAGGCTATGCATTATTCCAGTAGTCATTTGGAAAGGCTTTTCACCTTGTTCAGAAGATAAAAACATAAAATCCCAAATCTTAAAAATATGATGCAACTTAAACTTAAAAAGGCTCTTTCAAGCAAAAGCACTAAGGCTCAGGATCTCCAAGCCTAACTCTGGCACCCTGGCTGCCCCAACAAAACCGTATCCACCTTTCCCTTCCCAGTAATATTGCCACCAA
The DNA here is from genome assembly GCF_963210335.1 of Falco punctatus. NCBI lineage: Eukaryota > Metazoa > Chordata > Aves > Falconiformes > Falconidae > Falco > Falco punctatus. Next base: position 31,383,051 of record NC_137580.1, read on the forward strand.
GCTTTAATAATAGCATGAAACAAGGAAGTATTACAGACTCCTAAGCAAAACAAAGAAAATTTATCTCAAGTTTTAAAAAGGCTTATATACTCTGGCAACAGCCTAAGTTCAATTAACATTACATAACATTCTCACTAACACAGTTTCACTTTTCAAAATGAAAGTCAAATTTATTCAACATTAAGTGTAACAACACATCAGAAATCAATATCCACTTATAAAATAAAGCAAAGTAACATGAATAAACACAGGAAAATACTGTCTGAGACTCTCCAAGCAGGACATTTCTCATAAGACTCACAGAAAAAAAAAATGATTTTTATATGCAAACAGACTCAATTCCCAAAAACTCAGTTTTTTCCAGTTGTAAAGCAATATATAGCTAATGGGAGATAAACTAGAAAAGGGAATGAAATGCATCATGCTGTACAACACCAAAGAAATACTCCAACTGCATTTGCGTACAGCATTAACAACATGCAGTAGATGAGGTTAAAAGCAAGTACAGTGTGTATATATTAGAGACAGAAACTAGCCAGTCTGAGGGCTTTGTTTCTTATTTTAGTTCAACTAATGAAAACAAACAGATGCTAAGAGCAAACAGAGGAAGAGCAGAATCTGCACTGAGAATAACATCTCTTCCCAGAACAGTAAGATTTAAATTGTGCGCATTTTCACTCAGTTGGTCCTCTTCTTGCTATGTCATTCAAACATACCTAGCTCCAATGACGGGCTTTATGCAAGTATCTGCGTTTCTATAAAGCTGTAATTAAATGAAACAATGCAAGTCATTCAAATTCCGCTAATCCTTTAAGTCAGGCATTAATATGCTGAACACTCACTACAATTCAATGCTATTTAAATTAAAAATAAAAACAGGGCAAGACATCTGGCAAACAGCCTTGCTGAAATGTAGGGTATTTTAATTGGTTTTGTTGCTTGGATGAAAGCAGTGTGAAAATACACATGCTACCCATTTCGTTAAGAACTATTTAAACAATTATTTTCCACAAAAAGTTGGGATCTTTGTTGGTTCTAGTCAGTCCACAGCCTGACAGATTTCTCTTGCCAGTCTTTTTTTTAAACAGCAATTTTTTTAAACAACCCCCCAAGATCTCCTATAGCTCGTCAGCTATTGAAAAGCAAGCAAGCAAAGCGCACATGCAAGTTATTAGATTTAGATAGCCAAATATAATTAACTACAAAGTTCCAAGCAGTAAGTACATCTACATTCCCCTGGGGAGACTCAGTCTTACTGGGAGATGGATTTGAAAGCTGATAAAGAATGCCAGTTACCTGGTTCACTTCAGAAGTTCTCTGCCTTCCACCTGAGGACTTCCAAGAGCCCATTCTACCACCTAACAAGCTAACAAACTAGTACAAATATTCAAGATTTAAATTCATTTCAGTAAGAATGGACTGATGGCTTACAATTGAAGACTGACTTTTGTAGGGCTAGACATATTGACCTTAATTTTAAATGAATTCAAGTTTGAAAATAATTGTGCAGCATCAAGATAAAAGTAAAAAACAAAGGAAAAATTAAGAAAGATAAACTTACCACTCACACACAAATTGCACAAGTCAATGCTCTACCTAGTTTAACTCAAGTACAGCAGTGTTTTTACAACAATATCCAAACAAAAAGTAACTTATCTACCACTTATCTATTGGCAATTCTCAGCTGAAAAAAATGTTGTATTCAGTACCTGTTTATTTAACAGTAGAGGGATCACAACGAACCAAGATTAATTAAAAGGAATGTAAAGGAGAGTCTTAATTCAGATGTCTTTAGTGCACATTAAACCAAAATTGACTTTAAGACATGCTACTGAAATCATTATCTGAAACTGGTCTGAGGTCCAGCAATCACATAAGCTAACTATGAAATTTAATGCTGGGTCAAAAATGGAATAGAAATATGAAGGTAATGTCCTGCAGAGTACGTCTAAAGAAGAAAGGTTTTTTTTCCTTGGGTAAAGAGTTACTGATCTGAAAGCTTTGAGACTGAATATACCTCTCATCTCCAGCAATGTAAGTTGTGAGTATTCCTTAGTCTTCTGATATAGGAGCAGATGAAACACCTCTGAACTCTTTTTTCATCCTCTATAATGAGCAAGAGGAATTTCTTTCTACCTTGCTCAGATGTGCTTTCCTTAACATCTAAGCAGAGACCAACCTTCCACTTCCATTTCAGTGAAGAATTAAATACACAGAACACACATAATTTGGTAAACTTGAGATTCAAAGTTGTAAAGGAAAAAAGATAACACAAATCATTTTATTTCTGAAAGACTGAAGTGGACTGATAAGTACTGCCATCTTGCTTAAGTAATGTCAGATGCAAGAGCAACTGGGAATAACAATTCAAAGGTTAATATTGTTATAATTTATATGAATCAGTGCATTCTGTTTGTGCAAGACGGGACTAAGTGGAAATTCAGATCAGCACCATCTCTACAGGGCTGGAAGGGAAAGCTATCTGTTGAAAATGCTACTGAAGCCTCAAAGAATGATTACCTAAACATTTACATGCTGTCAGGCAGTCAGACTCTACTAGCAAAAGCCTTTTTTGGTTATTGGTTATACCAACATCTGTGTTTAAGTCACTAGTAGAAAAGTTTACCAGCACTTTGAATCAAACAGCCTTAGAAGGTTTAACCATTACTCAGTGAAGATGCAACATCCAGGATTAAAATGCCTACAGCAATTCAGAGCAAGCAGTGTTTCAGACATGAAACAGCAATGCATCATTTTAGTCAGTGGAACTCGAACAGATTAGAAAACAATGTGCACTCTCCTACTTAATATATTGTACAAGGAGATAAGCAAATAGTAAAAGAGGTCCAAGAATCAGTAATTCCTCTATTTGGCTTTAAAAAAAAAAAAAAAAGCAAGCATTCGGTTTATTTACATTCTTCTTCCCTGCTTGTAAATGAAAAATAAATGCTTCTTTGCACGTTATAAAATTAAGGTAATAATCCCTCTCCAGCAATGTATCTTAGAAATGGAATGAAACTATCCTGAAGCTCTAAACCGGCAGTACGAGAAATGCTAGCTAAAGCTCACCTCTCTCCTATGCATGCTTTTTTCCCATATACTGGGAAGCAAAAGGGCAAAAATCTCGAAAGCTTCAATTTCTAATAAATTTTATCTTTTTAGGCTTTCAATCAGTCATAAATTAATGACCAATTCAAGCTGGCATCCATAAATATAAGAAAACTGAAGTCAAGTATCCTTGGCTTCACAATCTTCAAGGCTTCCAAATGAGGAACTGTATTCTTATTGTAACATTACTACCTGAACTATGATGGAGAATCTTCCCTCTTTAAGCAAACTGCCCACCAGAAAGTGGAGGGTAACCTGCTACCTAGGTACCAGTGAGGTGGGGAAAGAGATGTTGACATATGCATGGAACTGCCTATGAGAAATTTTAGATTCCATCCCCCGAGCAGGGAAAAAGAATCTACTTCCCTGTCCACTCTAAGCTGGTCATAAGTATTCCCCATGGCAACCAGAAATCCTTTCCTAAAATTTTTACGCTATTAGGAAAGAAGTATCACATAGCTTTAGTAAGAATTGTGGAAAGGTTTGGGTTTGTTCAGTTTTGGAAGTATTGGGTTTTTCTTCTTCATGCAGAACCACTTGACAGCTGCTTTTACAGGTGAAAGACTCAAATGGTAACCTCTTCAGGGAGAAGCCTTTTACGCAGTTTCCACAAAGGGCTGCTCTCCTGACAAAGTACTCTTAAAATATTTCAAGAAAGCAAAGATCCTCATCTTCTGAAAAATATTGGAGAATTTAAAATAGAACATGGAGAACAGAAACTAAAAAAAACCCAACCCACCTCTGATCACAACCATTCTGAGTTTAGAGCTTAGGAATTCCCCAGCCATTTAAAGATGATGACACTAGATGATTGTCTTGAATGACTGACATGCCTTATAGAAATCCCAGTGGCTGGAACCCTGGCTGGATTCACTGACTGCAAGCCAGTTCATGTTACACCATTAAGCAAGCGGAGGAAAAACAGAGGACCTTTGAATGCATACCGTCTCACTTCTGAGATGTTGACATATGCCAGATACTTCAACATTAAGACTGGATTTGACGTTTGCCGGTGAGGATCTGTCTACCTGACAGTCAGTGCTCTCAGCAGGATGCTAACGGAAGATGAGCATTCCTACAGCAGCCATAGTACAAGCAATGCAAGTCACTCTGGGGACGAGTTTAAGTGGCAAGATGCACAAGGGGTCTATTAAAATGATTTAACCCCACCCTCAACTCTATGAACTTAAAATTGCAGTCTGTGCTCCAACATACAATCCTCACCACTTCTGATCATATTAACTTAAGCTTTTAGTTCTATAATATTAATTATTAAATATAATATTATTAGCAGCTATAAAGTTACAGGACAGCTGGTAACAAACCGAGTGTTGAGAGTAGTCTGTGCTCCAAAGGTTTGCCATTTTGAAGCCAAAAAATCTGTTAACACTATGATAATCTTATTGATTTGTTTGTACAAAGCCACAGCATTTTTTTTTTCCAGAAGACATTTAAATTGTGTATTTTAAAAAGATAATTAACACTTAAACTCACAGCCAGTGAAGAGTACACCACCTCTTCCATTTCAATTTTTAGTTATACTTACTACAGAAAACTGAATTTGTCTGTTTTGGCTTCTCAGTATTTGAGCTTGCCTGGCTTACATTAGGATTAAGTAGTGCTGTCCTCCCACTCCTCAACACCAGGTAATTTCTTCCATGTGTAAATATTTACTCTCCAGTATCAAGACACTGTTTCATCATCTTTGGTAATGATAGAGACACAGTTCCTCAAACCTCACATAGCAATATCTACTATCCAGCCCCAGATCTAACTTTAAACTCTGTTATTGCTATAGCCTTCTCAAGTGCAGACATCAAAATTGAACATTTTTCTGGTAGTAGTCTTCTCCGTGCTGCTTGGGAGGCAAGGTAAGTTCCCTACTTTTACGTATGTTTTTTTCCCTTTGTATGTGTTCAAGTACTTCATCAGGCTTTTAACTACAACTCTGAATGCTCAGCATTGAAGTGGTTCTCTGGCACAAGTTTTTTTTTGCATTGCTGGGGGTCTTTTTTGTCTACCATGCACAGAGTGTACAATCTTTCTTCAAAGAGACCACTGTTACCTTCTGACATTAATACTCCGGATTCCTTCTGCTCTCTTAAGGAATTAATCAATGTACCAGGACATTTAAGGTACTTGTACATGCAAGGTCTCTATCCCATTTTCTAACCCTCCTCTTCAAACCATTTCACTAGCCATAAAAAATGCTTTTGTTAACATCGCCATCACTTCTTGAGGACAGACCTAACACATTGGTATGTACAGTGGAACCTAAATAGAAAATTATAGAAAAGACATGTATCACTTGATTTCAGTTAGCTACAGGTTTTGAAGGCTTCTTACTAGAAAAAAATTTAGGCAGTCAGTGAATTAATTCTTTCATACAGTACAGCACGTACATATTGGCAAGAAGCCCCTAATCACAGGTCGCTGGCAGTGGCACCTGTTACTGAGGCAACTAGAATACTCCTATGGAAGAGCTGAAACTATTTAGTCATCACTGGGTAAATTGCTTGTGTTCACTAGAGCAAGAAGTATTTCTTTGGAATGTACCTCAAAAGAAATTCCGCTCAGTAGTATTTTCAAACTGAATAAAAGGCACTGTTACTCAAGCAGTACATTTGTTGTCTCCAACTGTTTAAAAAAAAAAAATTAAAATATGTTTTTGAATAACTAGCTACTGTTGCTCTAAGAAGGCTTCCTTGTTACCTCAATTTTCATCTCTCCCTATAAAAGCTTAACATAAAAAGTGCTTTTATCTAAAGCATGTAGAGTCTCACCTTTATATCTATCTTTATATCTAAAATTATGAATTAGTATAACAGTATGCATTATAAAATTATACCATTTACTTCAGACATGGCTGAACAGCTAAATCTTCAAACTATACAAAAATAAAGTGTATGAAATCTTACAAAAGGAGGACATTAAGACATTAATAGCTAGTCCAAAAAATATAACTTATACACAGCAGTAATAAGCATAAGCAATGTAGCCTACAACAGCTTTCAATTAACAGGACCTCTGAAACAAGCATCAGCTAAAATTAGAACATTCCCAACACAATGTTTCCAATTTATTGTCTTTACCACAGTACAAACTTTTACAAACCAAATGTCCATTGTCTGTCAGTCTGTAAACAAAAGCTACTATCTCCCTCCTCATTTTAAGAGGGTGAATGTTTTCAGTCCTCGGTCAAGTTTCATATCCATCACTTGCATAAGGAATTAAAAGCCTCTTCTCTTGTTATTTTTCTTTTTTTTTTTTTTCTTTTTTTTTTTTTTTTTTTAATCATACAGCCTGCAGTGAAGTAAAATCACAGTGAAAGTCCTGGAAAAAACATGATCTTTACAGCAGGACTTGAACCATTCTAATAATAAAAGCATGGCATTTCTATTTCCAGAAATCAAGTCAATTAGAAATCCTAAGTTCTACTTAAAAACCCCAAAAGATCTAAAAGTGAAAAGATTCATCTTCTCAGTCAAATACAAGTCTTTCAGTTTCACTTGCAGAGAGACTTTTCCAGTCTGTAAAACAGTAGTGCAATTCAATTAGTTCTACTTTTATTTTTCTTAAAGTCCAGTAGATAAGTGTCCTAGCTCTACGGAAAGATAGGAAGATGCTCCAGTAAACAAGAAACTTTGGCAAGCCCAGGAAGGCTTACTAGTCCATTAAAGCTCAGAAGTCCAAAGTGGCTTAAAAATAGTTTATGAATAAACTAAAAACCAAAAAAACCCAACAAAACAAAATTTAAAACAAAACCACTAAAAAAAGACAAACTAAAAAAAAGGAAATAAATAGGCAGAAATTAATGTAAACTGTCTGAACTTTTAATGATTTCTCATTAACAGCTGGCACAACCTTTGACAGTACAGTCAGTTAAATATAGTTGACCTACAGAGCATTCCATTAGGGCAACCAGTCTGGAACACTCAAATGGAATTACATTCCTAAGACTTAAAAAATAGAGTTCTTATAACACTACTATAGGTTTCTTCTGCCCACCTCACTTACACTTCTTCTTGAAGAGGCTTTTTATTTTTGATGGCTTTTTGTTTTTTTCACCATTTTGACACAGGTCCTGCGGGATGCTACTTATCCTAGGGACAGACGCAGCTTCATGGTTGGGTTTACTATCACTGCTGGCTGAAGAACATGAAGTGTGCCGAGGCTTTGGGAGTGGGACCCCAGTTGAAAGCTGATTCATGCTGCAGGACTTCTCCAGGATTCCATTATAAACTTTGCTTGCAGGGCTAAAGATCATGCTCTTAGTTTCTGCCATGCCTACACAGTCAGGAGAGCCCCTAGAGATATCTGCAGTTAGAGAAGAGGAGTCTCCTGTAGATGATTCCTCCAGTGAGAATTCTTCTGGGGATATTTTCTGAGGAGAAAGTGTCTGGTAGATCTCAAGACTTGCTGGAGGAGACTGCTTCCTTCCGGTGGATGAATTTAAGGAGTCACATTCCGAACCTGTTTCCTGTATTTCCCTGAGTTAGAGCAAAGACAGGAGAAAACATAATGAAACTACTATTTCTTTCATGTAATTAAAAAGGAAATTAATTTAGAATCAATAACATTAGTCTAAAAGCACCACCCACACTTTTCCTTAGTATTTAATTAACAATAAACATTAAGTTAAACATTTTAAGTCACGACTTTCATTACATTATTATCTAAACTTAAGATAATTAACTTGTGTGATCTTGTTTTTGTGAGCAGCACCATCTGCCCAGAATCAGTCATTTGTATCTCACTTCAAAGAACAAAAACTATCTCTGAGAAAAGTTATGAAATGAAAGAAGGAGAATTAAGCCTATCATACACAAAAAGTTTCTTCAGGACAAGTGTCCCTACCTTTCAACAAGCTCATTTGCTCCTTCCAAAAGGAATTTAACCTTTTCCTATGAGGCCATGTAACAAGAGTAGGTACACGCTCAACATGCTGTAAGAATTGTGTTACCATCCATCTTCTCTTCGCCCAGTAGCTGACATTGCTTTTGATCCTAGTTTCAGATGTAAAAGCCAGTAACATATTGTAATGGAGAATCAGGGTTAGTTCAGTGCACCCTGGATTGTAACATTACTTAACTGTATACGACATGCTAGCTATTTACATACATATACCAGACAAGAACTCTCTCTGTTCAATGAGGACTACATTAACCTATATTATCCTACAGATTACTTTTGGCTTGGTTCAACCTCTAATTCTAAACTGCTAGTCTCAAATAATCCTATCAGAGTTCCAAGTGCTGTTTGCTAATCTCCGTACCATTGTTTATCAGCAGAGAAGTAAATGGCTTCCTCCTCCTCTTCAGTTCGATAAAGAGCTGGGCAGCTCGACACAGAAAGGATGTCAGGGTCAGGGGACTGCAAAGCATGCTGAGACTGCGGAGATGATGGCACAACATTGCGTCTTGATCGACACAAGCTACTGCTTCTTGCCAGTGTGCTGGGAGGTTTTACAATGGACCCTGAGGCAAAGACAAAGCAAACCAAAACCCTCCAAGTGACATTGATGGTAACAATATCTACTCTGAAGACTAAATAGCAGCTATCTGCTTCAGCCACAGTGATTCTTAAAAAACTTTGACATTGCTCAGCTGGTTAGGGAGAAGACAGACCGGCATCACCTTACACATTCTACAGTTAGATGAAGCAACTAACCAAGATGCAACTGCAGCAGTCTTGTGACTGCCAAATATTACTCTGACCACGTGCACCAAAGCTCTGGCTCGCTATGCTCTCTTGAGAACAAAGAGAAAGATTCTACTGGAACTCCCAACCCTTTATAAACTGAAAATAGCAATGCTGAAATTAGTATGTTACACAATATCCTGTACTTTACTTGCATGGTGATTGGGAGCTTAAAAGAATATGTAAAAGTTCTGCAATGCAGGTATACCTAACCGAACAACCAACTAAAATAAAACACACTGCATTAGTTGAAAGTTATGTTAGCCATGGAAGACCAATTTACCTAACATGATAGAAAATATATAACTCAATCTCATTTTCAGTGCAAGTATTTCCTATTTGACAACACTTCCTTTTGCCAGGCTAACTATGAATTTCTAGAAACAAAAAATAGTAAGAATGGGGGAGACAGCAACACAAAACTTGACCAGGAAAGTATCTAACAGGAAGTGACAAACTAAAATGTTCCTAATTAATTCCTCCTTCAAAGGATGATTAGGCAGCAATACTCCTACAGAAATAAATCTACAGACCTCTTTTCAGGCTAGCAGTTTTGAGTCTCAGGATTTCTCATACCCCTCCTCAAACTGTCCCACAGAATGCATCACTGCATAAGACAGACCGACCATAGCCTTCACTGATGTTCAAAACCGGTACCAAACAAAAACACACTAAAAAAAAATCAATTATTTTTGTAGACAAGGATGTCTAGCCTGACAAAAAATGTTTTTATTTTTTGAGATGCCAGTTTTGCATCAGGTAAATTAAAGTTTCCCTTCCTGGAATCTCAGGAAAGGTTGAGTTGTCATTCTGTTTTAGTGCAGGAAATCACAACTTCCACAAAACAAGTAACTGCACCTTCGCCAACGCGTAGACTTTGTTTCCTGCTGGGCTGAGCAGAAAAGAAAGGTATACAAGTCCCACATGACAGCTGTCATGTAACTCAAATTTTTGATTTTACTTTCCATGAACTCCCTACAGACCTGAAAAGCAGGTGCTGGCAGCTCAAAAATAAGCCTCTGTCATTACAAATATATGTCTAAAAAAACCCCACAAACATGAACTGAGATAAGAGTAAGAATCCCTTCAGAAAATTTACTCTGTATCCAGGTAAATCAGATGTCATCCTACTTGCTGATGTAAAAGCAAAGATTGCACCATGGGTGAATTTTGAAAGAAGTTACAAGCATTTTGGTTCCTTGTAGGTGTATTTACACAGCATTATGAAGGATTCGGCTGTGACAATTTAAGGTCTAGAATTTTCTAGTACAAATGAAGCTCAATAAATCAAGAAATCAGCTGAATCCTAATCAGTCAATGGAAAAGTAGGAATTTCACTATTACTTTCCTGTAATGACTTTGTTCCAGTCTCGTACATCTGGTTTTTTATCCCCCCTTTTCTTCAGCCAGGATGATTAAACAGATCTACTTCACACCATTTTAGCCCGTCGTCCCAATTGCTGACTTCAAATGTTTCAATCTTAAGAGACCAAAGGATGCTGGGGCAAGGTAACAGCCCAGATAGTTATGAGCAAGACTGTTTCAGTCTGGACCTAAACTGAACTGACCTGTCTGCACGCTGCATTTTGCCTGAAGCCTCATGAGTGGAACAAGCTATTTTGCTTCTGTCCCTTCTAATGTGTATTTGTCGTTTTTGTCTAAAGGATGGGAATAATTTAGCAGTTACCAAACTAACCTACAATAACTTGACTCCTAAAGTGGTTTCAAATACAGATCATTTAGCATATTTTCCCTTTACTTCCCCACTTACAAGCGTTTCCTGGTGGTTTTTTTTCACTGAGTAGAAATTTTAAAACCTACTAAGTTAAGGAGAAGATACTTCCCTCATGTAATCACTCACAAAAATCAGGCTCTTGTGCCTTACCAACATTCAGGAAAACACATTTGAAATTTTTGTAGCATTACCAAGACTCAGGTAACTTTCATCACTGAGACAACATCCATTAACTAAATACTTCCAAATGAACTGAACTTCAAAAACAACAAAAACAAACCACCATAATTGCAAAAGCCCACAAAGGCAAAAGTTTCAACTAAGTATGCTCTTAAAACTGTACAGTCCTCCTCAAATCACAGCTCCTCTGAAACAAGTGCACTTTGCTTTCTGGCTTCACTTCTATGCAAGACCTGAATGAGAAGAGTGACTAAAAAACAAAGTGTGACTGAAATCTTAAATACATATTTAAGTGTTTTGTCATTTTAGACCATCTGGAAAGTTGGATAATAAATGGAGCTCTTCATTTTGAAATCAGACCACAGGTTTCTCCATACAGACTTGGATGTTTAACTCTAGACATCTTATTTTACCGGGCCATCCAAAAATTTTGTTGCTAAGGTTTAAATCAAAGCGTTCACAGCGAAGACAACTAGAGACACAATATTCTTTAAAAGCGATAAAAGCTTGCAGTAAGTAGTGTTGCATAACTTTGCAATGTGGCCTATAAAAAAGTGGTTACATTCAGTAGACAGACATGTGACCAAGGCACACTAAATGAAGCCGGCAAAGTGGCAACCACTCTCCTTAGGCTATTTTAAAATACACTTCTAATTTCTTCTGAGAATCCCAGCCCTGGAAGAAAAACGTACACATAAGACAAAGTTTCCTTCCCTACTCATTTCTCAGCTTGATATTAATTGTTTGAATACCTCCATGGGATCTTTTTGATTTGCCTCTAGAGTCCAGTTAACCGCAACTTCCATGAAACAGGCTCTTGTATTGACGCAATAACTCAAGATACAAGGGTGGTCTGAATCCCCAGTGTATCTCTCTTGATCATAGTTTAACCAAATCTGGATTTTCCCTCCCTCCAGCACTTGGCCTCTCTGCCTCACAGTCAAACAATCCACTGTATCCAAACATAAACATTCTGCCTGAAAGCTTCCCTTGGATAACAGGATTTTGTTCCAGCCACTGAAGAATGTTTAAAAAGCTATGTAGCACATGGCCTCTTAAAGGGTGTGATCCTCCTAGTAGCTCAAGGGACCCTAGACTAACTCCACCCCTTCCACCTGAAAGAATAAGTGTGCTAACAAATTCACTATAATGCATTACTCATTACAAATGTTTGTCTACATGGCAATCCAAGCATGACAAGCAGACTTTCAAAACCTTAGCTGGATATCCCCCCCAATCTCCCACTGAAACAGAATAAAGGCTTTTTCTTCACATTACTTTTATTGTAAAAACCCGTTTCCAGTTTATGCAAGTCCCAACAGATGCATCTAAAATGCTAGATAGAATTTTGTTTCTTGATTTTACTTTGATCCAGTCCTGTTTGATTTCAGCACTAATCTCCCACCTGACTTTACAAATCCCATGCCTCCCCAACTCTCCCCCTTTCTTTTTATTGAGCACACCACTTACCATGAAACTGTGAAACTATCGGAGGAGTATCTTCATCCAAGTCATCAACTCCCCCTGCAATTGGGTAAGGAGGAATAGAAACTCGAGGCATAACTACCCAGCTGTGATCAGAGTAGAGAGAGGAGGTCAAGCTTGGTAGCCCAGAATTGTGTGCTATTTGAAAACCACAGATCTTCTCAATCTGTTGCCATCGATAAAGACGCTCTCTCAAACATGTCGTCAGCTCAGAGAGGGCTTTCCTAAAGAAAAGCACACATTAAAATTACAGGCACTGTTCTTAACGATAAAGCAAAGCAATGCAAGCACAATCATCCCAGCATACCAGAAGATCCATTAGGACTGTCCAAATATTTGTCATTTAATATCTTTTAAACTGTTTTACTTAAGTGCAATGGCACTAAGACACTAAATCCCATCACTCTCATAAAATTCCAGTGTTTCAGGAATAAATAGTCACAAAAGAACATGCATCCTGTTAATACTCTTACTTTGCTTCAAGGATTTTATGGTCCACTTCATCCAGGGAGGAGCTGTGTGCAACATGTAACGTTCCAAATACAGTGCTTCTCTTCTTTTTTATTTTCTCTGCCTAAAAGCAAGGTCAAATGAAATGCATAAAACTGGGAGTTACAGACTTAACACAGATATAAATCTTAACAATAGCGACAGGTAGCAAAAAACAACCCTGAGGAGGGGAAAAAAAAAAAAAAAAAATCTCCAAATGCTTATCTAGACAATTTGTATTTACTATTTCATATATCTGGAGGTCCAAAAAGTTTTAAGTAGGTAAAGAGTGTTAGTACCTCATCTTTGGCGATTGCTAATTGCATTTCTGCATGCTGTCTTTTGATATTGTAATACTGTACTTCAACTTCATGTGTTAACTGAAGCCACTTCTGCAAAGCTTCAGGAACAGACCAATTACTTCTCAGCTCAAACTCCTTTTCAGCCTTTTTTAAAGCCATGCGAACCTAACAATCAAGAAGAAATAAAAGTGTTAACAAGAGTATCATTAGAAACAACAGAAGAAAGTGAAATATAAGCACTTTTATAGGCTGCAGCAACATACTAAGGCTTTACAGAGCTTTGGTGTGTGCCAATTGCTGTCTGGAAGGCAGATCTAGCATTTCTGAAATATAGCATATGAATTTCCATATACTGCATTATACTCAGATTTTTTTCCTATGGTATATAACACCTAACTTGAAGCTTAAATATTTTTATAAGGCAACATTTTTATTTAGTACAATAAATCTAATTATTGCACTGAGAAGAGTGAGACAAAGCTACTATCTCTCATCTGATAACAAGGTGGAAAAAAGCTTTTGTATATATTTTGTTCCATGAATCCTACATTATGATAAGCTAACATATGAAGTGTATGTCTTTTTAGTTTCAGGATTATTTTCCTAGCTAATGGCATGACTGACATACAGTTATTAAGTGCTCCTTGAATTTTTCCATTCAAATCCATCATTAGAGAAATAAATGCTGCTTTAAACACTCCTAAGGATCTAATAAAACCAGGACCAATTTAAAGTCAATCCTAAAATTATACACAGTTTGCAGATACCTGTACTAGCTCTTCCTCTGCATATTTGAGCCTGCTGAGCTCACATTCAGCTCCCTCCCTCAACTCCCTTAGGCGATGAGCTTCCCGTTTTGCATCATTGATCTCATCCATCATTTTGCGCTCCAGATTTTGCTTTTCCACAGCAACATTTCTATTCTCTTCTTGTGCCTTCTCAAGCCTTCACAATTGAACAAAAAATATGAGAAATTACACAGCGTATTTGTTAAAAGTTGCAGTCCAGAGGAGAAGAAAATGCATCCAGCAACAGGGCAAGAGGCAATGGGCACAAACAAAAACACAAGAGGTTCCATCTGAACATCAGGGAACAGTTTTTCACCATGAGGGTTACTGAGCACTGGCACAGGTTGCCCAGGGAGGTGGTAGAGTCTCCATCCTTGGACATATTCAGCAGCTGCCTGGACATGGTCCTGGGCAACTTGTTTTAGATGATCCTGCTGGAGCAGGTGAGGCTGGACAAGATGACCTACAGAAGTCCCTTCCAACCTCAACCATTCTGTGATAATAAAGACTATGCAAGGTTTATGAACGAACAGCAATTACATCACATAATGTTCTGTCCACATCAGACAAAATATGTGAAATTTTAGCTGAACTATCATTAAAGGTGTAATAAGATCAAAACACAAGTCATTATAGACAATTGAGTTACAGGTGCATCAGAGAAGACTGTCAACTCTCACAGTGCTAAATAAGTAATAGAAAGCAATCAGTCCAGGTCTGTTTCAATCTTAGGAGCTTAAAAACCAGAGAAATGTTCTAATTCCCATATATATATATATATACACACACACACACATATAAGTATCCCAAAGTAAACTGTAATTATATGAAAACAACAGTATATACTTTACATCTCTAGGTAAAAAAGGTTGAACCTCTGTTCTATTTACATTCACCCTAAATTGATATTGCCTGCTAAAATACCCAGGAGCAATATCAACCCCGAACCCCATTGTCACTGAAATCACAATTTCCATGCAAAATGATGATGAACAAAATTCAAAGGCAGCTTAATGCAAATAATGTATGACTGAAAATGATCAGGATCTGTATTTGTATTTAACCTCAAAACAAAAGGACAACTAAACATTAACTTTTTTTAGCTTTTATACCTTTCCTGCAAGTCAAGAAGACTTTGCTCTGCTGTTTGGAGACTTTCTAAGTCCTTCATCATCTTTGTGATATGTTCTCTTGAGGTTCTGTTCTGTGTATATGCAAACCAGCAGCCTCCAAACCCAATAACTATAGAAACTGTTAATATAAAATCCTTCATCCAGTTGTGAGGGGGACCTGTGCAGAGAATAGTAAGATCATTAACTAGTTCATTGATACAGACAACAGACTATGGACTTTCTTTTTCCCCACAGCCTAAAAGGTTACAGAACCTGATGCTAAACAGAATCCCGACTGATTTATCTACAACCACTTCCAACAACTTTTCAACCTTTCAAATGGACTCCAGAGCATTTCCGTACAACTTAAGCAACTCTGCTCTGGCACAATCTACTTCATCTACACTAAAACATACATTATATTGAGGAAAGCCTACTAAACTTTTACAGTACATAGTGTGTTATCTTTATTTAAATTAATTGAGAGTTTCCCCAATTACACTTTAATCAGGCCAGTAGGAACTTTAGTTATATTTGAGTAAGCTCTCCCCAGTCTGCACCTCTGGAATACCCTGTGCTAAGTTAAAAATCCACTTGTCGAAAATAAAGTAGATTTTAAAAGGATAAGTAGCTAGTAGCAGCACTTTTTAAAAGCAGGACCTGAACTATCAAAATATCATATCCCAGATTCACATACACTTTGTTAGTACAACTTTTATAGTCACTTGCACCTTTATAAAAAATTTTTCAAAGGACAGTTTCTGTTAGCATTAAAAGGTATAATGCAGACGCAAAGTGCTTTTTTTCCCCTGAAAATCTCCAGCTCGGACCTGTCAGGCTAACTCATATCAGTCAGGCCAGCTCCAATCTGGCCTGACTTTTGTGAAGTCAGTCACTACTCTCCAAACCGACCACTAAGCTTAGGAATACCTGACATGCACAGTACCACAACAGATCTATAACTGCGTACAAGCAAGCTGGTGATGTGGTAAAGAAATCTCTGCACATGCTAAGATGGGTCAGATGTCAGCTGTGTAAATGCTGCATTAATTTAACTGCACTTAAGGCTGAGTCTGCACGAAAGACACTGGTATTGGATTTGCACCACCTGCTCCTTTTTGCTTCCTTGGGAAAGGTCATTCCCCCTCATTTCAGCATCCCACCTTACACTGTCCAAGCTAATCGGGAAGTGAATGTAACACTAGCTGCAAGTACAATTTAAACACTCAAAAACAGAGGACACCTCTTGTGACACAAAAGCCAACACCCTTCTGTCAAGTGGGGTTATACTAAAATATCTATATAATCTTATACACAGAAGTGAACCTTTGTCCTGATCCCAGCAACCTGACAACTTTTTAATTCATCGCCCAGTTCCAGAATGCATGCCAAGCAATCCATCAGTACAACCAGAAAATAGGTAAGCTGTCCTACCTACAGTATCATGTCACTGAAAATATTCTCTGTTGAATTCTTACAAATAAGAGATAAGAAAACACTACAAAAAGTTACTAACGGGTGAGAGGTCCGAATAAAACAACATCCAAGGCTTTAAGCTGAAGCTTCTGTCTATGGCTCCGGTCAATTATTTTCAAGTGAGAGATCATGAAAGCATGTTCATTTACTGCTATCCTGTTAATGATAAGACAAAACGTTACCTATTCCACAAGCTATATTCAAAACCAGTCTATGGAAAGAAATACATCAATAGCATTTTCAACAATTATATAGATTATAGTTATATAATGAGAGTGAGAGACATAATACCATGACAATAGGGCTACAAAAAAGCATATCAGCATGTGGCAAAGGAAAAACATCAAAGCATTTCCCTATTCTTTTCTTTCTGGAATAATCATGACATAAATCCATTTGGCAGAGTTAAAGGTAATGGTATGTTTCCAGACTTGCGACACCAGCTCTCTGAAATACATACAATACTCAAATCTAGTTGTTATGCTCAAGAAATGGGGTTCTGCAGACAGTTTTTGATGTATACCCATACAATAATTTGAAGTTGTTCAAAAGAAAGTTCACTGCCATACAGAATTATATGACCAATGATAAAAGCTTCAACAGTAAGAAGCAAAACTAAGACAAAAGGAGTGGCAAGAAGCATTTATATTTTGAAATAATTTGGCATACAAAAAAAAATACACCAGCTCTTCAAAACCACAAGGACACTTCTCTTTTCTTGCATTTGACGGTATCTTGTCAGACTTTAGGTTCACGTAGTTGTTCCCACATACAGACTAAAGCAGTAACCTACAGGGAATTATCTGAAACTAATCCAGAAGAAATGTTCACCTGGGAAGTGTTGTTCCATTGACATTGCTCTCTCTAAAATTCTTTTCATACTGAGGCAGTTCAACAAATTCTGACAGCCACTGAAGGGTGTCCTCTTGGGTCCAGTTGTGGACTGGAAGAAAAAGTCAGTTTGATTACCTTTAATTTTTGTAAAAATCAATAGCAAGACATAGAAGACAAGCAGTTACAGAAGACAACAGATTACAGTGAACAGAACAGTGCCAAAGAGAATTGCAGAAAAAACTAGCATTAACGTTCACCAAGGTGTTTCTGGCATTTCACCTATCTCATTGTGTGCTTCTCAGAGGAAGCTTAGGCAAACTGTAAACAAACAAGCATGGAACCAATAGAAACATTTCTTTATTAAAAATTCCACAGAATAATTTACTGGTTTGCTAGTTTAAATCAGGACAGCCTTGTGACTTTTATCTGCTTAAACTGATCTCAGCCTCAATCCTTTTGTCCTTGCTACCCTTGCAGAACTAAAGACATGTCACCAGGTGCCATAGCCATTTAAGGCAATACACCAAGATCCTTCCCAGGATGATGGCTTAAGAACTTGTTTTCACAGGAACCTCCATAAAGGCTCATGCCTACTAACCATAAAAGATGAGCATAGAAGAGAGGAAATTGAAAGGAAATACTGGAAGACAGAAAACATATAGCAGGAAAACCATTAAACCTATGCCCAAAACAGCTGTATTACATACTACAATATTCCCACTAAGAAAAATTATTTAAACATGTAGACAATAATCAACAACTTGCCCATATAGTAGAACAGTGTACATAACTTTTTATAGCTACATATGCTCTAAGAAAATACCTCGCACAGATTTTACAAAAAAAAAAAAAAAAAGGGACCCCACTGAAACAAAAAAAACAAATTAAACTAAATTCACATTTCTGACCCTTACAGGCCAGCTGCTACAGCTTACACCTTAGCGCTGGCAAGGCTGAAGGGAAACTGTCCTCTACATTTATCCACTCTGCCATAGTCTGTCTGCAGGTGAAAGAAATAGTGACAGCCTCCTTCTGAACCGATGTATCTTTGCATGAACAAATATGTTTAAAAACACCCCACAAACCAAAATTTCTCAATTGAAAACTAATTCTGTGTGACAATGCTGGGCAGACATTTGTTTAGAAACCTCATCATAAGGACACATTCTCAGTGGTGAATTTTGACAATGATCCTTTAGAAAAAGCTGCTGAAAGCTTGACAGGTAAGCTGCAAGCAACAGAAATTTTTCTGAGTTCAAATTCATATTTCAGTTCACAATTAAACTGAAATAAGGACTTTAGGTCCCCTGTCTGCACTAACATAGCTGTAAAATAAGCTTAAACATTTCAGATTTTCATCACTCCAGATAAGCAGAGACAGAACACATTTCATAGACCCACTTACAGCTTAAAAACAATAAACTCACAGTACAAACTACTTGCATCCTAGCTGTACGAATGGCTACACCTCTTTCCCAGAAAGCTGTCCCATTTCTTCCTCTGCTTTTGAGCCACAAGCTGTTTTCCAGGTGTTGATCTTGCACCAGGTTCAGTTTTGCATATTACTCTAAGCTTTTATGGTAAATGTCTGGGTTTAATTTGTAAACAGATCATTTTCACATTCACAAAACAGTTAATCTTCGCAATAAGTGATCAGATTTACAAATCATTCTAAGCATCTCAAAAGACTGGTAAGATCATCCAGAAATATATCACCTTAACTGCATTCTGGAAGTATGTTCATAAAATGATCCAAAGCAAAAGCATTTTAATGTGACAGGAAAAAAAGATAAATCACCTAAAATAGCTACTACACACTACAGACTATCACTGACAGTACAGAACATGCCACTTCAGAAGCCATACACTGACTTTATAAATTGACAGGGAGGAAAAAAAAAAGTAACAGTAAGTTTCACTTCTGCTGAAAGCATTCTGTGGTCCCTCTCAAAATTTATGTAAATTTGTAAATTGTTTACAATTCACTAGTGATTTTAAACCTATCATGTAAGAAATGAGATACATAGTTGATTACAGCAGAGCCTATCACATCTGTTTTACTGCTTAGTGTGATGTTTCCTTCGTAGAATATCAAGGAAATTTCCCCAAACGAACCAATTACACCTAGGAAAAAACACTTTGCTATTCATTATCTGTCACTGTATCAAATACCTCCATTATTACAGAAATAACAAAAAAGTGACCAAACTCTATCCTGAACTAGAATCAGAACTTGTACTTTCTGTATTCTTCTTAAACTGTTACCTGTTTACATAAAAGTTAGTACCAATTACTCTTTGAAATATGTTGTGTCCTTTTAAACGGCCACTCGCCATTTAAGCATAATCAGTACGTACAGTCAACTCTCATTCTGTGATTTCGGTGTCTGAATCTCTGCCCACGCGCATATTTTGTGAGAGATTTAGATTTATTATGTAACCTAATTCTGTATTAGCAGAATTCCAGTATCAGTGCCTGCAAATCCCTAACTTTTCCATGTGGAACTGGATCCTAAACTACCCTGTCCTCCATTTCCCACAGCACCACAGTGAAGCCCTGGGAGATTGATTTAGGTCAGTGAAAACAATCAGACTGTTTCTTTTTGTTGGTATCTTTTATATATTAGTAAGAAGTATTGCTTGTCTCCAGTAAGACCTTACAACCAACATATATGTTTATCCTACAACAAAATACAATACTGATAAGCAAACTGGCCTTTCTTCAGCAGAAGCAGTATGCATCAGGTATACTGAAAAGTAAGCAGGCCAGCTGAAACTCATCTCAACCAGCATTGCCAGTTAGAATGTGCCAGTTCCCGCTAATTAGCTGAGGTTGTCGTTTTCTCCTTATTTTAACTGCCCAGGAAGAATACAGTGCTTTGGACAGGGGAGTAGCCACTGACAAGTACTGTAAGTTAAATGCATATACCATGCAAGAGTAAGCAAAACAACCTTCCCCCTCACACCTGTTTTCACAAATAGGTATCTTGAGAGAGGATGTCAGCAACATGCTTTGCGCAGGCAGGTGTAGAAGCCACAGTGTTTACAGTGCAGCAGTCAGTCTAGATTTGCATCACCTGTTCTATTTCTGATCACAAGTTTGAGGGTTTTATGGTTGTTTCTGTTTGGAGTTTTTTGGGGTTGGCTGGTTTTGGTTGGTTTGGGTTTTTTTCTTCTAATTTTTTTCCCCTCCTTTTAAACTGCTATAACATGCCTGAAGGTGAAGAAGGAAAAACAGCTTCAAACTGGCCCTGTACGAAAGCTCCTCCTTGCTAATCCATGTTAATGGCCCATTAAAAGATCGTTTCTTCATGTTGAATTTATCATGTAGCACAGTGCTTCAGGGCAGGAAGGCACGAAGTAAAACAATATTACAGTGTCAGCCTCACTACTCCTATGAGCCTCCTACTCTTTCAGAAATCAAATTCCATTCAATAAGTGTATTTTGTGGCAAGGAATGGATGACAGACATGTATTAGGCTTAAAGTTGAAAAAAGGCTGACCAGAATATAGAAAAACAGAAAATTGTTTCTGTAGCAAGCAGACGCAAAGTTTTAAAAGTTAGTTTTGTTTTAGCAGGACCTTCAGCAACAACATCAGCGTGAAATTTGCTGCCACCAGAAGGTTTTTAAACTAACAAAACAAATAGCATGAAAAAGCAAAAGAGAGGAATGACCCTGACTACCTTTTCAACAGAACTCATTTCACACAGAAAGGCCAGCCCGCAGTACTGTACTGGTCCTGTCTGGAACCCTACACAGCATTATGTAACTCACCCTTGGCCAAGCCCTGCTCACATGCATTTCCAATCTCCAGATATTTAAAACCTGAGACAGCAAACAATTAAGAAAGTGCGAGGCAACAGTAACACATTTGTGGTATGCAGTTTAGTGGCAGTTGCTGCAAGAACACTTGTGCAACATTACCTCAGTATACAACAGGTGACCACACAAAGTAAGCCATTTTTTTAATCTTTTTTCCCCTAATAAGGTACCAGACTTTAGGTCACCTTCTACTTTCCACAGAAAAGGAAAAAAAAAAACAACAAAACCAGAACAAATAATAATAAAAAAAAAAAAAATAAAAAAATACACAAGGTGGGGAGAAGCTTTTTTTTTTTATTATAGGGCAGTATGCACTATAGGACATACTCTACATTAAAGGCCAAATAATATGTCATAATGGTAAAGAAAACCTGGGTTGTTGGTGTGGGTTTTTTTAAGGCAGTTTGTAAAAACTAATTTTGGGTAGTACTCAGATTAGTCTAACAACAGTGAATCATTCATCAACTCCAGGTTTGGCCACTACAGTCTTGCTTTGCTATAAAATCAAGTCCCAAGGGACAACGCTACACCACCAAGAACGCAGCATCCTACCTATTCCCCAAGACAGGTCAGAGAACTACCCAGCTGAAGGCCTCTGCACTGATTTTACAGACTCCCTTACTATTGAGGATAAATACATTTACATCTCTCTTCAGACAGCAAATTTATAAGATTTCAGCCTATTACAGGGGCAGAAAAAAAGAGAAGGGCAGACACCTCTGAGACAAGGCATTTTCAAATATAATTGTACGGTCTGGCGTTCAGCCATCAAAACGAATGTTCATCTGTCCCCTCTGCTGCACTCACAACTACCACCTTTTCAAGGCCCTCGTTGAAAAAATACTGAAGATGCACCTTTGATTTTAACCCAACAGCAATTACTAAGCTCAATATTTTAGAATAGCAGAAAGGCTCTGTATATGTATAAATACTGCTTAATCAGAAAGAAAAGGACATAGTCAAAGCAAATACAAGCATATAGTTGCATTTACATTAAAGGAACAGACATACACAACAATAGAGATCAGAATACTTTCAGAAAGCAGTGTTTTCTATGGTTTAAACAGCTATGCTAGCTCCTAGGCATTCCCCTAAATGGAGTGCTCTCTATAGAATTAGGTTATGAGATTAAAAAATTTAAATGGTCACAAAAAACATAAGCAATTTCAGCTAAACTAAATTAAGTGACAGCCTTTTTTAAAAAAAAAAATACTGAATGACTCATTGAAACTGCATGGCAACACAGCAAGAATAGGCTAAATGCCGATTTAAGTTATGATTCCTTTCATGCAGTTAAAACTTATAGCACCCTTGAAATTCCTTTAATTTGCACCAGTGCAGACTATGCCCTAAGGATTTTGCACCAGGTAGGGATACCCAAAGCCTGCTCAATTTCAGAAATATCAAAAAACAATATTCTGAAGCTGCTTTTTTTATTAGGCAATTTTTAAAGCTTTGAATGGAGCCAGTTCTTAGGGTTCTATTCACTGTTTAAGATCCTTCTCAAGCAATTACTTAAAAAGAACCTCTGTTTTTGTTAATCCTAAAAGGAGACTCCAAACAGCAATAGCGCACTTACTGTATCATAAACCGTGTTTTCACTTTCTTCCCTCAAATCCTACCTATCTCACATCACCCAATATCTTAAACAGAAAGCAAACTATTTGACAAATACTTCAGACAAACATTCACATAAAGCAAGCTTTATGGGAACAAATGGGCAATTCTACTCAGCATAAACTAAGCAGCAATAGATCCAGAAAATGTTTCTGTTTAAGTACTGAAGTACAATGTCAACAGCACTATTCAGAGCTTGTAATTCTCACACAGATACCTCAACACACTACTTAGGGAAGTTTCAAATTACCGATACCATCATTTATACTACCTTCCACCCTTTTGTTTAATGCTGTCAAATTGCATTAAACTGACACGATAAACTAGCAGCACGTAAGACAAAAATACATCAAAATCCCTAAATTATCTAGAAAGGAAAAAATGTGTTTTCCATGTTACCTAATATTAAATGAAAGTAGTTTATTATCTGAGGGCTTCATGCTTTCTAACAGTCAGCAGACCACTGTTAACACTGCTTGGGAGTTTCATTCTAAGGGCCTCCCTGCGGTGCAACTTCAGTTTCCTCAAGAGCATGCACAGTATAGCCATTATAAGCAGACACAGTAAGACCAGACATTCCTCTCAAAGTCTTTTGAGTCTTACTCGCACTGCTCACACTACATTCAAGAAACCTGGAACAAAGATTACACAACAGACAAATTAGACACTTCTGATACCACTATAGCCCAAATTTTTGATGAGTTAACTCATAAGTTAGACAAACAATTGTAGGGAGGTATTTTTCTGATACTTCAGTTGCAATACTTTCATTGAACAAGATCTTTAGTGAATAATTTACAGAATATTTGAAGAGGCTAAAATTTGCTGGTTAAAACATAGCCATTCACCATGCAACAAACACTTGACCAATATATTGCTTCAGACTGCACTTAGCGACTTCCTCCACTAGCAGAATGAACCAACGGCATGTTTTCAATTTCATTTCTCTTTTGTTTCTACTTTCAGCTGTTTGACTAAACTTTTAGATCTGTGCTGACCATTAGCACAACACCTTCTGAATGGTGTGAAAAAAGAAGTATTTTTCTCCTAACATTCCAGAGCTCTGGAAGTTTCACTACATCCTGGAACATATTTGGCAGTGAACACTACACTACCTGTTAAGTAGTGTCTTGTGATATTTGAAATGTTTGGCTCAACTTACTTACTCAAATCAAAGTGAGGGAGGGATGATGGTATTAGGTTGCCAGTACATTTTTCCAAAATGCTTTCAACTAAATTCCAGCTCTTTGTAGCCCAAAGATCTACATTGCAGTGGAAGCACACTGGACTTTCGATTTAATACAACATATAAAAAAATGAATGTTCAAAAAATAGCTTGACAGCAACCCTTAGGGATTACTGAATTAAAAACATGCTTATCTGTAATTCAACACTTCCAACTGTCACCTTCATAAATTACAACCTCACATAGATGCATGTGTAAGCTAGTTTAGTTTACTTGAAATACACCCAGCACATCAAGAGGAAATTAACACTAGCTGGACAAAGAGTTTTTTGTCAGGTTTACATACACCTATACAGAAAAGTACCAAAACAGATTCATGAAGATCATTTAAGAGGTCATCCATTTACTACTCCAAACTGCTTGGTGGAAAAACAGTTGAATTACATCTATTTTCAATAATGACCATCACTTTCACCTATTCTTCTTTACCTACCTTCAGATGTTTTCCAGCGTTTCCACAGATCCTCAATAGTGATGTGTTTGTCTTCTCTGTGTAAATGACTATGTTTATTAGAGGCATCCTTATATTGCATATCTTCCCTTAGAAACTGAAGAGAAAGGAAAACATCATCTTAAATGCCAAAGTAACATTTTCTAAACAAACTACAAGGAAATCAGGCAGAAGAGAATCTTTACTATTTCTTGCTCATGCAAGCAGCACACTATTTCTGTAAGTTGACTACATGAAAGATGAAGAAAGCAAGTTAAACACTCTTACAGGAGTTGATTTTCACAATGATTAATACCTAGAAAAACAGAAGGTGCAGTTGCTAGTATACTAGGTTTAACATTACTAGTATGCCTTAGATTTACAGTGATTACAAAATGCACCACACAAGTCATACTGCATACTTCTTTATTCTGAAGACATTTAACCAACTTCACCTAGCAGAAGATAAGACCATGTAAGATTTGAGAACATGCCATATGGATGAGTAATAACTGCGTGCTGCTATACCAGTTAAATGCAAGTGCTTGAGGGATGACAGAAAGGCGTTGACTAAGTATTACTAAAGCCTTTTGATTAGACAACAAAAATTTTACTTCTGTTTCAAATTAAAAAACAGAGGTCATCTTAGGGACAGTTTTCTTCTTGCTAATGATGCCTCAGTGGTTATACTACAAGTACAGAATCATTACACAAAGCTGTTTCATTCTCAGTAATTAACAGGAAGCCTATGTCAAAATAACCACGCTTTGCCTTTTAGTAAACAGGATAAAAAGGAAGATCTTGCAATCATGGCATATACAACAGTGTTGTATCAATATTTCAGAAGTAACTACAAATGGATTTTCCAAACACATACAAATAAAAAAGCATGGAACTGCAAAACCTGTTTTATTTTTATTTCACACAGACCTAGAAAAGTTGAACTACTGGTTTGCAAACCACCTCCATTAATAGCGGAAACCTTCCACAAGTATCAGTTCCTAAAAGCACAGCATAAGCAGTCTCTGTGAGCGGAGACCTTAGTACCAGAAAATTAATACAAGAGCTAAGTGATCTTCCACAGCAGATAGCTTGCTTTCTTCAGTTCTTGAAGGATAAAGCTGTTCAAACAAAACCACCTACAGACAGTCACAACAGCTAATGCAAAAACCCAGCTTTTTATGTGACTGGTCTGATTTCATCACCACTTCAAGCAGAGGGGAGGAGGAAGGCTAAGCTAGCGATGCACTGCAGAAGGCCCCACTTCTTTGAATTTAGCCCTGGTAATAATTTATCTGCAGAGCTTCCCACACAGGCACCATTTCTAACAAATCTAGAGATTACATCATTCAAGAAACTGCAGGACAGACTGAAAAGTAGTTGATGTTAAAACATAATACTAACTCTTAATAAAAAGAGGTAGCGTATGATAGCTGAAATATGCAAGAAAGGACTAAGAACAATTTCCTCTTATTAAAAACTTCATTCTTATCAATAAGGGAATCTAAAAATATGGGAAAGGATTCAAGTTTTCTCCTCTAACTGATAAACTTGGGATAAAATACTAGTCACCTTCCCTAATCCAATCATAAAGCTATGCATGTCTTTTGGTTCCAAATACAGATTGGATGCAAACCCTCTTTCATTCATCTACCACTTCAAAACTTTTTTTGGTTATCAGACATCAGCTTTCTAAAGCCTTTTGATTCCTAAAATAGTTCTATTTAGCTCATACAAACTGCACAAGAATTCTACCTCCTCTTTCCTATGTTTATAACACATAAATACGGATATATATACATACACACATGTATATACGTGAGAAATATAGCAGAAATTTATGAAGTATGTAAGAACAATTGAAAACAGCAGCCTGCTGGGGCAGAGGCAATTACGCAAGTTCTGAAACACGACAGACCAGCAACTGTAAAAGAGCGTGGTAAGCACGGGGAAGGACTGATTGCTGTAACAATATGCAAATGTAAAAATATCTGTAGCATACTCTGTAGTCCAAGTGCAAACTCTGAGTTCTTCCCAAACTGGCACAACTACCATGAAGCTGGCAATTTCCACGGCTAACATACAAGTGCAATCAAAGGATGATTATCTTATTTGTTCCTCCTCCATGTTTATTAAAGGGTAAATTGAAGAAAAGAAATCAAACAATAAGAAATCAAAACAAAACAATCTTCTTATTCACTAATGTCTCTAAGCTTTCCAGATTAAAGTACAGTATCACAGCTGAAGCTGGAAAGAACTGATGTTTGCCCACCTCATCTCTTCCCTTCAGAGTGCAAGTACCTACCATCAACTACCATCCCCAACATGTCTTTTGGAAACTTGTGAAAAACTTACTAAAAAGACAGCAAAAAATACATTATAGCTCCTTCCCCGTAAAAACTATCTCCCTTCATAGAGGGGTTAAGGTACACACTAACACTTCAGCTTTCTAGTGACTGGTGATGCACTGCCCTTGGAGCCTCCAAATGTCAGGCATGGAAAATTGTAAAAACAAACGCTGTAGGCCAATCAAGTTTCTCAAGAGGAACAATGGAATATACGCTGTATGTAAATGTTTAAGCATATTTGCATCTCCTCAGCTAAAATCATACATTGGATCAGTTTTTTTCATTAAAAACTTGCTTCTATCATTACTGCTAGTTGTCAGCAGAGGTTGTAAAACACCTTAGGACAAGAACATTTGAACAGCTACAGGTGCCATCAAAGGAAGTCTGAATTGCTGTTAACAATACCTATATGCAGGGTTAGGAATACAGAAGAGAAGGAAGATGCCAACTGAAACAGAAAAGCTACATCTCACCCCAAAGTACTACAAGAAAGCATTCCGATTTAAAAAATGGGACAGATAGGTTGCCTTGGCACCCAAGATAAGCAATGCCAACAACAGTTTTATGGCAAACGTGCAGAATTTCATGTCATTCTGCTATGCAGCCGGCAGAGGGAGCAAAAGTAGTTACTGTATGAATTTACGTTCCCAACACACCGCCGAACACAAACGGCTATGCTAACAAGTGGAGAGGAAAAAAACGAAAAGCCCGGTCTCAAATCTCATCACAAACACAGAAAACAAATCCAAGCTTGAAGGACAAGATTTCCCAGGCGATGAGGATGACAGTGGAAAAAGATCTGGTTTATAATGAGAAAATGTTTAGAATATTTGACTAAGTCCCTCTTTAAAAAAAGGGATCGTCGATGCACAAACTTGTAAGCAGTTCGCATTTAGCAATCAATATGCAGTTACTCCTTAAGGGGAAGGATTATGCATTTATGATAATTTCTTCAAGAAAAGAGCCACTCTTCTGTTCAGTCCACCTATATCACGCCCATACCCTGTAAGAATAACCACAATGACTTCCTCCCTCAACAAGGTTCTCATACACCAGATGGTCACAATGGTAAAGTTACAGTGTGTATAGCTAGAAAGAGGCCATCATGTTTCAAAGAACGAATGCATTTGCTAATTAAGAGATACATGATATCATCAAACATCTTTCTTTCGCTTAAAAGAACTTTGTTTCAAAACTAGCCTAATACGGAAATTTTCCTTTAAGTAATTGCATACTAAATTAAAGAAAGCCATAAAAAAATTAAAGAAAGCCATAAAAACAGAACAACTCTGGTAAAAAGAGAGGATTTTTCTGTTCCTTGTGGTAGCAGCTAATCTCTCTTCTGTTGCCCTGGTCATTAAGTACACAAAGAAAAGGTTAGAAAAATAACTCTAAATAGGGAGGTTAAAAGAATAAGCTCTAACAAAAAACATCTAAGGATTATCTTAGCCAACATAATTAATCAAGAGGGAGATGGCTTTATAAGACTACAAAGTTGAAACCAAGCAAGCAGTAGATAACTTAC
The DNA here is from genome assembly GCF_963210335.1 of Falco punctatus. Taxonomy (NCBI): domain Eukaryota; kingdom Metazoa; phylum Chordata; class Aves; order Falconiformes; family Falconidae; genus Falco; species Falco punctatus. Next base: position 31,411,249 of record NC_137580.1, read on the forward strand.
CTAAAAAAAATCTGTGTGAAATAAGGGGGGGGGGATCATTTTTAAAAGTAGTTACTCCAAAAACAAGGAAAGAGTAAAAAACCACCACACCTAGAGATCAAAACTCCAGTTTCAAGTCAAAAGTATCATAACAACTGTGCCTCTATAAAAATTCACATCACAAAGCCCAAGGTTAGGCAGTGTAATAGGTGGAGAGAAAACTTTCTCCTCCCTGGAAAGGACAAGACTTGTGGAACCTTGGAAAAGAGTTACAAGGTCACATACACCACAACCTTCCCTCCTCTTCAGAAAGTCTTTAGCTGTAACATCCACCAAAATCCAGTCAACTCTCAATCAAAAACTAACATGAAACAACAACAAAAATCCAACCCTTCCAAAAGGAGGAAAAAAAGGCAGAGCAAAATCCAATACTGGTTTGACATGAAGATAGCAGTTACAAACTAAAACTACATGCAAGAATACAAAAAGTTAAGATATGTTAAAGCATGGAAGTTACAAGACATACTTGCTCCTTGAAGAGCAAATGAACAACTGCACACTTTCACAAATGGCAGTGGAAGAGGACAATTAACCACACTCACTAACTGCAGAATGAAGTACTCGTGCTATGTTTATATTTTGTTCTGGGTAAAGGCTCAAGTTTATGATTTTCAGTTTCACCAACTTAAAAATAGACCCTCTAACTGACAAGTTTACTTTAGGAGCAATTGGTGACATCTCCTGGCTAAGCATTACTGTCTTCCTTGAGCATCTATTTTAATTTATATCTAATATGTTTAATTCCTTAAACAGTGTTATTTCCTTCAGTTTTATTCCTTCAAAAGAAAACCTGCAAAAGTTACAGTTTCAGTTTTCCCATACTACTACCTTCAGATACAGCTAGTCACTGTCACACAGCCTTTTAGTACATTCCCTCCCATCCACCGCTACCGAACTTGTTGCAGTATTAGAATGTCAGACTTACAAGTTACAGTGGCAACTATGTTTTTAAAAGTCAACATACTACGATTCAGGTACTCCGCGTTCACAACCGCCTACCCTACAGAGACAGTTTCTAAAGATGTTACACAGTAAAATAAGAAAATATATTTAAGCATAATAAAAACATTACTGGGAAAACGCAGGCTATAGCCATGAAAGTGTTACCAACTATATCTTAAGTAACCTACCAATTGTTTTGAAAAAAAGATTATGGAAAAAAGCTCAAAACAATATTGTAGCTATTCTACTGCAAAGTAAACTTTGCAATCTCTTAACGGCCAAGCTAGAATTTCCAAGGGGGCATTTCATTGTAGCAGAACTAAATGCCTGCAGTGCTACATAAACGGGTGCAGACAGCTACATATTAGCTTAAATACCTCCAAGGAGGCAAGGCATGAGGTAGGTCTGATCCAAATCACGTTGGAATAGGTTTCCATGCAACCGTGCCCATGAAACACAGGCTGCCTCTCTACAGGACTTCACTGCACAGGCACAGCCATAGACTAACACGGTCCTAAGGTCTTCAGACAAGACAGGGCTCCTACCTATCCTGCTCTGAAAACACAGACTATGTAGGCATGTCCAGAGTTGCTTACAAAACTCGAGAAGGCTAGAAGGCATATGCCTGGGGGCAAATACATCAGCACTTAAATGATAAAACGCCAAGCAAAAAAAGACCTCTATTAACAGATCTCGACAAACTATGGGGATCCAAGTAACCCAATAGCTTTGGAAAAGGTTTGCTATGTTGGTTAGGAAGCTCAAAATATGTCTTTGAAAGATCAACATTTGTAACAGAATGCTCTTGCACAGTGAGGTATACAAAACACACTGAGGAGCCATCCCAGTACTACAGAAAACAGTTGTAACGTTTTCAGTTTCTGAACCACTGCAGCAGGTATTTCTCAACCATGCAGATTTTTGCCTAACCAGCTGACAATGAAGTATTACGTAGTTTACATAAATATGAACACCAGTTTAAGGACCTTTATGATACAAAATAAGGACTAAACCAGAATAGATGTCCTTTAAAGTTCCCTTACTAACACCTTGCTGAGTGTATAATTCCAGACAACAAAATCAAGCAAGAGCTCAGCCTTATAGCAGAACCAACTAAAAACCTAACACCTGGGGTAGGCTCCTGAAGTTTAATGAGGTTCCAAGATGCACGAAAGAAGAAGGGAGATTAAGCTTTTGAACTGTCATCCGTTGGTTGTTTTTTTTTTAACATCTGTTCCATACACAGCTGTACTTCCCCCCCTCCCCAAAAATCTTCACTCCCTCCAAGATGCAACAATTGAAAGGAAGAGACATTCTGGCATAAATTTGCTTTTGTCCCAAGAATACAGAAGGGCACTTCACTTAAGTCATCTCAAGTTTAACGTTAAATTCTGAAAGTGTTTTTCCACCTCACACTTTAGGCTTCCAATATCCAAAATACACACACTTAAAATGGCAGCACCACACTATCTTGGCATCTATTCTTCAGGATTTCCTGTCATGGAATTTCTTGCGATTTTGCCTGAAGTATTTTGTACTCACCACTGTCCAGAACAGATTACCGAAACAAATAGGTCTCTGGTCCAAACGAGTAAATCATGTTTTATTCATTTATTAAATATCTCTTAAGGAATTAAAGAACAAAGATAACCACCGACTTCTTTCACCAACTCATCTTATACAAATCAAATAGTTAGCTGTATTTCAGCAGTAATACAGAAAATAATTTCACATTGAAAAGTTATGTTAAATTTTATCTCTCCAGATTATCCCAAAATATAAATATTAGTGTGGAATATTTTAATTTAGCAAGCTTGTAAAATAGATTGTGATGTGTAGATGCATGTACCATTTCAAATGCTAAAAGAAAGGAAACAAACAACCAAGAATATGATTAGCAAACTACATAATAAAAATAAGTAATAAGAACATGAACTGGTTCTCCTTTATTATGAAACTTTTAATCACAAATTAGCACTAAAGAGAAGGTATACTGAAGCATACATTTCTGAATTCACCTCAGTTCTATAAATTATTTTTAACTGAGTTGTTTACATTTGACCTCCATATCTTCTCCATTTTTGTTTCCTTCTGGATGCTTCAACTTTTTTTTTCCTTTTTAGAGTCCACTCCTTCCTCTTCTCTCAAAAAACACAGCATACTCTCTCTAGACGTAGGTTTGTTCCACCTCTGTCAGTTTATTCGCATCCAAGATGCAAATAACAACCTCAAGCCCTCAAACAATAGCTTCACAGGGCCCATCCGTCCAGAAACAGTCACTTCGGAGGAAGATCTTGGGCTGTCAAATATTCTGCCCATCAAATTTACCATAGCCAAAGTGCTATATTACTATTTATTCCTCATCAGACCATACTAGCTACTTTTTCTGCTTTAAACACTACACAGAAGACAATAATACTCCCTGGGGTTTAGGCCACTAGATTCTTTTTGATTCTTGCCTCCAGACAACATCTTAAGTCAGGCACTTCTGCATTATCACCCCTGATTTTCCAACTTCTTTGACTATACTGTTAAAAACCATTCTCTGATTGTTTCGTACTTTCAATGCTGCACTCTTCCTCTCCACAGTGTTTTTTTCCTTTTCTGGTGGTTTTGTGGGAGGGTTTCTTGGGTTGAGATTTTCATTAAATAATTATTTAAGTGCACTTATAAACTCAAACAAAACATCAAGATTATTAAGTTGATCTATCCAAAGATCCCACACAAAGCTGTAATTGTGCCATTAGCTTGTGTGACAGTAGACACACTGTTAAGATACTAGTATTTCAAAAACATCAACTTATTTATTTCTACAGAGAGATTCCTTGAGGAAATGACTTGATGTAGGATCTACACATACAGGTTCTTTGGAAACAGCAAAAACCTATGTTAACAGTGAACAGATAAGTCTGTCATACTGATTGTGTCTTTTCATCATTGAAACAAAATCATGTACACGTGCAACAGATGCTTCCTGAGGCAGATAGCCTCCCACAACACATGACTAAAACCTCAATTAGTAATACATTCTCCCTTTGCCCTTTTACAGCCCCCCTCTTTAAACCAGTTTAAACAATTCCAATCTTTCGTATGTTAATAACAAAGTAATAATAGCAAGAACTAGATTTGATTAAAAAAAAATCATATTAGCCTGCCCCAATGATAAGCATAATCTTTGTCCACATCCATCCTTTTTCTTCTTGTCTGATGTACCATATTCTCTGGTTTTCACACCATGATAGCCTACTTCACAGAAATCAGTAACTGCACAGTAAAGCATACTTTGAAGTAAGACATGAATTTATTACCTTAACCATTGGGTTTTTTTCAAGTTATACTTCTTGTTTTGAAGTACATAATTCTACACTGAAAATTCAGGGCAAGTATTAGAAAGTTATGTGAAACCTGAATGCAAAAACATTTCTAACATGAGTAGCTAAAGCTCTTCTTTTGTAAGTATTTTGTAATAACTAGAACTAGAAAAAGTATATTGTAGTGAATTTAAAAGTTCAAGTTTTTCATCTTTATACATCTCTTAAGTTATACCACCCAGTCTAAATTAGCTAACAGGTGAAAGAATAAGGAAAAAACCATCTAACCAGTCCATGCTCAAACTAGAGCCCCTCTATCCTCCTCAGAAGACTTCAACAAAACCCTCATGTGTCTTAATGACTAATAAATCCCATGCTAAAAATTCAGATCAGGTTTCCCTACATCAATTTCATCAAGGTCAAATACAAGCTTCTTCCCAGTCCACACAAGGTAGTTCAAAACTGTTTTCAGTATCAGACAACTTATAGGAAATAAAGTTTCTTATAACAGTTCAGATTTTCTTATATCCTAAAAGATCCTTCTGTAGAGAAGGAGTTTCTACGTGAGACTTCATTTTACAGAGGAAAAACAAACTACAACATAAAACCGGGCATGAGTAACGTTAGGAAAAGTAATAGCATGCAGATGAAATGTCTGGAATCACTGTTGAAAGCTCTCAACTGGATTAGCAAATTAGAATAGTTAAAATAAATACTTCAACATCTTCAGCTCTTGTTACCTTCCCCTCTCAAAATAACTTCTTTACAAGAACTTACTTCCTTGGTGTAAATATACACTTGGAATTTGTAACACTGTTTTAGTGCTGGTAAAACAGCAGAAACTTACTGTACTTTGTCACATTTTTTCCTGCCAAATAAAAAGCCGATGAATATCTAATCAACATACCTAATACACTGCTCTTCCAGGAGTCTTGCAAGCAAAAACCATGCAGCATGAAACAGGAAATCCATTACCCTGCTGTTAAGTAAAAACCCTGTATTTCATTAAGCTTTACTTCTCAAGTTTTTTTAATTATCAGTCCTCATTCTTATTCAAAACAAGCAATATTACCCACTGTGACAGAACAAAAAACACAAGTCTGGTTTTTAAATAGTGCATATTAGGACAACATTTTTAGCATATATTCAGACCTACTGTAATCAGGTAACTATGTTGTTACAGTGTCAGATCTGTCAAGATTATAGTAAAGATCCAGTAAGTGCTACAACAAGAGCATATAAATTAGTAGTTGAACTTGCAATTAAACCGCATTTCTCAATAATTTCGGGTTTGCTTTTAATGTCTTACAAGAAAGCACTCTATGCAAATACATATTCATCATTGATTTGCATGCAAACTGTACGTAGAAAAGAGCTAGTTTAGGGGGTATTAAATATTTCTTCAATATGTACAGCAAGTAGTTTGAATATACAGTTTCATTCATCTCTCATTACCCCAGCTACAACAACAACCCTCATGAACAGTGTTCTTATTTCAGTCATTTTAACAGAGTTTAAAAGTAGCTTCTGTTGCTTGAGTTTATCTTGACATTCCTCTGGAACAGGAAGAAACTTAAGGTCAAACATAAAAACGGTCCACTGGAAGCTAAGACAGATCTTTTGAACACTAATGAAAAGCTTCCAATGTATAAATATTTCAGTATTTTCTTTTAACTTTCTTAACTTTCAGGTATAACAAATGCAGCACAATGTCAAGAGTACCACACAGTGCTGAGAAGCTCCTCAGGAAGCTCACACTCATACTTCTGTTTCAGTTTGCAGACTGGATTGTACACTCCCAAGCATTAGTGAAAATAACCAAACATTCTGCAGCAACAGTGCTAGACTATTTCAAGTGCCTGAACTACCTCGCCGTGACACTCCCTAAAGGTACAGAGCAGATTTTTTTTTTTTTTCCTCCAAAGTTAAAAGGTACATTATTTTATTCTGGACCATTCCCTCCACTGTACTGTATTCTTTCAGAAAATTCACATCAACCAAGCATCGATCACTGTTGATGCTACTTATGCACAGTCACAGAGAAAAAGTAAGTAGCATCAAATTAAACTTGACAATGATAATTCACAGCTTAACTCTTTCAGGGAGAGCAATCTTCCCTGAGATGTTACCAAAAAGGGAAGAGAAATCAGGGCTAGATTCCTCTCCCACTCACCTCCAGTGAGAATGGGCTTCAGAACCACATGGCAATACCCTCATTTTTAGGGGACAGGAGATGAGGGGACATCTTCACTCCCCTTCCTTTCTCAAGTCTGTACCTGACAACTGCCAGAAAGCAAAAGCAGCAGTAACAATAAAACTGCATGGATATTTCTATTCCTACCCAGTGATTTGAGAATCCTGATAGTAAAGTTGAAAAAGTGTAAAGGCAAGTCCTTTGCCAGGACCACCAGGAGCCTGCCTACCAAACCCATTTGGGCACACTCACCAAAAACTTGAGGCAAGTCTGAATAATTTTCCTTACTTCGTAGGACTTAATTTACCATTAACCTACAGCAGACATTTACTACTTGCCTGTAAAATGTAAGCAAAAACACACAAGAAAACTTTCTAGACTGCTGTAACGGGTATTGTTTTGCACTGTGAAGTGCCTGGAACAGATCTAAGGTAAATAGAAAAGGTCAGTGATACCTTAAGCAAGAAAAGCTTGGAGCAAAGAAACTGACGTGCCAGGTGGCAGATCATACCAACTCCAACTCTTAGTTGCCTCAATGCAAGTTAAACCAACACCATTTGCCTACCTCTTACACTAATCACAGAAATAACAGCTTTTATACATAGTCATATAAAACTTTCCTTTAGGCTAGAACAATGGACAATAATTCTAGAAGTTGGACTTTCCTTACACATTTGGCTGTGGGAAGGGCTGAATTAAGAAAAACAACAACAACTACTCAACGTCTAGAACATAAAAAGCAGCTATATAAAACAGGGAGAAAAAAGAAAAGACAGATTTAAACATGCACAAGTGAAGGCTTTTCACTCCTACCTCGTCACTTTCATCTACTTCAATACCACCATCTTTGTCATCATCCATTTGCTTATGGATCATGCGGAGAGCTTCTAGGCTGAACCGGTCCTCCTCAGTAAAGCACGGTGGGCTGAGTGAACTGCAGGGATCTAGAGGCAGGGGGAACACACAAAAAAAGCCCAGAAATATTAGCTACTGTCACGCTAAAATATAAAGCTTCCAAGCAAGAGAAAGGGCTTGAATTTCTGTAAGTGTACGTATATTTCACTGCACACAGTCACCTGGTCATAGTTGTCAAATTTGGCTGTAAAATAGTAATTCTTGTCAAGAAAAAGTGCAGGGTGGGGTGGGGAGTGTCGTCAGCTCCTTATCCAGAAAGGCGGCCTCGATTGAAATAGTTTGACTCGTGAGGGGTTTTTTTTGCACCCCTCTAACTGCTATCTCCACCTCTTCATCTATCACCCACCCTTAGTAATATATCACTGCAATAGCAAATAAAGCCACTGCATTTTTCAACCTCCTTTCTGAAAGCCTGGGCTAAACAGACAGCAGTGCAGGAAGATAAAGAATTGTCATGTCCTACAATCATAGTTTCATACACAGATAACAAAGGGATGGTAACAACACTGCAGATCAAATTTAAAGTAGACAGTACTGCTGGATGCAAAATATTCATGGAGGACTAAAAAGAAAGCACACCACAAAGAAAATCCAACTGATAATAACACATGATCTCTCAGTCCTGTATGCTCTGATCAAAAACAGCAGAGTCACTGTGAAACAAGATTTCAGATCAAAAATAGCATTTTCATTTGTATTCATCACTGAAGGCTCACAATATATGCTTATCTAATGGCTCTGCTTCCACCACATCACATTGTTATAGCTCTGTTTTTTCCCTTCCACAAGGCACATGCCAAACGCTCCAAGATTCAACAACGCATGATGACTAACTGTCATTAAAGATCGGTCTTTCACAGACTTTGGCACTAATAGCTAGGTATTTCATTAATTCTGACCTACCGAACACCATCAAAGAATAGAAGGTGGAGAAGAACACAAATAATTTTTTGGAAGTTCAGCTTTAATGAGACTGTAAATTCCCTTTGTAATAGCTATTATAAAAATACACTGACTAGATCCCATAAACTGGTACACTCCACTTCAATCACATCAAAGCAAATTAAATTGAGGCAGCATACGAGTAATTTTTGCTTCTTCTAGTCTATCAAAGGATTAAGCTTTCATATTACTACAGAACTTATTAAAGGCTCATTTATATAAGTAAAAGGATGCACATATAGAAATTGATAGGAACCAGCATTTGCACAGAAAAATAAATTATTTCAGTATTTCCATACCAATTGAATTGGCATGATTCTGCTTTTCTGTGTATTATAAATTTTAAAATAATCAGTAGAGGATAAGAGTCAGTTTGCATAAGGCTACAAAGCAGAAGTACAAAGATAGCAACCACAACATAGCTGGAATCTCAAATGCACGTTAATAGGACTGATCCCTGCAGCTAAACATGAGTCAAAGCATTCTTACTTTATCCACCAGTTTTATTATACAGAATTTAATAGTTACCTGTTATCTGTGCCCATGTATCAATTAAAAAAATAAAAAGCAAACAAAAAAAAACACAAAAAACCCAGACACCTCACTGACACGGTCTCAGAACAGAGAAAGGCTGGGTTTAGAACTACTTCATATAGATCAGAGACAAATTACTAAACATTAAATCAGGCCACAACAAACAACTTTCAGTTTTGGAATGCAACTAAGATTTCATGAAAAAAGTGAAGCCACGTAATTTTTTTACAATTTAAAAAATATCTATTTCATTTGCCCATCTTTGTTTCATTAGAAAAGGTTTGATTTTCACAGTACACAGCTTTTAGATTTTTGCCTTGCAATGAAAAAATTCACTATCATTGGAGGAGGTAAAAGGACTTATCCTTGTAAAACAGAGTGTTTGCTGTAGAATCGCTTCTCTTGCAATGCAATCAATCACCTAAAAATTTTACTAATAATTAAATTCCAACAACCATAAACAAAGAATGTGGCACTAAAATACAATCATATATCAGAAGAACCATCTTTGTACTGCCAGATCTGTATTTCTAAGTTAGAAGAAAGCATAATTGTCAAAACAGATAAACAGGTCCCTCAAACACACCCAACTTCTTCAATTTATACTTAGTTCTATTCTTACATAGAAGAAAATATCAGAGAAATGTTCACAGTTTGCAAGCACCCCCTCAAATGTTTTTCCATTTTATTTAGCTGAAAGCCCAGTTTTTCAAATCAAAAAGGTTTTCTCAAAGCACACTTTCTCCAAACTGAGGTTGATCAGTTTCTTAATCATAATACTTATTTATCTTTAACTTTTTGGTTATTTTAGCACAAGGGCACTTTTAAGAGCTATGGCTTTTCTTGAGAGAAACAAACAGGCTGCTTGCATTTCAAACATCCTGTGCACTGACTCCAGGAACACTTGATGTCTCTCTCAAGAGATGATAGAGTTCCAATTGCTTGTTTGGGGACTAAGTAGTAACATGGAGTAGCACCACATCTCAACTGTAATAAAAATGAACCCGCTCTAAACAGAATCCAGATTTACCTTCAAGCTTATTTTCATATGGTGAAATTAAACATTCCCAGACTAACAACACTTGTCAACCCCTCTTTAGAGAACATTCTCAACACAAAAACAAATCACAAAGCCACAGCATAAGAATAAATGAAAAGCATTTCCCAAGGATACCTATGAAGCAGCCCTACCAGATTAAAAAAACAGCTGATTGAAATCTAACCATCTGCACCTACCTCTGCAGGAGATTCTAACATGCAGTATTTTGTCTTACTTGCATGGCAGAAACAATTCAAATTAATACTATATGAAGTATGGTTAGAAACTTCTCAAGCATCCAGTTAACTAACAAAAAAGCCAAGAGGAAAAGTCTCAAGAGACTGTAAGCACCGCAACTATAAGCCTGAGGCCCCGTAACAAATCATAGGACTAGTTGATAATTCATTTTTCACTTTGAGTTCACCCTATTGAAGGTGTTCGGGGATTCCAAACCTCCTCCTGTACCTTAAGGACAGACTTAATTTCATGTCTGAACCAATTTCTCTGTCCTAGTCTGGTATGTTGTCATAAATGCACCTAGTTCAAAATCCTCATCAGGGGAAAGAGTACAGAGATGATACCAAAAAGTTCACTCAGGGAGTGAACCTCATAGCTTAGAGTTTGACCCTTTCTTTAACAAATAGCACAGAAGAATTAGCAAAGCAAATGAGAAATACAGTTTGGATGAGGTAGACAAGGGGCATACAAGCACACCGTATGTCACTCCAGGCAGAAGTTATTTTACAGACCTGTTTTTAATGTTGCTTAGAAGTGAGGAAGTTTCAGAACTTCTGGTCATCATAAGGAAGAAATTTGTTACTAAAAAAAATAGATGTCGAATTTATGGCGTAACAAACTTGGCAGAATCTTTGACCAAACCTTCCTCCTGCCTTGAGGAGCTCAGTAACTGCCTCCTGGCTCTGAGGCAAGAGGAGTAAATAGCCTTCATCAGCCCAGGAAGCTGCACAAAGCCACAGGTACAAACCAGTCGTATAGGAGACTGTTTGATAACAAACCAAGTACAGAGTTATCCAATCCGGATTACAGGAAACTTTCTATTTACAGATAAGGGGAAAATAGCACTTACTATTACTTAGGGGCTTTTCTGCCCCCTTCCTCCCCTCCCCCTGACCCTTCTCTCTTTTTCAGTGAGGCTAAACCAAGGCAAGACTACAAGAGAAACTTCATTTTGAAATTCTCCTAAACTTTAGAATCACACCTTTTCCATCTCATTTCCTGAAAGCAACAGGAATTAAACATACAAACTGACAATGCCAACACAGGCTAGTAAGGAAAATTAATTCCACCCATACCTTCAAGCATTCATGTCAGCCAAGCCCTTGAAATTTATTTTAGGGATACACCATTAGAAATTATTCCAAAGCAAAAGTGTATATGCACCTCACAGTCTTTCATCCATCCTGCATTTACGTTTCCCTAAACTGTTGTGAGTGCAACAGTGAAAAGGACTGACAGATCGAGCAACTGCAGGATTATTAGCCATCCTACACACACAGCTTTTTGCATACGGACACTGCAGCATAAAAGCTATGATTGTGCCAAAGCCTGTGACAGAGGGACCCTAGCCAGCTGTCTGCGGTCCCAGCCTGGTCTCCAAAGCACCCCAGCCCTTAAGTCTTTTTGATGTCTCAAAGATCCCTTTTAAGAGTATAGCAATAGAAAAAACCTTTATGATATTCAGAGGTACCCGGAACCAGATACACACCTCCAAATTTAAAATTTAAATGCCTTTAAGCTTCCAGATTAGTTCACTGGGAACAACTTGGTGGCTGGGAGTTATTTGGGGAGACTGACTACTACACATCATTTCTGTTCTGTGAGAATGTTCACTGTTCACAGAGAAGGAAAAGCACTTTTTTGTGCTAACATATGGCAGTCCTATTGAAGCCCGCAGTGTTGCTGCGACTGCCTTTTTCTGATGAATCCAGGAGTGTACCATGTCCTACTAGTTTTATGATGCCTCATTCCTAAGAAGCCATCTGAGATAAAGGGAAACCTCACAGGAAAGGCAAGCACTATAAAACTGTCAGCTTCCTAAGCACATACTCTCAGCTTAAAACTGTATAAGCAAGCCATGAGGACAGAGGTAGGATTTCTCTGCATTTTCCAGAGCCAAAGCAGGTGGCCACAATACCCCAACCCCCCACTCCCTCCAAACGCATCTTCATCTAACTACAATTTCGATTTCTTTAGATTTCTTTTGTGCTTTAGTTTTACACTGTACTCTATTACATTACAGTTTCTTCATTAATTCAATACAATTCCTTTCAAGGTAAAAAAAAGTGTAAGAGAACAATGATTTTTAATGACCTCCATACAAATCTGAGTGTCAGCTACAATACAGATTATTGAAATTAACGAAAAGCAAGCATTTCCAAAAATTTGACCAGATGTTCAAAATAACCATTCACAGTAAAGCAAATAAACATGCTGCTTTTATCTTAAATCTTTACATAAGGTGTCATTAAAATCTTCAAATACTTGAAGAGACAGCCTCAGAGTGAGCTTCGTTTAATCTTTCAATTAAAAGCTCCTAAAGCAAATCACTCCTACTCTTAATAATTAAACTCCTCCATATGGCAAGTAGGCTGAGCAGGATATAACATTTAACTTGACAATATCATTTGTGACATTTATTTAAATGATCAGAGTGAAAAATAAAGCTCATGATTGCAGCACATCTTTCCACTAAAAAACAGACAAAATTTTGACAAAAAGGGTGTAACATGCTTATCTTCTAATCACAACACTGATGTTACTTAAATGAGCTTCCTGAAGAGGAAAAGTCAATAATAATAATGACAGCAGGGAGAGGGGAGGGGGTACAATGGGAAAGGAGTTTCAGGAAATTATTGTCACCAAAGAATTTTAAAACCTGAAGTTTCACATTAGGCTTTTCCACTACTCCATATTAGAAATTCAGGTAATTTCTGAAATTGTGTTTACAATCTCGTGCAATAACAGCAGATAAGACTCAGCAATAAAACTCTGGACTGCAAAGTCTGGTATCTGAAGCACTTGTTTCTGAATACATGTGCAATGCTTAGCGACTGGTAAAATTTCAGCTTAAACAAACCCAAAATTTGCAGTTCAGTTCCATGAAAGCTGCCACAATCCTTTTAAAATCCACTAAAGCATCCTTCAGTTAAGAAGACTTTTCAAAGAACCTTAAAATAAATCATTACCACTTCACTATGTATATAAGCAATCTTTGCATGAGATGCAAACCTGGTTTTGTCAGTACTGAGGTGTCCATCTATTCTGCTATTTCAGTAGCTTTTAATATATGCAATCAATCATCTCCCCCCACCCAAAACTTGAAACTTGATGAGGCAAGCAAGGCTTTGATTTTTCCTTAAATCACCATTATCTCATCTCTGCTTTCTCCACACCCACAAAAAAGCTGTCTAATTCTGAACTTAAATTTCATTTTTTACACACAGAAAAGAAAAAACAGTGAAATCATTTGAAGCAGAAATTTAGTCAAATAATGCCATTAGCAAAATCAAGTGTTAAGGCAAGTTTCAATTAAAGCTTTTCTAATCTTTCCTAGATAAAAAGCTTCAAAACAACCTGCAGAACAGCATACAGAACTTTTTGTTCACTTAAGACATTCAAAACATTATACACTACCTTAGAAAATTATTTAATAATTTCATAGTAATAAAAACGTTTACTCAATGGAAAAGGACTTCTCTAGAAACAGAAAGGAATTCTCTAGAGAATTAAATTTGATGTCAAATCTATTTTTGCTTTAACTGCATTAAAAGCAACTATCCCGAATCAGTAATGCTTGTTTAAAAAGGAAGTTGCAAAAATGGGTTTGAATACATTAATCATCTCAAGGATTATTCTGACAAGATGAAATATCAGTATAAACACTTCATTTAGACTGTTAGGAAGTTGATTATTAAATTACAACACTGCTGTGTCTGACTAGACAAAAATCAGGAAGATGGATTCATGGCTTTTCCATCTCCTTCCCACACACCCCCTGAGCAACGACACAGTCTGAAGGGAAGAGGAAGTTGGACAATTATTGTTATACAATGGTCAAAGTAGACTGATTTAGAAGAGGAACTCCTCCCAACCCTAACAAAGCAGGATGAGAGGAAACTGGGAGAATGCATCTTACACAAGCCATCAAAAATTCTGGTTTTCCCTCCTTCCAACCTTATTTGCACTTCAATGATACTTACCATACAAACCTACAAACACATATGAATGTTTAGTTTAGAAAAAAAGTGCCATGTCTGATACCTACTCTAAGCCACAGGAAAGTCTGTCTCATTTTACTCTTATTTATTAGTACAAAACCAAGAAGGGAAATATTTAACACAATATAAAACTGTTTTCAACTATCTTGATTTAGTAGTGAAGACTACTTAAAACTCCTTTAAAGATGTATGATGCACTCTTTGCACTTTATAGTAATTATTAACATCTAAAATTAGAATAGCTCCAAGAAAAAACAAATTTTCATACGTTCATAGATGACCTAAATTCTTAACTTCACCTGGGATAAAAACACACCCTTAAAACTCAGACAAAACAGAAAAGACAGTCTGTATTTTTGCCTTACATTCTATAGATGTTTAAAAGTTACATCTGTTGAAGAAAAGGGACTGTGAATTTACTGGAGTTCATTTGTCAACAGAACATTAATTAAGCTGATGAAAAACTACAGCTGTGTATTCATATATATTCAGTGACTATTAATATAATAACACACAAGGGTTTTTTATATTTTAGGTCTGAATTCTTCACTGCTGTTCTAATGAATTTCTCCCTTTTCTAATAGCAGGAAACAGGAAAATATGCAGTATATCCCCGATCATGTAATTTAATCTGCCTAAGGAGTAACAGTAGCCTAACATTTAAGCCACTTTCTTAATTTGGTCAGGAAATCAGAAAAGCAATTTACAGGTAGGTGACCTTCAAAAGTCTGACAAGATGTCCATGGAATTTCTGAAGCAAACTTCCTTAGTAACTGTTTTCTAACTAAAACCTCATCTTCTTGCTTAGAATTCCATCCTTGTTAACAGCTCTGCTGTGAATTAATCTGGGAGCCTGATCTTTAGCCTCCTGGTGAAAGTGTATAGTCAGTATTCAGTGTACCAATTTCTATTCAGATATGGCTCTAGATGTGAGCAGAGCATGAGCCACTAAGTCCTTTCTGGAAGACTGTGATCTGCAGAATACAACCACCACAACAGTATGGTTAATAATACAAAAGTTTACGAAATTTTTTCATATGTTAAGAAGATAGTTCACAACTTGGAATGAAAAGAGGGAGCAGCACTTGAAAAGTATTTCACCACCTTACATAATTTCTAAAAAGTTTAATAAAAAGGCGTAAGTTTTACAGATGTGGCTTGAAGATTTAAAAAAGCATCTTTAAAGACCTACATCCTTACACGTTCAAACTGACACATGCTAAAATTGTGCATTAGAGGAGTGCATTGAAGACAATTATTTTCAAACAAAAACAGATATATCTTTAAACTTACACTTTTCATCACACCAGTTTTTCCTCTGATATATTTATTTTCACATGTGGTTCATAATCGTATCCTATATCCATGAATCAGGCATGCAAGCATGACATTGCTGACATTACTGAATTACTTCAGTCTTCTACACCATCTGATCTAGTACGTATATTATTAACTGTTCTAACCAAGGAATCAAATTTAATCCTCTGTGAGCACCATCTGTAGCATCATCAGTTCCCTCACAGTTCCTGTAACAACATGTTGTCAGCATGTATTTATACTTTAAGAGAGCATATTAGAATTATACAACTGAAACCTAAAGCATCAGGGCACTTGTTTAATACACAATCTGCTAGGATTCCAGTATTTGAGCATTAACTTTGTCAGCCTATGTAATGTTTATACTTTCAGAAATACAGATGCACTGAATACACAGATCCATTTTATTTAATCAATAACACCATAATGAAACACTTCTTTTAGCACCATTCAACATCAGTAACTTTGAGGATGTATAAATGTAAGTTCCTTTAAATACTCCTACTATCTTACGTGAACTAGTCATGCAGATTGCTGGCTAGTTAAGGACTATCCTAGTCCCAGAGCTTACACAAACTGCTTTGCTGTTAGCACTCACATCCAGCTCCAGACTGCAGAACTGGCAGGTTTGCTCTACTAATATGCTGCTAAATATTTATCTCATGATGAACTTCACCAAGTGATAACTGAGCTGACAAACCTACCAATGGTGCCTCAGTTCACCTTGGCCTATTTCATGCAAATAAGATCTAAAGATCATTAAAAAAAAGAAGTTTTCAGAACATAAAAAAAAATGAGATAGTCACATCTTTGGAAATAACATATGCTATTGCTCAAACTTAACAGAAATAGTGCTATTTACAGTTATCAGAATGTTAGAATAAAGCATAGTTGCCTGTATCTTAGATACATCTTGGTTGATACTGTTTTGATAAATGTACACCTGGGCTCATAAAAATAGTAGCAAATAGTATAGTTTTCCAATACATATTCTTTAGTTGTTAAAGTGGTCAATAAAATAGAAGCCAACTCTTACTGACACAATGAACAAACACTGAACACTCACACTCTGTGCATTAATTCATGCACTGGAATCACACAGTAGAAAAAAAAATTAAACTCAGTTCAATTAAAAACTCCAAAAGAGTTAAAGGAAGTCATGTAATGTTAGAGAGAACTTGCTCAAATGGATTCCATTTAAATAAAAAAAACAACCACCCTCATTCTACAAACACATGGCTCTTCCCATCAAAAAAAGTTGTGTACAATTCGCACACAAGTTTATAGTAGCAGCATTCCATCTCTAGAAAAATATTGAGAAGTTACATACAAAAGAAAACAGTAAAGTATCCAAATACTCTAAGTTTGCTTGAACAACATAGATTGCCAAACACTAACTGTACAGCTTCAAATAACATCAGTTGCTCCCAAAGAGCACGAGCATATTCAGGGTGCAAGGAAGAGCCAAAGCAGTAATTTCACATATACTCTAAAGCAGAATAAGCCAAAGACTAATGCTAAGAGGATTCTAACTGCTCGTGCCCCCACCATTCATTTCTGTCCATGTACTATTCCCTTCCTTGTACCAACAGTAAGCACATTTGTGCAGTCATGCTGCAGGAAGGACCAGGAAACCGATTCTGCTTGAATTGGTTCTCTATACGCCTGCACAAACACTTGCAACAGCAAAAGAGGAGGAGGAGGAAACCCATGCAGAAGCAGGCAGAGCTGCACTTTACAGCCAGTGCTGCTGCTAAGCCCAGTCCTGACGTGCCCTATGTTACATATGAATCCAGCCAGCAACACAGCAGGTGAGCAATAAACTGAAAAATGGAATTAATGCAGTGGAACAAAATCTACATGACTTGAGCGGTGAACTCCAGCTCCATTATTTTTTTTTTTTACATCCTTGCTTTCTCTACTAGGAGACGTAAGATAAGGTCGTGTCCTAGATGACTTATTGCAATTAACAATTATCAAGTGGAAAAAATTAATACATAGTTACCTGCAACAAGTTGATGTCATGGCTGGACTTTAAATACAACACTAAACACCTGAGGCAATCTGCATTTTGTCAAGTAGATTTTGTGGCCTATAAAAGCTAAAACTGACTTTTGTAACACTATAGCAGGAGCTAGAGTAATAGCAAACAGATAAAACATTCCACAAGATTTGCAAAACAGTTTCTAACACCACTGCTGGCAAGCTCACAATTTGTCCTTTCTCCAAGGCTCCCCCAGCAAGCCTACAGAAGTCACAAGCTCCACGCACAGCCCGCTTCGGCTGTATTAACAGCAGGACTTCAGAGACACCTAATCTCTACAAACTTACACTAGCAAGCTCAGGGTGTCCGTTAGCCTCATATCTGCCCCAAGTATTTATACAGTTTATGTACTTCCTTCATTCAAGCTCCAAATTTTTGACCAGTTTCCAAATCATAGGAGCCAGAGCATGCATTAAGAATTCCATACACAGGACTATAAAAAGAGCAAAATAATAGGACCTGTCCCAAACTTCCAAACTTGACAAACTATGACACTTGGCTACATAAAGCCAAGGGAGTTTGTGTTTCAGGGTTTTTTGTTTTGTTTAGAGGCTTTTTAAAATTTTTATTATTCGCAGACTTCTGAAGAGAACAGCCAGGAAAATACTTATGGAAAACTCAAAGGAAAGAACGAGAAAGTCTAAAGATATTTTAAAATTTAACACTGTGACAACTGAGGTTACAACCAATTGTAAAAGAACATTGGTATAAGATACCTTTAAAGGTAACCAATGACACTAAGAAATATGTAATTTACTCAAGTCTTCGTTTAATTCCCAATATAGGCTCCTGACACACATGGGTAAAAATCAAGATGAAATGAAGGGCAGTAAGCTTTTTCCAGACAATCACTACTTTACTTAACAGGAGTCATTACAGGTACTTTATGACATATATACATATATGTCTATTTAAACATAAAATGTCATTGTATACTTTAGAGTCTTACAGAAGACTTCAGATACAAATCAATATTAGTGGTTATGAGACCTGAAAGGGCTAAAGCATGAAAAATCATATCCTTCATTGGTTTTTAAGCTCTGCCAGACATATACTGCAAATGGAACTGGGGATCTCATGCACAGAATTACCACTGCTTCTGTTGCTATTTGTTCCCTGCAACAGACATAAGTAGGAAAACAGGCACAGAGCCAAATTCCAATAGACATAAGTGTTTCCGCCACATTACCTTTTTTTAATATATCAAATATCAACACGTACAGGCAGTCCATCATTTTCAATATCAGAAAGGAAGTAACTTCCAAAAATTAAAAAAGCCACCTGCCCACCATTAAGCATAAGCAAAAGTAAATCAAAACTGTCAAAGATTCATTCTAATTAAACACATTCAATTAGATCTCATTTTCAAAAATCCCAGGAAGCTGATTTCACATGCAAACTTCTGTTTCCCATGGAAACAGAAATATGTTACAAATAGAACATATAGAATAAACAAGGTTTGTTTTCAAATATGTTAGAGTTTCTGTCTTGTTGTTAGCTGTTCTGTACATGGTTTATGGCCTCCATAGACAATAAAAACATCTTAAGTTCTTCATTCACATCTCAAAGAGAAGCATATTTTGTAATACTATTCTACTTCACCATTTAATTTTGGTTTAATCAAATACAAAGTACATACATTCTCAGGTTTTATCTCCAAGGTCTATTCTCATGCCCTAAATGCAATGCCTGACAAAGCTGACATCCAAATACCAACTATTCTTTGTCAGTCACATCTACCAACCAGCATAAATGTTTTAATTTTTTCTATATTAACAGAAAGATTTGTAGGTCATAAATCTTCCCTTTAAATCCAGTTCTTGTCTGTAACCATTTCAAAGCAATTTTTATACCAAGTCCTCTGCTGGGGGCAGGAGGACAATGTTTTTTACATTCTGAATTTCTGAGGAATACTGAGCACAATCAACATACAGTTGGATAGCAGAAAAATGGGTAACAGTTACCAGAAATCACAGGATGGTCAGGGTTGGAAGGGACCTCTGGAGATCATTTAGTCCAACCACCCTGCTAAAGCAGGCTCACCTAGAGCAGGTTGCACAGGATCACGTCCAGATGGGTTTTGAATGTCTCCAGAGAAGGAGACTCCACAACCTCTCTGGACAACCTGTTCCAGTACTCTGAAACCCTCAAAGTGAAGAAGTTTTTCCTCATATTCAGAAGGAACTGCCTGTGTTGCAGTTTGTGCTTGTTGCCCCTTGTCCTGTTGCTGGGCACTGCTGAAAAGAGCCTGGCCCCAGCCTCTTGACACTCACCCTTAAGACTTTTGCCGACTTTGATAAGATCCCCTCTGTGTCTTCTCTTCCCCAGGCTAAACAGGCTCAGCTCTCTCAGCCTTTCCTCATAAGGGAGATGCTCCAGTCCCTCATCATCTTGGTAGCCCTCTGCTGGGCCCTCACCAGCAGTTCCCTGTCTCTCTTGAACTGGGGAGCCCAGCACTGGGCACAGCACTCAAGATGCTGCCTCACCAGGGCAGAGCAGAGGGGCAGGATCACCTCCCTCGACCTGCTGGCCATGCTTCTCCTAATGTGCCCCAGGATCCCACTGGCCTTCTTGGCCACAGGGCACACTGATGGCTCGTGGGCAACTATGCCTTATGCTCCATGACACAGAACTACATTCTTTATTTACTCTATTAAAACACAAAGGAAAATATTTCCTCCTTTGTTTCATTTCTTTAGTCATATTTAAATTCACACATAGAAGTTAACACATGGTAAAGTTTCCAGTTAACATTAAAACAGATAAAACACAAATACTTTTCTGACATTTAAAATGTTTGTTGAAGTTTTCTTCACACAAGTTTTCTACCAATGCCAAACAAAAGCCAGGTGAAGCTGCCTCTAAAATCAACAAAAATCCAAAAAACAAAGTAGTATTTTTAAACCTACTCAGTTAATATTACCAAAAGTTAATATAAAATTTTCAAACTAGAAGTATACACCCAGAAAATTCCACTCCTATTCAGAAATTCCCTCTGGAAACAATATGAACTAAAAGTCTTAGACACATGCAAAGAACAGCATTATTTTTATATGTGACAAAGTTGGGACTATTACGAGACAAGAACTGAAATCTGAAAACCATGGGTTTAATATGTTACTTCAAAATGGTAGCATCATAAACTGAAAGTTTAGTATGCTTACTATACTGTAGGCAGATAGCTATCTTGCAGTTCTCTTGCTTCCTTCATCTATGATAACATTGCAAACAGCCTACACTAGACAGATTACACTACTAACCCACTACCCTACTAGCTTCGCAATTATCAATTAAGTTCTCCATTTCTTCCTTACTTACTTTTCTCTAAAATTTAATTTTTCTATCTAAAAATCTTAAGATTTATTTAAAGGAGGAAAGTCGAGGCAGTAAAGAAAAAAAGTCTTCCATCCAGGTACATCAGAAATTCAATTTCAAAGGTTTCTAAACAAGTCTAAAAATTTACTTATTTGTGAGCTACTAATTACCCTATCTCATGCAAGATAATACTCTCAAGAAACAGTCTGAAGCTTTTATGTTTGGAGTAATAAATTCTCCATCTTTTTCTCATTGGAGTAGTAAAAAATTATACCATTTCCTGCTCAGATGCCTTCTTAAACTTAGTTGAATGAAAGAACCTTTCCACATGTGATTTCACCTGGTTTCTCTCCAAAGCCTACTTGTTCCTACTCAGATGTGATTATCTAACACACAAAAAAAAGTCCATGCAGAAAATTCTTTAAAGTACGCACGTTTTGAAGTACTTAACACTGAAGCAAAACATTACATATCTTCTATATAGAAACAGATTATATTTTTGCAACAAATCAACCAACAACCTAGGATATTCAAGTTTGGTTTGTTTTTATTTGGCCATTTGTGGGGTTTTTTGTTTGTGGGCTTCTTTCTCTCCCCCCCCCCCCCCCCCCCCCCGGTAAAATGTTGCATTGTTTGGCCATATCTATACACATGAATACACACATACTTGCAGCATGCAGCCTTTTCTTTGTTTTGGGGGCTCATTTTTAATCCATTAATACTACACATTTTTACAACTTTAGCCTTCCAAATCTTATGCTCAATGAGCTGCTTCAATTTTATTAAGATTAAAATAAAACAGAGTTTCAATCCTACATAATTTCAAGACCGCCAGCTTTCAAGAAACTAATTTGTTTAGTCCTGTAAAGAGAAGGGCTAAGGTGATCTAATAGTGGTCTGCAACTAACTACTTGACACAGGCTGCAAATCCTCCTCAGTAAGGGCAGAGCATGTAACATGGGGCAACAGTTAAACTATGCGTTGGGACCATCAGGTTAGACATCAGGGTACCCTTTCTTGCTAGAAGGGCTTTGCAGCATTAGGACAGGCTACTCAGAGGAGGTGGACTCTTCACCCTTAGAGGCTTTCAGGAGCTGGCCAGATGACCTTTTCTTGCAGTGGTAACATTCTTGCTCAAAGCACAGGTTTGACATTCAGTGGTCCCTTTCAATCAGCATTTCTATCATCTCTTTTGAAAGGCAGATTTTAGAGTAACAACTGCCCCTGATACTGAACTGAGGGCTCCAATTCACAAATACAAATAAAAATGTAACACCAGTAGTCATACTTACTTATGAAATGTCAGCTGTATCCTCACCATCTGTTCCTAGGATGCTACTAGGAAGCCTGCTGTCGTGAAGAAGTTGCTGACCCACCACATTTACATCCCGAAGTTTTAAATATCTAATGATAATAAACAGAAGAAAAATCAAGGCAAGCCTGAAGAAGCCCTTGGGAAATCCTGATCAAAACCCAAATGGGTTCTTACAGCCTTGACATCTGTGCACAGGTTTTACTGCCTTTCAATGACAGGAGGAATGCATATGCATAATGAAAGAATGCATACAAATGAACTTATCCTTCAGGAATACCTTTGCAAAATCTGTATAGTTTTACCATCACGTCAGTTCAAACCAATACTTTGAATATAATAAAGAGATACGAGTTTCAGCAGAACTTAAAGCATACTGAAAGACAATAAAGAAAACACGGTGTCAAGAATTGAGATGCTTGTAGAAGCCCAGAGTTTAAAAATAGGGTGATCATCATTCAGAAGAAAGATTTCATCACAACTAGAACAGGCATGTTCATTCAAGAATAAGGTTTTTCTAAAGCTACACTATATTGTATAACATTACTTTGCGTCTCCATAAGAAATACATTTCACATTAGGAGACATTTTGTACACACAAACTTACGAAGGTAACAAAGCTAAAAAATTCTACATTACGTGGCTACATTTAGCCCCAAATAAATGACAACCTGTACTTTTAAATGAGATACCTATTGCAAAAGCCTACATATTTGTGACATAGCTAAAGCAAAGAAACTATCTTGCACTGTTAGTTTTCTAAAGCTCCAATAATATTCAGTGCTGTTTTGGTAAGAAGCCTCAGCTTCCCTTTCAGCAATTTAAAAATTGAGGTATTTCAGATTCTCTAGGGATGAATATATTAAAAAAAAAATTAATGGCTTTACTGACATTTACACAAGCTGAAATACAAAGATTTTGAGAAGGGTTAACAATTTTCACATGCAGAAGGAGAAGGGAAGAAGAGAAAAGACAGGGTTGTTGCAAAAATTCCACTGTTTCTATAAGCAGAAAAAGTAATTTATGAAAAAGCATTACATAAGTTACTGCACTACAACTGCAATCTTGATCAAAAATAAGATTCAAGATGCTGTTAGCCAAATTGCAGTCAATAGCAGGGGGAAGGGAAAGAGAAGGGTGTGGAAATGGTAGAAAAGGAGGTAAGATAGTAAGCCATCAGTTTTACTGATCTACATAGAGCAGTGTTAACAAAAGCACCTTACAAAAACATTCAATGTATTCACTAATATTATGTTTTTAACCTTAGACTTTACCCATATTTTGATTAGAAAGCTGCAGAAATGCTTGCATGTATGAAATACACTACTACAGAGAAGCAACCGCAATCAGATAAAATGAAGTGCAATTAAGGAGATACGCAGAATTAATGCAACCAATACCTTGAAAAGGTACCCAAATCTATTCCCATCGAGTTCAGTGCTTACACTGAAAGAAGTTCTACCTCAGCATGAAAAATACTGAGCTCAGAGCTCATTTGTGTGTAACTACCAACAGGAGCACCTTACAGAAGATGCAAACCCTGATGTAGAACCAGGGCTCAACCATAACACTACTAAGAATTTATTCCAAGCTTTTCTGAACCACATCAGCTGTTTCATGTAACTGCACACTGAACTTGAGCATTATTTATTGATAGGTGGGTTTTAATGCAATTAACTATAACCCTTTCTCTAATACTTGCCAGGAATAGCTTACCTAGTAAGCAGAACAAAGCTATTAACATTTTAAAGTAACAGTACTTAATCTCAAACAGTAAACCAACATATAAAACTCAACTTATCAAACCATTATTTAAGTTTACCAAATTTACTGGTGCCGACAATTGCAAGTTTAATTGGGCTTTTTTTTTTTAATCTACAAGTATTGAGACTCTAGAAGTCAGGTAATGTAAATTACTAGCAGTAAAATTTAATCTCTGCAGCGTATAAAAGATTCTTTGTTCTTTTTTTAAAAAAGTGTAATTATTTCAAGCCAAGTTTTAATAATAAACACTGGAGTTCTTTAAATCCCTTGTTTCATAGGAGATCACATGGCTATTGATTTACTGATCCCTTACAAAGGATTATGTGTTGTAGTAAAACATGATTAATAGAATAGGAATTCTTTTAGCTTGGCAATTAAAATAAGCATTACACCATTATTTTAAAGCCACGGAAAAGACCGCAATACTACTAGACTGGGGCAAAAATTAAATACCTACTACTCCAAGTACAGAATGACAAAAACTTACAGAAATTATTAAAGGAAAACCCCAACTTTGATAACAGGATAGTTGATAGCCAAGTACAATCTTTCAAATGACAATAGAATTCTGCAAATACCTGCAGAGATGATAAAAAATAAAACCTACACTACTAAAAAATGCAACCCTATGTTGCTACCAAAGCACTGCCTTGAAAAGAATCATTCCTTTCACCATCATTTAAGTGTCCCTTTCCATAAGAGGTCAAAGAGAAGAAATTACTCAAATGCAGACCAGTGGGGTGACAAACGAAATACCCAGCTCCAGAACATGCATTTTCACATACTTTTACTCTAAAGGCAAGTATTCCATTTATTCTAAAAAATAACAAGTAATTCCTGCCCACTCTCTATTATATGCAATATCATATATACACTTTAAAAAAAACCAAAAAAAACAACTCCTTAAATGAACACAAGCACACTCTTTTCTTACCTGAAAGGGCTTTCTAGCTGCAGGCCAATTTGAAATGACTCCGAAAGAGAGACAGCAAGAGGGTGAGGGCTGTCATAAAAGGAGACAACCTTTTATACGCTTAAATACTCACTTGCAGTTTTCAAATTAGATCAGCATTTGTCAGAATTACATGCTTCTATATATGCACAAAAAACTCATGAGGGCAAATGTTTGTACATAGTTACTAAATACATGACATCCAAAGTAACAAAACGCAAGCCACTAGATAAAATCAAAATGAAGACAGACAGTATTTTAGCTGTTATTTTTCACAGGGACATCTTGATACAAATGGCCTATGAAGACCTACCTTTTCTCACAATATTTTTATTTCTAATCCCATAGTTATTGCTACATAATAAACTACAGTAATATATACCAACTTCATATACCAATAACTGAGCACGGGCCCACTGACCTACTTAACTCCTGCCCCATCAAATCCTCAAGGGAGGAAGAATTTGAGCACGGTTTTCAACCTTGTCCAAATTAAGCCAAATGGCAATTTTAAACCAACAAACCTTGGCAACAGTTTCAACGTTACATCTTCCTTCAGAAAAATGCCAGAGCTCAAAATTTGTTCAGTCACCCCTAGCACTTCAATCCAAATCCTACAGTGCCACCCCAGCTCTGCCTGCACACTGTACACTAGTTTGATTAATCGGTTTCTGCAGTCTATTATCCACCCACATGAAGATGTGGGTGATAGGAGCCACGCCTCTGAGATTTCAAACAGAAACAAGGGAATCAGGCCAAACATTCAGCCACCTCTGCTGCATGGTGTCTTCCTGTCACCTCAGAGATTGCAAACTGACTCAAAAGCCTCTCTCCTCATTAGCATCTTCCCTAACTGATCAAAGCTCCACTGCCCAGCCACCTCAAGGCCCCTTGCATGAGACAGAAGAATAAACTGCAGCACAAACCCAGCGCAAGTTGAAGCTGCAGCCTCTGTGGCATGTCATTAACTAATCAGGAAGACAACAGACAGCTGATTTCATAAGTCAGTCTTGAGATTTTCTGTATGGGTGCAAATACTCAGCTCAGCTTGCTCACACCTCAGGCAGGACTTGCAGAGCAAACATGTTCACTTTTAGCACACCACTGAGCAGTCTATGGCTAGAACCACTAGTCTGTGGTTTTGCATGTTCAATTCACAGCCAGGAAAACAGCATGATTCAAACAAGCTACAGAAATATTTAGTACATCAAAGTCTTGCCCACTTGTTTATCCCACCTAGGACTTCTCCATTAAGCCAGAACAACCAAAAAAAAAAAAAAAAATAAAACCACCACCCAACCATGTAAGCATTTTGCTTTCCCTATTCTTAATTTCCCTCAAAGCAAGAACAGAATTTCATTTTTGTGCGATGAAAACATGCATTTATAGGTGATGAGTTTTGCTTTGGTTGGTTGGGTTTTGTTTATTTTTTTAGACACTTTGCCTTCTGTTAGGGATAAGGGTGATGAAACTGAAGGAAACAATATTCCCATAATTACATATTGAATTGAAGTCACTGTAACTCACTAGAATCTAAGCAACATTGTCAAAGAAAAATTGAGCATGTTTATGCACAACATGTAAATAAGATGTTCCTTTTTATTGGGAGTTACTCAAAAAAAGGTGGCAATATTCATCATTTGGTACATAAAACATGTTATCAGCAGAAATCAAGAAAATTTTTTGTTGTTAGTTTCAGTTTGGATCCACAGGAATGCTTGGTCACACAGAGCCAATAGGTTCCTGAAGGACTCTCCTCCATTTGTTCGCTGTTTAACATAAAATGTTTATCAAATGAGCAAAAAATATACTTCCCCTTAATGCCTGCCTTTTACTCAGCCTACCAGAGTGCCTTGAGTTTTCTCTTCCGTTGTCAATACAATAAATATTCCGTATGTTCTAGGAGAAAAACAGCTACACTCAGTTCTGTCTGGAAAACGCTGACTTTGTTTTTTGAAGGTAGTATTTTACCTGAAAGCAAATTCATCAGCCAATAAATTATACAAAATCCTTTTCATTAGCTGTTGTACTCAATAGAAGAGATGGTACAACATGTAAAACCAAACCAAAGACAACTTTTTCAGAAATAAGACACAAATGCAGCAGAAAAATTTGAACACAACGTGTGGTACAAATCTTCTACACTCACAGGCTCACACCCAGGCAGTTTATACCCAAAACAAAAACTGAGACATTCATTTTTTTCCCCATTAATGCTGAATAGTTACAAATTCAATTGCAGAAATTATACCAAGCATAACAACCTCCTTCCTTCCTACTGAATTTTGCTGTTGACAAAGTAAAGCATGTTAACAGCAAACGCCATCTATGACAATTTGAAGAGAAATCCAAGCCTGAGCTGTGTGGAGGGGAAGGTGCAGAAAAACTGACCATTGCTGATCTGTGCAGTCAGTCACCTGAGGTAGTTATGCACAGTGGAATGTTTTAGCAGATAATTTCTTACCAGAAAGACTGCTAATTGGTATTAACTCCATTAAGTTGTTTGCTTAATAAGCAGCTATTAAAAATTACTAAACAGAGAAATGCAGAGGTAATTACACCTTCTTTGATTCAACTCAGTGTGCTGTTCTGCCCATCTCCAAACAGAATGAGCATAATTCCAAAGGAAGGGGACATCTTCATAAGCAAACAGCATACAATAGAAAACAAAGCAGAGAAAAATAAACCAAATAGTAATTTTTTTCCCCCAACTGACAGTATTTTGAAAGGCTACTAGGTAACAAAAGAACAAAAAAAAACCTAACAAAAAAAAACTCAAAAAAACACCACAAAACAAAAAACCTCACAAAAAAACCCCAAAACACAGAAAAAAAACCAAAACAAACAAACAAAAAAAAAAAAGACAAACCACAAAACACAAAAAGAACCAACCCTGCCTTTAACAACAACGAGTCCTGCTGATCATCACATCCAAGACACTAAACTTTCTTCAAAGTGAGATCTACATGGTGGAACAAAAAGCCATGTTTATTTTAGGTAAGATAAAAACCAAGCAGACAGGAACAATCCTTCACACTTCAGGACATAAAACAACTAGTAAAGTTTTCTGTAGGAAGAGTCATACTGAATCACTGGGCTGCAACTATGTGCTAGAGACTTCTCACAATATCCCTTTCTCAAGCCCCTGGTAGATGGTTATTTCCATGTGTTAGATAAGCTACTTCTCTGATTTTGTAAAACAATGAATATGTTCTTAAACAATGTTTTAACTGATCACCTCTGGACCAGTGAGGGGGGAGAAATGCACAACAATATGCATAAAAGCATATTTGTGAGTAACAGCATCTGAAAGAGCCATCTCTGGAAAAAAAACTACAATTCCCCAAAGAGCCTCTATGGATTTCCACATTACAACACCACAAATAACATACATGGATTTTCTCTTAAAACAGCAGACACCAACATTTTAGTAAAAGTTGATGCCACCGGAACTGAATCCTCTCTCTTATCACAAAATGAAATTTCAGCAAAATTGTTCTGAATAACAGTGATAGATGCTCTATCAAAATACAAGTTTGGCCTTTTTTAAAAGCAGTAAAAATACCGACCAATATCACTTTGTTCCCAACACAGTATTTTGGTGGTCTGTAAAGATCTGCGGTCACATCCAAAATTTGATTCCATTAATTCTTTTAAAAATTTAAGTAACAGAAGAAAGATACATGCATACAATCATCCCTGTATGTTATCTGTTATCCAATTCTTCAGACGTAAACAAGTACTCATAAGTAAGGCTAAATTACTTACAGAAAAGTGAAAAAAGCCTTTAGGTTTTCTCATGGCATAATTTCAGTACTACTAATTTTTGTACAATCACGTCTCATGCATACACTAACACAAATTCTGCTAAAGTAAGTTTTTCAAAGAAGTAAACCAATTACTAAATGTTACCCTAAAGCTTTATCAGTGAATTAACTAACTTTCAGTCAAGTAACAAAAGCATGCAGGAATATGCTATGAGTGGAATAAAGAATCCACACTGCAACCTGCCAGGCACCCTCAGAGTGGAAAATTTCAGAATCACCATGTTTCTCATATAAAAATAAACCACATAACTAAAGACATGTCTTAATTTAGCATTTCTGTTTTGCTTTATACTTGTTATTTAAACATCTATGACAAAATATTGTTTACTTACATGAACACACACACCAGAAAAATGAGACAAGAAATAATCCAAAGCAACATTTCCCAGCTTCCCCAACTTGTTTACTGCTGGGAACTGCGTGTGCAACCCTTTAAATCCTACACAAAACAAATCTGTCACAACTAGTATCCTAATGACTTGTATGTCTGAATGCCATTAATGCCAAGGTACTTTGTTCTAGACAGACGCAGCATTTTTACAATGCATTGTGCAGCACACACAATCTTTGCCACCCTCCCTTGACAGATCTTTCCCCTGGCCTATACCTCACTCCACTGGCAACTTTTACTTAGCTTCTCTTCTACCCATGTTCAGCCAGCATCCATCTTCTGTTGAACATTCATGAGGCTGTACTGGTAACTTGTCATTACTTACTCTTATTTGCCTGTGATTTTCCTATTTGTTCTTTCTACAGTCTGGTTGGACAACAGTAACAGCTGGCTAGCACAGTAAACACTATGCCAAGCAGGTGCATGGACAGAACAGAGGAGTTAATTTTGACAGACACACCTTTTGCTGAAAGCTGACTACACTACTTGTAATTATGGAGTATTTCATATTCATGTAATATTCAGTTATTTACTAGCATCACTATACACAAGTAAAATTCCAGTTCAGAGGAGATATTAATGCTGTAATACCTCATATAAAGGTCCTTTTGCAAATCTAAGTGCATTAGACAACCCAAAAACCATTCCCAAAATTAAGCGTTGGGTCGACGATCAACTCTGAGTGCAATGATACAGGTGTTCATTAATTAGGCAGAAAACACAAAAAGACAAAACAAATTCAGACAGTAATAAGGCCTTAACTAATCTAAATGGCTCTGCATGATATTTATTAAGAACAAACTCCAGATCTCTCAAGTACTCACTGTCATATCTTTCACCCACTCTCTGAACTGAGCCACCTTATAAACAACATAAAAGCAAAAGCTGAACAGAAATCTACTTTTGGAAATGTTTTCTTTTGAACACATTGCTTAGCAAGTTCCATTGGACACCCAGCTGAGGAGGTAAATAGCAGGTGTAACCAAAAGTGAAGGTAATGTTGGACAGGCATCCAAAGCCAGAGTTTCGCCTGAGGAAGAAAAGACATTAATTAAAAAAATTACATGTCAGAATAAGTCATTGTATACTAGACAAATCACTACTCCTAAATATATCATTTAGCTGTTGAAAATTTGCATATAAAGAGTTACGCTGCAGATTTCTAGAAGCCTTAATTATATGAAAAACCTTCAGCTGTGCTTAGAAATACAGTACAGAACTTAAGCATAAATGTTGATTTATTAGAACTTGCATTAGTCAGATATAACAGGTAAGAGTTCTCTGCAGATTCCAATGTTCGTACAAAAAGGGAACAGAAACTCTGGAGAATCCTGTCAGATATTCTGAATGACTACTCAAAGATCCTCAAACACAGGACAACCATAGACTCCTAACAAGCTGCAGATTACATGTCACCAAACATTCCTGAAGATTATGGGTTTTCTCTGTCCCTGGTATCTTTCAAATATAAGTCCGTGCCATCAGAAAAAGACACTGCCCACAGCTCTCATCTGCAAAACAGATATGAATAGTAATGAACCACTAAGAGCAACTCCAATGCCATGGTAGCTTGCAAAGACAGAGTAGGCAGCCCAGTATTCTGCTCATGACTAAACCAATCACAGTTGCATGATACTGAACAATTGTGGGCGAGGGTATCACAATTTCTAATTTAGCACAACATTCTGCTATGAAGTACAAAGTGTTACTTGAAGTTCCCAGATGCAATTAATGCAGAGGTGGAATCATTCTTTCCTTTTTCTATAGCTGTGCTTCAGTCTTACCTACATATCCAAAGTATTTCTGTTAAGAGCTTCAGAACCACATTAACTGATGGCAGTCTGCTTTTTACTTCTGGTACTTCTTATGAACATTGGCAGATAGGTCTAAAACCATCTAAGCACATTACAGACACACACAGAGAAAAAAAAAATCCAGCAAAGCATGTAAATTCATTCTGGAACACAGCATTTTCAGTTATGTGCTGTTGTAACCAGCATTTTACAAGACCCACACAATTCCTGCATCAAATAGCAATACAGGATGGCTGGATTTGGCTTTTCAGTATTTCTTTTTCATTCAAACTGGAGCAAAAAATAAGCAGTGAATCAAATGCGGTGAGAAAGCCTGTTAAGGAGGTTGGGGTACACAATCAGAACATCTAAAACATGCACAAGATTTGTTGGGGTGGAGGAGGCAAGGCAAGACAAATGCAACAGCATGACTCAATGGATAAGACATTTAGAAGAATCTTACAAAATACATTATGAAACATTAAATCCTAAAAAAAAATTAATTTCCTTACACTGCAACCCAACCACTCAGATGAATTCTGTAAAACAGTTCAAAAGCTAAGTGAATTCAAGCATAGATCATCTTCTCTAGTAGGTAAGTCATCTACTAAGAAGCCTCAAACCTTCTGAAAGTAATAAATCATGGCTAATAAGGTTATCAAAGATGGGGAGAAGGAGTTAACGCCACCTCCCCTCCCCTAACACATTAATTATAGCTTCCTAGGTAGTATTACTGATTGGCTGAAACCTAATCCTGCAACATTTTAAAGCTAAGTGACACAGAAAACAAAAAACTTAAGTGCACTTAAGAAGCACTGTGAACATAAATGCCAAATTAATATCCAACCTGAGCAGCAATTATTTATCATATAGCATATAAAAACTTAAATACATTAAAGGAACATGCCAAAAATACTTGGCTCAGAAAGCGTTTAAGTTTAGATATAAATGTAAACAGGTTAGAGGCTCCTTAAACAGGATGAAGTACTGTTGCTAGAACAGTTCTCGTATAAAGCCAGAACAACAAAATTTCTTCCCTTAAATCTGAAGTGTCCTCTTCACACTCAAAAGAAATCTGACACAGCAAGTCGAGTTAGTGGTGTGTCCCACCTGTCTCAACAGAGCTTTCTACCTCATGACAAAACAAATTTACTGTGTTACAGGAGCCCAGATTCCTACCTCAGATGCCAACACCTCAACAGATGTGAAATGAATCCCATCCTTAAAGCTTCTGATCAAGTAATTCCATGGGGGCCTTTTAACACCTCTGGGGCCCCTACAAACTCAATAGTAAACAACAAATTAAAATAATGAATAGGCGAAGCAGGAAAGTGTGCATAGTAATTGCTACCCAAGCATGCTTCTCCCACCACATGATCTGAAACACTAGCTCCCAAATGATGCCACATTCTCAAAATTCAGTATAATAACAATAGCCTTGGCATGAGCAACAGCCAGGCAGAAAAGCCAAGGAGAAGGAGGAAGCAGGCTCACTGCTGGAAATACCCACCAGTGTGGCAGCAACAGCTGCTGCTGGGGCCGGCTGCTCTCCTCCACTCTGAGCCCTCTACCCCACCAGTATCCATCCCACATGTTTCAACCCTTTCTGGAAGAAGCATTGCTTCATTTCAATTAGTAAACAGAGAATGCCTAACATGCCATCTGTAAATCAAATGGGTTTGCCTGTGTGCCAAACTAACTACAACTTGCACTTTGAAGTAATCTATGTTTAACAGAAGTTTAAGATAGGCCAAAGAGGAAGCAAGTTTCAAAATATTTCTAAGTAAGATGTCTGAGACCATCAGGGGAGGCTATTTGATAAAACAAGTGAACATGTCAGAGCCAAAGGCACATTATTCATGCAAATATAAGTCTACTTATAATCTTGGACAAGACGCACAGGAAAAGTACAGTATTTACCTCACCCTAGCATTTCAACTGCAATACTTTGAGCACTTCATTATTAGTGTTAGCACCAGTATGAACATCATAATTCACCCTCTACTATATGTCTCTAACTTACTTCACATACTAAGAAAATATCTAAGAATTATGCTCTCCACTAGATATCCAACAACCCCGGGGTTAAGAAAAAAAAACCTTCAGAAATGTCTTAAATGCTTTAATTCCACACAATACAGGATGCTCTATATTCAACTTCTGATCTTAAATTCACTACCTAGCCAAACAGAAGGAGCTCTTTGAAATATCCAAGCAGTTGTACAAATGGTAGCAACCATGGTGATCCCAGGACACATGCCATCGTTTTCCACAGCAGTTTACAGTTAATGTTTTCAGTTCTCACACGTGCAGAAATGCCAGAGAACTACATATTTAAGCCTGTCTTCTCCCAAAATTCTGAATGCAAAACTTGCCAAAGAAAACTTAATTACAGCTCTGAAATACATGCTCCTTCCTGCTTCTAGCAAGTGTCCTACTACACTCCCAATAAACAGACCAGAATTAAGCTTGACCTTTATGATCACTAAAAGTATAGCACAGACCCGGAAAAACTGAATTTTCACTCCTTCAAACACTAAATATACTTCTCTTAATTTTCATGTGCAAAATGTCCTCATTACTAGCAGAGTTTCCACTTCCACTTTCATTTTTATTACATACACCAAAAAAAATTTTGAAGAAGGCAAACTGAACCAGACACATTCATGAAACATTTCTGCAGTCAGTTGCCAGAGCAGAACCCCACGGCAAAAAGAGTTTCACTTAAAGTATTCACAATCGTACAAGCAACAGCAAAATAAACATTTTCATTCCAATAAGTCTCAGAAAGCTTTTGGAGAAAAAAATTTGAAAAAGACAAGAGGCCACAAAGTTTGAAAAGTTACAGTTATTTTCCCCTCAACACCCAGCAAATAAGAGTGGCCTGGTAGCAGCTACAAAATGAAATCCCATTTTACAAAGCAAATCGGATTGACTGATTTTCAGCAACAGGCTGATTGATCTTCAAAATTGTCACACTACTACCTAAAACACGACAGCTGCCTAAAACCTCCACTTTACCCCCAGTCAGATCTGAAGGTAAGATACTAGAGACTAGTTCTCTCATGACAGAGCAAGGCACTACGTCTAGCCTTTAAGCAGGTTAACACAGCATTCTGAAAACTCAGGGTCATCGTCGGTTGGTATGCTTAACTCTCTGCCTTAAAGTCTTCTCAAACATTTCACAGGCACAAGAAAACCAGTATCAGAACAACAAGTGACAAGAGTTAAAGAAGCACTTATTAAAAGTGCTAAAAATTCAAAAAAATCTATCCAAGTGAATAATCAACTACTACTTTCATATTTAAAGAATAAAAGCAATAAATTGGGTAACAAAACAATGGCTATCTTGTTCTTTGGCTTCTGTAAGAACGTTAATCTGCTGTTGACAGCATTTTGGGCATAGAAAACTAAAAGTGGTCAAAAAAAAATCAAAACCAAAAAAGTCATTGTAATTTTACAAACTTCTGGCAGGAAAGGAATTTCAGCCTTCAGATACTACTTAGAAGACTGCAAACCAGTGCAAATCAACAAAAGAAAAACAGTTCAATAAAATCAATTTATGAATTCAATCAGCGCCAGCAAAAATTTTGCCAGTCCTTAACTTGAAAAATCCCAGTTGATAACGCCTCCCAAAAACTTACTGTACAAATCCCAATGCAGCTTACTACAAAATTATGACATTCTCCTTTAAGCACTTTACTCTTATTCCTTCTGCTTTAGCAGTCACTTCAAACATTTGCACAGAACTAAAAATGAAATTCTAATGGAAAACAGCAAGTATTTTGTCAAATTATCTTGCCTCAAACAACACAACGATACCTTGCAGTTTTACAAAAAACTAGCAAAACATACGAATTAGCTGCACTGACTAAAGTTGTCCACCTCGTTCAGCCTTGCACAGCACCAGCTGGCAGCCCATAGCACAGTACAAAGGATGATGGCAAAGAACACTTTTTCCCCCCAAACCCAACCCATTTTTGGTTGGCAAAACAGTCCACGGCAATTAGTTTCCCAGTTCAATTCCCCCTATTCATGGCAGTGTGCTCTCCCCCTTCCCCCAGGAAAATGGAAAGCAGTGGAACACACCTTATTTTTAAACCTTCTGATTTTCCACCAATGCTCCCAGGTCTCATAGCATGAAAATAATTACCAGTCTTTCTAGAGTTGCCTCCTTTATAATACTCATGATTTCAAAGAGTCATCCCCAAAGAGACAATCCTCACTATCACTGTTTCAAAGAGACATCCTCACTATCATCACACCTCCTAAGACCTGAAACCCATCTGGCTTCCACAGTGCTCTTCCATCCCTCTGTCCCTCCACCTCTTTGGCCTTCCTTGCTTCCAGCCCAGGGTTCATTCGACCTTGACTTCACCATTTTCAGCACATTATTCCAGCAGAAAATGAACCCAACAACTAAACCGAAACAGCTCAGCATGAGGAAGAGGACAGGCTGAAGGCCTAAACCACAGCTGCCGAAGTATATGGGCTTTAGCTTCCAAAGAACTATGGCCACAGGGCAGATCTTTTAAATTCAAGTGCTAGCTTCTTTTCATACACACTTTACATACATACAAACATATATACAAAAGCATTGGCAAGCTTTATTCAAACCTCTCCTAGTTTTACAATCTCTTCAAGTGACAACAATTAGTATACTATTTACCTTTTTTCAGAATTTGTAGTATTTCTTCCTGATCGATAACCAGGCTGTTTCCAAGGAACAATCCACCATTACTCCCAAAAATCTCAAGTATAACAGCTAATCAGAGCTCCAATTATTTGGTTAAATCCAGTCCAAGTACACACTTAACAGTATGAAAGTGCTAAAACAAGTTCCTTCCTCCTTTCCCTCCCTGCCCTACTTCCTTGCACTTCAACACTACCCTCTCATCATCCTATCACAGAGTATCATGAAATACCAAAAAGATCTCTGCAGGCACCAGCAGTTTACATTGAATCCCCCCCTTCCCAACCCCCTCCCTTCATCATCTCACTAGACATCAAACTTCCACTCCCTTCTAAGCTAAATGGTATAAAGTTCAGTTTGTAATGATCTAGTACTGTGAAGATGCATCCTTTTTCTCCTCGTTAAGATAACATTTTACCTGTGATTGCTTATCACTCTTTTGTAAGGAAACAGCAATTTCTGTGGACCTGATCACAGCCAAGGTTGTGTACAGAGCTTCCATTTTGTTGAAATGAGGAAGTCTTACCACTTATCAACATCAAGAGAAATTAAAGCCTTGACTACTGTTCAGAGGGTACTATAAACAGACATGAGGCAACATAAAACAAGTTTCTGAATGCTTTTGTGACAAAAAAAGAAGCACATCACAGATGCATAGTTTCCTAGGAAGGATGTTTACTTAAGAAAGGAAACCAACCAGTTTTACTTGGATTCCTTTATAACAAAGTGTAAGAGTAGTCAATTGGATGCATTTAGAGCTCAGATAGGTGGGGGGTTTTTCCCTTCAATCATCTATAACTGAATCAAGCATGGGACTCCTCTTCATTATCCTGTCTTAATAAAATCACATTTCATCAGTTTTGCTTTATATAAGTAAATAGTTATGCTAGGCAAGTGATTGTAGTTTCGAGACATGAACTCTTAAAATGAATTAACTGGTAAAACCCAAATTAACTCCAAAAACAAAGGTTTCATTCCAAAGCATGAATTTCTCCCTAAGTGAAGTTACTATCATCTACGATAACTTCTCTCTTTAAGAAGCCATACTAAAGTCTTTGTTCTACTGATAATTTAAAAGTCTCCCTCTACAAATTTTATGGATTACTGAAGTATTTCTTTACCAATTTTGAATGCCATTTTTCAACCTCACGGGTGGTAACAATGTGTAAAACATTGCTTTTTGCAAGTAGCTAAATCCCCCTTTATCCACGTTTCTCAATCTCTATTTACTTGGCATGCATAGGCTTTTACAAAAATCGTTAATACTACCTTACTCCAACACTGTTACCTTCTCACGCACACCCTTGTGCAGCTGCACACTGAACTGAAGCAAGCCCGATTCTGCTGAGAAAAAAATTAATACAAACATCCAGCTCAATCAATTCCCCCAGACTAGCTCACCACCAGCCATGATAATATTAAGGGAGCAGCTGGAACACACAGAACAGTCAGGGAGGGACAGAAAGCCACAAGCACAAAGGAAGAGCACCTATTTCTGCAGAAACAGCCTACACCAGGGTCCATTTAAACCAGTTACAAAGCAACATCCTTCAAAGGCTGCAGAGCTACAGATCTCTCATCATTGCCTGCAACACACAGTAAGACCACTTACCAGGAGTGCATTTTAAGACCAAACCCAAAATATTAATTTACTTAAAATGCAGTCTTTGAATGAAATCCCAGTGAATACGTAATACAGGTTCATATGGTGAAGTCAATGGAAACCATTTCATTGTCTTGTATCTGTACTTACACTGACATATCACGGTGCTGTTCCCAGAGTAACTACAATGTCCTCTATGGCTCTGACAGCAGCGTCTCAGTAGATACATTCCGGGAACATAAACCAGGTAGAAGAGAAGAGACTGAGGCAGTCATATTCCAAAAAAGTACTGGCAAAGTTAGGTCTTTCAAAGAAAAATTAAAAATATACCCTGGGGAAGGCAAGGGCTGCCTTGATGCATTTCATTTGCAACTAAAAATTGCAAGAAGAAAAGGATATACATACATTTTTCCTTCCTGCCAAATTATAATGTAAGTATTGGAGCTATATGATATTATGTAGTGTAATATATTTAATTCTGTTTAATTAATGATGTTTAATTTGCTAATATTTAGCAAAACAGTAAATAATACTTAGCACTGAAAAAAGTAATTTCATTTTCATTTCAAAATAATTGGTAAGTCTTTAGGCAATGAAAATAACAAGCCAACAGCATTTGTCATATAGGCATACCATGTCACAGCAAGAAGTTACCTTGCAACCTTCCATATATAGCAATCTAGAACTAAAACTACAGTAGAAGGAGGTCTCCTACTCAGAATAATTAACTTTCATATTTCTTTCAAAACAATCACAGACCTCATGGTTTGGATGGGTTTCTTTATTCAGTAACAATATATTTCTTGCTCACTGTTCTTCAAATAAAAGCACTGGATAGCATTTCAAATTGAGGAAAAATTAATCAAGCTTGTCATTTCCAGACTATAAGTGGAGACAAACAATATAAGACTTACTATTTTTATTTGCTTTAGATCTAGAAATACAAACAAAAAATTCACCTCCTTACTGCCTCTAGTGAGGGTAGGAGGGAGGAATGCATTCCAAGTAATATCCTGTGACAAAAAAAAAAAATTCAGCAGATTGACAAAAGTTATGTTGATAACTTCCTAGCAAAACTCACTTAACATATTTCTACATGTAAACAGAGTAAATCTAAAAACAACCAAAAAAAAATCACTTAAGCCATTTGCTCATTTATCAAATGCTACATGTACAAAAGAAAAGCCAAGAAACAATCAAGAGTTACTGATGACCAATCTTAATGGCAGCCTGTGGGAGTTGTTTACTATTAAAAATAAAAAAATGTTTGTGTGAAATTTAGAAAGGAAATTAACATATTTAACTTGCAGAGAACGCTGAATCTGAACTAATTCAGTTCACACAGTCACCTGATGGTTCTGAGAAAAACTGTTCCTTTATCTGTGTAATATTGTAACGTGCTTATAACTACATACAACTAACCCCTTCCTTTATTCTAAAACACAAAGTGAGAAAAAGCACCATACCACACCTTCATGTATGGAAAGTTTCCCATTTTAAGAAGAAACTACACAGAGCTTAGAAATCCAAGATGACTTCATCGAATTTTTAGTCAACAGAAACATATTTCAATTAAACTCTACCACAAGTTTTCTTTGTTTTTAAACAGGTTCAGATGAACTACTGGTTATTGCTTACCTCAGTTTCAGAAGCTGAGCAAATGACAATTTCTTACAAATTAATTACAACCACAGAAACTAAGTGCACACAAAAAAATAATCAGGTATTAAAATTTTAATTGGAGACAGTACCAGAAGGCTGAACTGCTGACAGTTTTTAAATGTTTCATGATGCAGAATAAAAGGTAAGAGACAGAAAGCATTGCCTAGAGGAAAATGATCAAAGCGATCTTTGCATTCCCATAAATTCTGAGCCACTGCAAAAGTTAAAGCTTCACACAGTCCAAGTAGCCTCAACAACCACTTCCAATTTACACAAGTTTCTGTGGTGCTGCTTGTGGTTAGCAATACAAGCTGCAATAGCAGCAGGTTCCCTCCTGCCTCTGCATCCAGGAATCACAGGAGAAGCAATATTTGCCTGCAACAGTATAACACTGTCTGCATAGAGAGGAAATTTTCTCCTGATAAACTTAAAAGTCTGTGCTAGAGACCACAGAAATGAGATTTAAAACGTCACTGGTTCTTACCTGTTAATTCAAATTCTGTTGAGTCAAATGAGTCAACAGTTCTATTATGAGTGCTGTTAAATTCTTAACTGTTCTAACAAGCACATTATCTTCAATTGTCAAGACAGATTTTAGTTAAAACTCTGGAGTACTTTTCATTATATAGACTTAAGGATTCCTCGAACAGGTCTCTGAAAAATGCCATGCTTTTGGGATTGGAAGGGAAAGGAGAAAGGTCCAGAAGGAAAAAAAAAAAGAATGAAAAAAAAACCCACCACAAATCAAACAAACATGAAAGATACAGTAATAAACTCTCTTCAGTTAAGTTACAAGTGCTCACAGAAATCAAGTAAACAAATGCAGATGTTATAGTACCCAGATAATCATATTCTGGTTATACCGATTCTAAATTTTCACAATGCATTATCATTTTGTTCACCCCCTCCCCCTTTCAGAAATGCAAAGATAGTTTCCATAGTAACAGGAGAGACTTAGTAGTATCCAAAAGCAAAATAACACTAACTTATGTAATAACTTGAAACTCACCTTGGTTTGTAAAATGTGCGTGTGCTTATTTTAGGTCAACAATACATACTGGTTATTTATCCTTAACACATACCATATATGATCAAGAGAAACATCTCAAGTTCCTGTATTTTAAAAAGCCAGTTTCACAGATAGGATATAAAGGACTAATCCCAATGAAGTCTTCTCATACGTCAGGATTTCTGCAGTAAATTACAGCCAACTCTTATGTAAAATAATACTCTTTTGACTTCCAAGGAGTTTTTGACAATGTATTAAAAATTAACAAAAATAAAAGTAGTAATTTTCCTAGCTTTTCCACATCATCACAACTATTCTCAATATGCTCCTCTCCCCTGATGCCAACTGCAAAAAAAAGGGACATATAAGTTACAGCACGGAAGCTAAAAAATCAATTAAAAGGATATAAATTGCTTACTTCATACAAACTTGAGAAAAGGAAACTACATTTTTAGGTGGTTTTCATAGTGGTAGCATCATGGGAAATCTTATCAAGATCAACTGCCTCGTCAGTCAGTTCAGTCCTCTTTTGACAAATATATGGCAGCTCAACCTGCTTAAGGTAGATCAGTATCACTGAGGTTAGTTAGAAGAAAATGAATCATGCCCAAACTGCATAGGACCAGCTAGAGGTCCCCAGAAAAGCAGAGCAGCTTATAACTGAAAGAGCAACACAAAAACGTCTTGATGGAGGGATGATACCAAGTTAAAAAAAAACAAAAACAAAACCCAAAAAACAAAACAGAACAAAAAAAAAAAAAAGGGGGAGGGTCACTGAGGGGTTTTAAGGCAGGCTCTGCTACTGTAAGACAAGAAACACAAAATACTAACTAAACCTGGCTAATTCCCACAGTAAGTCCAGGGAAATCTTCAGAACAGGTGATGCTGACAGTCAAGGAAAAAAAGCTCACAGTACACCAGAAGCTGCAGAATGCACTAGCAGAAGCACTGAAGAGTTACGGTAATAACACTGGAAGGCTGTAAGGCAAAAATACTCAGCTATGGCTAAGTTACAAGGGCTTGAGATCTTATCTGAGTGGGATTCCAACGCTGCTCTGCTACATAAAGCCAAGATTTTCCTTGGTTGCTTGGTTTTTAATATTTGTTTCAAGAACCTCTACAAATCCAGCCATTTACAGCTTTTTTAGCTATATCTAGTAGTTGTGACAATTCACCAGCTGCCAACTGAGCTATCAAAACCCAGAAACCTTGTTTGCTGGATTTCTCCTATTCCTTATTACTAAAAATAAAGAATATGCTAAGAAATTAAAAACCTAATGAAACTGAGAACAGAGCAGAAACCAGCTGGATTTCAGGGGCAGATGACTGCATTGAGATGCTATCAGAAAGCAAATGATGGCTTGAAGTTGACATCCTTTAGTGGAAAAAGAACTTTCAATTTCTCCCAACAGAAACAGTAAGACTAGAACATAAAGTACTTAAAGACAAACAAAAAGTAATAATGGAATAACAAAAAAAAACAACCCACCCAACAAAAAATCTACCAGCCTTAAAAAGCAGTTTGCTAGGGAAGTGACAGAAGTCTCATAGCTCACAACCTTTTAAGATCAGCGCATTTGCTACATGACCAAAGTCACTGCACTCTGTATTAGTCCACACACATAACCACCAACTTCCAAATGGATTATTCAAGCCAAAAAAAGGTCACTGTGCCAGTTTTACAGTCACCTTACTGATGCAATTCTATGGACAGCTATGCTCAAACCATCAAATCACAGGAGGCAGACCACCCTTCTTCCCCACTGATGATCCCACCTGGACAGTCCCATCCTGCCTTTTCGTTGCATTGGCAC
Source organism: Falco punctatus (assembly GCF_963210335.1). Classification (NCBI taxonomy): domain Eukaryota; kingdom Metazoa; phylum Chordata; class Aves; order Falconiformes; family Falconidae; genus Falco; species Falco punctatus. The sequence continues at coordinate 31,452,899 of NC_137580.1, forward strand.
TAGTGCTTAAAGCATATCAGGAAAGAGTCTGATTAAGAAATCTATCGATTTTTCTGTTGCCTGTGTTTCTCTTCACATTCCTGCAAGCTAGAGCAACTGACAGCGCTCATCACAACACTGGGGACAAGCAGGGCACAAAGCACAAAGGCAGCAGGAACTCCCTCCCTCCTTGTGGGCTGCAAGTATTGGAATGAGCATGCCCACACCTAGTAGCTCTCTGCTAACAATATTGCTTGCCTGGCCAGCTGGGGTCAACTCCAAACAAGAAAGCCACCCTTCAACAGCCACCCACATTAGAATGGCTTAAACCAATTGTCAAGTTGCAGCTAAAAAGACACGTTTTCTAGAAAGCCTCACTTCTCAAGTGCCAAAGTCTAATTAATATGAAGAGCTCAGAGTGTTAAGATGATAGGTAAGTTATTACCATATATATATATATATATAAAAGTTCCAGAATGGAAACTCGATTAAAAGCAAAACAAATCTTTGAATGGCTTTCAGGAAAATGTTACATTATGTTGTCCATTGTTTCTTCAGTAAATACAATGTACTGCTGTAGTTAAAAACGGTCTAGCTCAGTACTACAAGCCATTATTTGAGAGAAATTTATTAGCCAAATACAGGTCCTGGTTCTTTGTCTCACCTGAAAGGCAGACAAATTAATCCATGATCACAGACTAAATTTAGACTTTTAAACAAGAAAAGAATCCACAACTATACAAAATTAAAAAGCAACGTAATTAACAGTCAATGAATGAACTGAACATGAAAACCCCATGTTGTCTTCAGACTCAGAACAGAAGGTTCCTTAAAACTTTCTATCAAATTCAGTAGTGAACAGAGCCATAATGAGTAGAAAATCACCTCATGACGTTTCATCCAGTGGAAACACAGCTTTGTTGATCTGATTTCCATAATTGTGACTAAATACCTTCATCACAGTGTCAGATGTTACATATACAGCTGTCATTTTATAAATATCACCATTAAAAAGGCACACATACACAGGAAGACAACAGTAATGTTAATCTATATAAACAACTGAGTAAATCCCTGAATATCCAATGAAATACAGCAGGAGTAGAATCTTAGGCTCTTTCCTAGTCATAAAATTCATTATACATACCTTTTCTGTCAAGATAAACTTGTCTAGCTATCTAGTTTTTCTGTCTAGATAAACTTTGCCAGCTTCTCCTCTAACACAATAAAAGCCCCCAATAATAGGAACTTACTGAACAATCTACGTAATTTGACTGCTATAGGTAAAAACTTTCCAGTCTATATTTAACCTAAATCTCACCCACGACAATTACTTCCTCTTAACAAGAAAACAGAAAGTTTTTTTTTTTTTAATCAATATGCTTGTGTGAACTATTTATTGTATATACACTCCCCACAGCCTTTTCTACCCTGCAAAATAAAGCAATACTTTAAAAAATTTTTAGCATCAGTGATAGGCTGAGTTTCTCTATCCACATTGCTACTTTCCTCTGCATTTTTTGGATTGTTTAACACTGAACTAGGCACGAAAGTGCAACCAAGAAGAAAAAAAACAGATGCCTTCTGTAATTTAAACTGGATCAACATATCCAAGGATAGCACCCACTTTTGCCAGCTGTGTAACATTGCTTATTCAGATCGATTTGTTACTAGGGCTCCTGGGTTATTTCCTAAGCCCATACACCTCCAAGTATCTGATAGCCTCTTCCTAGCACAGCCTTATCAGCTTTTCATCTTCTGGACTGTATTTCTCAAACCTATTAAAATGACATAAATTAAGTTTTTTCTGTTCTTCTCCAGATGAGTGTTGGCAATCCCTCTTAAATCCATGGCACATCTGCAGGTTTTATATTATCTATCATTCTTTCCCTATAAGATAAGCAAAACAACCCGCTGAACACATCATCTGATTTTCTCCCAACCTTCAAGAGTTCTTCCAGCTTTACAAAGAGTAACTTAAAACTATCTGGGGGTTAGTTACCAGACAGGCAAAAACTTGCGTGATGAACTTAAACATTCTATTTATCGAGTGGATGAACACAGAACTATGTTAAAAACCTCCTAAAGATTAAAAGCCATCTTAGAATGAGTTTTAACCATAAATATTTTCCAGACCAAACTCATGTAGCACAATAAATCCAGTCTTAACATGTTAGATTTCTCAAATAAATGTATTTCTTTACCAGATTCACTGCAGGAGAAAAGCACGACAGCTGACAAGCATCTCTGTACTTTTATAGTCCATAAAATAGTCTTTTTTCCAGACACTGACACATCAAGATTGATTAAGCATGAAATGTAGACAGCATCAGCACTATAATAGCAAGAACTGTTAAATACCACCTACAACCAGATTAATTATGGTCTGGAAAAAAAAGCTATTCCAACACAGCATTTTCACAATACCCTTGGGAGGTTTGACTGCTGCTTCACAGATTGCGGATGTTCCAACTTCCTTAGTTTATACGGCAAGCCTACAGATTGGACAATTTGTATTTCAGAAATACTGTGTCCTCAAACAAGATCGGCTAGATCACATAGCCTTGCACCTCCATCTCAGAGTTCCTGCGGGAACACCGTTGAAGTTCCAGTAGTTACAATTAACGTTTTTAAAGCGTTATGTTGAGAAGAAACCTATGCATGTTTCATCCACTGAAGCTCAGTAATTTCAGCTCGGGATGTCAATACTCTTCCAAACAATATCAGAAGTTTTTCCTCTGATAAGAAACGCACACTAATTCAGAAGGAGTATGGTTTTTGATTTTCTTCCACCTTCCACACATCCCCTCCCATTAGCGAGCTATTTGAAAAGCACACTATGAGACGCAACAAACTTCTAAATGTTTTCGAGTTACTACCTGACGCTCAAACCCCATCTTCCTAAGTGAAAAGCCTGCAGACCATAAAGCTTCCAACTGCTCAAGACAGGTTCATAATGTGTATAAGCAATCCAGGGCCGTCGACGCCTGCTGAAATTCGATTATTTTAAATGTTTCACCGCAACTGCAGGCATTACCACCTGCCGCAAGCACGGCTGTACGAATGTATTCACTTGTTTCCATTAAGTGAAGCGGGGGAAAAGCTTTCGACACTTTTCTCGAGGGCTAAATCCCCTCCGAGGGCGCGGGATGGACACCTTTGTCTTGGCAGCACGGGGCTCCCGGCCGGCGCTGCAGCTAGCTGCGCGGCGGCACGGCAGGACCCGCAAGCGGGCTGGGGGGGGTGTCACCTCCCCGCCCCGGGGCCACCGCAGCCCGCCCCCCCCGCCGCGCCGGGAGGGCGCCCCGCATCCCGCCTGGCAGCCGCCCTGCGGGTGCGGGAGCCGCGGCAGAGGCGCACGGCGGGCCAGGGCCGGGGCGGCGCCCCAGGCACCCACCCGCACGGGCGGGCGGCACCGCGGGAGCCGACGCGGAAGCGGCGGCCCCGGGTCGCAACAGCATCGCTATCCAGCGGGATCCCGCGCGTAGCCTGCGGCGGGCGCCTTCCCGGGCGGGGCAGAGGGGCCGGCCGGCCGCCGCCGGGGCAGTACCGCAGTGCCGCCGCCGCAGCCGGGCCCCCTGCAGACCGGCCCGCGCCCTCTGCAGAGCCGCATCGTGCCTGGGCCCGCGGCGGAGGGAGGCGGCCCCGGAGCGCCGCGCACCGCGCCGGGCGGGGCAGGGCCCCGCCAGCAGCCGGTGTGTGTGTCCCCCGCCGACGGGATGCTCCCCCCGCCCCGCCGGCGGCACGCGTGGGAGCCGTTACCTGTCACGACAGCCGCCGTCTCCGCCGCAGTGGCGGCGGCGCCTCCTCGCCCGCCCCGCCGGCCACCGCCGCCGTCCGCAGCCTCCGGGTCGCGTCCCCCGCCGGCGGCAGCGGGCGGGAGCAGCCCGGGCAGGAGCAGCCCCAGCAGAAGCAGGCAGGTTGGCACCGGGGTCGCCGCCGGCCGCCCGCCGGGCGCTCGGAAGCCGCTCATGGGTATCGCCGTCGCAGCGAGGCGAAGGAAGGGCAGGGAAGGAAGGAAGGGGCTGGAGCTCCGCCGCTGCCCGCTCCGGCGGCACGAACCCGCCTCAGCGCCGGTCCCACGCCGCCTCCCGCCGCTTCCGGCGGCCGCCGCCGAGCCGCCCGGGCGACACGTCACCGCGTGGTGACGTCACCCGGGAGGGGGCGGGGGCCGTGGCGGGGGCCGGGGCCGGGCCCGGGCCGGGGCGGGCGGCGGGAGCCCGGGGGCAGCGGGGCTGGGCCGGGGGGCTGCGGCGCGGCGGGACGCGCCTGGGGGCGCGGGAGGCGGCGGGTGGCCGGGCCTGCTGCGCCGGGGGGCGGCGAGCGTGCGTGCCGCGGCGGTGCCCCTCGGCGGAGCGCCGGCAGGGCTCGCTGCCAGCCCTGCCCCGGAGCCAGGCCGGGGGTCGGTGCCCGAGCGGAGAGCGGCCGTGGGCCGGCGGCCGGAGGGGCCGCCAGTCGTGTGGCCGAACGCCCTCCGATCTAGGCCGGTTAGCTTGGCCGCATCCAGGGAAGGCACCGCGTCTTAAAACGGCGCTTTAGCTCTACAGGGGGGAAAAACGAGACCCTGGAGTTCGTTACATTTGTCCTTATCGCAGCGACACTGCAGCAAATGCGGGCCCCGGGGAGCGCTTCCGAGGGGGAAGGGGCATACGAGAGAAGGTTCGGTTCAGCGTGTACCGCAGCCCTAAAAAACCAACAAAAAAAGTAATGGTGTTTTAATCTGATCCCATACAGCTGAAATCACGAAAAGTAAGCCCTCGCCGAGATTAAGCCTGATTTCATTGTGCTTAAGACCTTGGCAAAAAAAAAAAAAAAAAATTAAAAAAAAAGGCAACAAAACAAACCACTTTTCCTTAAGATGTTTTCATCAAGCTGCTGAAAGGGAATAAAATCTACTTTCGTGCTTTGTCCCGTGCAGAGCTGTGGGATTCTCAGCGTTCTCTTTGGAGCTGGTTAACAAGAATAACAGCCTGTAAAGACCAAATTAAACCGAACATCTCAGATACACAGTACATGAGAAAACAGTGCAGTATGGATGGTAAAAGCTCTATAACCATTACATTCATGATTAATTGTTCTGAACACCTAAGAAATAACAGAAGAGGTGTTTTGAAAGGGTCCTGAGAAAAGCCTTTGCCCCATTCGCAGACCCTACAGGAGACAGGAGCATAAAATGGAGGGGTAGGAGCTGCTTGGCAGAAAGCCAACTGTGAAATTGTTACAGTACCATTGAGTGCAGCAGGACATAATTTCTCTAGCAACATAATTAACAAGCATCCTCCATCCCAACTGCAACATATTTAAAAAAAAAAAAAAAAAAAAAAAGAAACCCACAAAACTTTGAAGTAGTGATACAGCTTATGAAGATTTGGAAAATGTGTCTAAACCTAATAATTCTCTTCGTATTGTGAAGTCTGTGCTTGGCCTTATAGTTTCTGTTGCTGAATACAACAGCTTTTAAAGACCAACAGTCAACAGTATCTGACCAGATCCTGCACAGAGAGAACAATGAAAGGTCTGCATCTTACAAAAGCTTATTCAGTGTTGTTTAACTTTAGGGAGGGGAGCTGGAGCAGAGTAAATTCCCTGGATGGAAACAAAGAAACTAGCTGCTAATTTAATTAATTAGTTAATTTTGAAATATATAAAAAATGGTACATGAAGGTTTCATAAAGGCAAGTTTCCTGGATGAGCGTGAACTATTTTAACTGAGAGCCACTGGAGTCAAAGAGTACAGGCTGCATGAGTCTTATAGAGAAATATCACACATCAGAGTAGCTGTGAGATGGTGACACTGACAGAGCACACTTCCATGAAAATGCTGCGGACCTGAAGTGGAAAATGATCCTTGTTAAAAATCCTCTTGCAAAGTCGGTTCATTTTTGTCTCTTGCTTTCAGCTATAAGCTGCCACATCAGGAAGCATGGAACAGATTGTTTTCAAGCAATAGTTTTGTTCTGGAGTTGCAAGGAGGTCACTGCTGGCCAGGGCACCTTAGCAGAAGATCTCACAGTGAGAAGCATATTAAATGGAAATACCTCATGATGCCCTGCCACTTCACATCATGCAAATGCAGCTGCATAAGCTCAGAATCAAGGAAGGTACCTACTCTGGGCTGCAGCCTCACTCATTAATCCACAGAAACCAAAATGATTTGTGGTTTCAATATGAGGACTCAAATACTGCTGAGTGCCCTGCAAGGCTTGACCACAGAATCATAGAAAAATTTATGACCTCTAGAGTTCATGTAGTCAAACCCCCTTACTGAGCCCTGAGGAACACCACTGATAACCACATGCCAGTTTCATTTTGGTCCGTTGACCACTACTTTTTGAGTGGACTGTTTCAGACTCTCTTCCACCTGCCTTGTCCACTTACCCACTCCCTACTGGGCTACAAAGATGCCATGGATACCATGGCAAAAGCCAAAAAATCAATGCATGTGCTGCTCTTACCACCTCATCCATAGAGCAAATCATCTCATCATAGAAGGCAATTGTGTTAGTAGAACTATGCTGGGGTTTCCAAATGAGCTTCTTGTCTTTCATCATCCCAGAAATGGCTTGCAGAAGGATCTGCTTCATGACCTTCTCTGAGAGAGGGGCTGGGTAAAGATGACTGTCCTGTAGTTTCCTGCACCTTGCTTTGATGGTAGGTGTGATAATTGCCTTTTTTCCCAGTAACTGGAAATCCTACCTGATTGTCACAGCCCTTCAAAGGTGATAGGAAGCAGCACCTTCCTCGGCACCTTTAGAAGCACCTCCTGTCTAGCCCTAAGGACCTGTAAACATCTAATTTGCTGAAGTAGCCCTCATGCAACATTCCTTTGCAGTTGATAGCAGCCTCATCCTCCAGACTTTGCCACCAGGCATGGAGATATGTGAGGCCTGACCTTGCTAGTAAAGAAAAGAGAAAGAGGGCTTTGTGTATCTCAGCCTTTTCCAGGTCATTCATTATTGGGTCACCTACCCCAGTCAACAGCAGAGCCTGTGGTTCTAGGCTTAGTGTGCTTGTCATTAAAATGATTTAGATTGTTTTCCCAGCCTTTGGGTGTAGACAGATGGAATAGAAAGGCTGTGTTGTGTGCATGGTGTGAATGGAGAATGAATGGTAACGCCTGGATGTGGGGGCGCTGGATGGAGCACTCCATCTGGATCCAACTGAATGCAGCAAAAGGGCTCTCAGCGTAGACTGTGCTAATGGCACCCAAATCAGCAGGTGATCAAGGCCCTAGCACACCTGTATGCGGTTTCACAAGACACCCAGATCTGGAGAAAAAGAGCAATGAAGAAATCCTGATGACTCACAGAGGTGGGACAGGATGGAGAACTGATCACTATCAGCTGCTCAGGGCTATAAAGGGGCATATCCAAAAATCTGTGCATGGTTGCCAGCTTAAGGAGGACTCAGGAGATATGGGGGGGACTTCACAGCTGGCATCATTCACCTCCATATAATTACAATGGATACGGGACCTAATGTCCTGGCTTGGGCATTGCAGTGCTGGAGGGGCACCCTGTGGCTATGTAGATTTTGTGAGCACACATCCTGGTGCTCCTGAGCATAGTGATGCCCTGAGGGCATGACTGACAGTTAAAGGTACTTCATTCTGATCTCTGTTTTATATAAAGCCACTTTCCCCTCAGAAGGTGTGTAGTACCTTGTCAATAGGGTATCACAACAGTATTTCCCACAAGTGCATCTCTTCATTTTTTTCCAGAGAGCATACTGGTCTCAAGGCCTAGAGTTCAGTCACTTAAAGTTACTTTCAGTCAAGAGTCTTTCTTACTGATAATGGATTCGCACAGTCTCAGTCAAATTTTCTGAGTGTGCTTTGCTGCATGGATAACCAGAGATGCTTTTTTGAGTTCTGTCCTCCATCCTTCCGTTGATCTGCAAAACAGAAAGTTAATTTTGGGGTTTGTGAGGTTGGTTGTTGGTGGTTTTTTTTTTTATAGCATGTATTTTACTGCTTTGAGTTGCCATTTCTGTCATCAATTTTATCATCTGCCTAGCCTGGTTATGCATATTGATTTATCTAAGTAGAAAAAGGGAGAGGAAATAATCTTTAGAGTTGTTTAATGCTGACAGTTCTTTCCAATACATGCATTCAGCTGGTCCTAAAAAACCCTGGAACCAAGTTTGAACAGCAGAGTAAAGGAAAAAAAAATTTTGGCCGCTATTTACAGTTTCCCCAAACTGCACGCTGGGAATGCTCTGGTTAAATATGAGAACTCAAAAGGAAAAATATTAATCAGGTAAACAGGCTGATAGTAACAAATGAGAAGGAAATCTGGTGGGTAGAACAGAAAAAAAGCACAAGCTGAAAATTATGGTGGGAGGTCACATTACAGAAAAGAAGACTTAGAAATAATAGGCAAAATCTCAGGTAGACATTAATACAATCAGATTTATTTATTCAAAAAACAGTGCAAATACAAACTGACAGTAAATTAATGTAAATTCAAATTAGCAATGACCACCAGATTATTGGTAAATTATCCAAAAAGCACTTGATTCTATAAAAAAATGAGAAAGAAGCAATCATGTTGAACAGTCTTGAGATTAAAATTCAAATGTCTTCTCTTGATTAGGGAAGTTACTCGTACCTGCACCCAAATTATATTAAAAAAAAAAAAAAAAAAGTATTGATTGCAACCTTCTAGTTCTCTGATTTCATGTGCTGATAATATCTTGATAAAATCTTGAATGAAGGTGGAATTTTACAGGCTTCATATTTGTCAGGATGAGAGGATAAGTTTAGGAATTCCTTCTCAGTTGTTTCTGAGTTACAGAAGCTTGTGTTTTCAGGAAGGAGAGTCGTTAGCTCAAGGGAAAACTATACTAAGTATTTTAAGTGGTCCTGTATTCCCAGCCCTTAACAGACTAAGAAACTATGGGACATAGATGTTATCTCAGTCCAATAATGAAATTGCAGTGGAGACAGTGGAAGTGAATGAAACCTTTTTCCTTATCTGATTAGCCCTTATGATCTTCTTAAGACCAAGATTCTAGGTATCTCTCAAATGAGCAAACTGGCTGGTAATAGGCTAAAATGCTTTTAAAGTGACAACATCTCAGTCAGCAAGAAGGAGCAGTCACTAACTGCAAACCAGAGCTGTAGATCTGTAAAGAACTCTTTGATTATGTCTCCTAATTATTGAGGCTTTTTTTTAATTAGTATTGTCACTAGTATTGCTGAAGATATTTTTTTTTTTCTATAACACTAAAGAATAAAGTACAAATATAAAAAAAAAGTCTTGAAAAATACAGAATGTTCAGCAAATGTTCATTACAGCTGAGTCTCCTATTTGCATGGAAACTTTGCATATCCTTTTTTCAATTTGTTGAGTTCCTTATGGGAACAAATATGCCATTACAGCTAGATGTTGGCTAGGCATACTGTGGTTGAATGTTGTTTATTTCAAAAATAAACAAAGACTCAACCTGTTTACACAAGATCTGGAGGCACATCTGCAGATAGCAAATCTGAGGGAAAACAATGGCAGAATGGGTGAATAAAATATTTCAGGCAGCACTTTGATTTCTGGATTCTGTAGTAGAAGCCAAACAGCTTGCCAGGACACAGTCTTACTGGTGATGCAGACGCAGGAGTCTTGCTATCTGATTGGTTATTTTGTGGCACCAGTCAGATTACAACAAGGTGATGGGTTGTCATATGTTTTGACAGCTAAAGGGCATTCAAGAATAACACACAAACAGTTGTGGAAAATAATACATTACAGATTAAGGTGATCAGAAGTATGCTAGAAACTGCCACAGGACAATCTTTGTGATCATGATGTGACTGAGTCCCTCTCCTCATCTGATCTACTCAGAAAATACCTCAATTTTATTTCTTTTTTTTTTTTTTTTTTTTTTTGCCAAAATTGATTACTAGACTGTAAATGTCCAGACACCTTATTAAATTTTAAGAAGACTTTGACTGTGGCAATTTTGCACCCCCAGTTAAGTCACAATCAGTTCATTAGTAGTTCAAACTGTCTTTAAGATCAGGGTAGCCATTCTTGATGTTTAACAAACAGCAATATTACACAACCAATCTATACACTACAAATAATTTGCTTGCCATCTTTCTTTTTCAGTTTTCAAGCAATGTGAGAATTCAACCCATTTCAACACTGAAGACTGAAGCGATAGCTACAGAGATGGCTCAGTGAAAAAGAATATCTCAGAGGGAAGGGAGTACAGATAATTTCATTGCCATATGCAAAAAGAAAATCCCAGTATGTACATAAACTTTCTTTCACCTTCTCTGAATCTCAGTAAATCTCTAAATCCACTCTTACCTAGAGTAGAGACAGTCAGTGCTTTGTATCTGCTTATTCCCTCCCTTCCTGCTAGACAGGAAACAAGGAAAAAAACATTACAGTCAGGAGGTGATGAGAGTCACTACTGCACATGACTAGCAAATGCATGGGGAAAAACATAGAATAAAAGTCACAGTAAAAAAATTCTCATTTGGACATAATAATTTAGCACATATCTGTGATCGCAGCAAGTATTGAAGGCTGCCTCCTGGGGTGTGTTTGGGTATGTCTTCACTGGGCAAAAAAAGTTCCTACTCACTTGTAACAGGAACTGTCAGGATGGAGTCTGCCTATTCAGGCTGGTAGGGGTGTTCTGGGGGATCAGTTGTAGTCTCAGTGACTCTAAAGTAATTGTAGCATTAAAAATAATGTAAGTAGTGACTTTCAGAATGTTGGGGTTTTTTTGTCTAAATAAGTAGCTAAAGTCTTGTTACCTCATGATGTATAATGCTGCTCTTTACCTGAATGAGCATAGTCAGAAAAATACTGTCAGATTAATTATGTATAAGGGAAACCATTTTCTTCTTTAAGTAAATATTTGGGATGAGAACAAAGAATATTGATGACCTTATGAAGAAGTAAGACGGAAGTGACCAGAGCTTTTACTTCTGGTGTGGTTTTGGTAGTTTTTGCATCTGTTGATCGCAAAAACAAGCAATCACTCAATCAGAGGCCAGAGTTTGAGTGAGTGGGAGATTATATTCTTATGCTCTGTGACTAACAGATAGAAATAAAAAGCCTAGTGAACGTGTGTTTCATGTAAATACAAGTCTATTGTAGGATGGTCTGAGGTCACAGCAAGCAGACTGTTTCCTGGAATTTCTGCAGGCAAGTTGCACATCCTGTGAACAGGAGCTCTCTAGATTTGTGGCATGTCCTGCCAGGTACCGTGTGTGACACAGCACCTAATAAATAAGATCATTGTGCAGAGGCAGAGACAGCTAGTCTCAAATCACCCAGAAAGTTGAAGGAGATATGGAAACTACTGCTGAGAAAATCAAATAACAGGTATTTTGTCTCTGTCTCAATTCTTTTTATGTTTTGGTTTGGGTGATCGGGAAAAAAGCATTGGAGACCGTATCTTCATTTACAAGGTCATTGGAAACAGACAGTCTTCCTACTTTCAAACACAACCTTGGGCATTTGGCATTATGACTTACTACAAACAGCTGTATTTCTCAGGAAACAAGAAAGTGAGGGCAGAATTTCATCCATTGCTTACATCTCCAGGAACAGTACATACAGTTCGTTTTTGTTCCTGCTTGCTTTGCAGATTGTGGTACTTGGAAGGTTGTGTGCAATGTGCTAAGCTTCTCTGAGCACTGGAGTTGAACAAGCTTTCGTGATCTTCCTTGGATCTGTACCTTTTTTATTCCTTTATCTGCTTTCATGATGAAATTGGGAGAGTTTGGGTTAGGGATGGGACAAAAAAGTCCTGCATTCAGTGAAGTTTCTGAGCTTTCTCTGATATACCTGTATAGGACAGGTCATATTATTTTTAATTTATTATTTATCTACTATTTAATGAATTTTAGCAGTTCTTGTTAAATTGTTCATGGTAGTTATTAGGAAACATGGAAAAGGGCTCAACTAAAAGTTAGACATGTAAATTGGAGACAGTCACCTCCTAATCCCATCCGAATCAACAGAGTTACGGGAACTTCCAGAAGGTTGTTAATTTCCTGCTAAAATAAACATCTAAGATCAGACAACTTTTTAACTTGTTTCTCTTCACTGACAATAAAAAGGGAGCCTTGCAAAACTATTTTAACCATTTAACTGCTAGATTTCTAAAATAAGTTAAACTGTATCCTGTTCTACATGTCTTGCCATTAAAAAAGAAGAGGGGTCGGAAAAGGCGTATCAACTTCCAGGGGGAAAAAAAAAAAAAAGATCTTTTGCCTCTTATTCAGTAGGGAATGACCCACACAAAGTGGTCTTGATGCTTTTCTATGTGCCTTATTACATGTCCTTGTAACACAGGAATCTCGTTAACTTTTAGGCCTTACTGGAGTGATATACCTAGAAAAGAATCATAAAGGTAAATACTTAACAGCGTTAAAGAGTTGGAATGCACATCCAGTAGCAATCGGTAAACCTTTCCTAATGATTGCTATCTGCCATCATCTCTACACTGCAGTTAGTTCAGACAATATCTTCAGAACCAATCTTGAAGGACTAAAGAAAGACTCAGAGAAGCACTTGCCTCCGAAGACGTATTCCCAGTGGGATTAGCTGTGCTAACACCAGCAGTGCTCCCCTTCATCTGGAAACAGTGTGATTTTTTTGATACTGAAAGTTTCAATATCACTCCAGAACTGGTACCTTCTACACAATCTTGATGTTTCTGTAATCTGAAAAAGAAAGACAAGCTCAAGAAACAGGTATAAGACCAAAAAAATTAGGTTGCTAATGCTTCCTGAATTGTAAAGGCTGGAGGTAGGTGTGACGCCTATCCAGAGTTACTGGAGAGAGATTGCAGCAAACCATGGGCTATGGTAGTGGGTGGTGTTCGTTACAGCAGGGCCCTTGCCTTCTCCTGGGAGTTTGAAGGTGGAAAGAATGCATGGTGTACTTCTTAAATTCCCTTAAACTCCCCCTTTTAGATCTAACAGATGGCCTGAAAACTCACACTGAAATAAGGGGGCTAGTGAAAATTTAAAATAAATATGAAGGGAATAAAAAGCTAAAATGCCTAGCATTAATCCTTACAAAATCTTAGTACAGCACTGAGTCTTGAAAGTATGTTTCTGTCCCATAATAACCCTGCCTTTGAATAGCCTGGTCCCACCAAAAGCAGCGCGCAGCACACAGCGTTGACCTGTTTGCATTGGAACAATTTCCTGAGCAGTATCAGCAACCATCTCTCTGTTTAAATGCCTGGACTGAAGTCAGGAAAGAGAAATTTATCCTCCACTTGCCATTTAAATAATCTCACCATGATGTTTTCTAAAAAGGGGCAAAATTTCAGTCTAGAGAAAATTGAAAAGATGGCTTATGTTTGCACTGAGAACGTACTCATTTCAGTTGGGCTGTGTCCAGCTTTCTGAGAGATCTACAGTAAATTCTAGAAAAACAGAGCAAAAAAGGCCAGTTTAAGTGAGCATATTCTTCATTAAACTGTTTGGAACTTGTGAACAAAAGATCTGTGTCTATGAAGGGCTATTTCTTCTATAGCATTTTACATTGCATATGTCTTTGTGCTGCTGAAAAAAGGTAGTATTTTTCCTTCATAAAAGTATAAGAGACTGAGCTGAGATTTTGTAAAAATGTTCACAATTGCTTAGCTATAAGAAAACACAGAATAACTGCATTACAGTTCATGCTTTTTAACAAGGAAAATACAAATATTTATATGAATTCCTTTATTCAATGGAATTTATATTAAAAAATGGAAAAATGGTCTCTGGGGGAGAATTTCACGCAGAGACCACGAAAGATCTGACAAAACAGAGAAAAGTGTAAAGCCTCTAACATCATGAATTACTATTGTACATACCACATAAGATGATTTTTTTTTTTTTCTTGCCCAGATTTCACCATTCTCTATTTCTTCTCTGGAAATTATACTTTTATTTTGTCCTATCATCACATTCTAGAATATGGTGTAAAGCTCTAGTGTATGCTAACCAAAGTTTATTTGTACAAACTACCATCTTGACCCTTCCCTCAACCAAAATGTAATAGTAGGGGGTGAGTTTTGAGTTTTGAGTTTTGTGTAGTAGAGAATAATGGGAATATCTTTGATTACCTGCTTGACAGCTAGTATATACAGCACTGTGTGTGACTTCTTTCAAAGCCAAGGCACTCAATAAGTCCTTAGGTCCAGCCTGAGAAAATCTGCACACATTATGGTGTCTGTAATGTCACTGCTTCTCTCTCATCTCCTTCTAACTGAAAACATGGCAGGCATGCATTACATCCCCGCATCACACAGTTTCTCCAGTGTCTGCATTCAGAATGGTGATGTAGGACATTCAAGAAAACATCCCAGGCATCAGTCCCTGCTGCTTCGGGAGGATTGCACTGACAGGAGGGTCTTTGATGGGTTTGGCTTTGGAAGATTTCAAGCCTCTATTTAGGTCTTTATTAACCTAGATTGTTGCAAAGCCCAAACATCTACTACTCCCATCTTTTAATTGTGTGGTTTCAGGTCTGAATATTGATTAGCTGCCTAAATAAATAATACCTGTTGTAAACAGACTCTCCACTATAATACTTACCCTTTATCTGTATTGCCACCTAATGCAGAAATGGACAGATAGCAAACCTTTAAAGTTTTTCCAGGATTTCTCCATAACAGATTAGAAACATCATCTTTCTCAGGGAAAAATAAGAGTCCTAAACAGAAGGGTTTATATTTTCTATAAGATGTAAACTGTAATTCACAAAGACAGCAAAACCAGATTAGACAAAACTATGTAAGGATATTGAATATTGCAAAAAAGAAGGGAGGAGAAGATAAAGCTCTGGAACATAAATATCTGGTGGTAAAAGTTTAAATTTCAAAATTTATATTAACATACCAAAGAGACATTTTCTCTTTCATATGATTCACAAAACTTACTCAAGCTCTTAAAAAATAATGAAGAATTCAGAAACACCTTTTTACCTTTTAATTGACATACATGTTTTAATTGCTGAATAAAGATACAGTCTAAGGTCAGTAGAAGAAAACGTACTTTGTTAAATATACAAATAGCAAATGATCCCTTTCTGTGTTGCAGAGAGTACAGTCTACAGAGTATGAGCATCTTTTTCCACAAGCCCTTCCTTTCAAGAATCACTTTCCCCACAGTGAAAGTGCATTTTGTGAGCGTAAGGCATAGGTGGGAGGCAGGCCTCGCAGCCCTTGTATTAACGGTGAGGGGTGTTAATGCTGATAACGCTACTTTACCATGTCTATCAGTTTTATCTAAAATGTATCACAAACTAAAACTAAGTATCTAAATATGTCTTTAGGTCAGAAACTATCAAGAGAACTTCTTCACCACTCATGTGAGTGCCGAAAGCAACTGGAACCTCCTTCACAAGCTGTAACTATGCCAGTTTTCCACAGTTAGAACTTGATGTTAACATTAATGAACCAGGACTGGGCTTCAAAGCAATGCTCATGTTTTTGTAACCCAGATGCAGTTAAAAAAAATAAAAAAGGAGAAAAGGGAAAATGTTATGACACTAGATGTATTATCAAACAAATTTAGATAATAACTAATTCTGAAAAAATAGAAGATTAAATATTGCTTTTAACAATGTATATTTGTGCTGATTTACTATTTGTAATTGGACTCATTAAGAGCATAACTATCCTAAACAGAGCTTTTCAGGAAAAAAAAAATAATTCTATAATGTGCCATTCATGGAACACACAGCTGTTGAATAAACTGAACTATCAGATACCTACTAAAACATATTACGTGGCTATAATGTAATATTTTGTCTTGACTATCAAATCCCAGTTTGTCTCTTAGCAACATGATACAGACTTTTTTTGTTTAAAACAAAGCACAGAAATTGGTCATGTGCTTTGTCTTGCACCAATTGTGAGCTTTAACTCCTTTGTTAAATATTCCATTTATTTTGGTCATAATCCCAAAAGAAACAATTTGTTCAAACTGTTCAGCCAAACACAAGGTCATTTGGCAAAACACCATGGTCCTCCATAAAGCCAATTCTCCAGAGATAATACTTTGCACATTATCAGTAGTCCCACATCTAGAACAACAGGCTGATTTTGAAATAGGGACAAATAGAGGCCCCACCACATCTGATGCTGAACTTCACTTTCTGTAACCAGCAATGCCTGAAAATACACAGAATCAGGTGAACCTCCCTGGGCTCAAATAAAGACTCAAAACAAAGAAAAAAGGTTTGACAAAAAAGCAGTATTTCTCCCCCATATTAATTTTAAGGCTGATCCCCAATCTGTATTTAGACTGCATCGTAATTGTTTAAGTGTTGTGGTCTTACAAAGCGTGGTAAACCCAAGATGAACATCCTATTCTAACCATATATTCAGTCTATTCTCATCAGCATCTGCTGACTTCTGTTGCACTGTATGTTGTCCACAGAAGACACAAGTATCCCAAGATGCTTCTCAAAACCATAATTGGTCTGTGCAGCTGTCATTTGATAGGTATACAATTGTCTAATTAAAAAAAATTAAAAAGATGAGACATTTTAACAGTTTTAAAGCAGAGCACAACTGTTACACTGCTGGTTCAAAACAATTTTCCCTGTGTTCATAGTCTTGTTAAGGTATTGAAAAAGCTAAGCATGAAGCGTGCAGGAAAAAAATGCTTTCAGTTATTTCAATTAGCAGCACAGCTTATTCTGGATTCTAGATGTTTCAGATTATTCTGTGGTTACTTACTACAATAAATGGTTCTTACAGAACTCCTCACAGACGCGCAGTCCCTCACAACAAGTGTGGCCTCATGCTGAAAGCCTGATGCCTCCAGGAAGGAGTGTTTTTTCTCTCCTGCACTGAATCCTAAAGCTGTAAAAAAACCCAAACTCCACCACCACAGTTGTCCTTGAGCACGTCTTCTGAAGCCCAGTATTGTTAACATGGCTACCCAGAGGGGGAATTATTCACAGGGGTGGCTTCTCCTGCTGGTGCTGCCCAGGAGGAGAGGAAGGCTAGTTACTATCTGCTCTGCCGGCCATTCCCGGAGGCTCTTGGCTTGGCCATGGTCCTGGTCCTGGTTCTTGTCCTGGCCCTAGCTCTGCTGCGTTCCCCTGCCCAGTAACTGCACATCAGGCAAACTTTTTGGGGCTGGAGGAAGCCAGCTGCAGCTGGCCGTACAAAACACAAACTCTGTTGATCCAAAATACATGCTTCAGCTAATTGCCTTTCCTGAGCGGGCTTTGGGGATGAAAGCTGCCGGTGCAGTAACATCTGCCAGCAGCCAGGCATGGACAGGAACAGCCTCTAGGAAAGGAGGGAAAAGGAAGTGCCCAGCAGCTCCCACCACCCCTGCCACATCCTCCCCCTCCCTCTCCTGTTTCCTCACATAAAATACTTGACAGAATATTTTACCAATTTTTTAAAGTATGTCAAAAGGCTCTCCCCCTTCCTCACTGAAGATACAGCCCTACAGTTTTGCAATATATTTCAGTATCTTTTAAATAAATGCTTATTTAGTGTTACTAAGTGGCTCACTATATTGCCTTCCCCTGACGGATCTTTATACAGCAACGGACAAGAAGCTCAACACGGCCCGGCAATGTGTGCTTGTAGCCCAGAAAGCCAGCTGTATCCTGGGCTGCATCAAAGTAAGGGTGACCAGCAGGCTGGGGGAGGTGATTCTCCCCCTCTACTTGGCTCTTGTGAGACCCCACCTGGAGCACTGTGTTCAGCTCTGCGGCCCCCAATATAAAAAGGACCTGTTGGAGAGAGCCCAGAGGAGGGTCACGAAGGTGATCAGAGGGCTGGAACACCTCTCTTGTGAAGACAGGCTGAGAGAGTTTGGGTTGTTCAGCCTGGAGAAGACTCTGGGGAGACCTTACAGCAGCTTTCCAGTACCTAAAGGGGGCCTACCAGAAATCTGGAGAGGGACTTTTTACAGGGGCATGTAGCCATAGAACAAGGGGTAATGGCTTGAAACAGAAAGAGAGTAGATTTAGTCTAGATATTAGGAAGAAATTCTTTACTGTGAGGGTGGTGAGGCACTGGCACTGGTTGCCCAGAGAAGTTGTGGATGCTCCACAAGTGTTGAAGGCCAGGCTGGATGAGGCTTTGAGCAACCTGGTCTAGTGGAAGATGTCCCTGCCCATGGCGGGGGGGTTGGAACTAGATGATCTTTAAGGTCCCTTCCAACCCAAACATTCTATGATATGATTCTATGATTCTGTTTAATGAAATCCATTCAGTCTTTTTGGAAGAATAATTCATTAGAAGACAGTAAAAGAGGCGAGGCATGTGCTTGGGCATATGGGTTTTTGCTGCTTTCTGTTTACAAGTATAA
This sequence comes from Falco punctatus, assembly GCF_963210335.1. Lineage (NCBI taxonomy): Eukaryota > Metazoa > Chordata > Aves > Falconiformes > Falconidae > Falco > Falco punctatus. The sequence goes on from NC_137580.1 coordinate 31,471,179, forward strand.
ACGTTTCTTGAACTGGTGTCTCTTTCCAGCCTTTTCCCTTTACTGGGATATCTTAAGTGTTTCACAATCTCCATACTCTCTCAATTTCTCATAATAAAATTTGTTACTATGACACAAAAAAAAATCCACTAAAGAGTAGAAGCTGTTCTAGTTATTCAATTGTTCCATTACCCAGTCATCAAGATTTAAGTTTCAATATATTTTTGGAAGTACTGAACGAAGATAACTTGGGTACATTTTTAGACAAGCCTATTTACTTTTGCATTTTTTAAACAGTCTATTTGACATTACAAGTAACCTTTGACCGACCGTAGCCAGAATCATAAGGTAAGCAGCAAAAAATTGATCCCTATCTATAAATATGGAAACAATTGGTTCTTGTTCTGGAATGTCTGTTTATATGATTTCAGATAGGGAGGAACAGACCAAGAAATACAACTCAGCTAAACTGAGCTGTTGAAGGTCCAGATGAGTCTGTTCAAATCAATGTAATTATCAATTTAGATATGATTCTACTATCAAAGTCTGGCCATTACTTAAAACAGAAAAAATGAAGAAGAGTTTCAGGAATTTGGAAGTCAAATGATGGACTACACACATGAACAGGTTGGAACTGGTGTGTAAAGTTAAGGAATTAAAACTTAAATAATTGATACTACCTACATATACAAGAGAAGTATCTAGCTGTAAACCAGTCATTTTACTATTTTTAAAAACATTTGAAATTAAAGCGTTATTTAAGCAAGGGAGATTAAAAATACAAGTATCAGCCAGAATCTGAAACACAGTATTTTGTTGGAACTAAACCAAGAAACTAAGGGGAATATGAAAGCAATACTTCTTCAGTAAAAGCAATTTTTTAAGATAGATTTTTATATTTTTTTAAAAACCTAACAGTATAGTTGAAGTCTAAGAGTATCTGGTTCATTTTTCATCCCATCTTAATCTCATTTTTGAAGCAATTATACTCATTATTCCTGTATACATTCCTGTCTGTGCATATGCATCTTTCTGTGTCTCAAACATCTGACAAAGGGCAGCAGAGGTCTTCAAGAGATTTGCTGCTAGAGCTGGTTCGTACAATACCTGGCCCAAGAGCTGCATGCAGTCTGTGAAGCCTGTGGTCAACCCTGCAGTGAGAGGCACAGCATCACCCCAGGCTCACGGAGCAGCCAGCCTGGGCAGTCAGCATGAGTGGTATAGCAGAAGATCCAACCACGAGGAGAAATGAGTGTGAAGGTCAGGAAAGGAGTTAAGTACTCCAGTGGGAAAGGCAGGGGGGACACAAGGGAGATATGAGATTGTAAGGATGAATAACAAGATGCCAAGTCAGAGGAAAACAGACCATGCTCTGTTACTCACAGAACTGGTTCTTTAAACAAGAACCCAAGTTTCTATGTCTGCCTACTTATAACATTTTCAAAAACATTGAAAATGGAAAAAAAAAAAAAAAAGAGAAAAAAAATATTGCTCAAAAATCCCAGCATGGAATGGGTTAGGGTAATGTTCAGATTCTGCACCATGTACTTACACAGAGAGATGCAAATGAGAGAGTCAGGAGACCTCTAGGGAATCTCCCTTGCTATTTAGTAAATACTTTTAATACCCTAAAAAGCCATGGTAACCTTTTAATCACCTTACTGAGCCACAAACCTTGTGACTGGTTTGTAACACTATAACTTCTAAATTGTTACCCAATCTTACTGATTTTAAAAACTGCAAAATGCTGCAGTTTTAGAGGCAGATGTGCATTATTTGTTGTTCTGAAGATTAAATGAGGTCTTGTGGTTAATACACAAATCAAGCATCCCAAAGTATAAACAGGAATTTGGGAAAGAAGAGACTGCTCACCTCTTTTATGAATTTACTCTGTCATTTTTACCAAATCACTTAATCTTTCTGTGCCTCCATTCCCATATATAAAACCAGGTAATACTTGCTGTAAAGATAAAAGTTGTCACATGTCCTCTTTTTAAAATCTAAATGTCATCAAAAAGCCTCTAGTCAAACAGTTGAAACTATTTCTTGCAAATATTAAGGAGAAGATCCATTTTCTTTGTTATACAGAACAAAATTTCCCTAAATATTCTCATTCAGTACATTGTGTTTGTTAAGCAGTTTGGTTCTTAATATAAGAAGTGATCATACTGAGTCCAGAACTTTACCTTTTTTTAGAATTAGCCTTATAAATCTACTAGCAGTCTATAAAAGATCCGTAAGTTGCTTACTACGTTATCCTGACAGAGACAACAAGAATCACAGACGTAAAGCTCATAACCCTATCTCAGACTACAGCTTAGATCATTTGACAGAAAACTTTTGAGCAAACTATGAGGGATTCATGTTTCACTGTCATACATTCAGTATGTATGACAAATGATGACAACTACATGTAAGTAAATTAGGCAAAGATAAAAGTCCTATGGCAAACACAGTGGCTATATTACCCATTATGTTCTCTTGACTTTGATCCTTTTTCAGCTATTAAGATATGCTCAATCAAAACAGATTATTCAATCCAATTTTGGTATTAAACAAATCAGTAGAAAAAGCTGGAAGACCTCACAAAAGCTATGATCACTAACAGACGATGAGCCAGCCTAACAGCGTAGTGACAATCTGTCACACATCGATATGAGTATGGATTCTGAAGCCTGAGCTGTTGAATCAGAGAGGCTGGAAAACTGGCAAAAGCCTAGCACGGCTCTCCCAAAGACAGCATGGGTCACGGCAAAAGGACTCTTGGCATCGTTCTCAGGGGAATATTTTGGCTCATGCAAGGACTGGCTCCAACAAGTTATGAAAGAAGCTATGCTCAGGCCTTCTCTGCAGGGGAACATATTTTATGACACGGGGCCTTTGATGGGACTCTGGGTAGGAGTTTAGAAGATGCATGACATAGCTGTGTACCTAACCGAACATGAATGGGGAATGCGTGACTATATCTCTGTATATGAAAAGAATAAACGGAAGTAGCTATCAGGAGAAAAAATACAGAGAAAACTTCAGCGATGAGAATAAGTAGGACAGAGATAGCAGAACTGGTATATGAGCCTATCCTTTCCTTAGAAAATCAGAAAAAAAATCTTGCAAGTTAAAGTATCTTTATTTTCTCAGTTTACAGTATTTGAGCTGATAACTTATAAGCTGCGACCTTGAAAAAGTAATTTCATATTAAAAGAGAGCTTTTACAACTCCAACATTAACATCACAAAACTCAGATCACAAATTATATTTACTTTATGTAGTTTAATGTTACATGCATTTTAGACACCGATTCACGTTGGTTTTTTGCACAAGTAGTCATTCTCACTGTACAAATAATAATCATTGCTGTTATGGTGAAATTCAGTAGCATGCACACGCTTATGTGCAAAGTTATTGTTTTTAGTTAGAAAATTTTAAGGTAATGATTTCTAAATTAATATTATACATACAGTTTAATTTTGGTTTTATGCAGACATTGCATAGATGATGATTAGCTTCTCAAGAAAGACTGGAATTGTGGTACCAGTATTGTTGAAGCAGATCAAGTGACAGTTGCAAACAAGAAGATTTGAAGAAGAGGCATAACTTTCAGGGTTGAAAGGTCAGCAAGTACAGCCTAGGATAAAAAAAACCAAAAAGGCTTCTTAAACTTGACATTTGAATCAAATTTCTTTAAAGCAAGTCAAGAAATCAGAAAAACGTTCAAATACTGACTACAATACTAACAGTAATTAGATTCAGACCTGGCTAGAAATAAATTATGCTGTTTTATGTTAGTGCCTTATTGTATTATTTTTCACGCTAAGATTTCAAAGAAAAAACATATGTTTATGTATATAAACCAAGTAACTTTATTTAAGCCTTTAGCCTTACTTCAAATATACATGGCATCATGGGTGAGTAAGGGGTCTAACATTTCAACTTGCTTCTAAAAATAATTGGGAATTGAGAGTCCTTATCCTGTGGCTTGGCTAGTACTTGTGAAGTAAATCCAATGTAATGACTCAAATAGTCAATGTCTTCTCATGAAAGTATGTTTAAAAAAAAAAAAAGAAAAATATCAAGTCATCAATCACAAACTCTCAAAGTTTAAAAAAACCATCAGTTTTGGAAAAAAAGAAAATCTGAACAAATTACTAGAGATAAACAATAATAATCTTCACCTACATGATTTAATTTTCTTCATTTCTCACAAGAGTACTCAGTGAAATTTCAGATGCGACAAAAGTAATCTTGGAAAATCTTTGTAATATCAAAAAGCACAGAAGCAACTACATCAAAATGTACTGAGAAAAAAGGTACAAACCACAATATTTTAAAATCAATATATGCCACAAACACAATTATCTATTCAAATAGAAAAAAAATCTAATTGTACAAAATAATTTGATAACACTGCATTTTTGTAGCAAATAGACCCTTTCATTTCCATTTACTCCATAAAGCAGTATTACGTACACAATTTCCTTAGTTTTTTATATGAGGTAAGAATTTAGGCAGAAAGATTTACACTATGTACCATGTGCCATATGAAGTTTAAGTTACTCCTGTTGGCAAGGCATCAGAAACTATTTCAATCTCCTCTAACTGAAACTTATCCTTACTTCAGCTGCAGCCAGTGATGTCACCTCCATCAGGTTGACCGCTCGGAAAGCAAACACAGCAGCTGCCAGGACTGAAAGAAAATGCCCAATATTTCAGTTGCTGACCTGTTAATTAGTGTTTAGAATTAATCTTGATGTATAATACCAATTCTCACTCCCTTAGAGAAATTATTTTGATTCTGAAGTATAATATACAATAGATGGCTGTGTTTTGAGTTTCTTTGGCTACTCTTTAAAACTGATAGGAAAAACACAACATTCTTTCAGAGAAGTCTGAGTGAAAATGCTTGAGTTTAAGATAAATAGCTCTTAATTAAAAGGGACAAAGTGATTTACAATCGGTTCATTTCTAAGCAAATATTTTTAATTTATTTAAATAGCACTATTTCAGTTGTGAATATTATGAAATATTTTCAAAAATGTTCATTTGTTTTATAGTATCTTATATAATTATATAGAATCATAGAATCATTTATGTTGGAAGAGACCTTTGAGATGATCAAGTCCAACCGTTAACCCAGGACTGCCAAGTCCATCACTAAACCACATCACTAAGCCCCGCTTCTATGCGTTTTTTAAATACCTCCACGGACGGTGGTTCCACCACATCCCTGGGCAGCCTGTTCCTATGCTTGACCACCTATTCTGTCAAGAAATTTTTCCTAATATCTGATCTAAACCTCCCTTGGAACAACTTGAGGCCATTTCCTTTCATACTGTTGCTACTTATCTGGGAGAAGAGACCTACCTCCACCTGCCTATAATCTCCTTTCAGGTAGGTGTAACTCCATTTACTACCACTCTCTACCCCTCTACATAGCTGTCTTATATGTACGAATGGAACCAAAACCTTTTATCTTCTATTTACCTACTTTGTATTTAAAAACTGACCCAGCTGAATACACATGTCTTCTTTAGAACCCCAATCTTAAACCTTGCATAAATCTTAGGGCATAATTTTCTTTAAAAAAAAATAATTACAAAAGTGCAAAACTTTCAAAATGTCTTAAAAGATGGGACTTCTAAAGAAGACATCCAGCAAAATCAGGGGAACTCTCATTTGCTCTAAGTACTGAAGAAATACTTGCCATAAGTGAGTAACATGAACCTTGTATTTTGTGAAAGGAGATGAACTCATTTATTGTTACCACTGAAACTAGGAGAACATCCTATATTCTGTTCAGAGAGCACTTAGCAGTTTTGCGGTGCTACCGCGAAAAAAAATTACATCATATATTTTTATTAAGAGATGCAGTACTTACACAATTCTTGTTTTCTAAAAGTTATACTCCTTGACATGTATGTAATCTGCTTTCAGCATTCAAAGAGCAATTATTTCCTTCTTGTCACAAAATACATTTGAAGCTAACATGTATTGGCCTTACATCCACCTGGACTTAATAAGTTTTGTAAAAACAATTCTATTACCAGCAAGAATTTCTAGAGAGTTGTATCCCAGGATTCTGTCCCACAGAAGCAAGAGCTGATCTGTAGCTAAATAACCAGAAAATGCTCGTACCATCCATTTAAACGAAATTCGTAGCCTGAAAACAAGTGATAAACAACAGTTACTGTATTTGTTTCCCACAATGATCAGTCAAATCCTCTACAAATTGAAAATATTCTATTATTCTTCTGAATTTCTCTTCGAGAAAGAATAGCCATTTTCTCTTGCTGCTTTAATAATCAATATTTTCCTTTGCAACAATCATCAGAAAACTATTTAGCATCTTGTTTGACAAAGTACTATATAATTAAAATATTCTGACCAAACAATCAGAGCAGAGGGATCTTCAGCTATTATCACCCCCAATGTTTCATCCTTTCTGCAATTATATTATGATGAATACCAATTATACCAGCAAGATTTTCAGGTTCTATTGCACTTGGTGCCATGAGTACACTACAGAATAACAGTCTCTTGCTCTCTTCCTTTCCAGTAGCTTCTGCTGCAACTAACATATCTCTGTGTCCTTTGTCCTCTACGAAATAAATCACTTAGTTCCATCAGATCTGACATGAATAACTGAAACTTAGCTGAATAATGTAGTGTTCCTCGTAGAGCAATTCCCCTCACTCTTTCACAGAACTTACAGAAGAAATGCACAAAGCACATACACACCTTAGACAAAGGACTCCAATTGACTTTCAAGGAAAAACAGCACACTGATGTTTTTGAATAATTTTCCATATCTTTTAAATTAAAATACTACAGAACAGCATTTCCAGAACAATGAATCTTCAACATCTGTAGTCAGAAAGATGTACTTACGGCTGAGCCCCAATTTCTCGAAGGTGATAAAAAAGCTGGGGCAGATGGGTTTGTAGAAGAGTCTCAAACAGCAAACACAATGACACAATGCCCTAATGAAACAAGATCATATCCTGAATACTAACACTCACCCTGCCAATCTGAGAAAACAGTATCAGCATGTAAGTATGCATGATTTTTTAATTCAAGCAATAAAACACTATTAATGATACAATACACAGCTCAGGTAAGCAGGGCACAAGCAACTCTAATGCCTTCAGTCACTAATTTTATGTATATATGAGCAATGTAATATGTTGTGATAGTCCCTTTCAGCTGGAAGTTACTTATGGTATTTGTATGTCAGGCTCTAAGTACTTAGCAGGTTATTATAATATGACCTACTTGAAATACTTCCACTTTGATGAAATAGACCTCAGTTGCACTAAAAAAAAAAAATGATGTGAGAAATAGTATCTCACTAAACTAAACTAAAGTAACTAAAACCAAATAGCAATGGGGATAACTATGAAAAAGCTAAATGTAAACGCATTTTTAAATTTCTTTTTAAAATTACCATGAAAATGAACAGATTCTTGTCTGACCCATTTTCCTGCTTTTAATGACTGAAAGCACAATGCAAAGCCTTGAAATGGTATATCAAGAATAGGATTTTCTTTTAACCAGGAAGTGTTTTCAGAAAGTACTATAGCTATTCAGCAATTTGTGAAGGAGGGAAAAAAATATTTACTAAGTTTTATTTGTCAAAAACAGAAGATAAACCGATTTCTACTATTGTCTTACATTCAAGACAGCTTGTCCTGGTCATTTGTTATTTAAATTTATCTAGCACATGCTGACACACACAGATACTTGAGCTAAAGAAACAGATGTTAACTTGATGTCACTGAAACAGGATCTGTATATATATATGACTGCGTTTTAGTCCCTCCACCCCAGAAAATACTTAAGTGTGCACTTACATGTCATTAATTAAAATGAAAATGAGTATGCATTTATGTGACTTCCTGAACTGAGAAACCTATTACATAAAAGACTTGACTCAAAAAACTACCCACACCCTCATAAATTGAGAGAGCTGTATTATTTTTAAATACATGATGTTCGATAGCAAAGACTATAATTGACATAGAAAACAAAAATATCTAAACTGGAGTTACCTAATAATTTTCCCAAGCTTGCCTGAAATATTTTATTATATTTAAAAGGATATATTTCAATCACATAGAAAACCATGCCACTGCATATTATTGTTCCATAGCAAACAGAATATCAAGTGAGTGGGTTTTAATTCCTAATGAACTTACAGAGGGATGAGAAGAGATGGAATGGAGTCTGAAGAAAAAACGCACATACATCTCACGGAATATCTGATACAATTTGGAAGGTTCATGGTACAGAAAACAAAGTGGAGCAACTGAAAGGATAAAAGAATTATAATTGACTCAACACTGTAAACTTCTAAAAGAGTTCAATGATTAAGTGCATGAAGTATGAGGAAAACCCAAGTAATTTATAGTAGTACAACTTACAAAAACAACGCTAAACCAATTATTAAGAAAGAAGTATTTTATAATACAGTCTATCATTTGACTTCAATAGTTAAGAAAGGGAGTACAATACAGTCTAGGTAATAGTTCTATATATTTCAAGTATCTAAACTAGTTAGACCCTGCTTACTACAATGCTGGCTTCTGAAACAATAGAAATACACTTTAAGGATGGTTTCTCTGGGGTTTATAGTAATCTATAACTTCCAATGTGCCCTTGGGCTAGTGACCATCTCTGAATTGGTTCCCCATTTGCAAGACTGGAATAAGTTTGCTGCTTGAAGATAAGCATTGTCAAAACTAAAATATTTTAAAAATAGCTTTTAGTTGCCACAGTAACATCACATAAGTATGACAAACTGACAGAGAGCTGTATTATCTGAAAACCATGGACATTTAGTAGTTTATTGTTTAGAAGCTTTGTAATATACCTGATTCAAAATAAGAGTTGGCTACATTTGTAAAGCAGCAGTTCTCAAACTTTTTTACAATCAGTCCCTTTTTCCTTTTTGTAGAAGTCTAGCATATGGATAAATCTGTTGTATGTATATGCTGCACAAACATAATCAGTTCCTTCCAATTGCTACTCCATTCATTTAATGCATGTTTTACAGACAGTTGTTCTATATCAGGGGTCCTCAAACTACGGCCCACGGGCCAGATACCCCCCCCTCTCCAGGGTCCTCAATCCGGCCCCCGGTATTTACAGACCCCCCCGCCCTCCCCGCCGGGGGTTGGGGGGGGAAACCAAGCAGCCGCAGATGACTGCCTGCCACTGCATCCGCGCGCCGGCCCCCTGGTTAAAAAGTTTGAGGACCCCTAGTCTATATACATTTCTGTAAACAGCCTTTTTAGCTATCCACTCATCACATCTACTGCCTCATTTTACAGGTGCATTCATTATGGATGACAACTTACATTTTAACACACTCACAGTTTCTATCTCTACATTCACATTCCCTTCTAGTTTTATTTACACAAAGCTAGGGATATGAATACATTTACCTGTATACATATGTATATATATGCACATAGATATATGTACTTTTTTATATATATATATATATGGGTGTATGCATATATCAATTCATTTTCACATATATATATATATACACATCTGAGAAGGTGGCTTAATAGAAAGCAGTAGTGTATGTGTATGAGAAGTGGGATGCCAAGGCAAGGTGAGATGTCCACAGAAATGTGTATTTACAGAGGGGTAAGAAAAGCAGAGGGTGTTACTAATGCGTATGCTTTTAATGACTGAAGATGGAGGTGGAAGACTTGGCAGCATGCATATGAACATAAAGGCCAGGAGGATCACAGAACAGTGCCTGACAGTTGGCACCCTACAAGCGTATGCATGTGAACACGGAAAAGTGTATAGGATTTACATACAGAGCAGCTGCAAAGCTGCCTGGCAGAAAAGGACCTGGGGGTACTGGTTGATGGCAGCCTGAACACGACCCAGCAGTGTGCCCAGGTGGCCAGGAAGGCCAATAGCACCCTGGCTTGTATCAGTGTGGCCAGCAGGACAAGGCAAAGGATTGTCCCCCTTCATACTTGGCACTGGTGAGGCCACACCTCAAATACTGTTTCGGGCCCCTCACTTCAAGAGGGATGCAGAGGTGCTGGAGGGTGTCCAGAGAAGGGGAACAAAGCTGGTGAAGGTTCTAGAGAACAAGTCTTATGAGGAGCAGCTGAGGGAACTGGGGTTATTTGGTCTGAAGGAGACTCAGGGGGGAATTTATTGCTCCCGACAACCACCTGAAAGGAGGCTGTAGTAGGTAGGTGGAGGTAAGTCTCTTCTCTCAAATAACTAGTAACAAGACAAGAGGAAAAGGACTCAAGTTATGCCAGGGGAGGTTTAGATTGGGTATTAGGAAAAATTTCTTGACAGAAAGGGTGGTCAAGCATTGGAACAGGCTGCCCAGGGATGTGGTGGAATCACCATCCCTCGAGGTATTTAAAAAACATGTAGAAGCGGTGCTTAGTGACGTGGTTTAGTGATGGACTTGGCAGTCCTGGGTTAACGGTTGGACTTGATCTCAAAGGTCTCTTCCAACCTAAATGATTCTGTGATTCTAGATAAAGATCCAGACACTTCCTCCTATAGCAGCACAGCATAGAATACACAGAATGCTCTGCTTGGTCCCAGCTACTGTACCCATAGCTTGGAGTTAATTACTGTGTTTCCGCTGCCTTGTTTTTCAGCCTCCCTCCTTCTCACATCAGACATGTTCTGAGCCCTTGCACAGAGAGGGCAGGAGGGAGGGAGGAAGCTCACACCCAGTTTCAGAGACGCTGTTCTCAAGGGCAGAGTCAAATCCAAACATTTTGAAAAGTGGTGTCACACACAAAAAGTGAAAGCTTCCTAGTCAGTACCTAAGGAAGAATTTGTAACTCAGCTGTTCTTTACTTCAGAGACTTAAGATTCCTTATTCAGGTTCAAATTTGCATTTTGTATTTAAATTGCCTGATTTTAATGATTAGCAAAACGTAGCATTTTAAGTATAAACAAAACCTACTTGCCCTGTGATACCACAAACACCTTTGATAAATCAAAGAAAAAAACTGAAAAGCTGTAACAAATAGTCTTACACTGTTTTCTGCATTAGGTGCATTGTTACATCTGAGACCTGAGGAGATTTTTCTGCTCATTTTCTAGAAAACTTGTTGATATTTGAGCTTTCATTTATGCAGTAAATTAGCAACCATTCCATTATTTAATGCTCCTTTAACATCTGTTCTAGGCAAATGGATACATCAACAGGCCTTTCACATAATTCATGTTTTTAAGAACTCTTCACAGGGAACTTAGTCTATCCAGAAATAAAACACAAGAAAAGAGCACTCTGTCTACAAACTTTATCCCTTTATTCATATACATTAAGATGCATAGCTCAGCTATTAGCTCTCAAAGAAGGAACTCCCACACAGTAGCAAGCTGTAATTTAAGTAAACAGAAACACCTGGAATTTTAAAAGTTGTGTACAACAGTCTTCATATACAAAGAAACAGACTATACACACAAGTTTAAAAGTTGCGGAAAAGCACATGCAGCTTTAAACTGCAATGATAAAAAGCAATACCGAGGTTTTAAGAGTTTACGAGTCACACTTACCATACATAGAAAAGCCATGAAAAGGAATTACACCTAAAAAACATAACATATTTTTTAAAATATTTATTTTTATGCATGTAAAAGAACTGTATTTGCCCCCCAGTTTCTACATTGGCAGTCATTCTGCCTACTATAGGAACAAAAATATTTCCTTATTATGGCATGTGCAGTCTTGGATCTCAATCCTGTAAATATTTAAACACATGCCTAAACACATGCTATAGTTCCTAGAAAGTCAAGTAAAGCTCCATTTTCATGAGGTTATTACATATAAGCTTTGCCGAAATCAGAACCTAATTTCAGATAAATGACAAGGCTTAAGTGTCATGCACCGACAAGGAGCAGAAAAAAAGGAGGCCAAGACCTCTAGTAATTCATGTTATACTCTGCTAAAACACTTAGATGACTTGGCAGTTGTATCATGAAAGTTTTCTCCTTTCCAGCTCCCATTCATTAATTTTCATATAGGACTGGTAAGAAGCTGCTGCTTTAGCAAAAGGTTGTAAGGACAACGCTTCATGGCTACAACACTGCAAAGAACTGCAGAGGCAAAAATGGAAAAAGGGGGAACAAAAGCATGTGCTACAACCGACACCACTGGAACACAGAAGACATAGAAGACAAGGCCAGAGACGTAGATTTAAGAGTGGTGTCATAAGGCCTTGAAAGCAAGAGCAGAGCTTGAACTTAAAATACAAATGCAGTGCAAAAACAGGGAAAGGATTCAATAGACGGGGATTGAAATGGTCAAAATAAAGAGCTGAAAAAAATTTGAGTAACTGAAATAACAACAGCAATGATTTTAACAAAATTATGTAGATTAGTTAAGTCTGAATTTTTTAAATGAAGACAAATTTTGAAAGGAAAAAACTTTAAGGTGTGGTTTGTTGAGTACTGAAAAGCTGGAGGCCAGACAGTTTCAGCATGTACCATTCAGATCCTCTAAGCCGTGACACAAGGCTGGAACACAAACTGCTGCACCAGAGGTTGTTTTTCCCTCTCCTTCCCACACAGACAAACTCCATATGTGACTACTAACACCAGGCTGTATGTGGTTTTGGAGTAGCTTCAGTCCAGCTTACTCCTTTAAATTAATGAATTTTGCAGAATAACATGAAAACATAAGTTGTAATAGAAAAAGAAGTTATCATGTATTACAGAAAAAAAATCCTCTATCTTTCCAGTCTACCACTAGAGGAGGTGATAGTATAATTCTTACCATTTGGAGGATAGAAAACAGCGTATTCTTCCATTCCAAGTTTTCCTGTGAATCATCAAACCACAATTAAAATGTGATTAAACTGTTAAAAGGTAAAAAGATTTAAATTAGAAAGGTAGCATCTAAGTTACAACTATAAAAATCATTAATTACGTTATTGACCATTTAATATTTTCTAAAACAAGGAAGCAATGCAATAGGACAGGTATGGTGTCAGAAATAAAACTCAAATGCAGCACCAATAAGGGAGGATGACAATCAGCAAAAAATAAGGAGAAAGATTTCAGCAATGCTATACCATAGAGATTTTATTTGGGTGTATCTCAGGAGCTCTAAAGGTGTTTTGCTGCGGACTTTGAAGACAGTGAAGTTCCATAAGCAGATACGGTAAAGGGGATAAGTCTGCCATGCTGTGGCAGACTGTCCGAGGGACAGGAAAAGCATTCACAAAGAGAGAAGAACAGATAAAAAATATTCAAGGCTTCACTAAGCCTGCAACAGAGAGGAAGATGGATGGTATAGTTTCGCTACAACAAATTATTTAAGTAATCTTTTGCATACAAAGATACAAAGACAATCACTAACAATACAGACTAACCTTATAACTTTTTATCTTCCCTGCAAAATGAATGTTATATTAGTTAACTGTATTATAACTATAGAACATAATCATATAAAATCCACTATTAAAAATCAACTATTTATTTAGAAATACAGAAGTGTCTTTAAGAATAATTACAACTAATTAAAACTTGTTATTATTTTTGTTTTAAAATCAGAAAATGCAACTAAAAAGTGTAATTACTTATATGAAAACTTATACAATAGTCAGAGATCCCCTAGATCTCTGTGGTTTTGTTCACTCTACACAGAAGAATTTAGCACAGGAAATTTCTTGTCAGATTCAGTGGAATCCGGATTTAAATATTTTCCTATAGGATGAATTGACAGAATTAAATTCAAAATTGGCCTGCAAAGCTCTTGCCTACTACCCCATAAAATAAATCCAGTATTTTCTGATTACAGAAAGCAGTTGTTTCATTAAACTAAAAAATATTCTTTACTTTTCCTTTCAGTAGTTTTCTTGCTGTAAAGCCCGGAGTTGTAATCTGGAAGGAGAGTATTTTTAGTATAAAGTACAACTCTTGGAAAAGTAGCCAAAAATAGGATCTACAAGCCTTTTAGATTTACACTGCACAGGTTCAGCAGAGATTTAGATTTCAGTAACTTCATTCCCCAGATTTGTCTAGGAATAAGTAGGATGTTCCCCATAGCTGTGTTTCTGGGCCGCCATGGCTCTGTGCCTGAAGTGAGACCTGGGATCCCACTGCTGTTCTGCTCTCCGGTCAGCCCTTTGCTTGTTTCAAGAAGCAGGTAAAGAAAACCCCCAGAGAGAGAGAGAGAGACTGAGAATACCTATGGAGCATTAAAGGAGGAAGAACAAATTTAGAAAACAAACATTGTTTCTAGTGACATAAGAAGCAGCAAGAGGAAAACTGTCAGCAGAGATCCTGTTCAAAACCAGTACTTGGTATGGGGATCACATTTGGCTAAATACATTGGCATGAGGGAGCAAGGAAGAAAATGAGAATGTAGAAGGTACATGGAAAAAAAAGTGATTGGGTGGCTGAATGATTCAAGAAGGAAGACAAAACTAAGAACCTCTGGGTAAAGCCAAGGCAGATGAGGATCTAAGAAGCAAGGAAACCGTCAAGAGGCACAGCATTAAAAGTTGACAGAAAAGTGAACTGAAACAATAAATTTAAGATTGTTAAGAAAACCAAGATTCACATGAGAAATTAAGCCAAAGAACATCCAAAAGTAAGCTAACACTCTGGAAGATGCCATGCTTTGAAAAAAATCAGTATAAGTCTGCTTGGTAGAGTTCAGACCTTCAAACCGAGGCCACAGTTCTTCAGCAACATGTTCTGCCCCTGTCTACGAATATCTGCGAAACTCACTGCTTTGGGAAAGTATCATCCTACCACCACTTCGTAAAGGACAATATTTAAATTTCTAGCTCTGATGAAGACAGATGTTGCCAAGATTTTACCATATTGTCATAGTTCTGTGTCTAATTTATTTTCATAAAACACTGGAGAATTATGTACAGTAAACTACAGTAAAAGAACAACATTGCAATCTGGTCTTCATGCAATCAGCTTCTAAACTGTCACAATCTGTGCAGATGTCAACTGGATACATGAAGTTTATATTAACATTCTTTTAAATGTAGTCTAGCAGATGTAATGAACATAAAGCAAATTCACATATTCTATTACTGCAGCAGTCAACAAAAATATATACAGTCTTCCTTAGAACAACTCTTTTTACCTCGTATGTATGATTTGGGTGGGGTGGCACTACTGTAAGTAAAGTGCTCCAATACAGATGTATCTCGGGAAAAACAGAGTAATACCTGTAGAAGAGACAGTATGTAAAAATCAGTTGACAAAGCAATGTCAAACAGATGTAAAGACCTGCACTAATTAGCATCTATTACATGCTATTGAAGACAACGAATAAGGTTGAAAGCTCTTGACTATCTTAATTTACTTTCCTGTTCAAATTTCCAGGCTCGCTTTGAACTTGCTACAATTTTACCTTCATATTCATTTGTTGTCAGCAAAATATCCATGTTCTCCAACCCTCCTCTTTGCCTCAGCATGGGTTTATCCCCTTCTGTCACATCATTAAGTGACTGCACGTGCAACTGGTTGCTTTGACATCTATTAGATTATTTTTCTACTCGGCTACTATAACCTGGGAAAGTCCTAGTAAGTGAATAAGTGAACTAAACATTTACATTTTCACATATGTGTGTTTTCAGAAGACTGATCCTTACACTCACTTTCATTCCCAGGAGCTTTACTGATTGCTTACACAATACCCAGTTCTTTCAAAAAGCACAGATTATAATATTCACTTTGTATCCCTAAGTTCTGAAATGCACATTGTATTTTGTAAAATATATTTGTATTTTTTACTGTTTACATGAATGAAAAATCCAGTATTCCCAGAAATTGCGTATAAAATTAAATAGCAAAAAACATTTCTAGAAAAATTAACAATAAACTCATCACATACGCAGTTGTAAAAATTGTAATAATTAGTACTGTACTTTAAAATTTTCATGTTTTCATGCATTGAAATACTGCACTACCAAGAATGTACACAGGAGGGCAGAAGTAAGACAGACTTCAACTTGCTGCTGCCTCTTCTGCCAACCTTACACCCTCTCTGTTCTTGCAGGTTTTAAGAGTTTGTTTGTTTGTTTTATGCCTGTCCCAAGGCATAAAAGGAAGAAACGTTTTAGATGGTGTATAATTTATTGTAAGTAAAAATGAATGGATTTTTCCTTCACCTAATTATTGCAAACATTTTCCAGATACCAGCATTTGTCAAAAGGAAACATGCAAAACTGAGACACTATCATTTGAACAACATAGCTTTTTTATTTTTTGCAGAAAGCAGGTCATATTTTGAGACTTCTTCCTGGTTTGAACCTCAAAACTATCTCAGATACAAACATCATTTAAAATATAAATAGTTGTATTATCTTAAACAGTTTAAGCTAAATATTATTCTTGCACAAGACACAATCATTTTCAGAGCTGCCAAAATACAGCTGACAATAACAATACACAGGCAAGCGTAATTCTCTGTATATGTTAACTGAGGTGAAAGAAAAAGAAACTAATCTAAAAAGGGCATAAAATATGTTCTTTCATAGGGGAAAGAACGTAACCTTAATTTGAGGCCCTCTTTTTTAGGAATACGGTGTCCAGTACCAGTATCTGGAAGTCTTTAAATTAAGACTATGCGTCTACTCAAACAGAAATTACGACTACACTTAAAAACTGCTGGGGGAGGTTTCTTTGCATGTATTCATTATGCAGGATGTAAGACTGAGGTATTCAAATTGAAACTCTGGCCTGAAATAATGAATCTACAAATTTATTAATTATGTATTATTTTTCTCATTCACAAAAATGATAATGCTAAAGAAAACATGACACAAATCCCTTTCTAAGTACAGAAATGTTTGGAAAACTACTGGATATTTATAATCAAAATTGAAAGGAAACCCATTGAATTCAAAGGACTGAAAAAGAACAAAGCCAAAGCTTTCATCAAAAAGAAATTACTGTATTAGAAGTAACTGTATTCTATTTCAGTAGTTATTAAGAAGTAATAAAAACATGCAAACTTTGGGATAAAGAAAGCAAAGATATTAAAGGAAATAAATTACATTATTTCATAGTGTTCTGCCCAGAAAGGACTGCATGTTACTGAAGAGGTACCAATAATCCAACCAAATACACTCATTGTTATTTCATGCCCAAACTTTCTGGTTTTGATGGATGCTTTATCTGTTAGGTAATACACAGACAAATGCCACACTCTGCTCAGTGACTTGGAAACCTGAAAAGGCAGTAACTAGTCATGAAAGAAAACCACAAACACAGTGCAAACATAGAATTTATCAGGTTTAAACTAACATATTCATTACCTATTTTATTTAGCCAATATTTAATTCCAGTTATTATATGAAGTCAATAAATAAAATTCCATATCAAAGTGACTCATACTGCAGAATTTTTCCAGGGGCCATAGAACAAAATCATTTGGCAGCAATGCATTTGCAAATTAGGTTGGAAGAGAAAATTATCAAGGAAAACTGATAACTTTCTTCTAGAAAACAGCCTGAGCAACAAACAAAACTAGAGCAACTAATAATTAGAAGTTAGAGATAATTCTTTGCCTCAAAGCCTTGCAGTAAAACTAGCTACTTAATTTTTCAAAGATTGTTGGTGACTCTCCTTCAAATTACTAAGGGTAGTTTCGTCCTTTTTGTGATGTTCATTCTGTAATAATTGTTTCAGCTAATATAGTTATATAAAAATTAAAATATTCAACTGTGCTAGCCATTTAGAATTATGAACAAAATCTATTTCTGATGGTCTTAAAACAAAAGATTGTAATAGTTCATGTTCATTCATAGATTATAATCCTGTGTCCACTGGAACTATCAGCTAATGACTAATTAATATGTCTTAGTCATCTATATAGAAGCAGAAATAAGAATGAGGTTTTCGCATCCCATGATGCAGAGATAATGTTACAATAATGAAGATCATCTTTGACGCTTAAAATCAAGAAAAACTTCTACATGTAAATATTTTAGTGAATAAATATCAGTGAGTTGTCAATTATGTAGTCACTTTTTGAATTCTAATTCAGAAAAAAATTCAGACATAAATCTTAATATTGTAACTATTTTTAAGTAAAAAAGTTTATCATTTCATGAGGTTAAAATTTTAAGTATTAATGTTTAAATGCTTATTACACTAAATATTATATGTAGACATGACTGAATATTATTCTTAAATAGTAACACATATTTTTATATCTATATGGGCTAAACAGCATTAAAGACAGTTAAATTCTTAGTTAAATTACTAGCAGTTTTACATACTGCTGTCAAAGAAGAAACCATTTAGTTTCACATAGCTCTAAAACAAAAAATCAAGCAAGTCTAACCTAACAGATGTAACTAATGAAATTGAAAGCACTGTGGAAATTGTATGTTTGCTGCATGACATTTATGTTGACGCTGCAATCAACTACACATTAGGAAATTCATAAATGTAATCTCCTTCTATTTAAGGGCATTTGACAGGCAGCAACGAAGATAATTCTTCATAAATTAGCCGCGTTCCCCATTGCTAGAAGCAGCTCCAGAATGTGAACAATACTAGAAGAACCATGCATATCACTGCCTTATTCAGAATCAATGTCTTAAAGTTAAAAATATGTCACTGAAATATTTTTTATGCTTATTGTAGTAGGTCACTGTAAAGCAGTTTTGGGTTTGGTTGGGTTTTTTTGGGGTGTTGTTTTCTTTTTTTAAACTGGAAGCCTGAATATACTGCAAGTCTTAATTTCTCCATATGTCACAACTGTTAATAATTTTGTTAGTGCAAAGCTGGAAAGGAGAAGAATACGGCTGACTTTGCATTTTCTGGCTTACTGCATTGAAAATACATTGTGTAGGGTCCTTCAGAGTAGGAGTTTTAGAAGTCCGTCCTGCTTAACCTGTTTAAGTGTACAAAATCGTTATTCAGATGCGAAAATATATGTAATACAGCAAACATGCATCTGTCTAGGGTCCCACTGTATTCTGCCTACACGTGAAACAAAGGCAGTCCTTACTCCAAAGATGCTATAATCCCACATTAGTATACTTTCTAGCTTTTCTAAGAAAAAAATAGTTACATACCTGATATAAATAATCCTCAAATACAAAATAGTAGTCATCGTTGCTTGCTGTCAGCTTTACATCCTGTAATCAAAGAACACAGCAGTTGGAAGCCAAAAGACATCTTTTCAGACTCCCATAGAAGCTAAAGATAACACAGTGGTAGAAGACACTGTTTCACCATTGAATCATGAAAGAGCTGTAGTTAAGCATGTAGTCCACATTTTTAAAATAAAAAGCACTATATTAACTTGATAATTAAAGTATCCAGAATTGAAACTTGAAATTGAAGTGGTTTGACCCCAGTGCTTTCTTCCTTGCAAAACCAGTTCCTCAAATGAAGTAACCATTTCTTTATGACATAATGGCTCAACTCAAACAGATGCGTTACACAAGAGCCAACACAAGCACAATGAGAGAATTTACAATAATGAATTCACACTGATTATTCTTAGACTCCTTAAAACCAAACCATCTAAGATTTTCTTTGTTAAAAAAAACCCAAGATACTTGTGTAATGAGTATACAAATCACTTAATCACTGTTTAGTGAATTACTTACTTTGTATATCAGGCTGTCCACTAAAAGGTCATACTGAATCACATTTGACTTAAGCTGTTCATAGTACAGGATATCCTAAAATTAAAAATAATGTAATCATCAGTCTGAGAAACAACTTTACATTTAAACCAACAAAGCCAATTTTTAACAATTAAAAAAAATTATAAGCATGTATTCAGCTGAAAAACCCACTGCATAGTTTACGAAGCATTCTATCATAGTTTATTCTAGTTTAAGCTCCAAGGAATGAGGCAGATAATTTTATAATGTCTCAACTACCTCCCCTTCAGATAATTAATAAAATGAGAATGAAGGAACTAGTTCAAATCAAGATGGTCTTGGAAAATTTATTGTTCCCATCATTGGTTTCCTGCATGTCTACAGAACATACACAAGGTGAAACAACATGGAAGAATCAGAACAAACACTTCTCTGCTTTTGCTTATTCTATCACTTTCTTTTTTAGAAAGGGCTTGCAAAGGAAAAAAAAAAAGAATTAAATGTCACACTATCATCATGTAACTCCTAAACACCTCTCTGCCATTATGCCTACAACTGAATAATGGTTTCAGATGGATTTGGAATAATTCATAAACTAAACCAGCAGTCCCAAAGCTCCTTTCCCACTTCACAAAACTTTCGATCTCAATGTGTCTCTATGGACACCACACAAATACTTGCACATTCCAAGCTTTACATAGTATTTACTGCTGATTTCTTTGCAAAAAGGTTATCTCTGGAGTAAGGATGTAAAGATCAAATGGGAAGTAAAATGGTATTTTGAGAGTGAGAGAATGGAGAAAGAATGAAGAAGAGGCTAGAGAACATTGTAACTGTTCTTTGTATGAATCCAAAACAGAGAAGTGGTGAATAGTACACACCCAGAAATTATTAGAATGAATACATTCTTAAACTATTAAGCTGAAAGGAGGACAAAAGATGTATTTATTAGGTACTGATAACTACCACAGGGAAAATATTTACGTTTTTCTTTCTGAGAAATAAAAAGGGGAGGTAAAAATACTACACTATTTCTTTAGGAAGATCAGACATAAATATTTAATAAATGTAAGCTATTTGCAGTATGAATATAGCAATTTGTTCTTAAAAGATACAGAGAATTACTCTAATATTCAAGTCACAATGTTAAAGCATCAATACTGTAGTCTAATTAAGTGTAACACTGCCAAATGAGCAATGTCTGAAGTATTTTTTGCCATCTCAAATGATTATACATACTAGAACAGAAAGAGCCAATAAGAAAAAAACCCACAAAAGCTTCTTTTTCATGCTAAGCAGACCGCATGATTAACTAACTGTTTCTGCTGTACATGCAAGTGCTCCTGCCTAAGAAACAGTACAATGAAACTCATGGCTACAAGGGTACTAGGTAACACAACTACTAATCTATTGTAACTTGAGAAAGAGATTATTAGAATCTCATGCATTCCTGTTATCATTTCCTAGCTTTTAGTTCTCTAGAACTGCTTTGAACAATTGATAAAGGCTATCTGGAAGAAGGAGATTAAAGAGGTATAAAGGAAAAGAGTGATCTTTTGTTATGCACATATGGACCACGCTTTACACGCAGAAACAAGTTTTCTTATTAAATACTTTCACCTAAGGTCACACAGTGGCTCTAAGCCACAAGCTAATGTTATCACTAGCCCAGTGTTTTGTGTTAACATTCTCCTTCCTCTAATAGAAGGCCATTCAATTATGTCATACATTTGCTTACAAGAGTCCATAGATTTTCCTATTATTATTAAAACTATTGTAAAACCACAGCTAAAAATGAATCACTTAAGTACATGGTCCATTCATCTTGACAGTCAGAATAAATCAGTATTAAGTTTAATTGCTGATGATATATTCACACTTAAAATAGACTTAGTGATCTGGTATGCAAGAAAAAACTTTACTGAATGTATGAAGAACAGATTTCTGTACAAGAAAAAATATTCCTAAATGATGCTCTACTGAACTGACATAATGAGTTTAGAGTGCTAGTTTCAGTTGAGTTTTGTTTATGGCATCACACTGAACTATGATTGTTATGTCATTAATTTCTTAAAATGTTTATCAGCTTCCCATGCCTTAATTCAACTGCATTATTAATTGAAATTAAAGAATCATGTTAATGGCAATTACGTATAAATTACAGTTTACGCCAATAGCCAGTGAACAGCAGCCTTCACAGAAGAAAAACAGAAAACTGCTGCAATTTAGAATAAATAGGTTTAACCAGAACAGAGGATTTGCTATTTGTTAATCCAGATCAATACATGTATTTAAACCATTTTGTAACATTTATTTTTGTTTTAGCAAAGGTAAAGTGTACCCTTCAGACTTGTGTACTAATTTTAGAAAACAACCTACATATTGGAATATGGGGCAAGTACTGTCTGCGTTAGAACACAGATTTGAATTACTAAGCCATAACCAATAGGACATACAGATTCTGAAATATATTTCCTTCCTAATTTTCCTCCTTAATTTGTTTCAATTGGGGTAAATGTTTCAAGCAATCAAAAAGGTGGTAAGAATAAGCAACCTGATGTCTAGGGCACTGTCTTAAAAAGAGAGAACAACTGGGCTAAGATTCTTCAGCAAATCACAGAAACTGAATGGAAGTTCTTTATAATTCAGTTGAATACTTTCTTCAATCTGATTTTAAATTAAAGGGTCAACAGTTCATCAACTTATCTTTTTTCCAGAAAGAATAGTTTCTCCCTTTCTCTTACAAAAACTCACTAGGTCAACATTACTCAGAAAATCAAACACCGTTTGCTGTTGCTGTTAGAATTTCAGCATGAACTAAAATTTCAAACACAACTCATAACTCCACCATTAAAAAGTGAATAGAAAATTTACATTGCAAATATTAGCAGACTAAAACAATTCTTGAATATTTTAACAGCACAATAATTCAGTAAAAAGACTGGAAAGACAAGCTGTCCATCTGAACTAGAGCTCCTGAGAAAAAGTTTGGGGAAAAAAGTCATTAAAAAGGGACTTGCAAAGCAAGAACAATCATAACCATTCTACAAGTAAAGGCTTTAACTCATTACTTGTTATTCATCTTCTGTTAAGTTGCAATTTTTGTGATGCAAAATGATGTCTGGGCTTGGAATCATGCCAGTTTTTCAGCTGCAACTTGACTACAAGAGGATCTTGCCCATGCCTCTTGGTAAGATGAGGCTTGTGATTCATGTTGTATTAATAAATTTATTCCTAATATCTCAATCATGAACAAGATTGGTCACATATTTACTTTCAAGCCACATGACTTCTGCTCAGTGATCAGTTTTTCTCACACAGTGAGGAATACTTTTAAGAGCTTCATTCAGGCTTCAAAAAAGATTCGAGTCTCATTTTACTATTTTATTGGCTGTTTCTTCCCCCAGATGAGACAACTGACTACTACCAAGTTTCAGGACTGTCCAAGAACGCAGTACATTTCTTAATCTAAAATGTCTTCAATTATCCAACCCAAAATCTTACCATTTTCATCCAATTCGGCCTTTCTTCTGTGTCTGCCAAATCTTAACATAACCTTGATTTCTAAACGTCTTCCTTTTAAAAAGTGTGTTGCATTTTTATATAGACTGTAGCTTTTCTCAAAATTATACATATTTTATTTATACTGTACCTCCAAACATACTCATCTTTCCAGGCTGAAATATAAGTACATTTCAGGATTACAGTCCCCAGCCCTCTTGACCTTACAAAGCCACATACCAAAATTTCCACCCAAAAACCTCATACTGTATCCGCCTGAGAGCATAAGGAAAAGGGAGCTCTAAAAGTAGCTCACAGGCAAGAGAGAACAGTATCTTTCAGCAGCACCCAGAAAAGCTAGTTAAAGCAGAATCTGGTGATTCACTTTTTTTGAAATTAAGGTTTGGATTACTCAGCAGCCTGTGTGTGGGCACGGTCCACCTGTGGCCTGCCATGAAATCCCTGGCACTGGAGCTACACTCCCACCACTGAACTACAAGCAGCTCATGATTCATTTTTAGGTTACCCTCATCACTGGCTATCTATACTTGCCTCTCAAATTTAATGCAAGAAACGGGTGGGTGAAGCATAGAACTAGGAAGATGAAGACAGACTGACATTGGAGAGTCTAGAAAGGAGACACTAAGGTTTGTGGGAATTGGATGAAGCCTAAAGAATGGCAACCAGCATTAATTAAGTGACCTGAAGATTTTGGAACAGAAGTACCAGGAACAAGTACAAACCAAAAAACTAATCTGATTACATAAAGAGACAATGGACAAAACAGTGAAAGAAAGTCCCTCCTGGCAATCCTTCAAGACAATCCAAAGCTTATTCTCCTTTCATCAGACAACTGTGAAATCTATTTGTAAAGTACATCCTTCTCCAGTCAAAGATGATGACAGTCCATTACTGCTATGGGCTTCTCTGCTATCTGAATGGTATAGTGAGTACCTTACGCTACTGATCCTAGTCTAAAAAACCCTTCTGATAAGGCAGAGTTACATAATGCTCCACTACAAACTTACCACCTTGCCTATTTATTAAGTTTTTAAACCTAGGAAATTGCATTCAGTAAAAGCTGTGGTAAAGCAAAGCATTACTAATTTCTGCATGCTGGAATTTGCAGAATTAAGACTTATTTTCAACCCACTAGCTCAAAAAAAATTAGAGGGAAAAACCCCCTAAGAGACAATGAATAATTTTGGTTTCTAAGCACTGCTTGAATAGCACGCAGTGAATAAACAATAGGATAACACACCAACAAAGGAAAAAGAAATTTTAACAGATTCTCAGTAAGCATGTACCATCCATTTTGTGCAATCAATAAGGCAGACATCCCAGAGGAAAAAAAATGTGATTGTGTGATTCAAGATCATACAATAAAAAAAATATATATACAGCAAATTAGGCTGCTTGCACAGACAATATTAAATGTGACACTGTTCAGCTTTTAAATGTTTGACTTTACAACCTTAAAAATGCTCTTTTAACACAGTTCCTCGAAAATGTACCATTACAAAAGAAAACTAATCAACAATTCATTGCCAGGCAATGTGTTTATGCATTTCTAAATAATCTGGCATATACAGTTTATAGTTTATAATTCTTATGATTACAATGCTAGAATCATCCATTGCTTGGCTTTATATTAGCTTTATACAGAGGCTGAGCTTTACTGAATAAAAATTTCCAAACAACAATATTGGATGCTAACACACACAACGCTGCCCATACCAAACCCTCCTAATGTTTTCCATTAAAGAAAGAAAATGCACGGTTCTTATGAGTTAAAGATTCATACAGCTATAAACGTAATACAGCCTAAACAGCAAATCAGAAATATTACAGCAAGAAATCTCTGCAAACACACAATTCAATTCCAGCAGAGAAACAGTACACGGGAGGTAGAAAAAAGAAGTGTTAGATAAATCAATAAAATCTATATGAAATAAAGCAGATCATAAAGCAGCTACATGTATATGAAAACTGCTTTACTATACTTTACAAAAAATAAAGCAGTGCATTCAGTATATGCAAGAAGAACATCTTAGTGTTAACATTCTGGTAATAGTGACAGCCTTACTTTAGTGATACGCTAGTAAATGCAATGCTTAAAATGAACTATGGACATTCACCTTGTAACATAGCTATAGTAAACCACATGCTACCTGATCAAACCTACCTGATCTATGGGCAGTCTGCCAGGTCTCAGCCAGAAAGCCTATCCTTTTAGTGCATTTGTATTTTTAGTACCCAAAGTCCATAAAATAACTGCAACTTAGAGACCAGGATAACAAATACTATACTATGCTATGCAAAAATAGTCTTGGAAAATAAGATAAAAGGCTCCCACATCTGCTACATTAGAAGACACAGTTTGCGTTTAGCATGATAGAAAAACTTTCATATGCTCTTACATCACCAGCTTAGGCGATTTTCTCCAAGATAGTATATCTTGTCCACAGACTCGGTAATTTCTGTTCTTTGTGGGCAGGGTGGATTTTGTATTTTACTATTTTCCAATCCTTTCCTTCAACACTCTCAAAGTAGTGACAAATCCACAGTCTGCATCACTTCATCCATCCTCACTTACCACTTTTTTCTTGATGTTATCATTACCGTTTTCCAGTCACTTATCCTCATCTCCCTAGAGTTCTTTCAGCATCATCACAAAATACTGTCTCACCAATAACTCCCTGCACACAGTCTACTCAGTTCAGTCTCAAGGCTCTGGACCCTGTAGAATGTCTCCTAAATGAGAACTTCTATTGCACTGAATCTCGGAATACTGTACCTGCGTATAGTTTATTTTTCTTCTTTATCTATAGTTGATGAGTATCATTTGCTAAGTGCATAGAAAGTCATCCCAAGGTAAAATATTATGTTAATGAAAACGTTTTATCTGCCCTGATATAAATGTTCACATGCATCCTTGCAATAAGTTGGAGCTGAATTACCATTTACTACACAGCAAAGGCACATACATGATCAAACAGCTAACGCACTGTTCTCTGGTTTACTTAACAGTAAATTGATTTAATAACCTCACAGCAAAGGCTAACCTTTTGAGAATGTCTAAAATACTCACACTTCATGCATAGTATAAACGCATATTAAAACCAACTATAAACTCGAGTTAACTTTTTAAGGACCAAACAGTGTGGCTGACAAATATATCAATAGACAGACATAGCTGTTCCTCTTTAATAAAGGTAATTGTTGAAAATTGTCCATATGAATTTCAGGAAACAGATTTTAATAAATCTATTTCTGTAACAACTCATGCCTTACGTGAACTTAAATTGAAATATTTTATCATTTTTCTGATTATTATCTTTTGGTAATCAAAACAGAATACCTGGCTCTCTTATTCAATTCCATTTTCTACATGAAGATAAAAATATTTTTAGAGCATGCAGCATTTAACAGAATAGAAACAGATGCAATTTAACCAACAACATTAATTTCACACCTATATTCCTGCTTTCATAAAGACTTCTAAAATTCAAGCTGTTCCAATAATTTAAAATAACTTAAATATAGTGTTGAGCGCATTAAGATGTATAACATTACATTATCAACAGCTTTTTCTTCTATAGAAAATTCAATCTTCTATATAACTAGAAAACAAAAATATTTTATTTTTTCAAAAAGGAATAAAATAAGTAATTCTAATACCAGACCAAATAACTTCAACTCCTTACGTAAGATGTCAAATGAACAAGATTTACACTTCTTTTTAAGGGCATGATTGGACTCTGTAGTTACCAATAAATGCCCCAATATCACAAGAAAATGGCTTCATCCTCAAAGGACACCAGATACTATATAAGTCTCACAATTATGAGCACATTTACATGGATGCATGTTATTTTTTTATTGCAATAAAAGCCTTGCATCAAAGTATTCACATTCCTGCAAAGATTTAAATAAGAATTTAACTTTTAAATGTATATTAGATATATTGACTATAGCATGGCTTTGGATACTGCAAAAGATTTCACTGTTGAGGACCTGCATTAAATACAAGGTACTATGAAAAACTGCTGCTGTACAAGGGAGTATGAAAACAATCCACATCTTACTAGTTCCTCTTTATGTCTTTTTGATTGTACATATGTAGAGCATATGCAATAACATATAAAGTAATTTACAAGATTTGTACGTGCATATGATGACAAGTTCAAGTAGACAGGAAAAGGTATAGCACATCTTTTTGTAAAACTTAGCAAAGATAAGAGAGGTTCAGTCATCTTTCCAGGACTTTTTTCTTCTCCCCCTCTGAAAAACTCAGCACCATATTGGAAAACCTCAACTGAATATTCTACAGTATTTTGTTCATATATCTGTTAAAAAAATAGGGAACAGCCTAAAAGGCTTCAACACAGCATGGAGTTTTTCCAGGTGTGTGTATAGTTCTCATAAAATATTTACCAGTTTCTGTGACAACTCAGTAGAGCATTTCTATTTTGGAAAAAGATCACTAGAAGATATGTGCTTGCACTTTTGTGTTTTCACCTAGTCTTCGTATTTTACTCTCACTTTGCTCCTTACCTCTGGCTGATTAGAGATATTGAGAATGAGGGCCCACAGTTCAGGTCGGAGTGCTGTTGGACATCCCTGACGAACATATTGTTGAGCTGCAGCACTATCTTGCTCTGCTAAAACTGTAAGAAACAAAGCACGTAATGAATCGATGTAGTTTAAGACTTCCAAAGTTTATCAAACACTTTGATTTTTAACTTAACTAACCGGTTTACCATGCTGTAAAAATCAGCTAATAAGAAAACATCCAAAAGGTCTAGTTTCCACTATGCAATTTTGGAATAGTTCCCTGGGAAACAAGGCAATTGGTATTAATAACCAAGGCTGTACTACCTTCTGTCATAAACCAGCACTTAGTATGTATCTATGGCTGTATCATGGCTAGTTGCAGCTAATAGGCTGGCATCAAACAGAACAGCCAGCCATATATAGCCACAAAATACTCCTGTTTCACTGTAAGTGGTATCTCAGTTCAAATAGGAGATTGCCACTCACTTTGGGTTTTTGTCTCCCCTATTTTTATGTTAACTATACAGATACCTTCACAGATAATCTTGGGGCAATAATTTTCCATCTCAGTGTACTGTCACGTTCTCTCATTATTGGTATATGTACTCTGAAAGATACAGACTTCTCAGAAGATTTTGGTTTTCCTTCAGACAGACATAAAACAAATATTCTACTGTTGACAGGTTTGTTTAGATGGGTCATTGTTGTTAAGCTTTAGGCTACTTTGTCACAAGGGCCTCATCCTGAATACAGTACCATACATACCTTACAGCAGATTATCTCATTCCTTACTTGAAACTATAAACTTGAAAGATGTGCATCTTTAGCTATCGTAATCTGGTAGAAGTGTTGTTTCCCATTGAGGTTATGTGATTAACTGTTTCCTCATACCTGAAATGTCTTTCACAACAGAGAAATAGTGGGGACAATATTTCTGTGAGATCATCTAGACATTAGATAGGTATTGTACTGGTACTCAGAAGTTTCCAAATCTGTACCCTCTGATTTTTCTGAAGTCTCTCAGAAACAGCTTGCTTTTCTAAATTTCACTAAATTCGCTATTCACAATACCTGCCCTGACATGACTTAGAAGGATGAGAACTGGAATTACATGTCTATTTAATTGACTCCTCTCTCCTTAAACACTGAATAGACCAGTCTGTCAATTTTCTGTTTAACCTGCAGAGCTCTAACATAGATTATGTGATCCTTTCTTCCTAAACAAAGGCGGCAAAAAAAAATAAAATCCTACATTCCCCACAAAATTTTAGAAAAGACCATGATTTATCTCAGTGTCCATGAGCATTTACTTTATTTTTTCTTACTGAGACACAAAATACTAAAAAGTAGTTTTGCTATATACAAGATGGGTTTACTAAATACAGCAAAGAAAATTCCTCAGACTTGGCAATACCGCTAGTATAAAAGCAAAATTAATATATCAGTGGCAACCAAAGTCATAACCAACACTCAACAGAGCATGCAGTAGAATTCCCACTGAACGAACAGTTTATGCTCAAGACTCTTAAACTACATTTTTGCAGAATTTTGTGATTTTGCATATAGGAGAAGCTAAGACAATCACTGTAATAGAAGCTGCTCTACACAGACAAGAGATGAAGAGTAAGAATTACATTGTGGAGTTGAATGACTGGCTCAGGAAGTATCGATGGGGAATTTATTTGAAGAACAGAGATGGACAGTACCCTAAGGAATTCCTCTCAGATCAGAAAACAGATAATGAGGGGTAGAAAGAGGACCGCAAAAGGAGAAGTAAGAAAGAAAGGTTGCTGTTTTGTTACTGCAACAAAAAAATGGGATGGAAGACTTCTGGGATGGTATCCACTCTATTTTTTTTCTTTGATGGTGACAATGTTTAGCAGGAATCACAAAAGACAGTGAGAAGCAGATACTGATGGACTTCAAACATTCCTTGTATGTTTCTTCTATAAGCAAACTCAAGCTAATAAATTCTTCTTTCTTTTATCTTTCCCTTTCCTTTGTAGGTTATTTCTTACCCTACAAAAAAAAAAAAACAAAAAACAAAAAAAAAAACCCAAACAACCCAGAGCTTCTTTAATAAAAGCATTATACACAGACAAAGGAGTAAATTTTCCATAGTGGCTAATTATTGCAATATTTAGCAAATTCTGCAATTGCAAATAACCATTAAAAAGACTATTCTGATGCACAGGCGTAAATCCCATTACACTAATGAGAACTTTGTGTGCAGAGAAGGAAGTCCAGAGTCTTTTGATTTTAAAATGAAATTCAGTAGTGGTGTAAGTTATCACCAAAAAGTTACGTCTCTATGCTTCCTATTTAATTTTAATTAAGTATCTGTGGAGCTACTTATCCGATAGCTATTGGTACACTGTAAATGCTTGCTTTTCTGTCCCTGTCTACATTACAACGGTCTCTGTCTGTGTTAGTCTATCTGTTGTCATACAAATGGAGTTCGTCATCCAGTATGCAAAGAGCCAATCTCACACAAAGCTGAGATATCACTTATCACATGTCTGCACAGAGATGGGTGCTAGGTGGCAAATCCACAAAGCTAGCTCACCTCTTAACACATGGTAAAACATTTTACACTCTTCGAACAATTGTTTACAATTAGGTTTAGTCACATTGAATTCTCATTTGTTCTTACGAACCGGTTGACTACATGTCTAAATTTTTAAAATGCTATAATTTAGATGGAAGTTTACTGAATTCATTCCTAACTATTCACAGTTTATTAAAGATTAAATCAGATCCATACCTTTCTGTCCAACACGTACATGTTCATTTTCAAAGAACTCTAGAAAATACAAAAATGGTAAAAAATAAGTGAAAAAAAAGATACTCCAGCAAGTAATGCATTTTATATTTTTATTACATACCATTACGTTCAGCTGATTTTTACTGCTAATGTCACTAAAAATTACCCTGCATCAGCATCAATATTCTTTTTCAAAAAATAAGAAGAAATAATACTACAGAATTTTTTCTTGCCTGAGTGACACAAATACCAAAGCAACACTATACTACATGAACCTAGACTTTCAATTAGGTAAGTTTCCATTTAAAAAGAAAAATGACTTGATACTATAATGTTTTCCATTTATATATGGAAAGTCCATTTCAGAACCTGTTGCTACAGGAATAGATGCATACATGGAAAACCAACAGAAATTATGCACTATTTAAGCTGCTGTACATCAATATATGGATATTTTCTGTAATCTTTTCTTAAAGACAGTTATCTAAAAGATGTTTGAATATAAGCCTGTTAGTTGGCTTAAAATTTATTGAAATTTTCTGTGTTTTTGGAGACAGACAATTTGGTTCTTTACATGCTGAAGTGTTCAAACACACCGAAATTAATACCTTTTCACATTAAGGTGGCAATTTTAAATCTTCTCCAAATCTGTCTCTTCATATTTACAATGTTTTCTATTATTAGCTGTAAGTTGCTAAGAAAATCACTAGAATTATAGTTACAGAACAAATATTTATGATTAATTATGGAGAAAAAATACACAAATTGCTTGATAATTGCAAAGTATTCTACTCATTAGTGTTCTATTTAAATGACTGAAGCACAGTATTAGCTAACCAGGAGGCACTTGTGCTGAATCATCAATACCCAGCTGTCCTATATTTAAGCCTAGTTCACTGAAGTCTTCTTTCTGAAAAGAAACAAAACCATAAAACAGAATTAACAACATTTAATTCTCTAAATCACTAGATACTTCTTCTGACAGTCTCAATGCAAATATTTTCTTTAACCAAACTTAATTCTTTTAAATACACACATATGAAATAGAAGCTTTGGTTTTTAAAGAGAAGGAACTCACATCAATTCTTACTCTAGTTTTAGTTATAGGCCCCAGTTTTCATGTCAGCTATGAGCTACACCTGGATGTAATAAGGTGGTGAATGAAAGATCAGGTTAAGGCTTTCTAATTCCCAGCTCTTTTCCAATCCAGATGCAAGATTTCCTACTAACATAAAATTCTCAGGAGACTTATCAGTGAAGCATTAAAAGCTCTCCTATTTTCCAATTATAATACTAGTACCCAAGCATTTCCTTTAATTTACAATTTGATAATAAAGGGATGTAAAATTACTTTGAGAAGAAAATCAGAAGCTAACTGATTGTCAGGTTACTGACCTTGTACAGCATCAAATAAAACTGTAGAATTGAGATAAACTACATAAAGTTTCTTGTATAGAAAAAATTAGTAAGTGAATAACATGTACAGAAGTATATTTTTGGCACAAATTAAACCTGTGTGGCACAAAATGAAAACCTTTCTACTGGCAGATAATTTACTGTTTATGTTTTATTTTTCATTAAAAATGTCTTTTCATAAATTTATGCAAAGCTTATGCTCTGTGTTTTTACTACATATTTAGACTGATTTTCACTTTTAAAAGGAAAACCCTACCATGACACTAATATTCTCCCTTACGGTTTAGAATCTTACTCATGAGCGAAGTGGAATAGTTCTTACAGAAACCTCTTGAAAGAATAAATATACTTACCAGTTCTGGAATATCTTTAACTTTTAGAGGAACCTGAATTAGCCCCAGATGATTTCTGAAACTAGGCTGTTCTCCATTTTCATAATTTGGGTTTCGAAGATTCATCAGTACCTTAAAAATGGTAGCTCTGTCATTCTTTGCATATATTCAGAAATCCTCTTAACATCATCAGTGTTACAAACGGTACATTCAGCATAAAACAATTTCCTGCAACTATCATATATGTAGGCCCAAATTATCAAATTTTATCTCAGTATTTTCAGAATAAAAAAGTAGCCACATTTTTAAGGAAGCAACCATATTCTACTTTGAAAAGAAAGCTCAAATTATGAATAAAAACACAGAAATAATTTTAAATATATGGGCTTAAGTGCTGGCTACATAGTAATATCTTGACTAAAATTCACTTCCTCATCAAAGCTACTCGCCAAGAGTATATTTCTGATGGCTACAATATCCAGGATATTCATCAGCATTACTTATTTCTGAAAGAAATTTTATTCACATTCTTACTCTGGCAATCTTATGTAGCTTTCAAAGTGTTACATAATTTGCTACCAAAATTATTTCTTACTAAATAACAATACACCAAAATATCTTTTTTCATTTAAGAATAAAAATTAATTACAGAATTGAAAACCTAAACTAAGGATAAAATTAAAGTGACAAGGAATCATGTCAAGATAAGTAACTATGATCTATAAAGGAATAAAACAGTCACTTGCATACTGTTATTCCATGGGTACAGATTTTGATATTATAATATTGAGCTGGCAAGGATTCTTTTGAAGATGAGTTTCCAGCTCTTAAGAAATTCTTCCACAACATCCTAACTCTACAATTCTCAGTCTTGTAAGTAATCTAATACCATATAACCTCACTGCCAGACTTGTAAATCATAAGATTAATGTAAGAAACTGCAAACTCTGAGGAAAAAAAACAGTACAAAAAAAAAGAGTGACCACGATGGTCACTGGGTAAGGCTAAAATGAAGATGGATTTGTTTACAGATTCAAGATCAAATACACAACTTGGCTGTTAATCCAGTGATGGAAAACAGAATAAATCAAGTTTTCAATATTTTCAGTAACTGAACAAGAGGAACTCTTTAGAAATGTAGTAAAATGGATAGAAAGTTTATTGCTGGATTCAGAAATGCACTCAAAATGCACAGCCGTGAAACAATTTACACTTAAATCAGGAATATTATAAACCTCCTCTACCACTACAAAAGACATTCCAATAAACTTGCACTGAATCACTTAGAAATATTAGAACATTAATGCTAACTGATAATTCAGTATTAGACTTCTACATTTTATTCTGTAAATTTGGAGGCCATGTTAACTCTGTAATTCTACACTGTCAACATGCTCTAGATGATTTGTTTCCTGTATAACTCACAAGATATACAGATACTGATTTTTTAAAATATTATTTTCAATTGCATTTTAATCCAAAATCTCCTACTGTGTCACCATTAAGTTAACTGTCATCAACAATGTTGACTGCCCATTGTCCACATCTATTCTAGGCAGAGATGGTAAAGCAAGTTCTGTTTTACTAAGATGTTCTGTGCTTGAACCATGCAAAATGATGAGTCATACTGTCATTTCTGACTTAAAAGATTAAGCAGTCACCATTCTTTTTATTGGTTTGATTACAGACAAAAGCATCCAAATTCCACACAGTTCTGTTTCACGTTTGATTTTTCACAGTCTTCATAGACGACCCACAATTTCAACTGCATACAGGTCTACTATCTACCACCAGTCTATCAGCTTCACATATTGCAAGTTATCAGCCTAATGTATTTGAAATGCAAAGTTATTTAATAGATCAGTTGGAAAATTGCTCTGCAAGGAAAAAAGTTAGCTCCAAACTGTTATTTGAAGGAGAAGTTTATCACAAGTACAATTTAAAACTGCAGTTAAAAAGAAAGAGACAATAGCATTTTGTCTATTGTCCAAAACATGGACTCAAAAAAATGCCGGATTTCACTTGCTATAAAGGACAAATTGTTTGAAATACACTTAATTATTTTTCCCAATTCACATAAGAGACTATAATGGATACAAGTCAATGGCTGAGTGATTGTCTCATAAATGCTTACCTCAAGAAAATCTTTAGGTGCATAAACAGGCCGGAAGAGACTTAAATCTGAAATAAGATTTCAGTGATTCTATCTTAAAACCAAGAGGTGAAAAAACAAAGCATTTTTCCCATACCTGTTACACAATCCAGCAATTTCAATAGCATATTAGAGCAAAGATTAAAATAATATTATCACAGATATCATGGCTACAACCACCACATATTCTCCAAGATTATGCTACCGTTAGTGCCTCAGTTTTGTAAATCCCAAGTAAGTGAACAGTAGTCACAGGAAGCTCTACTTATACCACATAAATCTTTTGATTGAGCCATTCTTAGACATGGGAGAGATATGATATTCAAAAGAGGGGCTTTTTTTAACTGCATAGATTGCTGAATTAAACGTACTGCTGCCAAATAAAAAATAGGTACAACAATCCATGAAAAGTATTTGCCATCACAGAGGTGGTACTACGATACCTTTGCAAAGTAATTTCTTTTAAGGAACTTGGACATGAACTAACAAGGCAGTTAGCCTTGCTCTCCCAAAGGATGATTATTTTGTGCAAATGTATTTTTATCTTTTGTTACTAGTATGTCTAAGCTTAAGTATCCATAGTTCTGAACATTTTCTTCCTATTAGCCTGAGCTTACACTAAGAGGAGCTGTGCCCTAGTGGTATAAATCTCTGAAGCACTGGAATGAGGATTATTATACCATAACCTCTCAGTAATGATTCAAAGTTAGTACAATAACTTGAAACAAAATAACAATGACATTAATATTTATTTATGCATAATGACACATTACTAATGAGAAAAAAATATTTAAATCCGTTTAGGTTGAAGTGATTACATTAATCTTTGATGGATAAAATGTACATGCTATTTTTCTATGCACATAAATTAGTTGACCTTACCTGGCTCATCAGTTCCCATTTCATTCCATTTATTAAGCAGTTCTTTCTGTTCAGTTAAAGTCCTCTGAAAGGCACAAGAAGGTAACTCTTCTTTTTTTAACAGAATGAGTAAAAACATGCCTATTTCAAATACATAACTCAATGTAACACTTTAAAAAATAGATTGCACTAGCAAAACAAACTTTTTTTTTTTAATACAAATTAGCCCCAGGCTGAAGGTATATTCTACTGTAGAAAGTCCAAGTTCCAGTTCAAGGAAAAAGGGAGCCCATTACATAGTTTCATGTGCTTACTAAGGAGTTTTAGGCTATTTAGTAGTCAGTTTCATATTACTGAAGACTTTCTGCTCCTTCCACAGAGCTGCTGGACTTTGTCATCAAATTTCTGTCCCTGGCATAGTCATGAAAAGCAAACACAGCTACATCCTTTATCTCAGATGATGAACTATAGAGGTTCTGCTACCTGTCATAGATACACAACAGGAGAAAGATAACAAACAAAACATTCTAATATTCTACCCCAATTCCATGATTCTTAATATTAAAGCCTCTAAATTAATAAAAAACAAAACAGAGCAGATTGAATGACAGTCAAAATTAGCAATGTACCAGTACCTATCTCTGAGTACCAATTTAAATATAGCTTTCTCCAGCACACAAAGTATGTCTGCGCTGTGTACAGGCTATGCCCCTAGAAGTTATACAGCTGAGTATGTACGTAAAAATGCTCTATTAAGAGCAATGAACATAGCAATTATCTTTCCAACATGCTGCTCCCTCAAAAGGATAATTACTGCAACAGCAAAGAGGAAGATCTACCTACAGACTTCATCGTCTCCTAAGTTGAGTTGGTGCGTACATTGCCACTGTCCCTGAAAACTACTCTGTATTAAAATTATTTGGATACCAGCCTTGCAG
This sequence comes from Falco punctatus, assembly GCF_963210335.1. Lineage (NCBI taxonomy): Eukaryota > Metazoa > Chordata > Aves > Falconiformes > Falconidae > Falco > Falco punctatus. The sequence continues at coordinate 31,507,277 of NC_137580.1, forward strand.
TTCTTGATAACCATGTGTAAAAAGAACATTACAAGTGCACAAGATGAGGCTTAATTTCCAAAAAATGTCAGTTTGGCAACAGAAAGTTGGCAATACATTACCTTCTGCGCTAGTGGGATACTGAGTTCTGTGCACATGCTGTTCAGACTTTTTAGAATTCGCTTCTCCCAGCTTCCCTAAAACACACACAAAAAATTAAATTTTATGGACTTTCTTTTTCTTCTAATAGCATTTATCATGTAATAACAAACAGCTTTTTAAAGTCATATATAAGAAAGGATAGCAAGAGTCACTGACCAACATCTGCAAAACTGTTAAGGGAACATTTGCAAACTTATTTAAATGGAAACAATAAAACAAACAAATGTCACTTTTTACATCACAATAAAAAAACAGAAAAATGAGTTCTCACATTTCAGATCTCCAAAAAGCATGTATTTCACAATTACTGATTTTTGACATATGCCTAATGATCAAGCTTCCTTATATATCAACATTTAATATTTTTCAGACAATTACAAGCAGGGCAATCAACTGTGTACAGAGAATGCCTTCTCCACTTTGTGACCTGAAGAAAGTGCAAGTCTTTCTGCACAAAAGGTATCTTAGGTGCTCTCAGAAGTTTAAAAATTTAGCAATTTGGTATTCTTCAATGCTCAAAAAAATAGTTCTTCTAAAATAATGCTCATGAAATAGTTGTCTAATCAAAGAGAAAATGAGAAGTAGGCAATACCTCAGAAGCAAGTGGACAGCTTAAAGAGCAATCGGATTCTTCCACTATTGCATTAGACTTTAAACTCACCATATGGTCCCTAATCCATGGATAATTCCTCTGAAGTTAATGCCAACCAGTATTTACTTCCTTGTCTATTGGCTTAGGATTTTGCTTCTGTGATTACAGCAGCACTGGTGGGTCTTATTTTTAATTTAGTTTTCTGTGGGTGATGAGTCAGGCCTCAATCAAATGAATGGAAAGACTCCTCTTAATGTCATTTAGCTCTATTTATTAATTGCAAATTTTACAACAGTTAGCTACTGTCTAACCACATGTTCAAACTTAAAGTTCTGCCTAAAAGGGGCTGCAGTTTATTAGACAGGATGCAAATGAAGGGAAGGGCAGATGTTCAAATGTTCTGTCAAAAGAAAAAATATCTTGTCTATAATTGTTTCGGTTTAGCTTCCATTTAAAAGATCCTCTCATGAATTCTTCCATGAAACAAAATAGCTATCTTTCAACAGAAATTCCTTCTCACAATCAAGCAATCCCTTCACCTTCTCTTGTATAAACAAAACAGATATGAGTTTAGACTGTAAGGAATGTTTTCCAAATTACAGTATTTTTTATAATATTCTGTATAGTAACATTTGTCTTTGTTGAACTTCATATGGTTCTTGTTAGACCGCTCTTCTAGTCTAATCAGGTGGCTGCAGGGTGGCTCTCCCCTCCAAAGCGTCCACTTCCCCACTCAGTTTGGTAAGATCTGCAAACTTCATCAGGGTACACTCGATCCCATCAAAATTAAGTGGGGGGAGCATGAATATGCTCCAAGATATAAAAGCTACAAAAGAAGCACAGAGGAGGCAGGTGGCAGCTTTCTAAGACCAAGAACCAGCTTGTTCTAATGAGCAATGGAGGTCAATACTCGGTATGACTGACAACTGCCAGACCAGACATTAACCCACATTGCATTGGGGATGCAACATGTCAGTAATAAATCACTTCTGGATACTCATAAAACTGTGTCATAAGTCAGCTTTCAAGACTCTGCCCAGTAAAAGATGTTCAAATAAAAGCAAGCAAGTCAAAACAAAAATAAGGGTTACACAGCCTCTGCAAGTAAGACGCCCTTCCCCTCTTCCCAGGACAGTGCAGTTACCTGCAGTGAGCAGAAACAGAATGCAGTTTCCTCAACTGAAATAAAAGCCAGAGGCAGAGTTCACAAAGCCATTTCATTGATGGGAACAATACATTTTCCAAGACGATTCCTCTAATTTCACGAAGAAATTTAACACTAAGAAAACATGCTGCTGGGATTGCTGTGGTTACAATGATAACTTTCAGTAAAATAGTTGAAACTGAGGAAGACAGTACTGCTATTTGCCAAAAACTTCAAACATGTCTATTACAAATCAGATTTATCTTATCCTGTAGCAACGTCATTTATAAACCTTCACTGCAAGTAAATGAACCTGAGCGGACAAGAAATAAACTAAACAAAAATACATCACAACTGCATATACTACCCAGGATTAGTTACAGGTTTTTTCAGAATAATGAATCCTAAAATTATTTCTTCTAGAAGATTAGGCAGAAATGTGATTCTTTCAGCGTGTACCCAGTCAGACCTACTCTGTGGGTAGAATTCAAGGTGCCTGGACACAGATTTCATTTGGTACATTTCCCCTAATCAACATCTGTAAATTTTAAAAAGAAGAGAAATACAGAAACTACGTTGGTACTGCTGTCATTCTAATGCTCAGAAACTTTTAATTTGGCCTCTGATAAGAGGCATAACTTAATTTAGGACACAAGAAACCAAATCAATACGTGATCTAAAAGAGACCTGAATATCCCTTAATCCAACTTCTATAACAAGAAACAGAAATTCTTTCAGGAATAATGAAAATGTTATCAAATTTATTTTGACTTTAATAATTTCCAAAGAAAACATTATTCTGTATCAACTATTCAAGCACTCTATTTTCTCAAAGAGATTTAGAAACTGGGAAAGGTAAATTGACTGTTGAAGGATCTTCAGCAGTCACAGCATTAGTATACGTTGTATTGTCATTTCAATACTTTCAGAGTCTATTCGCTAGTCTGTTTCAAGAAAGAAAACTGGTAATTTACCTGTTTTTTTGTCCTTTAGGGATTATTTACCTCTTCTAGGAGAAACTACAATACAGATAGGAACATCTCTATTACACTTTAGAAAGTTCCTAGTACCCATGCTCCTATTGAAACTGTAAAGTTACTCATATTTGAAATAGGACTTGGGGAGTGCTCTAGCTCGTCACTATCAACCTACAGTCAGAATGCTTTTTAGATTGTGTGTCTCTATAGCATATACAACATGGGGAATCTGGTCTTAGCTGGGCAAAACACCTACCAAAATATCAATAGCAAATATAACAATATACTTCAAGGTAATTTTCCAATCAAGTCTGTTGTTTATGTATGGACTTTCTTCAAAATGCAAGATCTGAAAACAAGCAAAGAGGAACATACAAAAATGTAAATACTGGGAGGTAAAGATTTGCTTTAGCAAAGCTCCACTTCAGTAAGATCTTCACAGACTTGGCTAGAAGCATGGAGGTAAAAAAATCTAACAAAGCAAGGCACACACAGGTTAAAATACAGACAATTATGGTCTTCTGTCTTCCTGGAAGTCTGAAGTGCAGCCCACCAGGGACATATTTATCTTTTTGGGTCCCTATATTTTTAGATAACCAGCTGATGCTACTCAAGTAGAACACACTGAATTACTGTTAAGATTTCCTGTAGTAATATATAAAATTTCTAATTTTTGTGAATGTACTCCACCACTCTACTTTTAAGAGCTGCCCTACCTTCAGGAAGGTATACTGGATCACAGAAGATTATCCAGAGTTATGTTTCTGACTGCACAGATTTCAGATAAACCTATCAATTTTTTCATTGGTGACAGATTTAAAAGTAATGGAACAAAACTTTAAAGACAATCAAGCAAAAATAAGTATTATTAACTCAAACAACATGGGTTCTCTAGAGCCAGTAGAGTATCTCAGATTCCTTTGAAGATAGCTAGTTAACTTAATGTTGCCTTGCTCTGGAAAGCAACACCTTTCCCACTCTTACTGTGCTGGAGCCAAGCAGACCTAATCCAACAAAGAATTGGCTGCTCCCTTCCTGTTTTCTTACTCTTTATACTTTGTAACTGGATGATGGGATATCTTTTCTTATCTACCTATCTCCTCCTCAAGTTTACTTTTTTAACATTTCTCTCAAAATCCTGAAACAAGCTCCTAGCTTACAGCTAAAAACAGGAAAAAGAACTTGTATGGATTAAAACATAGCAGTGCAAATTCACGGTAGTCCTATAACATACTATTAATTATAAGAGTTGATATTTACAGTGTTTGGTTTGTTGTGAACGTTGTAAAATCTACATAGGACAATTAAAAGACAGCCTCATGGGAGGTATCAGATTGTGGAAACATTTCTTAATATTTCTTTGGTCTTAGCTTGTTATGCTTCTCTTAAGCTCTTTTTGCTCTTATTTTTATGTTGTTCACTTCATTTCTTCATTGCTGTTTGCAGCAGGGTTGTTCTAAACTAGCAAAGCCTTTCCAAGTGAACTCTGGGAGCAAAACAAACAGTTGAAGAGGTCTGCAATCATTTCCCCTCACCTACATGCAGATATGAAAATAGTCAATACGGCAGTTCAATGGATTCAGGAATGTTTCAACTCAGATCAGCCTCTGCTGGGCAGGTAAAGCAAATTAGCCAAGTTCAAATTTTTAATCGTAGAATCTAGTGCTAACACTTTGCCTGCATGAAAAGGTGTAAGTTTTAAGCAATAATTCTGCTGTTTAACAAGGCGGGAAGGGGTGAGCTACCTCCCCAAAACTATAACCAGACCAAATACCTCAGAAAACACCAGAGATGTGAAATAACCTGATGTTTTAAACAAAGGTGCTAAATATTGTGTCTGACATTTTTAAGGAAACAAAAACCAAGACCTAGTATTACTCTGCCTAGGAAAGACCTAAACAACAGTGATCAATCTCAGCTGAAACACAGGACCAGCTCTCTAGCACACACTATTAGAAAATACATATTTTGTTACATTAATACTCAAAGGTGTGTAAATATTAATGCCAGTATTTTTTCTACACTGGACCATACCACAACTACATGAATGGTTTACAACATTACTACTTGTTGCCATTAATGCTCAATCCTTTCCTAGAAAGCTATTTTTCCTTTTGAGGTAGTGAAGAGAATAGAGTATAATAACTTCAGTCTGCCCCCTAAAAATGAGAAAACAGAACCAATTTAAAGAGAAAAAGGGTTAATTATGAACATCTCAATATCTAGGAAAATACCAATATAGTTTCAATTACTAATTCAAAGTAATTCCAGTAACTGCTATCAAAGAAAGACAGTTTTCAGAGAGCATTACCCTTCTTTCCAGAACTCTGAAGTAGAGCAAAATTAATTAAGATAGAAAAGGATAAACAAAATGTCAACAAGCTCATAACAATGGAAACAGTATCTTAAACAGTGGCTGTGCATAATAAAAATAGAACATGACTTACATGGAAAACATTTTTCTACCAGGACAAATTTTATTGATAGAATCAAATTATTCTTTTCCAACTGTTGTCGTGCTAAAAGACAAATAAAATGAAAACATCTACCCACAAATAAAACAAAAATAGTCCTCTACCTTCAAAATGTAAATTAGATTTCCAATACCTAATAAAAGTAAATTGGTAAGTTTCCACTTTTATTTCTCTCCCCAAAGGTATTAGCAAGCTGTACATTTGCATTTTAGCCATTTCCAAATATTTGAAAAAAAAAAACCCAAAATCATCAAAACACTTGATTTTGTAAGCTTTTAACATTGTTTATTGCTCTTTACTCAAAAAGAATAACAAAACCTCGTTGTGATTCAACTGATCTGATTATGATTGTTTTCTTATGGACCTATTACCTACAGCAATAAATGTGTGTTTATATTGAAAAACCAAACGCTGACATGTATCTCAGTAGTTTTAGAAAGTATAATGTTAATTCCCTAACTGTGTATTCATTACTGTTCCACGACTATCACCATTTATCAGTACTTCCCTGTGAAAAGGATACATATGCCTTTATTGAAGAGTTGTATTTCAAGAAAGGATTTAAGAGGATCTACTGGTTTTGGCTGGGATAAAGTTTATTTTCTTCATAGTGGCTTGCATAGTGCTGTGTTTTGGATTTGTAACCAAAATAGTGTTGATAACACACCAGTGTTTTAGCTATTGCTGAGAAGTCATACATAGCTTCGAGGCCTTTTCTGTTTCTTATGCTTCTGCACCAGCAAGTAGGCTGGGGGTGGACAAGAAGTTGGTCAGCTAGGACTGAGCAAAGGAACCATGTGACATCATGCTTTAAATAAAAAAGCTGAGAGAAAGAAGGAGAAAGGAGGGACATTCAGAGTTACAGTGTTTGTTTGCACAAGTAACTGTTACGTGTGATGGAGCCCTGCTTTTCTGGAGATGGCTAAACATCTGCCTGCTGATGGGAAGTAGTGAATGAATTCCTAATTTGCTTTGCTAGCATGCGTGGCTTTTGCTTTACCTATTAAACTGTCTTTATCACAAGTTTTCTCACTTTTGCCCTTCTGATTCTCTCCCTTACTCTGCTTAGGGGAGAGTGAGCAAGTGGCTGAGCTACCTACCAGGGCTAACCCACCCCAGAGGATATGGATGCCTAATACTCTTAGAAATCGGGGTATGAAATTTTGAAACTAGTAAAGATAGGATTTCTCCTAGTCATTCCTAAACTATTAGAAAAACAGTCCTTTCCACACAGAGCTAAAAATAACAGTTACCTTAAGTACTGCATACACTTCTATAAAATAATAACCAATGAAACTGGTTTAGACAAACATAGATATACCTCTGTGGTTTTCACATTAGTAAACTGATAAGAATGATTATTTTCAGGCAGTAAATTGTGGCATTACATTTCACACCACAGAACAAAAATTGTTTAATACAATCTTTGTCCCCAAACGCTAAAGACTGAAACCCAGGATAGCAGGATAAGACTTACAGGAATAAACAACAATATAATTGAAAAAATAACACAATTTGTTGAATACCTTGTAAAAGAATACTGCAATATATTTCTAGGCATGGCTGAGTTAAATATAATTTTATCCTTACCTCAGATGTTTTGGTTAGATCATATTCTTGAAGCATTTTTTTTTACATTTTTATGTAAAAAACTTTTTTATTTATTTCAAATGGCTTTTATTGGTGAGAAAATAAAACCAACAAAGCAAAAATATTTTTCCTGACATGAAAAATCCTCATTTAATCTTTCATAGTCCAATTTTTCTTATTCTCCTTCAATATGCCTTAAGCTCCTGAGCACTTTTCACCTTCCTTTCACATTTTTAAGTGTCAAATATGTCACCTTTCTGAAGATCTCGCTATCTCTGCAGCCTGTTGTCTTTCATTGCAAAACTGCTTGTGTCCCTTCAAAACTATTTTTGTAACCCTAGGTGAAATGACCTATAGCTACACTTTTTCTTCTTCCCAAGAAAATCAAATTCTCCTCCTTGACATATTTCATATCGTCTCTAATCTAAATATTCACCTACCTTTCACTTTCATGATTGGAGAATTACTTGAGTATTTTTTGTATGTATGTAAAATGTCACATACACAACATTACTATTAACTTCAATGCAATTACAAATTTGTGTTTTTCCTAATGTATAAACCCTAGAAATTGTACAATAACATTATACAGAATAAATCTCAAATAGTGTAATGAAAAATCTGATATGAACGGTAAAATTGGTAACAACCAACCTGTGCTTTCCTCATATAAGCTAATGGTTCTTTCATATGCTCAGGCGGTGCTGCAGGATGACAGGGCGAAGGAAACCTTAAAAAGAATAGTATATTTTAAATGTTCAGATTTTTATTTTGCTTGATTAATTCTGTATTTGTAAAACTAAATGTAACTCCTTTCAGCAGAGCACTAGTAAAACCACTGCATATGTTCATGAAAACTAAAAATAAAAAATGTTATTAGAAGTATTTCCTCCTCATCCTTTCCTATAGATGCAAACAATATAAAGATATGTGAGTATTAACATTTCAACATGAGTTCTTCTTATATAAAAATAATGCTTACTCATAATTTCACATATTTGTAAAGTCAAATAATTCTATGAACAAATCAAATTTTAATAGTGTATCCTCTTCACATTATGTCACCTTTATGACTCCCTGGAACTTTTACTATCCAGGACATTATTTTTTTCAAGAGATTATATATTTCTTGGAGGATTTCCTTTTAAAAATCAATAGAGAACATGTACATATCCAAAGCAATTAGAACTTTGTGGTGTTGACCTAAGCAAAATTGAATATGCACTCATAAACTGAATTATGCCAAAATATAAAAGCTGGAACAAAAATTTAAAAAAACCAAACCAAAACACTAAATTATCTTCCCGTAGTAGTGCAGATTATTTCTAAACAAGTTATTGCCAAACATCTCATCCAGCTTATTGTTAATTGCTTCAAATGTCTTTCAGGAAACAAAATTTACGCAAAGCTTCTCTCATAGTTTGCCTGTTTCATTTGTTGAAACGTGTTCAATCAGTTCCTATCAGATGATTTTGGGAAATCCTCCCCAAATTTCTTCCCATTTGTAACTAGTAAAGTCATTCTTGTACTTGCTGCTAATTTGTTCCGGACAACTCTGTGCTCATATGTAAAATGGAATCAATAATAACAAATTTCAGCAAAGCTGTTTCTTGGCTTCTCTACAATGTTCATGACATCATGGTACTCTCTAGTTAATTTCAATCTTCCAGGACTATTTTCATTATTTTGCAGCTTTTTTCTGTGAACTCAAAGAAACTGTAAGTATTAGTCCAAAAGACAGGTAAATACTTTTCCCTTGAAAGATACAATCAAGACAACTCCTTACTAACAGACACATTTACAAGTATTTTGTTGAATCAAGTCCCTTGTAGTACTAAGACACACTGTTCAAAACTGGTAACTCTAATAAGCTTGTTCAAATTAGCACAAATAGATTTGCATAAACATTTATTATATAGTTACTTTTACAACTATATATGTTACAAAATCCCCTTTTCCACCTTGCCAGAACATAAAGGCAACTTACGCTTCCCAGAATTTTGCTGAACAATAATAAAAAGGGTATTTTACAAATTTTAGTGTGTTTATAACCATATCCCAAGCATGATGACCACTGATCTGGTAGGTCTAGAGATCTAATATCTTAAATATTTTTTAAATAATTAATATAATAAAATATCTGTTATGCTGTCATAAACAGCTGAAACTAAAATTCATTTGCAGCAACCACCTCAGCTACACAAGGATTTTACTATGACTGTCAGTACCTTTGGAAGTAAAATAACAAAGAAATTACTGAAGTAAAAAAATATGTTGATATTTCTTTTACTCGTTCCTTAAAACATACTTGAGTCCAATATATTCACTAGGGTGAAAGAGAAATAATAGCACTTTAAAACCAGAAATTAAGCAGGTACCCTTGGTTTGACAGATTTTGCAGATAATAATAACACATTATACACCTATATATACAAATGAATCAAAAGTAAATAATGTAAGCAGAACTTATTAAATAAAAATACTAAATTAACTCACACATTGAGTTCACTATAAACAGCATTCTGAAGCTTCTTTTCCCAACCTGTTAAAAAAAAAAAAAAAGATATCCAGAAGACAACTTTAGGAATTCATACTAATGGAAAAGGTTGCTTCGCAGTCACTAGAATTTTCTGTCCTGTCTCAATTCATGTCTACCTACCAGACAGACAAGAGATGAAGAAACTTCAATCTAATTAAGACAGGAAAACCACAAGTTGAGACCTGTATAAAGGTTGAATATCCTCTATTTCCATCTACTGTTCAAATAATTACAACACAGTTTTGGTTAAATAATTATATGGTAGTTTTTCAAAGCCTTCATATTATTAAAACAACTATAAATATTAGTAGACACAGTGTTCCCAATTATTATAAATCTTGTATCGCTTACCATCAAATCTTCATATTATTGTTACATAGCCCAAAACCTCCAATGAAACTTGGAAATTTAACTAAGGCTAAAATTTTCAAGAGTGCCTTCATGAATGCTAATTTCTGTTTTCAGAAGTGAGTGAACTCTTGTATTATTCAGAACTTTCAAAAAAATTACCAGTATCTTACAAAATTATAAAATCACTTCTTCGCATAGTATGTTTTTCAAAATACTGCTTGAATCCATGAAGTTCTTCACTTTTAATTTTCTCTATCTTGTTTAATAATCTGGAATGACTGAATGTCTGCTTCTGGCTACTGTCAGCAACAAGATACCAAGCTGCACAAAGTACTATTTTCATCCTGCACCTCACATATGTTCTTATGTAGAGCTGTACTATTCACAAATCTATCAATGAAGTATTACAAACCTGATGTCTTCAGAAAGTTCTTAATATCTTCTTTCAGTGATTCCAGTTTAATTTCTGGTTTATGTAAGCTAACCTAATATGAGAAATAAATAAATGAATAAATAAATCATCATCAAGCAAGCACTAAAAAGAAAGTAAACTGTGTATTTTAAGTTATGAAATAAGAAACATAACACATGCTTAAGGTTGCATACAAACTTCTATGTTTCCTTCTAACTTGACAACAGTAACTGCAGCCAAAAAAAAAAAAATTCACCAACATTTTCCTCACTCTATGTCTTTGCTTTTACATCAGTGCTAAAAGCTGTATGTGGGGAAGGAAAGAGAGGAAGGAGAGGAAGTATGCAGTGACATATGTGCTTAATATTCTGAGTAGGTACACCAAAATACTTAGTACAAGTGCTAGATTCTACACATTATGACCAATCCTTTAAGGTACACAAGTAAATAACTAGCAGCCACTCACTGTATTCTACATGAAAGAATCAATCTGAAAATGTTCCATAACTTCTCGCTTAACCTCTCACAGTTCACCTCTCTCAGATAAGGAATGTCATATTCGAACTTCAAATAAAAACTGTGGACCAAACAGCCCCCACCGCAGCTGTGACCACCAGGTATATACAGCCTCTTGTAATGAAATGCACTCCACACAGACAATAAGGCACCAACCAGCTTCACAACTGTACCATGACACTACCACACAGATGTTCAGCAACAGCAGGAGCAGCTGCTATAGCATCTCCTTCTTCTATAGCTAGAGAAGAAAACAAATAGACCACAAAGGCTGAAAAGGACAACAATCAGAAACTCAGGAGTTTCTGTGAAGTGACTTCTAATATGTATTTTCCTAAACATGGAGTGTGGCAACAGCGGATTAACACCAGAAGATAAAGCTAGAGGTTTAGAAAAGAGTATCAACCCTGGCTGCTAACCCAAAAATAATATTGAGATTCTGTGTGCAAGTCAGCCCACTGCCATGACAGCTCAAGGCATATGTTAGAAGCATATGGCCCCATCATCTACCTAGAAATGTGAGATATCTCATACAAGCTACTCAGCAATATGCTATAGGCCTATCAGCTGCTGCTTCATTTGCAGTAAGTTATGCTGCTATTAAAAATAAACTTTAACCAGCTTGTTCAGTTTGCCAGCCCTACCAGCACGGCATGCTTTAGCTCTATTACACAAAACCAACAAACTCCACAATCTTATCATTTGCCTCGCAGTTTATATATGGAAAAGGGTATTTGCTGTGCTGCACAGCTTGCCAGAGAAGTTGGTCTAGATGAATTCACAATGCAGAATTCTAAAGGAAATCTTTCTATTTCCCTAGTTGAAAAGAGGAATGTCTAACAATGCAGAGACTGATAGCATCAGCATTTCTGCTCTTCTTTCAAGTCACCTTGCCATTACAGGTAAGGAAGGCTTTATATTTGGTTTATCAACTGCAATAGTAAAGAGACTGTAAGCATGCTTTCATGAGAAAGAAAGGTGATCATAAGCACAAGCCATAGGTGTGGTGAGTTGCGTAACTCATGTCAAATGACAAACATTCCGTTCAGCACAATGGTAAAAGCTAGAGAAGGATCATTGCTAAAGGCTGGGAAAAAAAGAAAGGTTTTCATGAGAGTTCTGGGGCAGCTCACAAAATACCCTTTTAAGCAAAAGCCTCAAGGAGTATTTGATGAAGGATTCCTTCTGAACCTACTTTGATGGAAAGTCCTGTGTCTGTTTTGGACTGACGTATGTCAGGCTGAGTTTAATTTTTTTCTGTTGCAAGGCAGTGGTTTTGTACCTCTCCTGTATGAATTTTAAATAAAGTAACACCCATCAAACCGGGCAGATTGTGCCTTACTGTTCCTCAGAAGTTTTTGCACATACTTCCATAAATGTTCAGCTTTGTCTTCTGCATTAAATATGTCCAATTTTAATACCAAGGTCCATGGGGGTTTTACCTGTGGAGCCTGGTACAAATGCTTCAAAATCCTTTTTAGATATGCAAAAAAACCCTCACAAATACAACACATTGACAGATGTTGTGATACATCAACAACAACAAAAGCTTTACGATCTACTAAAAAGTGGGTTCATTGTCTCGACACTGTAAACGTGCAAGAAGTAACAGAAGTGCAATCAGGAGAACTGATTTTTAATCCCCTGCTGTTCACACACCTGTAAAATTTGTGAGCTCTTGGCTCATTGAGGAAGCTCTGACACTCATATTGATCACCTTTTTTTTGTGTGTGGATTCCAGGAAACTCTGGAAATTGATATAGTGTATTGCACTAGAGGGGATAAAAGAGTTCAGTCCACACAGACTACTTCCCATTTTCCCTGTCAGACCAAAAGATACAACAGAGGACTTTCTCATAAATTGCTGGTCCCAACAGAGCCTGTTCCCCACCTGCGGAACAAAAAAACCCAGTAACTCTATTGTACGCAGCAGGGTGGCAGTCAAAAAGGAAGCAGGACAGCACTTTCGGGAAAACTTTCTCCAAGGATTACATTACCGCATCAATGTCCACCAGTTAACTTCAGCCCTTCATGCCCATTTATTCAGTCAAGTTCTATCTCACTATTCCTAGCTCTGGAGCAGCTGCAGTAAATATTCCTATGCTAATCTTTAATTTACCATAACTTCTATTTTTAGCCTCTTTCCGATGTCCTTTTCTTTCTCTTGACTGCAAAATGCTCTACTGAGAGAAATTTTCACATAAGAAACATGAAAATTCCCCTCCAGATTATTGGGGCAATTCTTGTGTCCCCACTCTTCCCATTTCAGGATGCAATTGCCAAAGCCTCCTCCCATTTCTACTTTTTCTTTTGTTTACTTCTGGATTATGATTGATACAATCCTACAGTTTTAAGCAGAGCTACAGAGCCACAGAAACTGTCAGTTATGGAGTCATTGCATACTGGATTGCTGATCAGTTTTCATATCAGAAATGAGATACCTGCAAGGTGAGGATCTGGCAGATTGTCCAGCTAGTGGCTGCAGACAGTTCCAACATATAAGAAGAAAATACCCTAGCTCTGAATAACATAACCAAAGAAGAAAATATTTACTTCAGTAGTATCAAAATCCCTTCTGAACTGTTTTGCCGTAATTTAACAGAATGGTACCTCGTTGGAATGTATATGGGTGCATACAGGAACAAAATTGAGGAGTCAAAGAGACTTAGCAGAGCTGATGTTCCAAAATTACTAGACCAGGTCTCCCACATACTTTGATTTTCCTTTGGACTAATTGATCTAACTTCTTTCTGTGTTATACTATGTTGCAAAATACATTTAGGTGGTTTTATTTTAGGTGGGGTTTGTTTGTTGTAAATTGCTTGGTACCACCTACTGCCTAAGTGTCATTTGCATTTTCATCCCCTGTGAGTTTTTGGGAAAATGAAAAATATGTTGAAAAACTTTATTGATATAAAAACCATTACTATGATTTACACTGATAAAAATGCCTAGCTAAGATTTACTGGGGGAAAAAATACCTTGATGAAATTTGTGCTGATGAACTAAATTCACTTCCTGCATGATCATATGCAGCACACACCCAGGTATAACTACAGACTCTCCAATTTCAGTATATACATTTTGATGAAAGTATATCTTCCTCTTTAAAAAAAAAATATCTGGTACTATAATGAGGCTATCACATTTATGGTAAAGGAGAGTGAGCAACCCATGAAGGCAAAGAGTGACAGCTAGACCAGGGAAGAAGGCTATTCAGAGACTCAGTCAGGCCAATACAGAATCCTGAAAGGAGACAGGGATGAATGTAGCATATTTCAGCAAGCAGTAAAAAAATATTTTTAATCAAAGTAAATATCTACCAGTTTCTTTTCCCATATAACTGGCATTGAGCATATTCTCATTGGATAGGGCACCAGGTTTCAGGCATCGGGTGTCCACGTTCACCTACAGTCTTGGTCAACTTCTTGCAAATCGAGAAGCAACTGGCTGTCAGACAGACCTTCATAAAACAAGCTATCATTACAGCATTTCTTGGTACCCTCTTGTCCTTCAGCTGTACAGAAGAGCAAGGGTAGTTTTGCAACTTTCAAAATTTTGCCAAAACTTCTGAAAGGTGGTTAAGGTACCACTAACAATTTTCCGTGTACATGTTCATTCCCTTTGATTTTGGCAAGGTATCCTGCTGAGATCTGGGCTGTCACCATCATAAGTGATACTCCAAATGTATTACACTGTCTGCACTTGGATGCCAAGATGGAAGAGAATCCAGACACTCAGCACTGATGTGGCTGAAAGCAAGCAAAAGGACAGCACAGCGCTAGGTGGGAAAAGTCAGTGGGCACAGTATATTGATTCATAGAGCAACTGAACGCAGAGACAAGTCTATTTGCAAATTAGCATCAAGATTTGGCAATGGCATTCAGTCATCATGACTGGAGCAGCCCTGATCATGCAAGAGGACAGGACAGATGGGCCATCAAGACATCAAGCACTCAAAGTATAGGAAAATAGCTAGAGGACCAACAACATACTATAAAGAGGAGGCTTGACAGAACAAAGTGTCCCAGCATAACTCCCATGTTAAACTATATCTTTTCTCAACAAAAATAAACACTGTGGAGAAGTGATCCAACTATACTGAAATGTGGAACTCCATCAGGTGAACATATTTTTTATCCTGTTGCAAACAGTTCTACAAATAACTTTACACAACCTAAACATTTTTATAGGCTATCCACCATAACCTAAACAAAAAAAGGCTTTGAAGAGAAGTTAAGTATGTATTCATATATATACACATTTAGCAATCTCCTCTCCATACCTTGTTCATACCTCCTGGTACCTCCTAAAATCTTTTCTCATTCCCAAATTTGTCGGAGTGGGGTAGAACAGGGTGTCAAGAGCTCTCAAAGCATTTATTACATTCATTATGATTCTGCACATGTGCACAATGTTTTTAGCTTTTATTGCTATTATATCCCAAATTACAATAAAGCACACTACCCCATACATAGTCCAACTTTAGCAGAAGTAAATTCAATGAAAGCTAATAAATATTCACCTTTTCTCACATAGCCCATTCTGCCATAACTAAATTTTATCAGGATCAAGCCAACTTGTTAAAAACCACTTCAAGCACTACCACAATCATTTCAACATAAACACTCTCTAAACACTTAAAATCCTAGAAATTTAAGGGAGTGATTTTGGTTTTGGCTTATACATTTCTGTAACAGAAAGAGGAATCATGCTGAGCATAACTAAAGAAATTTCAGTAAGTGTAAAACCCTGATTACGTTGACAATTTTCCAACCCTTCTACATTTCTACAGCAATTACATTACGGAAACAGTATTGTGAACTAACTTATACAACTAAAAATAACCTAGCAGTTGAAACAGAGAGCTTCAATTGGCCTCATACAGGAATAAAGAACTTCAAATGTTATGTTCTCCTACAAGATAAGCAGGATACATTTTTAATAATAAAATTATGTTTTAATACATTTTCTATGGTTTATTTTAATATAAAATTAATGCTGCAAATAGAATACGCATACACAAGGCAAAACATGTAATTGCATTACTAGACAAAAAAAATAACCTGTGAATCAAGCTTACATTTCTTCTGAACTCCATAATCTGTTCAACATATACACAACTGGATTCAATTTAAAATTCACTGTACTGCAAATGTTACTGCTGAACCATTTAAACCAAAGTACAAACCCTTTCAGGAGGGGATATAAAGCCCTTTGTTAAATACAATGCACGAAACCAAATCATTAATTATCTATGATGACTCATGAGCCTACATTTATTTGCTAAGTTTTATTAAGTAAAGGCTACATTTCACAAAAACATTCTCCTTCTTAATTTGATCTTTCACTTAAGCAGGAATCAGTAACAATTTCTTTTTTAACTGTTGGAGAAAAATGTCATGAAAACCATTCACTCCACAGAAATTATTGTAAGATGTTTACCTGTACTCCATTTACTAGCACACAGTTGGGCAACACCCCAAGCCCCAAAGCAAGTTCCTCTCCTTCTTTGCCCAGTGCTTGCAGTCTTGTGAAGACCCTAAACTCTCACTTCAATTAGTATTTTCTTTAAGTCTTTCTGGTACTAGTCACAGGTCTCCTCAAAGAGTGATGGCACAGTCCTCTCCTCTGGACAATCATTCTGATCATGATACATTCTAGCAATCTCCTCTAGATACCTTGTTCATACCTCCTAGTACCTCCTAAAATCTTTTCTCACTCCCAAACTTGTCAGATTGGGGTGGAACAGGGTGTCAAGGCTGATTCTTATGCTTAAGTTACCACTTTCAGCCAAATTTGACAGCCATTATCTTGTTTTTCTACAAGGTCTCCTTCAAGTTGTCAAGTTTCCTACAAGAAACAGATCTGAAAACATCTACACAGAAAATGCCCCACAGGACTCCTAGTATTGTGAGTTTTCCTCATTCAAATTAAAAACACAATCTAAAACCTTTATCTTTCATTTTAGTTTCTCTCCTGCTTTAGAAAAGTTCTTTAGGAATAAACTGCTGAGGGTTTGCTTGTTGGTTGGTTTTCGCGATTTTTTTTTTTTTCTAACTTTACTTGTTATTTGCCCCTGGCCACTAGAGGTTCCAGGCAACTCAGAGCCAGACTGATTTCTATTAAAGATTTGCAGAGGACAAATATTAAGACTGATTAATCTTAACTGATTAATAAAGCCTGATTTCCTTCAAACATAATGAAAAACAAAGTTTCTAAATTTTCCGCAAATGAAAATGTGATAAAAAGGTAGCACTTTTTTCATGGTTTGTTCCATTTTTATTGTCAGTTCACTGACAAAGATTTTCTCTAAAACAAAATTTTAGTAAGATTTCACAAAAAAAAATAGTTTCGAACTGCATTTTGTGATTGAATATGTCTGTGTCTCAGTTTTTCTAACCACCCCTAATTTTTACCTTAAACACATTTACAATTCAGAAAGAGAAGAGAAAAATTAAGACAAAAGCAAGCAAATTTGGTTACAAAGTCACAGTGAAAGCTGTGCCTAAGAAAAGGAGATCAGATTTCTCCTCTGATATGCCAGCAGCAATGCTACCTGTTGAAAAGCTACTATCTAATATTTTGGCCCTTTGTAACTGTTATTCTTTACTTTTAAAGGCACTACAAAATATGCTTAGAAGAAATTCCAAAGCAAATGACAGGCATGTTTATACTCTTTCCTGCATTAATCTCCTTGTATTAACTGCAGCCACATTATCAACATACCAAAACTCAACCCACAAAATCAACCTAAAGTTTATTTTCCAAATCATCACTAACAAGAATATGACCCTATCTCTACTTCAGCCTTCGGGACAAAAATGTGATTACCTTGGTATCCCCTGAGCTCAAGCTGTGACAAGCAAATCATTTGGTGCCCATGCCAAACTTGTTTCAAAGAGACTGTGTATCACAGTCTTAACACTAGTTCGGGCTCTCAGTGACAGTCAAGCATAGCACTGGTGTGATTTGTTAATAACCACAGGGCTACTGTATCACCTCTCACAAATAATGTCAAGATACTGTGTTTTCCCCAAAATTCTATGAACTCATGAAAGAAACTTTTCATTTTGAGCTCTCCTTCCTAGAAATTAAAAGAGATTAATTTACAAAACAGTTTTTGTTAGTAGTTAAAACACTGTTTCTGAGACTAGATGACCTCTCAAAAATTTCAGGCAATATTATAATGGACCTTAAGATCTGTTCTGACTCTCATAATTTCAGAGATGCTAAGCATTTTTGAGGAATCAGTATCAGCAACATTGTTTTCTGCATTGACAGATAAAGAGGAATTTTTGTAAAGGCAAAATACAACTGCAGTGCAACTATCCAAAACAATAGGTAAGTTTTATTTTGAAATAAAACACAGTATGCATCCCCCAAAACAGCTTAAAATCACCTAAAAAGGGAGCACCCGTAGATCAATACTTCAGCCAGTGCAGAACAAGCATTGTTCAGAAACTGGTAACCAGCAGATGGAAAAAAACCCATCACATCCTATCAATGAACTGTAGTTCAGGTGTGATGCACAGCAATAGCAAAGAATTCATATTTGATAATGCAACTTCAGAACTACTCCGTGTAATGGGAGGGAAATAAAGCATTAATTTAATAATGTAACAAAATTCAGAAACTTTCAGAATTACGTACAGCTACTATGGGATGGACAAAGACAGGGAACTCACTGACAGGGCCTTTGCAACTGCATACCAGAGCAATAATATCACTATATAAGCATTATAAATAAAACAACTCTATACTGTACATGAAAGAACATAAATGCAAGCAAGGTCAACAAAAAATTCAGTAAAGGAGAACATACAGATTCAGGGTGTACATTTGGCCCTATTAATTTAAAATACAAGCCCCAAAAGATGACTCTCTACATTGAAAAATCCTCTAGTTGATGTATCTATAAACTTTCCAATCTTTCAGATCACTACACTGAACTATAGCTCTGATTTAATCTTCTATTACAAATACTTCAAATACCTGCTCTAAAAATCAACCTGAATATTTGTTGCCCTGTTTATTTTCTTTTTCCTTAGCACTTCACATGACTAAAATAATCTTCTAATCTATATATACCCATGAGTTTTCTTCTCCAAGAAATCAGTAAAACTGTTTTTCAAAGCTATCGTGACAGATTCAGCTGTGGTCATTACACTGTTTTATTTATTTTATAGGTTACTTTATGCTTTGATTATGCAGAGTTTCTGCTTGTATTGAGTAAATTCATACGCTATAGAGTCAAGGAGGGATTTAGGCCTTAACTATCCTTTCAGACATCAATCATCACCATAGAAAGACACTGCTAAGGTCCTCAGGGTGTCCACCTGTACAAAACAGCCATCCACCAGCAGCATTTAAACACCTCACCAAGTTCTGGCAACACCAAGCTTCCTCATGTTTCAAAACAAACATGCAAAGTATTAAATGACTGTGAAATCAGATCTCACAGGAGAGAAAAACAAAAAGAATGAATGCAGAGATAAGTACATACAGGTTTTATCACAATCAGTAACAAAGCTGTTAAAAGAGAGTTCTGTTTACTGCCTTTATTGAGGACAATCTCTTGAACCTGACCCTCCACACCTCATGTAAAGCTATTTGGGATGCTGAATTCCCCAACACTTCACAGAACCCAACATCTCTACTCTTTTATAATGCCAGCCCCCTTCAAGTCATGCAAATTTGCTTAATCACATATTCAGAGAGCAGTCAACCAACAGGAGTAAAGCAGACACATATATTTTAAAAAAGCATTTAGAGTCCAAATCAGCAGATTTAAAACCAAAACAAACCAGAAAGGGCATGCAGTGACATCAGTTGCTATTCAGACACTGAGTCACATTCAGAGAAGAAAATCCTGTTTCATTTAAAAACCCAACAAAACTAAGGCAGATAATGGACACTGTACCCTAAAAAAATCTGTATAATTTTAAGCAGTTTGTAATAAAAAGAAAAATAATTCCAAGATTTTATAAAACCGAATCCAAAATATTTCAGAAACGCACAGTAATTGTTATAGGACCACTACTATATTATTACAGTCAGGAAAACTGACACAATTTTAACCTGAAACATCCTAAATGAAGTTCAGCTGAAATATGACAATCTGCACTTGAAACCAGGCAAGTTACTAAATATAAAAAAGCAATTCTTTTCCCAGCTACAAAAATGCACTTTCATGGGCACGTTTCATTTTATTGTCACTGCCTTTCACGAAACCCTCCTTTTCTCAGGGGCACTCCGGAGGAGGCGGGGGTGGGCGGTATTTAAACCTTCCCAAATTAGCGATTAAAAGAGAAAAGAGATTTATTTTAGGCACTATTTGAAGCAATGAGATTTCAAGAGGACAGTCTTCATATTCCATGCGAAATCCTTCAGTCCCAAGGAGAAACTACAAATACAGCTCTAGAAGCCACCCAGCCAGCCCTCCGGCCCGGTCGGGGAGGGAGGCCCGGCGAAGCCTGGAGCCCCCTGCCGCCGGTGGAGGCCGCACGGGCCGGGCCGGGGACGACGACCGGGAACAAAGCGCCGGGGAGGGGGAGCGGGAAACGGAGGCGGGCCTGGGGGCACAGCGCCAGGTTGGGGCTCACCCGGGCCTGTCGCTCCAGCTGGGAGTGGAGGCTGGAGCCCTTCAGCCGCTGCACGATCCGCGCTATGGTGAGGGACAGCCCGCTGTCCGGGTCCAGCATCGCGGCGCGTGGGCCACGCCCGTCGCCGGGCTGCCGCACCGGGCCGCTTTCGCCGCGACACCCCGCCGCGTTCACCGGCGTTACCAGGCAACGGCGGGAGCGGAGGCGGGCCTCAGCCGCTGCGTCCGGGTGGAAAGCGACGCCTCCCAGAAAGGTTCCCAGCCGCACGATGGGGACTTGAGCGGGACAGCGCGCCCTCCGCTGCCCGGCGTGGCGCAGACCCCCGGCCGCTCAGCTCAGGAGCCCCCAAGCTGTCCCCAGAGCCGGGGAGGCCGCCCCGGTGGTGCCTTCAGCTGCCGCCTCTCCCTGGGCACCTGACAGGCTTCCTCCAGCCCATGGGCCGCATGCCACAGGGCTGGGCAATGGTTGCCTAAAGCTCTGGTGAAAATCTCACGCGGTGCTTCTGTTTCCTAAACAAACGTTTATAATGTATCATGGCTAGAAAGGATGTCAGAAATAAGCGTAAGGAAAGTCTACATGTGGGTCTTGGGCTTTAGCTGCCCAGCCTGAGTGCCAGCACCTGGCCATGCCAGTGTGGGAGACACCCGAAGGTGCCCAGCCTGCCCGCTGTGCCCTTGGGCTCTGCCGAGCCTGCAGGGAGACCTGCCTCATCCCCGCAGCTCGTGTGGCCGCTGCAGCCTGGCATGAGTGTCCAGCTGCTCTCCCGGTAGTGGCAGGTTCCTGGCAGCAGCCTGCAAAGGCATTTGTAGCTGCTGACCCTCAGCAGTTGCCACCTGCCAGGCCAGGTGGGCTGGAACGGGCTATGCGCATCCCAGGTCTGTCTTAATAATGAGTTAAACAATATCTTACATCATCATTACTTACAACTTCATTAACCAGCCTTGTTTTGCCTTGGAAAGGACTAAGCTTTCCCTCACAACCAGCCATTGCGCCTCGGCTGAGCTGCTGCAATCAGTAGCTGCAGGGCAGCATCTTCCTCAACTGCTTCTAGGCCAGGGCTGACGGTGAAAGGGCTTGAAACTCATTTCAGTGCAGTCAGAAATATTAGCTTAAAAACATCTTTAGCTGTGGTTTAAGTGGCTTTGCACCAGTGTGACGTAGACAGATTCATGTCATTAGAGCCTGAGAGAGAGTTTTAACGGCTGTTTTTTAGGGTCTGAGGTATCACATCCAGATGGTGTGAGCAGGAGATTGAGCCACGGGGCTCCCTTCTGTGTGCTTCTGGCAGGGGTCCACAAACTACGTCCCGCAGGACGGATACAGCCCCCCCAGGGTCCTCAATCCGGCCCCCGGTATTTACAGACCCCCCCACCTCCCCTCTGCCGGGGGTTGGGGGGGAAACCAAGCAGCCGCAGGTGACTGCCTGCCACTGCATCCGCGCGCCGGCCCCCTGGTTAAAAAGTTTGAGGAGCCGTGTTCTGGAGGAATACTGCTTGACCTGTACTCAGGTGAAGTTTTATTGCGCTCTTGAATATGTTACCCCTGCCTGCTCAGTATGGTGAGGCATTAATTCAGGCTCTGCACCAGCAGCAGGCACAGCCCTTATTTAAGCACAGCAGCTGTGTGGCGCTATATGCATCTCGTTGAGTGATGTAAATGCAAGGAATTTTAATCCACTTAGTCCTTCAGGGGAAATCTATTCCTATGTGCATCAGTAACAGGACCAGGTAATCAAATTCTCACTTAATAAACTAATTTACTAAGCTGAAATACTAATTTTGAAATCCCAGCATAATTAATAAATAAGCTAAGAAAGTTCAAGGAGGTAACATGGAAAAACTGATTATTGACCTCCAAAGCCTAGCATTAATACTTATTTTCAGCTCTGAGGATGGCCATGCCTCTGTAAAACAAAGAATGTTTCAAGATTCTGAAACATCAGGTTGTAACTTTCACTGCTGTGAGTGACAGGTGAGGAAATGAAGATAGGTGTCATCAGTTTACTTGCTAGGAAAAACAACTAGATGTAAAAGGTATAAAACTGAACTCATCTGTCTGCAAACTCTTTTGACTTATCTGTGAGAATTTCTGGATAAAATAAGTTTTAAAAAAGAATAGTAATAGAAGATCAGAAATAAAAGTTCTTTAACCAACTGTAGAGAAACCTGAAGTTTCTCTTAGTCATTTATGCTAACTCAAAAAACTGAGGAGAGCTTGCTTCTCAATTCATGGAGAGCACAGGGAGATCAACTGCCCAGTTGTCCAGCAATGCACTTCTGATTTACAAGTTTTCTGACATTTCTGCTCTTACATGCATATGTGAAGTTAGGGCAACAGTGAGCACATTTTTTTTTCCTCTGTGTATTGGGAGTTAATGAAATATTTGCCTACATTTTCAACTGAACAAGCATACAAAGTATAGTAGCTTTGCATGCTAGTTCATAATAAAATTCTGCAAAGAGTTCACATGAAGACAGTATCTCTCCTCGGTATTTTTTTTTATTTTCATTGAGGAGGATTATTTGTGTAGGAACTTTGCCTGCTCAGACAAGCACATGGAAATAACCAGGGCATGCCACTAAGCTCCACAGCTCAGTGTCTGTAAGTCCAGAGTTTTACATTGCAGCTGCTAGTGTGAGAGTAAGCCCTTCCCTCTTGCCTGGCACAGTCCTCAGCAGCATTTTCTTTTCCAGTTTTTGGGAGAACCTGTGGACTGCCACAGGGATGGCAATCTCACATTGCCTTTGGCAAGTATGTTATTTATCAGGACTGCTTGATATGTGGGGACTCAGGCTTGTTACATTACTACTGGTAGCACAACATGGTGTCTGGCTGGACACCATGGTGTTTACCGTTCTGTGGTCTGCAGGGACCACGTTCAGCCAAATGGCAGGTTGTGGAGAGGGACAGAAGATGTGACACCTTACTGGTAAGAAGTGTGAGTTCTCCTGCTCCTGGGGAATATGGGGAGATGATACATCAGGTGAGTTTCATGTGCAATGCATAAGACTTTGCAGGTCTGCAAAAGCCATCCGTATCTCTATAGGTCAACAGGAGAAAAAATTAACGTTGGCTACATATGAAGAATTTCCCGGAGTTGACTACCCCTGCTCCAAACCTGCCTTTGTTGCTCTCTGCATGTGCACATATGTCACTCTTCATTCCCTGTTTTTCTAGACTGTTTCCAGTCTGGTTTCCATCCTCCTATGCACTAGGTTTCTCTTTGGTCAGTTACATCTCCAGTATGGGCAGGAAAACTTGTAAATACCAATCAAAGCTAAAAAGCAAGGTGATATAAAGAGAAAATCTTTACAGAATATCACTGAGGGCTATTAACAGCTTCTTGTGAATCCTTACCATACCCAGTGAAGCAATCTCATGCTTAAGTGCCTGCTTCTCTTTTGTTTCCTTACAAGGACCTTACTGCATAGCAGCTTGAGAAATGCAGGGTCATTGTTAAAAAAAAATAAATCACTTGAATGACAGGCATTGGCAGAAATCTCAACCAATTCTTTAGCCTGTCCCCCTGGTATCACATGACTGGCTTAACTTGGTTCGTGTGATAAGTGCTTGACAATTACTGCTTTTTTGTCATGATTTACTTTTAAATTATAAGTAACCAACTGCAGTACAGACAGTGTGGAGTGGGTTTATGATGTCCAGTACCACATACTAGAGGCAGCTTGATGGTTTTATCAGAAGGTCTGGTGTAGTTTTTCTGTTGTTTTGGGGGGGTTGGGGTTGGTTTCTTTGTGGTTGTTGTTGGTTGGTTGGTTTTTTTGGTTTTTGTGGTCTTTCCCTCTCTTCATCTCAGTCCTACACCCTTGAACACCAATTCCCTTCTTCTTTGTATTCCACCTCCATTTACAGCTGCAGTGCTCTACAGTGTTACAACTCTCTTTAACATGTTTTGTGTCAAGTTACTGCAGTTAACTGTACCTGATGCTTGTATCCCAAGTGTCTTTCATTTATCTGCCACTGCAGGTCTGGAAAGCGTCAACAACTTGGCAAGGGAAAGGAAAAATTACAGTCAGTATCTGATATATTTCAGCCATACTCTCTCCATCTTTCCCCTGGTGGGTTTTTGATTGAGGGGAGGATATGACACAACAGATACATCATACTGTCATATTTAAGGCCACATGAGACAAAATATATTTTAATGCTTCCAAATTATTTGGAAGACCAGTTTATTTCCTGGAGTGTAAAGGCAGTCAGTAAAAAGGAAAAACATCCAAAGGATGCACTGAGTGCCTGGAAGCTTGGCTTTTTCCATACACTATGTGTGGACCAGACAACGCTATCTGCAGGTATCACCAAAGGAGGCAGTTGCCTGGTATAACAGAATAAATGATGAGGGAAGTCAACAAAATCCCAGCAATGTTAATAAAATCCCAACAGTCCCAATCCCCAAATCCCAGCAGTCAAGAAAATCCCAGCATTTTCAGTCAGCTGCTCCCAAGACACTCTTCCCCTAAGCCATTCACAACACTCATGATGTCCTAATCCCATCTTCATCTTTCATTTTCTTCCTGCTAGAAGTGCCAAGTCATGAAGTCTCCTCTTAAGGCTACTTTCTCTGCTGGGGGAACAGGGGTGCGGAGGGACTGGAAGGAAGATGCTGCCCCTTTACCTGTGCTGGGGGCGGGTGCATTCATGCAGGCAGTGCTGGCAGGGTAAGGGAACAAGGTATGGTGCAGAATAGGATTAAGTATGCAATCATTGTCACTTATTACTGTAGAGAAGCCACGTACCTTTCCTTGACACCCTGAATAATAGGGAGTTAATGCATTCCAGGTGGAGCTACATATTGCATTCACCCTGATAATGTATCATAAATATTGTGTAGGTCTCCAAGTTGTTCCTTCTGTTTTTGTCCTACATGAGACACTGCCAGGAGAATGACAGCATGTGCAATCCCTAACGGCAGACTGGGTTGTATGTAAGGATGGCTGTGTCCCGATCAGCCAAGTGCCACAGAAACCCAGGTTTAAAAAGAAACAACCACCACCACCCCCCAAAAAACCTAACAACAAATTTGTGTGCCAAAACAAAAGGATAAGATATTAAAGGCGAAAAAAAACCCAGACTCAAACAAAAACGACACACATCCTTCCCATGCCCGAAGTGCTCTGTATTTGCCTTCCTTCAGACAGGAAAACAGGGCATTTTTATACCCTCTCAGGTAAACTGGATTTTTGTTGTTGTTTTGAATTTTTTAATCTAAAAATCTACTTCTTTCCAGACCTTCATTTCTTCTTTCTCCACTTGGAACCATTTTAACTCAGGAGAGTTTAAAATCCATAACCCTGATCCTTCGTCTCAAGCCATTAGCAGAACTTCTCTTGTGATCTAAAGCATCAGGTTCAAACAGCCACTCCCTGGATTTCTCATCCAAGCACATTCTTTCAGAGAACATCATGTTCGGTCCTTTGCTTAGTGTGCTCACTCTTTATATTAAACTAATGTATATTAAACTTTAATCTCAGTTATGGGTCAGTCCTGCAAGTTCACCTTTATAACAGCCACTGCTTTCCTTGTGCAGTCAGAACCATGAGCTGATGACAGAGAGGCATGACAAAAAAGAAATTTCTGTCACTGCCTCACCCTCATCAATTTCAAGCTTTATTCAAATTACTGCACAAAAAGTGACAGTGCATATTTTGAGAAGTTTCAATACTTTATTTAAAATAATCAGTATCTGTGGAGTAATGAGATTTTTTTGCCCAAATACCACTGATGCAATCTGAAGAATGTAGAAAGCTTAGGTGATGTACTTTCACTTATCAGGGAAGAAAACATCTCTTATTGCAGACTACTGTTCATGAGAAGTAATATATTTTATCTAATATGTGGCTGAACTTGAGAGCTAGACTTTGACTACCAATGACATCACGGATTATCTCTCTAGTACTAGGAGTTTCACATTGCTTCAGTACTTGATTTTAGGTAATTTCCTTCCAGACCTTGGCTTTGCTTTAGATAGGTATAAGCCACATCCTAGAGAGGATCATGTATGTCAGATCATAGTATCTATTACTGGTAATTTTTTTAGTAGCATTGCTGAGTCATAGCAGCGACTGTGAGTTATCAGTTATGTAAAACAGCTAGCATGCACAAAGTTCCTAATTTCTTAGTGTTATTAGATTTAGTCCATTATTCATGTGTTTTATTATTAAACAAGTAACATGGGCTTTAGCAGTAACATTCTGTATCATTTGAAGAAAAACACATGCTGAATCACAAATACAGTTTATTGCATAAATAGTGCATAAACTGAGTAGCTTATGCACTTGAAACATGGGATATATTTTAGATCTTAATTTTAAATTGTATATTCACCTACCAGCAAGTCTGTCAGGAAATTTACGTAACAGTTATATGTATCCAAACCTTCTAAAAGACAGGACTCAACATTCATGAGCAAACATTTTCCTAATACGCACATAACAGCTTACTTTAGCCACTTCTTTTAAGGTTCTTACAAACTTTAACCAATTGGTTTGTAAGCAAGAAATCTAGTTAAAAGAGCAGTCTCAGGAGATTCTTAGTAAACATCTACAGGTCAGAGTTTATCAGTACATAGATATGCTAGAGTAAGATTCTGTATTCTTTTCAAACCTATTGATTTCAGTGAGGCTATGTGATGTAAATATAAGCAGAACTTGGGTTTTGTCTGTGACACGAAGTATTCCCTTTTTCAAAATATCTAAAAAATATATGTGGTGGGGGTTTACATCTACTATTTAAAAATATCAAACCCTCTGATTTTCTATTTATGTATTACAGAGTATTGAGCATTACTCCACTGAAATAGCTTCTTGAAAACATACCCTACTTATTGCAGTAAGGGAATTTGTCTTCTGTTGGCAATGTAATAAATGTTTTAAGGTAGTCTGTTATACTTTTGTTCACTGCCTGGAATATATACAATTTATTGCAGAGTCATGTCAGTATGTGTTGCAAGTCTTCAACAACCAGCAGGTCACCTTGAATACGTTATTTAGTGTCTAAATCATAGCCTTCCTCTCCTTAATCATTAAGAAGTAGACCTATAAACTTAGTGGAAGAACAGGGATCTCTCCTTGGGTATCAGTTCTAGGCATTTTTTATTTTTCTGATTAAGATTTGATGACAATTGAAGTGGATTAATGCTTTTCTATTTTTTTAATATGAAGGTTTAGTAGGCTGACTGGTTTCCTTGTTTGTTGTATTTTCAAACAGAGGATTCATAAGTGAAGAATAAATCAAAAGGAGCTAGAAACTCTCGAGGGTTTTTGTAATTCTTTCCTGATGGTTATGTAGTTGGAACATAACCAGATACCCTAACTGTTAAAAGGAGCACTCTAGTTTGGGTTGCAGAGATCCTTACTTCCATTACAAGGATTTTTCACATATTTTTTACCTTGACTTCTGTTTCCTTAAGCTGATGTCTGCTCAGAAAAAAAAAAAAAAAGACATTAAAAAATTATTGCTTTGTTAATTAACAGGTTACAGGGCTGAATCTTGTAATCTATATTGCAACATGTTCCAAAAAAGACCAGGAAGGAAAATTAGAAAACATTCACAAAGATCATAGTGCTAAAGGGCTGAAGAAAGGTTGGAATTTTTTGTATTCATTGCAAAAAAGAAAGTGAAGAGACAAGTTATGAAGCTGGTAAAGTAGTTTAGCAAAACTCTACAGATTTGCCCCAGCCGAGGCTATCAGTCAGTAATATGAATGAGGAATCATATAGCAATGTAATTGGATGAATATGTAATGTCAGAAGGATAACTGTGATGCATTAGGCAGCTAAGGTGCTGTCTAAGAAATATTTTAAAGCCAGATTTTCCCCAGTCCAGCTCCAGGAGTCTACATGCTTGACCTGAAGATTGTCAGTAGCTTGCCATAGTCCATCCTCCTCATGTGGGATGCCTCCCTACCTTCCCTAGTGACTTTTATCATTAATCACTTTTGTTCTTCATAGGAAGGACCCCTGCAGCCAACATTCCTATCCACTCTTTGACAAAGGACACATTTTCTAGAGAGATGGGATAAAAGGTGCTCCCAGCATTAAAATACTTAATTGGAGTCATTCAGCAGTGGAAGGACTCACCTTCACTTATGAAATTAGATTACTAATAATGGCAGCATAATAAAGGTTTAGATCAAAGAGGTGACACATAAGGCTGTCCACCCATAGGTACTGGCATATGGGAAAATAATAGCAAGAGATGACACTGATTCTTTGAAGGAAGCTACTTTCAAAACATAGTTAACTTTTTTTCCCCAAATATAACTGTGAATGTTTACAACAAGAATATGAATGGGGCAAAGACTTAAAATACCCTATAGAGCAAGTTTGATAAGGGATTCAGAGAAGAAAATGTATGTATGCATATTGATTTTATAATCAAATATTCACTTAGAAAAACATTTTGCTTTGGCATCATTATGCAGTGGTTTCGGACACCAAAACCTCCAAATATCCATAGCCATGCAATGGTTTTGACTTCAACGAACTTTAACTGTGACATGAGTTAATAAACTTTATTATTATTATTATTATTATTAGTTGAAATATTAAAAAAAAAAGTATCCTTATGCAGTAAGGTACTACTAGCTTTTATAACTTTATCCAAAAGTCTTTGAGATCTAACTATTTATTTACTCCTTAGAAGTGGAAATAATACCCCTGCTGAAAGTACTGAATACAGCTCAGTTGCATGGCCTAAGGGATAAATGCTCCAGATTTAAGGTACTATTTGCAAATACAGTTTTGGTTAAGTTGGCTTAAAGGAGGTGAAAATGCACATAGGTAGGAAAGGCAATAGCTGAAGAAGCACTCATGAGGATGCATCAAAGAAGGAACAGAGGAAAAGAAGTCATTATCATGTCGCTAATTGAATGAGCCACTGTGTAATGAACAGGGTGCCAGGAAAAGTGTAAGCGAGGAAAAATCCTGGTTTGTTCTCATTCTTCTGTACTCTTCAGAGAAATAGACTTTACTATCTTCTTGATCAGTAAGCTGGATATCATCAAAGAAATATCAATTTTATTGACAGTTTCTGCTCAAACAGCATTAAATCTGGAAAGCCTTGGATAATTAGTAACACGTCAGATCAGAAGAACAAAAGTTTAGATTAGATAAAATTGTATATGACCTACCACACACTCTTTCTTAAAACAGAAGATCAAAAATTATTTTTAACCATTTTTAGCGTGATCTGATTTTTCAGAATTGCTTTGAATATTTCCCACAGAATCCAATTTTAAATTTCCAGCTTTCTCTGTATAAGGTCTGGTAATGAGATATTCCAGTATGAAATGACTCAGTTTAACAGCTAATGAAATAAATAGTACTTTACTTTTTATTTTGCTAGAGCATTCCCATTTGACTTCTAATAAAAACTTTTATGAGCAGTCATTGGGAATTAAGTGAAGACTTTGGGGAGGTCTGTCTTCACAAAGTATAAAATTGCAGCTGACACTTCTGGCTTTCTAACTGAAATGCTAATGAAATTTTAGGAGATAAGATCACTGTGAGATTATGGTTTGAACAAAATTGTACTTCTGCTACTGCTGGGTTTAAAACCAAAGTGAGTGAGAGTCAAATCTGGGAGCATTTCACTAGCATATCACTTAAAATATTATGAAAACCCTTTACTTGCTCCAGCAACTTCTCTAGGCAAAGCTTGTAAAAATAAAATACTAATTGTTGCTGACCTTTTATCATGGTCTCCTCAGAAATACCTTTCCTACTTCAATTGTATCGTTTTCCCCATATTGTAGGATTGAAAAGTGGATGCATTAGAATAAAATAAAAACACTGGGAAGAAATAAGGTATCCGAGAAGTGACACGGTAGCCACAATTTATATGATCTATGACTGTTTTGCACTGCTGTGTCTGTACAAAGCATGCTTAATGCCAGTGCAGTTGATTACAGAAAGGTCCAAACCACTATGGATGAAACTGCAAATGTGAGTGCAAGATAGTGACTTCAGACACACAAAAAATTATTAAAAGAAATCATCCATATCAGTTGCAAATTTTCAAGTGTTTGTTAAATAACATTTTTGTATGTGAGGATTACATCCCAAAGATCCAACTTCTGATACGTTTCTGATTTATAAGCCTCTGGATATTTAGGAATACCATAGCATCCTAACTGAGTCTGGCGCTATCAAAAAGGGAGCGTAGAGAATTCAGAGCAGAATTTGTCCTTGGACTTTTGTTTCTCCTTTCTTTTGAGAGCTGAGTCTTCTCCTTGGCAGTTTTAAAACAGTTTTGTAATGTAAGCAAAGATTAAACAACGAAAATTAATTTAAAACTTGCATGCTTTCAGTCACATTAACTCCCTGCACAATGTAATGTTGTATAAACACGAGCAAATAGTCCAAACTACAGCAATTGTTCCCCACAGGGTGTTTTCTTAAGAACTAAATAGACAAAAGCATGGCAAGTAAGGCCAATAATACTATTGTTTAACAGCCCATCTGTGCTGGAACTCTGCAAATTATTATTTTCAGTGTTTCAGTGTTGGAATAATGTTTTGAAATCACTCTGTATGGGAATACTATCCAATACTGCTAGTGCATCTCAGCACAATAGTTGAAATAAATCATGTTGTCACTATGGGTTTGACCTGCCTCTCTCAGTTACTCAAAAAATTGTAACTGACCGTTTTCTACAACCTGTTATTAGACAGAATTATACATATCAATGAAATGCAAAGATAATTTGTCTTATTTACAAATAAAAATAAACATTCCAGAAATGAAGACCTAGGACAGAACTTCAGCCAGGGTAAATTGTCTTAGGTCCCAAAGGTCTCCCTGTACCTCATCTTACTTGGTTCAATAATTAGTCCAAACTGTTCCTAGTTAGCAGAGTTCCAGTTAACTGAAAAAATTGGCCTGGAGATTGTCACTGTAAAAGAACAAGAGTCAAACAATAAAATAATTAATTGTATACAATGAAACACATAGCCATGAACCAAACTTAAAATCTTACTTTCATTCTGGTAGCCCCAGAACTTGAAGGCGACAACCCATCTTTTCACTGTCTGAGTACCCTTCCGTGCAAAATCACAACAACAGAAAACGCGCAAAATGCTAGGCATCAGGCCATCTTTTACTCTTCTCTTTATTAGATCAAAATCCTACTTGGCTTAAGTACTTTCACGGAGGGAGTATTGTGTGGGGGTTGCTGGTCGGGGTTTATAGATGATAGTAGTTGTCTTTGTTGTACCAGTAGTAATGGTAGAAAGGTCTTCTAAAGCAGAGACATTTTGCAATATATTCTAAAATATTTATATATAGCTCTGGATATCTATTTCATAACTAGATACCCTACTCCAAATACATTATTTCCTGTGCTCTTATTCATTACCCTCACTTCATGGTCTGAATTTTCTCAAATTACTAAAATTCATACTCAGAATTCAGTTGTTGGTAAGAGACTTAGCCTATTAACTTTGAAATAAGTGAGGCTACATGCTTCTCTTTAGTTACTGAATAATAGAGAATTTAACAAAATATAACCAAATTGTATGTTCAATTTCTTGTGCAGACTTGTACAAATTTATGTCAAATCAGATGACTTCTGTTCACAGAAAGTGTATGATTCCTATAAAAACAGAAGCTTTCAAGAACTACTGTTGTTGGTTAAATTAATTCTTCTTACGTAAGCGTAATTTTCAGTATTTTTCTGATGGACACGCTTGCTACCCATAGCTTAGGTTCCCTTACGCCAAGGATTATAAGATTCTTGGGAACTCAGATGTCAATGAACAAATTTCAGTAGTATTACCTTTAAGGTATTTATCATATGTTACAGAAACTGATAGCCCTCCAAAAATGTAGATGTCAGATCAGATGTCATGAAACACAAAGTAGCTTCTCTCCATACATAATAAGACACATAAACTTTGGAATCTTTAATTAAAGCCCTGGCTTCAGTTATGCTGGTACCAATTTATCCAATAATACATCAGCTGACTTCCTCTATTTCCTCCCTACTAACTGCACAGCCAGTCTCTTAATGACTTAGTTGGTGTTGTTAAAATAATATCTCTTTATCTAATTCTGTGGAAATGTGAAGATCTATTTGATCTTAACGTCATGAGTATAGGGTGGCTTTCCTTGAGAGCAGAGCTGTCTGACAAATATAGCACCGGCCCAAGTCTGAGGAGACTGCCTTCCTTCTCCTGACTCTTCCACTGGCCCACTGAGTGGCCTGTGCCAAATAGTTCACTTTCTTGTGCTTCATCTTTTTCATCTTTAAATTGAATTCATATCAACTGCAATTAACATAACTACCTTCTTTCATATACTTCTGAGAGATCTACTTATGGGAAAAATAGTAGTGACTCTTTGTTATGTGCTTAACTGGAATCTTTAAAAGACAAGATGACAGGTCTTGGTTGTTACAGGTTGGGGTTTATTTAGCAGTCTGTTCTGGTTTTGAGCTTTATTAAGGAGTTGAGTAGTGTCAAGAAAAGTTGTACCATTTTGTTCTTGGCATTATAACCAATGGGGCCGTTTCTGGTGGCAGCCACTGATGTTTTTACCTGTTTGTTACAAACCGTGTCACGACTGTACCTCAGAAGACAGGCTCAGGCGACTGGTACCTTAGAGCATGTGATGGATTTTGACTTTGACTGATGCTGCTCTAGTATGCAAAAATATGCTCAAAGGAGCCTATTAATAGTACCAACACCTGATGGTGTTAAGATAAACCAAAAAAGGTCACCTCTTGGGCCATGTGTAAGTTGGCATGTGGTCCTAGCAGCCACAATGTAAGGGTGTGCAAGGCTGTTTCCTTCCATCTCTAGCTTGAATCCTGAACTGTTTTTTCTAGCAAACTAATATATTCACAGGGCGAAGAAAAAATCTAAGGCTGTACAACCCAGTGTATGGCCTAGTAAAGAAACAAGCAACTTTAAAAAATATCTATGTTCCTCTTCACGGGTTAGTATTAAATTCTCATAAGCACATACGCATCCGTTATGTAAGCCACAAAAAGGAAAAGGGTCGGCTTCAGTTCTTCAGCAAGCATTGTTATAATTTCTGCCCTCATTTTTAAAAATTAGTTAGAAGTCTAGGTGTATGGAGAGAGGAGATGAAACTGAGCCTAGATACAGGCCAACACTGGCTGAGAGAGAAGTGCCAGCAGGAGTTACAACAGGCACGATAAACCATGCAGGAGGAATGAGCGAATAATGATTCATCCCAGACCTTACTAAAGGTATCTTATTGGCTGTCACAGGGTGTCAGGAGGATTTTTATGTGATCTTGTGTTATACTGGACAGACTATTTACACATATTTCTTTGAAGAAGTTTCCCTAAACTTTATACAACACTTGCATAGCAATCTCTGGAGCAAAAATGGACTTCTGGCTGTTCTTGCATCCAGAAAGCACACAGAAACTTTAACATGATTATGAAATCGGACCTGAAGACTTACAGAAACAATATGCTTTATTCGTCCTGTTCATCAGCGAGCCTTGAACATTGTACAAAAGTCACAGCCATCACCTGGGAGGCCTCATTTCTTCTCTTCTGAGGAAGATGGTATGACAGGCTGACTGGATGTCCATGAAGGCATCAGGGCCAGCTGTAACGTGTCTCACAGGTAGGTCAGGTGGATGATACTGCAAACATCCAAAAATCTCAAATACTATGAATTGGCACTCCAAAAGAAAGAAAAAAGTGACCCCCAAAATAATTTAAAAGATACCTTGAGAGATGTCCAGATGGATCATCTATCAAGTGGAGTCTTCCAGGCATTTCTTAAACTACATGTCACAGCACTGTCATACATGACCACTGGAGATGCACTGCAGTGGCAGAAAGAGCACTTTGTTTGCCTTTGACCTCCTCTATATTGCTGAATACTATTTCAGAAATCATTCATGGTACAACAAAGCGCTCTGAAGTAAATTTCATCCTTATTGAATTCAGATGAGTATGCTATAAACTGGTCTTAATTGCAGTTACTGTGAGACACTGATAGGACTCAAGCTCAGATCACCTTGGAAAAGCTTAAAATAAATGTGTTTCTGAGAATTTTGTGTGTTCTCCAAGTGTGGTCTCATCCAGATCTCCCTGTAGTTTGTATCTGTGTAACTCCACTGAATCAATTGCCTAATGCCAGCATAAACCTGGGAAATGAGAACAGAAGTAGACCATGGCTTCCCATATGCACTTCTTCTCATTCATGTATTTTATTTCATTTGCCAGGACAAAAAAGACTTGGCAACAAACCCAAAATTATTTGTAGGTTTGACACAAGATAAAGATAAGCTTTTCAAAATTCATTATTTTACAAGTGGAGTTTCTATTTAAAATTAAGTAAAGATCTTTGTCAGATTAATGAAAAAACAGAACAGATGCTTATTCTTCAGGAAGAAGAATGAGACAACTATAAATTGATGTGGTTTGCTTTTGGACAAGAAAAGCAATATACACTTAACATGAAATGACATAGCAGAGCAACTGTTTTGGCTGCAAAGCCAGTGTGTTCAGTATTTGACATTATAGAGGAAAAAAAGGATTATGATTAAAATGAAAAAAAATTGAAATGGCAGACTCTTTTGTTATTATGGATTAACGAGCCTCCTCTTCTTTGAATACAGGGAAAAATATTTCTGTTTACTTTTCTTTAAACTGTCTACACAGCTACACTATGGTACCTAAATTATTTCTTAATTAACAAAACCATATTTTATTAATAAAAGAAGTTCTTGCCTAAAACTTCCAACATCCCAAATAATGCATGATTAGGTTCAAGTGGGGTAGACGTTCAGGATTTTGTTTCTCCTAAATAATAAAAGTACATCTGTGATTAGCAAACATTTAATTAAAACAGCATCCTTTTCCTCTCGCTTAAAGCTTGCAGGGAGACAAGATGATACTGATCTGGGTGGAGAGTGATCTATCATGCAATTAGCTAAATGGAATGGGAAGAAATTATGTGAAAAAGACAACTCAGAACTGTCCAAACATTAAGATTATTAGCTGTACATTTGAGTAAATCTATGCAAAAAAATGCCTAGAAGACTCCAACTCTTTGATCTACGTAAGTTTCATGCAGAAATCCACTCCAAAAGGGGAGTCAAGAGTTCATGGTAAATTTTTACTCATTTAGTCTGGCAATTTAACCAGCAGACGCTGAATCCAGCTCAGCCCAGGACCAGATGGTATTCATCCAGAACTTCTAAAGGAAATGGTAAAATTATTAAACATGATGTGTCATCTCTTGCTTAGAACTACATTGTTGCCAGAGAAAAAAAAAAATGCAAATGTGATGCCAGTGTTTATAAAAGGCTCCAAGGGAACTAAACCCTTGGAATTATGAGCCACTCTGTATGCCTGGCACCCACAGAAAGGAGAGCTGGTGGAGACAGTAATAACAGATGAAAATCTCTGGACACAAGGTCTGCACAAATTTTGTAGAGGAAAGCTACACCTTACAGATTTAGAGAGCTGGACATGTGAACCAGCTGATCCAGTCTGTTTCAAATAGTAACTACACAGTTACTAGGATTTGCATGCGATAGCATTCCCTCACTCATTCCGCACTTGGTTTTGGTTGAAATTAGTACCCTCTGGAGCCAGTCATAGCTCAGTACTTACCCTCAACCCTTCACGTCTCTGCTCCATGTGCTACCTCCCATCGCTATGCTCTCCGCTCATTTGCCACCTGCACAGTATGCCTCTATGCCAAGAGGCTTCACAGAGCAGGCTGCACCCACGGCACTTTGGTCCATTTTGCATTTCTGCTGACTACATGAATCCTCTGTCTGTGGCTGATGGCCTCGTTGGCTTCAGCCCTCTTGCATGTGCTTAAGAAGCCCATCTTGACACTGTAGTGGGCCCATCCCTTGGGAGTGGGCTAGGTGAGGGGCTCTTACCGTCTTGAGGAAGCTGGTCCTTCGCACGGTTGAGACCAATGTGAGAGACATGCGCTGGCTTTATAGTGTTTGTTGTACTGACCTGCAGCCCGGGCCAGCCTCAGAGCACACTGCTCTCTGACAGTTCCTTTTCCATGTGGCAGGGTCATGGCAGGCTGTTATACACACAGCCTGGCACTGCCACCATCACCACCAGTGGGCTTGCATTGGGAAGACATAATGGCAAGGGATGAAGTCGTCTGCTCACGTGTCATTCAGGACAATAAGCCTGACAAGTGTCATCTGAATTTGCACATCCAGAAAAAGTGAGCTGCAATGTAAACATGGCTCTGGGCTACCTTTGCAAAAGTGGAAAGGAAAGGTCTGATTTCCTTCTGTCACCAGCGAAAAAAAAACATCAAAAAGGCACTCTCTCCTTAGGCTGGCAATCAGAGGCAATTACTTGGAAACCAAGTTTGTGGCATCCATAAGCATCACGTGGACACAGAGCCAGTGAGCCACAAGTGCCTGATGATTCAGTGGTGGCGATGCTGGCAAAGGTCCTAATAACTCAGGAGAACACATGCTGAGTTCTTCAATGACATGCATGCATGTTTCAGGCTTTGTGTTTGGTTTCTTTAGCTGAAAACATTGTTCCCTCGTGCTGTGGGCACAACCCACATCACTGAGCTGCTGTATCAGTTCGTGGTTTGTTTCTTCTTTCCTTTTCTAGATGGAGATTCCTAAAGCCTGGGACGTTTTAACATGTGACTATCCATGTTCACAGGTAGTCCTGGAAGACTTGTCTGGGCTGGGGGAGCAGAGCTGGCATGGATATGCTTGCCAGAAAGAGCTAGGAGAATCATGGAAGCAGGAGTTCAGGAGCAATTTTTAACGTCATGGATAAGGAGACAATTGGTCTGGAGTGAAACAGGAAACAGCATGATTAGAAGACTGGAAATAAAAATTAGGAATGAAAAGTAGGAGTGAAAGGCAATTATGAATGGAGCCCCACAGGAAGCTATGCTGCAGCTGTTCACCTCTTTCATAAATGCTCCAGGAGATGGGAAGAGGGGTGAGGTAAAAGAGCTTTCTGCTGATGCTAAGTCATTCAAGGAGAAGAGAAGCAAAAACTGACTTTGAAGAACTGCAGAAATCTCTTTATGGTAAAAATGGGAGAGTAAAAATCACTGCAAAGCAGAAAACAATTATAATTTTTCACGAACAGTGTAGGGCTCTAAACTAGATATTACTATGCAGGAAGGAGATTACTGAATTTACACTAGGTTTTCCCATGAAAATATCAGTTCAATTCTCAGTAGTCATCAAAAAAGCAAATAGGATTACAGGAATTATTAGGAAAGGAACAGGGGAAGTAACAACACAGAAAGTCAATATGCCATTATTTAAATCCTTCGTTCATCTATATGTGTTAACATCTGTGAAAGACTGTAGAATAACTAGGAAAAATTTTAGACCTGGGCCATGATGCTCATGGAAGGTATGAAACTACCTGTTTACAAAGAATGAATAACCAACCTGATACTCCTCAGATATGACAAAATTGTAACAAGTATGGAGGAGTTAACTTCAGAATAATAATTCACCATCTGTCATGATACAGTGAGAGACGATAGCCCCACTGTAATCTTTCTGATTGTAATGTTCCTCCTAATGATCCCCCTATTCCTGTCTTCCCTCCTGATCACTATGCCTCCCCAAGACCTTCATTCACTCTATTTCTTCTCTTCTTTTTAACCAGGTCCTGGAGACTTCATGGAAGACTCTATGCAATCCAGTTTAGCAAGTCTGGAAGTCCAGCAGACGATGGCAAGTGCACAGTCTCAGTCTATATTTGACAACATAAATAAAAATTAATCTTTCTATTTAGTGTAATGTTGCTTCCTCAGGAAGTTACAGGAGTAAACAAGCTGTAACTCTTCAGAACACCAGCAATTAACTCCTCACCCCAAAAGTACAGTGGTATAACCAGTATAAAAACTGTAGATTAAAAATTATTTGAGAAAGAATCCAACCCCAGAAAGCAACACATCTGTCATAAATAAATAATTACGTAAATAAAAATACTGCTAATATCAGCCATTCAACACAATTGCAACTGAAAATATATCCAACTATTTATCTAATGCAGATCTAATAGTAGGTGCCAGGAATCCAGAAAGATCTCTTCCACATTAAAAATAAGCCCAGAACAACAATGTGACATCTTGCTTACAGAAAATCTTGAACTTCATTACAGGCTATTTAATTCAGTAAAGGAATTGCTAAACACAATTACCCATCCTGTGTTTTACAGTTGGCCAGATCATTATAGTAATTATAAATAATTAAAATAACTTCTTTTGACACACAAAGGTTTCTAAAAGCTTAAAATCATTCAGATTTGATGTTACTTCATGACAAAGGAAAATGCTCTAAAATGGAAAGACATCATTGAAGTGACTCTTATACAGATATGGAAAGTAGGATCAGTATCTCAAGTGAAAGAAGTGTAAAGGGCACCTTGGAAAGGCATTCGTAGGCTACACGATCTGCTGTGAGTTGGTTTGTCCTTGATTTTTCCTCTGTAGAAAATAATTTTCAAAGGAAAAAGCTGTTGTTAACCAGAAGTTTGGGCAGCTTAGACTATTCTGCATCTTGCGGTTGTCTATGAAGAAGAGCAAAAATGCAACTGAAGTTCAGTAGTCCTTTCCAAAAAGCATTCTTTACTTCTCCTTTGCATTACCACTACTACAGCAGCACCTGTCTTGACTGCCATTTCAGCTGTTTGGGATATTATAATAATTTTAAATTGCCAGATAAAATGTTCAGGAAATACTGGAATAATTACAAATAAATTCAAAACTGAAACAACAAAAAAATGTATGCATTTAATTAAATGGGCAATGTTTGTCATTTAATAGAGTGGTTGATTAATAACACCCATCAGTTTAATCATAGAAAAATATATAAAAAAATTAAAACTGAATTAGGCAGCTAAAAGAAAATTGATTTTTAGAGACATTGGTACCTAATGTTCAAGCTTAATGCCCAGTCATTGGAGAAATGGAAGCATTTTAACTTTTGTTTCTTTGATATGATTTTCTTCCATTTTGAGACTGAGTGGAAAAATAAACTATAACATGTCATTCTGGATTAATTTCCCACCAGTACATTACACCTTTGAAACTGGAATTGAGTCCTGCTGGACTGAATATTTTTTTTTTTCAGCTTAGACAGTTACATGTTGCATACACCAGTTGCCAGCTTGAGTCATTTTATCTCAGATTTTTAAAACTACAAAGATCTATTAAATAAATGGAAAAATATAATTAATCTGCTAAAGAAAAGATAATTTAGAAATTAGAACTTTAAATGTAACTTTTCAATCTACTCTCATACGTACCTATTCCCATTAATGGCATTGTAAAGCAAAGCTGATGAGACTGGAAAAGAAATCCAGGCTTTCCAGTCTCTGTATGTTACCTTTAAGGGATCCAGATTTGTAATTAGGAACCTATTAGTGCCCTGCCTATTTAAGTAGAAGAGATTTTAAATGTGAAATATGTTTTCCATTGAATTATAGCAGGGATTCATTTATAATATTAATTTACAGCTTTAGCCATAAACAAGCTGTATACTGGAAGTTAAAAGCCCATGACTTTGTGAAAACACCAGAGAGGATAATGTTTATGCATTAAAAAAGCAGAACTCAGAAGAAAGGGTTTCTTTTAAATGATCAAGATTGTTGTGTTTTACAGTAATGTGTAACTAACATGCCACAGTTTATCAGTTCATCAAGTTTGTATTCGAGTCCTTGTACTGAGAAAATGTGTAGGCTTCTGCTTTAACCGACAATTCTAATATACTTTTGTAAGGTTTGATCCAAGAACACTGAAATTAGTGAGTCTTTCTGTGACTTGCTGGAGTTTGGATCAGGCACGTACAGCGCTTTTGTGCAAAGTTAGCACTTCACCGCATGAGAGAGATGTAACAGCTCTTGTTTTTCTGAGCATACCCAGTCTTCGGTTTGCTCTGAAAAATATGAAGGTAGGAATCACTTTCATGTGAGGCATGCAAAATCTTCACTATGTTTCTTTCTTCTCTGCCCTTCTATTCAGCTGCTCTTATTATTTTAAATGCTGTTGGTTGAGAGACGGGTTTATCAGTCTCATCACTCACTGGCTGTGATTTATTGGCCATGGTGTGACAGACTCCTTTTGAGAAATATTGCAGAGATGTGAGTAGAAGCAATCTTGCAAAGGGTTAATGCTGTAATCTTTTTCTAGCCTGTTTATAATCCCAACAGTAGTCCAGTAACAGAAGGGGGGGTGTGCACGCATACGTGTGAGCGTGTATGTGCACGCATGCCTTGCTTTTCTGAACTGCCTTGTGTGTCCCTGGAATAAATCTTGTTCAGCCTGAACAGGACTCTGTGTGCTCAGTGCCCCTGATAGTTAGAAGAGCTTCCTTGCACAACTGCCTCTCTTGTGCTTCTTCTGAAGATTTCATTCAGAAATGTATTTGTTTACTGAAGGAATGGGCAGATAGTTGCACACCCACCCACTTCTCCATCAAAGCTATCCTGTGGGTACTGAAGAATGGAAATAGTTGATGTTAGCTTCCTTGGGAACGGTACGAATATTACTGCTTTCCTGTGTGATATCATCTTTGAAAATGACACTTTTTTCTGTGTGGAAGAACCACCTTATCCTTCTAAAGGTATGTATAGAAACCCATGTTTTTTTCCAGGCAGTTTTAGTTCTAGCTGGGAGTAGGGATACTATGGAAAGAAACAGCTACCCAAGGCTTTTCCTGTGAAAGAGTGCAAAATCAACTGCTTGCTGATAAGTTAGGATGAGAAACAGGCAGGAAATAATTTAGAATGTGCTGGTTTTCCAAGTTAAAAATTCAACTAGAACAAAATTTGGATATAATGGAAAACTAAACTAGTAGCAATATTTGGCACAAAATGTAAACAGTTCTGCTAAGGACTTGGAGAAACATGATTTTTACTCTTTGAGCAAATCAATAACAATGGAGTTATCTGATCTGATGCCATGCACAAATGATTACATTTGAAATTGTAGCACTCTGAGGCTGCAAAAAATATGCATGTATTAAAATATTTTTGATTTCTCTATTTTTTCTTACTTCTGTATAAAGAAGGAACTCCCGTGGTGAGTGAGTGGTGCACACTAAGTGGTGTGAGCAGAGTGTGTGTTTAAAAAGTCGTATTTGGCTATCCAAATGTACATTGTATTGCATCTGTTGTATTTTAATGTTGTGGAATTCAAGTAGGTCAGAGTAAGTTTAAGAATTTCAGCACTTCCATCAATTTTGCATTGTTGTAAAGACATAAACCTTAGTAAAACTGAATACAGAAAGGCTTTTACCTTTTGATTAAAGGATGAAACATCTAATACGAGTCTATGAGCTATATACTGTATAACTGATTTTTCCTTGTGACAATTTTCAGATTTGCATCAGATAATTCGGGTTCTGCTGTATTGCTTGATATTTCTGCTCAGCATTTTGGGGAACATTCTGGTAATTACAGTGCTGATAAGAAACAAGCGGATGAGAACAGTCACCAACATATTTCTGCTGTCACTAGCAGTCAGCGACCTGATGCTCTGCCTTTTCTGCATGCCATTCACCCTCATTCCCAACTTGCTGAAAGATTTTATTTTTGGTAGTGCTGTTTGCAAAACTGCCACTTATTTCATGGGTAAGTCTTGGAAATTTATACTTATTTTGAAGACTGACTAAAGAGATAGGCGAGAAGGTCATTAAAGACCAGTAAAAAGCTGATTGTTTCCATCTGCCATTGAACAGTTACCAAAATTATGAAGAAATAGCTCTGTAGTGCAAATCTTCATGGTTCTGTTTTCCTTGGTCTAATCCAGCAAAACACAGAGGCAGCCACTTAATTTTAACAACATGCAGAAGTGTTTTACTGGATCAGGTTGAGTGAAAAATATGTTGCATGATCGACCTTTAATGAGGAACCCAGCACATGTGCTTGCTTACCCATCACTGACAGAGTTATTAGTGGTGTTGAGATCACCCATCAGACATGACAGGGTTGTACAGTCCTCACTAAGGCCAGATTTTGCCCACAGATTATTTTGGCAGCAGTGATGCATAAAAAAGTAATAGAGTAGGTCAAAGTAGGTGTCATTTGCAGAGCTGGAAGTTAGAGCAAACACTTTCTGAGAACAGACCAGGTGTGATCAGAGCTCACCAGGACACCACAAAATATAGATGTAGGTTTTAGAGGGTGACTTTAAGAAGCATCACATTTATATGCCTTGCCATACCCCCTTTGGTTTTGGAGCCTGGAGTTTCAAAATGCCTGGATTATGTATGTCTGTGTAAGTGATTTTGTCTCACTTCCAATACTTCCTGTGCATTTGCTTGTTTCTTAAAAGAAAGAAAAAAGAAAAAAAAAAAAACAAAAAGAAAAAAAAAAACATTATATAAGTTTTTGCTACCTTGGGAGAGCCTTGGTTAATTACAGAAACCTTAGGTCCCCTTTCAACCAATGCCCTTGAGAACTTTGATGTAATGTGAAAGTACACACCTAAAGTGTGTGAATGGGAAATCAACATCTTTTTGTAGATAAAACAAATAAAACTAAAGTCCATGTTTAAACAATTATAATGAACTGGTGCCATAAATGTCATAAAACTTTGCTGAAGCATTGTCATCTTTCTCTTATTTCACACCGTGTAAATTACTTTATAAAAGAAATCCACGGAAATATTTTTGAGCACGGAGTTTTTCATTATGAAGGTGTTTTATTTTAAGAGTCAGAATGTGGATATTTCCCATTAGCAGGTCATGTTAAGAGAGGCTTCAAACAGACACTGACATCCATTACATCACCTGTGCTCATTTTTTTAATTTTAAGATGTAGGAAGAGGTATTTTAAATTACAGATAATTTGTGTGAAGCAGGCTGTAAAGATATTGGCATTTTATATTTTGATTCACATTAGAACATTCACAAAGACTATTAAATGAAAGCTTGTTCACCAAAAGAAAAATTTGTGACAGAGCTAGCAAGAAATATTTATAAACTTGAAGTGATAAACTGGGTCACCTCAGTGACAGCAATACAGACCACTGTGTTATATTTTGTAGTATATGAACAGAAGAAATGAAGGGCATTTGAAGGACAAAGGTTCTGCTTCTTGTCTTCATTTCTCCTGCTTTGTAACTCCATTAGCATCTAGTTAAAAAAGTGGTAAGATATTTAATTCTCTTGAATGAGAAAATCAGATCACCAGACAAGCAGGACACTTAAAAAAAATGGCAACAATTGAAGAGGGACTATGAACTTCAGTGTTAAAAGAGTAATTAACATAATAACATAGCATAATCCCACTGATTTCAAATGCTTGTTTGAATTTCAGTGCAGTTAATGGAGTGGATAAACCACAGCAGGAAAGACAAGAACGAGGAGGAAAAGTGTCTTCTTTTCCTGTTATCAGAATTTCACGGTTTGACAGAATGAATCTTTTCTTTTGGACTTCTGGTGTTACAGAAGCACAGGACAGGAACATCAGTGTGGAGACCCAGACCCACTGCCTACACATTCTTCACTGACTTAATCAGTGTGATATTTATAAATATTTTAGCTTATAAACAGTTTGCTATATTTTTAATTTTCTGTTTGTATACAGAAAGTTAGCCAGACTGTTTGAAAATAACATGAACCTTTAAAACAACAGAATAACCTTTTTCTTTATTTCATATATATAGGTGTCTCTGTAAGTGTATCTACATTCAACCTCGTTGCCATATCTTTGGAGAGATACAGTGCCAT
The DNA here is from genome assembly GCF_963210335.1 of Falco punctatus. Taxonomy (NCBI): domain Eukaryota; kingdom Metazoa; phylum Chordata; class Aves; order Falconiformes; family Falconidae; genus Falco; species Falco punctatus. Next base: position 31,551,329 of record NC_137580.1, read on the forward strand.
TTGCAAACCTCTGCAGTCCAGGGTCTGGCAAACAAAATCTCATGCCTTGAAAGTGATTGCTGCTACCTGGTGTGTTTCCTTTACTATCATGTCACCATACCCAATTTACAGCAAACTGGTACCTTTTACCAAGTATAACAACACCACAGCAAATATGTGTCGGCTCCTTTGGCCAAGTGATGTCATTCAGCAGTCCTGGTAAGGCATAGCTGACTGTTAGCAAATGCATAATTATCTGGTGGAAAACAGAATTTCATGGTAGCATTAAGCCTGTTGAAAATCAAGTATTAACCTTCAGCAAACATTTACACTTCTATCATGCTTATTTAAGAAGTAAAAAAAAATAAAATTAAGCTGCTTACATTTTGACACTTGTATGACTTTTCCTGTGTCATAGGAATGATACCCAACATGGCAATGATTCTCACACTATGGTCTGCTAAGCAGCTACTGTCACTGTAAAGAAAGCATCTGTCACTCCTCGTGTAGGAGTACTGCTTTGACCCATTTATATGTATACATAAATATTTTCAGAGAAATCCTTGATTGATCTTTGAGAAACAGTCACATACCAGTGCCCCTCTGTGTGCTGCCTTGCCTGTGAATTTTTTTTGCCTGAGGGTCCTCTGAAGCAGGGAAGTAGAATATGAGAACTTGGAGAGGTTGCAAATGCCCTTCTTGAGAACTGAACTCTTTTGGTCACTTCTAGAGAATAGGGGCAGAGATATGAGGGGAGAGACAGTGCTCCAAGCCCTACAGGTACAGGCAGAGTAAGTAAATAGTAGCACTATTAAGCAGCAATATCACTTAGACATTGCGTCCTTGCATGATGACTAAACACCTTAATTGGCACCAAGAAGATGTAAGATTCTTTCGGATACTGAAGGTCAGTCGGAACTGGGAGCAAGATTAAAGTATGCTCCACTTCAGTGTGGTGTGTCTGCAAACATAGCAAACCCGTATTAATGCTTTTGGTAGTCTCTGGTGTTTGGCAGTCTGAGTACAGCTGAGGAGGGAGGATGGAGGGTGAAATTCCCTTCTCTGCGGTGGTGTTGCAGATTCCCAGGTGCCTTAGTGAGTTTGCACCAAAGTCTCAGGGAGCAGAAGAGACATAAGCTCATGAATGCATTTAAACCAAATTATTTCCCCAACTTGTAGTCACATGAGAGAAGCTGCCTAGAGTAAGAGATGTGCAACCAAGTAAAAGCTGCTTCCTTTAGCAAAGGGATTGCTGGCCCTGGGATCCCTCCCCAGGGGCCTCTGCATGGCTCCAGGGATGAGAGCTGGGGTCGTGGCTGCTCCATCCCTGCCCACACGTGCCACGACCCTTGGAAAGTCAGATCTCACTGAAGTAGTGACTACAGTACCAGGGGCTCCTTCAAGAATCATCAGCAGCTCATTTGGCTTCTGCAAGGCCATTTTAATGTCATTCAAAGTGGCAGGGCACCCAGTGCTCATGTGGTTACAGCAGGGAGCCCCATCCATAGGCAGAGAGACCTTCGTCCCCCCTCTGACCTCTACGTGAGTGCTCATCTCCTCTGGGCCTGCAAAGGCCGGGTGATGGATGTTTTGCAGCCACAATAGCCTTGTTCCTACTATTTTTCTGGGGCAAGAAGGAGAAGAGGTGGGAAGCTTCTAATTTCCAGAGCTGTCAAAATGATGGTCCGTATTAGCATGGAAAAATTTCAAAAAAATCTTGAAATCCTGCCCTCCCCTTGCTCCACCCCCCCCCACCCCCACCCCCCCCACCCCCCAGTTCTTACCTGGAGAAAAAGGTTTTCTGGTTTTGTGCTGTTCCTTGCTCTCAGTTCATCTTTTGATTCTTTAGGTACACTTTCCTGCTACTTATACTCTTTCTTATACCTGGGATTATAATGATGGTTGCCTATGGCCTGATTTCTTTGGAACTCTATAGAGGAATAAAATTTGATGCCAGCCAGAGAAAATCTTCACAAGGTAATAATACATTTAGGTTTGGTTTGGTTTGGTTTGGTTTGGTTTGGTTTTTTAAGTTAGAGTTGAAGATACGAGCAGTCATCTTAAGGCTACTAAAAGCAAAATTTTCTATTTGCAAAAGTGACCATTATGGTCATTATGGTCGTGAACTTGCCAGATGCATTTGCTGATTGAAGTTATTCCATTACTCACTAGCAAATAATTCCTCACCTATGGCTTGTTTGCAAAGGCTCTGGGCAGGATACATTAAACTTCTAATTTGTTTTTTGTAGCAATACCAAGATTTTTTTCTGGCCATGGGTGAGGACCATTTCTGTCAATAAACACCACAATAAAAATTGTCAGATTTACATAGAAGCATATAATTTTGAAAACTATCTTCAGTGAATACCTGAGCAAACAGTGTTCTTACATCTTTTGCATCAATTTGTATAGAGTTAAGACATGAGAATATTGGGATATAGCGGACGCAGAGCAGCTGATACATGACTGACTCAGAAGTAGGCCAGTGTTTTCTTTGCAACAGTTGTTCAGCCATGAATTATGTTATTTGTTTAGACTTGGACTCCATCTTTGTTTTTTATTTTGAACCACTGTTCAGAGATATTTTGCCAACTCTTTAAGCACTGATTTATATGTACAGAAAGAAAAGTAAGTACCTGCAGCACCAAATATGAGGATGGAGATGGATGCTACCTCAACAAAACCAAAAGAAAAAGGAAAATGCCATTGCAACAGCTCTCTGCTACTAGCCATAGCAAAATAGACAGGGTGAGAAGCAGCAGCTCTTCTGCCAACTTAATGGCCAAGAAACTCGTCATCCGTATGTTGGTGGTGATAGTGATTTTGTTTTTCCTTTGCTGGACTCCCATCTTCAGCGTGAATGCCTGGCGCGCGTTTGACACTGCCTCGGCAGACCAGCGTCTCTCAGGGGCTCCCATCTCCTTTATCCACTTGTTGTCCTACACTTCTGCCTGTGTGAACCCTATCATATACTGCTTTATGAACAAGCGTTTCCGCATGGGTTTTCTAGCCACTTTCACCTGCTGTGCAAAGCAAAAGCCCCCTGCAATACGGGGGGAGGTCGGTGATGAAGAGGAGGGGAAGACAACAGGGGCTTCACTCTCCAAATGTTCTTATACGCACATGAATGCATCTGCTCCTCCCTGAGCTGCATCAGAAGAGGCAGTGAGTGGCCTACAGAAATTCAAGTATCTGTCACCTGGTCTTGGAAAGTGACTGAGGCATCAGCTGAACATGATTTAGTTCTGAGGTAATGAAACACTTCAGCTGACAGTACGGGAAATGGATCACTGTCTGAGCTTTATATCACCTTCCCTTCAAAAGTACAAAGGGAGAAGAGGGCTCCTTGAAGATAAGGGACTTTATAAAAAGCCTTAGAAGATGCTCTATTTGTCATAGATTTGCCTGTAAAAATTGGTGTCCTTTATACCAACAGTTTTGTTGAGTTTTTGGCTGCTGTTCTGAGTATTTCTTAAAATTTCTGAGATGCTAATAGATTCTCCTCAAACACAAATACATGTATTGCAGTCTTCACTTCAATACTTAGGCCTCATAATCAAAATTTTTTCAGTTACCTTTCTAGTAGTGTATTTTCACATTGTTTTAGCTGAGCTAATACATGTTGAGATTATTTTGGGGTCACAGTCAAGTAAAAGACGAATGGGCTTGTCTATGCGAAAATGATGCTATTAAGTAAAATAATTTCATTTTTTATAAAAATTTAAAATAAATATTGATGACTTTGTGGATAAAATTCATTTTTCACTTAGGCAATAACCTAAATTAATATAATTTAATGTATTTTTGGTTTAAATAAACCCCACAGAACAAGCACAAAGAAGTGGCTTTCTTCTGTGCACCTGCCATCACCCACACGTGCAAGTGCCAAGGTCTTAGATGAGCCCCAAAGGCTTGCATGGAAATTGTCACACTGGCAAGCACAGGAATAAACACTGGGGATAAAAGCAAAGAGGTGATTTTACAAAAGACACAGGACTGAAGACGTAGGACGACGTTCATGGTAGCCATACATTTCACAAATATATTCACAGTCACTCCTGGCATGGTACTGCCACATGGAAATAGAAGGCATTGGATGTAGTGAGGCAGAAAGAGAGCAGATGCAACGAGCAAAGTCTGGAAGACTTTGTCAGAAAACATACTTTTTCTTAACTTTGGAACAACTGTTTTCTCCAGCTACACATGTTTGTAAACAGACTCAACACAGGAAAAACTCAAAACTTTGAATGATGTAATGATTGGTGTTTATTGAGCAAGGAATCCAGCCTCTTTCCTGTGCAGCGCAGAGGTGACTGTGGGTGTTCAGGTCGTGCCTTCTGCTCTGTGGAGCTCAGCAGAAGTTATATCATTTCTTTTGTTTTGTGAAAATATCCTGTTGAAGATGCTTCTGTCTTCTAGCTGAATCAATATAATTTAAAAAACTTGTTATTAGAAAGAGATTAAATTTGAGCACAGTGCGGAATGTAGATGTGGATATTAAATATAACCCCTCTCAAGCTTTTTAATCAGAAAAATCTAATCTCTTTACAGAATGATTTTAAATTGGAAATATAATTTGAGTTCCAGGCACCCAGATCCATGTTCTGCACTCAGTTATTGCCTGAAACAGTTTATCCATACAACTTCGCATACAACTTTGGCTATTATTTTTTTGCATCCAGCTTGTCCACAGACAGGAAATTAAAAAAAAATAATTCTAAACACTATTTATGCACGATCCATAGAAACAATGTTTTGCCTGCCACATTAATAAAGTAACACTATTCCTGGAATGGTGCTGAGACTTACTGACATCGATCTGACCTTTGCAAATACCCACCAAATTAAATTAGGGGATTTAATTCATAAAAAAAAAAATAAGAATTTTACTTCACATAAGGATGTAGGATGAGATCCTCTACAAACCTGTCCTGTGCGTTGAAACTGAAGGAAAAACTTAGCTGGTTTTGGATTTATGTGAAACAGTGAGAGCAGAAAAAAATATTTCTTAAGTCTTTTATACCATTTGGAAGTTTGGCTTTATTTAGGACATAGTTTGAAAATTATATAAGTAAAAAAAAAATCACAATTTAATTATATACTGGATATGAGAATTGGTGACTAAGCACTGTATAGTGAGACAGCCTGCTTTACAGCTCTGTATGCACTTTGAAAGGCAAATTCCTTTTTCTCAGTGTAGATTCCCTGGTACCTTTAGAGCCAGCATAGCAGTATGTAACACCGTTCACCGGCTCCTACTGGTTTAGTCCGAGGACGATGGTTTCAGATGAAAGGCAAAAGCTATTTTCAACAATGCCTTAATCAAACGACAGCCACCCGTGGCCCCTGGTACCTGTGGCTGAAAGCAGCAGAGTCTCTTGATTGATTCCCCCCTCGCAACTATCAGGGAGCACAATTTGGAGGTGATGAAGTGAGGGAGGCAGGAGAAGAAGATCCTGATGGAGTGGCAGTCGGGCAACAATCAGGGAAGGGTTAGAAATGCGCCAGAAGAGAATTCTTCTTCTCTTTTTGCCTAAGGCTCGTCTGTGCATGTGTCACTCTTTCCTTCTGTTGCCCCCTACACATCCGTTTTTAAACCAATGCGTTAACTATGACCAGGCTCCCAAAGTCATGAGCCTTAAGCTAAATTCCAGTAAGGAGTAGGAATTAAGTTTTTAAAATGCAGGATTGCAACCCAGTCATTTTGTCATCTTCTGCCCTGTTCTCCTAGCACAGGAAATTTCAGCCTTTCTGCAGCCTGCATTCATCTTAATGCCATTTTCCCTGATCTGTGCGTTGCAGAAGTTACTCCTGTGTCCAAATGTCACCCTTTCATCACTAAAGCGTCATGTAATCCTCTCAGCATATTTAATTCAGATACTGCTATTAGTGGAAATGTATCTTCAACAATAAATGTGGGTGGAATAAACATATTAAAATAAAAGAACCCATGAAGTCTCCTCATTTTGACATTAGTTTATAGAGGTTGGGCGGAGAAACCCTATCCTAGAAGTCTACTTCTACAATGGGCAGTACCTAAAGGCAAACTGTTTCCCATATGTAGCAGACAAATGGCAAACCAATAAATTTCAGGTGTATAATGCCCATAAATCTCTGAAGTCTTCCTCTTCTTCCCCTTTCCCCCCTGACTCCTGGGTTTTTTTCTCCCCTTGTCTTTCTCTTATCTCTTTCAGATGCATGTTACCATCTTTTTTTTTCTGTACCCTTCCCAGTCTCTAGGTTACTTCCCCCCACCAACAATTGCTAGATTTTTTTATTTTCCTCTTTGACAGGTTTATTTTCCTTCCCAGAGAGCACTCTCATCTTCATTTTCCTCTATTATCTCCAGCTGACAGACTCCTGAAACACATCGCCCCAAGCAATATATCCTGCCCACAACACAACAGTTCTGCAATTGCCTCTTACGACCCTACCCTACGTCTGAGTCCATCATCTCTGTTGAACACTGGCTCCTGGCATGCTCAAACAAGCAGTGTATACTAGTTTGTAAAACAAAGCCATAGCACTAAATAATATCTAAGTCCTCCTTTGGTACTTCTGTCATTTGCAGCTTCTATTATTAGGGCACTGCGGGAAAATTACTTTGGGAGGAAATCAGAGAAAACTGGGACCTAATAGGAGCATAGTATTACAGGAAGGTTTTTAGGGTGAAATACAGCTATCACCTTCAGGATGGCTGACATGCATGGAATCTACATCACCACAGCTCCCTAAGCAACACACCCTGCCAGCTCAGCAGGTGCTGACAGGAGTGATGGAGGGGGGAACAGAGTGGAGACACGGTGGCCAGGCTCTGCTGTGCTCCCTGCAGGAACGGGACCTGATGGTCTGATAAGCTGCATAGCAGTTGTCATATAAAGGATATATGAGATGGTGCTGGCTGCTGAGCTGACCACTGGCGAAATTACTTTCCTCAAATGAAATAGTCTCATTGTAATACTAGTGCACACCTCCATCCCAAAGCACTACTACATCTCACTGGGTACGTGATGCCAGTCAGTAAAACAATATGTATGAGTCACTCAAGCTCCCCCTAAGTGTAAAGAAAACGGACTGGTCCTGAACTGAAATATATCTAAAGGGGGGGAACTGCTGTCTAAACTCCTGAAACATCACACTTTGATTTAGTGTCACAAGGTTAGGTCAAGCTGACCCACCCTCTAAAGCTGTAAATTCTGGCTGACAAGCTAATAAGGTGTCACGACTCCCATCTGAAAGTAGGACAAGGGTAATTGTGGCAGAGGGAGATTGCGACATCCAACTCAATTAGCCCCCCAAAAGAGGGCAACTGCTTGAGGAGCGTGCATAGTTAGTGAAGGACTGCAGTAGTGCTGCCTGAGGGTGCGTAATAATTTACAGTGGGAGTGAGAAACTTGTAACCAACCTGGTGTATGATAAATGATGAAGTATAAAAAGTGGACGGCTGAGGGGAGAAGTTAGGGAAGACTCCATCCTAACGTCTGGGATCAGCTGACAGGCTGAACCTGCCTTCTACCCCACAGGGACGCCTATTGGGTAAGAACTTTATTCTATGACTAACGCTAGCTGTTACTAAGTGTATTGTTTTAAGCTTGTTTTGTGGTCAGTGTATTATCATCAGCAACCTTCAAACCTTACTCTGTCACAAACTTGTATTTTGTATGATATAAATCTTCAGCTGAATTCCATTTTGCATAAGTCTCCCAAGATCTGAGTAGCTGTTATAATGGATTTGACTCAGTGACGCTGTCGGGGGGTTCCCGAATAGGTTCATCGACTCACCCCCTGATACCGTGGGCTGTCAAAACGCAGGTAGCAGACCAGCTGGTCGGACACAAGGATCTCGTCTTTCTTGGGAAACTGACAGGCTGATCAAATATAAAGGGTTCAAGGAAACTCCGCTTCTTAACATGACAGGCACAATTTGGGACAGATGCTTAAAATACTGCTAAATACAGCACTTAGTGGAGGGAGTCAAGCGAAGGATGTATTTCAGTGTTACCAAGGCAAAAAACAGGTGCTCTGCATGAAAAGCAGCATGTGGATTTGGAGCTGCAGCCACTAAAGGTTTACACCTCCTTTACAAAAGCTGTGGCCTCTTTGGTGACGCTGCCAAGCTCTTCTTGGCCAGGTGGTGAGGCTGCCTGGTGCTCTGCTGCCTCCTCCAGCCCCTCCTGCGCCTCCTGCCTCCGAGCCCAGTGATGGTGTAAACCGCATTCGTGCATCTTGGCTTGTCACGGCACTGTTCTGGCTTGGAATAGGTTATTTCAGAATTGCATGATACTGAAATAATGCAATACAATACAGAAACACCGGAACCAAAGCATAGCAAATAAACACACACTCAGTGTTTCTGAATCAAAGCTCATCTATGGTCAGATATACTCACACTATGAACAGAACAGAACGTGCTTGGCACTTACTGACTGCCACCAAACCATCTTGTAATCTTACGATTGCAATAGTGACTGTAGTTTTTTCAATGCTTTCTTCCTCATGAAGCATTAATCTTGGAAGTAATCATTCAGGTGCTGAGAGGATTTTAATAGCTACTTATCTCCTTCATTGTCTTAGATACCCATTTTTCCATAGCTGATGCTTTTTTATACAAATCAAGATACACAAACTAAGAGTGTCTTCAGATTCAAGGACTGTACTTACTTCCTCTTCCATTTCTCAGGATTTTGGTAAACATGCCTCTTTTTTTTTCCTCAGTCTAAATTGAATGGCTATTGAGCTAAACTTAGGGTTCCTAGTGGCAAAAAATGCCTCTTCTCAAAAGGAAAGTGAAGAATAATAAAACTTAATGACTTTGAGTAAGGATTATATGAAAAGAGAGGGTGTAATCTCCTTATTACAGCATCAGAGACAGGGTGGTAGGGAATATATTAAAAAAGCTGGAATTGGAGGGTTGGGGTTTTTTTGTGTTAATTTTTTTATAAATGTCTTGTTCTTCCATTTAAAATATGGCACAGACCAGCCAAATCACATTTCACGCAGGTATGCATGTAGGTCAGCACTTTGCTCACCCTCTGACCATGGCTTTCCTATCCATTTCCCTATATACATTATTCATTTTTGTTAAACAGCTCCAGCTTTTTATGCACAATCTCTCCCTGGCTCTTCTCTCATCAGTTACATCCACATCATAGTAATGTGAGCCTTGAAGATGCCAGAATTGCTAAGTGGTTTATAAAAAAACCTATTTCTAGCATTACCTTTTTTTTTTTTCTTCCTGCAAAGTGTATTAGGCTGCCTTGGGTACCTGCGAAAGGAAAAAAAAAAAAAAAAAAAGCAAAGGAAATGTTCATGAATTGTAAAGCTCCTGCTTCGCTTGCCTAATGACAAATCATCTCTACTAGGAGTTATTTGTCTGCCTCTCTACAGATAATTATGGCATGAAGAGTTTTCTTTGGCTCCCACTCCCAGTTGTGTCCAAAAAGCACTAATTTTGAGCTAGTGAGATGTCAGCTGTCCACTGTGCTGTGAGATGAGAATAAAACATCTTCATTAGCATCAGCAGCTAGCAAACATCAAGTCGGAACCATCCCCTGTGGGGCAAGCACCATATAATTGATTTCCTGCTATTTTGGCAGTTATTACAGATTTTTAAAATATCACCTGATCGAATGAGGAATGCAATGTATGTACTGAGTTTGATTTCAAACAGCGGACAAAGCACTGCATAGCTCCTGCGAACGTCCTACGAATACCAGTGTTACAAAGCAGTCATGAAGAACGGCCACGTGTACAGAACCTACATCCACAGGAAAGATGAGGGGCTGCTCACACTTTTGGCTGGCTGTCAGAGCCAGTTAACTCTTTTTATTAAACGGACAATGGCTCAGGTCCTTGTTCTGAGACTATTAAGCAACTGATAAGAGGCCTCATCCATGACCAAGTGAAGAATGACACAGAGGTGAAACCACAGGGGCATCCGCAGCAAACAGATGGCAACATCCAAGAGAGAACCGGCCAGCCAGCTGGGAACGCTGCACTGACGAACCTGCTACGGGCCTTCTAACACCTGAGATCTTCAGGATTTCATAGCTAAACTGAAGGTAGATGCAGAGTAACCAGAGCTGCTTCCTTGCTCTGAAACCGGCTCAGAACTCAGTCTGCATCCCTGTGGTAGCATCTGGCAGTGTTGCTGTGACCAGCTTGCTATTATTGTAAAGGAATGTAAGGACAGCAATGTCATCCAAAGCACTCTGTCTTTGGAGCTGCTTTTTCTGGTGTCTTCCCAAGAAGATGGTCCTGCCACAGTTCACATGCAAGGAGGAAAAATAACGCTAGGGTTATGGCGCTGACATTAATTCACTGTATCAGAGAGGATGCAGCTGCTGCTTCTGCTGAAAACCCAGCCTCACATCCCCTCTAGTTTACCAGGGTGCTACAACTGATTTACGTGCCCCTGGTCATCTGATGGGGAAGGACAGAGGTCATCACAGGATGAGCAGGCTACCATGTTATTGAAGACAAAGAGCTTTTCATGTGCAGTCCAGATGTAGCCAGTGTTCATCTGAGTTACAAGAAAATCAGTAGTGAATAAAGCAAATTTTTGGCTATAAGACAGGTTCTCACAGTGGGTTGATTTTTAAGAAGAGGGTTCTGCTAATTTCAAAGTCCTCGCTTCACTGGGATTGCAGATCTAGGAAAAGGATCCAGAAAACATATCGCAGTGCTTTTGTGTTTATTAAATAGGAAATGTGTTTAAACAGTGTCAACTGACTGAAGCAAAATAATACAGTCCAGGAGGGACTCAGGAATAGCTTTGTGTTCCCTGGCATTTTTCAAGCATTTTTTTTCCCTTTTGTATTAATTTCCTTCCTTATTTCAAGCAGTGAAAAGTAAAAGCTGTTGGGAATTCAAAGAACATTTATTGAAAGGCAGTGTTTTCCACAAGACATCAGATGTTTATTAACACCCAACATGACTCCTCTGCTGCACTAAGTTGTCAAATATTTATTAAGACCAGGGCAGACTTTGCTGCACACCGGAGCCGAGAGTGACAAGCCTCCAATTACAGAGGCTACATAGAGAGGGAGAGGAAGAGAGCGAGCGAGCAAGCTGCAGGTGTACAGCTCTGTCCTATATTGCCTTTGTGAGATCTGTAAGAGATTAATGAGACTGGTAGAAGAGTGAGTATTTACAAAGACGGTGACTGAAGACAAAGTGGAATCCAATGCACTTGCAGCTGGAAACATGGCTCTGCAGAGCCCAGACACAGGGCTGGGACAGGAATGGAAGGGAAGGTGAACAGGAAACATTTCGACCTTGTAGAGTGGGGGGAAAAATTATAATAAGGTGGAAAGGACAATGTCATCTGATCTGTGAGGAGAGAAAAGCATTGCAAACAGTTTTTGGCTTTGGATTGTCAATACCCTCCTGAAAGCAAGAGACAAGGCAGCTGTGCCCTGTCTGTGAAGGAGGCATGTGGGGGCAGACAAAAGTTTCCCTAGGCAGCAAGATGGAAGGGAAATCCAACTTCAATTTGGGTACAAAAGCACTCATTTTAGACAAGGCTGAAAGTGGAGATTTGAAAGGAAAACAACTATTCTGGAATTAATTTCTTTTCTACAGGCTTTGCATAGGGTTTTGCTGCTGAATTCCGACAGGACAGAGCAGGTAAGCGGAGCTGGGGGTCTCTGCAGCATGCCCCAAGCAGAGAAGCCTGATGGAGGAGCGCACCTGGGGCCACGGAGAGCCTGCTGCGTACAAAGTGCTGCCAGCAAGCAGAGCGTGATTTATTATGCCTGTATGAGTCAAGCGTCTCTCATGTGAGGAGTTTAAACTACACTACCACAATACTATTATGTTCTAGTCTAGCTGACAGGTTAAGAGAATATAGCGCTATGTTCCTCTGTCCCAAAGACCAGCACCCCTGAACGCTGTGCATCCACAGGACCTACTGAGAGCTGCACCAGCCAACACAGACCCCAGCTCTGCTACCACTGCTGTGGCAGGAGGCAGCCTATAGCGACCCTGTGTTCCATCAGACAGAGCTAGAAACGACAACGGTTTCAGAAACCAGGTGAGCAGAAAAACAAGTATCTAAATAAGCAAGAGAGTGTTTAAAAGAGAAACAACCCCCACCCCCTCGCACCCCCAACCAACCCCCTCTTGCCCCCAAACTGTGGTGCTTGCATTTAACGGTTCCCAGCATTTGGAACAGTCTGCTTTTCACTAGCATCCTGTAAACAAACTTAAAAAGAGTGGTGTTCTCTGCTAGGAGGAAATAGGTATTGCCTCTCCTGCCCCACCTCCACCTCGCTTTTCCTCAAGCTCTTTTCCACCACAGAGCTTTGTGTCCTCATTCTGGCAGCTGACAGCAGCAGGCTGTTATGCTACCAGTTGGCTTCGCTAGACAGTAATTTCCAAATCTACACATCTGCTTAGACTACAATGCCTCGTACACTCAATTATACTCCCAACCCTACCAAGAGCCATGTTTCTAAATTAAACTTACCAAAATGCAATTTTATAACTGATTCATGTTGTGTCTGCGCTTCCTCCAAATTTAGTTTGAATAATGTTTTCTAATCTACTACTACGCAAAACAAAACAAAGAACTCTGGTATTATTTCTGTACGCATGTGGGCTTGAACGTAGCCATCTGTGCAACTTCAGGCTCTGCTTCTGAGCCAAGGTTTGTTATTTACTTACATTTGTCCTTGATCCTCTCTGGAGGAACATATTTGTGCAAGTGCTTTTGAGCACTTTCCTATGTCTGAGACTCTGTCCACCTGTGTGACCAGTTATCGTAGATAGCAGTCGGGAGGGCTTTTGAAGAGGGGACACTTGGAAACACCTGCTTTCCAGTTACGCAATCAAGTAACTTTACATCCTTTTTTTTTATATTTTTACACTGCAAAATTCCCTATCTGGCTAGAGTTCTCTTTACTTTTGTTTCACAGCTTTAGTATCAACCATTCTTTTTCACCTCCTATGACTGATCTCCAATTCTGGCACTTCCCCTTTTCTGTGTGGGGTATGTCAGATCTAATGTGCTTACACACACGTCATCAACAAAACTACTGTTGTTTTGTATACAGAAAATTAAAGCAATTTTTTATTGCTCCTCCTGATGCATTTTGGTTGGCTTCATCAAATTCTAAAGTTAATTTTATTAACATTTCAGGACTTCCATGCCCTCTCTGACAAGTCACCACTTGAAAATACTGGATGACCTTGCACATTTTGATTTCTTGCAATCAAAGCAAGATGTGATGACTAATCTACCTCTTAGGGAGTGGCCTGCCAACAGCACTGAAATTAAGGGGGACACATGTATTTTCTAGATTTCACTCTTTGCAATACATTTTAAGGACTGACAGCACATATATATACAAGTATAGCTAAAGGAGGTGGAGGTTTGGGCAGCAAGGTGAGAGTGGATTAAAATTTTTGGCACCTGGTGAAATAGGAGCAGCATTTCAAGGCCACTGAATGAGTTTGCAGATCATGTTCGAATTGAAATAAGAGGAAATTAATTTAAAATGTAGACATTTAAATGTCTTTGGGCTTGAGTGAGTGGATGAAGTATTTACACCTGCAACAAATCTTCAGAAAGGGATATTTCTTGCAAGACATGGTTTAAATAAAGGTGCAGAAGACTTGTGGTGCTGCTGTCGAATTGGAAATATTGTACGCTTCATTAGCTAGTTCTGCTTCAAACCCAGTCTGGAGTCAGTCCCATCTAATCCTGTTTGCTCCCAAACAGCAGCTGCTGCAAACAGTTTTGGGTTTACATTTACAGAATCTGTTGGCATTGATGAGCTTGTCTGGGTAAGGACGTCCAAATATAACACAACTTCCTTTTTCTCTGGGTGTCCAAGAGGAGACTGTGTATTTACTTTCAAGTGTTTGTTCCCACTGGTCATAAACACATAGGCCCAGAATCCCATTCAGGTGTGTCCAGTGGGACTTTTAATTCTGACCCCAAACACCCATTTATGGAGGGTGGTGTGGGGCTGGGGCTGTCACTGAATCCCAGAGTCTCCATTGGGCCAGTTGAAGTGCAGGCTTCTTTTATTATTTTTTTTCAAGGTTATTTAGAGCAGAGAGAAATGTTTTAGTGTTGCAGCAAGGTGCTGGACGGTTTGTATCCTTCAGCAGAAAACAAAACTTTCACCTTCTCAAATTGAAATTCTGGCTCTGCCTCTCAGTTGAGGCACTTCTCTGTTCTCTGCTTCTGACTTCTGAAGTTCCCTGCACTTCTCCATTCAAGTGGATTTTTTTTTCTACCAGGCTGACTTATTTAGAGGGCTTAGCAAGCAGAAACCCAGCACACTATTGGCATATTCCTCATCAAACAGTAGCCAGCAGGGGTTTTCTGGGCAGCAGCTACAGTCTGAAGATCAGCAGCCCCCAGTTTCCCTTACACATAAACCCATTCTTACTCAGTGCATTTTTGCCTGTGGTCTGCTATGCCCACATCCTTACCGAGGATTTGAAAGTATTGAAGTTCTCGAGCATCCTCAGGTAACACAACTTTGCTTTTCATTTGTGCACATCAAGTCATTCATATTTCTCAAACTGAGAGATTTAATTCTCTCTTGAAGAATTTTACAGTTCAACTTCAGCTGGGAAGTTAGGTGAAATGAGAGTTCGTGAGGAGCTTTCTTACTGAACTATCTAATCAAAAACTTTTTGATGGAGATGAGCCAGTCAGAGCAAACCCCTTTTTGGCAGGGAGAAATCTTCTCCAGACCAAACCAGAATTACTGATGTTAGATGAGAAAGAATTGGGTTTTAGTTCTCCCTGTTCCTGCTTCAGAAAAAGGAGTTAAACCTCCATTTGCTCCATTTCAGGCAAAATGGACCCACTAAACTACTAAAGACAGACTTTACAGCCTCTCTGGTCTGGAGTTTTATCAACGCCTATAAACTATTCTTAACTGGAAAAACATTATAAATCCCTAGGGAAATTATTACTGTATTTCATTGGGATGCAAGAGCGCTACTCATGTCCTAACTGCATTTAAAGCAAACATCTTGAGAAGACTTTTTTTTACCCTTTCCCGCTTTTTTTTTTTTTAAACCTGCTCTATGTGGTCCTGAAAAATACATCAAAATGGTTAAGATTAGGTAAGTTCAGGATGATTCAAACTTGGATGGCACACATGCCTGAGTTTTCTTAGTAGGTATCTTGTATATAATTTGATATTTTATACCTGAGCTCTTGACTGTTTACTAATGCCAATTAATGAATTGCTAGAGGAAAAGAGATTGTAACTCAGTTCTGCTAGCGTCCAGCAGCTTATTGAAGTGTTGTTATCATTCATCTGTTACTTGATTTTTCCCATTTTACACTGACAGGTTTTAGAATAAAATGATTCATAAGTTCTGGCCATCAAGGTGACTCCTGGCTCAGCGGGGGGGTGTCCTGGGTGATCATTCCTCCCTCTAAGGCAACATCACTGCTGGCCAGCAGAACACAACTCCTTAACGAACAGCCCATCCTCTTGGCCTCTATGACAAGTAACACTCAGACTTTAATGACTGCATCCATTACATGAGTCATAACTCCCATCAGCACTGAAATTTCCAGCATTCCGACTTAAAAACTAGTGCTCACCTCTGCTGTTACCTCTCTCCTTCCATCTTACATAATAATGTGGCAGTACTTAGGTGTAACTTAAAGGCTTGAACTCATTTTTTCCACCCACACCTGGGACCTGGACAAATGTCCCTTGCATCAGGACATTAATGTATTGGGACTGTGAATTTCCTGCTTCAGAATAATGAAAACAGTTCAGTTTGCACTGATCATGCCATAGTGCTTCTGTGCTTTTGCACAGAACATTTCACAAGCTAACATTTAAACGTCATTTTCATAGACAGATAAATACGGAATTAATTGAAAAACAAGATAAACATCAGTATCCTTAGTGTTCACTCTTAATATGATCAGCTGCAAAGAACTTGCTTGCTAAAACAGGATGGAAGTACAGGTGAGAGAAAGTAGTAATATATTAAAGTGGCTGATAAAGCTTCTCAGATCACAGCAGATGAATGGCAAAGCTCTACCCGTATTTCATAACTGTATTCCTCAAGGCAGCTGGTGGACCAAGCTACAAGCAGAGATTCACATATGATTTTTAAAAGCTAGGACTGCATATTTACATTTTCTCCTTGCTGTGAAGATAACCTCATGCAGGTAATAAGCCCGGTTTATTGTTTCACCATCCTAACGCCCAGTGAAAGGAGACAAGATTTTTTTGGTTTTCTAATTTATATTGGTAGCTGGTATTTATTTCCCTGTAAGTTTACCTGTAAACTGACAGTAAAAAGTTGTGCAAAAGTAGAATTTTATCAAAATCTAGCATTCCAAGCTCTGAATTTCAAAGCAGTCCAGGATATAGACACTCAAGATCATAAGGTTCAGGATGAAACACACTTGGTTCATGACAGCTCACAAGCCAAGATATCTGAAGGTAGAAGCAGAAAACCACAATGAAAAATCACATTACAATTTTCCTTGGAATAAATCGCTAAAACTGTTACGAACTTGAAAAATGAACCACTTGGTAGAAAGTGCAGATGTATTTGGAAGCTTAAACACTCACCAATTGCCATTTATCCTCCCAAGGAAGAGAATTTTCCTTATTAACATTACTTGTAAATTAAATAATCAAACATCTTTTCAGACCATTCTTGATTTGTATGTCTATTAAATCTCCAAAGTAAAACCATTTACCAAAAATTGATTTAGAAGTCCAATACTTTCTGAATGTGTGAAACTGAGATGACATCAACATCAGTCTCACAACTGATGTCATGGAATCAAGTGGAGTCTAAAACCCAGATGGCTCCTTAAACCCAGGCATGCTGTAGGAAGTAGTATGGATCAGCAAAATGACTGTCAAAACAGATCCACATGCCCACACAAAGGTTAATCTACATCTGGTCCTTCAGAAATAATTTAATTTGCGTGGAACTCTATTCTGAAATTTGTAATGACTCATCAGTAATCAGCACAGCACTGCCAGAAGACATTTTCATTTGGAAAAAAATAAACCAAACTCCTACTTGTCAAGCATTTTGTGCTAGTTACCTACTTTGTCAAGAAAAGATTTAATTTTTTTTTTTTTTTTTGTAATGGTTTTGTATGGCATTCTGCTTTGTATTGCTGCAGATTGCCAGACTGTACCACCTTAGTAACTTACTTAATCGTAATGCTTGAAATGACTGTTGCACAAACCAGGCTGCAACACCGATGAACCCCAGGCAGGATAAAGGAACAATGGGACCGCTGACTTTCTTCCCGCAAAAGAAGTAGATGCTGTGTTAGAAACTGCATTGACAGCAAGAGGCAAATCTGCAGTTGCCTTGTCCGCATATTGAGGTGCTTGTTTTCTCAATCTTGCAAACAAAGAATTCCACAGAACTATGTTAAAGTGTGAGAAATTTAAAATTCTTGCCTTCAAAGGCAAAGCATAGAAACACCTTTTGTTAAGACCACAATATAAGTACATTAAAAAATATCAGCTGTACCATTTCCTAGCCTTATGATTTCTTTCATGTTGAAATCTAGTAGTGTTGCTGAATCTCTCACATTTTTGGGGAATTCCCAGTTAGGTTTTCTAAGGCAGTAAATTCAATCACCATGAATCCTCTGTCTGCTCTTTCCCAATTTCCACAAAGTAAAATTGTTGGCAGTGAGAGGAACTGAAATGGAATTTGAAGCACACCTAACTGAAAACAAACAGAAAAAAATACAAGAATAGGAAAAAAAACATAATTTAAGACATTATAGTAATAGATTACTGGCGACAAAAGCGAGCAGTGGAAGCCAAGAAGATACAAACCAACCATGTGTGTCTTTGGTGTTTTGTGTGTGTTTGTATATCTATACGGTGCTGCA
Organism: Falco punctatus; assembly: GCF_963210335.1. Lineage (NCBI taxonomy): Eukaryota > Metazoa > Chordata > Aves > Falconiformes > Falconidae > Falco > Falco punctatus. The sequence continues at coordinate 31,569,177 of NC_137580.1, forward strand.
TGAGAGATGTTTATACAGGTAAAGTGTTCACACTGAACTAAACTCTGCAACTACATGCACATACAGAAGTATCATGCAACGTTTTCTTGGACAGAGAGAAAACCCCCAAGTCTGAAGTCACTGCTGTCATGTGATTGTGTATATGAACACACCAATGCTCTGAGGATCACATCTCATTTCACAGCACAGATACCTGGGCTGGATTAGCTCTAAACAGATAAAGTACAGATTATCAACATCAAGAAGAAACACCAAACTGCCTTACTAAAAAAACCCCAAAACAAAGTCACTGGGCTCAAACTAGAATTAAACTCACTTGGAGATTTTAAGAACTAATTATTAAAACAGACAATTTTAAGACAGAAAACATGCTATGTACCGAGCTGTGCTTCTACCCTTTATACAACTGTTGAAGTTACTGTTCAAGCAGAACTATGAAGTTCTTAGATTCTGATGATATGGCCTGTAAGGCTGCGGTTTTTGTAACAAAATCCTTCCTTCTGCAAAGAATGGCCAATGGATTAGAACTTATTATAAATGTCCTAATGCATTGGTATAGCTGTCAACAAATGAATGCAGCTGCTATTATTTATTTGTATGTCAAGGGTCCCAAAACCAAGTCACTCAGCAGAAGCTGAAGTAGAAAGTGAGAGATGGAGGTACGGCAGAGAAGTAGCTTGAATGACACAAGGTCCCACCCTGCCTGCAAAACACATCCGTAGGGATTCAGAGAGGTGGAAATGGACAAATTTTCCAGTGAACAAATAGCAAACAGAACAAAGGTGTTTTAATTATAGCCAGAGAAGATTTAAGGTTTTAATGAACATAGATGAGGGGGAAACATGACAGCAAATATAATTAAAAGATGAATAAGCAAATGATTTCTAAATTCAGATAAAGGCTCACAGGCACCTTTATGCAGTTCCAGATTACATGTATCATCTTCAGATAAAAGACCTATGGATCACTGAGGCCAGGTCTGTAGAAACTTCCATTCAATGTACCTACAAGCAGCTTAAATAACGTTTCTTTTTCTCCCACCCCACCCCACAACAGCAGAAACAGCAGAGAGATGACAGCACATATAAGTTATAGTTCACCTTATTTAACACCGACTCCTATCTTCTAAATTATGCAGAAAAATCTACACATTCTGAGAAAAACTGCAAACAAGGATCTTGAAAAGTAAGGGAACTGAGACTAGAATACACAGGCAATAGCGCATGGAAAAAATGTCAGTAAATTCTTAACCATCATTTTCCACACTTGAAGGAGATACTGAACCTGAAAGATGTCAGATTCAAAAGGTCTAATCAAATCTTTTTCAGACAGCAGTTGGCTTGCAAGTTTGTTTCTACAGAGAATCAAGACTTCCTCAACTTATTTCTCTTTAGCATAGATAATTAATGTTGATATTAACTACAAAAGTATTTTTAAGTAATACGGGCTGTAACTCTTCAAACTTTTTGGCCTCACACTAAGCATGTGTTACTGGATATCAGAGACAAATATCCTTTATGGACACACTAATTAAGCACATACAGGGTTTTTCAATCCTTCTCAGAAGCATGCAACTCCAACCTACACAGAGCACGGTGAAAGGTGAACTACCTCTCCCCATTCTGTAATTCTGAATGTTCTGGAATGGCATGTATTGCATGTAATCCGCCAAATGAATCTTTTCATCTAGCCAAATAATTTCACACCATTCTCCTTTTAATCCTCTACTCCAGATTTTAAAAGCATTTATTTTTGAGACTATCTATACAGCTAATTCCCAAGGTTCAGATGAAAAGATTTTTTTTCTATCTATAGTTCTTCATCTAAGACCAGCACCATCCCACCATACCGTTTCTTCCAGCTATACCAATGCTAAAAGTTTAGCAAGTGACTCTGCTCTTTGCCAAAACCTCAGATCTTATTTCTATTCTGCTCCAGAAGAATCAATGTATCATTCCAGAAACAGACTGCAAGTCTTCAAAATAATTTTTAAATGTAATCTGCCCATACCACCCATTTCAAACAGCAGAAGCTCTACCAGTGCTGAGTTTCTGGGTATTTTATGTGTCTTAATAACAATGGCACAGCATTCACCTTCGTAGATGTTTCAATGAAAATCTGTAAGCTTCTTCACAGTCAAATGTTCTCCTTTTTCCAACGAAATTGCTCCCTCTCTTGCTCTTGCCACACCTTCTTAACAACCACTTCTGCCCCCTTCACAGTCTTATGGATAAACTAGTGCTTCTTCTATTAGTTTAACACAAAACTAGTACTGGTAGGTTTCTGCCATTCCACACTCTCTCTGCTGTGTCCACTTCCCACCTCAGAAACTTTTTTCAAGTGACTGTGTCACTTGTGCTTGCAAACTAAAAAGAGTGCAGAGTGCGTAACTTCTAGTCATTCCTTATGGCTCTACTAGAGCATACTGTCAAAGCAGAAACAAGCTAGCTTGCTACATTTCTAGTCCTAATTATTAACCAACTAAAAGAAATATCAATCTGCAACTAAGAAAAAGATGAAAACAGGTATACTAGTTGCAATAATAAAGTTACTGAAGTTAAACAAACACAGTTCATTTTTTCTTATTTAATAAATAATATAAAAAAGTGAACCTTTTTTTTTTTTTTACATTATTGGAAAAAACAGTTTCTTATCTAACTCCAGCAATAATACAACCAATAATGAAACCAATTAAGATTTTTGGGTGGACATTCCATATCCCGTTTAAAGCGGAGTCCAGTGTGCACAGCCTCATAACTACTGATGACTTTTCCACTCCTGGGGTTGGTGTTCTTTTGTGTTGTTCTGGTTCCATAGATGACCTCACTGTTCATTTGCATTAAACAACAACAAAAAAAAAAACACAAAAAGAAAGAAAAAAAAAAGAAAAAATCATATTCCTTGGTTAACAAAAACATGCCAAGTTTCAACACCTGGTCAAATCATAACTACTTTTATATCATCATACAGATGTTCAATTATGTTTGTAACATCAACAGTAACATGGCATTTTATCTTTAGCCTTGTAGAAAAAATTGCAAGCCGACAGCATAATGCACATACACACACAGAGTACACTTGACAAAAAACACTTTTATGTGGTTTACATTTCACTTTTATTTAAACCTCAAAACTGCCCATATTGCAGGGTTTTTCTTGATGAAATATGGAACTGAGCAATTAATTCTACAAAATTATGGTAAAAACTTGCTCATTTTTCTACCTTATTGCTAAGAAACTTTACAGGTGCACAGTTTGTAAAAATAACCCTTTTAAGACTGAATGTATACACATGCTACAGGATTTAAAAAAAAATTACATTAGCATAGCACCTCCAGATGGGGCAAATGCAGTGCTGAACACAGAAAGAATGTTTACAAAGTTAGAACTGCTCATTTATTTTACAGCTTCTAAAGGGAAGAAATTGTTCAGTCCTAAAAGGGTTAAGTAGAAACCCTAATATACTTCTTTTTCTAACAAAGCTGCCACTCAATCCCACAGTACAGTGCTTGAAAACAAAGTCAAAAGTCTGGCACAGGAAAGTATAAACATTTGTTCAGTACTCATAAACAGCTGCTTTTGAAAGAAAGTAAATAATATGGTTAATAATTGAAGAGCATCTTAGTTTCAAGTTGGACAGACACCTCTATGGAGTCATTTAATCTACAAGTGGGTAGCTTCCAACAGACAATTTGTTCCACTTGGCATTAATGTTCTGTATATGGGGAATTTGCTGATTTATGTCTTGAGTTCATGTCTTTTCAGGTAACCATTCTGATCTTACAAGTCTGTGCAATAGAAGTAGTACAGAATACCATTATCGACACAGTTGTGGGATACCCTCAGGGCAAGTAATTTGGAAAAACATCAGCAGCAGATTATTAAAGTTTATGCTAGTGTTGAACTCTGAAATGCAGTTCCAAACAAATGAAAACAAAAGAAGGCATAGCTAAATTAGAGCACTTAATCTGCTTTTTCTTCCTACAGTTGGAAATATAACAACATTCTGAACACAGACAATCTCTATGTATATAGAATTAACAGCAGACTTAACAGCTAGACTTGAACAGCTAACAGCTTCATACTGAAACGTACTAGAAGTAGTTTTATCAAAATCTTGAGATATTGTTAATATAATGGAAATTGATTAACAGCTCACAAGGCCAATAAATGTAACAGTATCACCCCACAGGAAAAAGTTCAGGAAGATAATGTATCTGAACAACTGGACATCTTAAACACAGTAAGAACCTGGAAGACCATTTCTGTACTATAGAATAACTACTGGCAACAATGGAGCAACAAGCCCAAGGGAAAAATGGTGTTATTAAAATGATCTTGTAAGCAGAACTTAATAGTCTCTTCTTCTCACCCACTTGGCTGTAGTGTGTAGAACAGCAGAAATCAGGCTAAGTCGTTATGTTCTTTACAAGTCAAGGAATATTTACCTATTGGGCAAAATCACTGCAAGTAAAGAAACTGAATATAAAAAGTATTGCATTTATATGTAAAAATTTTAAAACAATGAGTATAAAAGCATGTGTCAAGTTCTGAAAAGCTATTTTAAATAGTCTTTGAAGGTTAAAAGGCTTGTTATGGTTTGCCTACTCTGTGTATATCATAGTTTGTTCTTGAATACCCTCTAAATCTGATAAATATATCGCTTATTTTAATTCTCAGTCTAATTAGTGATGAAAATCCGTGGCTTTTGAATTAAGCCGTACTGTAAGATACTTATGTGTTTCTAATAAAAACACTGTGAAATGATTCCTGCCACACACAATTAAAACAAAATTTTATAGCACATACAAAGGTAAACAGATTTGCAAGTAAATGCCAGTAAACAGTTTAACACAGAGATAAGGCCACAATGAATTCTGCCCTTGGTCACTGGAACGGATATGAGGTGAGGCAGTATTCACTAGTGTTAAGAACCAGCATTGTGACTATGTCATGGGAGTAAGTATGAAGGCCTGTGGTAGAATACAAGCACATTTTAGAAGGACAGTGGCACTGATTCTACTATTGGCTAAATAAGCTTTATAACCGATTTCTTCCTTTAACTACATTGTTTCCACATATGCCACGGAGCACTAAAGCGAACAAGTAGAATGGAGCATCAGAGTACACAAATATGGTGCAGAGACAATGCTTCAAAATGGTGGTGGGTCTCTGAACTGGAATAAGTGGTCAGAAATAAAAACCCTATGAAAACTGTCAACAGATAAGCTTGTAAGCAATGCACTGTAGGAAGCCACAGGTTCACATTTACACAGCAGTTCTGACTTTTACTTCGGGGTATAGAAGAGGCTGAACACACCATAAAATTTGTATTTTGGCTTTTAAAGAGGAAGATCCCACTATCAGAACTTGTCCTATGAGTCTATGCCTAGTTCTGTGACTACAAAGGAACTACTGGGGTATACTTTCCAATACAAATGAAGCAGGCAGGTCTACAAGGAGAGACAAAACATGGCAGAGTCAAAATGAAAAACAAATGCAACAACCAACGAAGTCGAAGTGCAAATGAGCCTTGAATTTATGATGGAGAGAAGACCTGAATGTTGCACAAGCTGTTGGCAGGGAGAGAGAAACCCACAGGAAATAAGGATGGGAAGAGCTGACATCTTCATAGTGCTTTTACAATTTTCTATTTGCCCATTTCTAAGTAATAAAATTTACTTCTAGTTATTATGATATGATCACTTCACAATGAAAGCACGTTCTCAATACAAGTGTTACACCAAAGTCTGGCCTAATTTACTGAACAGTATGAAGAAAAACATGCTTGTTGTGATTCTTAAGTGATGAAGGGCATCACCTACCAATCCCATTTGTAGCACACACTTCTCATGGTACTTTAGTTACATGCCAACAAGACAGAAGACATGCTGCCAAATGAAGTTATTGGGAACATTCCATTTTTGAAATAAAACATTTAACTTACACTTAATACAAATTATGTACAAGATTAGAAAAACCTGAACAGATCCTGAAACACTTTCAGATGTAATATGACTGAACAAGGAAGAGGGGAGTAACCCAGTAACAACCCTTCAGAAACACCAACGTATGCTTGTGACATGAACAATCATTAATATGACTGCTTGAGATGCCACTTTAAAAAAACCTCAGGTAATGTTAGAACCTCATGAATTATCACTATAAATACATATTTAAAAAAGAAAAACAGAAATAACTATTAACAATGACTGAAAACAGAGCACTAAAGTTAACATACATTGCATGTATTGCAGGCAAGGCAGAGGCATTTTTTTTAAAGCTTTTGCACAGACTTCATATAATCTTAAAAAAAATATGCTGGCCTTTACAAGGTTCTACTTGCTGAAATAAAAACAATTTCAGTTCATAAAAAGTCACAAGACTTCAGTTTAAAAAAAGGAACAGTTCCAGCCACAGACCAAAAATATATATATTTTTTTAAAACTGGAAGAGTATGGTAATTAGATTATACAAGCATGGTCAGGCTTGGAACCTGAATATACTTCAGAGCAAAAGCTCAGAGGAAAAAAAAATATAAACTATTTGGTAACAAAAGTGTACTATATGTTGTGATACAAAAAAGGTATGGTGAAAATGTACCTTTTATACTAAAGCTTATACAAGTTCCTTGGTCCATAAAAACTATGTTGTATTCATGTTTTCTAGTTTGCTCAACATGTATCCCAGCCACATTTTTTGTTTCTTGCCCATTAAAAAAAACACAGCTGAAAAATAGATTTTCAATAAAGTTCTTATGTTTCGGATGTTTTTGCTTTTTTTTTGTTGGTTTTTTTTTGTGTGTGGGTTTTTGTTTGTTTTTATTGTGGCTTCTATATTTAAGGATCAGCACTTGCAGGTAACAAGGTTCAAATAGTATCACCTAAAAGTAAAAGGTGTTTTCCCATGAAACCACAAAAATTGTTCAGTTCTCTTGAATGTAGCACTTGAAAGTCAGTTAAAAGTCCAGGCAAACAACAGTAGTTAGGAAACTACAGTTGCTGTGGATGATGTGACATTGGTTGGATTTGTGCTGACGTTTGTGTAACTTCCCTCGCTGTTTGTATTTGTTTCACTGGAAGCCATAAGGCTTGAGTTGGCTCTGAGGATTGCTCCAGCAGCACTGCAGTGTGGTCGTGGCCCTGGTTCCGGTGTGTATGTAAAGGTAAGGCTGGTGGAGTAAATGATGCCATCATTACGGACCAAAGTTACTGGAACCTGGACTGGCTGACGGACCCACCTCCAACCCTCTCGAAATGCAGAAATGTCTGGTACAACACATAACATGCTCTCTGCGCATCTGAAAAACAGGAGAGTCAACTGAGCATAATAAAACTTATGCTTAAAGAATAGAACAGAATAGTTCAGTTGGAAGGGACCTACAATGACCATCTAGTCCTACTGCCTGACCACTTCAGGGCTGACCGAAAGTTAAAACCTATTACATAAAGGGCATTGTTCAAATGCCTCTTAAACACTGACGGGCTTGGGGCATCAACTACCCCTCCAGGAAGCCTGTCGCAGTGTTTGACCACCCTCAGTAAAAACATGTATCCTAAGGTCTAGTCTGAACCTTCCCTAGGCACAGCTTTGAACCATTCCCACACATCCTGGCACAGGATCCCAGGGAGCAGAGCTCAGCACCTCTCTCTCCACTTCCTCTCCTCAGGAAGCTGCAGAGAGCAATGAAGTCGCCCCTCAGCCTCCTTTTCTCCAGACCAGCCAAACCCTGAGTCCTCAGCTGCTCCTCACAGGGCACGCCCTCCAGCCCTTCACCAGCTTTGTTGCCCTCCTCTAGACAAATTCAAGCACTTTCACATCTTTCTTAAATTGTGGGGCTAGAACTGCAAGAAATACTCACGGTGAGGCTGCACCAATGCTAAATACAGTGGGATAACCACCTCTTCCAACTAGCTGGATGCAGTTTGCCCTCTTGGCTGCCAGGGCACGCTGCTTGACTCATATTGAAAACCTGCTGTCAACCAGCACTCCCTGATCCCTTTCTGCAGGGCAGAAAGTATATGCTTGAGTGTATACACATGAGTATACACTCTTCAAAACATCCAGTAAAACGTAATCACCATAAAAGTAGTAGGAAATACTGTACCTGTACATGGTTTCAGCTTCCACATCCCCAAACCAGACACGTAAATTTGGAGTGAAGTTCTGTCCTGTAAGTTCCAACATTGCTACATCCCCGCCACCATTCAACTGGAAAGAAAGTGAATGGAAAAAAGAAGAAAATCCATAGAAAAACATGTATTAATAAAACACACATACACACACACTGAAAAAAAACAGAAAATTTTTTTTCACATGTGTACAAGAACAGTAAAGGGTGCTGTTTCTATCTGCTGGATAAAACTGAAAGAAACACACCTACACAACTGAACTGTAAATTAACACATCTAAACAATACTACCAATTAATTTAATATCGTGAAGGAATGTCAAAGTTTTGATAGTGGCCACTTAGAAGTCAACAAACAAGGCTCAGAAAATGAAGAACAAAGAATCTTTCAGAGAATGCGTTAGGGAAGCTTCAAGTTTTTCCATGGTAGGATGCTGATTTTCTTAATAACGTTTCTGTCTGGCCTCCCTTTGATCTCTAATTGGCTGTTTTAAGATCCAAAATAAATTTCTATATAATCAAACAGAAGTCCTAAGGATATCACTACCACAGTATTTTAAGAAAACCTTCTTAATGTATAGAACAATATTAATATTATTCCTATGATGCGTAGGCTCACATATCTGAAATGTAGGTAAGAAAAATTATGGCAACAAACTAATGTTCCTATTTACAAAGCTAGAAGTATGTTTTCCTACAGTATTCCACAAAGGTACCATGGAGGTTAAATCAGTATGACAAAAATAATCTCACATAAAAGAGTTCATTAAAAAAACCCAACAAACTTACCTGAAGACTTTCTACAACAGGCACAGGTGTCACTGGAGCATGGACCGGTCCCATCCCCTCATAAAATGTGTATTCTGCTTTATCTGTGCTAATGATTGTCCAAGAAGCTCCATCATTAATCATTTCTTTATTTGGTTCTTTTGGGCATGGAGTGGCCTTAGAAAGAAAGAAAAGGTTTAAATCTGGCCTGCAGAATCATTTGGCAAGTCAGAGAGCTAAAAACAAACTCAGCCAGTAACAATGTCTATTATTTCAAAAACATGTTTCCGTATGTTTTTCCTCTAACAAAATGACCTAGAGAACCAGACACATACATTTCAGCAAAACTAGTAGAGAATTAAAACTTGTGAGAAAACTGTAACTCTAACTCTCATCTACGATACTGTCCCCTCTCCAACCTTCTGTTTATTGAGTTTTATTTTAGTTCAGCTTTCGAAGTTTTAATGTTATTCAATAGCCATAAATCAACAAACTAGAGCAACTAGAAGTAGCTACTTCAAAACAGATCTTACTAACGCAAAGTGACTAAAACAGCTACAGACTGAAGTGGAATACTTTTCATTAGTTATGATTTACATCTGGCCAAGTTCTTTTTTTTTTTTTTTTTTTTTTTTAGAGAGTCCTTCACCATCCACAAGATGATGGAAACCACAAGCTTATATTTCAGTGTACGTGCAAAGACAGGGGAGAGAAGTTGAAATGACAACCTTGCAAATCATAAACTTTCACTATCTTCTTGTAAATATTACTAGATTAGTATACAAACATAGACAGAAAATACACTGACAACTATTTATGGCAACAAAAGCGTCTCTGAACAATTCCGTCATCTAGCAACCAATAAGTAAATTGTGTATAGGTTAAACACAGGAAAAGAGGAAAAAAGGACTAAAAAATTCTAACTTTAATATCTAAATTCTGTTTTCTTCCATTAAGCTTTAAGGATATCTAAGTACGTAACTATAACCTTCACTCTTCAAAACTGTTAGATGAACTTCAATTAGCACAAATTTACTGGTTCAGCTGAAAGGAAGTTAAGATCAAAGCTGCATTCTCATGTGGACTCTTCATTCCAGTATCATCATGTAAAAAAGCACTACGAACAGCTTGCAAGGGAAGCATGCAACAGGGATAGTATCTACAGATCTTTCCAAGCTCAAGACCTAACTGATATTTTTATTAGAAACATATGGAGCTTCTAAATTACTAGCCCAACTTCAAAAGTGGAACTGCTGTATACTATTTCGATGCATGACATTTTTCTTACTGGTTGACTACAATTCCTGCTGGCACAGATGACATACTTCAGCTCATAACAAACAAAACTATGGATATCACAAATGTACAAGGTTGTACAGGCACAAGATCCTTGACTGGTTTCTTCAGATCTCCTAAACCCCTGCCACAAAGCTGAAGGAAAACGCCACAGAATTTGTTCTGAAAGTCCTGCTACATCAAGAATTTTTTCAGTAACGCATTACTTCTTCTGTCAGAGAAATCCTTGAAAGATTATGATTCCTCTTCTAGAGAAGCATTGCTTCTTGTCACTTCCAAATACAGCAGTTGACCTCCAGGCCCTCCCCGTCCCCTTCTTTCCTTTCAGAACTAAACTTTCTCAACAGATAGCACTGGAAGACTGAAATGCCTTACCACCATGCTTAGTACCTCATGTTTTGACAGGCTTCACGTGGAGGCAGGATGGGAAACAAACAATTGCGTAACATTAACAGATAAAGGACCGAATTCCCCAGGAAATGGTAAATGCAAGGACAAAGACAAAAGGAATGCAAGGAATAGAATATACTTAGATCTAAAAAAAAACCCTCAAACAACCAAAAACAACTAAACCCTCCCCCCCCCCCAAAAAAAAACCCTCAAGAAAGCTCTACATCAAAGGATATTGAAAAAATGAAATCATAATGGATTAGAAAAAGTTGTAAGGTTTTGGGTTTGTTTAAATATAAAGCTAATTAAAGGAAAGCAAGAAGAGAAAGGTAGAACTTAACAGTCATTCTTATTTTCAAATGCACAACAGCCAACTGCACAGTCCCCTCCCTGACGTTTTGTTGTTGCAGTGATTTTTATTCAATGTCATCACCAGCGTACTGATAAAGTCAAATCTTCGACCTTCTGCCTGATCCTAAGTTTTTCAGGTAGTTAAATGCAGTTACAATTGCAAGTATGTTATATCCAGAAGAGCATCAAAATGAACACAAAGGGCAAAAAAGTGGTAATGAGTTTCAATTTAGATAAAAGTGAGGTTTCTAAAGAAAAAAATCTGTAAGCCATGCCCATAAAATACTGAACTTGGAACCAGTAGTTACAACTCAGGATCCTGGAGTCATCACTAAATCTTCTGAAATCACTGGCTCAATGTGAAGTGGCAGCACAATGTTGGACACCCATCAGAAAAAACTATTGAGAATAAGGTATCAAGTATTATTTTGCCAATGTAAATCCTTTGTTCATCTAATTCTGGAATATAGTTCTGGTCTCCTTGTCTAAGAAAGCCACAGTGACAAAACATACAGAAGGGGCAACCAAAATCACCAAGTAGCTGCTAACCTTATGAGAAGAAATTGAAAAGACTGACTCTAATTTGGAGAGAAGAAATTAAGATGTTGATGAGTAAGGTGAATGTAGAAGTTGCTCGCTAAATCCTGCAAAACTGGAACTAGGAATCACTCACAGAAACTGTCAAATCATCGAATACAAATACAGCAAAAGTTTAGTAGACAGACGACAGGAAATGTCTTGAACTATCTGCTGCAGAATACTGCAGTGAAAGCAAGCATCAGTAATTTCAAAAGGAATCAAACCGATGGACGCATCTACAAAATTATACTAAAAGATACAAGTCAGGGATGCAGCCCTTTAATACAGTGAGTATGGGTGCTGGCAGAGTACAACTGCATAAAGCAACCAGGTCTGCCCACTTCTTGTAAGCGCCACCCCGTATGGCTGCTGCTAGACATCGATACGGACTGTACACTGATCCAGTATGGTATTATTTATATACTTTCTGTATTCCACACAATACATGGACATCTTTAAAGAGAGATCTGGCTGGAACTTCAGCAACTGAATGTCAAGGTTTTTGTATGTTCATACTGACCTGCTGACTTTCTACAGCCTCTCTGCCTCAAGCCTCTAAGGTCTTTATATTGGGCTATTTCCATTCACCCAAGAGAAACCTCTCACCCCAAAGGAAAGTCTGGTGTTTGTTGTTTTTTGGTTTTGGGTTGGTTGTTGGTTTTTTTTGTTGTTGTTTTGGTTTTTTTACAGTGACCACAGTTTGTCTAGACTCTTATTATATGAACTATATTCAACAGTAAATGCTTAAGAGTAGGCAGGTGAAAGATGCTACACATGCCTGTTTTTCTGGTCTTGGTCTTCTGGTCCAAAGGAAAAAATGGATAAAATGGAATTTCTCTCCTGCCACTGGTAGAAAGAGTTCATCTTCCATCGTGATTTCACTTACCAAAGAGTGGTAACAGCCCAACATCCAAGTTAACAGATTTTATTGAACAAGTTGAAGCAGCAGGTACCTACTCCACTCAAAGAACTCTTAATAGTGGGCTGTCTCTTTATTTAAACCCTACCCATGTGTAAAGTTCAAAGCTCTTATCAGACTGGGTACCATAAGCGCTGCAGAAAATGTAGAGTGGCAGGATGTCCTGGTAGTCCCACAGGCAATTCCAAGATGCTGAGCTAAGGCAGCTGTCAGAGAAGCAGGAGTTGTTTCTTCATTCAGCCCTTCCCATAAAGTACTTTGAGAAAGATCAAACAGTAAGGCTGATTCTGAGTTACTGCAGCTCCCATTTCAGAGATTTCTCTTTTTGACAAAGGTCTGCTCTCCTTTACAAGAACATATACTGATAGATATAACTCTGCTATATGCTGTGGGTAGAACCAACAGATCTGGTCCCTTCTGAGCTTCATGATTATGTTTCCTGAAATATGAACAAAGCTTCTCATATTTTCTTCCCATTGTCCCAATTCAGGATAGATGTCAACTGAGCCTTTACCAATCCTTTTTAAATTAAGGGAAATCTTTAAAAAGTTAGCTTCCCCCTTTCCTACCTCTGCCTTTCTTACCCAAGAAGCTACCGCTGTTCTCCTAAGGAATTCCCAAGTCTTTCCTGAGTGTGGCTATCTTCCTGGAACACAACATTCTCTCTCAACACCCTTTGCTATTTGAGCCGCCCTGGATGTTTAAAGAAAACTGCAATACTTAGGTAGGTAGGCCTGGACTTCATCACAGTCTTGTTACTCTATGGGAATCACCATGCTGAAAGTCTGCTAAAATCATGCTAACATACATGAGGCTAAACCCAAAACTTGTTAGTATACTGTATAAGCCAGTATAAGCCATCAGAACAATTGTACACTATGCTATTGCTTTTTGGTTGTGTGTTTAGGTTTGTTGTTTTGGTTTTTTTTATAGCTTTCCCTAGGGGCTCTTTCCTGTTACAGTAACTTAAGGATATTTTTCTCCACCTGCTGGAGAAACAAATACTTGAAGACTGAGACAGCTACACTCTTTACAGACAAATCAAATTTTTGTGGCTTTACAAATTACTGTGGTCAACTGCCATAGCAGTCTATGCTTATAATCTTAGCCAAGAGCAAGACAATACAACTCTTCTAAGCCCATAATGAAATAAGACTATCGTGAAGTGTATTGTTTCCTATTTGCTGTAACCTAGAAATGGACACACAAGTGGTGCAATTCCACTGGCATATGTCAACATGTTAAGCCACAGTATCACCACTGCATGCACAAGTTACTAGTGTGCTTCCATTTCTTCCACTGGAGAAAACAGAATTCATTGTCTACACTGACACAGAAGAAGATTATGAGGAAAGAAAATCAGATTTGGAAAGGGACAGATAAAGTTTGTTGCTTTTCATCCTCTGTTTTTTCAAAACAAAAATATTAAGACACATTCAAAACCAACTGTAAAACTGGCATTCGTACATACATTGGGAATATTTGGGAAAACTTTGCAACCATGCTTCTCATCTATTGAAATAGTTTTAAACAACTCACTTGAAACTGGATTATTCTCTCCTGGGAAAGGCACAAATACATTCTCTCAGTGTCTTTAAGGTAAAATGCACATTTATGGAGCTGCGATACTGGATCATCTGCATCCAATAACGCTGTTTGTTTATCTACTTTTCGAATTATCTGTGAATGAAAATTATACATATATATTTAGGACAATTTCTGTACTTCATTACAGTTGAGATTACATATGTACTGTTAGTAAAGCAAGTGAAAGGTTTGGTGTTGGGTCCCCCCCCCCCCCCCCCCCAATTTCCATGTCTCCTGCTTAAAAACCAACATTAGATTCATAAATCTCAATGCTTTTGAAACAAGAACACAACATTGAAGTGACAGTACTACAGCTTCAATGTGCTGCATGCCTGTCTGTCTTAGCCCTTTTGCTATAAAAGTGGGGAAGAAACTTCAAGCTTCATTAAAATCTACTTTTGTTCCATCCCTTGGTACAAAAGAGCAGCAGGTGAAGTATGAATACACTTCTACAGAAGCTTCCACCACTAACAGCATCAACAACATTCTGTGGTAGACTGGTTGCTAAATGAGGAGAGTTAAAAATAAGGAGGTATTGAGATGTCCTTAAGTACAGTCTTGCAAATAAAACAATCATAGTGTATCTTAACAATAGTTTTCATGAAATTTCATTAATTACCTAAAGACAACTGCAAAGAAAGTTGTTCCTTACATCTGGAAGTTCAGTGAAAAAGTATCTGCTGACTTAATTCAGAGGTGCTACACTAATTTATTTTTTTAAATTAAAGAAGTTAATCCCTTACAGAAAGTGGAAAGCTGTAGTTTGGAATTCTACCTCAACTTCTAGAAAAAAAGTTTAATACTTCATTTTATGCAACATCAGCAGAAGCAGCAGCCAAAGTGTTTGAAGATTTCTAAGCCGACAATCAGAAAGCCAACCATGTCCTCTGGGATTTCTAACGATAATAAATGGCATTATTAGCAATATCAGTTTCAAGGTTAACTTGTTTTTTCAAAGTTCTTTGCATTAACCTATGTCTGCAAGTTACCTTTTAATTGTATCACCTTCAATCAATCTTATAAGGCAGCATGACAAACGTCCCCAATAGCAAACGAAACAGGAATGTTTAGCCTAATTTGTTTGAATTTATTTCTACCTACAAATAAAGTTTCAGGAATCTCCCTTCGGCAGTGAGAAAATATTAACATGAAGCCCACAAAGTGAGATCCTCTTACTGAAGTTCACGTATGCTGAACCAGATCAGTAGTAACCAGGTCTGGATTTTCCTGTCAATGTGATTTAAAAATAAATTTTTAAAAAAGATCTATTTAAATGATGATTTCACACCACTTACTCTAAACAGGCTATCTTATTTTTTAGTTAAGTTTCATATTGGAGAGTACTTCTCAATACAGTTCTAGTAAAGTATCTCTGGGAAGGGGAACAAAAACCTGCCTGCAGGGAATGTTGGTTTTGCATTGGTGTATTCTAATAATTGTTTCTAGTTAAAAGTAGAATTAGTAAAGCCTTGTATGAAATTCATAATGGGCTGACAAACCACAATTTCACAAAAGGTCTCATATGAAGCATTCACTGTTTATTAACAGTCACATAAAATTCCACTTAGGCTGGCATTAAGTGCATAAAACAGGACAAGAAAAATATAATTATACTTTATTTATAAAAACCATTACTGTGTATCCAGCAATAAAATAATTTTCTTGGTTCACAAGCCTTAATTGGTTATAATCAATTTGGTGTCTGTGACAAAAGGCTGAAATTGTGTCTTTCTAAAAAAGTTATTCCAATGTTCCATATGTAAAACAGACCGTATTAATAAATGTCCAAAATGCTTCTGCAAGCTGGTATTGGTGTAATTATGTATCCTTAGAAGTATACAGATTGCTTTTAGATTCAAATCAGTAGAGCATTTTTAAAGTTGTGCTAAACTCAACAAGTGGAATAGTTCTACCGGCTGCAGAGACTTCACTCATCTATTAGGTATCAGTATTTGAAGTATTTTGCTACACTAGAACCTACATTACTGTTTTTAAAAGAGACCTGTTCTTAAGGACAGCTTGCAGATTAACCATTGGCAGTTCTGAATTCTGAAAAATTCTCTACACCTAATTTACAATCTGTTCTTTGCTTACAGAATTAATCTGAAGATATAAAAATACACTTTTATTAACATGAATGCCATTTTCCATATAAACATATTACCAAAACAAAACATACAAAGTAAAAAATTGTAAACAATGCAAATCCAACTATGCAATTACACTAAGATGCCATCTACAAATTAATTACAGCACTGGAGAAATTAAACTGTACCAGTCTTGGGAGTGCCATGCCAGTAACCGAGCACACAAGTTTGACAGTCTGCCCATAATGAATGTAGCCATCTCTCACTGTGAATTCTTCTCCTTCCGATTCATCATCATCCACTACATGAAAAAGGAATTGTCACATTATTTCTTTTAATCAGTTTTCCTTGATAGGAGGAACATATAACATCACATTATTACAGAAAATATACACTCAATACAAAACAAATCTGCATACGGGTAATTAATATGGAGGAAAAAATGCAGGGCTTTTTTTGTGGGGATGAAGGGAAGTAAGTGAAAAAATATATTGCTTCATTTTTACTTACAGAGGTGAATGTAAAATGCTCCCCACTGTTGTGAGCTGGCATGGAAGTTACCACCTTCTACGTGCAAATATCTCGTGCTAACTGTTTGGGATCGAAGTCTATTAAATAGTGCCACTTTTGTCCCTGATGCAATACATACTGCAAGGAACACATACAGACTTGAGATTATACAATTACTTCATTATTGCATAAAAAATGTAACAAGAAGTCACAAAAACATTAAAATAAACTGATGAATAGTGGAAATCAAGAAATAATTCTCAACTATTGGTTAATTTTGAAAATATTTGTATTTGTGACAGACCAAAAATAATCACAAAATTACAAACAGGATAACATATACTGTGGCTGCTCTCCAAGGGCATGCTAGTTCACAGAACTTTGCTACTTAGCCATATGAGCCAGTGCTTGCGGGCTGAAAACTCCCTCTGTTCATAGTTCTCCAACAACTGACTGAGCAGAAGCTTTAGCTTGCCCTTGTGCAATACTTAAGGTAACTTTCAGTGATCATTTGAAGTATATTTGAAGTATCAAGAAAAATTGTTCTTACAAATCACAATCAATTGAAAGGAAGACAGTCTAACTATGTAAAATTGTAACCATGCAATCTGAAATTTTCTCAGATCCAAACTTACTTATTCAAAAGACAGAAATGCTAAGCTTGCTCCCCTAAAAAAAACTAATCAGCAACTAGCATTTTGCCATCAAAACAGGCATGTTTCTTCTACTTGGTTCATATTCACTGTCCATCAACACTATCTGTCTGAATACAAAGTCAACAGTGCATACTCTGAACCCACGGGTGTGAACTGCACAGCAACAGATTGCCTTTAGTCATGTGGCAAGCTAGCCGCCCCGAGATCCACATTCCATAGGTGAATGGGTTCCAGCCCAACACAGATGGAAGAGCCTTTTAAAGCACTAGTGAAGAGAGAAAAACAAAACAAACAACAAAAAAAAAGGGTATCTCTTGAGGTGCTCCAGTGGTATGCAGGCAAAAACACGCTGGAGGAAAAGCAAAAATTCTCCCAATTATACATTAGCACCAGAGATCTTTAAGTTGAAAAACATGGTAAGCAAATAAATCTGGGTGAAATATCACCATACAGATTTCTCAACTAATTACTTAATAGGAACTATGCAAAACATACCAAAAGTAAAACCAACATGAAAACGGCATGAGACAGTAAGAAGGTGGCTGTGATGTGACAAAGTGCAGTTTGGATAACACTATGCAACTCATTTGTCACAATCTGAAAGCCATCTCTTTGATACAGATCAAAACATCCTAAGCACCTGATCATGGCAGCTTAGGAGATCCAACAGCTTAGAAAGCTGAGGTAGAAAATTCTTTACACATATGCCCACAAGGATTCGCTCCTCAGAGTAAAGTTTTTTTGCGGACCTTTTATATTTACTAAATAACTAACTGTGCATAAAATTCAACACTTATGCTGATGTATACAGTTCTGAAATAAATTAGAAAAAACAGAAATTGAAAATTTCATTGTATTTACTTTGTAGCTACACCACAGAATACACAAGAAAATTAGTAGGAAGCAAAATAAATTGCTACATAAAGAAAAGAATTGTAAAATACTTACAGTCTGCATTTTTCAGCGACTGTTTCTTTTTAGAAGGTTTGGAGATTACTTTGATCCGTTTACTGAGGAACACACCGATGTCATCACTATTGCCATAAAACATTTTAACCGATAACATGAAGTGCTTTCTCTTGTCTGAGTCTGATATGTATAATGTTTTGGCAGTGCAATAATTCTGCAGGTGAAAAAATACAGTTGTTTATTCTTTGAAGTCAACCCAGTTCAAGAAATGCCATGTATTTAATTATGAACAAAACATGAAAACTGATGCAACAGTTTCTAAAACAGAGCAGAAACTGCCTTTTCCATCTCTTCCATATGTGTATTTCTATGTCTCCGGTTTAGCTTTGTGAAGTTTGGCACCTGACTTCAGTACTTTAGTGTCTTTCTAAAGACCTTTACCAGGACTGGAAAACAGATGATTAGAGACTACAGATGTGTCAAAGCCATCTCTGAGTGGTTAAGAGTACGACCAAAAATTGTATCTGATTAGAGCTATACAGGCACTACACTGGGCATGCACAGGAGTCTGTCTGTGCAGAGCCAAACTTTTCTCAAAAGGATGGGAGAAAGTAACCAGAAAGTTACTTTTGGCCAATTGTTTATACCAGGTTACAATAGGAGCTTAAAAAAAAAAGTATCTCAAACTTTTATTATTCTTTTCCTATTCAGCAACATACGAAGCATTTCTAAGTAGACTATGCTGGAAAAACTAGGTAGCTATAAAACAGTGCTTAATAAAACAACCAGCCAAAATGAGCGCTCACACACTGCTAGTTCTATTCCAACTGTTTAAGTCATGACAAATATCTTTTAAAAAGTCTTGTAAAAAATAATCTACTAAATTTATTAAGATGCTATTTTATTAGTATTTTTATGCAAAGGGACTTAAAGACCACTTCTAGCAGTAGATGTTATTCAGATACTTCCTTGATAAGATTATCCACTCCTGCAAGCCAGGGAGAGGGATATGGAGTTTGGGCCAGAAACTGTACTTCAGTTTGATGCCTACCGAATAAGGTAAGAAGTTTACTGACTCTGCATCAACAAGCTACAAAGTAAACATTAGTATCCTGCTATGATCCCATGAACCAAATCCACCTACTGGATCATCCCATTTATTTTTGAGGGTTTTTTTTTAAACCACTTATGTAGTATCTGCTACAGTGTAACAGAAGTTATCAAAAATAAGCAAGGGTATTCCTTGAAATATGCACCACATAGCTATAATATCCTTTGTAGTAATTTGAGTGGCTTATTACAACTCTTCTACCTTTCCTTCCAAGTTCAGCTGCTGCATTTCTTGGTCGCTGTTTCCTATTCCAATGAAGGCGCAAGGTTGTGACTCTTGCTCAGTGCAACCATCCCGTTCCATTTGCTCTTTTTTTTTCTTCCATCCACTGCCCATAAGGTACACACATGGAGGAGGGCAAAAGAACCTGAAAATGAAAAACATATTATGAGATTACACACAGCTTTCAAGAAAATTCTTCAGACAAACTTCTGTGTATCCAAAGCTTTCTCAGCCCATCCACACTTTGCATTCCAGTATATACATGCACGCCCTTCATTTGCCTTGATTTTCTAAAATGCAAATCAAAAAGAGAAAAGGCAAGGAAAATCAGCATTAGATGCACTGTCACTGAGCATCTTTCCAGTTCAATATATGATAGGTAACAGTTTGCATCTCTATAAAACAAAACCTCTTTCTACCCTTACAAAGAGATTCTCAAAGAAAGTAAAAAGGCTTTGAAAGTGACAGTGTTTTCCTTTTGTAGCTGCTTAACATGACGCTCTGATCAGTTCACACAGAGCAGTTCCACAAATTAATTTAATGGACAACTGCTGACCACAATTCCTATACATTTATTGTTTCATCATTAGTAAGGAGGAAGTCTACTCTGTCCAAGCATAAATCTCTTTTCAGTTTTTAAATAGAATAGATGAGTTTACATCTTCATCAGTAACTGCAAAAGATATGATCTAGTCTTTAGCATCACTGACTGAAATCAGTCTAGAAGCTACTTACAGCAATACATTCAAAATTAAAGGCAGCATTAAAATGCAATGTATCGATCCTGAAGTTTCTGCAAATTGCTAAAAATGCACATACTAATCACTTTTGGTTTTTGTTTAGCTGACACCTGCAGTGGTTTTATCATCACTTAGCTAAGATCAAAGTTTAAAAAGCAGAAAGAGTAGATCTGGCTGTGAGGCAGAGTCATGAAGGGAGAAAATAACTGAAAAAGTTTTTAATTATTCTATTTATTTCAAATTGGAGAGCAGTGCTTAACTTGGCACTTCTGAAATCCAAATATGACAACTACCTCATACAGGTCTGTAGGTAGGATTTGATTTTTTTTTTTTCCCTTTTTTTTTTTTTTAAAGATTTTTGCTTGGAACAACTGAATTAATGGATTACTTCCACTAATCGAGGTTTATATGGTATTTAATAGAAGTCAGATTTAGTATGAAGATCAGGTCTAACACTTTATCTCACCTTTCCAGCAAAAGTACCTTTATTTACAATATAAAAATGCTTTTCTAAGTAACAGAATTCTTAATAGATGAAATTAATTCCCGAGTTAATAATCACATAGTAATAAATTGTAAGTATTAAGAATCCATGCAAACAAATGCAAAGATTTGTAATAATTTCATTTAATGCACACAAGTAATGTCTATTCTTTGTTAGAGAAACAAAGAAATTTTAAGTTTTACTGTAATTCAAAACATCTTGGTGGTTATGATAATGAGCAAAAATTACATTCTGCAGGCAAAAAAATATAACCAAACTTTCTTTCTTGCCAGTAAATCCACAGTGAAAATTCTTCACTTCATTTCACTCTTTTTAAAACACAACAAAACTGATGATATACCAATATGCATATAGCTTAAATATCTGTGAATGTCTTTCAAAAGTGTTGTGCTCGGGTTTGAAAAAAGCCTGCCTACAAAAGAATTTGTAGAAAGCAGCTCGCCATGTGACATCAAAAGAGCTATGGGCATGTCTGAGAAGCTCATTAAATTAGTGAAACTGCTTCTACAGATTGCTTTTTGAACTTCCAAACAAATGTAAACAAATGCTAGACTTCATTATGATAATCCACTTCAGCAAAGACATATAGCAATCATTTGCCCCTTTTATTGCCTTCACACTATACTGAAGCATAGAAATTTTGATATATATTTATGGAATTATGAATTAAAAGAAAGCTACTTGTAGAAGCAAACATTTTAACAACTCACATTCTCATGTGGTTATTGCATCAGTTTTAACTACTTCTATTTTATTCTTTGGAGTAATTACGGGTCATATGAAGGCTCTGGATATTTTTTTTCTTCCAATTGAAAATGCAGAACACGGAGAACCAAGGCAATGGGCAGAAACTTGCCAATTTGCAAAGCAGATGTTTCCTGATGGAACTGTCAATTTGAGAAACTACATAATATACTACCTCAAAAATAAAATTTAACACTTTCACAGTAGCAGCAAAGGAGAATACTTGTACCAGCTCAGTCACCAATCATAAAGCTGAAATTTATAGTTATCTGAATTAGAATGGGTTACCGTAGCTTTACTGCTATAAAAACAGAAGTTCTGAAATTTGAAAATTACCATGAATAAAAAGAGTAAGCAGTAATAAATGTCACCAAATGGTGCACATGGTATATTCCCTTTTTGCTTTTGCTTCTTATCTTCTGCTACCTGATCTCTCTCTTCCACCTTCCTTCACAAAGATGATGAATGATGCAGTAGGGGTATATTTAAGAACACCAGGGGTTTCTGTTACGTGCCAATTAAATCCTCCCCTTCCTACTACAAATTCTTGATCTCAAAACCAGCAATGAACTTCC
The DNA here is from genome assembly GCF_963210335.1 of Falco punctatus. Classification (NCBI taxonomy): domain Eukaryota; kingdom Metazoa; phylum Chordata; class Aves; order Falconiformes; family Falconidae; genus Falco; species Falco punctatus. Next base: position 31,591,256 of record NC_137580.1, read on the forward strand.
TGCTTTTCAGCTGCATTTATTTCAAACAGCACTGGCGACGTGACCTAATTTCCTTCGAATGCTTCTCTACCCTAAAAGAAAAATGATCTTAAGAGGACTTATGTTTGTGGGAGAGACAGTACAACGACAATGGTCAAGATCGTAACATTTGTATGTATATACAAAGTGTATATTTACTTTCTACATGACCAATCTACTTTATGTGCCCTGTATCACCCCACATCTATATGTAAATACCATAACTGTTGTTAAAAAATAAATCTATTCTGAGGCTCACCTACTGGTTGCTGCAACTTTCAGCATGTTTTAAGAAAACAGAAACCCAAACAAAGCAAGAAATAACAACTTTAGCATTACACTGAGAAAATTTACACTGTAAGTAATTGTGATCACATTAAAAAAATTTATAGATATAGACAAATATATATACACATGTGGGCAGGAAGAAAGCAACAGAATAAAGTGTCACATTTTTATTAGACTGACAAGGGGACAAGTGAGGGCAACAATCATGCCTAAGTACACTTTAGGAGGCCTACTCTGCCATCCCAGATAGGGGAAACATAATGGTGGTCCTCTACGAACATACTTTTCAAATTGGGATTATGAACTAACTCCAAGGTTAGGAAATGCAATTCTTTTGGGAAGAAACTTCAAGTAACAGGTGCATTCATTCAAGAGTTGGCCTTTTGGGAACCAACTCAGATTGCCAGGAAAAGCACACCACCTAGCTAGTCAGATTCTAAACTCTCAAACTCAAATGTCAATACAAGATCCTTTCAGTGTTCATGGATGTATCCCATTTATTTTCTTCTCAACAATTACAAGCTATTTCCAATAAGGAAATTATACACAGACACAAAATTAATATCAACCTTTATTAACGGAGCAATGCTTTGCAAACAAGAAACCAAACCCCCTGTATTCCATGTAGATATAACACCATAAAGCAAACATCACACATTTACCTTTCTTCCTCATGTATTCTTTTGTGTTCCTCTTATCGGTTAGAACACAAGAAACAAATCTCAACCTTTTTTCATATCCTTTTTCATTTCAGATTTATTCTAAACTAAGTCCTTTGAATAGCTACGACCACTAGATGGCACTGAAGACCTACAAGAAACAAGTTTTAACCCACTGGTGAAAAGAAAACAAGCCACAACAATTAAAGTGCTCTTTTAAAATTAGACCACCGGGAAAAGCCTTGGAAAACTATGACTTATGGAATAAAGAATGACACTTTTGAAACAGAGACGATTTTAAGTTTCGTTAAAACAAAAAGAAAGAGTCTGGACATTCACAATCTGAATGCATTTTCATATATGTCAGCCTCTCACTCACCCTTCAGATACAGACAAGTACAGACTCAGGGCTTTTTATGTCATATTTACAATCCCGGAAACTCATGTACAGAAGAGATTATTATATAGTGTGAGTAAACTATGAATATCCCCATATTTCCAATTTTCACAGAGGACTGGAGAAAGTGTCTTTGATATGTATAAAGTAACTGCTAGAAACAGGTTCTCTCATTAATAAAACATTTGTGATTAAAATAAGAATTTACATGTTTATGTGAGAGGCTGGCTTTCAGATAACTATAAAGAGGAAAGAGAAGAAGAAAATCACCTCCCCAAAATATGTAAAGTAATTAAGGTAATTTCCAGTATTACTGATGGGAAATAAGGCAGGACAATGTTTGGTGGAACAAATGAAAATACTCTTCCTTTAACCTTTGATTTACAGGGCCTACCTCTCTTTAACCACAAAACTAAAGTAAGACTGAGTAGGAGGTAAAAATTCTTCTGAAATATTCATATGACCTATAGTAAAAAGAAAATTATGTTGGAGGGAATGGCAGCTGTGTCTGGTTCTTCTGAGCTTGTTCAGAATTTTCAGTACAAGAAGTAATGATGGAAAATCATGTAGCATGTCATTTCCTCGCTGGATTTGTACCATATTCTCTTAATACCTCTTCTCTATGCAACGAGCAGACTGGCAATTCCTTGATGAATGAGCAGTAAAACAACACAGGACATTATTCTGTGAGGTAAACACCTAACAGCTTGATCTAAAAAACACATGAGATCTGTTAGGGATCAACTCTGTGAGCTCTTTCATTACTGGAAATATAACAATATAACAACCAGGAATGTCTTTCCTGGACAAAACCTATTCCACACTTGTTAGAGCTGCATGGCGAGATGCAGATTCAGTGTTTTTCTACTTTCTGATATAAAGCACAGCGACTGAACCAGGGTAACATTTTGGGATACCAGGTCTCTGCAAATACTTTATGTATTTAACATACTTCTACAACATTTTGTTGTGTACTCCTAGTTTCTCATAAAAGGCTCTCTCCCATACTTCTTCCAAGAATTTGTGATCAGTGTAATTGAAATGATGGAAAGTTTTAAATAAAGTATAACATTGAAATTATGTTAGCCAGGAAAGGTCAGAAGATTGATCTCCAAAAAGTAAAGGGCATCCCCACAGTGCCTTCCTACAGGATAATTTCATGGGCCACTTAAGTAAGGAAAGACCACAGTATTAGCAACCTCATGTTAAGACTCCAGGCTCAGTAACTCAGCAGAGCAAACAGAAGCAAGCTGTTACCCATCTGTTACAACAGATCTGTTCCATCAGACTGATTGGAAACTGAACATTTTTCCATGGCAAAAAAGCCAAGCTGAGATTTGTCTAAGGATGCTCCCCTTTATTCCAAATTACTTGAAGGGAAGAACAAGATAATTAGTGGTTTCTGAGTCTTGACTGCAACAGCAAAGTGGAATAGGTTGATTCTTTGGCACCACCTGGAATATTGTTTTAAATCAGACAATCACCAAAGGAGACAACAAAATACCTTCAGTCAATTCAGGCCAATCAATACACAGAAAATATGGTACTTCAAGTAGAGAAGGTACCCTAAGTGAACTTGCCAAGAAGCAAGGGGAAGAATGAAGATAAAATCAGCTCATGCCATTGCTGCCTAGTTCTGATGCACTCAATGCTTTTTTCAAACCACAGGCTTCTGTTCATAAAGATTTGCTTTTTCAAATCATCCAAATCATCTCCGTGTTCCTCTTACAGAAGTCTTTGCCTTCAGGAGGATTTATAGGTGCCTACCAGCTGGTTTTCTTTATGTTCAGGGTGACATTAGCAGGGAAATTTTTCCTTTGTACCAGCTGGTCAATTTCAAGTCCTGTTAAGGCAGGAGGTGAGCTTGTCAATTACCTACATTGTTCTGAGCATGAAACTACTCAGCAGTAGTCTTTCCTTCTTAGGAGCTCAAAGAACTACAACATCCACTAAGGAATTCAATGCAACAACAAACAAATGAAAAATCTTTAGGTGCCAAAGTGCTATGAATGAAGTAGTGGAGCCATGGGGTAAGCCCTGGAAAAGGCTATGCTCTCAATAAATAAGAGCCTATAATAAATAAATAAATAAAAACCAGAGTGCAGGCATAGTCAGTTTGGTCAAGGGAAGTATCTGAGCAGAAATTACGGGAGCTCCTTCACTAACAGACATAAAACAGGACACAGCTAGGCCATTCTCAGGCTGATCAGTAGTGCTAGCGTTTAAACTCCACAAATATCGATTGGCTCAGCCACTGATGAACTATGTCTTGGAATCCAAAACACTTCAATCCTTTACACCATTGAATGCTCACACTGTTCAGAGTGTGAGACAAATTTCAGTGAATGGTAAATACAAAAAAAAATATGCACAAGAAGCACAAGCGAAACACCCACACTCATCAGGCTTATACATCACCTGAGCTTTTTACCAGCTAAATGCCTTTGAAAGACGACAGCCATCCAACAAGGAACACCAGGCAAAAAGCCTTAAATTCAACTGAAGTCCATCCCTGTGCTTCTTACCCTCTGGCTTCTTTGTTAAACCAAAGAACATTAATGTTGGTAAGCGCAAGGCTAATAAGAAGAGTCCACTCAAAGGAAGAAGCCTCCTTTCATTACTGTTATTTACAGCCAAGTATCAAGAACACTCTCAAATGAACCCAGAATGTCTCCACCCATGCGGCAACAACCTGGAATTGTGTTTCTGTGAGGCTTATTTAAACCAGACCACACTACGTGAGATCTGCACCGTCTACAGTTGAGTTTTCACCAGGGTATTTCACCATCTACTAAGCTCATCAAAACACTGAAAGGTAGTTATTGTGCCAACCTTTTAATTATGCCATGCAAAGTTTATTAACGATAATTTTCCATGACCTCACAACAAAAAAGGTTTAAAGACTGGAACAAAAGGTGGGAGCTTGTTTAGCCTTTTCTAAGGTTCTACATTTGCTTTAAAGATGTGTCAAATGTAAGAAATGGTTCCTTTTGTAATCTGAATTCTTACTTACAAAGATAGTGCCATTAAACTTACTCTTTATGGATCAAAAATTAACCAGATCATATCCATGCCATAATAAAGTCCCATGGAAAACATGAAATTTCTCCATAAAAATAGGTTTCTGTCTATAAAGCAGATGTGTATGAAACAACTCACTACAGAAATGGTATGTAATGTAAAAATGCTAAAAACTTGATTACTTGTATAAAACTGCTTTAAATCTTTACTAATTTTGCTCAGTCCAGCAATAAAAAACACCAAAGGGCATGTTCTGCTATCAATAAAACAGAAGCAATTAAAAACACTCAAAAAAGAAAAAAAAAGAAAGAAGCATCATTCAGTTTCATGAAGGACCTTAGGGCACACATGGATCCAAGGATTTAATAACTGGCATTTTTCTTTATACCAATAGCAACAGGGCATCATTACTGATGCTAACAGTCTGGGAACTAGCAGAACAGTAGCAGAGGCAGTCTAAATGACGTGTCACAATTAAGAAAAACTGAAATATTTAAATTTAAAAGTGAAATCTTAGTATGTATTCCAGACTTTCACTTCATGCCCATACCCGCATGGCAATCACTTCACCATCATATTATTTTCTAACAAATATCGAACCATTTTCATATTAGTCATCTTTTGGAAAGCTCTGAAATTGTCTACAGTTACTTGACATGCTTCCATTTTCAAAGAGGTGAATTTGAGACACCTTTCAGGAACAAATGCAACTGTGCTGAGACATGCAAACTGCGCCTCACAAAATCTTAAGTGGTGTCTAAGTCCAGTTAGCAATCATCGCAAACAGTGAGAAACCGATGAATAGTTTACCGAACGAACATTACCACTACTTAGGGTAATGTATGTGCCACAGTTTAACAACAGCATCACGTGAAGTATACAGGTATATTCAAGGCAACAGGAATTTCTAGTAATGCCATGAAATGCACATATGAGCTTTCAGAAACTGATAGCAAATAACAATTCGAAACTTTGCCCTGTATTCTTCAGAACACTTACGTAAGTTTTTCAAACACTAATGGAACATTTAATAATTAAAATTACATACTTTATCTCTTTCATTTCTCCCTTCTTTTGACGCAATTTGTTCTCCAAAACACTGATAACACAGGACAACCTTGTAAAATGTTCCTGCCTTCATGAACTGCTCTGGCCTCAGAACACTGCCTGAAGTTACAGATACGCTTTTAGAAAGTCACTTTCTTATCTATAGGCACACCCCTCATTTTTCGGGAATAATACACTTAAGTCATCTGCAGTGATGAGTTCATTATGCAATTCTTGAATGACAATATAATCTGAAAAAATAGCAATCAGAGATGCTTATATTGCTATGCTACATCTTTTTGGCTGTTGAGTTTGTTGCAGAGGGTTAAAGTTACCGTTCACTGGTAGTAAGGCCTCGCATTGCAACCCTTCTGCGTTTCAGTGTGGCAGTGACCAAGAAGCCTGTGTAGTTCTATAGCAAACACACAGCATACTTGTCTGCTTTCCCATTCGCTGACTTCCCATTTGATTCTCATCAAGAATTTTAGAAAGATCTAAAAAGTACTTTGAGTAAACAATTCCATGGAGCTGCAGAACCTGGACACGGCCCAAATGCAAGGACTCGAGACACTGGCTAACAGAAAAAACAACATATATTGAAAGACAAGTACTCAGGTACAGAATACTGAAGAACAGTTGAAAATATAGTCTGCATCTCTGTGATTTGCAGACACCAGTAAATTTGATTTAGATCAGCAATGAACAGAGAACTCTGTAGGTCTATTTCTAACATTTCTGTTTTCTAACACTTTCATATGTAAATATGTTAAAATCTCAAATCTCAGAAAACTGTGAAAAACAATGATGTAACAGACTTACACAACAGTGGCAAAAGAAAAATTAAAACTTCAACACCTTTAATTAATGACCCAAATATGTGGTCTTTTGTGGTGAAAAAATATTAAGAAAGGATCTGAAAACTAATAAAATACTGCGTTATTTATTTTAGTGAAATTTAAGGTAGAAAAGTACCATTTATACTTAGAGAAAATTCTACTTCATCATGAAAGGACTAGAAATCTGCATATGAAGGGCCACCCTATCTGCTTCTACTAGTCATGCAATAAAAACACCACATAGAGAAGACTGCAAGAAATTCACCTTTGCCTAAAAAGCATTCATCCTCACGTTTCCCTGTATATCGTGTCCCTTAGAAAACTACCTATTATTTTAACTTGTACTGCATTGATTTTTACAAGACAATGTTTATCAAAAATATGGTTATGATTGACCTGTCATTCTTTTTAAAGCTATTACAGATCCGATTCAGAAAACCATCTTACTGAGGCTAGCGATTTCCCTTTCATATTAATTTGACATTACTTAGGAAAAAACTCCTCTACAAATAGTCACCATTCATCACCTTGTTTACTCCAGACTTAAAATGGAAGGTTTAAAATTAGAACGATTACAGTTCAATGGAAGAAAAACTTCATCCATCGATGGAGAGCCTGTTGGTAGAAACAGGCATCACTACATTGAATGCCACAGGTTTGCAGCATTTGTTACATAATTAAATTATGTACAAAACACTGGTTTACGTTTCTTCAGACTACATTACAATCTGAAGAATTTTGCAATGTTATACACCAGACTACACACTATAGTTCCCCTAGCTGAGAGCTGTAGAGGGAAGTCAGGAAAGAACATAAACTTACCTCTTTTCATTTCCATATGATTTCTGCGCAACTTTCGCATGGAGTATTAGCACTGTTTGATCACCTCGCTCCTTTAGGTAATTTCGCATTGCTTCCCTAAAAATTAGAAGACAAAATAAGCTTTGGAAGTTGTTTTGGTTTTGTTTATAATTACAGTAATTCCAAGACAGCATTAGGACAAAACCCCCAAACATCTGAAATTTAAAAAAGGTAACCATTAATAGGGTCAAGATGAGTAAGGTTTTTTTAGGACAATTACACAGCAAAAAGAAGCACCTATCTTGCATGAAGCTAGCAGTAGGGGTCTGCGGTCATTTACAATTACTATGTTTTCCAGAAAAAGAGACACTTGGTAATATAGAATCATGTCAAAAACAATCACTGCACCATGTTAAAAGCCCAATTTTATGAAGTACCATATCACAAACATTTGATTAGAACACACTTGATTAAATCAATATTGTCTCCGTAACCAATTCAGTCTCTCATAGTAACAACAAATTGTTCTGAAAGTTTGTTTGTTTAAGCTATTAACTAAGTGAAAAGTTTATATAAATTTCTTTTAATTGTGGAGGTACTAAGAAAAAAAATTTTTCAGCTTATTGTTTTGTCTAGTTTTCTAGAGAAAGCTTCTACTTCCTGCATACAGTCAGGTAAAAAAAGATAAATTAGATTTTCTATCATTCCTCATCACTGTAATGACAGATGCCACATAAAAGCTATAATTACTTCAAACACACCAACAGCAATTCCTTGAGAGAAGATAGCAATACACCCTATCATTCTTCTGTATAATAATCTAACTGTTCATTAAGGAGCATGCCAAATTCAACACCCTAGGGTTTAGCTGTGTCGGAGTGCTGACAGGAACACTTTTAAGTCCCTGAAGGAGCTTTTGCAGGTTGAATGTCCACCAATGCACTCATCTTCAAAGTCATCAACCAGAGAAACAAATTATGATTTTAACAGGAAGTTACATGAAGAGATGCAACCCTACAGAAGAGGGATTTCCCGCCCTTGATCTTAATTACAGCTAACATCGGTAAACCTGACGTTTATCCATGAAAGCACAGGTGGAAGAATTGTCTCAAAGTGTACAGACTTACTTTATTTGCAACCATTGTTTAAGAATATATTTTAAGCCACAAAATACAATTCACTGTGAAATTAATTTAATACATTTAATTATAGTATGTATTAGCTGCATTTAAGTGGTTTAAAAACTTTCTGACAATCTGAAAGACTCTTAATTATTAAAGAGTACTTTCATACTAAAAACTTTTGTCTTGACTACCATTCAAACATCACTCAAAACGAGCAACCCATGCACAAAACCACTAGGTGCTATCTAATGTTTATTTAGCATTGTATGAGGAAGAAATTCTGCCTTTTCTACCGGTCTGTTGCTACAGTGTACAATCCAAGCTCCTACAAGAACTAGGAATGTTCCCCTCCAACCAATAAAAAACCCAACTCACTATTGCAATTCTTGCACAACATTTTTCATTACTAATCTTAAAACTCTCAATAAAGGTAATGCTATTATAGGTTACATCTAAAAACAACCAGCACAGTATGAACAAAGTAGTGCTGTTCCACCAGAGCTTGCACAATGATGAGCGCATTATTAGACAAACAGGACTGCCTTTCCACAAAAAAGCAGAATAATTTTCCAACAATTGAACTAAATGCCTTTAATAGTTTACAGGCACATTTTTTAGCATTACATAAACAAATCGCTCTTAAAAATTTGTGTCTTCTCTTCCATTTCAGCATTTTTCTCTTTAGAAGAAAAAAGTTAGTTTGCTTGTTTCCAGCCTCTATCAGCATAAAGGTTTACAAGCTATTGCTCTGAAGGATGGCTACCAGTTCACAGATGCCTACCCTGTACTCACCTAGCACATCTAGTAGCTAAAATCCTGCACGTGAAATTCAGAGTCACTATAGTTAATTGAAAATTTAGTTAACACACCTTACACTGATTAGTCATTATTTTTGTTGGGTTTTTTAAATCATAGAATATAAATTCTATTAGTAATTTCAGGGTAATGCTAAAAGGTGTTACTGTTTAAGATGGAAAACACTGCATTTCTTAAAAAATATCGTTAAATATCCCTGAAAACAGGTAGGCCAACAGGAAACAGCAATGATTGTTAATTACTCATCAGTCAGTATAAATCAATTTTGCATTGAAATGAAGTTTAACACAAGCTAACCTGAAGCTTACCCAGAAATGTAATGAGAATCCCCAGCACAAAATGTAAATGCTCTCCCCCATCCTGTGCTTCACATGAGGCAACATAATTTCATCCAAAACAGAAGTAGGCCATAGTGACAATGGGTTTCCATGTCTACAGCACTATTACCACACAAAACTAAATAAAAAAGCGCATCTTCTGCACTTCAAGAAAACAGTAGATTTTAGGCTTAGTAATCGACACAATTTGTGGCACAGAATAATAATTATTTGCATAGACTATGTTGCAGTGGTTTGAAAAAATGGTGACTACTTCACAGTTTCTGGTATAAATGCTTCCCAGACAGACCAGGAGCAAATCAGGCACAGTACTCCAGTCAGTCTAAACACTTTTCAGAACGGATTGACTTGATCCTACTATTTGATGCTATCTCTGACTGTTTACATTTCAGCAAAAATTGGTTAAGATCACTCCTTGACAGCACTGTGTTCATTTTGCTCTTACCTGCTGCATGACCGTAGTAATGTAATAGTTGAATTTTGGCAGTAAAAAGTTATTTTACATGACCGCACAAGACACTTTTACTCAAGGAAAAAACCCCAGCTCATTCCTGATAATTTAAAAATAGATTTTAGTTTTAAATTAGATGTAGATTCACATCCTGCTGAATAATCAACAATAACTGATACATGCAGTCAATACCACTTCTAAAAGGGGATTTGGGTATCATATTAAAAACAAGCCACTTGCTGTTCATAATCTTACTACTGGCTGCTGACTGCATATATTAATTGAAAAGCTTTGATATTTAAAATTCTAGGGTTAGCAAGACTCAATTTTTTAACTTAGAAATCCTCCTGACAATGAAAATGGTAACTTTAAAAAACTGTTAAGACCAGCATTTCTTTAATGGTTACCTGGTGAGCCGTTTCGGTTGAGGTCGCTCTCCAAATTTCCTGAAAAAAAGAAGAAGTTGCTAATTTAAACCAGAAGTGTTTAGTCACAATTTTACAGTGAATTATTATCCCAATTTTATAATTTTTGAAAATGCACTAGAATTTGGTGTCTTTTCCTTAGAATTTCCTCAGTAGATTACTATTGAAATATCAACCATATCCTTGCAACATCTTTTCCCACAATAGCAGAGCCTTTTTTTATTTGGAATACTAAGTAACTTTCTTTGCTAAAATCACATATACTTTCTCTGTTTTGAAAAGTTGAGATATGACAAGTATGTAAATAACCAGGAAATCTTTGCCACAGTATTGACCAGATGTGCCAACAAAAAGCAGTATTATCAACATACAGAAATGAACAGGCTTATCTCCAAGTTGACAAATCACAGCTAATTCCTCCCATCACAACTTCTCAGAAAACTGTTTTTCCTTAAGGACTTCTTACAAAAAGGATTACAAAATATTTCATACGTGCTGGTACAGAACTACAACAAGAATCTTTCTTGTGGAGTATAGCCAAGCATGATCCTGAAACATCCTGTTAATACACTTAACTTTTCTAGCCACAAAGCGTTTGAGACAGCTGTATTTCTTTCAGTGCTTTAACACTGTTCTTGACAGAGAACCTTTACACTAGTTTAAGACTTTCCACAGAAGTCTTTACTTACATAAGGCACTAAATTGACACTGGGCAGAAACATTTTTATGAACAAAAACATCCTCAGATTAAACCAAAACGGTCAGGTAAAAGAACTGAAAACAAGGAGGGCTGTACCCAGCAATGTACATCTGCTCAACCTAGTAAGGAAGCATAACCACAAGCTAAATAAGGACAAATAGGGAAAGGGGGTGTGAGGGGGGGAACTTACCAAACCCCACCTTTCTTTCTAAAAATTAACTGAGGCATAAGAAACTATAGTTCTGCTGTCAGTGTTCATAAATACCTCTATGACTTGCCAAACTCTTTGGTAATAAGTAGGCATCTCTTTCCCTTCATGCTTCCTGTAAAGTGAAAAATCCCTCTCCTAATATTGCCACACAACACTGTTGGAGGCTCCCCAGGACAAGAACTTGATCATTAAATGATGTGACAAGAAATTCCCCTGTTCGTGCCGTGGATCTGTCCTGAACTCTACAGCAAATGGTGGTGGAATAATTTGATACATTCCAATTTCATCTGAGTAATTCTAGAAATATACGAAGTAAAAATACATAGCTATTGCCATTTATACAGTTGGGCAGAACAGCACTCTCCTGAAAAGACAGTTACAAGAAGACTCAGCAAATTTTGAAGTTATTTTTCAAGACTTGAGAAATTAGTCCTCTAAAGTACTGGCAGTCCACTCTATGTTGAGGAACTGAATAAACAAGATGAAGCCAATTTTTTTTTTCCTTGTTTAAACAACGAAATCAAAATTTATTTTTTCAACCAGACAGAAGTTCTTTCACATTTTATTTTGCTGTTGGTAATACACTGTTCACTTGTTTGGCTTTAAATGAAACAAATTCTTCCTACAAGATTTGTTATATATACTTTAAATTTCAAGGTATACTGGACATGTACTTCATTTATACTTTTCCCTATGACATGTATCACTACACTGTCATATTTGTGAATGCAAAGAGGTAACCAGAAAATCCAAACAGCTTTGCAGCCTGGCGGAAGCAAAGTTATATATATGCTTCTAGCACTTTTTGGGATGTGCCTAGGTTCATCTCCTGAGCACGCCCTGTGCCTCTGATTTTTTCCTTGGATTAACGGTGTGGGTAGATGTGTGTATTCTACCTCCTCAGTACTATCTATATAGTTACTGTTCTCCCCTGAAGACCTAGGATCATTATATCTGGCAGAGGATTCACCTGTCTGTGACTCACCGACTAGACAACAGATTACCTTTAAACAATACTCTACAGTTAAAAAACACCCCTATAGATCAGCTGCCTGATTTTGGGTAGAAATACAGTCTTTAAATCCCTCTGCACATTTTAATCCACCACAAAAAAAAAATAAAGAGGTGCCCATTCTGAAGCAAAGCAGACATTATGCACACCACGCTTAGACTGTGGCCAACTGATCCAATCCAAGATGAGGAAGACACTAGTAAATCAGAAACAGCACCGATACAAAGAAAACTTCCCAGACAAAAATCTTACACTCTCCTAAGGCAACATCTATCCATGGGGAGCTCTTGCACGCAGCAGGTGCATTCCCCTTGCATGTACACTTATTGCTGTCTAAAGAGAACCTTTTTAACAAGGCATCTACACAAAACAACTGCAGTCACTTTAAGAATCATTTAGGCTGGGGAAGACCTTTAAGATCATAAAGTCCAACCATTAACGTAGAACTGCCAAGGCCACCAGTAAACCATGTCCCCCCACCTTTTTCTTTAGTCAAATCCTGAATCCACAGCACCTGAAAAAGTACAAAATTCCTTCTTCAGAGGCAGAGCTAAAGCACTGAGAAAAGTATGATGGAGATGCACCAGGTGCACAGGTTAGACTCTAATTATCTGATGTTCAGTGAAGTACCTTTGTTAAGTCACATGCCAGCCTTCCCTAACCTCCTCCATCCAAAATAATGATGTCACTGTAATCAACTTGTCAACGCATATAAATGCTACCTACCCTTGGCAACATGGCATCATCCAAGGAGATGATGCAAACTAACCTTGGTAGAACTTACTATTTTTTCAGTATACATTAAAGGGAGAGGTAGAATATTTAATTACTTTAAGTCCTATTTTTTACTGTCTATAAATTAAATTCAGCTACTTTTTCCTCAGTAACGTCACCCCAATTAAGGGGATGGTTATCTACTCTAGCCTTGGTGTCAATGAACAGCACCACCTCAAGATCATTTCAAAGATCCCATAAAGGTTCTTCAAAACTAAGAACTCTTAAGACTTGACTTACAATCCACTTACATTTGTAGACTTTTTCACAGGGATAACTATATTTAGGAAAAATTAATGAGACTTGTACAGGAATAAAATAAATTATTTAATTAAGTGACCAATATGTACATGAATAAGGTTGATTGACATTGCATTCTTACACATTCAGTAAAATACCTCCCCAGCTCAATAGCAATAGTCAAAGAAGTTAGTATTCCAGAATGACTGAGAATGGAATAGGAAACACAAACATTATCATGCAATAGCATTATTCTGCCACACATCCACAGTTCTGAAAACTGCCTGAAGTTCACTGAAAACGTAGCAGGAAAAAAGTTCTCAGAGTAATAAAAGGTATCATAAAAATCAATATGGATGATCAATAGTTTTCAGAAGCAGTTGGCTAAAACTCTTTAGCCTTCAGTGAGAGTGACAGCATGACAGAAAAGTGACAAACAGATGCAAAGACTTAAGGGAGTAATAAGATATGCAACATGTGAAAAGGAGATAGTTATCCTCTCTCACACAAACACAAGAATTGGGAAATAGATCGAATATCTGAAAATTTCATTTCAGAATAAAAAAAATTTCCTTGCTCTACAAACACTGCTGTAACTAGTTGTGAAGCACATTGCTAGAGGAAATTGTCAAGGCTAAAAACACAAATTGACTCAAAAGATTAAACAAAAATCTGGTACAAAACTCTCTTAGCTTCTGTTAAGCATAGGTGTACATTTTCCCATATTATGCTGAAGAAAACCTAAACCATGTTCCACCAGCAGCAAAGACATTACTAGAAGAAAAAAAAACCAAAAACACTTTACATTTACTGAGCCTTTTATATCCTTTCCTTAACCATCCATTACTGATGACTAGAAGGCATGGTACAGTATGTATATTCCTATGAACCAGATATATTCCACTACAGCAACTGCATCGAGGATGCCAGATTTTTTTTGGTCACATTGCAAACTCCAGATACACAAAGATGACATGAAAAGAAATTTTTAAAAAAAGTATCACATGTATTTCATTTAATGGTTCATCTGGTTTACTCCTTCCATACGTCTGCAACTTCACGTAGTTATCTGCACTGACAACGCAACAACAAAAAACATCTAGTAACTACCACGTAGAAGAAAAGATTAAGAGGCTTTTTAATTATTCTGATGTCAGGACAGCTGATTTGAAAGTGCAAGAAACATTATCTATGGTTTTGTACTAAATGACATTTTATATCTATGATTGCTATAATTTCAAACTTTCATATTTGACTGGCATGTGGAAAAATGAGCCAGTTCAGACATTTCAAGGTTACCTGTTAGAGATGACAGAGACTGCACCATTTTTCTTACGTAGGTTTTCTCTGGATTTCACTGCTCTGGAATTTCTTTTTGTATTCAGTGTTTCTTTTCTCCCTCTTTGTTTAGATCTTGAAAGGTTGATGGATAACAAAAAAATACACTAGAGGAAACTAAAAAGGTATCATAGTTCTACTCCTGTAGTAGTAGTGAACAAGGTAAATATATGTAACTTGAAATATTAATTATAAGCTATATATTATATCTATCTGAATGCTCAGGAAGTTCCTTTCCTGATTTTTTTTTTTTAAATTTTATTATCCAAGACTAAGGTCTGTTTCAGGTGTACTGTACTGGAATTCTGGATATACAGTCAAGAGTCCAGTTGACATTTCAATTCACAAAACTAACTCAGTGCAAGCTATTTTATTGATATTTCCCTAACACACTGCACTGCAAACATGAGTGTGAGCATTAGTCACACTGTAATCACTTGTTCCTAGTCCTGTACTTTCTCCAATAATTTATATTCCATTATGTCACGTATTTTGTCTTCTGATGCTTTGCATACATTAATTTAATTTCCAAATTTTGCACTCTAGGCATAACTTTTCTCCTGTATCATGCCCCCAATCATTCTTTTCAAGTCCATCCTTTTCATGTAGCAAGCCCCACTTTGCTATTCAAAGTTTTATTCAAACTTCTTTTCCCCATTCACAGAATGGGAAATGAACTTTCTCTCTCTCTGTTTTTTTTAACCTTTACTGCCCTTCAAGTAACCACGGAAATTAACAGCTGCACTAACATTAATCTTACAAGTACACTAACTAGTTTTTCTCAAATCTTAGTATTCTCAAGTTAGGTAAAAAAAATGACACAACGTATAGGGTAAGTTTCAAATATTTTCAGAAAATATCAGAATTCTAAATCCTATTTGGAATGCCTAGCTTAGATACAATACATACTATGCTATAGTTTTCTATGGCTGCAGGAGTATGAATTTCCACTGTTTTCCAGCATCTACAAAGGAGCACAAAGAAAATCTCAGTAGTTATATGCCTCTACTAAAAGCACCAAACTTATTTTCTGCTATACAGTCTTACTTTCTGGAGATAAACTTAACTATTTTGGCTGGTTTTTGGTTGATTTTGGGTTTGGTTGGTTTGGTTTTTTTTTTGTGTATGTGTCAAGTCAGCTTTGGAAGGAAAAATAAGTAAGACAAAATTAACCAAGACAGTTTTGCCATTTGCAAGAACAAATTATTTAAAAAAAAAATAAAAATTACATTCTGTCCCATCCTCAACTTTAACTGAAAATCTGTGGTCACTAAACTGCTCTAGCATCCTCCTGCCTGGAATATGAAATTCCAATTTTTCCAGTATTAGCCTTCAGCCAAGAACATCCTTTTTATAGTCCCCGAGAAAAGCCATTCACCTTTATTTACTGAGCACAGAAGCCTTAAAGAAGTATTTCCACGACATCAGAGACAAACTTTAGCAATTTGCCTTAAGAATTCTATCTTCTCTTGGACTATAGACGGACACAAATTTTGGCATCTAGTAGGAATAGCATGGATCTTTCGGTAAATAACACTCTCCAGAGAGGCAAAAAGCAAAAGGGAGTTGTCAGATTTGAATACAGCAGAAATAACAACTGAGAAGAAAGCAAGTATATCGGAGAGGCCAACATGGGAGAAATAGCAGGAAGAGTGAGGACTGGGAATGGGAAGACATGAGTGGCAAACTAAGATCTGCTAGACAAGAAGAATGGGCCTGAGAATATTATGGGAGATGAGGCATCAGAAAAGCCTGTGCCAAGGCAAAACATACAGTTTCAACCCCAAAATACACAAAGACCAGTAAAAATACTACAATTACTGCTTCATCTGTTGGCTTTTTTTGTGATAGAAATTTTCATCATGTTTTAAAATTTTCAACTTTGAAAACCAAAATACCTGCCTTACCCTGAAGAATCCAAACCCGTACTACAGCAAATATCCATGTGTTGAGATGTGAGTCAAGATCTCTGCCTTTTCTTTTTGTCTTACACAAGCATGAAGAGATCATCATGGTTGTTGGGGGCTAAGCCTGGTAGGCAACTAAGCACCACACAGCTGCTTACTCCCCTCCCCCCATCAGACAGGTGAAGAGAAAAGCATCAGTAAAAAGCAAGAAAACTTGTAGGTTGAGCTAAACATTGTTTAACAAATGAAGAAGTGAAAGAAAGAAACAAGCTAATCGCTCATCACCTCACATGGGCAGACCGATGCCAAGCCAGTTCCCAAGCAAAAGCTGGGTAACTTTTCCCTAAACCCCTCTCCTCTCCATTTTATTTCTGAACACATTATAAGGCATGGAATATCTCTTTGGTTAGTTTGGGTCATCTGTCTGGTTGTGTCCCCTTCTAATGTCTTGTGCACCCCCCAGTCGCTGTGGGGGACAGACACGGGACAGAGTGAGAAACAGAGAAGGCCTTGACGCTGTGCAAACACCGTTCTGCAAGAACTAAAATATTACCACGTTATCAGCACTGTTTTGATCACAAAGAACACAGCACCATACCAGCTGCTATGAAAAAAAGTAACTCCAGCCAGCCAGACACCATACAATGAGAATACTGAAGAAAAATGGATGCTTTCTACATGGGAAAAAAGTGTTGGCTTTTCCAAAGGCACAGAGGACCTGTTCATTGGAAAACTTTCACTTCAAAATGTCCGACTGCCAAATCAGTTGCAACTGGACCTACACACTTGATGCTTTTGACTGATCTAGCAAGGACCTAACATAACTGAATAGCAAAACCAATTCTTTATTAGTCTAGCTATATGGTAGAACATATCACAGTATTTGCTGCAGAACACATTACAGGAACTCTTTAATAAGCTACAAGAGATGAATGCAATACCTCAATATGGATTCTGGAAACAATCCCCAGGCAAGTGCTCACACGGAAACTTCCCTGGAAGGAAGTTATCCCATAACTGTTCAGTGAAATTGTTCCAGCTCCTCCTCCTGAAGCACAAATCTCTCAACATTGTCAGAAATAAGATACAGCAATCACTAATCCAAGGCAGAATTAGACCCAGAGACTGACTCGAGTAGCAAGTTCCACTTTCCTTAATCAAAGTTGTCAAATAAATGGGTTTTGAGACAGTGTGCTTCACACAGGCTTACTAGGGGATAGAGATTATTAAGAATACTAAATTAAATACAGAATAGAGTGACTAAAGAAAGTTTTTACTTCCTCAGAGGAGGTCAGAAGAAAACAATGCTGGAAACAGGAGGAGTCTAATGTAAAGAATTTCAGATTTTTATATAATCTCTAGAGAAGTTTCAGAATACACTGTGCAACTCAGAAAGAATGAACACAAGAAATTCCAATCTCTGCTCTCTAATGATATGAAGTGACAATGAAGTTTGGTGAGAGGTTGAAGCAAAGTTCCAACATTTCTAATATCTACCAAATAGCTGGTACCCCAAAAGCCATTAAGTGTGACAGGACTGGGAAGGAAGAAATACTGCCATTTCAACTACTATAGATATACTGTAGTTAGGAGTGCAGCAAAAGAAACCTCTGTGCTTTGTTTAATCCCAGTTCTAAAAACACAGCCAACTTTCAGATGCAACTTTCTCCTAGACCTCTTATATAGCCATGAAACCTGTGAAAATGTGAAGAGTTTGTGGCTGGACAGTGAGACAAAAGCCTTTTAAAGGAAGATATTAAAATAAGACAAGTCCTTTACAGTTTTTCTTCTATTGTTCTCCCTCAACATTAAAACAACTTCTACATATCTGGTAAGCTAGAAAGTCTTTCAAATGTACTTTCAGCCCTTGGCACAAGATAACCCTCACCATAACAAGGCCTATTGCTTCTACTCTAAGAAACAAAAATTATTTTCAAATAATTCAAGTTGCTGTGTGACCAGTTACCACAAACCTATCAAATGTGGTATACTACAAGCTCACCAGTACATGACCTCACTTGGTTCACTTGGCCTACTAAGGTTATCTAAGGAAGTAAAATACTAGGTTTTCTAGTTTTACATTTAAAGTTTGAGGATTAATATAAAAGTATTCCTTTTTTTCAGCCATTAACAGAGACATCACCTGAGAAAAGCTGAAAGAGATGGATTCAAGCAGCAAACTGGGACTCTGTTTTCTCTCTTTCTTTTAATTCTCTATCCTCTGTCCATTTCCAGTTTCAATTTGCTTACCACAGAAAAATTAGTGAGGAACTTAAGCAGTATTGAGGAAAGTTCATACTCATGGACTTTAAACAAGCTAAAAATTATCAAAGCCAACATATATATAATGGTGTCCATGTACAGGGCACACTGAATAGTTCTCAGGAGCTATATCTTCATCTTCCACTTGTTAAAAACATTCCATACAGGTTAAGCAATATACTGCAATCCTACTTAGTAAGACTCAGCTACTCCACATCAGGCTTACTTTGTTTTTGCAGATTTCTACATTTAGAGTAACACGTTATATGAAGAGTAAAAGCAAGGCAGAAGAACATTTTAAAACACAAGAATCTTCTGTTAATGCAAGTATATTTTCCTGTGCACAGACTTCTATGAAGACGAGATGTTAATATAGAATATATTTCTGTGCATTCACCTACACAGCCATATTCTCTTACAAACACTGTAGAACACAACTCTGAAAAGAAAAGATCATCTATCACTAAGAAACTTCATCCCATCCAGTGGTTTCACAGACACAAAGACAGTTCCTACATATTTTAAAAATGACCATTTATGATCTGGCATGAGCTGATATATAAAAACAGAGCACAATTTCATACAGCTGTTTCTGCTATGATTGCTCTATGAAATATATATTAATTGCAGCTGTTGATTAATATCACTTTTAATATTTGTTTTCCGTTGGAATAAACCGATGCATTTGATTTCTAAGTGCAACTTATTTCACACTGATATCCTTTATTTTTTAAATGAAGCTGAAAATCAGACACTGTTATGATTTGCCAATGGTAGAAATGCACAGCTTAAAAAAGTGATGTTCTGTAAGTTTAATACATGATTAAAAAACCCAACCACCTAAAGGACACAATTTCTAAGAGATTAATTTAAAAGACATCTAATTGGGCATATGAATTCAGTTAAGATGGAAGTAAACACAAACAACTAATATTACTTATGCTCAAACATAACATTTCACATTTATCTTTTCCATGGATGAGGATATTAAATAAATGAACCTTACAAATGGCTAAAACAAAGACCTTCATAAAAATTCTATCTTCTCCAAAACAAAAATGCATTCAATATCTACAGGCCTGATCATTAAGGGAAACAGTTGTACTACTAACATTCAGCACTAAATAAGCAACACACTGGCAACAAACTAAAAGGAAAGAACTAAAATAAACAAGCTTATATTGTCAAAAGAAAGGACAGGTGATGAAGTCTTCTCTCGGCCACCCTGTACTCCACAGCCTGCAATTCTGCAAAACCTTCACTCTTCATGAAGTTCTGAGCAGATTTACTTTTTTCAAGCTACCCCCCTCCATGCCCCCCACATTTTTTCTTTACTCTCCACTGATCTTTAGATTGTTGTAACTTATATATAACTCAGCCTAATATGACCCAACCTACACTGTGAGTGTGCCTAACTACTGTGGTTTTTATCTGCATAGCATCTGAGAGAAAGGAGTTTTTAAATCCTTAGACTACTTATACCCTAAACATTTTACCATCTTCTACTATTTCCTTTCACCTAGCAGAACAGAACCACAGAAGTTGTTGCTATTCTTTCTCAATAAAAATACTGCTACAGCAGTTCTAAGTTAGTCAGTTCTAAGCAAGGTGCAGAAGACACTGAAGATTATGCAGATCCATTACTTTGCAGTGATATATGCATCTCAGGAGTGTTCTTTCTGCTATGAACATACTTTGATTTATGTAATATGATATGTAACTGATACACAGACAAATGATGCATTTCAGAGGCTCTTATTCCATCCATAATATCACACACCTGAGGTACATAAACTGCTGATGAAATGACACCTATCTCCTCTGCTCGTCCCTCCAGGTGTGACTGTGTTCATAACCACTATCTCTAGAGCTGGTGAAGTCGGCAAAATGACAGTTTTAGATCACCCATCATGCCACAGGCTGGTTCATCATTCAGAATGAACAAATGCATTAACAGAGCCACATGCAGTCATCAACTCACTCTCACCTTTGCCTGGCAGCAGCACTTAGGCCTTGAGTCGCATTACAGTGTCTACTGTAATAAATTTTGCTATAAAGACTTTGTCCTGAAGATTAAGAATTGAACTAAAAACTAACCCATTTTTAAAAATAAAGTTTTCATAGCCACACATAACGTACAAAGAGCCAACCTCAATCTGCTTTGAAATACTGCTGACCCTCTTTCTTATCCATACTACAAAAGGAGATAAAATTAATTAAAACCTCACCAATCAAGAATGTCTAAGGGACATGAACAATGCCAGCATTTCTCCTACTCCTAAAGTCCTTTTCTCCTCTGTACAGAATGAATGATGGGTGGTCCAACTGCACTGTGGCTTTTTGGAAGTAGGGGGCACAGCAGCCCCTGAAATAACAAAACCAGAAAGTTTTTGAGCCATACACAAAACATTCCCTCTCTTCAAGAAAAAAAAAAAAAACAAAACAAAACAAAAAACAAACCACAGACCCACCTGCTCCAGGGTGAATGCCACCAACCACGCACTATCACATCTTTGTACTGCATGATCCTGTACTGCTCCGGCCTGTACTTAAAGAATTTAAGTCCTCCAGCACAGAGAACATGTTACGTGTTTCAAACAAGTCTTCTACTGCACAGCACTATATACACTTTTGGCACTATATCAAATAATACTGACATAAATACAATAGAAAAAGCTCTGCTTCATTTCATCACGCCCTCTCACTGGAAGTCACTGGTTCAATTAGAAACTCCCTCTCCCTTTTCTGACCCACTTTCATCCTCCCACGTTGCCTTCATTATTGTCCTCTCTCTTTTCCAGTCCCCATAAAAAGAAAATCACAGAACCACAACTGCCATTTAAACACAGCTTGCACCATATCAGTAAGTAGACTCATTTTTTAACAACTTACAGAAAGTAAACAAATTCAGTTCCTTACAGTGGTCTACCTACATTTGGAAAAAACTTCATCCAGTAAAATCACTGTACTTGTACATAACTCTGAAAATCAAAGGTCTAGTCCAAAAAGTACATAATTTTAATCCAGACAGAACTCACATAACTGCCACACTAAGTTAAGGCAAGAACATGAGTAACAACAGCTTATTTACGAACAAGAAAGTGCCTAAATACCTACCTGAAGATGTGTTTTTCCTGCTTTTGCTTTTCACTATAGATACGTGCTGGAAGAAGCTACAGTAGCCAAAAGATTTCAAGCATACTAAAGAACACAGATATTACAAACTTGAAATACGCCACTAAAATATTGGAATGGTGTAGAATGTGAGAAACATCATAAATTACTCCTCCTATTAAGATTCCTTTATATTCACATGCTACTATTTCTTTTTGATTGACTCCCAAATAACATTGGCTCAAACATTCAGTGAAAACTGCATATTTGCACACTTACCTTACCAACTGAGTTATCAGCTTGAAAAATCAGCATGCCAACAGAATCTCAGTCCCTAAAACACAATATAATTTGGCTCATCTATTATAACTGCATCGGGAACGAGCAATACAAGGCTCATTAGTTTTATCTTCATCTACTCAAACCAAAAAGGAGTGACTGTTTGGAAAACAACTGCACAGAGATCACAAAACTGGCTACTAAAATAATGGTAAACTGCTAATGCATTAAAACTGTCTGAAGCATGCTTCCACATGCAATGTTGCACATTCACAGCTTTCAGTGACAACTACTTTTCTCAGTTATTATGGTTCTTCTTGTCTATCTAGCACAACAAATTTTCCCTTGGATCTCACCTTGTACATCATCTCTGAATAGATATTTCACAAGTGAACTTGACTTTTATTTCCTAAGAAAGTGGTTCTATGTCCCCTATTAAATCAGAATTAAAGTACTAGTGAGCCTTTAAAAAACAGGCAGCTACTTTTTCTTTTAAGAGATTATTTTTTTAAATACAAGAACAGAGACATCAAGCAATAAAGTAGTGCCCTTTTACAGTTACCATCTGTGCATAACCGCAAATAAGATTTAGTCTGAAGAAGGATTTTTTTAGATGCACAAGGATCAACTTTAAGAAACCTACTGATTGTTACCTCTGTTGTCCGATTACTTGAAAAGTCACAAATTAGACAGAAGAGATTTTTTTAGACCACTTTCCTGCCAATACAGGAATCCTATGCTGTACTAAAGTACCTGAGAATTTGTTCAACCTTGCTTTCAATTTTCAATGACTGAATGTTTGCAGTGTTCAATGAACAGTTTCCCATCTTTAAACAAACCTTCCATCCATAACTAAAAGATAAGCGGTCAGCTTCTGTGCAGAAGGCAACATTAAAAAAACCCAAAAACCAAAAAACAAATAAGCACAAAAACTTAAGGTTCACTGTTTTCTTTGAACTGCCACTGTTCACTGCAATGCCAAAAACATATAATAGAAGCGGAAATTGTAAATTATTTTGCAAGGAAGTAGTAAAGAACCATACTGAACTTGCAAAGGAAGAAGATCCTCAAAAAGCCAGCCTAACCTCACATAACCATAAAGGCAAATACGTATTTCTTTTGAACACCTCTTAAAGAGATAACAGGTTCTTGACAGGGATAGCCACTGGTAAACTCAAAATTTCTAACCACTGCTCTATTGAAGTAATAGGTTAACCTTTCTTCCATGTGCTTTTCCTTACTCTATACCCACATAAAGGAGCTTCATTACTACTGTGACTGCTTCCTATCAACAGAAAAACAAGAACATACTAATCTGTCGCTAAGGGGCTTACTGTCCTGCTCCAGGCTCCTCAACCAGCTTCCCCTGCACCACCTGCAGAATTGAGACCTTCAGAGGGAGCTAACTCAGCCTATCGATACACTGAGTAGTAGGAGACTGAGGAAAACCAATGGGTTTGGTTGCAGAAAGCTGGTTGGTCACCTCAGCAAATCAACTTTAACAGAAGCCAAAAGAAATTACACTGAAGGAGCAGCTAAGCTTGTATTCTCTTACACCCTAGCAAGCCTATAACTCTCACGGGAAAGAACTAAATGTAGAAAATAAAACACAGAAGAATGCTGTAAGGGAAATGACTTGCAAAAAACAAGTCTTAGGCATAATTAAGACATCTTACCAGAGACTAACATCCTTAGTCAAAGTTTAGCTTAGGATAGCTATAAGCCTCTCACTCTAAATGCAGTCAGAACTTAATACAAAATGACAGCTAAGTATACTAACATCTCTAAGGTTTAAGCAGACCAACTCTGACAGTCTTGCTGTGACCATTTAAGCCACCAGAGTCTCAAATGCCTTTCCCACCTCTCTGCTAGGTCAGGGTAAGCAAACATGTGTGTCCCCCAGCCGCTCCAGCTCACAGTTGGACTGCGGCTTCACAGGCAGCTGATTTGTCACCACCAAAACACAGGTCTCACGAACTCCAGCACTTGTCAGACCTTCCCACAAATTCAAATCAGTAACCCAGAAAAAACCCCCACACTATCTTTTGGGAGAGGAGGGGGATGAAAGGAAGGAAGGAAAGTGAATTCTATTGATTCTGTCATGAACCCAGGGAGTGCCAGCACCACCACCATGGTTCTACAGGAATGCTCTGAGTAGAATGGGACCTCCCACTGCAGCAGCAGCACCCTATTAGAAACCTGGTGCATCCATAGCTTCAGTTTAGACACACTTCATTGTATTTTAAATAATTTAAAAAAAAACAACCACCAAACAATTCATACACTCCATTTACTGACCTTGCTTTAGGAACTGTAAGCTCTAACAGCAATAGCACATACAGTGCTTAGCCCACCAAAGAAAAAAGTTTCAAGAGCGATTTTAAAAAAAATATCTTTACTGTATTTTCATACTTCTCAAAAACACCTTTAGTAAATGGGGATGATGCCCTGTCAACCCCCCCCTCCAGCAACTCAGTCAGCTGAGTCATTTTGATATTCTAGAATTTTATTTTATTTTTATACACAGTTTTATTAGAGTCTGTACCCTCTCCTTTCATTCCCTTTCTTCCTCCAGCTTCCATACTGCTGCAATCCCTCAAAATGCAAAATGGAAGCAGCTCCTTATGTTTGTTAAAAGCAAACTGTTAAGAGTTACATAAGCTTACTTCCATGCAACTACATCTCATCCACTGATCCTAGATTTCTAAAACAATTCACAAATGGTATCAGTATGCAAGCAGAGAATAGGTTATCAGTTCATAACCAGGTTCCCATGCAAACAGTAATTTCCAAATTGGCAAATAAAATCCATTTATTCAGTAGATTAAAATGACACAAAACCTGTGAATACATACACTTTTTAACAAAGTCATATTTGGCACCAACCTGTTGTACAAAATTATAGGGTTTCCTAGATTTCAGATGTTTTCCTCTTGCGTCACCCAGGAATTACACGGTTACGCTAACATTAACTGGGTGCAGTTGCAAAATGAGCTGTCAGTATCCTAAAATTAATCAATCTCAGGTATATTGCTTCATAATTAAGCTTATGAATATATCATCCCATTAATATAAAGACACCAGCAATAAACACACATCCCAGAAAAGAGGAAGAATTAGACAGCTCTTTCAACCTTCTAGGACAGCTAAATCATTTGGAGGCTATTCTTGCTCGTCAAATCTTTTTCACTGTGGTTATACTAAAAGTCTCCAACTGGGAAGCATTTTATATAAACAAGTAATTCTTGAACCTTTAAAGTCACAAAACTAGACAGCAAAATTAAGTTACACTCCCTCTGCAGTTTACAAACCTGTGTTTCAATAATACCATAAATGCTTTAAAAGATTTAAAAGCTTTGGATTTTGTTGTTGTTGTTGAACTGATTCATAGGCAAATTACTTCTGTGTTTTCAAGTGATTAATTTATACTTCAGTTGCAGCTCCTGCAATAATTACTAGAGCATTGCCACACAGGAAAGACAAAAATTCAGTTTCCCATTTAACAAATGTTTAATGATTTAAAGAGAAAGAGGAAAATAAAGCATGTACAACAAGTATATTTCTGTTTAAATTATATCAACTAGAAGTTCCTTTCAATTATCGCTATTTTTAATGCAGAACTCAAATATTTAGAAAAAAATTGCTAGAGAAATATAATCTCCACAATGCCTATCATGAAATGCAGTAATACCTTTAACAATGCTTGTGGTAAATTGGTCAACGATCCCTGAACACGATAATGAAACAGATACTCCAAAAATACACCTCTACTCCTCCTTATCACAGTACATTTACAACAATCATACGAAAAGATTAGATTACACATCTGGGATGTCAGCAGGCTAACACCTTATCATCTTTTTTTCTAGTATTATAGTATTACGGTTCTCTTACATAGTTACACATGCTCCTATTGTGCCCAAATAGCTCTAATGGGGCATTTTTTTGTAAGAAAAAAAAAAAGTATCTGCAGAGCACAACTGCAAAGCAGTTATTATTGTCCATTTTTTTAAATGGAAATTGTGTGAATCATACTTAATTCAAGTAGGCTTGCTTTTCAGGTTTGTCAAGTTTAAACTCCACACAGATGCAAATTACTGGTAAAACTTCTCCCTGCATCTTAATGAGGTACACTATGAAGCCAACTTGAAAACAAGAGTGTTTGAGACAAATTTTACTTGACCTAGGTATTCTAAGTGTTTAAGGAGGTAGCATTTTAAAAGAAAGTTTTACCCAACAGCACTGAACTTCTGCATGATCTTGAACCTGTGACTGCTACAACACTAGTTTCCCAGACTAATGCCTGTGCTGGCACAAATTTTTGTCTAAGGATTTTACTGCATGATAAGCGTGCCTAAACAGTGTTGCGAAGACTCCCAACTGCTGAGCTCTGAACCCAACCTCTTTTCAAAACATTGTCTCATCCTTTCAAGTACATTCAGGCCAGAAGGGAAAGTAAATTGTCAAAACTGTTTTGAAGTACTAAACAACCAAATTCAGGAATTAACTTCAGTTAGCAGCTACCACCATCTCAATTGTATCTTGACCTGTTTACAAATTATTGCCAACACAGGACTGCCAAGTGTGTAGTACATGGAACATGCTAATGAACAGGGAGATTTCCTTCCCACAATTCCTGCCTAGCACTGCTTCAAACAGGGCAGATTGAACTCTCCAAGAAAAAATTAGAAAATCATACACAAACACGATCATTAAGGTTCAGCAATGAGATAGATAAGCTGAACTCCTGAAATAAAACATGTAGATGCCTGTGCAGCCAAGGTAAACGAATTTTAAAAGTCTCATCCTGAAAAAAAATCAAGGGATGACCTATATTAGAAGCTATGGCTTAGAATTCAGCATTTTAGAGAGATGGTATCTTTTCATTGAGTTTTATGGAAAGTGGAGGCTGGATAGACATTTCCAAAATACTGTCATTGAAGACGACAAGCAGAACTTGGCAATGGCACACTGTTTCACAGGAGGTCACTTTGCATATGCCATTTGGATAGATAGCAAGCATATGCCTTAGCTATACTACAGCTACGCATGGCCCATTAGGGATGACGGAGCTCATGGCATTGTCCAGTAAACTTCCCTCATCATACAAGTCACACATGTATAAGACACACAAGTTCTTTAGTCCTGCTGTTTATAGAACAACTTGGAGACCAAAAAGGCTCTGTTACCCGACAATAGCATATGCAAAATGCAGTCTAAACAAAAGAAGAAAATTTAGAATGCCAATTTTGAAGTGCTTGAATTACCTTACATGGTTATGGGAAAGTTTAAATACTGTCAAAATGGCAGTCACACATATAAAAAATACCAGCATTTCATCTTACAAGTCTTTTCAATTTGTTATCTACACACTGTTCACTCAGACATATAAGAAATATAGAAACCAACTCTTTGCTCTTCAGTCAGATTGTAAGCAGAGGGTCTCCAGAATTTCCAATGACAATAATAAATTATGAAATGCAATTTAACTGTTGAGCTCCTGCTTTAAGTGGATTTTTAAACAAAAAAAAAAAAACACCATGAGTTGCATACTAAATTTATTTATGACTATAAGCCTCTTGGAACAGGTATCAAATTATGTTGTGTTTACTAGCCTGAAGAAAGCCTAATAAAACATTCTGGCAACGGGAAGATAAACACCAGAAAAGTATATCACTGTGTAACTTAATTCTTTTTCCCCCCCCAGTGGTTCACAGGCTGCTGTAATAATTTTGTGTGCCAAGTTACCTACCATATTAGCTATGATGGTGTCTAGCTCTTTAAATAGATGATATTGCTATGGGGACAGAGGAAGAACTGCTGGACTGTTTCTGTGATGAGAAGGGTAGTGGGAGAAGTGAAATATGAGCAGCAGGTTTGGAAGCCTGAGGTATTTTTCACTTCTGTTTTGTATTTTTTCCATATACACAGGAAACTCCCTTGGGGGGAGAAAGACCAACTTCCCTACAGCTAAATACAAGAATATGTGTAAGACAGAAAAGCCATTCAGTGTTTCCATACCTCAACAAAACAAAAAATTCAGACAAAAATTTCAGTGCTGAGATAGTGAAATCTTAACTTTCTCATCTCCAAAATTTCTTCAGACAACAAAATCTTTGCAGTAATAGAAAAATCGAAAGAATAGAGACAAAAGAAGATCAGGATGCCTACACACATATAACCATCATTACCTACCTTCGTATTTAGAGAGCTCATTCTCTCACTCAATCCAGACTATTGTCCATGCATTCCCCTCTACTCCCTCTTGCTGCTGCAAAGCAAGTGAGGCAGTGAAGAAAGGCAGAGTTATGACAGTCCATCCAGAGGTGCAGGGCCTTCTGCTCCCACTGCTAGTGGTTACTCTAATTCAGGCCAAGGCTCCAGCAATCCATCTGTCCATCTCCAACAGCTGAAGAAAAGTAAGAACCACCCAACCCTAAATGGTACTTCCTATGAACATTCCCCTGTCTACAACTATTTTCAGTTCAGGGGATTTCTGAGCCCACTGTTGCCAGAAATGAACAGGTTTTATTCATAACTGGGCCTCACATGGTCCAAGCATACTGTAGATAGTAAGGGATACATTCTATGTGCTTTGGAGACCAGTGGGGCAGACAAGAGACCAAGGGAGAGTTCTGTAGAACAGGGCTACACTAGACGTGGAAGGGAATCCCGAGGCAATTTGGCATGATCAGCCTCAAAGGGTCACGCCACCCCAAAACTAAAATTCAGTTTTAACATGTCAGCAAAGCCAGTCTCATATTGTAGTGACACTTGAAAAGCCCCAAAATCACATGGCTACAGATGCTCACTGCTGACCTGAGCACTGACACAGAATGCCACAGCTTTTTGAAGGTATGCAAAGAAAGCCAGCTGTGAAATGTGGTATGATAATACAAATGTTTTTCAATAAAATTAACTACAAACAGTAAGGGAAAGCATAATGAATCTCTACTACTCATGTATTTGCTTTTCAAAAAGCTAATTTAACTAAGTAAGAAAACTGAGCTTCTACATTTGAGGGTCTCAAGCAGTTTTACTTTGGTACCATGCAATACAGCCCTGCTAGCAGATGCTTCTAACTTTGAGAACAAAATAAGACTTTTTTTTTTTAAAAAAAAAAAAAAAAAAAGAAGCTGCAGATCCAGCTGAGGTTTCAGGGTTTTTTGTTTTGTTTTGTTTATTTAAAGATTTTTTCCCCCAAGGAAAGGTTTTCCCCAAGAGATTTGCAACAATAAGCCATAATGTCCTTTAGGAAATGTAACTTCATTAACACCACAAACGATGCCATGACAAGCACCCAATGTCTGCTCAACTATGCTACTTCCAATACTTATAAGATCTGGTTGACCATGCCAGCACGCCGTGGGACAAACCCGAAGTATACTCACCATTAGGGCACCACTCTTCACAATACACAAGGAGTATAAAGAGGTCACAAAAGCTCATCATCCTGACTAGTTTTGTAATGAAAACCAACACAGTCCACCCTTTCAGGTATGCTAGAGCCCCTGTTAAAGGAGCTCCCTGAACCTGCCTGCCACCCAGCAGTATGAGTCATAGGTGATTACAGTAATGATACTGTGCCAAGACCTAGGGCACTCTGAACTCAAGAGTCCTCAAGAAGACGTTTCTAACAGCTACAATTAACTGTAGACACTGTAGAAAACGGACAGAATAACAAATCAAGAGGACTGAGACAGAAAGGCAAAAGCAAGTAGACAATGCAATAAATGGCCTCAGCCAGAAGAAAATGTAGTGTATTCCATTACAGATTATCTGGCAAAGGAGAAGCTGATAAATGACTCAACTCTCGGGAGAAGAGCATGAAGTTACTTTTGGCTTCCAAGACAGAAGAAAGCAGCTGGAAAAAGGAAGAGGCCACAGACAGAAGAAGCAATGAAGATCCAGGACAAAGCTTAAGTGTTTGCTTCCTGTTACTCCAACTACAGTCCAGTGTTGCAAGACTGAATGTTTGAAGGTTCCTTTTACCAAAGCAGAAAGGTTGCACACACTGAGCCTCACTGGCTGGAACTATTATTCAATTCTGATATGCAAAGGACATGCCTATTGGACTTTTTAAATCTTGTTGGAAAATGAAGGGGATAGGAGTCCTGTAGCCAAAGGGTTACATGAGCTGCTTAATCACTGAACATAAACTGAGGCTCACTGTTGAAAGAAAAAGTGCACCAGTGTTACCCACCTACTTGAGGAATATCTTTGTTAATCTTTCAGATACGTATTTTTTGTGACATAAAAATAAGTAGACAAGTTCATGACAAGTGTAGCACAAAACCTACAAACTATTAAAGATGCCTTCTCTGATGAGAACAACAAATATCAAACTATTTCAATCAAAATGATAATTTCTAACTTATATTAAAACATCCCAGTATGAATACCATTTCTCTTAAGATTCTAAAACAATATTAAGAAAAGCAAATCTAGTGTTTCTCTTCAACCACTGAACCAGGCAAAAAGAAAAGTTACAATTTTATGCAGGAAGTTACACATGCTCTTTTAACCCATCTTATGTTAAAGGAAACTTTCTGTATAGTCAATATTAATTCAAGTTGTATAACAAAGCTGTGTAACAAACAACCTGAAGCTTATCTGTATACACACATACCCCTTTTTGGGCAATGCTTATTTACAGAATTTGGCTCTCAAAACTTCGTCTCAGCTTTACTTTGTTTGCTTTCATCACTTCAAAACCAATCCTTTCCCCCAGTTCTGCTGCTTTAGAAATACACCATGTTAGTAAAGAACAAAGTGTTCTGTTTCTTTACAGCTTTCAATATACTCCCTACAATGCTACTAGCAACAGATTGCAGTCTCTGAATTAATTAATTCAAAGTTCTGTTCTATCCATCCCTCTTGGAGTAGCAAAAGAATAACAAAATAGTAATAGCTTCCCACACACTTCTAAGATGAAGAAGAGGACTGAAACATGTCAAAAGAGAGAAGCGTAGTGAAAGGAAATAATGAAACTCCTTCAAAATAAAGTGATCCTCCACTATGTCATCTACTTACCCCTCCCAAAATATGTTTCCTGCCTTCACAGTATTAACACCTAGGATCTTTCTTTGCCTTTCCCCATATAACTTAATTTTCCTCACTTCTCTGTATCATTGTTTTGTCTTCTGTTACACATGGTATCTTGGGTTCTTGAATTCTTCAGATTTTATTTTCTCTCCAATACTCGCCAGCTCTTTAGCTGGGAGACAAGCTGCATACCATTAGATATCTCCTCTCACAATGAAAGACACTGATATGGCCAAGCTCCAAGTTCCAAAAAGCAAGGAATAGGGTTTGGATTTGACTTAAAACATACAGTTGTTATATTATCACATTGGCTGAGTAGTAACAGTGACTTCCCCATTCTGTAGATAACAGTGCTGATGCTCTAAGCACACCACAAGCCTTACAGGGCAAATAACAGAAAAAAAGGGGGGGGAGGGGGGAGGGAAGGGAACATGACAGATCTGTTGGGAAGTACTCTGGAAATACCGTTCTGGACAAAGGTAAATGAACGCAGACTGCCCAGGAACAAAGAGAATTGGGCTTATATAGAAACATCACAGGAAAAAAAGCAGAGAGAAAGTATCCTGCTGTATTACTCCATAAAAAAAAGTAAAGAGATGTAGAAGCAAAACTAATTGAGGGCTGGTCATGAAATTCAGGAGAGAACAAGACTGAAAGCAACTAAGTAATACAAAAAAACCCCAAAGTTCTTTCATTACACTGTACATATAACAAGAGGAAGCAGAATTGACCAGATCTAAATTGGAATCAGCAGAAAGGAATGTCAAGCAGTGATTAATACACATTTCAACTAATGCCAAAACAAAAAGGAGAATATATTAGGAAAGTGATTTGGACATGGTAGAATAGCATCTCCTATCTTAAAAAAAGAAGTAATACCATTATTGAACAAAATTGCCTAAAGTCAGGACATTAAGTAGGAGAATACTGAATACAACAGAGAAAGTGTCAAAAGTACCACCCGTAAAATCTACGTTAGGAAAGTACCTTAAACAACAAAACCCACGATTTGAATCCTATGCACCAGAAGCACTGAGGAAAACTTCCAGTAAGTGAAGTCTCTTATCTCTACAGATGCAATACTCATCACTGCCTAATAACATCTGGCAAACATCGGTCTTTGCTTTTGGGTTTTTTTAAGACCTGTTCTAACCGAAAAAGATAAAACTTTCAAATTTGAACCGATGCAGTAAGACTTTAATGAGTATGCAAACTGACAAGTCTAACCAGTCTACTGCTAACTTTAAGAGCCACACAGCAATAAGGTGAAACAGCTAAGAGTCAGTTCAGTTTTTCTGCTTGCTTGCTAAGTACTAACAATATAAAAACCCAGAAATATTAAGATTTTGTCCAGAAGCACTATCTGAATGAACATTCAGAGAGTTCGTTCTTGTATGTTTTATTTCCATATTGAAATTCAGCCTAGAGTCAGGGAACGCTCACACAAGGACTGGCTTCAAACTCTGTCTTGTCATGTACCTTCAGCATACCTTCAGAGGTCACCTTTTATTGACTGCCATCTCAAAAGCTACATGTAGATGTAGCAGCTAGTAGCTAGTCAAAAGAATAATAGTTATCCTTACAGGTCAAGGGATCCAATAAAAAGAGTTGAACTATACTTTCTAGTAGCCTCTAACACTTGCAAATGACTGTAAGAGCCTGGTCTACTCTTCTTTGCTGCCATTTGAAGTATGATTTATCACTTCAACAAGCTAATTGTGAGTAAAACTTCTCAATAAGACTTTTTTTTTTTTTTTTACACATTGTTTCATGACGACTCCTTTGTTTTACCTGTTAACTACAAGGAAATACAGGTATCTTGCCCATTGCAAGTAAAAATGGAAAAAGTTCTGACATTTGTTTTACCATAGTTCTCACATTTCTTTTAGCACAGTTCTGAGTATTTTGAGGGTGCTGCTAGAAATGGTAGCATTGCTAAGAGAATTCTTATTTACTGTATTATCAAAATTGAACATTAACCTGGCCAATGTCCGTATTATTAATTAAAATAGATACTAGAATAAGTTTTTATGCCTTCACTTTCCTGTTTCTGATTACCTTTATGGCAAAAAAAAATACTTCAGATCTAGAAAACTCCCTGTTTTCTATCTCTGCATAATATATTTTTCTTTCACTCCTGCAGACAAACCAAGAGGCACATTCACCTCCATAACCAGCAAATCAATTAATATTGAAAGCCACACTTGTAAATTTAGTACTTACATAAAGATCTCTCAAACTTTTACATGACAATTTGGGTTAAAAGTATCATCTGCGCTGACTGAAAGAGCCTGTCACAATGCATCAAGTGTGCTACAAGCCTCTTCTGAAGAGGAAGCCTGATCCCAAATACTTATTTTGATTAACTGCTCTGCATAGCTTATTAACGAAAGATTTGTAATGCACATTTAAATAAAACAAATCAAAAACAAAACCAACCATGCAATAAAAAAAAAAAACCAAACAACTGGAATGCAAAAGGAAAAGAAAAAAAAAAAAAAACCACAAACGAAAAACAACACCCCAGGACTCAGTGCTGGCAATGAACAGCAGAAGGAAAAAATTTGGCTAGAAAAATACTTGGACAGAAAAGACACGTCCAAAATAGTTTTGCTATATCCCCCTCACTTCTGGAAGATATTACATTATTAAGGATTTTACTAGTCATCACTGTGTATCTACTACAAAACTATGAGAGCCTGAAAAGAACTACACACATGCAGAATAACACCAGTCTTTCAATGAAGGTTTTTCTTTTCTGAATTCTTACCCTCACTACTGAAGTCAGAGCTGGCTGGCTGATTTGGAAAGTGGTAAAATATTTTGAATTTTAAAATAAATACCTATACAGAATAATGTCTTCTGTAGTATAAAGACATGGCTATAGCACACTGCAGCACCACTTCATTTTTCTTCATGCCACATTTATCCCCTGGTCATGCCCTAGCCATTGCTTTTATGTCTCCATTATGTAAGAGCAGCATCTCTCTAGTGTCTATTCTAATATCCTTCAATATTACCAAAACACATTCATTATGAATACCGTCAGTATTAGTCTTGCTTACCATACCTTTCTGTTATGCAGACTGAAAACCTAAGAAAGTCTGGTATCTGCTGACCATCTTTCACAGGCACAGTAGCGAGAGAAGACATGATGCCACCTGTCAAAACCCAGCAAACTGAACAGCAAACAGCCCATAACCACACAAAGCAATGAGAATGGAATCAGGAGACAACAGTTCTATTTCCACCTCTCCATGGACTCTGCGTTTGACCTTGGCAAGTCACTGGTATTTTGTGCTTGTTTTTTCATGTTCAGGACATGAAGGGCTTTTACGCAGATGGCTGGAACAACAACAATAATAAAATAACTGAGTAAGTTTAATTATTATTTATTCTATAATGCCAGACCTTAGAACTCTTCCGCAATGGCATAATTCAGAGCGAGCACAAGCACCTCTAATTCTCTAGGCCTTCATTTTGAAGTTCCCTTTACATAAAAGCACTGGTGAAAGCAGTAACCCATTATCAGAGACCACCCCACACTGTTACCAAAAACTGATAAATGCTTAGTTTCACAAACTTCTGCTGAGCAAACAAATTAGACCTTATTTTTTTACACTGGCAGTTCCTAATCCACAGCTTGCAAAAGAAACACTACCTGCAAGATGCTCTGCCACTGCTCCCACACAAAATTAAATTACAGAGTTAAAATAAGAGCTGCCAGGAAAACGAAAGTAGTATATTGCCTAGAGAGTATTTTTTACTTTGTGCCGTTTCTATGGTACGTCAAAAATTAGGGACCAGTATTTTTCACAATTCAATTCCCTTTCTCAGGCTTAGAAAATTCTGAGTTTCATGCTGCCTGATCAAGTTTCATTCTGATACCAAGTTTCCTGGTAGTCTCCCAAGGCACCACACACTTGAAACACACCACAAGTATAGTTTGAAAAAAAAGTGCAGATGAAATGTTCTACAGACCAAGCAATGTTACCAAGAATACAAGTAGAAAGACTTTTCTCTGGCACATACAGAAAAATGTCTACATTTGTCCATACTCAAAAAGGGAAAATTACAAATGTTTACTCTGCTATTCAAATAACTGTAACAATCAGAAAACTGACTAGGACTCATTGCAATACATACCCTTGAATCCC
The DNA here is from genome assembly GCF_963210335.1 of Falco punctatus. Classification (NCBI taxonomy): domain Eukaryota; kingdom Metazoa; phylum Chordata; class Aves; order Falconiformes; family Falconidae; genus Falco; species Falco punctatus. Next base: position 31,626,516 of record NC_137580.1, read on the forward strand.
ACCTACCAGAAGCAGAAAAATAAAGTAACAGGTGTAATCTCATACAGAGCAGTCAAAAATGACCACTTGCCAATACATCTTCTTGCTTATTACAAGTGTTCTGGATTTTGAATATACTGATTAAATGCCACTTCACACAAGTCAGTCATGCAATTACAATGAAAACAAATTATTTCTTCCTCCTGAATATAAAACAAATGAGGAAAAGTTATACCATAACACAGCCACCTTAATGTCTTCATGTTTTCCAAGTGAAGCAATGAGAAGAGCTTTATTTAAATAACTACAGAAATATACACTTAATTTCAACAAGAATATTTTCAAGACTTATCTACATAAAAAGATATGTTCAAAAAAAAAAAGCATCACAAACTTAATGAAGAAACATGCTGTTGACTAAAACATTCAGATTGTTTTAGAAAGAATAAATCATGCCCCAGCCGCTTGTCACTTATTGAATACTCTGATTAATTAGAACAGTAAGACATTATAAAGACTATGTCTTATGGTAAAATTTTATAGAACAGTCAAGCTCTTCAAAAACTATAAAAAAATTTTAAATGGAATGCAAAAATAGTGTTTATCCTTGTAAAGTTATAGCCTCTGCCTATTGCAAGGATGTAAAACTGATCTTAACCAAGAGATTTCTTAGACCATGCGTACTGAAACCCCTACCTTCTTTCCTTTCTTGGTAAAAATGTTTACCACTGTAAATATGTAGTTTATGCATTCACATGCAAAACAGCATGAATATACATGGGCATATATCACTATCTGGATAACTAAACTCCAGTTGAAGAGCATTAAGTATTTCTTGAAAAATTAAATTATTTTCAATAGTATACATAGGCACTGAAAAGGGGCCTATGATGCCACATAGGAACAGGCAATGAAAGAGTTTCTTTAGGTTTCAAAGGGTACTTAACATGATTTTTTTTTTTAGAAAAAGGTAGCAACCACAAAACACACACACACAAACGCACGCGAATTATGAGTAAAGAGCACCACAGCATAAAGCAGAACCCCAGGAAATGAGATAATGTCAAACTAAGTTTAGCACTTACTTTTCCAAGACTCAGTAAGAATATAATGATAGGAAAATTGCTACTTTCTATTAATAATTTTCTCTTCAATAAAATTTATCAGTCGTTTCCTCTTCTGAGTTTTTACATTGGAAAGAGAGAACCATAATTCCTTATAATTTCCTTGCCTCATGTAATCTTAATTATTAATTACTGCAGTTATGTTCAAGACAAGTATGAAAGGTGTACAGTATTAAGAGTATTATAAACATTTCCACATAAAAATAATGAAAGTTCAGTAAGATCAAGAATATAATTTTACACCTATAATTATAAACTTGTCTTGAAATAGTATAGACTCAAAAGGCAATTCTGTTGACAAAACTAGATTTAAGATTACATTTGACAATATAGCTAGTGACATTTACCTTTTTCCCTTCTTCACCTAAATACACAGGAAAAAATAAGCAACTCTTAAAAAGCAAGTCAACACTACAAGTGCTCAATTTTGTAAAATATTACAATAATGTAAATAATTTTTAAAATCCACTTAAAAGTATACCTTCCCTGAGAAATGCTCTTGGGATGCAGTGATTCAGCACATTACAGTGCCATACAGGTCAGTTAATAATGTGCTTGCAATTAACATCCAAAGAATTTAGGGTGGCAAGTACTACTAACATAGAAAAGATGTCCTGAAACTTTAAAATTCTGCTGACACAATTTGCACTCCAAATGTGAAACTAGTATTTTGCATAAACTACATTCGTCATTCCCAACAGAGATTCAAATGTATTGCATAAGCTAGAATACTTGTTTCTATTAAATATGTACTTTACAAATCTAGAATTAAAATTTCTTTCTTCAATTTTATCAAAAAGCAAACACAGCATAGAATAGGCATGTATAAAACTTTTACTCAAATTCTTTGCCCATGAAGGCACCACAGCTCTTTCAGGAAGACCTTACAAGCAGCTATAGGCTACTTTAGCTTCTTTTCACATGCTTTTTAAACATATAAATTGATTCAGTTCAAAATAATTAAAAACAACCCTAGAATGAACTATTATTGGGAAGTAGAAATTAGCAACTCATAGGAAAAAAACTCTTATCCACAATCCCATGATCAATAATGCAATTCATAGTACAGAATAGCAAACTTAAGAGTTATCTCTGCAAAGAGGTATTGGCAAAGGATATTGCCTTTTAACTAGCAGTAAGAAAAGCACACCTACTATGCCTAATAAAACAGTCTGTAGAGCATTTCTGGAGAAATCAAGTTATAAAAAGATGATTTTCAAACTTTCTTTGTGCTCTATATCAACCAAAATAAGTCAGAAATGACAAAGAGCTACTTAATACAATGAATAAACAATGAAAGCAAATAAAATCCAGATCAAGAGTTAACTTCCTAAAATCGCCCCTACTGAAACTACAAAAGATTGAGTATTTGCAAGCATCTCAGAAGACTGCTTCAAGAATACAGCGCTCCCAAAGATTTCCCAATAGACTTAAGACATTGACAAGCTCCTTGATAATGATTTACATGTTAGTCACACAAAACCATCTACTCATTTGATTGTAAACGAGTTTTTCCCAAGCTTTAACACTCATTATGTGTATACACACAATACAATAGCCGTAGTTATGGTATTACTCAAATCTTTATAAGCACCATGTTTAAAACTCCAGTGACAGTAAAAACTATAGCCTGAAGAACCATCCTATCCTTGAATTCTACTTCCATAGTCTACACAATCCTATTTCCATTCCTTGAGCTTCACTGAAGCCACTCTCACTAACATCTCTTGCAGTCTAACCCTATGATGAGGCTCAGAATCAATATGCAATTCTTATCTTCCTAGACCTGTCAATCACCCAAAGCTACCAGCAATGCTTCCTTTCCAGAAATATTCTCCCTGGTTTCCCTGGCATTGTTGCTCTCATGATTCATCCCTTATCATTCTAATTGTTCTTTCAGCGTATCCTCCTGAAGGAGCCTCCTTATTCACCTGTACTATCTTACGAATCATTTAACAGGTTTCTGTCTTGCATCCCCCTCCATTCTCTTTCACTTTGTCCAGTGCCAGGATTCAAATTCAACTAATAACTCCCTGCCATTAATTAGAATCATACTTACTACTACATACCCTCCGTGTTCGTCCAAGCTAACCTCTCAGCCTGCATCTCTTTCTCTGTACAGATGGCTATCAGCTCAGCCTCAGCACAGACAAAACACAGGACTTAGCTTTCTATCACTGCTTCAGTCTCCCTTCCACTACTACAAGTCACTGACTTTCAGGACTCTTAACTAAGATTCAGCCCTTAACCCATGTTTTTCTATAGGTCCTAGAAATAATCTGGGTTTGAAACCCTGGTAGTGCCTACCACATCACGAAGATATGCTTTTAGTAGCTTAAATTTTATCCTGTGACCACAGCAGTTCACATCTGAAATAGTGAAGCACCCTTCTTCATCCTTCAAAATCCAGATTTGATCCTGCTCTATTTATTCTGAACATTCCTCTCCAGATAGCTTTTTTAGCCTAAGGTAAGATCGCAAAAGTCTCCCCACCCTCCCCTGACATCTCTTGAGCGGCATCCACTTCACTCTCTACTTCAAGACCCTTACTGGTCAATGTCCTCATCCTGAAAATTACTAACTGGGATGTAGATGAGGCTAAAGTTTCAATAAACTTACATTTTCACCTCTGAACCTCTCTTCTGTTGCCCTCCTAGTTGCAAGAGCCCCACAGAGCAGTCATCCTTCAAAAACCTTCTACAAGTTTTTCCATAGTTCTCATTAAAAACAAATAAACAAACAAAACTACCAGATGGCTGGCACATCTAGACCAGTACGCTAAAATTCACTGCACTGATGCCAAACATTCTCCTGTGTCATCACAGATCTGATGTGTCTTCCCTTACCCTTCAATCATCAAGTATTCTGGGTCAGGAAACACCTCTTAACCACAGAACTTTGGAATGACTAATTCGGACACATAACTTAAATGAGTCTGATACTTAGAAAAGTGTTACTAAAACAATTTTCTACTTTACAATGCTATGGAAAACATCACACTAGTGATAAGCCCACTCAGTTATTTCTGTCTTTTTCAACGCAAACCCTTTTTGAAAAATAACCCAAATACTATCTTGTATACTGCTATTACAGAGGTTTTCACTGTTAATCAAGTACTGAAACCAATGCCTAGCATTTATCACTTCTATCTACCCTTTCTAAATTTTGTTCACTTGTTTGCTGATACAGGATTCTTTGCAAGGGTTTTATTGTTGTTGGATTTTTTTGCAATGCTTCTTGCATTATTTTCTAATATTTAAAAGATCAGACTGTCACAGGCTACAGAGAAGACACCATTCCATATTTTATGTCATTTTAAAATGACACAAAAATAAGTTCACAGCATTAGAAATTCTCTCTGTCATATGGTTGTATTAGGCCTAGCACAAAAATTTTCAAACTGGTTGAGGCCTACAGATATTTTTGTAGTATCAGTAATTATTTAAAACAAAGTGTTCTGCACTCAAAATGTGCTTCCCCAATTAAATAACATTTTTATTAATTTTGCCATCTTAAAATTATGAGTTTCCCTAAATCATTCACAAGCAAAACCAAAAATACTCCACAAAACCCCAAAATACTATTCTATTATCCCAGCCATAAATTATCCACTTCCATGTTAAATAATAGTTCAAATAGTTAGTAATTAATTTTCAGTTACTTCTTACATGTTTCTGTGTACTTTCTCATTACATCTAGTTCTGCCACTGTACAATTTAGATTCAGGCATACTGTAAATACAAGCAATCTTGATAAAAACATTCCTTGTGATGCAAGTAGGAGTGTACCACATGCTGCAAACAAGAAACCGGTAATGTACTCTGACTGTCCCTCAAAAATAGTGCAATGAATTCCTACTATTCCATTCCAACACATCATAAAGCAATGTACCATAACTTAGGCTTAGGCATACAGTTTTCACAGGAAAAAAATTGTATTTTTACATTTAGCTTACACTGACTGCAGAAAAGCCATGTGCTTTATCTCAAAAGTTTGAGCACCCGTAAGAACTGCAAGCTGCCCACTAAAATACAATGCAGTATTTGCATACTACATTCTTCAGCTACAGCTTTTTAATTTCAACTTTTTTCCCTGTGCAAGTCAGCTTTTACAGAACAGTCTAGAAAGAAAGTTTCTATTACTGACTTTTTTGACAAAAAAAAAATTAGCTACTGGAATATGATCAATTTTTAATCCTCATACACACAGAAAACTCAGCATCAGAGCCGTACTCCAAAACCAGGTCATAAACAAAATAATAATAACAAAAAAAAAAAAAAATCAGGCTTCTTAATTTCATCTAACTATAACATCAACCAAACAGACTTCATTTTACCAACGCTAAAAATATTTAACAATAAGAAAACAAGACTGTTTTTCAGAGAATTATTTTACTTACAGTTTTTGAACAATAAATTAGCATCAACATCCAAAACTACACACAATTTTTTTCACTTTTGCTAAAATGCTGTTTTTCCTAATGTTCAAATTATTCCATCCTTTATTTAAAAAAAATAATTATAGTTGTTATTGTCAGAATTTTAACAGATCTCCAAGAAGGATAAAAGTAACATCACAAACGTGAGAACACTTCTGACAAACCTGCAATAATCAATAAACAAAAGGAAATGGAGCCCAAATATTCAGAGGAGTAAACTAATAGAAACATGGGAAAACTTAATTGCCATCTAGAGCGCAGACTAATACCGACAGCAAACTTTAAAATCATTTGTTCCTTTCTTTCAACTCTAACCTCTAAAATAGTACACTCCAGGAACCATAACAAACAAGACCAGCTTCCCTAAAGAACATTTAATTGGGAAAACATGTATGAGCCATAAGATGCCTTTATCAGGACACAAATCAAGCAAAAGCTTCAATATAGTTTTTGACAAGCAAAAGCGAGGAATTGGAAACACTACTGCAGCCAAACAAAACAACAAAATACCATAATGCTACCTTCTCCATGAGAACAAAAGCATCAACCACCAACTCCACCCCACCCCCAAGCAGGCTGTTGCTCTCTAACCACAGAGCCAATGCTATAGACAATGTAATCCCACAGGGAAGACAGAAGGTCACAGACACACTGTGAAATCATAAAATAAGGTCCATGTTTTTAGAAAGACACAGCGGTACTTTCACCAGTCAAGGTTTCATCTGGAACAAACAGGTGGAATACAGAAACGGCCTGTTCTTCTCTTGACTGTCCCTTCCCTCAACACAGAGGGAGGTCACACGTGCTCAGTTCAGTCCAAAATAAAGGATGCGGAACTTACAATAGGCAGCAGAATGCAAGATGTGGTGAGGATGGCAATATGCAGTGCAACACTGCAGGTGAGACTGCATACTGTACACCAGCAGTGGACCTGTTATTATTCATCAGCTGGAGGTGGCTAAGAGCATGTCGCTTATTACCGTGACACATGCTGCAGCTGGCTAGCCATGATTAAATATCACCCTGCGTGGCTGAAAGGGATGGCGACTATCATTCGTTATGATCCAGCATGGCATACCGGGGTGGGGAGGCTGCTGCCCTTCACCGCAACGCAGTATTTGGAAGAAGGCAACTAACACTCAACAAAAGCCCTGGGAATAGCATGCAGGGAGGAAAGAACGGGAACCTCAGTCCCCCAGCCTGAGGGGATGGGTGCCCCGCTCGCAGGGGTGGTAAGCCCGGCGGCACTCGGTGCGGCCGAGCGCGCTCCACCGCAACGCGCGACAGTGACAGACCCGCCCCGCTCCGCGGCCCGGGCCGGGGGCTCCAGCCGACCCTCCCCGCGCGAAGGGCGCCGAGGTAGGGCAGGAGCACTACGCTCAACTTCTCCCAACCACAGCAGCAAAAGCCTTTGTCCGAGCGCTCCCGGTCTGTGGCCAGCAGAGCCCGTGGGTCCCCCTCCTGCGGCAAGATGAGCTGGGGCGACAGATGAGGGGGCACGGCCTGTGCCAGCCGCGGTCCCCTCCCCGCCGGGCTCCGCGGCTCTCCAGAAAGCCCTCAGAGAGGGACCCCCCTCCGGAGCAGCCAGGATGAACACTGACCCCGCACGGAGTCCCGACCGGCGTGCCGGTGCCGGAGAGGAGAGCAAAGAAAGCGCCCGGCCCTGCCGGCACCTCCGCGCTGGGGGGCCGCCGGACAGCCCAGCCGCTGGCGGTCCGTCACCCGAGGCGCGGGGGGCCTCCTCCCGTGCGCCCACCCGGGGGGGACCCCAGCCCCCCGGGGTTTGCCTCTCGGGGCCTGCCTCCGGGCCGTCCGCAGGGCAGCTCTCGCTTCCCCTGAGCTGCGGCAGAGGCGCCGACGGGCGAGAGCGGCGCAGCCGGTGCCCCGGCACCCCCAGAAACAGACGGCTGCCGGCGCGGCGCTGCGAACCCCCCGCACTTACCCTGTCACAACAGGCGCCATCTTCCACAAACTCTCGCCAAAACTCCTACTCTCGCGAGAGCGCCCCCCTCTCCGGGCCCGGAGCGCGCGTGCGCGGGCCCGTGAGACACGCGCGGGACGGGGGGGACGGCGCGCACCGCCCACTCAGCGCCTGGGCTCTCCCCTCAGACACAACAGCCGAGGCGTGGGAACCGCGCCGCTCTCGCGAGAGTTGGGTGCCGCGGGCCAGCGGGCAGAGCGGAGAGCGGGGCCGTTCTCGCGAGAGCGGAGGGCGCCGCGGGGGAACCGAGGGATTCCCTCTGCCTGCTCGCGCGTCTGGCTCCTGCGCCGTCCCCCGCCGGCGGGGAGGGACGGACCGGCGTGGGGAATGGTGGCGGGGAGAAACCGTTCGGGGCGAGGGCGGGCGGGGAGGGGTGACTGCTAGCGCGCGGGGACGGGGCGCTCGTGGGATCGGCCGGGAGTGCCGGCGTGGGGAACTCGCCGCCGCCGCCTCCCCCCGCGGGAGGCGCGTGTGGGGCCGCCCGCCTCGTGCTGTCTGTGGGCCCGGCACATGCGCGGCTCGCGGGCTCGTCGTGAGGGCCGGGGGCGGGCCCCTTCGGCGGGAAGACGGGGCTTTCAGTCAGCGAGGAGTTGGGGTGTACTGGGGAGGTGGAGAAGTTCCCCCCCCACCTCCGCCCCCCCCCCAGTCGTGTCCGCCCCCCCGTGTATAGTGAACGTTTCCTCCAGAGTTCAGACCAGAGCTTTTGTGGAACTTCTGTCAATACACGACGTGCCTGCTCTGTCGGATTCACTGAAATCATACAAAACCAAACCAAGTCCTTGGGTAACTGTGGAGCAGCTTGGGCTTCCTACCAGAGCCATAAAAGAAGTCAAAACCCACCAGCTGGTGGTAACCTGCACTGTTGCTCTGTCAAGCAGCGCCAGCTGAAGGCTTTTTCACTCCTGTTTGTTGAGCCTGAACATTCCTACCGAGCTTGGAAACCAGTGGGAAATGGTTAAAGAAATCCTTTTCCAAATAGTGAATAAAAACTAGCAGTACAAGGCTGGGATGTAGAGACACAGCTATTAGATCTATGAGATTTGGTACATGGAAATGTTGCATCATTATTTTTGAAAAGTCAGTTTTAAATTAAAAGCCTGCTTTGGTAATGCTGTTATCTGCAACCAAAATGCGTAAGATACATTTGTTTGGCAAACAAAACTTGTTGAGTCTGCTGAGACTCTAACCAATAAAGCGAACTTTGTGGTGACCTCTCAGATAAGGCTGCTGGCTATAGTCAGGGGAACAGAAGGTATCTACAAAAGAAAATTACCTAGATGTGCTCCAAGTTTGACATAAACAAAAGAACATTAACAACATTACCATTTCAAGGTGAGGGTCTGATCATCAATTACGAGACCATGTTTGAAAATTAATCCGTTTACATCAAAGATTCTGTCTTGTCCATTCAGCTTCCTCTATGTTTTTAGTATAACATGTCAATCTCACTTCAAGCACAATTGCATTGATTTAAAGATCTACAGAGATTCCAAAACCCACATAATTTTTATTACTTCACCTCCGTACCTCTGCTGCCTCCCAAATTAGGGATAAAGATAACATTTCAGTAATCCTGTGATATGATTTTGGGTTTCCCTCCCACCTACGCTCTCTACTGCTAATCCTAATTCAATGAATAATGTCTCAGATGAGTAAAATCATGTTTTAAGAGATTGCTTGGCAACAAAGTTTGCTGTAATTCTACTCACTGTACAAACAGCTATTGTTTGCTATCATTAAGGGACTTTCCCCACTGTGATTTCCCCCTCTTCATTAGGTATGAAAGGACTTTGATTGGCTCCCTCATAGGCGCAGTTCTCGGCAAAAGCACAATGCATACTGGAAATCCTCTGTATTGTTTGCAAAGAGCAACTCATAATCCCTTTGGAAATCTCTTCCTAAAAACATACCTTTTGTTAATTTTTTTTTATAATATAATTTTCTCCCAAGGCTAAAGAATGATCTCAGCTCATGTTAGCTCCATTCCATTAAGAATGGTTTCTGGATATTTGCCATAGACCGTCTCTAGATGGTCGTTTTCTGGGGCCCCTCTTTTAGTGTGTTTTGAATCAAACTGGAAAATCTAAAAATACAGCACACAATAATCTTTGGTGTCTAGACTCTTTTAATATTTTACAAAGAAGGCATTTTGATTAATAACCAGATTAATTGGATACTGGAGCAGGTATATTATTTTGAAGAATTAATAATTACAGAAACCATTATAGTCCTTTCCATCACTGACAGAGGTATATTATAATACAAACAACCATTGAAATTCTTTTTTCTTTTTGATTATAAACAATCTGTATTCAAAAGGCTAGGAATACTAGTCAAATCAAAAACAATAGCCTCAAATTATGTGTGTAGCCAGTGGAATGAAAGATAATAAAACTACAGAGGTTTTTTTAGTATTGTTCATGCACTGAATTTTCTTCTTGTGGCTAAAAGTATGTATTTCACATAATAGAGTGTGAACAATCCTTGTTGACTTTATTGGAAACTGAAAACATCTAGTACTTTGGGGAGTAGAGCCCCACTTTCTGGTCTGTAATGAATGTAAATATTTCCAGAGCTGAGGTGGAAAACCAAATTTAAATACAAAGTTTGCACCATTTAAAATCTTGTGTCTGCTGTGCAAATTGGCAGTTTGACTTTTTGATTTAAGCCCTGCTGAGGTTGGTGGAAGGGTTCTGAATCAGACCTGTCGCTTCAGAGATGATTTGGAGAAGCATGGCTGGGAGGCGCCTTTGAAGGAAGTGATTTCAACAAGTGTTGGGCTTCACTCTTCTTCCAAGCAGATGCTGACCCGAGTTCCTCCAGCTGGGTTCTTAGAATCATTAGCCGCCTTCAAAAATGGAAGGCTGTTAAAGAAGGAAATCCAGTTTACTCTCACTTGTAAGCTGGAGGACAGGACTACTTCCTACTACTTCGGATTCATCAACGTGTAGGTTTGGACAGAGCCAGGTCCATGTGTCTGTGCTAAGTCTGTGCTAAGTGAATTCATACAGTTCCCCTGCCCTCTCTGGATCTTACTTTGGGTGGAAAGAGAAAAGACAGGGAGCCTAGCAAAAGCCCACAGAGTCATTAGGGATCAGGCAGTCGTGTGGATGGGGAGGAGGCCTTTTGGGCAGGAGTTTTGTCCCACCAATGGTACTGAAGAAGCTGATGGCCAGTGGTGTTTGAGCAGCCCAGCTCAAGAGCAGAAGGGCTTGCAGGAGCAGGGAGCGCTAGATGCAAGCTGTGATAACTGGGCTGAAGGTTTCAATAGCTTGTTCGACCGGTCCAGACCAAACTTTCTTCAGCTCAGCCTTGCTTGGTTCTGGGCTTCCCCTAAGCTCATTCCTTTCGGCATGGCACTAGCTAACATGCTTGCCAGCTTCTTATTTGGCAACTGCCTTCTGCCTCACTGGCATGGAAAAAGATGAGAAGACAACAGACCTGCACCCATTTGTGTAGAACAGCCCTATCTTTTATGTGCTTAGCACAAGCATATGAGAGACACGCAAGGGAACAAGAGTCCGCTTCTCAGTTGAGTCTGTCATAGTGTGTTGTGTAAAATCCTAGCTATTTATAAAATCCAGTGACCTTAAAAAGCATCATAAGTGTAGAACCACAGAGTTATCTGAATCGTCATTCCAAACAGCAGGTTTATCTCGAGATGTTGTAGTCTGTATCTGGTGGTGTAAATCACACATTCTAGTAGTAGGTACTGTGATACAACCCTGCTGGAATTTTATAAGCACAGGATGTACAATGTGGTTTAACCGCATGTCTAGGAAAGAAAATAAACAGGCAGTTGCCCACAGAACATATCTTACATCTGAACTTTGGTGCATGTGCCAACAAAAGTTATCGCTTAAGCTGCTAGCTGGACAGCTTGATATCAGAAGTGCCTCTGCTGTGTGAAATGGATGCTGTTGTTCAACATCGCTCAGAGGGTTTTGCAACATTGTCTTGAGGATGATAGGGAGAAAGGATAGCGTAGTTAGCAATCTGCAGCAGGAACATTGTTAAATAGTTTTCACTTGTGTGTCATAACCTCAGAGAGGACAGTAGTGCAAAGAGAAATCTGAATCTGCATCTTGGTGCTGGTTGAGGTGTAACTATGCCTCAGTAAGGTAGTTCCCAAAAGCTGCAGCTGGGCTTGGGCCTCGCTCTAGTATTGCCTTGCAAACAGGTACAGTCCGTAAAGGCAAGATGCAAGAAGTGACTATAGCAAACAATAGGAAGGAAGAGGGGGAGGGAAGATGAGGTTAACAGTAATAACATCATGTGGTTATGTAGGTTAACAGTGTGAACAGCTTGATGACTGACTTCTGTAACCTCTTTATTTTTAAATTCTTTTCTAGAACACACTGTTAAAGCACTTGGCATTGTATTAAATTTTGCTCCTTACCCTACCCCAGAAAAGTATTTTCACTTATTTTCCATTAGGTAAATGTTTTTTTCTGTTTGCATGTAAACTATACTGTATCTTCTTTCTTAGTTTTACTGGGCTCTTCAAAAAGCCCATCTTTGAACCTCTCTTGCACAGTGCTCCTCCGCTCATGCACATGATGCCTGTCCACCAATTAAGTGTGGCACCATCTCTCCACATACAGCCCTCTTCTGCAGCAGTGCTGTCTGCAGCAGTGGCTGGTGACATCACCCTCCCCATCATCAGGGTGCCCTGGCAGGTACAAGAGACTAGGGAACCTGTGAATCAGCTGGAGAGTAAAATGCCCTGGAGGCTGGCAGAGCCTGCCCACCACCCACCAGGTACCTCCAGCCCCTGCACCTCAGCATTCACAACCACAGACACTTGGCAGAGCGGAGGTTCACCAAGCCCCACCTTGGTGCTGCTGGGAGCATGTCTCCCGCGCCACCCTGACCTTGTGCCATGGTTAGCATGTGTACCCACCAAACCAGTTCTAAAATTAAACGGCAATATGCAGGATTACAGAGTCATTACTGACAAGGAGTACAGCAGGATAAACTGCAAAGATCTCCATGCTTCTAAAACGTGTTAGAGAAGATAGGGCTCCTTTTCAGTCTGCCTGCTCGCTGTAGGACTGACTTTGAGCAGAGTACACCAAAAGAAATTAGGTGCATCCCACTGAATTCAAGAAGACAGGAAAAATTGAACTAGCAAGTTAGACTGTGAATTATCACAAGTATTAACAAAGCAAAAGGAAGATTTAAAGATTATGATATGGCTCTGGAGGTTTCATCGATTTTATTCATATATAAGAAATTGAGTTTGCAATGTTACAATTCTGAACCAATGTGAAAATAGATGTCCCTGTGCAGAAAAACTTTTTAACCAGAGGTGCTGTCATTAGGTATGTTGTCATGACATATTAGTTTACCATCTGCACTGCCAGAGACATGCTCACACCTAAGCCTGTAATTCGGTGACTGACTTAGTCTGTTCTCCCATTCATGAGGCTCATTGAGAAATATATATGCTGGCATGCTTCAACTTTACCTGCAAATAAAATGTGTTTTTGGAAAAGCCCCCAAAGAATGAAAACTCATTTGGTTCAACAAAACATGAGAGAAACCCACACTCTTGATTATACCCCTTTTTCTGCTGGCTATAGTGCTTAAGGAAGTTTCAGACTAACTATAACAAGGTACAAAAAAAGAACTTAGCAGCCTACTCTAAAAGAAAACCACAAACTGCATAACTCCTTGATAAAACTACCACTACAAATCTATTTTATATCATAAACCAACCCATTTTACTATGTACTAGGCAAGTCTACATCCCAGTCGTAACCACACACTATGTTGAATGGGAGGAAATGTAGACAGAAATCCTTAACCTGTAATTCTACATACAAATACATGCACACACAAATTTTCCTAGTTATGGCTGGAGAGAGGAGTTAGGAAAATAATTGCTTCACATTAAGTAAACACTATTTTGAGAATTTAGTGACGGTGCCTTGTGCTGGTCCTGTATGAAGAAGTTAAACTAATTCTGTGTGTTTAGTGGCTTACAGAGACTGTCCGTGGCCTCAGGCTATGAAGATAAAACTTGGTTTGGGGCTGTTCTTTATTTAAAACATTGAGGAAATTATACATTCCTGAAACAGAAAAATTTTTGAAGTAGTCTAAAGGCATGGTCAGAGAACATGTAATCTTAAAAAATAATTATCTTGTAATACTGCCATGTTTATATCTATTTGGATTATTTCTTTTGTCAAGAACAGTTGCACAAATTCTGTTTGTTGTGGATTTAGATTAACTTTCATACCGCTCTCATTTGGAACCTCTGCTGTTCTGTAGCCCATTTTCCATAATCATCATCCTGAAAAAAGAAAGACTATTTCTGGCAGTAATTAATGAAAATAAATTCCATACAAATTGCCCAAGAATATTTCATTGCTCAGATCCAGGGTGGCTGACACTTGTGAATAAAATAACCTTTTGAATTTTTTCCTTTTAGGGGATCACACATGACCTTTTAATGCTAAAGTTCATTAGTGCTTGGATATCATATTGATGAGCTTTGTATAAATGAATGGATGAACAGATAAGTCATAACTAAGATAATGAGCTTATAGCTGTTATGGAGGTAACTGAAGACATGTCATGGATACTAATTAATTAAAGAATTTCTGTATAGTTTTATTTCTTGTCAGTCTTGGTTCAGAATTCACTCTCTCTACTTTAATCTTAGCAAGCGATGTTTCATTTTTAATGTTCCAGACAGCTGTATCTTTTTTCCAGAAATCCAGATATCCAGCCATTCTTATTACTGATGGCTTCATTATCAGTTTGTTTTTCTGCTCATTACTGGCACTGACCTTGCCAAGAGCTAAGCACATGCATAATTTTACTCATGCGATTAGACTCATTAAAGCTAATGGGATTAGTCAAGAAAGTAAAGCTACTTCTATTTAAGTGTTTGTCATTTGAGGTAGTGCAACTAGAAACAAGATCAGGAAGGTCTGGAAAGAATTCAGATTGAATAATAATTTTGTGTCTGTCATTTGAGGTAGTGCATCTAGAAGCAAGATTAGGAAAGTCTGGAAGGAATTCAGACCGAACAATAATTTTTATTAAAAATCATATAAAGAGAAATTCAAACATTTTTCCCTTGACCCAACCCTGATGGGTGATGAACACAGTGCGTTTTCATGCTGGAGGTGAAAAGGGATTTTCTAACTGTTCTTTTCTTCAGAAGATGGGGGCTTGTCAGAACTGAAGCTGGTCTCAGCAAACTTTATGAGGTCATTTCTCAAGTCTAGGATGACATTTCTAAATGAAAGATAATTAGAAATATGCATCTCAGCCAACGGCCCAGCAGCAGAGGCTGACTGTAACCTGACAGCAATGTCAAGGTGCTGAGACCTGGGAGACTTCAGGTCCCCCCAGGAATATTTCATTAATGTGGGGAGTCTGAGAGGAGCAAACCCAGGACAGATTTCCCCTGCACAGAAAGAGGGAGATTGCTCTGAATTAAACAATGTAAACGTGTCTGCTCTTGCCGAGGAATGGTTTGACAGTTTGGATGTGGGTTTATAGGTTGAAAGTCTTGTGTGTGAAATCCTCAAGAGGTGTTTATTGGGTGTAGAGTGGGGGAAAAGTCTAAAGGAGGTTTTGTGGAAATAGAAATGCATTTCGTTGCCATTACTCCTGCCCTACCTTTGTTCACCATCTCGAGCACTGCCAGTCTGCCTTTCTTTGACCGGCCAGCTGCAAGCCTCGCAGAAGCATTATAGCAGCCAGAAATACAATATTTAGAGTGCAGCTGGTTTTCAGCCCCTTTCTTTGATAGCCATCTCAGCTAGGGCTGGGAGAGGAGGGGCAGGGAGAAGTTATTCCATCCATCCCAAGGAAGTTCCCCTCTGGACCATCAGGACAGTTTTATGGCTATTGGTAACACAGGCCAAACTTACCATGGATGATTATTAACTCCAACACACTACAATTTGTCATTTTTGACCTCTGATGAGGTGCCCCATATACAATACATTATAAAAAATCTGGCCTCTCACTTACAAAATCAAATACCAACTGCTCTGCTATCATTCTGAAGCAATGAATCTCCCGTGGCCTTGGAGAAAAAAAACACTTGTGGACTTTCACCCATTTTATACCTTCCTTTCAAAACACACACTTATTTTGGTCCCTGCTAAAAACAAATACAAATGACAATGGAAACTTACTAAAGCTGCAGTAGAGGCTATTTGTAGTCTGAAAATTAAAATTCTTAGTTCATGCTGACTCCTGTACCCTGGCTTTTTCTGGGTAGAGGTTAAAAAACAGCAAGTCCACCACTACTGAGTCTAATATTGTGGGGGGTGGATATTTTTAACTATGACTCACTTTTCTCTAGGAAAGCAACTGATCTATGCCCCGATGCACACAATTTTATTATCATTGGGAAGAGCCATGTGGTGTTCATGTAGTGCTTAATCTCGATGAAGTCTCAGCACCCAAGGTTTTCTGATTAATGGCAGAGGAGGAAGACTGGAATGACAGTTAGGATTTTGCCAGTTTATACTGTATATACAGCTGTTGCTGTGCAGGGGAGGGAAACGCAGAGTCTGGCTGTCTGTTCCAAACAAAAAGAAATGGCACATGCTATTACTTCCAGATCATTGCAGTCCCTGCACCACCATCTGCTGGGGGTCAGAGCAGTTGTCCGGGTCGGCGTCAGTCATGCACAAACTCAATGCCTTCCACGGAGCTGCACCCAGCAGTACATATTTACAAGAACAATAAAGCAAACCTGCTCCCTGGACACAGGCAGCACAATGCTCCGTCACATTGGGAACAAAGGGGCACAACGAAAGTTGATATGCATTACAAAGGAGGTTCTCGGGGATCACAGCTTTGTGATTTCAGGCTGTAACACAAATTGAAGGGAAGAAAGAGTGTCACCAATGAGCCCAAACCTAGTGATCATTGTATTTGTAATTGACGTAGCATTGCTAAAAGGGTGCCTGGATCTCTGTGTTTCCCCTTTTCCTATTTACAAAGTCTTTTGTAGAAGATAGTTACATGCAAAAAGCTTTGATGATAAATGCTGAACGCTTGGATATACTATTCTGTAACAGCAGCAAGATGATCTCTGCCACTTACCCTGGCTTGTCTGTGCATCTCTCTTTTTACAGGGCTTGTGCCATGTCCTGGAGCGAGGTGCAGAGCCCTGACTGACGTAAACTGAACAGTTCCTGGAAACAGGATGAGTACAACTGTGTCACTGTGATGTTGAAACCGAGTGGGCAGTTTTAGCATCTCTTCGGTCTGAACAACAACTAATGAGTAATTCATTTCTTCTGCTAAAAAGGGCTGCTTCAACACCAGTGTGACACATCAGGCATTACTGCAGGGTACTGCAAACCTTTCACTTAGTGCTGTCCTGCACCCTTTGCTGAACACACGCACACAGACGTGACACCTTTGGTGCCTAGAACTGGAGGTGGGTCTCCTTGCTGTACGTTAAGGCATAGAGGTAAAGCATAACTTTTCTTTTTGATCTGGGCTAGCTTGCTGCAGGCTAAGTCCAGTGTTTCAGTGCTACATCAAAATGGAAGCAAGAGAGCAATGGAGCTCAGTGAGGAGACATCTGCATTGCTCGGGACAGACCCAGCAGTATTCAGCTGAGTTTATTAGTTTGGTCTCAGCATCAGCGCTGTTAAAACAGGCAGCAGTGCCAGCATGGGGTGATAAGAATGGGCAGCAGTCTTGGAAAGCTATGAAAAGGGCAGGTGGAGCTGGACCCAGAACATTTTTTAAGTGAGGCTCATTGCCAAATAACTAGCAAACATGCTGTACTAGCAAAAACACACGAAGGACTGCTGTACTCCCTGCCTCACATAGCTGCAGTATCTGTCACAGCACTACCACGTACATAATCCTTTACATTTCATCTGATAATTAGTGGTTTTGGCATAAGCAAACCCAATCTTGTTAGGTCCTATCGTCAGCTGCTTTTTACTAAGCTCCACTCTGGCCATTTTTGCATAAAGCCTTTCCAGTCCATGTAATGTTTGACAGCCTTCTCGGATGTTTAGCCTGAAACATAATATGGAAGCAGAGACCTCCAGGTAGCTGCACCCACATGCCTTCCAGACTCCACCTCCCTGGCCTTGCTGGCACCAGGACACCCCAGCTGCTGGAGCCGCAGAGCTGGTTCTGGAGCCTGTGGGGGCATGCAGAACAGCCTTTGTGTGTTCCCTTAGAAAATGTCACCAGGCTCAGTTACATATTTGTACTTGGAGGGCACTTGCCCTGAGCCATTTGACACAGACCTGAACTGGACAGGTTCGTATTGCAATTAGGCAGCCTTTCAGTGTTGGATCAGAGCCAAAAGAAAGATTTTTTTTAACAATCTAGTGGTAAGGAACTGAGTTTGAAGCAAAAAGCTGCAGAAGAGTAGTCAATGTACAGTTCAGATACATACTAGAATGTTTGAAAGTGTAAATAACTTGATGTCTAATTTTAGAGAGGGGAAGGAGGAGGATAGGAAGCTGGTAAAGTGGCTCTGTCAAGACACTAGTAATAAAATGAAAGGATAAAGAGCCTTTACCCTGTAGGCAATTGATGTAAATCTGCCCCAAATGTGTAGCGACTGAAAGTCCTTCCTATCAGTAGTCCAAGAGAGAAGTGATGTGTTGTCCTGTGTATCTAGTCCACAATAGAGAGGCGCTACATCATCCCTTGGTGCTTGCTTGCACCTGTGTTGGAGGCTTTGTTCTAGCAACCAGTGACTAGATTAGCACGAGGAACAGACTGGGTTTCTCAGTCATCCTTCTGAGCACAGTTCAGACAAATTCTTTAAATAATGCTGGGGAATTTAGGACTGGTTTCATGCGTTCTGCAGACTTCAGGAGGTATTTTACAAGTCCTGTGTTTACTAACAAATGTAAGCCACAAGAATAGATATATTCTGCCTAATACAGTAACTTTTCTGATGTAAATAAAGCTTTTACTGAACAAGCAATTGAACAACCACATTGGTACTCTTATTCTACGGCATATTCCTGCTAAGCCATGCTCTTGGTGGAATAGTCCTCCCCCTTTACCATATTGTAGCATACTTAACAGAAATGGAACCCTGGATAAACCATATTCTTGACTTCTATTTTGTAAATCTGTCACTGTGAGAGCAAGAGTTCAGTCTATTTTTCTTAATTGCCTAGATGAAATGAATTTACATAGTGTCTGTCCCAGTGGGTATCCAGTTAGGCATACAGCTGAGGAGTCTAATGTTGAAACCACACAGCATCCAGAGGCTGCACTGGAAACTTTTTGTTTAGGTACTTAAGTGGGAAATGAACTGTTGGGAAAATCTAGGCCAAAATTAACAGTTTTACTTTTTGTATTGCCTCTTTACTTCATCAACTCACCCTTTATCTCTGAGGCTGTACATATGTTTTTATAAAGACTAGTTCTGTGGGTTACCAGATCTCTGGGCTATACAAATTCCGTCCAGATCAGGCACAATGAAATGTATCTTGAATCAGCTGGAGCACATAATAGGTACACATGATGGCTGTTTATGTCAGCTTTATTCTTTATGCTGCCTCAATGACAACTGTGGGAGAAAAAGTGATATTTGATCAAACCCGAATTACAGAAGCAAGGTTTTGCATTTTTAAACTACTTTCATCTATTACATTAAGCTGTACCAGTTAAGTACATTGCATCAAGAGGCAGTGACATTTTTGATCCAGGATTAACTGCTGCAACTTTGGATTTACTGCCTCGTGGAGCCTTGGCCTGATTTTTACCCCCAAACCACTTATATGCTGTTTCTTAACATATCTGCCTTGAACAGCTTTACAAATCTACTAACCTATCTTTTTCCAAATCTTTTCTGTGAATTGCTTTTGCAGTAATGTCTGCCAGTTTCTAATGCCCAATGGCCAGATGAATGACCATTAGGAAATATTAGATTCATAAAATACAATTATGTAGCTTTATGAAAGCAATATTTTAGTGATTTTCAGCTGACCTAGGGCACACATACAATTATTGTGCACTTCTGTTGCTTTTGTCCTCCATCCGTTCTCACTGCTTGCTATAGCCGCTTACAGCATTGCATTTTAGCCTCTTGAATTTGCTTGACTGAATAAGTCTTTGCAGTGGTATTTCCTCATCATATAATACAGGAGGCTCCCCGAGCATATTGGAGGTGCTTAAAACTTCAGGAGGGAGAAAAAGATATTCAGACCTTTTCATTTTTAAATACATTTGTTCCCATTGTTTATGGTGTTACTTTTCGTTGTTATAGAAATCTTCTGAAAGGATTATTGAGAGGGTTGTTTTGCTTTAATCAACTTAGTAAACTTTTGTTTTGCCCTTTATGTTGATTACAAAAGCAGCTGACATTGTTTTACTTGCACCTTTCAAAGCACTGCACTGTGTTACTGGCTGAGTAGCATCTCACTGAACTGTGCTCAGCTTAAATACTGCTGCAAAAGTAGCACAAGAGAAAAATGTTGTCTTTAAGGTCCTACAGAAACTCTGGGTAAGCTGGAGTAGGGGACTGAAAAGAGACGTGGGAGAGAGAGAAATTGCAGAGTAGTGAAGGAAAAAGGGGTAGAAAGGCAAAAGAGAAGATTGTTGCTTCAGTAGAGAAAGGGATGGCTGAGCAGACAGCATCAAATTGCTCCCCAATGCTGTTCTGGCACTTGCAGATCTATGGAAAACAGGCCAGAAGGACATGCTGAATTTGTTGCTCCCGTGTGCCAGCCTTTTCTGCAGCAATGAGAGGAACCAATCAGTGCTGCTTCAAAAGCAGCTGGAAACTGAGAAAACCCTGGTCCCCTGCGGCCTGGCAAGCAGCAGCACAGGGTCTTCTCGGTTTCCAGCTACTACAGAGGCTCCATTGACAAAATGTTTGCGGCATTTGAAGGAGTACAATGTGACAATGAAAGAACCTGAGGGAGACAAAAAAAGGAAGGGGGAGAAAAGAGGGAGGAGGCAGAATTAAATGGGAATGAGAGAGCAAGCCAAAGGCAGAAGGATAAAAATCAAAAGAAAAATATGCTAATTACTGCAAAAGGGGTGATAAAAATAAATCATCGTTGTCATATTCAACACCTCTGCAGTGCTTTATCAAAGAATATAGTTGCAGTAGCAAGACAAGAAAACAAAGTAAGACTTCACTAACATTCTTTCTCACCACCTCTCTGAGATACAGACACTTCCTTAGTCTCCCACTTTCACAAATACTGTTATGAAGTACAGAGCAACTGGAAAACACCAGGTCCCTCATCCTCTGTTTGAGAGAGAAACAGAAAGAGATAAAGAGCCCTGGAAGCCAGGAGGGTGGTGTGTTTTACTGTTGCTCAGAACAACCAAAGAGGAAACAAATGCTGCCTGAAACAAAGCCATGGAGCTTGGCTCATTTTCTCCTTTTCCCTTGTACTTCATTGTATCGGCTATAAGAATACGTAGCAGAGAGGAAACTACTGATAGCTCAGACAGAAGCAGCATGGCTAGGTTTTATTTCTTTTACCACTGACTGCCTGTCCGTGTGATGGGACATCTAAGAGGGGCATCCAGGAGCTCAGGGGTTGTGCCTACAGTACATTTCCATAGTCTCCCAGATGTCCCCACTTGCAGTGCTTCTTCAGGGTGAAGGGCAATCTGCGGGTGCAAGAGCTGAATTTTGTTACAAAGCAACTAAACTGGAAGGACCTTCCCAGATATCCTCACATGGCTCATGGTCTTTCAGTTCATGGGTCCAGCTCAAGCTACTTCGAATTAAAATCCGCTGAAACATATATAGGGTGAACACAGACAGGGTCTTCAGTACCAACAGTTTCATTCCAGATAGCTGCTGTTATTGGGAGTAACCTGATAAAGTAGATGTGCAGAAGAGAATATTGTTTGGGGGAGAGCACTAACATCTACAGATTTTCTGGGAATTCTTGGTACTTTCTGAAAGGTCAGAGAAGTGTACCATAAAATTTGAGAGAGAAGAATAGAAATGCTGTTGTTAGTTTCAAGAGGCAATGTCAGCCAGGAACCGAGAAGGGGGTAAATTCTCTGTTGCTCAAGTTGGAAGTAGGTAAGCTCAATTTACCTGCATTTGCCTTTGAGCACCCTGCTGTCATCATCTTAAATGAGTTTTTCTCTTTAACTGAAGGAAGGCTTCTGTCCTGATGACAGGAGTTTTGAAGTTAATAAAGCCTTCTTCAAAAATTCTCATTTATCATTCAGGTTTAAAATAAAATGCTTCCATTTGCTCTGTGAAGTTGGCAGTTACTTTCAGTCTTGAGAAATTACTCTTGTAAACTAGTTACTGCTTAGGTCAAAAAAATAATCTGTTTTTCCAAAGCAAACTGAATTTGAGCACAATCTATGACAACTACACAATCCCCAACTTTTAGATCAGTGATCAATTTGTCTTTCTCTGTAGGAATAGTAGGCAGTGTAGGACAGAACTGGTTTTCTTGTGACAGTTTTACTAGTGAGTTACTACTGTATGTTAGAATTTTGAAAGAACCTACAGGTGCTTTAGCAGTTGTAAAATGAGACCACCATCATGACTGTCCCATCAGAAGTCCCCCATTGCATAGGAGTTTAAGAATAAAATGGTGGTTACTTTATTATTTCATCTTTTCAGTTCACGTATAGTAGACCAAAATTGATACCATATTTTCAAATCTATCTTTTCAGTTTTTTTCCATCTGAAATATAAGTTACTTTAAAGCAAAGGTAACTTGCTTCATCTGTAAAATCTTAGCTGTGCTTTTTATGCCATAGAGGAGGTGCTAGCAAGGACTCTAGAGGAACTACCAGCATGATAAACAAACATGTACCTCTCAAAATATTGTGCAAAAACCTATTTTATACTTTTAGGGATTTTTTTTTTCTTTTTGGAGTGTATCTTATGAGCTGGCTATGTCTACATTAATGAGTAATTAATCCTAACAAAAATACATCACCATATTGAAGTACTTAGTGCTGAGAATCAGCATGTTGATTATAAGAACTTCAAGGATTTGAACTTCAGGCCACCTTTAAATTGATCCCTTGGATTGGCTCTTCTCACCATACAAGGGGTTTAAAGCTTCCCAAAGGCCCACTGGTTGGTTTTGATTCTTATGTCCCCACTGGAGGCTGGAGTACATTTCACGTGCACTGGGCAGACCACCTGGGTTAGTTCCCTTCGAAGGGAATTCAGTGCTTCTGTGCACCAAAACTGCCCTGTGAACCGAACCAACGTGCAGTAAATGGGGATAGTCAGAGGACAGGATTTGCTTCAAAACTGTGTTACTGCTCTGAACCAAAATGCTAATGTAGAGGCAACCATACATATTTTTGTGGCTTTGGGAAGATGCTGCATATTTTTATGTCGGATGCAAACCCAGCAGTTTTGCATAGTAATACTCATATAGCTGCTTGTATACTTTCCTGGCCAGCAACCTCTGGTAAGTTCTCTGGGTTTAATAATGCAAAGACCAAAGCCAGCTATGCCGAATCATTATGTAGCCAGAAAAATCCTTACATATGTACTTTACATGCAACTCAGAAGAGCAGATTTTATTTTATCAAGTAGTAACAGTTGTGGTCCTCACATAAGCAGTACGAAAAACTGTTTTCCAAGCTGCATGATGAAATAACTGCGATGTAAATTGACAAATTTTTACTCCAGTTCTCCAAAAAAGAGTGATGGGTTTGCCAAATCAGGAAGAAAGACTTAATTGTCTATGATCGAAGAAGGTCCTGCTCTACATAGAATTCCATGAGAATGCAGAAAGGGTGAAGGGGAGAAAAAGTCTGGAATCAGGTAGGCTTCATTTAAAGGAATGTGCTTGAAAATTCACTCACTTAAATATTGATATTAAAATAAATATGTCTTTTCTGTCTTCTCAGTTGGAAAAACCCACAATAGTGATTGTTTCCTTTAGCTGACAAGCTTCGGGCACTCTGCAGGAAAAAGGACACATGTAGTAACTTGAAATGATGATACTTGGTTTCTTTAAGCAGCTGATATTTAAAACTTCACTCAAAAGTTTGGTTTTGCTACTAGGATCAACCTTTCTCTTTCATATCTAGTTCATATCACAGACTCCTCTTTTCACTTATGTTGTTAAGTGGTGAGTGCAGCACAATTGTTTCAGCATCTGAGCAAAAGGGAACGTTTTCTTTCCAACTCACTTATTTTGATACTTAATCTTGAAAAGCAAGTCGATACAGTCTAAAGCTCCATGAAAAGCAACTTCTGTCTTCTGCTTCTGTTTCTCAAGGAAAAAGTTAACCAAAAGCATCAGTCAGAACCTGGGAAGAATCAGATCTGAAGTCTGAAAACAGTAGTTAGCTTTCATTTGTTCTTACTCCTCTCTACCAGAGGTGATTACAAGTAAGATTAGAAAAGCCAGATACCATATAGTACATCAATGTATTGGTCATGAGATCGGAAGTTAGAGCACGAAAGCTAATTCTGACTTCGTCAATGATTTTCAGCTTTTGTCAAGTTTTTACTATTGAACATTTCCCACCTGAGCAAAGGAATATTAATGCTTCAAAGAGCAGAAGAAAGAGTGCAACACTCAACAATTTACCTTTCTGATTTCTAGTTTATTTATTTGAATGAATCATGACTTTGCTCTTAAAACACTGCCCTGAATTACGTTTACTACTGCTGGCCAACTTTTTGCACTGAGTGTTTTAATTTTGATTAGTCACATTCATTTGTGTAATTTCAGTTCCTTGGCTGGATTGCCAGAGCTGAGGCAAGTTTCTAGTGCAGCTGCTGGTACAAGTACAAAATCTAGTTTCAGTTAATTCCTGCATATATGATTTTTTCATTTGTTCTCAACAAATGATCAGGCACATTTTGAGTGAATGCATGTTTCCAGAAAGCCAGTAGAAAGGAATGTAAAGTGAATAGTGAAAAAGCATTTGACTCCTAAGAAAGAGAATTCCTACAGTAGTGCTCTATTGGCTTTGCTCAAATACTCTTGAATTTCTTCCACTGGGGTCTGATCCATAAATGGATTTGGTCACTAAAAATAGCAGTTATGTCCTAAAGTTCATACTATGTGCTGTTAGAGTTTCAACTCAGCTTCTGTTTAATCTTAATAGAGAGCACCCATGATTACAGTGTGTATTATACCCACAGTCTTCCAGATTGCTTTGGTAGCTGCCAGAGGGAATGGTGGCATCTAAAACTGTGGCACTGCAGGGAATTCAGACAAACACACTCCACTGCCATGGACATGCCTGAGCTCACTGAGAGCCTCCTTATTCTTACCTAGAGGCTCCTTTGGCACCTGTGGTTTTGCATTTGCACATACTCTGAGCTGTGTCTGTGAACTTGCAGCTTACTGCCATCGAGACTTGACTGATACACTGACTTTGGTGCAATGACACCAGGGCTCTCATAAGGGCTGAGTTTGGTATGAATGGCAGGAGCAGGAAAGATTTCTTTTTGTAAAAGACTGCCATCCACTTTTGTGCAATATCCAATTTGGTCCAGATTCCTGCCAATAATATTTTGAGGATTGTGTCCCAAACTGTAATTTTCCTATCCCTAGATGAGAGGCTAAGTTTGCCCAGAGAGCTGGGAGATGCTGCTTCCTGGGGAGCTATGATGTCAGTCAGCTGTGGCTCCAAACTGTGGCTCCTGGCACGTCACACGCTAATTAAAACCTGCTTCTAGAATATCTTTTGCACTTATGCCTTAAAATGTCATTCTAGTTTAGGAACTTCCGAAGACAGCCATGCTCAGCTCCTTTCTGAGTATGAGAGGACTCAGACCTACATTTTCCACCTCTTGGGCATGCTCTGCCTCAGTGCAGCTTATCTCCCTTTCTAGTTCTGGTCCTAGAACAACACAAATATATTAATTTCCTGACCAGAAGATCTTTTTGCAAAGTTTTCTACCTTATTTTTGCAAAACCAAAAGTTAACTCATGGTCAGGCACCACAGATAGATTTAGATTTAGTTTTTAATCTGGACTGGAGGTGGTCCACAGGGGTGTTCAGAGATAAGGTCTCAGTTCAGTTTGATAAAGCACCAGGAGCTATTTGTAAAACTGGCATCCAGATTTTGAACATTTGCTAGGTGTTTCTGATTTTCTTCTCTCAATTAACACAAAAATGTAAAGTATCTTCCCTTCACCCCAGGTTTACAACAAGTTTAGAGCTGCAGGAGTTATAACAACTGCATTTCTCAAACAGATGGGATTTTTTAAACTTTATCAGGCTTTTAAAGTTTATATTTGGTCCATCTTTTTAAATTTGATCTCTAAAGAAAACTAGCAGAAATCCTGAGGTATTGTTAATGGGTCACCTGGTAAGTCATGGAGATCAATACTTCTTATCCTCAACCATTCACATCCCTATTACAAGTGAGTACGCAGAGACAGACAGCACAGGCTTCTACTTTAGCTCAGTGCATACAGATTAATTAAAAAACAGGCCCAGTGCAGATGATGCTGAAAGAAAAAGTACAAAGCATGAAAAGAAAACCAAAAAAAGAATTACATCATTTCCTTGTATCTTCCCTAAGGACAAGGGATTGGAGAGTATGAGTCAGTCTGAAGAAATGAAATAAAAACATCCCAGCTTTTAGTGACTTTTCCTTGTTCTTACCTTATGGAGCAGAGCTGGCCATCGAGAACAAGCAGCAGAAATTTGACTGCTTGCTAGGTTTTAAAATCTGAGTGAAGGCGTGCATGTGGATAGCTTGGCTTTATGATTTGTGACAAAGATATAGTGACCAGGAAAAGTGGGCTTGGATATGGGGCAGCACAGCCTTGTGGACATCACATCTACTGCTGCCTACAGTCACATACGTAGTAGGTGTGCTCTGCAGCTAGTGGATGAAATCTTTTCAAAGCTCCTTAGAGAGAAGAACACAAGTTGCATGTCCTTTTTGGCTGCTCAAGCCTCTTCATACCTCTGCTTTTCAGTCTGCAGCACAGAGGTGCTGAGAGGATGAAGCAGTGGATGACTTATATACTACTTTCTTGGTATAGGAACAGTACATTTTGTCCGTGACTTAGGACCTACGTAACACTTTACCATGTACTCACCTTGCCCTCCATCCAACATCACAGTGTCAAATATTCTGGCAAATGACATGTAATAATGCAACATATTTTTCTGCTTCATAATTCAGTGAGTGAGAAATGTCTGGATACTAATGAACTTCCTACTGTGTCAAAATGGTATTGTTCATTTCTGTTTAAATAATGCTCAAGATAATCAAGGATCGGCTGTTTGAGCCAGGGTATCGGGGACATTCACCAAGTCAGTATGTCCAAGGACACCCTGGTAGGCATAATTCTGTGTTGTTTACATTGGTGGAGAAAACAAAAAAGGCAACACAAAGTATTTTTGTTCACAGCCTCTAATACCAGTGAAGTCTTTCAGTGATCAAACCTGGTAAGTTCCAGGACTATTCTGGAGCCTCCCAGATCACAGCTTACAGGGCAGAAGGCTTAATTACCCAATTCAAGTTTCATTGTCCCCCAATTTCTGAGATTTCATTTTAGAAGGAGAGGATTTGGGGTGTCCTTTTGCTCATATTTTTATAACTTTTTATTCTTTTCTGGTTTTCACCAGTAATTTCTACAGTCTCTTCTGTCTTTCTGTATCATGTTCCTTCCCTGCTTCAGATAGCTAGTCTGGCAAGCACAAAGACATTTAAATGACTTCAACCAAGTTAAGAGTGTGTGCAGAACTAATGGAGGATTTAAGATGAGAAGGTGGGAAAGACCTACCTGGCAGTATACGTATATTTTCTTTTAATAGTTTAGAGCCAAAACCTCCTGAAATGCATTTGATTGTATCACAGTCTCAGTTTCTATTTAAAAATAAGTCCCTCTGAAGAAATATTGATGCCTATACTGATGCTGGCCTGTGCAGTCTGAAACAATAGCTGTGAGCAGTGCTGATCTGCGTCATGAAGTTCAGTAGTGTTCAGTAGCTTCAGGGCTCCCTGACAACTTTATCAAATGACTCCATGTGCCAGGAGGAGAAAAATGTGAAAACCCTGTTAAACCCTCCAAAACCTTGGCTTTTGCAGTAATGACGTCTTTGCCTCCATCAGCTATGAGGGGCAAGTGTGAGTGAACTGTTGGATGGGTGTGAGAAGCCAGGACCATGCAATCTTCATGTCACGCTGTGCCTTGGGCAGAGGCTTGCAGTCATCTGACTGTCCTCAGCATCTGTTTCCCTGAATTGCAAATAGTTCCATTACCATCATGCTGTTTTACCATCCTGTAAATTTGCCCTATGACAGAACGAGTCCTACCTCTGATGGAGTAGATTTTGCCATCCTGTATTGTGTGTGTGCTTTGTGCTGCAGGTCCTACGTAAGCCTAAGAAAAACCTTCTGATGTGTACTACTGATTGTTTACATATGTTATCAGAGGGGAAAAAAAACAGGAAAGGAAAGCTGGCAGCTCACGCTGCCAAGAGACCTGGCAGTGGCTAGAATCACATTTAGATCATTTCCAGTCAATAGGCTTTGTTTTCGTTTTTAAAAAAACCACCTTCCTAGAAAGTTTCTGCACTGCTCTTTTTTTCTCCATTATGATCAGTCCAGGGGAATACTTGCAATGGCTCCTGTCCTTACAACCAAAGCAGACAACATCAGGAGATGCTTCCAGACAGGAAGTGGAAGGTGTGGTAAGACACTGTGCTTTATGCAAGATAACATGCAGTCTGCCTGGAGCTGTGATCACAGTTCTGTGTGACAAAGGCCTTTTAATGATAATGAAGTCAGGGACTTGTGATGCAAATAGAAATCAGTGCTAAAAGAAGAAGATGAAGTTTAGGACCTAGGCATGTTTCTCATCATCAGGTCAGGCTTTGTGATGGGGCTGAAAAAGGTGAGCACTGAAGGACTGGGACTCCAGCTGCCTGGATCTAAGGATTGCCTGTGGCAGAGAGAATGTTTCCTTGGCCAGCTAAGCCAGAAGAGCTCACAACTTTACTGAAAACAGAGAAACAGAGTGTTAGAGGGAATAGATTCCAAAGCAAGTTTAATTAGAGCCTAGTTCAAATTCAAAAGTGTTGAAATATGTGTTGTATCATCTGATCTGTGCCCATTCACATGTACAGGTAATACTGGAAACTTCATTAGGGTGAAATAAAAGTTGCAAACTTACATCAGCATCTCTAGTACTACAATCTCAGCTAGTCCATGTCCAAGCTTTGGGAGTCCTTGGCTATCTATACAAAACTATTCTCATAAGGTTAAGCATTTGGGGACTCAAGACTGCAGTTGCTGAAAGTGCTGACTCATTTTCCAGTAACAGCCTTAATATTAACTCTGCCTGAAGAGACACAACATAAGCAAAAATGAAATGTAAACTTTAATATCAGCATAAATATTAGACATTCATACTAGCATCATCCAGAGAGGAAAAAAAAAATCAAATGCAAGCAATCAGAGTGATGGGGAGCTCTAGCACAAATACTGTCTGAGAAGATGCAGTGTTATTAGCATCAGCTTCTGTTGACATCTTAGTCATCAGGAGCATAAGGATGGCAGTAGCAATGCTGCAATGGAAGTTGGGCAGTAATAAATTCATGTCCAGCAACAGATTCCAGATGCAAAACCAAAACACAAGGATTATTTTCTGTCATTGTAAGCACATAGAAAAGTGACAAAAGCAATCTGCTTTTGACATCCAAATGAGATACACTGAGGAGACTAAAGTTAGGATCCTAGTTTTCCTGTGCCATCCCTAGATAAAGGAAAACCAAAGAGCACCTATTAGATGCTCAAGTTGCCCACAGGTTACAGCATAAACTACTTCCCTCTGCCCTCCATGGCTACTAGAGATGACGGTCATGTCAGAATTATGTCTGGCTGTTAGGTCACATGCTCCAATACACCAATGCAAGATATAAAAAGTTGACAATGATATAGGAAAAACAAAGAGAGGTGATGAAAACCATAGCTGAAAGGGAAACAAAAAATATTATGCTATTCAGTCAGAACTTGGTGGAAACTACCAGCTTCTGCTGTGGTTTTCTCATGAAAGGGAGAAAGATGCTTTCTCTTAGAGACTGACAATGGTAGGACACTGGTGTGCACAAATTTCATACCTGGAGGTATTCCAGACCAATAGAAGTGGAAAAGAAAACAGCATTGAAATAAATGGACTTTGGTGCCCAAATCTTCATCCAAAAGACCTAATCCTGATCTGAGCTACTTCAGATGGCAACAGTCATTGGTGCCAGACACCAAAGCATATCCCCATCTATGAACTTTTTACACATTTGGGAGTAGGGGGAAAGGCTGGATGAGCTAATTCTCGCTGAGGATATCCTGGTTCCCTGTGGCAGGCTGACCAGGAATATTTTTTAGTTTAGCTCTTCTTCAAGAACTGTCTGACTTCTTTCCATGAGAAGAGTGAAAGTGGACCCACACTGTTAATCATTTTACAGAAAAGACATCGTCCACCTTCATTTCACACTCATGACTCATGCCAGCAAATGTTAGACAGGCTCTGGCTCAGAGCCAGCACATGGCAGTGGCAGCAGGAACTCCTTTTCATTAGTTTCTTTAATTCACTGTTTCCCTTACAGATCTGAAAAAAGATGAATCAAGAATAATTGCTTGCTTAAAATGTAATACTTATTCATTAAACCTTGTTGGGGCGCTGGGTGCAGGCACTTGAATGATCTGGAAAATATGAAAGGAACTTGGCTGGGAAACAAAAACAGAACTGATACGTGGTAATGGCAAAAACAGAAGTAGAAACTATATAATACAGGCAAATTCCTATTGAATGCCTCTTTGTCTTGCTTAAAGAAATACAGAGAAGCACTCAAGATGTACAGATAACTAGCCAGTGTTCCCCATTGCAGAGCTCAAGGAAAGAAGGAAATGCTTCAAGGGTTAGTTCCTGGCTATATGGAATATTGCTGGACTGAAAGCAGTCAGCTGGAGTTCATCCTGATAGTCTCACAAACCATTTTATCACAAAAATGTACAGTAACCAGTCAGAAGCAGCCACAGTATTTTCCCAGCACTTTGTGCTTTATAGGCATATGGGGAAGGAGGGAGACAGGCTACAGCATGGGATTCACGCAGTGTAATGAGATTGGTCCACTTTAGAAAAAAATGTATCATGGAAAGGGAAAAAAAGGAACTATGGTTGCATGTGAAATTCAGCTCTTCCTCTTACCTAGTCATTATTTGTTCTGTTTGTTAGGGCAATGTTTCTTGCATATTTGTTCATATACCATACTGCAGGAGTAAAGATGAGTCAATAAACTGATGGATGTTACATTCTGTAATGTCTTTCCATCTACCTCCACTACACCATCTACTTCCACAGCTGGGAAGAGACTCTAGAAGCATCAGTCCTGCTTTATAGGCTGATCACTAGCTTGGTGAAGACAAAATTTCTCCTCTTTACAGAAGTACGAAATTAGAAGCAGCAAAGTATTATACCTTCAGAGAAAATGATATGAACAACTTCCAGAGATAAGAGTATTGCCCTGTACTTCAACCAAGATCCACAAGAATGCAGTTGTAGCATCTATTTTCTATTTATGCCAATGTGGATCTTAAATTGAATCACTGTATTTCAATGTGATGTTTCATAATGTTTTTGATATACAGCTTTCATTGTCTCAGTGTAAGGCTACAACTGTATCATCTTAAAAAACTAGGACTGTTGTGCACCAGCTTACTTTGCAGTTTAAATTCAGGAGTACAATCACTCTCAGTTTGTACTCAGTTTCCAGGTCAAAGTGCAGACCTGGTTTAACTGGGTCCTTTGAACGCTGACATTGAAAAAAAAGTAATTATAGTGGTAGTAAAGTCAAAGGCAAAATAACCCTCTGAAAGTTTCTGGTTCAGGGAAGTTCTTACACTGTTGTCTTTCTACTAGTTCACTTCCAGCTGATAAATGAGGTACAGATAGTTGTTAATGTGCTATGACCCAGTTGTTAGAAAGAAAATCCCAGTCTTGGTCTCAGCAAGATAATTAAGATGAGTAGGGAGTTTTTATCCTGTTTTGTAAAGTTAAAAGCCATAGGATTGATGGTGTGACAGCAAATGCCTCTTCTGGCATTTGAGAGACACATCTACTAACTGTGAAATTATGATACATTCTTTGCTCAGTCTGAGGCATTTGTATTTTCCTTTTACACATCATATCCCTATGGCCTTGATGGAAGCATTGGTTCAGAGGTCAGCTGGTCAGTTTCAAAAAAACCCCAAAATTTTTCTACAGATCTGTTAAACCTGAGGTGTTCTGTCGTGGTCCTGATGGGCTGTGGTGACATTGCTGTGAGGTTTCTGTCTAGGAGTCTGTGGTCCTAGAGCCCACAGCTCCACAACAACCCTCGGCACAAGCAGTCTTGGGGCCAGGGGCTGGGAAGGGTTCCGGATCCTAGTTGAGCCAAGAGCGAGGAAACATTGGAAGCTCTGGCTTTAACTTTATTTTGGCCTTGATCTCTACAGCAGTCATCTCGCAACCCCAGCTCAAGCCACAGTTTTCCTGCTTGCCAGGCATCCTGCCACAAAGGAGGCTGCAAAGGTCCATTTCTAATTCAGACTGACCTGGGCCGAGGGTCCCAGGGTTTCCAGGCTCCCAGTCCAGCTGGCTTTCTAGGCCCCCCAAGTCTGCCTGGAGTCTTGAAGCTGTGGCAGATGCTGACATGAGTCCTGTTGATTTCACTACTGCTTATTGTGACTAGCAGCTGCTTTCTCAAAACTGCTGCTATGATCCCTAGAGAGCACCTTATTTTGGAAATGGGTGTTGGTATTTCCAGAATTATTTTTTACCCTTTGCCTGCTCAATGGGAAATTTCACAGGCTTTTCTCCCCTCTAATCTGCACATAAACAAATTTCAAAATGACAGAATTTCATCCCTTCAGATATTCTGGGATTTGGCCACCTCCAGTGTAAATTTTGGTATTTAAATCCCAAGAAAGATTTAATCGATTCAAATGGTGAGACTCCCTCAAAACGTAGCAGGGTTACCCCAACAGAGGTCAAGGTAGTAGACCTCTGCTGACAAGGTCGATCTTCCTTATGTTTAAAATTTGAGAAAGTTCATCCCATGAAGGGATTGTAGCCAGGTTCTTCAGTCTTCCATGTTCTTTACACTAAACAAAGATGCTGAACAAGAACTGGAAATTCAGAAAAGTAAATTTTGTCCCTCTTCAACTCTGGTAAAGTTTCTGCTCAGCAATTTTTAATGCTGTCTTTTGTGGGCTGTTTTGTAAAATATGCCCTTTAAGGCTGACAAACAAGCACTTAATCACTTACAGAAAAAAGAAAAAGGTTAAGGTCGATGCATAAGGAAAAGTCCATAGCTTCCTAACTCTTAAACTTCCTGTGCTCCTGCAGCTGAACAATATAGAATTGTGTTGAAGAGGAAAGCATGCTCCCAGTGGTACCTGTCTGAGCTTGGGATTAAACCATCATTTCAGGATACACCTAAATTCAGTTTTAGAAGGCTCCAAAGCTGACATTTGCCTGAATATCTAGCATTGTCTTAGATTTAGTACTGGTTTTATCTGCCTTCTGCAGTTAACAATGTATATATTTAGGTGATTCTGGAGTGCTATGGTTTCCAAACCAGGAAGCTCCTGCAGCCTTTGTGATGGGTCAGATGAGTAGGAAAAATAGAGCAAGGCATCACTGCTTTGTAATTACCGTATCTCTGCAGGGCTTCAGGGGGTGGGGGGGGGGGTGGGGGGGAAGCAGCTTCCTGCTTTAGCAGGAAACTTCCTGTTATTTATATAGTACTCTCTGTCACCTAATGCAAGGTGTCATATTTTTAACTGAAATGTAGTGTATCAAATAGTGTACCTGCATGAAGCTGAACCAATTCTCATTTCCATTGCTTCATTCTCATGGGCACTAGGAGTGGTGCGAATGGAAAAGCAAAATGAGGAAGTTTTTGGATGACTGTTTTCTGCTAGAAATTCTCATTCTTTTTATAGTAAAAGGAATGGGGGGGGGGGGGCGGGGGGAGAAGAGTCTCTTATGTAATATACCTTCAACACACTGTATATGCTTTCAAGTCTCTATTATGCCTCCAAACAAGCCTTCAGGAAAAGGGCCTCTAACCTTGCAGATATTTAAACCTTCAAGGCCATAAACAAGACACAGTAGAATATTACATCTTTTGTGTATGAAGGTAGAAAAGAACAGTGTAGCATGGCAGAATCTTATTTGGCACTGTGAGACAATGAGGCTAAAAATTAGGAGACTTATTTTTGTCTGTTTCTTAATATTTTAATAAATATTTTGATGTTTTAATTTCCTTGGCAAGTGAGACTTCATTACATATGACACTGTGTCATCGCCTGTATCATCAGTAGAATAAGGCTATTACAGAGTGTTTGGAGTAGCAAGACAGAAAGTGTAGTGTGGGTCCCTTACTGCAAAGCAGTTCAACTGGTACCAACTGCATCTGAATTTGCACAGGTGCAAGCATGGAAATGGGCAGTCTGGCTCCACAGGCAAAGTGTTATTTTACTGGTGCAGATCTAAGGAATCCAGAACCCCAGAAAAAAGCAACAAGCAGGTGTCCATGCTGTGGCTTTTCTTTAGGGAATGAAGTTACGAACCCAAACCAAGATATTTCTCTTAGTCTGTATTACCACGGTAAGAGATCTGCTTGTCAGGAACAGCTGTGTGCAAGTTCCTACCATTTTAAGTGATAAACAAGAAGCAGCATATCAAAAGCCCTGCACAAGCGTGTGTTTCCTGCAAAACTTTCAGTGTCCTCTCTTCCTTCTCCCTTGGCAGCAATAGATGGAACAAATCTTTCCAACTTACAGAGGTGCAGTAGGCTTTTCTGCAGAACGTTTTCATTGCCTCTCCCCCACTGTTTTGGCTTTTGAGGTAAAAGTGGTTGAACTTTTCAGATCTGCTAGGATTTGGCCTGCATGTTTTGTTTTCCTTTTCCTGTGTTATTGCAGACTTGTGCCCTTCTTGCTTGCTTATTGATTGGCAGCCAGATAATGACGCTCAAGAGCTGATTTTTTTTGTCATGGTTTCTTTAGGAATGTTTTTTTCCATGGTAGAAAAACCAAAGGCAGTGAAATTGAGTTTAAAAGTTTAGCATTCACAGTCATTGGTTTTGTTCAGAATAACTTTCAGTTTTCTCACTTCAAAATATAAACAGCCAGAAATGTTGTAACAACAATTGTGTCATAACAAGACCCAGATTTGTTCATTGTTGTCCAGCCTGCTTTTAATTGTCTAAGTGTTATAAAAGTAAATTCAAAAGTTTTGAATTAGCAGCAATTAAAAATCTGTGCAAATCTGTAACCAATAAGGCTTGTACTGGATGTTAGTTCTAGAAAGTAAGGCTATTTCAAAATACATTCATTTGTGGCCATTGCAACCTTAAATTTTGGCCTGAGTTGACTTTGTACAGAATTGAAGAACATTCTGTATAATGTTAAGAGAAAAGCCAAGCCCAGAACTCAAGAGGATGGACAATGCTAGATGTGATCAGGGAAACAGAGATGCCTGATAATGTAAGAGTAGTGAAGAAATCACAACCAATTGCTGTAAAACAACACATAAAGGCACCAAAGAGATGGGGTAGGTGCACTTTTGAGAATTGTGTGTGAAAGAAAGTATCACTAATTCAGATTGCAGAAGAGATGGGAAAAAACTCCATATGAATTTATGTAGCCACCTGCCATTAACTAACCTGAAGTTAAGTGAAAGTTATTGTGTGGCTAGGCAGACAGAAAGGAAGATTACTAAAAGTATTAAAATGAAGCAGCTGAGCTTCCTACTACAGCTACAGATATAAGGCATAAAGTGAAAGAATAATCAGGGAGATTTTGAACCTAGTTATCATTAGATCAATAAAAAAGAATTTGTTTGGGACGACTGGGAACTAAAGAATGTTAAAGCAAGCACAAAAGTAATACTTTGGCCAGGAACGTCTGGACAGAGAAAATAATATTTTTTTTCTAATGTCAGCAGAAAACTTTTTCTAAATGTCAGCAGCAAGAAGAAAATGTGAAATTGTCAGCAAAAAGAAACATTTATCATTCCTGAACTTCCATGTCACCTGTGGCAACTTCTGGGAACAAGCTTTTCTGCAGGGAATATTATGAATATTTACTGGCAGTAGATTTCAAATATTTTTAAACATCTTCCTGAAAACAAAATATGTCATTGGATGTCCAGTCCAGAATGGCCTTCTGTATCTGAGAGGAGAAAAAAATGTGAACAGTACACCTACTTCTAAGCAAGATCCAGAAAGATTTTTAAAAAAGCAAAGGCTGAGGAGGGTAGGGTTTTCTGGTTTTCCTGTACAGACACAGTTGATCCTAAAGTGCTGAACAAATGAACCCAGTGCAGTCTTATAAATCACAGTGAAATTCGTCACAATGAAGCAGTTAATGTAGGAACCCTTTAAAAAACCTTGAATCAAATAAAAACATGTAGACAAAACTCATAATAGATTATAAGCAGATAAATGTAAAACTCCTCGCCTGGTGAGTGTAGCCACTCTCTGGTATGTACCCAGTCCACCGCTGCTTCCCAGGTCCCACAGGCCCAACAGCCTTATAGCACCTTACAATTGTAAGGGCTGAAAAACGACAGCAGCATCTCCTCACCACTTTCATGGGTGTGAAACTTTCAGATGAGGCCACCACAATGCAAACCATTCAGTCTGCAAGGCAGCATACTTAACCACAGCAGAAAACTGGATTGTCCACTATCAACCACCTTGGCCATAAGAGCCCTCTCCTTCTGTGAAATGCCCCTTCTGACCAGTTCAAAGTAGGAGCTTGCATTCCCATCTGTCCGTTCCCCACGGAATACTTGGAGGTGGTGTATCCGAAGTGCTGCTGTGAGCTTTTTCTGGTGCTATACCCTACCCCTCGTTTTGTGGAATTGGGCAGAGTTCTGGGATGAGGTTGATGGGAAGTACCTACGTTGCTGGACAGAGGGCTGGCTCTGCTGGCAGGGTGGAGGAAGAGGTCTTTACCTTTGCTTGCCCTAAACCCAGAACAAGTTACTCCTAATAAAGATGACTGACCTGTAAGTGAAGACTAGGGGTAAGTAGGTATTTCTTTGCCTACTAACATCTCAGTGGGATGCCCATTTTGACGTTACACTTAAAAGTTTGATAATAACCCAGCACCCACAGGCAAGGAGTTTTCTTTGAGAAAATGTTTTGGGGTTGGGTTTTTTTTTCTAAATTGTGACAACAGCTGGATGAAATGTATGTCCTACCACAGAGTCTATGCTAGAACTATGAAACCCAAAAGTTAAAGCATGGCATAGCTTGAGACCACAATAATGCACAATTTCTGGAAGAACTAGATCTATCCTCTACAAGTGTTCATCAGTAAACAGCACAAATTCTTATTTTTTTCTGCATAGAAAAAGACCTGAAGGCCTCTCAGTACGAAGGCAATACCCTTTTTGTATTTTTGGACAAATGCCCCCTCTGTAATATGCTAGGTTTTTAATTTTATAGTCTGATTACTAGATACCATGGTGACTATATAATGCACCACATTATTTTTTAGGGACAGTACTTCAGAAAGCTAAGTGAATCTAATACAATTAGCATTCATTTTGTCACAATCAGAGGCATACCTCTGAGTTTTAAGAAGACAGTAAGAAAATGGCATCGTCCCCTGTCACATCCAGGGTTACCATGTAACCCACTGAGTAAGGGGGAATTTAAGCTACTGCTGTCTATTGTGTCACAAGATAGAAACTTTAGGTGTGCAGAGGTACAGACAAACTGCTGTGATGCTTTAGAGACTGTCTTGGGCCAATGAAATGGTAAAGGTGAGAAGGCAGCACTATCTCTACTCAGCGCAATAAATAACCAGATTTCTTATTAAATAGACACATACAGGGTATTTTAGGAATTAACACTAGAAATTATAATCAGTTCCAATCACTTCACCCTCAGGCTAGAAAACCAAAAATCCTAAATCTAAGAAAAAACAAAGCAGCAGCCTCAGAGTACCATATAAGCCTATTAAAAATCAGTCTAGACTATAGCTCCAGGAATGTAAAAGTTATGAAAATAAACCAAATTTTACCATTAAGTATCTAAGCAAGAGGCTTCGTAATTCCCTAAATGGCCTGCCAAATCTAGATAGCAGTATGCAGTAATATTTAAAGAACACCTTGACAGTGCTATTTAGAACACAGATTATTACCGAAAACCTTTGAAAAGTGCAGATCCCACTTACTGAAGTTGCTGAAGATTAGTTGAAAGCTTGGGGTTTTGCCATATGGCCTACTTGCCTACATGTTATCAAAGGCTCCTATAGGATGTCTCACAAAATGAAGCCCAGATTCTGGAATATAATCCTTGCCTGGAATTGTGAAAATCTCTTCCTAAAACAGATGAACATTTTGTTTGTCCTCTTCTGAGTTTGTGTAGTTCTGGACATACTATTACCATGGAAAATTCAAGAATATTTGACAGGCTCTGTTAAAGAAACGTCTTAAGTAAAAGTTTAAATAAATCTCACACCTATGCAATGATTCAATGGATTTACAATTAGAAAACCCAAGCTCATGGAATTTTGAACCCAACACAATTTTTATTTTGCTGGATTGGAAGAGCAGACATTTGTCAGTATACAGGAGATCCTGCAAATTTCATTTAATCATACTGCATAATTCTCTTTTCTTAGTCTCAAACTGAATTTCAGTGGTTCAGAAAAATCTGAAATGCCATTTTTTTATATAAGATTTGTGAAGTACCTTTTTGTGTACATATATTACACACACATGCCTGTGTGCATGCGCTCACGTTCTCTTTGCTGTTATTTCACCATTAGGTTCTATATAAAAACTGCGGAGGTTCTTTGGATAATTTCTGATGGCTCAGAATACCCACTGAGTCTGAGAGCAAGCCAGAATTTCTGGAAACCTACATCGTCTCATTTTAATAGTTTTGAAAAACCTTGGCGTTTAGCTTTGAACTTTAACCAAGAAAAGTTGTATCTTATAAACAATGGCATTTGTTGATTGGATGAAGAACTAGATCAATATTGATTTTGGCAACTTCTTTTGGCTGGGTTTGCCTGAAGAAATATGCTGGTCGTGGTGTTAAAAAGTTATGTCAGTTCCTCAACATGTGCCTCTTTTTCTTGGAGCTTTGCCTGAAAATTAGTTTCCAGAGTTACTTCCAGAAGTTAACCTAGAGGCTATCTATTATTGTGAGCTAACAACAGCCTTCTGCTGAGCTATCACCATGTATGAAATAAAACCATTCAAGAAGACAGATTAAAGACATATAAAACAATGGATTTTTGTTTTTCAGAAGTGCTAAAGAATAGGACCCAATTTTTATTTCCTTTGACTCTCATTTGCACTTTTCTTCCAATTTAAAAGAAGCTGTATAAGTAAGTAAGTAGAGTGATAGCAACAAGATTTTAGGCATTTATGGCAATTGTCCAATCGACACAAAACAAAATAAGAGCCGTGTGATTTCCATGATCCAGTTCCTGATTCAAGAGCATTACTGTGAATGAACAAAAAGATACATTTCAGAGAAAATGTACCATTTTCATTTCAAAGTTTCCAATGAGAGAGAATCTACTACAAAGTGATAAGTTGCTACAATTACCATCACAACTAAAATTTTCATCTCATTTTGATCTGACTGTCTCTCATTTCAGCTTCCAACTGTTTGAGCCTCTGATATGACTGCTACAGGGAAGTGCCACTTTGAATGTGACTATCTATCTATCTATACATCTATCTACCTACCGATCTTCCATTTCCTGTATATGCTGTTGGTTCACATATCTTTCTCCTCTTGTGGTGCTCAGCCCTCTGATGTATTTCCAGAAAGCAATCATATCGCATCCCAGCCTTTCTTTTGCTATGATAAACAAGACAAGCTCCTTCATGCCTGCTCTACAACAGCAATTTACCCCATTTTGTCCAGGTGCCTGCTCTACTCATGCACAAGTCTGAATTCTCAAACATGAATGAACAGTTTCCAGATAACATCTTACCAATATTCTTGACAAATAGCATTAATATTTTCCCATTTTAAAAAAGAACTACCCTCACCTGATTCATTCTGAGATTACTTGTCTCTTTTTGCATTCAGGTCCCTTTGTTCCTCTGATTGCATCCTGTGGCTGACTTGCCTTTTCAGTTTTTTTATTATGCCTGATGAGGGACATCACTTTACAACACAAATTCATGTTCCTTGACCCAGAGGATGGAATTAATCTGTCTTTAGGCACTTTTGAGAAAGTGGTTTAGTCTGTCCTGAGAGAGGAGTCCAAGACAGGTGGGATAAATGAGCAGCAAAAACTCCCGCTTCTATATGTTGGATAGAGAAGCCTTGAAAACTGCTGTAGTGGAAAGTATTTCATCAACAGATTATGTGAATGTAGTATTGCATTCCTCCTCCTGTAGAAAAGAACAAAATCACTTACTAAACACTTCTAGATTTTCTGCATTATTTCTAATTTTCCTCTAATAATGCCTAAGTACATTGTTTGTGATCCTCTCTGGTCATTACTTTTGGCCCTTGATTTTATATATGGATATATGAAAAATTACAATTATCTGTGATGTCTGGGAATTGTCTCTTTACTCCCTCCTACTCAGAACCAAGGATATTTTCTTAATTTTTCCCATTCAAATTAATTATTTCTTAAGGCAATACAAAGGAGACAAAATAGCCCCCACTACTAAGGATGTACAACGTAATATATACTTTTTGAAGAGATATATATATATATAAAACTTGTCCAATTAACTGTCCTTTATTAAATGTCTTCACTTTCATTTAAGCATCAAGTTTATTTTTAGAAAGAAGTGTGCTGTTTCAAGTTTTTTACTGTTGGAAATCATTGCTTACGAAAATGGGTTATGAATCACATTATAAAGATTAAGTTTATGTTAAAGATGTTAATCCATAACAGTTTAAGGGTCTTGAATTTAAAGTAAACTATTGCACTTATAATAACCTATGAAATGACATTAATTTCATATATGTTATCTTTTTCCCCACTATCATGATGATACAATGGAATAGTTAGTTGTGACTATTTTAAAAAGCTAGATTTGCATCAAACTAAATCTGAGGAATTTTTGCACTGTATGTGTAGCTGCTTTTAAAATTTTCATTATGCAACTTTTTCCTTAAAGAATTCAAAAGTGTTTTACAAGCAAACAAACATTCCAGCTGCACATCAGTATCAGTTTATTCAATAAAGGAACACAGATAGCACTGAGGTATGAACAGGTCAGTTAGTTTAGGCAAGAGGTGGATTTCAGGTGGGATTTAATTAGGGGTTGGAATTTGACCAGTTAAATGTTACTCTTCCATAAACCAATGGAGAAAATGCAATGGCAATAAATATTCTGCATTTGGTTTTGCTTAGTTTTCCTTTGATATGAAGAATATGATTTATTATTAAAGCCTGCTTTACCCTACACTAGGACAACCAGAGTGAAGTGACGCATCAGTAGAGATGCTGTTAGAGTTCTTTTAAAGATTTTGTGATAACTTTTTCCATTCTCTGCAAGTTCTTTCATTATTCTAGAAATCTTTTCCAGTGTACACTCAGTTAAATGTAAGTTTTTAATGTAATGATTTCAAGACGAGAAAATTTTCTACAAGTAACCCTTTTTATTTTACAAAAAAAAATTCAGCCAGTTTTTTAAGTCCAGCACTTCCTCCAGTCATTGTGAGTCCGCTGTCTGAGTTTTGATCTATGCTAGTTTTGATGGCAGTCTATCTTATCAGTTTGAAGTGCTATGTAATAGAAAATTCTTTAGCATTTTACTCTTAAGTTTGCCTAGAGATCTGAAATTCTCTAACTCTCTTTTACCTGAAGTGGTGCTTCTGAATTGTGATGAGAGCAGAAATTATTTCCTTATTGCTCCAGAATTTGTCAGACATCTGTGGGAAAAAAATTTTCTTTTTTTCTTTCTCCAAGAGCCAAAATGAAATTTGTTTCCCTTTTTAGTTCTTACTTCTCTTGCCCCTGTCTTCTAAATCTTAATACATGTTAGAAAGTCTGCTTTACCAGGCCCAGTCTGTGATACTAAAATCAATCCATACTTCATAAGAATCCCTCAACAATTCACAGGTGACCTGTCAGCTATATAGTCATTATCTTGCTTGGCTTCTTTAATGCACAGTGTAGTTGATGCAGTAGTGCCATCACCACTGAGGCCAAATCAGGGCCATGGCCACAGCTTGTCTTGCTGGAGGCAGTGCCTGCACTGGATTCAGCAGAAGGAACAGTTCCCTCCACAACCATCTAGTTGGACCAAAGTGGAGCCGTTGGAGAAGACTTTCTTTCCTGCTGAGCTTTTAGGGGAAGCCTCAGATCACATCCTCTAGGTCTTGTACTTTTGTCTATTGGATTGGAAAGCCCCTTATCATCCAATTGTTTCTTGCTCAATGAGCACGACTTGCAGACTCTTCCCTAACTTTATCACCTACCTAATACATGGGTTGAGCTCCTTTGAGTCTTTGTATGTCCCCCAGTCCTTTAGCCAGTGTTGTGGACCCTCTTTGAGTTGTCTCCAATATGTTGAGATCATTCTTGAATGGTAAAAACAAGAACTGCACTATTCTAGAAGCTGTTGAAGCAATGCAGCTACAGAAACTCTTAGCCAACTCAATTGCTTGCCTTCTCAGGTTGGTGTCTTACATACAGAATTCCACCACTTAGCTCCACCCTCCTGATAAGAGGCAGAGAATAATCAATGAGATTATCAGTCATCTTTGAGATCCTTATCAAAGGCCCACAAAAATGAGACGTTCGTTCCCCAGCCGTGCAAAAGGCATGTTGACCCACACACCCAATGCCAGCTCGCAGTTCGGTGAGATTCAGATGCTTACTGGCTCCCCACCAGCTCCTGGGAGGGACTTGTGGGTGGATGGGAGCAGACACACACTTCAGCCACATGCTTGAAGCAAACAACTAGAAAACAGCCACCTTGAGGTGTTTTACAGCATGTACCTGCTGTACAATTTAAATATACCCAGAGAGACATTTGGACTCTGTTTAGCAGCCCAAAACTGTAGCCATATGGCTCCCAGAGAGAATATAGCTAGAAATACAGATTATAAACAGTCTCTTCACCTTCCAATATGAGATCTCTCAAAACTAGGCATGAAGGGCAGGCAAAATGTAACTAAGTTTAATAAAAATAATACAGTTCTGCTTCTTTATAGCACCAGGCAGAGATCATTCAATGAACAATTCTTATATCAAGTCCTCTTTTCTGGAAACTGATTGCTACAAGAGCTAATACAAAGTGGGACAGAGGCAGAGTAATAGCGCAGAAAGGTTTAAGAGTATGTTTGAATAGTATGATAAGCACTTGCAAGATTTCCGTTGGGTCTGGTTTACAGTATCAGCATGTGACGTTCTGGCAGCACATTGAGCTCCTGAGCCACAGGACCGACAGTCTC
Organism: Falco punctatus; assembly: GCF_963210335.1. Lineage (NCBI taxonomy): Eukaryota > Metazoa > Chordata > Aves > Falconiformes > Falconidae > Falco > Falco punctatus. The sequence goes on from NC_137580.1 coordinate 31,669,396, forward strand.
CTACTTTATCCCCATCCCTCTGTTTTTTGAGCTGGGTTCTGTTATTTTTAGCTTGAAGTGGAAAAAGGAAGTTATTCAGATCTTTCATCTGAAATTCACTAACTCTACATAAAAGAGTAGACTTCCCGGTTCATATATGGAGCAGGTCATATTCCTCTTTCACTATGACTGTGAGATCCATGATATAACCTCTACAAACCCCCTGCAGAGTAATTTAGACAGATTTTAGAGAAGTTGTTTACTTTTGCTAAATGTAAAAGGGCAGGGACTTGCTTTTAAAGACTGAAATTTTGCTTTAAAAGTGTCTTAGTAAGAGAAGGAAAATGAGTCAGTAACATGTGGAACATATATTATGTGTGAAACATCTTACCCACGCAAAGGGAGAGAGGATACAGAGAGGAGGTTTGCCTGCACTTTTGACATCAGGAAGCTCTTTTCTCCTTACCTTGCAGGACAGCATATTTCTTTGTTCATACACAAAAACAGTCATTGTGTGTATCCAATCTTCTAAATGAGCAGGCTACTCAATGACATCCTTCCATCTAGTGTGACTACTGTGAGTGGCATTGCCAGTATGATCTACCAATAGAAACTTTTTAAGTGGTCAAGGGAGAATCATCTGAGTTTCAGGATAGGTCTTAATATAGGGTGCCTCCCGTCTCACATCCTGCTGTGGTGGCAGCAGAAAAAGGAAGTGGCTTGAAAGCTTCTGACCCAGCCAGCTTTCCACTGCATTTGAGCCCTTCTGTAACTTGCAGAGCCCCAGCATCAGCTCTGTGATAACAGTCTCTCCCACTTCTCACCATGCCTCTGGACTACTGCATTCTCCAAACATGGATGTGACTAATAGGAGGGAAACAAGGTAAAAGCAGGACTGTGGATAAAATCATGAAATCACATTGCCAGCTGGCATTGCTCAGGTTCAAAATTCACAAAGTTGTCAGAGAGATCTGAGATACTAGACAGGTCTAGTACTCTTTACAAGAGCACCCACGTCTTGTTTGTCTTCTAACATTTTCCCCTTTATGTGTGTGCAAGGCAGGAGGAGGCTATTACTGCTGTCGTTTTACACCCAAATAACTGAGACCCAATGGTTATAACTTAGGCTGCCCAGTGCAGGGACACTTCAATCTACCCAACGTAATCATGTAGTAGCAAAGCAGGCACTAGGAAAACAACAGCCATGCTTGCTTGGCTACTCAGCCCTGCAGGAAAGCAACCTGTGCCTTGCTAATCAGATTGTCCTGCTTCCGGAAACCAGGATTGCTTATTCAGGGACTATCTTTTAGTATCTGAAACTTGGCTTTAGAAATTATCTCGATATGAAAAGTTTCAGAGTTGGCTTGGTCATCATTGCATGGAAAGGTACCCAAAGGAAAAGAATGGATCATCCTAAAAGTACTGAAGACTTCCAGAGGGCAGAGTAAGCAACTGTACCCACATCTGTTTGCCAAACTAACCCCAAACTGATAAAACGTGTGCTGTTCTGTCAATGGCTATGGAGACTCTCACTCACATGAAAAAGCTTTGACTTGGGCTCCTGAGTATGTCAATGGTTCCACTGAAGTTATACTGCTGTTTTCATAAGCAATTTATTTTCTGCGAATACCTTGGAAAAATTCTTAGAAGAGACTTAAATGAAGACAGTTTTGTAACTTGGCAAGCTCACTTAAAAATTCATTAGGGCTCATTTTCTGTTTTCCTTTGCAGAGTTCTGGTGCCTGTCGTCAATAGTCAAGGGAAGAGATGGGGGTTGTTTTGTTTTACTCTGATTCTACAGAGGAAAATCCTATTGGCTTCAGTGTTTTGCCATAAAATTTACTGAATTTCCCGTAGGAAGCCACAACTTTAAAATATTCTGTGCTGATGCGTTTTTAAGTCTGCCTGGATGTAAAATGTTTACATGAATTAACTTCACCTTTTGAGTACCTGAGACAGCAAAATTTCCTAATTAGAAAAGTTACATTCTGTGTTAGTCTTTCCTACCCATTGTGATTTAGTCCATATGATCAATCTATTTTCCTTATGTCATGGATTGCAGAGATCATGCAACCGTGGTGATTTAACATAGTGCCATGCTGTGTTTGTACAGAAACACTGCACAAGGGAGATTCCAAAGGGATTTTAGCAACCCCCAGCTAACACAGGAATTTGAATAACATTACTTGGCCATAGGCAAAAGAATTTCCTTTTGGCTGTTTTTCTCTCCAAAGAAAACACAAAAAGTGGAAGTTAAATAGTACTGTTATTAGAGCTTTGTTGCAACCAGAGAAAAAGTATTCACAACAGCATGCAGCTGAGAGACAGTTCCTCTGCTGGACCTTCATTTGCTCAGCCTCTTTCCTGGATTGAGGTCTTCATGGAGCTGCTCCCTCCCTTGGACCATGCCTGCACATCCCACTTCCTTTTCTTAGAATCCTCTGTATCATCGGGAATTTTGGAGGGCAGAGAGCAAGCAATGAAGTCAGTGTTGAGATTTTTCTATTTTAAGTGTTAAGTTACTAAGGAGATGCTTGGAAATATTAAGGTTTGCTCTGTGTGAAGTTCTAATGGAAATAAAAAGATGAAGACTGAACAATCCTGTCAAAAAACACACAAGCGAAAAAAGCCACCAAAAACTTCCCCTTGGCTGCAACCTGAATGCTGTTGGAAGCACCAGAACATAGCAGGTCTGTTTCATGCAGTCAGTAGAGCCAGGGAAAAATGTTAATATTTTCATAGAAAACATTTCAAAATAATCTCCCTTCTGCAACAGTTTTTGGGTTCTCATTTTTTTTCTGGTTTTCTCCCTTGCTTTCCTCCCATTTCACCTATACTGGTGAAAGAGAGCAGAAAGGTGGTAAGTGATCTAGCTAGTTAGATATGTAGGTAGGTATCTTGCAGTGTCAGGGCACTAAATATGCCTTGAGGTAATCAGGCCTGTTGAATTGAAATTCAGTTTTCAGTTCTTTCCTCCCATACACTCAGCACGTGTCAGACTTGGGCTGCAGTTCCAGTGAGTGGCATGCCGTGCTGAAGGCATTTATGCAGTCGTGCAGGAGGTAGCTAATGGCACAGTGTGACACTGTTTGCTGTCCAGCCAAGAGAATGTGTATTCCTGCTCCACTGTGAACACAAGACAGAATTGTCTCTAAACAGTCCATTCATTCTTTGACTGCCATGTATCAGCTGTATGTGTTGACTTGTGACTTAGTCTTGTTTCCATTTACTTCTCCTTTATGCTGTGCATGGACAAAGCAGCAGCAGATCCTCGAACAGTTCCCAGTTTTCATTAATGGTTCTTACGTTAAGTTTCTGTTCCTAAGTAACTATGCCTAAAACTGCTTTAGGCTTTAGAGAACTGGCTTACTCTTTTCCTTTAATTTTTGGATGTCATACTCTGATCGCATAAGGTAACAAGATCATAAAGCACTCATCTTCCTCTGTTAGACTGAGCTCCTATTTTAAGTCATTCTCCCCCTGGGTGCAAGGCTTTCTGTATTAAAGGTTGGTTCTTATTTTTAGACTCTTTAGAGACTGAAAATTGAAGGCACCCAAGATTTTTTTTCTTCTTCTCAATACTACCAAATAGATGTCCCAGGCAGCTGCATAAAATGACCAGGTGCTCTGTAAAAGGTAGCCACTGGTTCCTCTTTCAGAATTTTACAGATGTGAGCCACATGCGTAGCTAAAAGGCTTGGTGCTCCCCAGACCGCTTTGGCACTAGCGGACAAGGCTGTGCCTGCTGCAACCTGCAGCACCTCCTCACCCCACTCCACCTGCCCAGACCATGCTGCTGCCACAGATGCTCACATTCTGGTCATGAGACCCACCTCATGGCATTGCAGCCATACTAAGTATATTTTACTACTGGTACACATGGTAGCACTCAGTAGAGAAAAAAAGCAGGTTTTTGAAATGTGATTTAATATGAGTAACTGAACTGGAGAACGATGCACAGAAGCAGAGCTGGAAGGGATGCCAGCATATCTCGGAGAACACAGGCATGACTTAGGATCACAGGAACTCGAATGCTCGAAGTTCTAGCACGTAAAACTAAATATGAAAGGACCACTGGCTTTTCCTTCCATCTCTGTATTTTATCTTTCTTTTGGCCATTTGTTATGGTAGCTTCTCCATCGGCTACATGGAACATCAGATAAATTAAAAAACATGCAACTTGAAAAATACTAGTTTTCTGCCTTTTGGAGTGAAATGTCGTTTGTAACAGGGTAGTCCCTTGCACCACGAAGAAGTAATATGCACCAGAGGGTGACTGTTTCTATTTGAGAGTTGATTGTGTTACTGAGGCAAACAGTGTAATACAGACCAGCATTGAACTTTGAAGAATTTGAGAAAACTTTGAAAAAAATAATCTCTTAACAGAAAACTTTCTAGTCTATGTTTGGACTACCATTTAAATGGCTAATAAAAATCTGGCCATAAGCCCACTTCCCTCCTTCTCCCTCCCCCCCTTCTCCTAGTGCTGCAATTTACAGAAGCAAAAAGAGGAAATCTGATGATGACATTTTTCCAACTGTAGAACAATTTTTGCTTAGCGGCCCATGCAGTGTTCTTTGCATAATGTTCTCATGTCTTACTCCCTTTGTACAGGACAGTAGCAAGAAAAGGTTGCTGCAAGACTTGGTGTGCCTGTGCTAGCTTTCCTTCAGAGAGCAAGGCCAACGTGAAGGCTGAGGACCTAACTGCGTGGCTGTTAGCCAGGGTTCCAAGTTGCCCAGGCTGAACCCCGTGCTACTGCATGATCACTTTTGTGAATACCAGGTACACTGCCTAGGGCATAGCTAGCAGCTTATAGCTGACACTGTTGAGACTACTGTCTGAATATATCCTTAAGTTATTTCTGTTAATTATGAATTTTTAAGGAGACAGCACATAGCACAATGACATTTCCACAGAGATTTCCATCAGATGCTTTCAAGATATTTTGCCAAGGCATGTTTGTGAGAGGAATACACCTTTAGAAACTGGCAATTCACTGTCCCTGAAGCCCTAGGACTGCTGGTGTATCAGTGTTCGGTGGCCCTTTCTGATAGCAGACAATATCAGATTTTTTAGAAGACAAAAATATCCTTGTAAAATAGTAGTTTATTTATTTTTAAAGGAAACTAATAGTCGCTAAGTCACTGGACCAAAACCACTAATCCAAAACTAACAAAATAAGTTGCATGGACACACCAATGCCAAAACAACAAAAGTCTCCCTCTGTCTGTCATATAGAAGAGTTTATAAAGTCAGGAAAGATTATAAACAAAAAGGCTTAAGAGGTTCAGAGAAAAATGGTTGCTGAATGAAGTGCTGGGTGAGATGACATCTGAGAAATGACAGGAATGGCCCAAAACTGATGAGCAGGTGATTTGGCTTACTTGGCAAGCAACAAAATGATAATCCTTATTTCCTTATTGCCCTTTTGTGTCCATCATTTGATGTCAAAAGGGCTAAAAGGAGTGAGATTTACATTCATGGCACAAAATGCCCACTGTCTGCTGGGACCTGAGGGTTCTTTATGGCATTGTTGGACCTTAATTCTCCTAATGCTGAGATGATGTGGGCAGACAGTTGATGGGAAGGATCCAAAAGATAACTCCATTTGTACTAGCTTCTGTTAACTTCTGAATGATATCCAGCATACGAGGCTCAGGTTCCTGTTCCCAGCCTCTCCCTGCTATCTGCTTTTCCTTCTCCAGTTCAGTTAATCTTTCTCTATTCTTGCCATCTGTTTAGTTAGTCTGTCCTAAACTGTTTCCTTTGCAACACTGCTGCAATCCTGCAACCAGCAAGATACCAAGAGCGCTGCCTTTGACAGCCCAACAACTAGTGTAAATTTGCCAGGTCTCAGAGTGGCTGATAAGGCTTTCTGCTACTTTTTTTTTTTTCTTTAGCAGCAAGCTTGGAAGGAATAGAATGAGAAAAGGACTCTTGTGCTGTTTTGCTGTCCTGTTCTCCCTCTCCTCTTAAGTTTGGGGTGGTTTTTTTTTGGTCATGTGTTGTCCTGAAGAAACTAGGAGTCAGTTTTAATTAAGTATAACAGAATCACCTTTTCTTTGTTCTACCAAATGAACAGTTAACACCATAAAAGATTCAGAACAAGTGAGCAGAGGAATCATGACAAGAACTTGCTAAATGGAAAGGTAAAAAGAAGGAGGGTTAACTTCCTTTCCTTCTTTGCCCACATCTCTAAAAATGTCCAAGTGATTAACAGTGACTGTCAGCACGCCATAAAAGATCATGTTAACACCTGTGAATCTCTATTCCCAACTGTTTAATTGAAGAGAACTCAGAGCAAATGTGCCTCCTCTGCTTCTGCATTCTTTATTGACTGCCTGTTTGTGCCATGGCTGTAATCAGTGCATGTGGCACAATGCACGCTCCAGCCTTAGTATCTTATTTAGAAAGGCAGTTAAATTCTCTGGCACCTGTGTAAGAAAATTTCCCAGCTTCTGATTGCCCATGATGAAGGGGACAGAACCTCTCAGCCACTAACTTCTTCTTAATCATTTTATGGCAATGGAAATTTGGCATTTATACCTGTTTCAAATATGTTCCCTTGAGTCTTTTTCTTTTTAGAGAATCCTACTTTTTACTTCCTTTTTCAATGAGTTCAGCTAATGACAAAGCATAGCCAGGAAGGGTGACTGGAAAATTGGAATTCTGTTTCATTAAACTGCATCTAGTTTCAAAATTCATTTCTGTATGCATGTGAATACAATCCACAACCTTTCCACTGGTAACAAAGCACAACTCTGTGACAAAGCCCCCAGAGAAGGTTCATAGTGGCTGCACTCCCCAGGAAAGGATGAGAGCCCTCTGGAGAGCTTTCACCAGCCAGACTGGGGTTGGAAAGTTGATTTTCCACACCTGGGAAAAAGCCAAGGCTTTCTCTTACTGTATTCTCTCCTTCCCTCCATGTATCATCTGGAGAAGCTATTTTGCCAAATTTTGTTGAACTGACATTTCAGTGTTTGAATACTGCAACAAAATGACATTTTTCTGACAAAAAAAGATTTGTCAGAAGACTCTTCATGTTTTATAGCTGAGTGCCCAAATAACGTTCTCTGTACAATTCATTATTGTATAATCTTTTTTGAGAAGCAGCCCTCTAATTTTTTCTCTCATCAGTTGTGCTGAAAACAGTCTTGACACTTAAGAATCAGGTCTTTTATCCCACAACCTTGACAACACAGCTGTAGAAAAATAAATTGACAGCACAACATTTAAGAAAACTGAACTGTAAAACAAACCCAACTCATAAACGTGAATTAGACTCACTTCTTTCTAAACTCTTGTGTTTCTTGTGTTCTTGTGAATTAGACTCACTTCTTTCTAAACTCTTGTGTTACAAGTATTACTTGTAAGGTTTCATATGCGTTACTTAGCATGGAAAAAAAATATTGCAAACAACTAAGCTATAGGTGAAACTTGGGCCAGAGACAATAAAATGTGTTCTTATTGTAGTTGAACTGGCAGAGTAGCCCGTTCACCTCTGAAAGCTGGAAATGTTCCCTCAAGTATACTGTGACATACTTTAACCAGCATAAAATGGAACTGCCACTGAAAATATAGATCTCACTCTTTATGCAGTTTATATTTCTCTTTCCCACCTTCATCTCTTGTCTATATGGTCCCTTCCTGCACAAACAACAGGATAGCTTTAGCTGAGCTTCTCCCTTGATCTTGTTCACCATGAGGTCCCCCAAGCATGTGTGACAGGAAAAAAGGATGGAGCAGAACTGGGAATGAATGAGCAGCTGGAGACAGACAGAAGAAGAGTTTTTATTCTAATGGCAATGCCAGGTTAAGGAGGATTATGGCATTTGCTGCTGCATGGTGGTTTCTCCCAATAAGGTCACCAGCAGCTGCAAATTGCCCTATAGAAGTAGAGTTACGTGGAGACCTGTTTTTTATGTGGATTTTCCCTCTGTGTTTTCAGTACAACAGAAAGGAAGCATATTTGGACCATCCTGAGAAAACCCATTTTCCAATGTAGCAGATGGCCATGAACTCTTTAATAGGTGCTTGGCATCCCCCAGGCCCAGGCTGTATTATATCAAAAGTAACCTTTCTGGCACCTACAATGGCAGTGTGTGACGTGCAGCCTAACACTGGATTTCACCCTTCCATCAGATTTTGGAAGATTCACATACCTATTATTTCTCCAGCTATTGGGAGTGGGAGTTACATGCTTAAATTCTTTAGCTGAAAAAATTCCAGACTATTTTATTGACTAAACAGTATTGTTCCTCTAAAAAAAACACATACAAGATATAAATGCAGATGAACTGTTAAGTAATTTCCAATAGTTTTAAATACTTACATTCATACCATGCTTGTACACTTTTTTTCGTTGGAATACATTTTGCACTCATTAGCAAAGATGCTATTCCATTTAAGTCAGTTGGGGCTTCTCTGGTATATTTTAGAACAGAACTGGAGCCAAGATATGTATCTTACTCAGTTCATTAGACTCTCCAGTGCTGTAGATTAAATAAGCAAGTATGTCACTAAATCTGTTCAGCATTAAAATGATACAAAATGTATTTTTCTTCTTCCAGCTAAATACTTTTCTTCAAATCTGAACCAGATGGAAACACAGTGAGTTATCTGCGATGAGCTCATCTGGTCTTCTGAGTGGAATGTCCGACATTTGGTCACACATCTTGAGATGTGAGTTAGGGTCTGAATGGGGAAACTTTTATCATCTTATGTTTACTCTTGTGAATAGGCTCATTAGCTTCAATGGACAACAAGTAAAATAAATGACACGCACACACAGAGCAAGACCATGCAGGATATGTTTCTGTATAAATTCTCTCAAATGTACTTCACCTTCCCAAAGACAATTGACCCACAAAAGTCCAGCAAACACGGTAACTGGAAACTCAGCATCAAAATTAGTTAAGAAATCTGGAGCAGTTCTTTTATTCTGTCTTCCATTAAACCTGCTTTTGTTATGTTTATTTGGCAGACTAATATTTCTGTGGGCACACTGACTTGTAAGTCTTTTATGAAACCAAGCATACTGTTGTCATTTGACTAATTTAAAAAAAAAACAAACCAGGCATCAAAATTATTTCTTTTTATAGTTATGGAAAAATTGTGAGGGGAGTTTACAAATCTAAACTGGCAGGTATTAAATCCCCTTGTTTACAAGATTAAAAACAAAGAGTTCCAATGAGAACTTGCTCCCACATGGCAATGCTACGTTTCAGCTGTAGGGTCATCTTCTGTTGTCAGGTACACTGAATGCTGCAGTGAAACTGCTCTTATGTGAAGAAGTACCTGTCCTTTATTAGCACAATCAAGCTAATCTTGCCTCACTGAATTCAGGGGAGCTTTGCCATTGCCTTCACTAAGGCTAGAATTTTACCTTTGCTCAAGAGTTGGAATATGAAATGGACTGAGCTCCCACATCTTCGGAAAAGTAAATGAGACCTGAAAGTGCTTAGTGCCTTGTCTACATTATGCACATCCAGTTTTTAGGCAGTCTGGTGATCGCTGCTTAAGGCTAATTTACCAGGCTTCCTGATAAGATAAATTAGCATAGGTGGATCTCCTTTCCGTGAGAATTAAGCTGCTTCTAATAGTTAGACTGAACAGGTTTGGTTCTTTACACTGCATTGATCTGGGGCCAGCATACTTTTAATGTGTAACTTCCCTCACTCCCATGAGCAAGCTGGAAGAGTCTGTTCTGTGGCAATGAAGAACAGAAAACCTGTATATTTGAGAGAGCTTTAGCACCCATCTGCCTGAAAGTTTCTCCAAACAACTATAGGTTTTTGTCATTGGGGCTTTTTTTTTTTTGTTTTCTTGTTTTAGGTTATTTTTAAACACCACTTCTTGCAGTCCTAGAATCAGGACTCACTCAGGACATCACAGAACATCAAACATCAGAGAAATTCAAACAAAAAGACTTCTATCAGAATGGCCCGACTTTATTCCTCCTATAACTCCACTGCAGTTCAGTAAGTATTTGTTATTTCCCTCTTTTGGAAGGAAGACAGTGAAAACAGCTATCTTTAAACAAAATTCAGGCTCATAAGACAGCTTTCTATCCTGAAGAATTCAGAGCTTTTGCAGTTTGTTTTTTTAATCAAAATCAGAGACACAAGATCTGATTTGTATTGGCTAAATTCCAATTTATTCTTCTTGCCTAATGTTTCCTCCTGGCTGGCCCTGCATCTTCAGCTGTGTGTAGCCAAGAGGAATCACCAGGCATAGAGACGTTAGTGGAATTTAAACTGACTGCATCTGGGCCTTGGTGCCTTCATTTTGTGACTTTCTTATTTGATATCCCTGAAATGTTTGACAGAGGCTTAAGAGCCCGTGGACCAAGATCTAGATTATTACTTGAACAGCAAAAGATGAGACAGAGTATTCTGAAACATAAATGAATTTGCACATGAACTCAAAGCTGAATTAATCCAGCAGAAATGTCTCTGTAGAACTTAATGGACACCAGAAAGAATGAAAAATAGTGGGATTCAAAAAATAAAATAAAATCATACTTACTGGAGCTGTGGACATTCTCAGGATAATTAGTTACATATGTTTTGGTTGTGCCCTAGGGTAAAATAAGTTCTGGGATGAGGTAATAAATAAATTAAATGTGGTTTTGGAAATAGTTATCCCTAACTATCCAAAATGTCCATTGCTAGAAGAATTTGGATGCAGCCGACTTTGGAAATCTGAAAGGACCACAGAAACAATTTTTATAAGAGCAACAATACTGCAAAGAAGACACCACAAAAACTGAAGTCAGCACAATCTTGAATGCTGCTGATTGATGCACCGAGTTAATCTAATTGATACATTTTGGAAAGATTTGTTTGAATAAGCTAGGTAATTTGGAAGTGAGGTATATAATAATGTACCCCCACATAAAGTCATCAATTATCATAGCACCAACTGAAATACTAGCTGCATCTTTTGTTCACATGGATGAATTCTATAAATACTGAATTGCTTTCCACTGCCAACACCCCCCCCCCTTTTTTTTTTCTTTTTCATTTTTTAGAGTGGAAAATGTAAATACAGCTTAGCTTCACTTATCATGTCATATGTTCACTTACTGCTGTTATTCAGCCTTGCTTGCAGTACCTCTAGAGCAAACATTTTTAACTATTATGGGTCAGATCCAGATTAGATTCTGTCCTGCCCCTGTGATGAAATGTAGAACCTGCTTGGCCCAGCCACTCTAAAAAGACAGATTTTAAATCCTTGACTAATCACTAGGCTTGTACTTAGTGCTAATTTCCATTTTCAGTGGAAAAAGAGAAATTTCAAGGATTTCACAACAATCTGGGGCTTTATTTGGTCTTGTAGGGGCAGGGAGCTATCAGTGAATTTACCCAAGTCTCCTGAGGTTTTGGTTAATTGTGTAATTTCCTTCTTATATGGCTGATTAGCCTCACAAGTTGTTCATCAAATTTTCCAGAGGACTTCATAGAGTTCTCACCATTTTAGTTGTATTCTTGGGCTGGACAAAAAATATTAATAGTTAATCTACAGGATCAAGCTCATTTCTACGTGTCTTTGCTATAAAGTCAGCTATTTAGTTGTTTGACTCCATTTTAGCTCTTCTCATTCCTCCTCCGTTAGATGTAGGACAGTTCCGGACTGGCAACTCCATAAGAAGAGCCTCCAAAAAAAAAGGATTCTCTCAGTGGGAAATGGGAACCAGCAAGTCCTGAATCTGGTGTATGTTCCCAGTGCCTCTTTAGCAGTTTATTAAACAAATGTACAAATCAAGGTGAGGCCATCTTACCACTCCCTGCCCCTTCGTGCCAGTTGAAGCCTTGGCCCAGTCAGAGATAACGGAAAATTCAGATTACTCCAACACCCAGAGGATTGTACTTAAAGACTAGACTTTAGTCTCTTCTTAGTCAGGAGTTCCCTAGTCTTTGAATCAGTGAATTTTAGCTAAAAGATCAAAACAATAATTAACTTCCAATTCTGCCTTGCTGTTCTTCCACTTATTCCATTTGGAATAAAAGTGTAGAAGTTTTTAATTTCTCTTTTTAACTTCGAACAAAATACAGGGATGCTAACATTTTACACCTTTAAACTATTGTCAAGTCCTAAGGAGTAAAAGGAGAACCCAGAAATCCCCTGAAAAAAAAATTAAAGTTTTGGAATGTTATAAACTGGTTTTTCTCATCCTGAAAAATTCAAAACAACTACAAGACTGAAAAAAAAATAATAATGGTTTAAATCATTGTCTTAAAGGAATGATTTCCAGAACCTTACAGCTAGTCCTATCAAGGACATAGATCTTCAGATTGCCACTGCCTTATCTCCTACATCTGAATGTTCCTTCTTTCCCCATTATGCTGCTCTTGAAGACACAGCCATGCATCTTGTTCTTAGAAATCCACGAGTAAAATTATGCATGGCCACCAATTGCCCATCACAAGAAGTCATAGGACAACATCAGTTCCATTTTCACCATTTGGCATATATTTACTTTTTAAAAAGAAAATTCAAAAAGCGCTAAATCTACCAAGTTTTCCATACCTGATAAATACCTGAAAATAGTGCAAGTTCATCACTGGCCAGCAATGGATCTAGTGTTTTAGTCTACCTTATGCCTTAGGTGACTATTAGCAGAAGAATTTTTCAGATGGACAATGGCCAGGTCTTCAGTCCTCTGCCTTTAATACAGTCACTTGCTTTAGGGAGGAAGCTTTGAACATCTACCTTATGAAGTCAGCAAAAATTTAGCCTCATTTCAGCATCTGTATATACCTATACAAGGCCACTAACAGAATCTAGCTGAAGTATTTTGCTCCAGAGTCAGGTCCTCTCTCATCTGGGTAACTCACATGAAAGCTGGAACCTCTCTTCTTTATAAGTAAACAGAGATGTCTAAGAAATGAAGTATCCAAGCAGCATAAAAAATCAAGTATTTAACCGAAATCTTGAAAGCAAGTAACTACAGGCAAAAGATATCATGGAAATTCTCAACACAAATACACAGCCATCAAAATAACAAAAGAAGAGATTATTATTGCTCTACAAGACTAGCAGAGGTAGACAAAAGACCTGTGTTTCAAATAAGGAGTTTAATCAGTCTTTGCTTGGCTACTTACCTCATCTGAAAACTGTTTCAGCTGTGGTAAGCTTTTACTTCAGACTGACTAACTACCCACAGCTTCTCCCCTCTTCTTGTCATGAGATCAAACACTACAATTTTACTTTGCATTATTTACCAAGGTTAGTCAAACCTCATGAACACACATACACAAAAGAACATATTGCTGATGCTAATTAGCAACAACTGATAGGAACACCCTCACAGATTAAGAACCCAGTGTTGAATCTTTTCTTAAAACAGGTTTTTCTAGAACTTCCTTTAGAATACAGGTTACAGCTGGAAAATATTGTTCACTTTATTAAAATTATTATTACTATTACCAGAGCTTCCAATGCAAATCTGATAGTTTGCAAGTTCTAGTTTCGTTTCCCTGGTGCCTGTGTAGCAAACACTTTATTAATCAGCTTTCTAGAAAAGCTTGGAAGGAACAGGGACTCCCCCAGCACTGCCTCTGAGCAACAGCATAACATAGAAAAGTTGTTCCAAGACTCAAATTCTTTCTCCAACCTTGCTTACTGGACACCCATGCAATCATGCTGTTAATCCTTTAAGTACTGACTATTATTTGCTTATTTGGTATTTGTTCCATGCACCTCCTAATTACTTCTCTTGCAATGTCTCTTTGCTGACAGACTCACTTTTCAAGCTCCCTAAGCCTCTGATCGTTTCTCCTTTTTTCACTGGTCCCCTATTCCTATATATTCAAGTACCCACGGTAAGAATTCTGCAAGCAGGTAACTAATGAATCAAAGAGGAAGAAACTGCCCACTTAAGGTCATTCCAATTGAATGCCTCACTGCTGAGTTCCTCAGCTTTTTCTTCTAGATGTGAAATTGTTTGGGGTGATTAATGGATTTTTAAAATCAATATGAATATTCACTTTGAGCGTGAAAGCTAATACAGGATGCTTGTGCAAGCACCTTAAACCTAATTTACGTGGACCATCATCTTACTGGGGAGAATATGAGGTGTTTATTAACACAGCCAGAAATTCTGAATAAAAAGCTGTGTTCATTTTCTGTTAGGAAGGTTCCCTCCAGAAGATCTTCTGATGCATTTGTCCAGAATCAGGCTTACAGTAATACTCATACCTAAATCCACATCCCACTAAATACCCTCAAAATGACCTTTATCTGAAAGTAGTATTAAGAAAATTCATCATATTCGAAGGAGAACAAGGACTGCGCCTACCTCAGAAGGCTGCAGGTCAGTGGGGGATCAGAAATACTGCTGGTTGACTCTCCTGTTCCTGTGCTCTTCCCAGGCTGCCTGAAGTTGATCACTGTTCCTAGTGGATTTTCCTCCAAAGGTAATGGGCCTTAGCCAGTCCCTGAGAAAGCTGAATACCCTCTGCCCGTGACCTCCCAGCAAAGTACGTAAGCAAAAGAAAAACTGGGGAGAAAACAAACAATGATGGGGGGCAACAAATGAAAGAAGGGGAGAGACTTTACGGTCATAGGTTAGAAATGAAAAAACAGTATTTGGAGATGGAAGGAGACAACAGAGGACCCTTCCAAGGGTCCCTGAAACCAACGAAGGAGCTGGTGGATGTTCTGCAGCAGTGCTCTGCCCGAAGACATGACAGATGAGAGAATGAAAATAGACTCAGGTCCCTGGCATCCCCATCAGGTATCCCCTCCTGAGGCTGTGACAGAGCAGCTGAAGCACAGCAGAGGAAGCTGATGGTGAGGTATCCTACAACCTGGTGGTCTTGGGTTGAGGCATATAAATCAAAAGGCAGGGTGAAAACTGAAAACAAAACATGATTAAGAGGTTTTGGAGGAGCCTTAAGAGGGACTGCCATGTGGTAAACTCAATACACCTGTACACTGTGGTCTTCCAGTTGCCACAGAAAGGACATGTGTCAAGGGACCCACACAAGCTGCGAAGTAGCCCATGTCATTATTATAGAAGCACTTCCACATAATATCAGATAGATGCTAAAGCTAAAAAAGTTGTGTGAGCAACTATATTTTCTCAACTGAATTTACACAATTTGTCCAAAGCCACTGAAAAATCACCTTTAATAGCAGTCACCATCTATGATCAATCAGGATATTTCTGAAACATATTCAAGGGTGTTTCAGAAATATGAGGTATTGTGGGTAGAGGTAATCTGGACTCTGTGCATAAGTGAACAGTCACAAAACACATTAACCATAGTCGGTGACTAGCGTTAGGTTAGAGTTAAGCAGTTTTCTACAGGATTGCACTTTACAGTGGTAGGAGGGAAGTAATCTTAATCACATAAGTAGAACAAGTACCATTCATTCACTTCTTGCCATAATAATATGTCAATATCTGTAGATCTTGCTCCAGAATTCTGTGTTCTGAGCAGCAGCAACTTGCAGTAGTGCAACTGGTAGAACTTAAGTAAACTAGGATTCATAACTACTAGATATGGGGCTATGCATTGTACCATTCATAATATATTAGAAGTTAATGATCATCTTGATTTTTTTTACAGTATTGAATGTAGGGCTTTAGCACAACTCTTTTTTGGCAGAGAGCTGCTGGTGTAGTTGCACCACCAGACTGGCATTCAAAAGATGTAGGCTTAGCCACATGTTTCCTGTGTGACTTTGTAGAAATTGCTTAATCTCTGTTTCTCAACTCCTCATCCATGAAACAGAATTATTTCCTTCTGCCACGGGAATGTTTATTAAAACACATGTATTAATGAGCAGGTACAATGGTGACACAAACTATAAAATGGCACTTAGGAAAATGTTAGTATTAATTGAACCTGACAGTGAAAGCTCTCTGTATTCATACCTGTAATTTATTCCTAACTTCATCCCACTCTACAGTTTCTGCAGGCCTTTGCTAATACTCCAGTGGTAAACTTTTTATGTTTCTGCTTAATTCCCTAGAGAACACTGCAAAAATAGTGTTTATCTAGATAGTATTCTATCAGGATAATGTTTTTGCTATTTCTTCCAACATGTTGTGGTTAAAATACATGAAACATATTCAAAGTAGAGGATCATCAAACACTATTTACAAGAGAAATGAAGTATCATAGGAGGAAATAATCCCACAAAAAATTATCTCCTTCAACAATCTTTGCCAGTGGTAAAAGTATCGTTGAAAATTTGTCCAATGTGAAATTCAGATATGTTAGAGATTAAACTGAAGGTCATTTGATAAGCAGAAAACAAGTAAATAGATTATAGCAATGGGACCTTTGATTATAACAATTAGATAGCAACTTGATTTAAAAATGCTTTGGTTACGCCTTGAATATATTGGATCAACTCTTTTCATGGTGGGTAAGGAAAATGGAGAGGCAGAGTGCAGGATGATGTAAGATTGCACAATTGCTCCACGTGGAGTGAATCTGCTCTAGCACTGAGGAACCGTTTGAGGAAGCTGGGAAAAGGAGAAGGGTGTGGCTGGTGAAACCATGTCTCTCAGAGCCATAACCACACGTTTAAAATAGTATTGAAAAAATATGCTCTGGACCATCTTTGTTGGTTTTGAGTGCAGTAAGCTTTCTACATAACTTTAAAACAAGCATGCATACAGAAGGAGAAATAGGAGCCATCAGTGGCATAAAGTTTGTCCTTAACTTCCACACTCCTCTCAGTTCTAGGCAAGAAGGACCTTCCAAAGCCAAGACTCCACGTAGTTATTGTCTAACAGATCCTCTCTAGTGATGCACAGAGACATAGAAAATGTCTATTATTGATTCCATAGAAAATGAAAGAACAGAAAAACAAGGGAAAATACTCATCCATAACAAAAAGAAACGTGTGGGCTTATGCATCATGAGTATAGGTAGGTCACAGTCAGCAGGAACATAGTATTCTGGTAAAATAAGTTTCCACTTTATTTTTATTGAAGAAAAATCTCAGGACAAGAGATTTTTCAGCACTAAAGAAATAAATCAAACCATGCAACTAAAAGCAGTAGCTTTTCTAAAGGTCTGCTTCTAACCAGTTATTTAAAGGGAGGGGAAGTAGACATGGAACTGCCACAATCACAGCTACCGTCTGAATCTGAGAAAATGCTTGAAGGGACAGTAGAATGACAGAATGAAAACAAAAGAGATCCTCAGAGTGATCCATCTCAAAATAGGTCAGAAGGCCCTTATGTCACTTAATTTCTAGCTCCTATTTCAAAACGGTTCAGAAGGCCCTTTCCAGAGGGCAGCAGTCCTGCATCTAACAGGCTGAGTCTGTTCTAAGTAGCCATGCAAGAAACTTCTTTTCTACTTCCGTATCTGCTGCTTTTTTTGTTTTGATTGACACTCAGAGGTGATACCAAGTCACGTACCCTGACATGACACTGGGATTTGAGGTTTTAATTGTATGGAGTCAGTGCAGTTTTTTGATCAGTTATTAAAATAAATGGAGTCCTGAACAAACAGGTACAAGACAGCACATCAAACAAGTGGAAAAAATATTTTCATGCTTTTCTCACTGTTGTAGATCTTTCTATATTGGATATGGTATTTACATCCTTAAAATTGCTAGGAGAGGGCCTGCCTGAGTCCTCTCACTGAGGTCTCACAGACTATCGCTCATCTAAATTCTGGACTGGACTCATCTGCCTTATGGCAGATATTTGCACTCTCCTAAATGCTGGCTCAGGGTCATATAAGCAGGTCATTCCCTGAAAAGCTGCTGTTTTTTCAATGTCTGTAAAGGAAAAATTAAAAGAGTCACAGAATGGTTGAAGTTGGAAGGGATCTCCAGAGGTTATCTGGGTCAACGCCCCTGCTCAAGCAGGGCCACCGAGGGCCAGTTGCCCAGAACCTTGTCCAGGTGGCTTTTGGACATCTCCAAGGATGGAGACTCCACCACCATTCTGGACAACCTCTTCCAGTGCTTGGTCACCCTCACCCAGTGCTTGGTCACCCTCACAGTGAAACATTGTGACATTCAGACATTCAGAGGGTTTGTCATTGTTCGTGCCTATTGCCTCTAGTGCTGTCAGTAGGTAGCACTGAAAAGCCTGGCTTCATCCTTCTTGCACTTTCCCTCCAGATATTTATATACATTGATGAGATCCCCCTGTAGCCTTCTTCAGGCTGAACAGTCCCAGCTCTCTCAGCCTTTCCTCATAGGAGGGATGCCCCTGTCCCTTCATCAAATTCACAGTCCTTCACTGGACTCTCTCCAGCAGAGGTTTTAAAATAAACCTTATAATCAGCCGAGCTGAGGAAGGACTGTTTATTTCTTACTTTCCAAGAAAGAAGCTTTGGCCAACACCAGCCTTGTCTAAGAAAGTGTCATAACTTTGTTCGTATAACATACAGCATTCTCTCAATCTCCTGCCTTCCGCTTTGCACACTCTGGGATCTTTTGTAGCGAAAAAATGAGCTAATTTCAGAGCTGAATGGACTATATTGTGATCAGATAAGCTTTTCTGAACTTTGAAATATTATGACAAACTTAATTTGGCTAGCTGACCTTGCTTTTATCTGAGGCGCTTGGCATCCCCTGCAGCAGCAGGAGTAGGTCCCAGTTTTGCCATCCTGTGCAGGGGTGGCTTGTGACGTGTGCCTGCTGCGCCATGCTGGGGCGCACACGTGGAGAGGCACCTTCCCACCCTGCCCTTCCCACCTGTGGCACCAACACCTGCGGCTCTGCAACTCACTGCCCAGGGCTCACAGGCACCATAAGGGTGCAGCTGTTTGAGATCGGCTCTGTTGTCAGACACCCACTCCCTTTCACCCCTGGGGAAAAGGTAGCAGGTCAGGTCCTGCCTCTTCCCCTGACTGTCCTGGGCCACATCTGTACAACACCGTGGGGAAGAGTGCAGCACACCCCAGGTGAGAGTCCAGCAAGTGGGCAGGACCGGGTCTGGGCAGTTACTACCTCGGATCCCCAAAGCCGTTCTGCTGCATTAGTACACTGTTGGGTCAAAGCTATTAAGCACAGGTTTCAGTTGGAGATGTGAAAGACTGTGTTAAGCTGCTGGAAAAAATGTAAAATCTCCTTCACGTGAGATTTATAATGACAAGTTAAAAATGACCTGTCAGGGTGGTGTATGGATACCTGATCCTGCATCGGTGCTGGGCAGTTTCAGGTCCAAGTTTTCTTCCACCCTACCATTTCTACAATACCTAGCAAAGAGCTTCCTTTCTCCACTGGAAATCAGTTCCCAGGTTGAAATTTTCCAGCCACAAATTCCTTACTGCACAGCCATGCATTAGATCAGTTGAACCTGAATAAAATCACTTCCAGCACTAGAGCTTCTAGTTACTTCTGGCTCTCTCATATGGGCAGCACATAAGGATAGCATCATGCCCCCAGGCTCATGCAGCAACCCCAGCACACCAACACCACCCCAGTGATGTTCCTTGAGCCTACACTCGTATACAGAGAATCACGTTAAAGAGACCATTTCGTCCCTCTTGCACCTGTTCCACATTTGCCTTGATTTATTGATCACACATCGAAGTGCAGGAAGGAAATATTTTCATAACACTTTGGAATCTTTTCATTTGTAAATTTCTATGTTTGTTGATGTGTTATTGCAGAAAATGTAGCTCTTATTGGGGAGCTCAAAACTACTTCTTGCCTGGTAATCAGATAACAATATTGCAGGAGGGAAAATCTACCAGATGCTCCAGAACAGTTCAAAGATTGATTACAAATATTATTTTTTTTTGTTTAGATTGAGCTGACTTTACATTAATTAGAACTGCTGTTAATAAACAGGGAATGACTTTATGCTGAATGTTGCTGCCAGTTACTTCATTTAACTGTGTTCACAGTGAGAATATTAAAAAAAGATCTTATGGGAATTGTTACATTCCCTCACTGTGAAAGGATTTCTTCTTGTTTATCTTATATATTCTTACTGCCAGGTCAGGCATTCAGCTTTTTAAAAGTTCCCCGTCACTTTCTTGGCCTGACACGGTGAATTCTGAACCACTGCTACCACCTTATTAACCAAAATGTGTACATAGTCTGCCATCCACATCTCTAGAATGCTGCCTTTTTATTGATTAACTGTAATATTAGTTACTACTACAATACTATTGCAGTAGTCCCAGTGTACAGTAACTTGATAGTAACATCTCTGATATGCAAATATAAATAAACAGTGCAGCCTAAAGTGGTTACAGCACTTCCCTGTGATCCCCTGGTTAAAGCCCAGACCCCAGGGCAATGTTATCTGTGTCCTCACACTCATATCTGCTCTGCTGTCTTGGGCCTGCCTTCAAACACCTGCGTCCTTCAGCTTCATCATTTGTGAAACAGAGACAATGACACCTTTGTAGACCTTCTTTATAATGTTTGTGAAAAGCTTTGAAATACTGGGTTTAAAAGATGCTAGCAGAACCCAAAATAAAGTTGGGATCTTCATTTGTTTTATTGGGTCTTACCTAGAATCCATGTGATCAGCAGGTCCAACTCTAAATGACCTGCTGACAGGGAAAGAAAAATCCCAGCCTGTAGGCATGACAAAAGATCAAAACCAAAAGATGTCTAAAACAGGCTTGCCACCCAGGAACAACCAGGCTTTTGTTTAGGTGTCCCATAGATCTGCTAGACTTGTGCCCCGGGTAGCTGGACACAGGGAAACCTGAGTCCACCCTGTCCATACTCCACAACCTGACCAGCTGTGAGCCAGCTGTGGTCTGCAAGCCAGGTAACCATGTCAAAGCTGAGATACCCTATGTTAGCACAGGTCAGGGCTTTTGGTTCAGAGCTTGGCCGTATTCGGTTAGCTCAAAGGACTCTTGCACAGTCTACACCAGCAAAAATACACCTGGCCATATTCATCATATTCCCCAACTCCAGAAAGGTATGGTTATTGTTAAACCTCTCACTCTAATAATTTTTTATCTCACAAATATTAAGCCCCTATTTACCACTGTTCACAAGCTCACTTCCCCACAGTCCTTGTTCTTTAGGAAAGGGAATTACAAGTTGCTGCACCAGAAGGGACTCATGGATTCTCAAAAGAGCAGACAAAAATGCATTTTGCCTCCCTGTGGATGAGAGGTCACACTCTTTCTGCCATTGGAGAGGAGGGCAAAAGGCAAAGTAAGACAAAGACTGAGGGGAGAGCCCTCATTACTCATCCTGCTTTTGGAAGAGGCCCTAAGTTCAACAGCTCCTTCCCTCCTGCCCATCCCTGCCAAAGACCACAGCGGCAAGCCAAGGAGCAGGACCTCCAAAAGACCAAGCAAGCTGCAGAGCCTTTTTGCTGCTATTAGACATCTTCCACCCTTGATACAATGCTCTGCTTTGCCTACGCCAGCAGCTGGCCCCAGCTGAAGCCCACCTCTACAAACAGCACTGTGCGTCCCCAGTGCCCCCCCAGCTCGTCGTAAGCGTGGGCCCTGGGGCACTGGCAGCCATGGCTGTGGGAGCACAGGAGCTGCTCTTGCCCTTGTGGTCTGAACCTTTGTCTCTGACAGGACTTTATGCCAGCTTCATCTGAGAAGGGCTTTAGAAAATCTGTGCAAGCAATTAGGGGATGAACCGCCTCCAAGGAAACTTTCTCTCTAACCCTTATTAGTAGTTAGAGGTTGGCCGCAAAGCAAGTAGCTTTACATTCTCAGACTTGCAGACACCATTATGATGGATGCCCCGACAGGAGCCAATTCAAAACAGATACACGGCACTTTGCTCGGTAACGTGGGCGCACTGGTTTGCGTAAGGTACTAGCACTGCAACTCCATACTGGATTGACGTGGCTTTATCTTTTCTAAGCACTGGTCTTTAAGAGATTAAAAAGGACTTGTTTTAATCTAAAGCCAAAATAACTTGATTTTGATAAGACTTCAAATTGCCCTGAAGCCAAAACCAGACAACCTATGAACTTTTAAAAATGAAACGTTATGAAAAGTCATTTATTTTTAGGGGGTTTGAAAATATTGACAACTTATGCGGTGGTGTAGCAATGCTGTCTCACAGGACATTGAATGTTGTACAATAACTTCAATATTCTACAAGCTGATTCTCATGTTTTAATTTACATATGGACAACTGTGTCTTAGTCAAGGCAGAAAGTCTTATTTTATGGATTGGGAGGTCTTCCGTTTGTACTGTGACAAATTTTACAGAATATTTCAACAGAATTTCCATTCCACAGGAAGTTTCGGACTGTTTTCATTCTGAAGGAGAGCAATTTGCAAAGTGATAATATTTTCCATGACATGGAAATCCCAGCTTTTAACTCATTCCTGTACAAAAGCAAGGAACCATGTGGGTGACTCCTTCCATCTCACTCCCAGCTTCAGTGCCAATCCTGTCACTTCCTGCATTACTTACTGTTGCTTTTCAACTCAGAATTTACGTTTCCAAGGTTAGCAGGTATGATTCTGAGTACAGAGGCAGGAAGAAGATTTCATTAAGTGAGTATGCCATTTTTTCAGAGGTGTCGCTCTTCAGATCAGAGTCACATTCTAAAGCCACTACATCACAGCCCCAGATTAAATATATACTGTGTGTGACCAAGCCCTGTATTTCCCAGGTCATAAGAGTTATTATGACCTGGTCTTAAAGGGATTTTGGTCATGAGTTGTGCAACTATTTTTCAGATCCTTTTATTTGCATGAGCATCTTCATCTGTAATCATACATGCACCATATGCAAAGTCCTGTTTGCAATTCACATAAATTATTAATTCACAGCTTAAGCTGCACATTTCCTCTATTAGTCACATTTCTTAGAGGCTTCTCATTACTGCAGCATATGGAAGTTCTCTTTCCCTATGGTGCTCTGCGGTGATTAATTGTGGGAATCAAAAGGTAGGTAGAAGGCATAATTTAGGACCAAACTCAACATAGAAATTTCCCTAGCACAAACCTCAAGCAAGCAGTAGTGTTACTGAAGGTTTATATTATGGCAAGCTTTTTCAGTGTTTGAAGACAATGTATTTTCAGTTTGTCCAATACCAAACGGACAACAGGAGTCTGAGAACTGTTTGTAGGGATTAATGACTAGCTGGGAGGAGCTGATGGCTGAAACACAGTTGAAGGCCATTAATCGCGGACAGTCATTAATTCTCAGGCAACACCCAGTGTCAGAGTTGTTACTCTTATAAGCTGTTGTTTAAAATCATGTGTATGAATGTTTTTAGGGTTAGGTAGTTATAGTCAGCACGTATGGGGCATTTCTAGAAAATGAATGCTTTGTATGTTAGGCAGATTGCTTATGTCAGCTCTCTCCATGGCTCTCATTTGTTAATATAAATTGTTTTGTATGATGGATTGTGGTTTATGTTCTTTCTTATACACTCCCAGTACAGGACATTTAAGTCACATCTATCGATTTTTCCACAGATTTTCCCTGTCTGTTTCTGTGGATGCATTCCCCTGCTTTTTAAGACAGTGTATTGCGGAAGACAAACTCCTTGTTGATAAATCTGACATGACTTGTAAAAACCCAAAGGAAGAATTTTAGGTAAATCACAAATGAAAGGGAAAACCTCCCAGGGTATTGCAGGTTATGTGAGTATTCAAGAAGAGGACAAAGAGTAAACTGTGGCAACAGCCATACTGGCAAGGCATTTTTAAGTCAATTGCAAACATGCAGACACATGCCTATTGGACACGCTGCAAACTTCTCCAAGATGGGTACAGGACTGGTAAAAAAGTGCAAGTTCAGAGAACTATGAGAAACTCAGGAACATGACACAGGCATATGAACCTTGAAATGATAACCTGGATCTGGTTTTATGGGTTGTATGAAATGAAGATGTAGTTTCAGTTCCATTCTCAACGCATCACATAAGTCATCATCAGAGGACATGTTAATATGACTTCCTTGTTGGGGAAGCCAAGACATAAAGGACTATAGAAAATGAAGCTTCCTTTTCCTATTAGAGTTGTTTTCTCTGGTTTGAGTTGGAAAGGTATTGGAAGTGAAATACAAAAAATATTCCTGTCCTATGTATGTATCCCAGGTGTCTCAGCATGCCTAGTTAACACCTTTCACAAGTGCAATATCCATTTTTAATGGTCATTTTAAGGAAAGAAAAATCTAATGTTTTTTTGACTATAACAACTAAAGCCAGCAAGCAGACATCTAAAACAGTGAGCACATGAGCAGCTGCAGAGGTAATCCAGGCAGCCAAAAGACTAGTGCAATCCTTCTGGACCTCAAAGCCTGCCAGAGGACATCCATCCTATTCTCTACTCACTTTCAAAACCCACTTTGCCATCTTGCAGATCTGTTTATTTTCCCTACAGACCTCTAGGTTCTGATGGGTTTTCCTGAAGTAAGAAAATAAACCCCAAGTTACTGGTGGGAGGACTTAGAAGTCCTACTGAGATCAAGGTTCTGTAAGAACGTACCAGTCTCCAATATGAGCTTATTACTAATCTTGCTTCACATTGTGCTGTCTCTGAAGGCAGAGCATTTTAGAAGCATTAGATTGCTCTCTAAGGACAACTTTTATCTTAGGCACATGGAAAACAGAAGGGTCAGGGAAAGAAGTAAGGAAAGAGTTTATTTCCCAGATAAAACTGGGTACTTAAGTCACCCTTATAAAACATACAGCCATCCATGCAATTCTGAGAGTTGTATATTTCCATGATAGGGAAACTGTCTCATCTGCAGATGCAGCAGTGTATTTTATACACACCTGCTTGACTGCACAATAGCTTAGATTCTTGATCTTGCAGTGAACTCTTCATAAGCAGGTCCCTGTGCGTAGGTACTTATTTTTGATAATGTAGCCTCTAAGTCTCTATTCAGAATAGTTTTAAGGTTTCCATGAACTTTGCTCAAAAATGTGCCAAAAGACTTCCAAGTAACAAACATGCTTTTGCAATTTACTGAAACTTTCCCCTTGTGTTCCAGAGAAGCAACCTCCCCATTACTCACCAGAGAGACACATGAGCCAAGGAGGAAGGAAAGGGAATCAGCTAGTAAAAACAGGCAATTCCCTTCTTTAGTGTCTACACTTAGTCATTAAATAAAAAATAGATGCGAAATCCAAACTTTTTTTTTTTTCCAAATGGGTCATTGCCTCAGTGAAGACTGAATAGATGAGGACTAATTGTATCTTGGTTTTGATCAGAACCTTTTGTAATCACTTGCTTTTTCAAAATAATACTGCTGCACTTCATACCATAGCAGGGGCTATTGTGCATTTGTAGTGCTCTGCATCCTTCCAAAGGAATGCATTCTCCCAAGTATATCTTTTTACACTTCTTTAAATGACTAGTGAACCATATTACCCAATAAGCAAGGGGGTTGGGGTATTTTTGCCAGATAGTAATTTTACTTGGAAAAAAAATTGAGTCAAGGCCAAGGTATAAAGTTCAGACCTAAATCAAAATCACTTTCCTCTAACGTTAGAGTGTCTTGCAGCCTGAGGTTTCCAACTGACTCTTCTTAAAAATGGACTTTTAGAAACTTGCAGTGTTGATCTTGCTTGGATTCTAGGCTTTGTTCAACTGGGACATGTAAAATTAGCTTTTACAAGCTATGTCACGTGGAAGGACAGGAGATTGTAATCTCACTTGTAACCTTAAGAATATGGCAACCAAGTAGAAGTTGAATTTTCAAAGGAAAATGTCAGTTGATACATGATGAAAAGGCAATTCCTTTTCATTTCAGACTACGATGTATTCAAGGCCCCAGCGTGATATTCAGACCTCACTTCCTGCAAGACAGTACAGTACTTAGTAACACACTGTGTAGTATGAGTCGTACGCTTGGAACTCACAAATTCCCCCTTGAAATTTTTCAAGAGTAGTCAGTGGTAAGTAGCAAAACCCAAACGCATTACTCCTTTTTCTTGAGTTATTCTCTGAAACAATTCTCCACAAGAGCACTGGAAAGATTTTTTGGGGGTACCTCCTGTATGCTTGCTACATCAAAGTGTAGAAGTCCATAAAATAATTAGTGTTACATTGTCAGGGAAGCATTCTTTCCATGCATTCTGGCCAGAGCAAATTCTGAAAGGCTTTCTGGTGCCAAAGCAGTTGAATTAAGTAAAAAAATGGATATATTTAGCCAATCCTCCAGATTTCAGTTTCTGGGTATCATTTAGCTGCAGATAACGGTGCAGAAGGACTCACAATCATGGGTCAAGTTATTGTAAATCAGCTGAGCCCCAGGAAATACCTGGCTGTACACTTCTAATTTGGCCAAACACAGGGTGGTATGGCTGAGTTTATCCATCTCTCCTTGGAGGCAAAGCTACGTCAAATTGTCTTACATTTTCTGTGGGCTAAAATCATTCACACTGGCTTTACCATGTCTCAGCTGACAGATGGTAACTTATTAAACATCAGTATGCTGGTGAAAATTGTGAGCCCACAAGATTTCTGAGGCTTTCAAAAGAAAACATTTCTAAAGTATGCTGCACAACTTCTACCTATAGTGCTAGCTACACATTCGCAAATGCTTTGCAGGTATAAGGTGCCATATTTGCAAAGCCAAGCAGACGTGGCACTTCAGCCCCTCTCTTTCTTTCCTCCTGCTCTCACAGATTATCATCCTATTGGAACAAGCGGGCCATTTGGCACAGTTATAACTGCGGTTACATAAGAAAGCCAGAAAAAAAAGCAGCTCCCACAAATCCAAACCACAGATTAAGTTCAGTTTTAGAAGATAATATGTACAGTAGTGACAATGAGAATTATGCTATAAGAAGGAACAACTTTCTGACTCCATTGCTGAAAACAATTATGTTTAAAGGCTCGTATGTAGATAATCCAAAATACAATAAAAATTGAGTATAAAAGTCAGGGTGGCATTTTCCATTCATATGTTTTTCCCACACCTACAAGTCCACACTGGAGCTAAGCAAACTGGGCATTCCTTCACTAATGTAAGAGCTGTCTCTGGAAGCAGTACTAACAGTGTTCTGTGTTTATATACACGAAAAGTTGACAGAGGAAGGAAAAGGAAGAAAGGATGTAGGCTTCAGAACTAATGTGTCTTGAATTTCTTCTGGAAGAGGCGAAAAAGTGCACATATAGAGTCTTAAGAAGTCTTTGCTGGCCCAGAATACCATGTGACTCCTTTCTGAGGCACGCATATTTTAGAGGCAGATGCACAGCCACATTCCTCTGCTTGAGTAACAAGTGTTTGGAGATTTTTGATCGGTGATTATTTTTCTCACATAATTTGGGAAAGGTTTCTCATTACTACCTTGTCCAGCAGTTCGAAATGAGTCATGAAAGAACTGGTTGATTGTCAGATAAGCTGCCTACATGGGGCTCCCGAAGAATATATACTCCAGTGAAACTTGACAATCAGCTACAAGTTCTTCATGGTCTATATTTGTTTTTTAACTTTGCATTACCATCATTAATGAGGCCAAGAATGAAAATGAAAATCTGTGTGCTTTGTTAATGGGAACAAGAACAACATGGCTTTGGCTAAACTTGAATAGAACAGTAGTTGAAAATACAACTGGTGAAAAGAACAAGAACTTTCAGATGCTGTAAACTGTTACATTCACAGGCTTAACAAAGTGTCACACGTGTCTTGAAGTTCTGGCCCTATTATGTGTACTTATTTTTTAGTCCTAATGGTTGATGTAGGAAAAATGCACAGCTACCATTTTATAAAATACTTGATATAACTGGAACTGATTATGAATTATGAGAAACAGAAAAGAGTTTTGGACATTCCAGAAGTAGAGTCACAGCTCTCATTAAAACAAAACAAACCAAAACAAAAAAACCAACAACAACAAAAACCAACAGATAATGTGACCCACTCACCCAACCCTAAAGCTAAATTGTAGTATATGAAGCAGAAAAATGAATTCCGTATTATTATTACACTAACAGTTGTCTTACGTATGTTGGCAGATTGAGTGTTGGGTAAGGACTAGCCAGCCATGTCCAGGACACAATTTCTGATGTTTCTTGAAGCCTACAGAACTCTTTGTATGTAAGAACAAAACACAGAATGAACAAATAGAAAATAGAGGGTGACTGCACAGCCATTTTAGACCAGAATCTTCTATTGGACAGGAGACCCATAGGAAAGTAATAACTGTAAGGATTTCACTGAAAGTGGCCAGAGAAAGCATACTGGCTGAACAAGGTACATGCCCTACAGACCTTATGCATAGGATTGAACACTTAGGAGTGACTGATGGGGTGAAATCAACATAGCACTTTTCTGGTTTGATCAGGACGTTATCAAGCCCAAGTTCCTCCTTTCACCACTGTGCTCTCAGTGCTTTGGAGATTTCTCACCAAACAGGTCTTCTTCTAAAAAGAACCTCCTCTCTGGAAAGTTCACTCATCTTAGGAGAACAGAAATGCTCATTCACTGGTGCCTTAACCAGCAGCCCAACTACCTAATGTTAATGGTCATCAAGATGTAGATTCCAAACTGCCTACACTAATATGAAGTTCTTCATGGTTCAGAGATGGCTCAAGACCACTGAATCAGACAGACAGAAATCACTCTTTAAAAAGTGTAGTGCAGTTACAACCAGAATAGTTACTTCACTACACAAAACAGCTCATCAAGCCAGGCAGCTTAATTAAGATGTTAGACGGAAGCCCTGGAATCTGTGAAGAATCATCAATATACCGGACTGGTAAGATCAAGTAAACCCACACAGGAAAAAATGCTCCATCTTTCAACAGATACCGTTACCTGTTTCATCACTTCTGCATGATCACATGCTATACCCACATGGCAAAGCTCAAGAAAAGTGGTAAAAAATCAGAGCCATAAACTATGAAACAGTTCTGTGGCTTTCTGTATCGGTAACAGTGCAGAATAGTTTTGCCTGCCAAAGAAGGAAATAGCCAGTGCCTCAGTCGGGGAGATTCACCTATCAAGCTCCTTGAAAAGTAAGAAGTTTTTCCACTCCTTGGGAAGGAAACACTATCCCATGAAGATCTCTGCAATTGCCATCTCATTTCTGGGCAAAACCATTAAAAACACAGTAACCAGATAGTGCCAACAGCACGCAACTGCCAGCTTTCTGGAGGCCTTGCAGTCAGGGTTCACATCAGGACACAGAATACAGGCTGTCTTTATTTCCACTCGGGCTACCACTAACACAGTGAAAAGCCTGATACTCCCATATACAGCCATATGCAGAGGTGCAATAAGCCAAAAAATGCTGGATACAGAAAGAGATGACCCTGCCTGTGGTATCTGCAATGTCTTGTTTGAAGCAGAGCTCAGAATGATAATGCAACTGTACCTTCTGTCCAGGCCTTCACCTGCAGGGTTGTACACGTTATCTTTCTTCTTCAATAGCTACACAAGATTGCAGGTGGATACTCCAAAGTGGCAGAGGCATAGCTGATAACACTGCAAGGACACTTACTCTCAACAGCTACAGCTATTACTGTTATTGAAAAGATAGATCACCTACAGGAATACAGCTTTTTGATAAAGCATGGCTGGCTGGCTCAAGCTGAACTTGAGCAAAACTGAGTCAGTGTTGGTCACACTGGGGAAAATGCTTTGAACTGCCTGAAAATACTCCTGAAACCTTCAGAGTTGGGCTATCACAGTCATGTGGTTAACTAGGGCATTGCCTGATACCCTGCTAGGTGTGGATGGCCAGAGAGCATCTCTCCCTTCCTTTGCTCTGCTGGAAAACTTGTTCCTTACTCCTTAGTGAAGATCAGTCCGTGCCTTGGTCAGATTCAGATTTAGGCAGCTCCATTTACTGTAGCTAAACAACTTCTAAGCATTAACAGACTTCCTCTATCCTCTTTCTCATGGACTCAGAGAACTGTGTCAAGATGCCCTTCCAGAAGCTTTGGAAGCTGGTTTGAAAACTTGCTGCTAATTTCTAAAGCAGTCAATGGACTAAACCCCAGAAATTAAAATGCGTTATGATCAACAAACCTCTACAGATGCTTTATCCTCTGGGCCAACGCAATCACAATGCAGCAAAGCCTTCCATCATGGGCCTTGTCTCAAATAAAACCCAAACAACTTTCCTGCCCTACAAAGAACTCTACCCTAAGCACTTTTTTTAAAAATTAGTATGGGCTATGTACCAGAAACAACAAGGAATTTACTAGGCATTTAGCTAATTCTTAGAGATAGCATCGGCACATGGTGGTGATTGACAGTGCTACTGATTCCATAAATAGGTATGTTCAATATTGGGGAGGAATAAAAACAGGAATTTAGGCAGACAGATAAAAAAGCAATGGTAACTAGAATAGGAAGGTAAACAAGGGAGAAGTTGAAGGAAAAGGAAGGCTTTTTTTTTTTACTGGAAAG
Organism: Falco punctatus; assembly: GCF_963210335.1. Lineage (NCBI taxonomy): Eukaryota > Metazoa > Chordata > Aves > Falconiformes > Falconidae > Falco > Falco punctatus. The sequence continues at coordinate 31,699,636 of NC_137580.1, forward strand.
ACTGGTCAAGAACAGAAAGGCAGAAGCGCAAGCTTATGAAGATGGATTTCTCAGCTGAGTACCCTACATACTGCTCAATTTTGTGGTGGATATCATGAAATTTAACATTTCCTAGTTTTGGATAGTACCCTATCGCTTTTAACATGGGGCCATCCTAGGAATAAAAATACAGAAGCGACAGCCAGTGTATCTGGGCCAGAGTGAGTGTGACATTTTTGTGCCATTCTGGTGATACAGAACACGTGGAATGGACCTTGAATGTGTCTCCATGATTTGACAACATGGAATCTAAACTGGCTTTTCCCCTTTTCCTTCTGTTTTCTTTTGAACAGTCCCCTAGCAGTTCTGGAGAGGTACGCTGCTTGCATACTGTATGCTAATCACCATTTACGTGCTCCTCAGAATTAAGCACTGACTTCATTGCGTGGAAAGTCTTTTAAAAAATGTGGAGGTGTGTGTGTGGGAAGTCATTTCCAAGTGACATTCCAAGCCCCTCCTTCTCACAGGCTCCGAGGAGTAATTACTCAGCTGGAAAATGAAACAACACTGCTATTTTAGTGTGGTTTAGGACCTTGGACCTGGTTTCATGTTTCAGATTAATGCTTTCTGTGCCTTTTGGAAATTCAGAATAGCAGAAAAGCCACCCTTCAGAGAGAGCTGCATCCTATAGATGCACAGCGTTCTGGAGACATGTATGACTTGCTGCCCCTTTCCTATCTTGCTGTGTCCCATTGAGACACATAGCTCTTTTCCCTCCCACTTGAATGAACTTCTAACCTGCCTCTACAAAGCCACATGTGTTCTTCCTGACCCTCTGTCCTGGGTCTCTGGTAGCTCTGTGATGAACACTTACTATACTTTGTTGCAACATACTAACAAAGCAAAACAGACTAAACCAAAATGTTTAAAAATGAAGTACCACCATAAGCCACCTCAAGTCAACTCAAAAATCTAGTCATGGTATCTTAAGATCCTACCTAATTCTAGTCTTAGTAGGACATGGCTGGCTAGAATCCCAGATCTTCAAAAAAAAAGGAGCTGAAATGCTTTCTTCAGCATATTCTTTAGTATTTCAATAAGCAATGTGTAAGTGCTTCAGTTACGTTTTTTATGTTCTAGTGTGGTGACTGCTCCAAGAATACAGATACACCAGGGCAGTGGTGAGATGCCGTGCAAGGGAAACTTTGACATAACCTATCAGTTCAAGGAACGAATTGAAGCAAGGTACCACTTATACTGAAATAAGACGGTCTAATACCAAAGTTTGGAAGCTGAGAACAATTTCCAGATTGTGAGAATAAAGAAAAGAACAAAAGCTTCCAAAAGCAATATGATCGAGGAATTATCAACAGCTAAGGAAAAAATTATTAGAACCCTGACTTAGTAATTTTTCTTTCCAATATGATAAAAAATCAGAATGAAATAAACTATGAAGTCTGTGAATATCTGTATCCTCATTTTCACACCTTTAAAGGATTATGGAAAGAAATGGATATAATTTTAATAGCATTCTATAATCTATCTGCTCATTTATTTGTATATTATAGAAAGAGTTTAACATTTGATGTAGGGAATTGCAAGATCCAGTCAGACACAAGGTCCATTTAGATCAGAACATACCCATTTAAGTGTCCAGCAGGAAATGTTTTGCAAAGGGCACAAGAAGACTCACAAAAAAAAAAAAAGCCAGATGTGGTATACTTTGTAGCCTTACTTTCCATCCCACCTCTCCATACACTCTGTTCTTCATCACTTAGTCAAAGACACCGGTCCTTTTCAAAAGTCTGCACACTCTTCAGTGTACCAACAATAACAATCCATACTGCTATAAATTCTTTCAGCAAAAGTAAGACAGTTTATTAATAAAGCATGAGAAAAATGAATTCCCAAAGCTGCGGGTAGGATGTTCACCTATAAATCCCACATACAGATTTGCCAGCAGTAACAGTTCATAGCAACTACACTGTGCAGCATCAGATCCCACCGTCTGCCCTCTGCTGAGAATGTTATTGACCAGGTGATTGTCTCTGTGAAGTCTGGGAATGTTTTCAATAGTGCAAAAGCAGACACACAGACACACCTCAGGTCTACCATATGTGTAGAACAAATACCTGGTTGACTCTGTAAAGTTCAGAGCTCCAAAAATTCTGGCAACTTACATTTCACTTCTGCTTTACTAGGGTAAGCATACATTTTATAAGGAAAGTACAAAACCGGAATCTCACTACTTCAAATAATTCCTTCATACCTCAAGAATTCTAATAATTTAAAATGATTCATTGATCTTTAACAGGCTGCCTGGAGATGATCACAGAGACTCCTACAAAGCTTCGCATATTGTCACATTCTTCCTCCTGGTGGTAAGATACCCAGAGGTGGAAACTGCCACCCCGTAGCTCCTTAACAGTGAATAGGTATCAGTCTCCAAAAAACAAATTATCACTCTCTTTTCCTTATGGAAAGCCATGAAAATTCACTCACAGCAATAACAAGACCAGGTTGCCATGCAAGTACATAAACATCTCCCAACTTCTTTTTGATCTCTCATATCCAAGTTACTCTTTCAAGTCCCCCAAACAATTCAGCCTTATCTGATAGCAGTCATAAAAGAAAGTGAAAAGCTGTGCTTCCTCAGGTGAGCAAGCTAAGAAACACAAATCCTTAGAAAAAAAATAAAACAAGAGGCATCAAGTTGCATAATTATTTAATAAAGCACTTAACTAAAATTTGAGAGTATTAGGGACAATTTCATAATAACTTAGTCTTTGACTCAACACCTTTTATTTCATATTTTCTCTGTTTTCCACATTATACCAGCAAAATTATTTTTATTCAAGATCACTGAAATTGGAGACAATTTCTGCTGCAGCATGTGAAAAAGAAAGAAATAAATCCTGATCTTCGGTTTCTGAATGATGGGGCGATATTTTCAACACTTCCTGTTTGAGCCCAGCATGCCCCAATTTTTTCTCTGGCCTTTTGGCTGGCTTAGGTGAATGAAACAGTCTGAGAAATCCAAGCCTAACATTTTCTAACACCAACCAAACGTTACAGGCAGTAGAAGGTTTGGATCCTAAAAACTGAGCTTCATTTGAAACAAGCTTAGGGATTTTTTAAAAATGATCTATTAAACCTTTTCACAGAAAGTTTTAAAACAGAATCTGACAAAGGATTTCAACTTGAATTTTGTTTTGTTTTCCTTATGGAAAGCCATGAAAATTCACTCACAGCAATAACAAGACCAGGTTATTCACATCATCCTGCTATGGAATGTAATAAGTGGAGTTATGGGGATGTTCCTTCCTTTACTATTTTCATGTCTATTGTTTCGCTTACTCAACAAACTTCCTTCCAACTGGGAAACTTAGGGAGCAACAAAGCATCATGTCTGTGGTGCCTTTAAGAGTGATGAAGTTACAAAGCAGGAAATAATCTCTTTGTATGTGAAGATAACTGGACATTGTAAGATTTTGTGGTAATCTTTCTTAAAAGGAGGAAAAAATTAAGAATATAAACCCAACTGTTTGCCCCTTATTTTTAAATGAAAATTCATTTCATGTTAAGCCCAATGATGAAATTGCAACAGCATTCTAATATTTAGCTTTAATTAGCTGTCTATTTTTTCACTCGCTGTATTCACAGTTCTATCAGAGCTGGTGTGCATGAGTTTTTCTTGCACAGCACTTGCAAGGACATAGACATAGTGCCTGAAGACATTTGAGCACTAGGACAGAATTTACCGTTTAAATGTGAAGTGGTAGAAGCTAGGACAGTTATCTACCAGAGCTGGGCCCATTCGCCTGTGGAACAGATAGATTTCCAGTGTGATGAGACCGATTAATTTCCTAACAATTGCTTTGTCTCCATTTCTCCCATATTTGTGTCACTTCTTCTTTCTGTCATCTGTATGTCCCTCCCCTTTTTGCTGCCTTTTCTTTGTCTGTCTTTACCACCTCTTTGGTCTCAGATGGGTATTCCTCATTCTTTGTCAGTGCACTTCCTTCAATACATGGAACTTTCCTGGTGCCAGCATTAGTTATCTGTGTTTAAAACACCTATAGAAAAAAAATAATTCATAGAGTTTCTCCCTTTGTGCTGATTGTGAAATGCAAAATCTTCCTCCTGAACAACACAGCCCAAGGTCTCAGTACCACCACTTTTTCGTATCTGTCTCAATTCCTTGCTGCAGGAATTCTACCTAATAATTTATTAATCCCTTGCTCGTGTCTCCTTATTTCTCTCCAAAAAAGGAAATAACCTATTTCAGGAGACCAAAGATTCCTCACCGCCCAGGAGTCATGACAAATTCAGCCCTAGGGAGGAGCAGTGGCTCCACGTTAGCCAAAGTATACACTGAAATGCTGTTCCGGTGCTTATGGTTTCCAAAGAAGTGTCATGTGGCAAAGATGTCACTTGGTACTTGATAGTTTAATCAAACCCTCAGGGGCAGCAGCCATTAATTATCTTGTAGTCCAAAACCATTATTCCCTTCCTAAAGTGACATCATTTCATTATGACAAATGCATCTCCTTTCACTTTTCTGACTGGAAAGCTAACAGCAACTAATTCATCAATTGTATCATTTTTTCTTTAACAGCACAGTTGTTTGGGTGGAAAACATTGCACAAATGAAGAATATTGCCACAAGCACGGAGGCAGAAGTCAGGCCTCTGAAACAGACTGAAGCCTCTCCCATTGTGCCATCTTTTCCTTGGAGGTTGTTAAGCATCAGGTTATTCTCAGTTCTTAGTTGTCTGTTGGAAACTAAGCTTGGCATTGCGATCCTTTTACCTGTTTACAGATGTTTACTTTTCTGTGAGGTGACTTTTCAAATGTTGACTGCTAGATGCTCTCCTTTGGTTTCCATTTAAAAGTGTTCTGCTGAGGTGTGAACTTACTCCAGTTTGCCGGGAGACTTTAATTCAAATGGGAACAAACATTTTGATTATAGTCAGCTGGTGCTGAGGTTTTGCACTCACCTTTAACAAATGGTTTTGTTTACTGCCTGGCCAGATGATAATTTTGTCTGGCTACACCCAAGAGACACCAGCATTTCTAAAGCATCTTTCTCTATCCAGGAAAAAAGCCAGACTCTAGCAGTCACCCTCTTCTGGCAGAAGCATTAAAATCTGGTATTTGATTACGTTTCAGGTTTATGACTTGGAGAAGGCACCTGGGGGAGGTTTTGGCACGGAGCAGGCAGGTATGTTCATCTTCAGACCCACAGCCTGCCCGTGCCGCTGCCGGCAGGCTCCTGTGCAGGGCGGCACTGGCACCAGAAAGCCAAAGCCTGCCAGCCCCCCCCAGGGCTCCCCCACCCTGCCCAGGGACCAGGACCCTATTCCATTATCCTCTGGGGCCACCAGTCCCTACTCTCGCGGCGCTGCAGTGGTGCTGGTCTCCAGTTTGGCAGAGTCATGCCCTGCCCAGCCACAGGCCCCTCGTCCTGCACTGACCTCAGCCCCCCTTGGACGGCGCCCAGTGCCCAGAGCTGGGGCCGCCCCACTGCCTGGCAGTGGCCTGCGCCTGGCTGGGGCGGTGGGATGGAGCCCGGCTGCCAGGCCCAGCAGCAGCCAGCAGTGCCACAACCAGCAGTATCCAAAAGGGAGGCTCTTGCCAGCAGCCCGTCAGGCAACAAAACTGTCCTGGCACCATTTTAGCTGAGGAAAACAGAAAGAGCTCTTGGAGCCGCTCTAAAGCGGCGACAGCTACCAGCATGGCTTTCATTTATTTCTGTGAATGTCCTTACGTGCAGCAATTGCTATGCAAGCGGTATGTTTCATTGCAGACAGCTCAGTTTTTGCTTTTATGTGGAAATGTGTTGGTTGGTAAGGGTGATTTCAGGGCGGCTGGCAAATTGCGGTTTGCTGGAAATGGCCATTCCAGTGGTCCCCGGTCCACCACGGCAGGGCCAGCCCCCCCCTGCACAAGATCATTAGGTATCATCCCAGTGGAGACAGTGCAGTAAAAGGTTAGTTTGGGAATGATGCCTCTTGGGATGACTGTCCCCTTGACACATAGCAAGACTGTGAGAGAACTTCTGACTCCCAAGAGCAACGCAAAGCTGTCACACACGCTTCTCTGGAAAGCTGGGCCCTTAGCAAGCACACAGGCATTTAAAGCAGGTGCAAGAGTGGGCTTAGATGATATTTACAGATGGCTGTGTGAGAGCAGACAGGCAAGAGAGACACAGCACCCACCCCCAAGTAGTACTGCAGCTTCTGGCAGGAGTGTGCAGACTCCACACGGTTCTTCTGTGGGATGCTTGCGAAGAAGAAACAAAGCATGACACAGAGGAAGCAGGAGACACAACAAAGAGAGAGAGAGAGACTCTTAATCATACAGCTAGCAAGGGGTGAATGAAAGCAGGTGGAAATTATGGGCTTTTGTCTTGATGTATGAACACAGGGATTTCCCCCTTACACGTGGAAGTGAGAGCTCAGCCATGCATGGTCTGATATTGGCATAGAGTTTCATATCCCCCAGATTCACCCCCTCATACAAGCATGTTTTGTACCACAGAGCTGTGTTGCCCTCCAGCACACTGGCTTTTCTCCACATGGCTGGCAGATAAAGTAGTACCACGGGTACCACTTACTTTCGCAGTGTTTTAGTTCCCTGCCCCCACCTTTCTGAGTGATGGTAGTGTCATGGAGAAAAGAACGGGCAAATACCATCAATCAGAGCCTTCTCCAGCAATTCTGCTTTGCACATCGGCTTGGAAGGGTTGGAAGAGGATTTCCTCTCCTGCATGGTGCCATTTTCTCCTTGTCTCTATCTGAAGGTTTGTCTCAGTTCACAATCATATGATCTCAACAACCTGCAGTTTTACCTTCACCTGTGCCTTGTACAATACTGCAAACATGATCTTGTTCGCTTGATCTGCATCATTTAGCTCTACTGGACTTCTCAAGCCTGTGCCATCTGTAGCATAAACAGGCTACTACCATGTGCTACTTAATTGCACACTAATACTCCTCTGCGTAAGAAGCCACTACCCTGACTCACACAGGGTTTATTTACCAGGTGCGTTACAGGCAGATGTTTTGGCACTCAGGGCCAACTGGAAGCTCTGCAGCCACGTTAGAGAAGTGTTAAGTCACAGCTGCAAGTTTATGAGTTGGGCTCTGCACCCTGCTAACTACAGTCACCACTCAGAGCACAAGCAGAGGGAGTTCTTATCTGCTGGTGAGTGACCACATAGCTATAAATATAAGGAAGTGAATAATAAGAAGAAAAGCAACATACAAAAAATTGCTGGAATGAAGACACCTGATATGTTTTACTTTGTTGAAGAGCATGAAGTTCAAAGATGGCAACTTAAACTTTATGAAATCCAGCAATGAGGAAGTAAATAGGTATCACCATAATAAGGTTATTAATCATAGCTGGATCGAAGGTCTTGTTTAAAATGAACAGGATAAGGTTATAAAGACTATCTGTGGAAAGTGAAACATCACAAAGCAGCGATCAAATGGGTTACCAAAGTAATTGATTTTTGGATGACAGCTTGATCTGCACTAGTGGGGGAGAAAAGTGGTTTTTGACAGCAACACCTGTAGGTCCAATCAGTCTGAATTTTATCCTCTGTTTTATAAGACTGAGTCAAATTATGGGCAATAAGCCTCAGATATGGAGAAAGATCCAGTGTCAGAGGATACTGGGACAAAGTATCCTCTGAGCCCTCAGTCTTCCTGGCTGCTGCCACGCTCAGTCCTCAGAGCATCACTAGTGGGTTCATCTTCCTCCACCCTTCTTCCCCCCTCACACTTCCCAGCATTTGGTGCTGTCATTACTGATTAGGGTATGTTTAATTTTCAAGTGACGGCAGTTACTCCTTCATAGCTGGTAGCCACCTCCTCCCCACCCTCAGCTAAGATGTAATACTTTACAACAGATGAAAAGCATGTATGTGTTGCCTGGACCATGAGATTTACTTATACCTCTCCAGGGATGTTTCAGGGTGAGCTATTTTACTTTACCCTGAAGTCAAACAGGAACATGCATTTAGATACAGAGGTAGCTTATTGTGTCTCAGGGAAAAGAACAGAGGGATAGGATAACAGAAGACTAGTGTGTGCATCATCTTACCTGTGCTTGGCACTGCCATAAGATTTAACTAGACCTAAACTTTTCAGGTCCCTTATCACCTGGAGGAGGAAGTGCAGTCTGCCTTCCTTCAATGTCCTGACCCTACCTTGTAGCTTCAAGGCTGATGCTTTTAAATCTTAAAGTCCTTTTCTCCTAATTTTCTTCCCCGAGGTCTCCTTCCCCTTGCAGGCTTACCTGCAATGCACATCAGGAAGTGGTGGTAAGCCCACAAGTCTCAATACTTGAATTACTAGCCAGGCATCACCAAGTATCTGCCTACACGCAACTACACAACTGCAGGAAGGAAGGGGTAAAACCATCTCAGACTGAAATCACAACCTGCCCAGCTGTAGCTCATGGTGTGGTATAAGTAAAAAGGCAAAAGGTACATATAACTCGCCAAAAAAAGTCTCTGTCTTACCACTTAGTTGTACATGGCGACTAAGGGAGTCCACACATGGTAAAAATCAGTTTAATGTAGGAAGTCTTTTATGTGATGAGGGAGCTATAATATAGTGTACTCTGTATTTTCCCACGTACTTGAAGCATATGCATCTGGAATGTTTCCACATTTTCAGTGTATAAAATCTAATTTTATGTTTGCTAGTCAACAGAAGTAAAATTAATTCAGAGTCCTGCATCAACAACATACTTTGATAATCAAACTACATATTTAACACTAGCCCATAGAATGTGAGCTCTGACAGATCCTGATTCAGCCCCCTCTCTCAGCTCCCCACGAAGTCCCCAGTCTCCTTCAGTCTTGGATTAGACTTGAAGAACTGCGTATAGCAAAATGGTGCGTGCAGAGAGCAGCAGCCTCCACACCGGACTGTGCTGCGAGAGTAGCAGAGGACTTTCCAGGCACAATGTCAAAATGCCCTGGAAGTGTTATAAAGTGATACTATGTTAAGTAAGGCCACTGAATGGGTTTCATCCATTTTGACAGTCTCAGTTCTCTGCAGCTACAGGGAGGGAAACAAAGCATCATAGGCATGGAACAGGTTTCTAGGCACCATCCAATCTATTTGCTCACCTTATTATTTCTTCTAGTTTTTAACACAGGCTTGGAAATTCATATTATTTCTTTCTTCTTAATTGTGTTTGAAGATTTACATCCCTCCTCAATTTGGTCATTTGTCATAGGTATATTTTGGGTTTCTATTCTCTTAAAAGCAAAATAAAACAACAATTCACATACCTGACACATTGTTCAGTCCCTCCTGGGGCCAAGCAGTCTTGCAGAGCAAGCTATTGCACAGGGAGGGCTACGTGATGTGCAGGCTCCATCTGCCCCTGAAGTGTGCATGCAGCACCGGGCCAGCAGCATGCTGAGCTGCAGCTCCATTCCACGGAGACACTTTCCACTTTTATTGTTCTTGATTAGAAAAACATTCCAAATCTTAGAATTGACATTTAAGACTGAATAAAGTTCCAGTTTGGTTTTATCAGGGCAAACTTTAAAATAGATTGTCTATTAGCCTTTGTTACTGTATTTCTTTTATGAGCATGAGTGGGAAGAGCATTAAGGAAGGCCATAAATCAGATGCATACTTTTGGTGGGTGCAGGAAATCCTTTAACCTTTATATTTCATAGAAATAGGAATAAATGGGGATTTATTCATATTGTCTACATTTTCCGAAACATCACCCAAGGAAGCATTTCTAGAAGCAAAATGATCAGAAGATGAAAACAAAGACAAAAAGAAAAAGTCCCCAAAACCACAGCAGTGCCTAAAGCACCAATTAAAAGCCATTGCCTCCTACTCATATATAGCAGAAGAAGAGACAAAAAAATCCCTACGTTTTTATTTTCTTTTGGTTTTTTGGGTTGGGAGCGGGGGATAAAGAAACACCACGGCATTGAGACTTGAGACAACTGTCTTAACACCAATAGTGTGCAAGTGTGTCCATTGGAAAATAATCTGATCTTAGTGACTAACTCCCAGCGGAAAACTTGGCTACTTGCCAAAATGTAAATACCCCTTCATGTATGCAGGAAATCATTTCCAGCAAACCCAGAGCTGGTTTAGCAGGATGGGAGATTCTGAGCAGTGCACTGTCCATATATTCTTACTGGAACGGGTTAAAAGGCACTTGCAGCAGCACATTATGGATGACACCAGCGAGAATTTAAGCATGCAGCATAATGGTAAAGCAATTAATAAGATCAGTTGCTAACAGTTGCACAACAGAGGAGTGTTTTAAAATTCCTGTGCTCTTTAACAATAATGTGGAGAGATGCTGTGAAAGGGGGGGGGGTGTGTGTGTGTAAAAGCCTGGCATGGAAGGGACATTCCTTCAGTTCCTCTCAAAAGTTAGAAAAACCTCTGGATAGGAAAATACTATTGAGCGGCCAATTCTTTCCACATTTGGCTAAGCCCAATGCCCAAAATACACAGAACACTACTTCACTTTGAAAGGATTGCAATACTCCTATCTGAGTCATCTGAAAGCAAATAAAATGAGACCTAAACAAATAAACCTAATTGTGCATGGAAACAAATCCAGCTCTCCAGCTTGGCCATGGCTTTGTTTTTGTTAGTTTAAAGCCTGCATATGCAGTTTTAGTGGCATCAGGAGTTATACAAATATTGACAACAAATTGCCAAATGTTGTTTTTTTCCCCCTCAGTGCGCAGTGTGAAGAAGCTGAGGGAATGCTTCTAGGAACCTTCCCTAGTGCACTGAACCAAATCACAGCTTGATGGGATCTGCTCCAGCCTCTTCTCTGAAGGGTAGACACTAATGAGATTGAGCTTGTTGACTGTTATCGTCAAAGACTTTTATTTTTCACTTGTGAACTCTGCTGAACGCAAACCCAGGCTTTCGAAACGTAGCTCAAATGTTTGCACCATAGCCAGGGCATTGTCACATGCTCTGTCCTCCACCCCGTGATTTGTTGCTAGTTTGTGTCATCCTTAACCTGCTTCTGGTGGATCAGCCAGGAGAGAAACAAATAAAGATGACAAGTGAGAAAACCAAGCTGCTCTCTGACATTCTTCCTTTAAAACGCTATTGCCACTTGCTGATTGTGGAGAGGGGCAGTTGCCTTGAGATAGAAATCGCTCATGAAATCCTGCTGTCATCTGTCAAAGGTAGATTTCGATCAAGTTGGTCTGAATCCTTAGCAGCTCTCAAGGAGAACTGAGAATATGTCACATCTTGATCTGACAGAAGCCAAAGTTAGCAAAAATATATTTACATTTAACTTTTAAATGAAGCCCAGACCTTCCTCTCACACAGAGGCAATGAAACAACACATTTTCTCCTTCTTTTTGCCTCATGTTCACAAGACACCTACAACTTTTATTATTCTAGCCAGCTGGATAACAAGGTTTCCATTCTGCAAAAACATAAACCATTAATCTGGGGGGGGGGGGGGGGGGGGGGGCGGGCGGGAAGAGGAATTTTTTTAGAATTGAACGTAGATCCTGAGAGTTTTCACACAAAGAAACCACAGAAATAAGACTCATGTACCCTCCTCAAAAGCCCAACAGTTAAGACACTTATCTACAATACTGGAGAGTTTAATTCATATTCCTGTTTTTTCTAATTCATCCTGAGAACTTAGAACTGGGTCTTGTACATCTCAGAAATTACCCAACAACCAGGTTATTGAACACCCTGCAATGAACTTCTGTCTTTTTTATCAGAAATCGCATGCTACACATAAGAAACTCCCTTAAGAGTTTCATCACAAGTGGTGAATTTCCATTAAAAGATTGAGGTTTTAGTTTTAACATCTCCAGCAGAGAAGTTCTTGACTAACTGGTACACCACCTAGCTTTCACTATTATGACATCCACTCTTCAGTTATGATAGCATTATATGCTCAGTATATTCAGGAAGACCTCAGTATGTTGTCAGACATATGCAGAAGCATCTACATTGTCTTTCTGTATTGCATTTCTTATCATGGTGCAAGCACCCCTAAGCACTTGCATAGTAAAGCGTGAATCATTAAATCAGTGGAAGGAAGGCACAGTGGAAAGGCATGAGAACTTGTGGGTTTTTGAGAAAGTGGAGGAAAAAAGATCCTCTCTATTTCACTAACTCTAGGTCTTCATAAAAAAAATAGCACAATGGTTGGGACTGTTCATGCTGTGAGCCAACACTGAAATATGACAAAGCATCAAGGCGTGTTGCGTTACATGATACTCAGGCAGCTGCTGTGATGGTGGTTTCAATCCACCAACTGGTGCAACGAAACAAATCTGAAATGTAAAAGCTAGATTTGGACCAAAATATTTCATTAAAATTACATGCATGTAAGTCAGGGAACTCAGGCTACTAATCCTCACAGCTACCCTAAGTCAGCCCTGGAGGACAAAGCAAGAACGCAGCTGCACAGACAGGGTCTCAGAAGGTATTCTAGGTTTCAGTTTGCTGACTGGAGCGTGCAAAATTTCTCTAACAATGTTTTGTTAGTGTATTTTCTTTGAAATATGTTGAAGGGGGAAAATACCCGTTGCTTTTCTGTGGAATGCAAGTATGAAATGACTGCACATCAACACATGAAGATAGCCAGATATAGACAAATTTGTATGAACACCTACTAGTGGAAAGTCCCACCCTGTGCAACAGACCTCAGCAACGCGCTTTAGGTCAGAAGAGAAGAGAGCTGAATCTTTTTCCGTCCTTGACTGCAAATTGGGCACTAATGAGCTTCCATAGTATATGCCACCCTTGAAACCTGGCCTGCACTAAAAATGGTCCCATCCTTCCCTGAAGCCCCAGCAGCCAGTCTGTCAGCAAGGGGGTGGGCTGCTATAAGCCCTCGCAAGAGGTGCGGAGCCATTGTGCACAGCACCAGAGCCTTGCTTGCCCCACCTCAGCTGAGTACCCTGCAGGTCCCACACCATGGGGGAGGGAGAATGACCTGTCACCAAAAGTCACCACGAGGCAAGAGAATGACATACTTCCTAGCAAAATAAGAAAGCAAGAGGGTGGGCAGGTTTTGTCCATAGATTTAGCAAAGCACCTTCACTTCATGGAGAGATCCATTCACACTTCTTTCAAATTTCCAGATATTAAAGCAACAGGGAATGATACGAAGTAGAAAGGAAAGGCATCTGAAGCTGTCCGTAAGACAGGGCAACATACGTCTGTATAACAGATTACTGGCTGTACAGGGCACGTCACCAGCCCACTCTCCCCCCACCTCTTCTGTCTCCCTCTCTTTTTCTCTCACACTGACTCACTCTTCCATGCCTTCTCAAGCAGTGAGGCCAGTCAATTAAAACCAAATAAAAACTATATCACACATAGGAAGGAGACTGACCTCCCAATGCTGACAGCTGCTGCTGCCAACCTGAACTGCGCAGGGGCACTGAATGCCATCCCTCCTGACCCTCCTTCTTGCCAGCTCCCACACCTCACCGCTCCCAAGGTGTGGAGATGTCAGTCTCCCACTGCAGTGCACAAGCTCCCCCTCAGCATGACGAGGCAAACTGTCATTTTCGACCCTGGATGCTGCTGTGGGTGGTCATGTTGGTGTCTGCTCACACTCACGTGGTACCAGACACTGTTCCATATGGCACATGGAGGGAAACATCCCATGCAGAGAGCGCCACGCTAGCAATACATTACGAAGCTGCATTTAGCAGCCATGTTACCATATAAAGCTCCTGCTCTGTATTCAACTTGGCATGTCTGAATTATTATAAGGATAAATGAGAAAAATCGTACTTCTCAGTTCACAAAAACACAGGAAGAGTGGCTACTAGCAAGTCTGTGCACTTTGTCTTGGGGTTTCTACCTGTCACCCTTCTGCTTGGTGTTTGACACATTTAACTGCTTCTTGTAGTCTTCATCTTTTGTTTAAATAGCTTCTACTCCTTCCTCGTAACTTTCTAGGCCACCTACTTGTTTAATATCTGATCTTCTCATCCTAATTATTTGACAGCTATTTCTGAGACACTTTGTTGAGTTATTTACCTTGCTGAAGTGACGTAAATTCTTCCCACCCACCCACCCCCAGTCTGTCTGGTTTCCCCCCCTCTAGTCTGGGTGAAGTGACAAACTCTCTCCCCTAGCCAAACATTTGTTTTACAAGGTATTTTTATACCATCACCTCTCTTCCCTGCATCTCCCCCGCCTACCCACCACAAACATATGCTGTGGTGGGAGGACATTCTGGTTTCACATAATTTGAAATCTTAATGTGACAAATTTCCCCTCCTTCAAGTCTTTTTTTTTTTTTTCTGTTTCTTTTTTTTTTTTCCTCCAAGATCTGGTTTGTAAAATGCAAACAGCAAAGGGCTAGTTTCTCTGCCTTTTTTATTCTGTGCGTGGAGATGTCCCTCTTTGCTTTGAAGAAATCAGTGGAAGAGAAAGGAAAACCCACTTGATTTATGTTACTGGGAACATATTTATGTTATAAAAAGGTTCAAAGACACACAGAAAGAATACTGCTTAGATTCCTTTCATTTATAGCAATAAAGACAGGAATGATGACTTCCAAGAAAGCAGGCAAATGTAACCACTCTACTGACTTCATTAGTCCATCACAGTCTGTTTTTCCCTGTATTAAAAATCACATGCAATCACACTGACACAGTAAAAACAACCTCAAGTGCTCTAAGCATCAGGCTTGGAACCATGAAAAACATGACTGTGGCCCTCACCATACCCAATCAGGGGTATGTGTACTCAGCAGTGATTCTAGTGTGGTAGAGAAAAGCCTAAGCCAGCTTTAAATGAGGCAGGAACAATCTAATTAAAACAGCACAGAGCCCAAACTGGGCTCAGCCATTCTAAATATTTTCCCTACTCTGAGCTAGAGGTTGCAGGGGCATGCACACTACCATGACTGGAGAACATCCAGTACCTACATTCACCACTACAAAGCTACATCTGATGTGCTAAACATCCTAGTCATTCTAGCAGCATGCACAAATGGAATGGGCAAAAATTAAGGCTGTTTATAAAGAGACTGAGTTTACGTTGCAG
This sequence comes from Falco punctatus, assembly GCF_963210335.1. Classification (NCBI taxonomy): domain Eukaryota; kingdom Metazoa; phylum Chordata; class Aves; order Falconiformes; family Falconidae; genus Falco; species Falco punctatus. The sequence goes on from NC_137580.1 coordinate 31,714,680, forward strand.
GATGGCTGAAAAATGCTTTTTATACGGAGACTGTATCTATTCAGCACACGCCATTAGACTTTTTGAAGTGGGATAAAGTCTTATTCCCTGTCCCAGGACCAAACCAAATATTGTTCCAGGATGTCAGCTGCATTTTAGTTCCCATTTTATGCAGAACTTTTGGCATGACACAGGACAACCAAAAAAATTACGCACCAATAATGCATCCTTGTTAATTTAATCTTGTGATTTTGTCTCATACAAGAAGGGCAAAGAAAGATAAATCTGAAAAACAGAACAGGGTGGGTCAATTCACTGCTAGCAGCAGGGGAATAAAAACAGAAAGTTCTAAACAGTGAAATTTATTTATACGGTGTGGCAACAGGCTCCAGAGAACAAATTATTAGCAGAAGGAGCCACTCACAGCACATGCAAGGCTCCCCTCAAATCAAACAGATATGGCTGTCACTGCAGGCAGCCAAGGAGCAGAGAGAAGGAAAGAGGGGAAAAACCCCCTTTCCTCAAACTGAAAACATTTTGTAGTTAAGGAACTCAGAGCAGAATGTGTGCAGTGCCTTTTGTTTCTCTTTGGTTCTAGCAAGGTCATTTAGGGAAAAGTCTGCAGAGCACCACCAGGAGTGAGCTGAGCAAAGGAGGAGAAGGGAACAATGCAAGTTTCTCAGTAAAAAAGTACAGAAGTTGGAAGGACACGAGCCGTTTGTCTATTCCAAGAACTTCTGGAGACTGGCCCCTTTTGCATGTTGTAGAGTAGAAGACCACCAGACCATCACAGAGGAGCCATCCACCACAATTATTTGGGGATATAGCGGAGAGAAAGAGCCATCCCCCAGTCACGGAGCTAACAGCCTCCAGAGCTCTGCTGGAAACCGTTCAGGGCGCTGCAGTTCTGCTGGCTCCTAAGTCATCGCCTAGCCCCTGGCACATACCCAGAACCAGGTGATACTCATTTGGCAGTACATTCTTTACCAGAAAAGCAATATGAAATCCCTGCATTAAACACCCTGCTGTTGGCTAAAGATACAGATCTCTTCTGTGTGCCACAGAAGACTAACAAGTGACTTCTGAATCTCAAAATAAGCATCTGAAGAGGTACCTGTTCGTCCATGAAGAAAATATGCACGCACATGAAGAGACTACTCTCCCTTCTAGGTCACTGGATGTTTCCCTGTGTTAGACATTAGCTGAACGTTCACTGAGCAGGTAGACATGGCACAACCTAGCCTGAACCTATTTTCAATAGTGATAATCTGTGAAGTATTTCACTTTTTCCACTTCCCTCCCCTCAAAAAAAAGCAGTAGAAAAGACAGACATATCTTAGGGACTTTTGTCTTCAGTCCAGGTCTTAGATTTTTTTTTTCCCCCCTCCCAAAACCAAGACAAATGTATCTTTACACTAAAGTGACTGTAGCTCACACGTACCTACCTGAGCTAGCCCTGCAGTGGCCTGCTTAGGTCCTGTTACCAATGTAGCTGCGTCAGCACAAGCTCAGCACCAGCTGCAGAAACCATCTATGCAGCTAAGGAAACACTCGCCAAGTAGCCACAGTAGTACCCAGCTCAGTGTAGGCTGTACGGATGGCAGTATCCAAAACCAGCAGTAAAAAGCTGGCTCAAATATGTCTGCAAATGCTGGCATTAGCCTACCTTTGTTAATGGCTTCAAAATGTTCAGAGATTTTGGGTGAAAGATGCTGCATCAGCACAAAAGCATTCCCGCAGCAGTAAACACACTTGGCTGGACCACTGCCTTTTCTTGAGCTCTGATTTGCTTCGAGTAAATACAATCATTTATTGCATGTTTCACCTTCTCATGGAACATCTGCTGTCTGTGAGGAGCCAAACAGCAGACAGGCTCTCAATCCTCCTGAGATACCTCTGGCTAAAAGCACACATAGCTTTTCTCAGAGGCCAGAATGTCACTGAACAGTTGGCTTACTATAAACCACCGCGTGCTGTAGGTGTTTCCAGCTCCCCTCACGCTGCATTTGTGTCACAACCCATGTTCCTGAGGATCCTGTGCAGTCTGAGCCATGCTTTACACCTACCCCAGGAGCAGTAAATTTCTTATAAAGCAGTTCTTTCCATCCACAAAGCAGAAAATGAAGAGAAAAATCACTGGCTCATGAGGGAAGGCCAGGAGTAGAGTGTGAAAGTAGGAGAGTTGAGAGCTAGTAACACTGCTCAGCTTATTAGGAGAACATCTCTTCAGGAACAGGGAAGTATATCAAGAAAATAAACAGAGCAAGACCACGAGGACAGGGGTGAAGTCAGAGGACACTGGATGGTCAAGACACACACAAAGAACAAAAAGCAAATGCTGGCTGAAAATGACCTGAGGAATTTAAATGTCATTCAAAACATAGTGAGCCAATGAAAACACTCAAAGGCAAAGGTAGATATGACAGGAGGCAAAGGAATTTTTGCTGTAGGACTGTCAGTAGGCTGAATGGGAAGTAAAGAAAGCGGAACTGCAGCAGGCTGTAGGAATTTGGCTGTGAGAAGCCTGGTCTGAGTCACGCTGCTTACCATGGAGGAGGCAGTGTTGGAGATCAGGTCTGAAGGCATCACAAGGCTACAAAAAACGGAAAAAGCTGGGGCAACCTTTGAGTGATATGAGGAAAAGGTAACACAAATTGGTCCTCCAAAATATGGAGTAGTTTAAGGTAATGCCTAAATTCTGTATAAGGTACTTCAGAAGGTGAGCCAGACCCTTACCAGTTCAGACACCTGTAGAGTCTGGTTACTCTCACTGTCTGCAAAGCAGCTGCTCTCTCAGTTTACACCAGCTTAAACCTTGTCCTCTGTACTCAGAATTACCCATCTTAGTTTTGACAACATAATGGCTTCAAGTAAGAGCACCAAGTCATGCTAATCCAGCCACGAATTCCTCCGTGCTCCCTCCCACCCAGATAAGTTTGGGATATCACAAACAGATAATTACAGTGGCACACAGACCCTTGTGCTACACTAGTTAAAGCCCAGCAGCTGAGGCTCTCCCTACATATCTGAGAAGGTAGGCTCACATATATTCCATCATTTCAGTTTTTGGAAATTGGAGGAGAAAGAGGTGAGTTTTGTTGTTTGGTGGGGATTTTTTTGTTTGGGTTTGTGTTTTTTTTTAATCTTTAGCCAAGCTATTTTCTTTTATGTTATTATCATGTGGTATTTGCCTGGCCTGTCCAGTTTAATATAGATACAGGTTTCTTCACCCCTCCACACAACTATCTCAGGAAGCTTGCCGCACTCTAAAATAAAACAGGGTAGATATATCATGACCTTTCATTCAAGGCTGAACAGTGGGAGCTGCTTCCACAAGGGCAAGATATACCCAACAAGCCAAACAACGATATCTCATCTATGGGACGAACAGAAGCTCCCCACTGCCACTGGACTCTGCACCTGTGGAGGCTCCTACCTCACACAAGGCCAGTTCACTGGGGTGGTTTGCCTCACCGTAAGGCAGCAAACGGTTCTTGCACCTGCACCACATTGCCGGCAAGAACACGACTAGCTCCAGGGCTCGAAGGAGTGGGTGCAAAGAAGAGCACACTTAGGGAGCTAATATGTAGAAGAACATGCAGAAGTGTGACTGTGGCTAAAGGGAAACTGAGGACTCTGCACTCCTATGTGTTCAAGAAAAAGCTTCTACTCCCTCTAACAGGCAGCGCTCAGGATTTTGAGAGTCAGACTCTCTTTGGATAAGTGCACTGCAGGAAGCCAGAAGCATGGGCAGAGAGCAACTGTGGCCAGCAGCTACGGTCACTCGTAATCTGTACAAGTTAATAAATGTGTAAAAGTAACAACAGCTTTTGGAGGAGAGAATCGGAGAAGGTGGCCCAAAGGCAAGTAAGGTGATCTAATCATTGGTACACTCTACATACACATGGAATACTACCAGGGACTAAAACTTGGATCCTTTGCATCCCTGTGAGTGTTGTAAACGCCTAACTATTGGCTAGTTTTGGGGAGGGAACACTCATTCCCATATCTTTGCACAACAAAACCTTCAAAAGATGTGTTACCATCCCTGTGTAAAGAAAGTAACATAATTTTAAATCTCAGAATTTCAAGGAACAGAACAATTGTTTACGACACATGTTTGTAAAGAAAATAGTCCAGTTGCGTCAAAGTACGTAATTTACCTTTACAGTACAAAGGTAAAGAGCCTGCAAAGTAGCCTGCTGAACCGAGCCAACGAGGGCTACATTTTAACCTCGCGTTCAGAAAAATCTTGACGGTGACTCTAAGGAGGCTCACTTGCCCCATCTACTGGTCGGCGGGAAGACTGGATTTGCGCCACAGTTGAAAGCACGACCACCGAGGCCTCCACGCAGTCGAACCCTCAAGTTCCCGTTTCTAACTTTAAACAGATGTGTAAGTGCCATTGACAGCAGCATTCCGGTAAGCACAGAAATGCTTCGCCGAACTGGAGCCTGAGGCTGACTGTTTCGCGTGGCAGGAATAGGGTTATGGCTTCTTTACGACCAAAGAGAAAAATGCATTATTTTCGAAGGAAATACTAGGACAGTCTGTTCAGTAGTACTGGCTTGTTAACCATGAAAAATTAAATAAATATGCCTTCTTTCATTCTGAAGTGGGCTAAGGTCATTTAATACTATAAAATACAGCCTGCAGAACCCTTGTCGCAAAGCAGCCATACGCATCACAGCTCAGTAAGGCCATCACAAGGTTACCATGGCTTCATAGGGATTTTTTTTAATAAGTATTTGTTTACTAAATAGCAAGTCAGATTCCCCAAAGACCTGCTGTCCCTATATTTTCTATCACTACATGCAGCGCATCCATCCTTCTGAAGTGGGTCTGTTCCTTCAGGGACCGGGTTGGAGTCGAGAGTGAAAATATGCAGTTTGGGTTGATGTGAGAGACCTTTCACCCTGCCCCAGGTAGGAAGACTTGTTGGATTTCTCACTTGGAACACATGCCTCACTCTCATCCATGTTCTTCGAGGGCAGCATCTGTGCTCATACTGTAACATCCCTTTGCTCCACGACCTCCCACGCTGGTTGCAGGTCCGATCAGAGGTGCCTAGAGAGAAGCTTCAGCCAACAGAAAGGCCACCAGAAAGCCTAGCAGCAAGCCACCCACCACATAACACAATATACCTGCAAGCTGATTCACTAGGAGATCTTACACCCAGACATGCTCTCTCCACATGACCCCAGCAAGCCTAGGACTGTTTGCTTAGGCAGATCCTCAGTATGCAAGTAACTGCATTACCTGCAGGACACACAAGTCTCCTTCTCAAAGGACTGTGGGGTCTCAAAAGGTCTAAGCGGAGATGGGACTTAATTATCACAATGTCTATCTAGGCCCAGGCATGAAAGTTCAGAGGGGGGTTATTGTCACACCACAACAGAGAATGACGAACCATCATTCTCAGCGAGCAGAGCCCAGCATTGTTTTCAGGAAGCACAGGTGGCAAAGCACAAGTGTGACCATCTGTCCTGAGGAGCTATGACTGCAGTTACCCAGCAAGCTGTGAGAATCAACCAGCCACAGCAGAGAAGAGACTGTAAAGGAGGGGAAGGAACAGCATCCCCACCGAGGCTGATTCATCTCATGTGATAAACCTGAGAAGCAATTGTGACTACTTTTAAATACATCATGTCTGTAGCAGGCAAGGCAAGAAATCATAGGCAATAGATCTAGACCTCCTGGTACATCAGGTGATGTGTTGTACCTGAGAGTTCGTAAAGCACATGCACTACTCTGAAGATCATCATGAAAGGTTTGCTTAGCCTCCTCCCAGAAGTATATTTTGGGCTGAGTTATGTGTCTTAAGGGTATGGTCAAATGTTTCTGAAATCACTGGCATCTAAGATTCTATAATTAAAAAAATAATGGACAATAGTGCCTTGAAACAAATGCTTGCACAGCCTCACAACCACAGTGTAAGCTGGGATCCAGCATTTCTAGCTGACATCCCTAGAGAGGTCACCAAAACGGCCAAGAGATTTGTCAGCTGCATGTAATCGCTAGCACCTCAGTTACCCAGGGACTGGGCTAGAAGAAACACTGTCGGTGTCCAGAAGGGTCTACAAGTCCACTGAAGACAGGCCCCAAGGGCTACCTTCCCGAGTTCTCCAAGCACCCAAGAATCCCTCTGGGTGATTCCCCACAGGCACACAATTGCCTGGCACACTTGCGCTAGACGGTGGGGGAAGCAAACTGCCAGCAAAGGTGTCACCCAGGACCGTGCACAGAGGTGTGAACTGCGGGCAGCGCGCAGAGCTGCTTGCAGGGTAAGCTGGATTCCTCAAGGGCAGGTGCTCTGGGAATCCTGTAGGCAAGCACGCCTGGCTTCCTCAGTAATTCCTCAGCTGTGTGGGACCAGTAGCACAACGTAAGAGTCTTTCCATTCTCCAGCCTATAAAATACTGAGTGATGGAAGAGGGGCCAGAATTTACACCTGAGAAAACAGGTGCCAACTGTGCCTGAGTTTCTGAATTCATGCACCATGCCCTGTTGATGAAGACGCACTCAGAGAAATGTACCCCAAGAGCTCAGGCTTCCCCCTGATGTGAGGATGCATGGCTCTTGGCTCCCCGGGCAGCCATCCCCTAGAGCAAAAGCTTCAGCCACGTTGCACCGGGGGGGGACCCACCGAGAGCAGCTAGTCAGGGGGAAGCTGCTGGAAAAGGAGCGGTAACGCGTAGCTGTGAAAGAGCCAAACCTGCTGAAGACCAATGCTGAAAGGATGCCAGCCCAGTTTTACTAGCCACGGAGTAGTATCGCTCTCAAAAGCAGACTCTGCAGACAAGTCAGACATCATGAATTCTCTAGTCCCTCACGGCAGACACCTTTGACAGGCCAAGTTCTGGCTTGTTCGGCTGGGAAACCCCACTCTGTTCCCTAGATCAGATCAGATTTAGACATCTGACTTAACATCACGGGCCCAAAGCTTATTGTGTCAATCTGATCTGACCAATTATCCAGGAACTGGCAAAAACAAATGTTTGGTGAGAGTTTTGAATATAAACCAGACTTCAACTGCAAGCGACGGACACAACTGCAGATAAACCATTCAGTCTTTCTTTTACTTTTGCCATTAATGTACATGAGACAATCTTCCCCATCCCATGACTCCCCAATCTCTGCCCAATTATCAGTGTCCAGAAACAATATTCAATTGTTATTTGCATGGCACTCGGCAGATTTTATCCTTTTTTTTGTAAAACAAGGTGAATCAAACATCCTTGTGAGTAATTCTATAATTAATTATGTTATATACAATACCTTCGTGGGGGAAAACCTAGCACTGATCTCTGAAAGAATTTATTTTCTTGGTTACATAACAGAACTGAATGCAATTTTTCTTCCTGTTTATGTTTTTCCTGGGAACAAAGTCTGCATTATTCAGCTGTGATCACTTCAGGCTATTGGTTGGTTGCTTGGGATTTTTTTAATAGTAATGCACAAGAAGAACACAAAGAGATGGTTCCTTAGAGACTGAACTATGTATTTTATATCAAAAGGCAATTTGCTTTCACTGGAAAATAAACAGCACAGAAAATACTAAACCAGAAGTTTAATTCTACATTCAGACACTTAGGAGTGGGCAACTATACAGTTGATTAGTCTCTGTTTTGGGGGTTCTGGGGTGCAGGGCTAACCATATCTTTAGTCACAAATATTCTAAAATTCAAAACAAAAGAAACAGGCAAAGCAATGAGTATATCACTTCTTGCCACCATCACAAGCATTAAGAATATTATTAAACATGCCACTCACCAGGAAATAAACATCAGAAGGAGCTGGAAATCACGGCGTTGCCACCACTCAGCTTTGACACCGTCACTTTCCACCTCCTTGCAGAAGTCCGGCAGCACTTTTCCAAGCACCACCTGCGTCAGGGCACACTGTAACGTCCCACGGGATCAGCCAGCTCACTCTGACATAAAACTAGGCTCAGGTGCTGGAATCAGCCCAGGGGCCGAGTCCCAGCTGGCACATCTAAAATGACTTCCAGCCCAAGGGAAATAAGAGAGGAGTGTTTGGAAAGAGCTTACACAGAGGGCTTCCAAATGGTAGTAGCCCTTCCTTAGAGAAACAGGAATATTGCCTAGGCAGATGAATAGATGGTTTGGACTGTTTGAGGGATGGTTCTCTTCTCATTCTGGACTGGGCTGAGCAGCTCCGATTCTTTTGCTGGTGGGTAAAAGGAGTTTGCACAGAGGTGACTGTGGCACTTGCTTTGCTGGGTGGAGGGAGGCGTAATTATCACTCATGCCCCACTGCGTGGCTGCCTTCCAGCTGCCAAAGCCCTCCTGCCAGTTAGACTTCAAAAGGCAGCACAGCTGGCCAGTTCGTCCAGAAATAGCTCCTCACCTCTCCTGGCAGAGCAAACATCTCTTCAAAAGTCCATTCCATCCATACTCTCTCTAGGCAGTAACTGCTGGTTACCACTCTCTCATCTGCAGTGAGAAAAGCAAATTCAGCTCTCTAGTTTTTCTTTGCACTGTGGACACGTATTAAAAGTGTTCTTTGGACAGGCCCCTACTCAGGCAAAGGCTGAGGCTTCACCATGACCCTCCACCTCCCTAAAAATACTGCAGGGCTAGAGCCTCCTGGTAAGACAGATAAATCCAGTCAATGGCATGAAGATCCTGGTGCTGGTACCTTCAAGAGAGCACAGCAGCTTATTCCAGCGTTGATTGTGCCATCTAACACAAGCAAAGGGACAAAGGTGAGGATGTTTTGCTCCAGGGCAGGGGTGTTAAGTCTGGAGATGATCAACACCATAGTCCCTGGTACAATCTAATGAGCTTTGCACCAAAATGCACGATGACACTTCCACACAGAGTTCAGAGAAGTAGGTACTGATTCTGGAAAGCTCCCAGAGGTGATGATGTTTTGTACTGACTTATCCAAGCTTGAGGGACTAGCTGCAGAACAGCCCTAATCCTGAGATAAAAATCCTTAGCAGCTTGATCTGACTATGGAGTTAGCCCTTCTTTGAGGAGAGGATTGGACAAGGCAACCTTCAATAGTAATTTCCAGAATAGTCTGTGGTTTTGTGATAGCACCGCTAAGACAGCACATCTGTGAAGAAACACTGAAAAGACCACTTCTGCCTCAGACCTGGGATTGCAGGTTCAACTAGAGTTACCATCATCCTAGAAAAGATTCTTGATGGCCCTTGCAATCGATGAAATGCAAACACAGCAGAAACACACTGGACAGATCCATAACATTCAGAGCAGGCTTGTGGCATTATGCTTTCACTTTGGGGCAAGGGTGCTCCTGTGCAACTGTACTGGGTCTGGCTGAGTTGGAGTTAATTTTCCCCACGGCAGCCCTCATAGTGCTGTGCTTTGTATCGGTAGCTGGAAAGGTGGAAATAACACACCAGTGCTTTGGCTGCTGCTGAGCAGCGCTGGCACAGCACCGAGGCTGCCTCTACATTTCCCCCCAACGGCAGGCTGGGGGTGGGCAAGATCTTGGGAGGGGACACAGCCAGGACACCTGACCCAAAGTGACCAAAGGGATATTCCATACCACATGATGTCTGCTCAGCAATAAAGGCTAAGAGAAAGGAGGAGGAAGGGGGTGGGGGGGTGCAGGCATTTGTTATTTACATTTGTCTTCCAGAGCAACCACTATGCATACTGAAGCCCTGCTTCCCGGGAAGTGGCCAGACATTGCCCGCTGATGGGAAGCAGAGAATAACATCTTTTGTTTATCTTTGCTTCTGCATGCATGGCCTTTGCTATTGCTTTATTAAACTACTTTTATCTTGGCCCACCAGGTTTTTTTCATCTTATTTTCTCTCCTGGTCCATCCTGCTGAGGAGGGGAGTGATAGAGTGGATTGGTGGGCACCTGGCATCCAGCCAACATCAACCAACCACAGCAAGGAATGTCTCGGGTCCTTTCCTATGCATAATTCCTCTTCAAAAACTCCCTATCACTTCCTACAACAGTGAACATATGGAGCAACATTGTGCTAAATATAGTAAACCCCCAGATGCCTAGCCTCTGCAAATATAAGTAGATGTGGCCCTTCCTTCATTACTCTATATGAAGTATCGCTGTGGTGTTTTCCATTATGATACAATATGGTAAATCCATCAGAATTATGAGGAAGACTTTCAACATAACAGCTGGCATTCAACTCAGAAATACTCACGTGAATCTGACCATAAAAAATACACACTTAGAATGCGCATATAGTTTTAAGGGCTCTCCCCTGCCATGTTTCTGAGAGAGAACTTTAATGGTTACACGATAGTCAACATACTAACTAACACAAGAGAACAGAGTGTACAACTTCGGTTCCTATCCAAGTAATATTGGTGGAGCAGACATAAATATTACCATACTGCTTGTATGCAGTAAAGGTAACATTTTGTAAGCTAATTCATACACAAAGAAAGCTATTCACCCAGAATATGGTCTTGAAAATGTCAGAAGATATTTTCAGATAGTTGAAAATCCTGCTCAGGATCTATTTCATCACAGATAGACCATGAGCGATGAAGGTCCCTACACCATAAGTAAGAACTACAATATTTCCTCTGATCTATCTCAAAACTGGCAAAGGAGACAAAATTGCTGAATGCTGAAAGAATTAAGTGGCAAGGAGCCTTATACCTGCCATGGATATTTGCCCAAAGAGCCAGGTTCCTAAGCAAGATAATCCTAAATGCTTCTTCAAAATGAAACTGCGTTTGTGATCAAGCATTTCTGTATTACCAGCAGAACATCTAAGACAGACACTTTTAGTATTGGAGCTGTCTGCCTGCAAACACAGACAGGAGAAAGAATCAAGAAGATGAGAAATCTTCCATAGACTTAGGGCTAGAATTAGAACGTGGTCTTGAAGATTCATGACAGCCTCAGCTGAGAGTAGCATGCCATCCTGGTTTTGGCTGGGAAAGAGTTAATTTTCTTCCTAGCAGCTGGTGCAGTGCTGTGTTTTGGATTTGGCGTGAGAATAATGTTGATGGCACACTGATGGGTTTGGGTTGCTGGGTAATGTTCGCACTAAGTCAAGGACTTTTCAGTTCCTCAGGCCCTGCCAGTGAGAGGGCTGGAGGGGCACAAGGAACTGGGAGGGAGCACAGCCAGGGCAGCTGACCAGAACTGGCCAAAGGGATATTCCGTACCAGAGGACATCATGCTCAGTATATAAACTGGGGGGAATCTCTGCTCAGGGACTGGCTGGGTATCAGTCAGCAGGTGGTGAGGAGTTGTGTTGTGCATCACTTGGGCTTTTTTCTTTGAGCTTTATTTCTCTTTTTGTTATCTTCCTTTTCACTAAAATTATTATAATACTAGTAGTAGCATTATATTTTACTTTATTTCAATTATTAAACTGCTTCTCAACCCATGGATTTTACCTTTTCCTGATTTTCCTCCCCATCCCACCGGGGGGCAGGGAGGAACTGAGAGAGTGAGCAGCTGTGTGGTACTTAATTGCCAGATGGGATTAAACCACAACACATACAAATTTACTTTATCTTGGAAGACAGAAAATAACAGAAACAAAGTATCTTTTGCTCTTCTGAGACTTAGAGTTAACCAGAACTTTAGCTAGACCATGCCATCATGGGAAGATTCCTGGAAAAGGGTGGGGTGAAGTGACTGACTGTAAACAAGGCATGAAATTAGGTAAATAAAGACATTTTTAGAATTTCTAGGATCCATACATATCATATTCCAGCCAGTTCCAAAAGGATGTGACATTTCACAAATAAATCACAAAGTGCCATCAGTATCATTCCACTAAAATCATTGGCCCAGCTGAAATATTTTACCTTTATCTGTATCTCTTCTGTGATTCCAAAGGATTGAAGCAAAGGGAAACTTCTTACCTTCTTCAAAGCAGTCATTATCTGGATGTCACACCTACCTTGTTAGGAGCCTTTCTAAGTGATAGGCACCCAATGACCTGTGGAGACCAGAACCAGGTGTAAATTTTTTTGCACCCTCTGAATAATCTTGCTAATGAACACAGATGTGACAATTCACTTAATGACATTTTGTCAATAAGGCTTGCTAACTGCACCTCCTCTTCTCTCAGTTTGATGAGCGATGGTTTTTCTGACCAAATAAAACCAACCTTGTGTTCTTGTACTACGCTTACAGTAATTTTTTATTAGCCAGGCCTGTTCTTATGAGTCAATAATCAATGACATAGAGACAGGGCAAATACAAATTTCTGAGCTTTTGAAAGGAACCAATAGCAGTAAACACCTCTCCTTTCTGCCTGGGCTAGAGAGGCAGGTCACTCTCATGATGTTTAGGCACTTCTGAAAGACCTAGTCTTTCAATTGTTTTTAATATGCATTATGATACATCCAGACAAAAGGAGTATGAGGATGTCCAGGTACTTCTGGGATTCTTTTTTTTTTTAAACATCTGCCTAGCTGTTTTTCCTTCCAGAAGAGCACAAAAGAATCATGGCAAGCTCTGAAGTAATGAAAAGTGGGGACACAAATAAAAATGCCCAAAGTAGAGCATGCCAGAGTATTAATCTTGCTACCTAATCATGTAACCAGTTTGTCAACATGACAAAAAATCAGGGGATATATTCTATCTGGACTTTAGCAAAGCATTTGGAATGATGTCACGTGGGAAACAATTAGTAGCTGCAGGAATTGTAAGCCAAGTATAGAAGTAGCTAAAGCGGAAATGACAAATGGGAAGTCATTGGCCTGGAGGGATTTTACTGGTGGCATTCGTCAAAGAACTATCTCAAAACAGGTTTAATATACTTGTTTGGCACAAAAATAGCAGTATACTAATGAAATGTTCTGATTAAACATCGTGGGACACAATGTCAGTGCAAAAGAATAGCTGGAATGGTAGCTATGGGACAAAATTTAACTGCTACCTGCAGTAAGGAATAACAGCAAGAGTTCTTGCTGTGAACTGAAAGCTTGTCAGCTGAAAACAGCTAGGAGGAATTCTGAGACATATTAGTAGCATTGCCAGACTTCATGTATGGGAATGCTTCTGTTAGATCCTCACAGCTCCTTACGGGCTCCTTCATCTAGTGGTGCTGTCGGCATCGTTGCTTTGATCTAGAGGCAGAGGGAGGTAGGCAGGGAGCAGGCAGCAGAGGCCACAAAACCACATAACCCATATTAAAAACAGAGAAAATGAAGGGAGGAGTCCCATGAGTTCTTAATGTGGGACATGGAATTTTGGACCAAACTATGAGAAATTCCTTGTTACAACGGACATCCAACAAGCCCGTGTGAGCCATTCACAGGATGACTGGAAGAAGGACCAGGGGAATGGAGCTTATTTCAGAGGAAGCTACAAGCAGAGAGTGAAGATTCTGTTACTAAGATTACCTGCTTTCCAGGCTTCAGAGGACTCCTAATGGTGCTGTTCAGCCAGTAATGGAACAAGTTAGAGTTCTTGTATGAACCTTCCTTGCATCTGTAGATGGGAGGAGATAGGGATCTAGAGCTGGCCTGCTACAATCACTGGCACCCCAAAAGCCACAGATAATAGACCAGGAGGCAAATGCTTCTGGTTAATATCCACAGTGGTTTCTCTTCATCCAGGGTGGAAGAACAAACACATTCCTAAACTGTGCCTGAGCCATCCAGTGCTGGGAGTAAACGGGTGGCTGAGGAGAAGGACTCCTCCTACAGGAATTTCTGGTGAAGCAATGGGAGTACCTTCCTCCTCGACCCTGATTGGTATTGCTGATATTCACTGTACTGAATTACAGGAAGAAGTTGACAGCTAAGGACGCACCTTTCCCTGTGACCTGGGGCCTGAAAGATCCTTGTCCCTCCCAACCCCAGTTATTCTGTGGTTCCTGACCTCTCGAGCTAGGCTAGAGTGAAGGATAGTTGAATAATTTCTCCTTAGATGTTCTCTTCTCATGAAAACCTCTCTGTCTTGACTAGGAACTTTTTTAGAAATTTTTATCTCTGATCTCCCGGAGGGGGGGGGGGGGGGGGGGGGCGGGACAGAAAAGAGGGAAAGAGGCATCCCAGTTTGCTCTGTGAGACACCGAGCCTATGAAGGCTGTATTCCATTGGATTTATGCCCTATGTCCCTCCTGCTCCCGCCCGTTCAACTGGCCAGTATGCCCTGTCTCCTTTTCATATCCACCAGCCTCCCACCAGTGTGTTCCTCCAGGGCTACAGGAGGAACGCTCTCTGCCCTGAAGTTATCTCCAGTTCTTCCTCACCTCCTTTAACTGCCACCCAGCTTCTCCTGCTCAGTACTTGCAGCTCCCTTTGAAGGCTTCTAGCCACTTTTCTGGCATGCAAAGGTCAGAAGGGAGGACCCACTGTTACAGAAGACGAGGGCAATGGCATGTCACAGTATTGAAAATCACTGAGGCACCTGGACCAGTAACAAAAGCTGAACAATTTTCTGCTTTTTTGTGCAACTGCAGTAACATTTATATTGGGGTGCATTTCAAGTTACATGTAGAAGTTTACGCTCAGATTTGGAGATCTAAAAAGCCATGAATATTGTGCAAAGCAGTTGAGTTTTCTGTTTGATTCCCAAAATATAGAATTTCCATACTCAGAGCACAATATTTCAGCAGTGTAAAGCCCTGGGAAATTTCAGAAGTTGTTTGCTTTTGGAAAACAGTCTTCAAAATGTCAGTCTTCAAAATGTTTTAAGTTCTTGGAACCAAAATATGTGATTCCCCACAAATCCAGACCTATTCTTCCTAACCATGAAAAAACTTCTCAAACAAGAACCAAAAATGTTTTCTAGAGCATCAAAAAAAACCCCACCTCTGTATTTACCTTCATCATGCCTTGCAAGGAAGGGGAGTACTATTAGTGCTATTTTACAGATGGAACTGAAGCTCAAAGGCTAGATTACTTACCTGCTGCCAGACAAAAGCGTGGTGGAACAGGGAACTGACTACAACAGTTCTAATTTCCAAGGCAGTGTCTTAAACACTACACCATTTTTGTTGCAAGGCCCCCACAGTTCGCACTATGCCCAAACACACCTTGGATCATAGGCTAATACACGGCAATGAGCTTTAATACGCTTTGACCTGCACTTTGTTTTTTGCTCTCTCCTGTTATATATTGTCCACGTTGACAGTGTATATTCTGCAGCACTTTCTCAGAAGCTGGAAAATAATTTCCTTCCACTAGCAAACACACTATTTGGGTTGCATGGCACCACAGCTTCGCATTTACTGCTGTATCTGCATGTTAACATGAAGGTCAGTAGGAGTGTACACAGTACTGAGAAAACGAGTAGTTAATTATTGCTAGACTGCAAGAAGGGAAAATACATGGTTTACTTTGGTTTAGAAAACTGCACATCACCAGAACTGCTTCTTTTTCTGTACTGGTTTTTGCAGAAGAGCATATGTACAGTAAAATTTGTGACAATCGCTGGAGGCTATTCAGTGTGCTTTGAGTATTATAGGGAAAATACAACCCTCTCATCAGTGGGAATAATACCAATAAAAGTACAACATTCAGCAAGAAAAATCCCATTCTTGCTCATGTGTATAATCTGGCTACTTGCCAATATCTTTTGCCATATTTACTTCTGAATTGTTTGTGCTTGAGGATTTCGTTGCACCATAAACAGTCTATAACGCTTCAAAACTAAGCTGTGTTTAGACCAAAATGCCAGATTTGCTCTTCATGGCACAAGTTTTAATAATTTCAAAACTTATCAACATACTACAGCAGGCCTAAACAGTACAACCAGATGCTTCTGTTCAGATGTCAAAGATGTCACAGCACAAACTAGCCAGCTGCAACAAGGCTTTTACCATCCGATAGCAGGGTAACTTCAGTAAGTAGTTCCCACACCTTGCCCCAGCACAGCCACCAACCCCCCACAAGGTTTCAAAAGTTCATCTACTGTCCGTGCTGTTTCTTCACCCTCTGCAGGCCAGTCCACCCTGCTTCTTGCCTCTGCTGCATCTGGATTCTCTCTTCATCCAGGGCTCCTCTTCCAGGCAGCCTCTCCTCATCCAGGGCCCCTACTTCTCCCAGGGCCTCTCCTACATCCAGGGCACTCACTCTCCTCCCTCTGCTTCTTCTGGGTCTCTCTTCATCCAGAGCTCCTCTTCCATACACCTCAGAGCTATTTAACTACTTAGCAGGAACCAGCCACAGCTGCACCTTATCCACGTCAGCCAACCCACCGCCCCTGAAGCCAGCCCACAGCTGTATATTATCAATGTTAATTAACACAACTTCATTCCTCCACAAAAGAACTGTTTAAAACTTTTCTCCAGTCCTCCAAAGGCTGCAGTTACATTTGCTGTTCATATTCGAATTAAAATAAACAAGCAAAATGCATTTGTATTACAGAACAGATATGATAACTGTTTTAGAAACATTCTAAGGTGGCATTTTTATCAAATGTTTTGTCCTAACCCTTCTATCAGTACAGGTAGGCCAAAACAAGCAAAGCTGTTCCTCTGCAAAAGGTAGATTAGTCTCTCCCAAGTATTAATAATTTTATAAAATTATGCATAATTATAAACACATTCAACAACTTTGTGTGATTGTATTGAAAATTAATAGCTGTTGCAGGCTACAAAAGTAGCAAAAAATCTTCCTTCCAGAGCAAGATAAGGAGAGTTCTGGGGAGCACAATTGGCAATACTCAACTTCACCTGTTACTGGGTAGCTAGGAGAAGGAGAGGCTTATGTCCAGCGTCCATGAGTAGAACAGAGCATTGTCACAAAGCCCAGAAAGCCAGCTGCAGGATTAGGACTTCCCATGCAAGTCTTGGGCAAGTCTCCAGGCAACTGGCAAATGCCAGAGCAATCACAGAAAAATTCAGTGTAAATTCTGGAGAATTATTGAAATATGTTCCTTGTTGACTTAACAGTTTTATCCAGGCAGAATACCAAAGATTTGAAAAAGACATTCACTATCCTAGCACTTTAAAGACATGACCAATCAGCCCACTTTATTAGGTGGAACACAGCAAGTGAGAAGTGATAATCATTAAAACCAATGTACACCATTTTCAGGATTTAGATTCACTTCAGTAGTACTCAGATATACACTGCTGCAAATTCTGTAAAGGCAATTACAAAACTTAGTAAGCTTTTCTGTGCTGGAATAAACTAGAGATCATGACCAACAGACATGTACAGTTCTATAAATGCTAAATAATTGAGTTCATGTCTCAAATGTTTTGCAACGTTTAAGTAATATGAAGGCAAAAGGGTCAGCACCTGCCAGCAACAGACACTGTTCTGAAACCATCTAACGTTTTTGTAGGCAAGATCCAGACTCAGCAAACTGCTCAATTTCACAACGTAAACAAGTAGCAGAGATTATCTTACCTTCTATCTCTAAACTAAGTAATTTAATATCCTCTGTCACATCATTTATCCTGAAAAAGTGTTTAATAATTGTTTCATGCTACCAAGATGTATGCTTTTTAAGCATTTGTATCACCAAGTGACACAGGCAGCATTATTGAACAATTCTCAGCTTCTCCTAAAACTCTGTTTTGCAGCTTGTCAGTTATAGATGGAGTATCTGCATTTAAGCAATGCTGTATTTCCACTGGAAAGGTGTTTTAGATGAAACAACTTTGCTGAAACTGTTGGATCCATCAATACAATGTTTTGCTGAAGAAAATAAAAACCAAGGCTCCCTCACTTCCACAGTCTCATTGAAGAAAGGTTTAAGTGTTAAAAACCTCCTTGTTCTTCAGTTTAGTTGCTTCTTCTTTTCCTGGCAAACACTGAATTAACTTTGTGACAGTGTTTCTCTGTGCAGTGTAGCGAGACATCTGTCAACATCTCTACAGTGAATGCATACGCTCACTCTGGCTTCAGCCACCACGTGAAATCACCTGAAAACTCAAAGGAATCAAATATGGTCACATTTTGCCAGCAAGCAAACAAAAAAACTTGTAATGCTTACAGTGAATGGGAGACTAAAAAACCAAAAAACTCAGAAGAGGAAACGTGCCTGAGTGGGAGGGGAATGACAACAAGAGGTAGAAAAGGAATAGCAAGTAACAGAATGGTGGTTTGGAAAAGAACACTGTAAACATTGAGTCTTTCATCTGTTTTAATAAAACTGTGATGTCTGAAAAAATTAACAAACTAACATCTGCTAACTTTATAAATAACAATCATGGCGCATACATTCTATGTAACATATACAATCCTGCAATGGTCTTTAAGATGTTGTGTACCATAATGAAGTGCTAAAAATAAATGAAGAAAAGGAGATAGTACATTCAATTTAAATGTACACGTTATACCTGTACTCAATAACAATATTGGTTAGGTTATAGACTGTAATTATAGGTTACAGACTGTTTCTTTTGAAATCTGGAAACACATAGTTTATTCAGAACCTGTTATTAAAACAGACATCCAATTTGGGTAAAGATTTTCAGTAGGGTCAATCCTTTACTCGCTGTTCTAATGATCATTATCCTCACCATGAAAAAGGTGCTTTTTAAAAAAGGTTATTTAAAGTATCTGCTCTTCTACCTCAACATACAGTGTTGATCTCCCGTATCAGGTACTGGTCAAGGTTTTGCCAGCAAGGAAGGCAGGATGCAGGAGTTGCCCCATGCCAGCCAACAGACAGTTCCAGCTGGCTCCGCAAGGGACCCACTGCAAGATACCACTCAGCCCAGCAGCTGAGTGGGTGGCACCTTTGTGAAAACACCAGACAAGCAGAGGTGGCTTTTCCCACAAGAGGAGGAAAAAAGTGAGGAACAGCAGCATGAACACCGAAGTCAGAAAAAAAAGCAGGGGAGAAGGTTCTCTAGGCACCAGAGCAGATATTCCCCTGGAGCCCATAAAGAAGACCATGTTGGAGCAGACATCCACCTTACGGCCTGGGGAGGAGCCCACACTGGAGCAGCCAGGTATTTGCTGAAGAAATTGCAGCTCATCAAGAGCCCACACAGGAGCAGGGGCAAAGTGTGAGAAAGAAGGAGCAGAAGAACTGCTACAAACTACCTGTAACCCCCGCGTCCACTGCTCAGGGTGGGAAGAAATAGAGGAGTCAGGAGTGCAGCTAATCCTGGAAAAATGGAGGCAGTGGGAAGCTGTTATTTTACTTTTTGTTTCTCACTATCCGAACTATTTTAATTGGCAATTAACTACACCAGTTTTCACCCAAGTTAAGTCTGTTTTGCCTGCAACAGTAACGGGTAAGCAATCTCCCTGTTTATCCAGACCCACGAGCTTTGTCATCCTTTCTTCTCCCCCTGTCCAGTTGAGAAGCAGGAGTGAGAGTGTGGCTGAGTGGACACCTGACAGCTGGCCAAGGTCAACCCATCACATGTACTTGCAAAATAAATGAAAAAAGTATGCATTGGTTTAAAAGGAAGACATTTTAATGTACAAATTTACACCATCTCATATTTTCTGCACTGATCTCTCTCAGTATGCACTACTATCATGTTTTCATAATAAAATCACAAAAAGTAAATCTCAAACTAGGAAGGAAACTGCAGTGGTCTGCATGATTTATTCTATTCATAATTTATTCTACAAGTGTCTACAGATTAACAAAACAAAAGAATTCCTCTTCCCCTTTCTCAAGGAAATAAATATTCGACTTCTAAACTCAAGAACCATTCAGCTCTCTAGCAGTTCGTGCACTATGCCCCAGCAGCCTCTGTCAAAACTAGTATGTTTTTAGCTCTTGGGATTCCAACCAGTAGCCTTCGTTGCTCCTCACGTGCCCACACAGCATATTCAGAATTCTTCTCCAGCAACACCCAAAGACACACTTCAGTGAAAGAAGAAACAGCTGAAGATGTCCCTCTTCAGTTTTGCTTTGCAATACACCCAGCCGCCAACATTACTTTCTTCCAAATGGATCAGACCACACTTTTAACCCTATAAATCAAATACGAGAACACCAGCAGTTCATAACTAGACTGTTGCAGAAAAAAAACAACCAAAAAACAACTGGTCTGCTACTCCAGCTTTGTGTAAGAAACAATGAAAGAACCTAACCACTTATGCACCAAACTCACAACTCTGCTTAAGCTTGCAAAAATATGTAGAAAGACAAACGCATCTTGATCTTAAGCTTCAGATAAAGGAAAAAATCTATCACACCCATAGTTAAGGTGTTCTAACATTGTTGGAATAACCATCTAGGATTGCAGCTTGCACGTGAATTTGTCTGGATTTCACTTTCAACTAGTAGATCTTGTAACTTCTCATCAGCAGCTAAATTTACATGAGAAGGTTATACGGAGCAGAACTGGTCATCAGGTACTTTCATCTTTGATAAATGAGCCAGGCCAGTCCTCTTTAATGTTTAATAAAGAAGGCAGGTTTACCAGCCTTCTATTTCACAATTCCCTTCCTACTCCTCTTCAGCATTTCACCACTTTCCTGGAAAGTAAGTCCTGCACTGATGATTTAACTGGTATGTGCAGTAAGGACATGGCATTAATCCTGTTTGGTTTTTCCCTGCTGCTGATGTTAGGCTTTTCCAAAAATAGAAATACATTACCCTTTAACATACTCAGATACGAACTGTTTCATCAAGACAAGCACTCTCATGGCTATAAATGAGAAGTGCCAATCTTGCATAATGAATAGCCAGTTCCATTACCTATGAAACAAAAAACTAATAAGGAGAGTCTGCCATACTTGAATTTTATTCCCCTCATATGCTTTTTCTACACCTTCTGGCAATAGCAGGGATCAAAAAACTATTAGCAGTGCATTCCAAAATTTCCTTTCTGTGTAACAGATTTCTGCCTTGCCACTCCACCCATGAGGTTGGAAGGTACCAACAAAGTGCTCACAAATTGTGTTTCAGCTAAGGTGTGAAGAAGTATTTCACAAGATCAGGGTGCAACAGTGTGTATTCTTTACAGATACAGCTCAGCCCACCCATAGTTCTTGTTTGCTCTGTTAATTTCTGGTGTGGAAACTGGCATCTATTTAAGAAAGTATGAAGACAACAGACAGAATTTCTGCAACTTATTTGGCCAGTTAAGTCAATTTAAAACAAGTCTCATTGAATTCATAACTTTCAAGTGAAGAATCACCATAACATTTTTTTTCATGGCAAGTTTGTTATATACATATTCTTCAGATGTATTCTTCACCGTATTATTTAAATCCACATAAATATTCAGGTCTCACTTCAAGAAGGTCTTTAAAATAAGCAATGCAAACACAAGAATCAATTTACCTGCAGGCTGAATATCCTCTTGAACAATACCAGCTCGGTTTATTGACTGCTCTTTCCCTGGAAAACAGAAAAGAAAGGACACTACTAGAAGAAAGAAAATACCAGACACCTTGACTGTACCCAGTAAAATAATATTGAAAATTTTATTCATTCTAGATGCTACACAGTAAAATTCTGTTAAGTATCCACCTACACAGTATGAATGTAGTATTCACACTTCACTGAGAAACTAACAGCTATAGTCTCAGAGATTACAAACAGTAAGATAAAAATCTTAGAAGTAATGACTAACTGTTTAATAAAAGCTGCCAAAATACCTGCCATGATCCCATCACTTAAGGAATGACTAGTACTTTTAGGAGCCATCACTCATATGTTCAACATAAAACTCTTTAAAAGATTTACTCTTTCCAGTATCAGTGTTCCCCATTTTCAGGCCCTGAAAGGTCTTCCATCTTATCACGAGTAGATTTCATGACAGCATCTACAAAACTACTGCTTGTAACTTTGTGAAATTAAGCATCAGAGGGATATTTTTACATACAAGGGGCCTGTCTTAGGCTTTTTTGTTTGAAAGACTCAACCGTTTCCAAGAAAAGAAATGGACAAAACTTTATTATTTTCCCTAATTAAATGCCACCCATTTTTTTTTTTCCTCCTCTTCCAGTTAAGCACTTGACTGCTGTGGTACTTTGAAGCAGGAAGTCAAAGCTCAGCTGGATTAACCTTTTGCCCATACCACTAAAGTTTTAAGCCTTTAAAAAATTGTAAGGTGCACATTCTCAGTGAAAACTCAGAGCTAACCTCACCTTAAACCTGAAATATTGCAGCATTCTATCCCACTGAGAATGCACAGGCACAACTTGTTATTAGGCTATCTAATGCTACTGGAAACTAGCAGGCATGGCACAATAACTGATGCTCCTTGCAAGGGGGTAGGCACTAGAGGCAGATCAAGCTTCTCCAGTTCTGTTCACTGAGCATGGCAACTGCCATTCCATCTTTTTTAGCAGACAAAATCTCAGGGAACTGCCTATTTTCAAAGGAAAACGTAGAAAACCCAGACAGAGAAAACAGAATAAAACAGGGCAAGGAATCAGACTTATTGTAGGACATGGAGGAGAAAAATATTTAAGTCTTAGGGAGAGACTAAGATTGGAAGAGATGCAGAAACCAAAATGGGAATCAAACTGAGAGCTCTGGGAACACACCTGGAGCGAACAGGTGGAACTGCCAGCTGGTCAGGCAAAGAAACCAGTGCAGAGAAACAGATGAGTAATATGGAGATAGGACAAGGAACAGTCAATAGATAGGGAGACTGGTGTGGGGGCTGGAAACAATTTGGATAACACTTAAGCCAAAAAAAAGACATTGAGGAAGAGCCAGTCTTGATGAGAGAACAGCCATATCACAGGAGAGGGAAGGAGCAAAGTCTCACAATTAAGCAAAATCATCAAATCTACTGTGAAAAAGCAGCTGTCAACCCACTGTTTTAATTAATCCAGGTAGAAGAAGTCTGTGCTGAAGACTTCAAAGTTTATGTATTCATATGAAGAAACAGTCTTTTTTAACACTAGTTACAGACAGGAAAGTATTAGAAATATTAAGGCCACAAACTGAGGTACTAAAAACCTATCAAATTATAGCATTTCTGTATGAAATTAAGTCAAACCCCTGTATGCAATTTTAAGGTTCTATTAACAATATGACTACACACAGTTTTTCCAAGTATCTTCCATTTTATTTGTTAGACTGCTAGGAACTCCTGCAAGAAAAGTCTTCTTCCTGAACATAAATTCTTTCCTGCCTCATTTGTGTAGAATTTGGGAGATACACAAGGAAAACAAGATCGGAGAAAAAGATGACAGCATTTCATGTTTACACAGGTGCAATATCACTCTAGAGAACTAAAATCCATTCTTGCCTTTTGCAGGACTACTATGTGGTGCTAACCAAAACGTCCAACTTCAGACCCAGTGTCCCAAAATGCAGAAATACTCAGTATTCACCCACAGCTCAAGCCAATGGCAGGGGGTGGCGGGGAGGTTCTGTAGAAGTTGTCATACAGCCTACTAGACTATACACTGAAAAAATCAAATTTTTTGTACCCCAAAAGGTTAAAATACTTCCACTCAAGTACAACTGCGAAATTCCACATTCTTGTCTAAAGTATCATGACAACAAACACTTGTGCTTCTCTCATACTGCAGCAATGACCATCGGGAAAAAGCTCATTTTTTAGGAGATTAGTGCAGGTGAGATCAAAAGTTTGAGCAGCATGCAAGAAGTTTAGAATCAGTTACAAAATACCAAGTTTAAGCACTTGCTAACTGTGCATCACTCATTTTATGTGTTAAATGGAGATTAAAAAAATCCCTAATCTGCTAGGGATCATTTGGTCATGTAATTAGCAAGTACAAAAGAGGATGCTGTCCACTAGTTCTGTCCTTTCCTTAATGTTGAGTCACACGTGTGATGTTCTATTTTAGGCAAGTATACCATAAGCAAAAATAAATCGTAGAATAAGGTTTTTAAATGGAAACACAGAACAGAAAATCTATCTTT
This sequence comes from Falco punctatus, assembly GCF_963210335.1. Lineage (NCBI taxonomy): Eukaryota > Metazoa > Chordata > Aves > Falconiformes > Falconidae > Falco > Falco punctatus. The sequence goes on from NC_137580.1 coordinate 31,738,385, forward strand.
GTGGGCAGTTTCCACCTTCACAAACATAGCTTCCTTAAGTAAAAAATTTTCTTGCAAGTTAGATTTTACTTCAGCTTTGATGTAAGGCTAAAGTCCCTCCAAGAAGACCAGTAAGTTTGTTACCCTTTTCCTTTTTTTTTTTTCTTTTTTTTTTTTTTCCCTTCCTCAAAATCTCTTCAGTTGTCTCAGAAGATTAACTGCATGCATCTTCAGGTTATTGCCTACAGCTCACTTAGTTTGATAAAAGTTCCAGGGAGGGGACGTGGCTGGTTACACCAGAACTTTTCCCTGCTTCCTTCCACGGTAGGTAACAGAAGTTTGGGGGTGATGGCCTACCCCCCTACCACCCCCGTGGCACGGGGAGTGCCTCCGGCTGCAGGGCCAGGCCCAGGCTCAGGCAGCTTTTCTGTGCTGCTGGCAGGAAAGCAGTGTGTTTCTGAGACAATTCTGCAGACTAAGACCAGCTCTAGCAAATCATCATCGTCAGTAAAGAATCTGTTATCACATTTTAAGTTAAACTTCTCAGCTGCAGCTGGAAAACGTAACTGGAACAATTTATAGAATCATGGAAGGGTTTAGGTTGGAAGGGACCTTTAAAGGTCAGCTAGTCCAACCCCCCTGCAATGAGCAGGGACATCTTCAGCTAGATCTGGTTGCTCAGAGTCCCGTCCAGCCTGGCCCTGAATGTTCCCAGGGATGGGGCATCTACCCCCTCTCTGGGCAACCTGTACCAGCATCTCACCGCCCTAACTACAAAAAATTTCTTCCTTATATCTAGTCTGAATCTGCCCCCTTTCGGTTTAAAACCATTACCCCTTGTCCTATCGCAACTGGCCCTGCTAAAAAACCTGCCTGCATCTTTCTTGTAAGCCACCTTTAGGTACTGAAGGCTGCAGTAAGGTGTCCCCGGAGCCATCTCTTCCCCAGGCTGAACAGCCCCAGCTCTCCCCGCCTGTCCTCACAACAGACGTGTAACAGCCCCTGACCACAACTTCTGTGACTACATCTCAAACCTCTTAATCACTTCAGAGAACAGCTAAAGGCTGCTCTCCCCACACGCTGGCCAATAACTGGAAACAAGAGCACTACGATTTTTTTTTTTTTTTTTTTTTTTTTTACATATCTCTTAAGAGAGCAGAAAGCCTCTCCCACCCGGCAGCCTCTGGCCCAGCAGCAGCCCGCAGCACACCCGAGCCCGGGCAGGCCCGCGCTCCCGCACCGCCCCCCCGCACCGCTCACGGCGGCACAGACGGGCCCGCCCGCCCGCCGCGCCTCTACTGCCCTCGCGCCCCGCTGCCCGCGCGCCGGGACTCACTGTACTGCTCCGGCAGCAGCAGCGGCCGGAAGTAGATGGGGTAAAAGGCCGCCCCCACCACGGCCACGAAGGCGCCGAAGATGCCGAGCGTGCGGGACAGCCCCGCCATCGCCGCCGCCGGCCGCGACCCGGAAGCTACGCGGCGCCCGGAAGCGGCGCGCCGGGAACACCCGCGCGCCTCCGGCCGGCCCGGCAGCAGCGGCGGGCAGCGCCCCCGCGCGGGCCGGCGGGGCACAGCCCGGTGCCGGCGCCCCGCCGCGAGGCGGGGATGGGGCCGTTCCACGCCCGCCGCGCTTCCCCGTGTCGCGCCTGAACCGGCGAACGGCGGCAGCTCCCGGGCGGCCCCGGCGCCAGCCGCGCCGCAGCGGCAGCTGCCAGGTGGCGCGGCCCTGCCTTACCGCCCTGAGCCTGCCAGCTGAGCCGGGGGGCCGCCCGGGCAGCGCGGGGCCGGGGCGTCGGGGTGGGGGCGAGGGCGGGTGCAGCCGCTGCCGAGCCCCGCCGCCGCCGGGGGGGGAGGCGGTGGCCCTGCGCCGGGCCCCGCCCGGAGCCTCTGTACTGGCGTGCGCGGGGGGCTGTGGGGCGCCTCCCCGCGCGGCCGGGGGCTCGGCACCCCAGGGGCCCTCGGCCCCCGTGTGTAGCCCGACCCGGCCGCTCCGCACCTGCGGCGCGGGGCCCGGCCCGGCCCTGCCCTGCCCGGGCGGCGGCCCCTCCTCCAGGAAGCCGGATCTGCCGCATCCCCGTCGGCGGGGCCGGCCGCGCACTCCCGGCCGTGCTGGGCAGCGCCGCCTCGGCGGCAGCATGCGGACCCCGGCCGAGCCCCGCCGCCCCCTCCTGCTGCTCCTCCTCCTCACGGTGAGTGGCGGCCGGCCCCGCACCTGCCCCGGGCCCCGGCCCTGCCCGCCGCGGCCGTCGCGGCGGAAGATGGTGGCCGCGGCGAGGGCCCGGGGCGAGCGACGGGCCCCGGGTGAGCGCCGAGCCCCGTGGGCGGGGGCTGCCCGGCACCCCGCGGCTCCTCGGCGGGGCCGGTGCGGGGCCGCCCGGCTGCAGGCTCAGGGCGGAGCGGGACGCGCAGCCGCCGGAGCGGGGGGACGGGCCCGGCCCGCTACGGCCGCCTGGCCCGGCCCGGGGCCGCCTCTCGGAGCCAGCCCGGCGGGCGTCCGGGCCGGGCCGGCTGCCCGCTCTCCAGCCCCCGGCGCTACGCTGCCCTACCGAGCTAGAGCGCGTCAGGCCGTTAAGCGTTAACAGGCTTTCCGCCCTAGGCGGCGTGAAGCTGCTGGGCTGGGGGGAATGGGGCGCTTTGACATCGCTTACAGGTGCGCGTGTGTGGTGCTGCGCTGGCTCACAGAAGCAACTGCGTTTTAGGGGCATCCGCAAAACTACTTTTTCCTCTTTCATGCTGCTAAACACAAACTCCGGTCAAAGTTTTCGTGTGCCTGTGCGATAGTGATGCTGACGGGGAGCAGCTCAACACCCTTTTTGGCGTGTCTCCTTCTCACACATGTTAAATCTGGTGTGACGTGGCAGGTGTGCACGGCGCGGTGCAGGACTGCGGTTATCTTCGGGCTTCGTGCAAACAGGTGCAGTTGCGTAGGGTTATGTGGGATTTCTGCAGGGGTGAACTCACAGAGGGTCCTGCTGAGATCTTATTTCAGTGAGTGAAAGAGCAGTTTCTTATCATTTCGGGAATATTACACTACTGAAAAGTTTCGCTTCCCTACCAGCTGTTGTGATTGCCTTCCACAGGGATTTTTATACCAGCATCCAATGGGATGACTTGGGCTAACTCCTTCAGATTCGGAGAGTTTTAAGTAAAAGATCAAGAAAAAAACCTTTTGTGGTTAAGCTGCCCCACATAATGAAGCCTCTGTGTCTGTCTTGTAGAGTACTGCCTAGTTTATGGTAATGTTTTTAATCCAGCGTAGCTGGCCTCTTTGCTGGGCTTGGAAACTTATATATTTAAATCTCATAATCACACTGATTGTGTAATCCTTTCATCCTTGCTCTCTGTAGTAGGAGGTGATGCACAATTAACTCTGCATTGTCTGAGGTAATGGGGAGGAAAGAACTAGGGTTTCTCACGGAGTAGGAACATCCAGATAACATATGCTATGCAGTGGGCTGGGTAACACTGTGTAGAGGCAATCAAGTGATAACAGAGTCAGCCATGGTCTGGAGGAGCTTATGGTCTGCGGTCTCTGCCACAGCTGCATCGGTGTGGCGTCACTCAGGGTCTTTGCACAGTGCTCCTTGAGAGACGAGCCTTTTGAAGGGTTTGTTAGGTGTCATATAACAGCAGACCCAAACGCACTTCACACGTTCTTGCAGCACCTGTCTCAACTAATACCCAGGCACCAAAGAATACAATGAAAAGTTTCTTGAGTGATTCTGTGGGAGCTATTGAACAGAATAGGCACTAAAGGGAAAGGGGTAAGATCAACAGGGCTGAAGCTAGCCTTATGCAGCAGTGGTCATGGCACATCATGCTTAAGTGCCTTAGGAACATCATGGAGTTTGTTCTACAAGGAACTGGCTATAGGTTGCAGAGCTTACTACCATGGGATCCCCACCACAAAATTTCTGCAGCTCGCTGGAAGTCAAGTGATCACTTTCACACACTGCTGCATCTTTGTTAATGATCTGTGCCAGACCCAAACTGTCTTTGCTGGAGGCTAGCTCCTATATCTCTGTATTGGATAAATGCCTGAGAAAACTGAGCTGGCTGTGTATGTTTTCGCAGTAAATGTGTGTATGTGGTAAGCACACAGTGGTACCCCAATGCTTTGTAGTATCTACCTGGTAGACTTCTACATTTTGTGATAACCATGTGGCATTGCTTTCATTATGTATTGCTATCTTCCTCATGACGCAGCCTCCATATCACAAGGATTAAGCTGTTTACAAGTACTCTTTATTGTAAGATAAAAAAATGTAAGAAATAATGGTAACCATCAAGTAGAAGAGGTTTGGAATACTTTGTGGTTGCTGCTGTGTGCTTGTAATGCTTTTAGAGGTATCTGTAACCAAAGAAGGATTATGTAGGAAATGTAAAAGAATAGTATCTTTGCCAAGTCAAGCTCTGAAAGATAATTAAATCAGTATTAAAATTAAGGATCTCTCATCAACTTTAATATCAGTATTTGTGTGTGTGTATTAGTACATGATATGGTAGTAAATTTTCTAACGGACACCAGCCTCCTATTACTATTCCTTTTTTAGCCCCTTCAGTATGTATCGTTTTTATAATACTCATTTTATAGAATGGGAAACAAGGCAGAGGGGAAGTCTCTCACTCTGAAGAGACTGCCTATTGTAGAAAGCCTGGATACTGACATTGTGGTTTGAATTTTTATTTGTTCAAATTGTATATCTTGGTGCTTATACATGTTTATCAGTGTTCAGCATTGCTACACATCTGGCTTCTAGTGTCTCTTGTTGGACGCAAGAAGATAGAGTACTCGGTTATTTGTGTGGAAAGGGGTTTAAGTGACAATTTCAGAAAGACCTAGGAACACTAAATAAATCTAGTTATCTAGAGTTACCCAGCTGCTAGCAATGATATCCAGCTTTCTCATCCAGAAGTTCCCCCATGCAGTTATGTCTTCCAGCTTCTGCCTTAAACAAAGTTAAGGTCTTGGGGTAAATAGTCTCCTCTATACACAGCTGTGTTCCATATGCCACCGTAGAGCTCTTCTGTGCCTTTAAGGAGGCAGGGATCCAGGGAAAAAAACATCATTTGATCACAATAGTTAAATCCAAAATCTTCATCTATAGGAACAAGAAAGTAGTATAGGTAAACTTCATTCTGACTTTTCTTAATATTTGCATCTTCACTGGTTTTGCTGGCTTGATGTTTTTTTTCAGTATAGGTCTCAAGGAGTGTCAACATATTCTTAAGAATTCTTAAGAAATATGAAGCGGAATAGTTTATCATTAGGGACTTTTACTGATTCCCATATTGAATCATGGGCAAGGTCTTGTCCTTCAGGTGCACAGCACCCGATTAGAAATGTACTAACAACTTGGCCGAGGCTTTTAAATACTTGGACTGATGGCTTTTTCACTGTGACTATCGAATATAGATATCCAAGATAAATTTCAGTTCAATTTGTTTAAGCTTAGGAAAGTTAAAAGTTACCCAAGACAGATCTCGTTTTAAGCAATCTTAACGACCAGCTTCTCTGGTAGTCCTAAGTGACAATTCTGAATATTTTAGATGGCAAAAGTGCCGTGCTGGTGGCTGGTCCTCTGAGCTGAGTAATCCTCAGTATCCTTGGCAGTGTATCAAGCCGGATGCTGACTGCAGAGCAGAAAGAAAAGAAGCTGTTGGAAGCCTTAGAGACAAGAACTTCAGCATGGAGGATAATCCTGATGTATCTCCAAGTATGTTGTAATGTATGTAGCTGTGGAGAGCAAAAGCTGAGCAAATGCTGCCTGGAGGTCTTGCTGCTCAGTTTTGTAAGTCCATCTCCAGGATAGGAACATTTTTTCAATAATATGCTTCTAAACACTTCATGAAGATTAATTAATTCTCAGGAAACCATTGTGACCTGCCTTAGTAGTTATTCTACCCTTCAGGTACCTGGTGAGAGGTAACAAAATTAGGTAATTTTTAAAAAAGATATAGAAACGTCAGGCTGCGGCAGTAGTAGTGAACAACAACACGGTTAATAAATGTTGGTACATTTTAGTATATACTCTTTGGGCCTGATCCTAGGAGCATGTGTAAATAGCATGACCTGTGAGTCAGTATCTTAGACCGGATTCTACTTGCAGAAGGGCCGAGGGATACACCCTGTAAATAAAGTTTGTTTGTAGAAGCATGTGTAACTTTGAGAACTTGATGTAAGGGAGTTGTTACCATTAAAACCTTGATGGTAGATCTCCAGCAATCCATATCTACTTGCTATGTGAATGAACCCCATTTTTTTGAGTTCAAGTATGGTATATAAACCTTCTGCTTGTACAGTGTCCTGTGAGTATATTAGTAATCACGTAAACTTAGATTCTCTGGGTAACGTTGTGTTCTGTGGGTTTTTTTCCAGAATTTTGTGCTGTCCTTCGAAAAGGAGACATCACGGACAACGGCAGTTACCCCACAGTTTGGACAAAATGTGGATTATGTGGACTTTATTCATTTAAACATTTTAGAAAAGAAAGTTCTTAACAATTCTGAGGTTTCAGTTCAGTATTTGTGTTCTAAGCCTTGTATCGTTAACTTGGAAGCAGTAGCTTCCTCTGAGTTCAGGACTGGTGTACCAGTATATAGAAGGAGGTGGAAGGATGAGAAGAACCTTTATGTTAGCAGAACTCGACAAGTACATTTGAAATTTCCGAGCATTATGGTTTACAGAGATGATTATATCATCAGAAACTCAATAATAGTGCACAGTGTGATATTATATGCATGGATTAGTCACAAATCGGTTAGCAGCTATGGTGTTGGGCAGAACGAAGACTACCAGGATGCAGTTGCCAAGAACTACACCTTTTTAGAAGCAGTTCCACCTTTTGAACGCCCATATAAGGATCACAAAGTTTGTCTTCAGTGGGGTGCTGACTATTTGTGGATGCTCCAGGCAAACAGGATACCTCAGTGCCCTCATGAAAGTGGTAGGTGTAACGTCACTCTTTTCCACAAAGAAACTAATGGGACCCAAATAACATCTTTGGTAAGCTGTTAAAAAGTACATACCTGTAGTAAACAGGTAAACGTTATGTAGAGTGATTTGCTTGGCAAACATTGTTGAGTATGTAAGCTTTGTAACTGCTAGAGCTGCAAATGACTGATGCCATCAAGTCCTTCAGAGCTGGCTTGTTGCATCACAGCCAGCCTGGAGATCTGCAGCAGTATGGTCTTCTATTTTCTAAGCGTATTCAAACAACTTATTTAAAACCCACTGAGGTCAGCAGGCATCATTCCTTTGTCTTCAGAGAGAGTTGTTCACTCCCTTACTGCGTTATTTCAGGGTCAGTCCTGCAGTTCTTACATACATAATTCTTACACAGGTAGTCTACTTAAGATGATGGCCACACGGAAACATATGTTTAAGTCTTTATAGTGCAATAAACTTCATAGTACTTCACTTTTTTGCCCAAAACCATTATGCACAAACACTTTTGTTTTAAAAATAAATAGTTTTAAATAAAATAAAAAAAAACCTCTGTCTTGCCATCTGTATAAATTACTGAAACTCACAACTGCTTACTTGATTTTCTCAGAATTCTGATTTTTTTTCTGTCTGCCTATATCTGGCTTTACACCTGCTGACAATTATTTTTGTCATTAGTCTACATTCAAAGCAGAACCTAAAAACAAAAAGGTTATTTGCTTCTAAGGGGTTGTCTCCTAGAAAATCCCCTATAATGGTATTTGTATCACTTATCTTCACTACATTGGCTGAGAAGACAAACAGGGAAGCAATGATGTTGCTTCCTTCAGGGGCTTTCTAAAATACTTGTTGGAGACAGCATGTGATCTCTGACAACAGTGTGAAACATCTTATGTATTTTCTAGTTATATCATAGATAAAAACAATATAACAGTGAATAGGAGGAAATAACATTTTATTAAAGTTAATTTTTTTAAATGAGCTTGTAACAATTTGCTTGGGCTTTGGTGTTTTGGGTTTTTTTTTGTTGTTTTGGAGGTTTTTTTAGGAAAGCTGTTAACATGTCATGGCTTTGAAGATCTTTTTCATGTTTCTTAGCAGGAACGGCTTTATCAAATTTATTACAGGATTATGCATATCAGTTAAGAACGGAATTGGTGTCTATCCATACGTATAGTATAAACTGCAGAGCTAAAAATGGAGAGTAAGTCCAAGAGCTGGTGGAGTAACGTTACATAGGCATAAGCAAAGATAGGATGAGATTTAACCAAATAACATAAATCAAGATTTCTTCCTTACTAACTGATTCTTTTCTTGAAGTATCTTAGGTTGAAATGAGTCTGTTCTTTCCTTGCTTCTAATACCAGCTGGAAGTCAATTAATTTCACTTTCCATGGGTTATTCAGTCCGACACTGTAATGCATTTAATAACAGCAAGTAAACTTGTGTTTAAGGACTTACTGAAGTTTTGTGTTAATTTTTAATCTGTTGTACGATTCAGATGTTTGACTGTGTGAGTTAGTTAATTAGTTATCAATGCTTGTTGCCTGGCAGATTAAGAAAGATTTTATTTTGCAGATGGTGTCCAGATTCTCAACTTTATTTACGCTTCCAGCGGGGAGAAAACAGGAATCATGAAGAAATTTGAACAATTTGAAAACAGAGAACTTGAGACAGTCAGACGACATCAGATTGATTATCCCATGTAAGTATAGGCAAATAACTGAAGCAGGCTATAATTGATTGTTGAAGGCTATAGAATGACCTTAAACTCATAGGCTATACCACAAATTAAAGGAATACTGCCTACTAATTTGAGAAAAAGCTCTAAGGGAAACTAGTTAGCAATTCATTCTGTTCTCTGATTTCAGTTTTGGAGAGGATTAATCTAAACCTCAGAAAGATATATTATGTGTTAGTGCAGTGCTGTGTAAGGGATACCAATAGCAGGAGTAACGGAGCTGGTTAGGTACAGATAGGAGGGTGGGTTAGCTGTTATGTGCTGTCATAATCAGACTGCTGTCTCATGACTAGCTAGCCTGGGGTTTTCTGTGTTTCAAATGTTGTTTGCAGACCAAGTGCAGGTTTCTTGCAAGGGCAAGCAATGTGGACCAGCTTTTTCCCTATAAATTCAGGCTCTAGTTCATTTTGCAGTTGACAAGCCCTTAGGGATAGAGCCCCCTGCCTAGGTAAGTCTTCAAACTTGAGCTTACGCTATTTTCTTCCACCATTGCTGTGTAAACTCCTAGCTGGACAAACTCTCCTTAGCCCCTGCACACTGTTCAGTTACAGAGGAATCACTCTGGGAAGATCATCTTTCTCTCCTCTTCTCCCCATTCCCAAAACTGTTACAAATCTTCAGTCATGCTTTGCAACTTTAGAGGAAAAAGTGTGTGTGTATATAATACATATATATATATATATTTATATATATATATAAAAAAAATTTATCTCCCTTCCACCAGATGCTGTTAGCCTGCCAACATTATTACAGAAATAGGAAATGATCACAGGAACTGGAACTTGCCTGCTGGTTTGCGTTTGGCCTGTGACCACAAGAAGAGTGCCAAAGATGACTTGCCAGATAGCGCGGGTTCCATACAAATTACTAGCCCTCAAACTATAGCTCTGAAGTCATAAGTACAGAGCAATTTTTAGCTCCTGGCCTCTTCAGGATGGGTGACAGCTTGGTTTGCACAGCCTGCTGCCCTTTGCTCACAGTACAGTTGCATTCTGCTTCTGGCACTGAGGCACTACTCAAGCTCTGCTTGAGAATGTATGGCATGAGTTTATGCAGCTCTTTACCTGTTCCACACAGTTCCACCCTCTCTTGCCTTCAGGTGGTGTCTGCAGGGTTAACATTAAGAGTTGCTTGTGTGTTGTAGTTGCATGACAACCTGGAGTAGCTCTGTTAAGAAGGGGAAGAGAGCTTCCCTTCAGCATTCTGTATGTGAGTGGTGGTTCCCCGCTGCACCAAAAGGTCAACAGAAGCAGATGGACCTAACTGAAGTTACTTGTTTGACTTCAGTCAGGGATTTGTAAAGACAGACGTCTGGAGACTGACAATAGTCATTTGAGGTAGCTACCAGCAGTATTTCTGGAAACACAGTGTTTGCATGTAGGTCATAACAATCAGTGTACAAGTGATTGTGATTTACAGACCTTTCTACCTCACCCTTGTGCCATCTCTGAAGGATATGGTGTTATTAGCTATTTAAGGTGTAGACTGTATTGGGGAAAACTTCACCACCCTTGCATTTTTTTTGTAAGCGAGTGTTAGGCTTTCAGACCTATACCTGGTTTAGTTTAGGAAAGGATACCACATACTCTGTGTTCAGCAACTTCTTGAGAGAGAAGCAAGGCAAGTTGACACAGTTCTAAAGTAGTATAAACAAATATTGACTTTTTTCTTAATTATAGAAATAGAAAATATTAATAATATTTCCTCCTAAAAGTCACTAAGAAAAGAGAACTTCTTTATCAGATATGATAATAATCATAATGCTTTGCTGGGTTGTACATTGGAGCTATGGTTTTCAAAGGCATTCAGCATTGGCCTAACTGATACAGAAATGTTATGGAAATAAGTGGTCAAGTGTCTGTTACAAGCACTGAAGCAGACTTGGTCTGGCACAGAGGAGCTCCTTAAAATTAGATACTGTGGTATAAATTCTGCTTTTAATGCCTCAGCCAGCCAGCTTTGTACAGAAATTTCTAAGTAGATAACATTGTTGGGTCTTCAGTTTTCTACTTTGCAGTGCTCCAGAGTTTGCACAAGCTTCACCTTTATGTATCCCACGATAGCTCCGTGACAGCTATTCATATCTGCACTACTCAGAGTCTGGATTCATTTTTAAATGCTTCTCCCAAGCACATTTTCACAGTTGGCATTTAGTGTAGATGACACAGCTTAGTTTTCACTGGCTTCAACAATCAAGATTACCATGCATCTGGGGATTTTGTACTGTAGCCTGCATGCGTGAGGTTGGCTCCGAGTTGTCTCAGTTGTGTTTTCAGTTCCCTCTTGATGTGGGATCTGGTAGTAGCTCTGACCCAGAGTTCTGGAATTGATTCAGATAACACTCTCTTACTCTCCTCATGCTGTTACCACAAAAGTGCACAGTTAAAAGGAGATCACAGATCCGAGAGTCTTAAGTACAGTTGCTCTGAAGGTTTTCACTGCAGAGGATGTGTTCTGTTCTGAAGATCACATGTGTGAGAAACGTTTGCTAAGTTAAAGTGAAATGCATGCTTTTCAAATGATATAGGGAGATTTCTCATCAGGAGTGGATTTTTTTGTTTGTTTTTGCTCCTGCAGGTTCACTGTTTCAATCTGGCTATATTTACTCCATCACTGTGAAAAGGATCTGTGTGGTATACTCTATTTTATTGATCCGAAAGAAATGTATAGTACTCCTGCTGTATTTCTAAATGAGGAAGGTAAGGGGTATTATTAACGGCCTTCAGAAGGGGTCTAATATAGTCTTTATAGATCTGTGCCTAGGAATAACACTGATCATTATATTATCAGACCTATTTTCTGAAACTGAGCCCTGGCAAAATGCTTTATTTTGATTATAGTGTCTCAATAGGAAAGTAGCTACTAAATTAAAAGGGTAAAACTGAGAAATAGTTGCATAGCATCTGGTCTTGTCTAACTTCAGGAAATGTCTGCTTTGTTAGGAGAATAGACTGGATCTTACAGGTCAGGAACATACACCGGGATTAAACAATCTTATCTCAATGAACAACATCTGTTATTATTATTGAAGTATTATTTTAGTCTTGGTCTCAATTCTTGTATATGTACTACATGAAAATTTTTGAAAATTTGAAATAGCCTCAGAAAAGGTCCAAATGATTCAAGCTCTTGCCTATATTGCAATAGTAATGTAGCAAGAAGCACAGTCTGTTTCCCTATCCAAAAAAAAGTTAAGCGGTAGGACTGTCTTAGTCTAGCAACACTTGCAGCAGAGGAATATTCCTGCCAGAAGGCGACTGACTCTTCAGCCTCTTGGTAGTGAAATTCAGCAGCTGGGAGCTGACTGGCTGGCTCGTAGAGGAAATAAGTGTGCAGAGTTTTAAAAGTGCACACCTGGCTTTCTCATAAGACATTACATTTTTTCCCCTTCTTTGCAAGTTTCATAACTAATCTTTTCCTCTCTGTTATTTTTGCTATTTCTGTTTTTTTCTGTCTTGTAACTAATCTAGGTAATTAATCTATCCATTATAAACTGGATTTTTTCTTTGAAGAACAAGCAAAAATAGCAGTTTATTTGGAAGTTATCACCTTGATGCAAGATTTACTTTGAGGGGGTTTAGGGACAGTTTTATTCTCAGCCTTAGACTAAATTATCATAATAATCTGTTCTGGTCTTAAGAGCTCAAACCATGAGTCTAGCTTCTGCAGGTCCAAGTATCGGAGGGTAGAGTCATCTTGTACTTGATCATTGCATCCTCACGTGCTATCCGTTTAGCGTTGAGTAGACACCGTAGTCTGCTCTGCTGTTTGCTGCAAGACATGTCTGCTTTCTGGTGTTTGAGATCAACTGTGGCACCCTCCCTGTCTGCCATACGTTTAGTGTGTTTATCCCTCAGACAGTTGGTTTTGAGTCTGTGGTTTCATGTGGGAGCCTGGGCATTAGCATCCGAGATGTGTAACTGAAATGTGGAGCAAGTTTCCCTAGGATTCTGAGAGAGCTGATGTATGGCTTGGCGAGTGCCCAGATCTCTGTTGGTAGTGAAGAGGATGAAGAAGACAGAAGTGCTATAAATAATACATTAGGAACCCCATTCTTAATGTTGATATTTCTGTGGTGTTTATTTCCTTTTTCTTCCTTTTTTTGCTGTCAGGTTATGTGCATATTCAGATGCACCTCATGAGAGGAGATGACCTTGCAGTGAAAACTAGCTTCAGCCTTCCTCTCAAACAGTGGTTTCGACTGGATATTTCTTTTAAGGGTGGACAGGTATGCGTGCTACTGAATTAGAGGTTCACGACTGAGATGTGTCTAATTTGATTATGCCTTTGACAAACCCCTTAACAGCTGAGAAAGACAGAAATACTATAATTTGTACATGCTTACATAGCGAAAGAATGAAATGTAAAACTAGAAATTGTTGGGAGATGTTCAGACCATCCAACTTCGGGAAATCAACTTAGATGCTTAAGATAAGAGTGTAGAATTACTGTGTATTCGGTGGCTATGTTCGTGTACACTGTTGCTCTCTAGAGACAGTTGACTTTACAGGCAGCCAGTACTCCTTGCTTAGATACCTTGTCTAAATACTTGAAGTTACATGGTGTGAAAAGCTCTGAGGGACTTTGCACTTGGAGGCTTAGGTGTTTTTACCGTTCTGATATGAGAATTTACGTGTCTGGTCTTCTGTAGGGTACCATGCCTCTTGCCTAGATGTGTTAGCTAACAGGGAGGCATGTGCAGTTTCAAAGTTTTGCACATTTGACAAAGTGACATAGGATTACCTACCTTTATAAGACCAAAAAATATTACAGTATCCCTCTGTAGTAGATAAGTAATTTACATTTTAATAAACCACAATTGTTTTTTCACAGAACCTTCCAAAAGCAGCACTGAAAATGCAGGCTCCCTGCCAAAGTTCTCTGAACCTCCAGCTACTATGATATTAGGGTGTGAAAATAATAAAAAACCTTAGTCTTCTGTTTCTCAACTTCTTTCTTCTTGAAAATGGTTGAATAGATTACATACTGAATTGTAAAAATAATTGCTAATTAATGGCAAGAGCAACTAAGTAAATTTAAAGTATGAGATAAATTACTGATAAAGCTGAAACAATGTTTTACTGAGAGAGCAATGTACAGACTAAACTACTGTGGTTCCTTTTGCACCCCACTGTTTTTAAGTATGTAAGTGGTGAGCAGACTGATTGTCTTGCAAGAAAATCGGGTAGAAATGTGTATTTACTTTTAATATCATATGCTTTTAAATATATTGTTAAAAGGAAAAATGAAAAAAGTGTTTTATAGAATCAGAACTTCTTTTTCTGCTTGTTTAAATTGTAGAAATAATTTTAGTTCGTGGGAAAGGGAATGCCCTATGGGTTTTGAAGCTCAGCTTCAGGTACAAATGTGAAAGTTCCTGTAAATATTGATACAGGATATATTAGTCTTGACCTTTTGGAAATTTGTACAATTAGATTAAGGAAAATATTCTCATTGAGAGCAGAGTGAATTTATTCAGGTGTGAGATAAAACCTGTGGTCAATAAATTTCCACTTCTGGACAAAGTAAGAGGGCCAGGAAGAGTTTAATGAGCACTCTTGTGGACAAAAGAGGAAGTAGGACCGAACCTAAAAACATTTTAGTACTTGGAGCCATTCTCTGGAACAGATAAAGCTGTGGTTTGGTTCCATCTTACTAACACTTCTTTCTGTAGTAAGTTTTTAAATGCTACAACCTCAAAAGGTACAGAAGAGTCTCCTTATTTAGGCACTTTGTGTCCAAAGAAGGGCAACAAAGCTAGTGAAGGATCTAGAGAACAAGTCTTGTGAGGAGTGGCTGACGGAACTGGGGTTGTTTAGCCTGGAGAAAAGGAGGCTAAGCAGAGACCTTATTGATCTCTACAACCACTTGAAAAGAGGTTGTTTGCAGGTGGATGTCGGTCTCTTCTCCCAGGTAAGAACTGATAGGATGAGAGGAAATGGCCTCAAGTTGCACCAGAAGAGGTTTAGATTGGGTATTAGGAAAAAATTCTTCACTGGACGGGTTACCAAACATTGGAGCAGGCTGCCCAGGGAAGTGGTTGAGTCACCATCCCTGAGAGTATTTAAAAGATGTGTAGATGTGGCACTTAGGGACATGGTTTAGTAATGGACTTGGCAGTGTTAGGTTAAGGATTGAACTCGATGATCTTAAAGGTCTTTTTCAACCTAAATGATTCTATGGTTGTATGATTATTTCACTTCCATCGAGATACCTTTAGTCCAGCATGACTTGAGATAAAATAGATAAATTAGGGAAGGTTGGGAAATTAGGCATCAAGAAATTAAGAGCCAGATTTTAAGAGCATCTGAAGGTGCAAGAAGAGTAAAAGCTTCAGCAAAGTACAGATGTCTTATAACTCAACACAGGAAAGAAACAGCTGAAGTAGGAAACGTGTACTACTTTTGCTATTTTTTGTTGCTCATGGTTGGCCAGGACAGACCAGTGCCAATGCTTTCCATTAACCTCTTCTGACATATACCCTCTTTAGTGCAGAGGAGATGCAACAAGCTGCAGCCGTAATCTTCTGAACTAGTTGAAATGGATTAATAAATATACCTTCTAATATTTTGTTTATTATAATTAATATTTTATGTTATTTTAGATAGAAGTAAGCAGTGTTGGGAAGAATTTGAAAAGACATCATCATCAGTCTTTTACGTAAGCAGCGTTTTCCCTTTTGTTGACTAATATGTGTATATGTGTTCAGATATGGAAAGTGGGAGAAGGAAAGCACAAGTTTGTAACTGAGATTCCAAACGATTTTCAGAGTATCTGTGGTATTCTTCCAGTCTATGCTTTCAAAACCAGTTTTCATTACTATGTTTACATGGAGCATGAGCTGAATAATTTTGTTAATGCCGTGAGCTAGTTGAGTTAACATGCTGCATGATCTAGCACTGGAGTCTGATAACCCTCCATAAAAAATGGTTGGAAGGTCAGTGGCATTAGGATCGGTCTTCAAAAGAAGTCTTGGTCTTACTGAAGTCAAGAGAAGTTTTGCTGTTGCTGTGAGAGAGCTAGGATTTCACCAGTGAAATTGTTTCCTGCTTTGCTTAGGTAGAGAGCAAAATTTCTACCAGAAATGTTCTTCCTCTATCCTTTACTCTAAGGAACTGAATAATTTTTTTAAATGGCTCTTTAGTTGTTCTCTTTCCCTGTAATTTAAGATTGACTCTTTCTTGTGCAAATAATTTAAAAAACCACTTTTTAATATGGAAACTATGTAACAGTAAATTGCATGGCAGACTTAAGTGTTATACCTTCTCTGTTGTGGTTACCCAGAAATTGTAAACTTATACATAGTAACTCTAAGAGACCAATAACTTAAATTTTCATATGCCAGTTTTAGAAAATACAAGGGAGGGGTGGAGCTGAAAATTTTGAGGTTGTGTAATGATGCATAAAACACCAGAAGATACCTACAGGTCAGAAAAATAAAACACCCTGCTGGTTTAATATGCTTGTAGACAAGGGATTTGTTAAAAATACTCCAGAATTTATCACACTAAATTGCAGAGTAGATTTTGAGAGTAAACAGACGAGAAAAGCAAAAAATACTGGCAGTGACTTTAAGGCTGTCAGTTATGGAAATTCTGAGATACAAATTTTGGTGTGGTTTTTTTTCTTTCATAGTACCTTTTGATAGCCAGCTGACTTTTCTTTCATGTTCAAGTTTTAGGGAAGTTTTCTATTATGATGACACTGCCGGATACTTTGTTCTTGGAGGCAGTGGATATGTAAATGGTATTGAAGCATTCTTTGGACCTGTGATATACTATCGTCTCAATGTGTTGGAAACAGAACAGGTAAACAAAAGCAGTATTTGGAAATGTTTAAATATTAGCAGCCCGCTATGGGCTGTATTTTATTTTGTTTTAACTCAAGCTCTTAGCAAGTGATAGACTTGCTATGAAGCATAATAGTACTTGGGAATATATAACCGAAATATGATCATGTTCTGCTGAAATCTAGGAATGTTAGTTATCACTTAAAAGGCTAAAAGATAAGACTTATAGAAGCAAGTATGTAAAGCAATGTTCCTGAATCTGTATTTAAGTAAGGATTTATTTTCAGTGTTGCTTTGTTTCCCAGACTTTTTGATGATACAGTATTGAACATGTGATTAATTTATGGTTTTGTTGAAATTGGTGGTAAAAGTCATGTAGACTTGGTCAGTTTTGGAAGTTCATCCATGGTTTCTTGGATTATGCTGACTGTTTAAAGTCATAGTCTGTTGTGGCCAGCATCAGGTTGCCTGGCACGTTAACATGATGTACCAGAGAAGCTGATCGTAGTAAACAATGTTTCCTGGTTTTATTTGCCTACAACACTTCTTTCTACCCAAGCATAGGCAACAACAGGTACTGTAGATGCCATTTATCTATGATTTGCCTTTTTATAGATTTCTAACCCTCTTCATGATAAAGAAACAGTGGAACAAATTGAACTCTACTATGAGAGATGTATGGACATTCGAGAAATAGTTTATGAGTACAGATACATTGTAAGGCAAGGTGAAAAAGCACAAAGAAATCGTAAGTGTTGATCTGTGATGTATGAATTTTAAACTGTCATCTTTGGAGACCTGTTTTCTTTCCTTTTACCAGAATCTGGATAACAGTCACCAAAAGTAAACTTAAATTCAGCCATAACAAGAAAAAAAGGCAATTTGAAAAGTTTAGCCTTGTTACTGGTAGCTAAAACTATGGGTTTGTCCCTGCAAAGACTTTTGTGCCATGGAATACAGACTTAAATCATGTTCTTGGTAGTTCTTCTCTAGTAAGACAGGTGTATAAAGGGACAAAGAAACACTTTCAAGCTTACATGTAAGCTATTTGATTGCCTTTCCTCCATTTCATTCCCAAATGACCCTAAAGGCACATGTATTTTAAGCCCTTTCCCCCAAATGGGTGATTTTTTCTAGAATGTCTCTGCCACAGTTGCCTAATGTACAGTAATTGACAGGTATATACCAAAGCAACTACTGTAGTGAAGGAAGAGTAACATAGGTTGTGTGTGCTGAAAACTAGCTTATGTTTCCAATTGGAATTTGATTGCATACATTGTGACCGGAGTATGGAGGAGAGTAGAAAAAATCTTACCTATTTGTAACTGGTCTCTGCTAGCTGTATGAGTTTTTAGCACTACTTTTTGTTAAGGATGTGTTCATCTTGTCCATGAATTTTTAGTTTACCCTAGAAACATCTTTTTTTCTACCAGAAGCTTATTTTAAAGACCAGCCAAGTCAGCTTTCATGTCTTAAATATGTTGTTTTCTCTAGGTTACTGTGAAAACTATTATTTGGAGCTGATTCACAGCTATGGAGAAAAATCTAAATGTGATGCCTTCATGTGGGGAAAAGAGCTCAGGGAAAAGTACCACACTTTGTTCAAACTGTTACAAGAGATGGATTTCAGTGCTGCAGATGGTAATCATATTTTATTTTATTGTTCTTAAACAACTCCATATTATATGTCATTTAAATTAGTATGCTTTGACTTCAGTTTGTTTTACACATTTTTGTTCATATCAGCTAACTTAGTAAAGGAGTGTCATGTGACTTATATGTTGTGCTGCAAATGAGGGATGGCTTATTTTGTAGAAGGAAATAGAGATATCCTTATGCTTTTAGTGGTTAGTTACTTTGAGATGGTCTTCTGGATTTTTATTCACTCCTCTTATTCAATAGTACCTTTTATCTCCAGGAATTTTGGTTGTCTGTATTGAGAATAACATTCAGTGTGAGAAATAACAAAATCTGCCTCAGTCCCATTAAATTAACGAGGGGAGATCCATTCCTGATTTTAACTCTTGCAATAACTGTGTGTCCTATGTTTTATTTTTGGTGTTAGAAGATGGAAGTGATACAGTTCTAGAAGTTGGCCGGAGGATATTTGAGAAGGTTGCAAAGGGTCTGTCCAGCGCTGATGGCCTCAGCAATATGGGTTTCTCTGTTCCTCTCTTGGTGGATTCAAGTTGTTGTGGATACCATAAGGCTTCTTATTTTCTTGCAGTTATATTTGAAACAGGGCTAGGTGTGCCTGTGGATCGTACAAAGGTAGAGTATTTAATATGCTTGGTTACGTCCGTGAAATTACCTTTAAAGGCAATTTAGAAATGGGATGGATTTGTGATCAATTGAATTTAAAAATGTGAAATGGCCCCAAGATCAAGGCTGTAGTTGAAGGGATTCCCCAAAACACCTACTCTTAAAAAGCCCAGTGGCAGTGAAGTCTTTATGAACTCCGGATTGTGGGAATCTTTATCCTGCTCATCCAGAACAAGGAAATCAATAATATAGTAAGACCTAAAAATGGTGGTAAAGTGAAAAGCAGGGAACGTACTGCTTTTCTCAGTCACTGAGATGGTAGGATGAAGTAATAACCGCAGAATCACCCGCAGTCATTTGTAGATGGGTATGGAAAATGTCTCACATCAGGCAAATGTCCTAAAGTGGAAAGGTTGCACAGTACGTTCAGGAAAGAAGTCCCATTTTACAGTGTGCAAAAATGTGGTGCTGAGTATATTATGGTCAAAGGTTTACAGGTAAGCAAAGTAGAACAGTTTTATTTTGGAAAAAACCTGACCATGCTTCAGCTGAGCAACTGCAGAGCATATAAACTCCTGACCTTTTAGTTAGGTTGCAAATAACTGAAATGTTTCCATGTGATTCCATTGCAAGGTCAAATAAAGTGGAGGCATTTATTTATCACTGGAAGAGGGCTATACTGAAATTGCCAATGTGTATTTAATTGTGATATAATAGTGTAATATAAAATGCTCATAAAGAATAGCAGATCTGCCTAATGTGGTTACAGGATGCTAAATCAGAACTCCTCCTCAGAGGCCAGTCTGAGACCAAGCTCACTGCAGTTTTTCAAACACAAGAAGCCTTAGACAGGAGCCTTTTTTGTACCCTAATTATGAAGTATACCTAGCGCTAATTATGGAGACGAAGTAATTTTATTACTGGTTCCGCTTCAGATAGTGTAGGAAATAATTTAATATCCCGTGCAAATGGAATACTACTGTTTTATTACTGTGCAGGTGAAAAATAATAGTGCTGAAAATGGTTTTGGCAAATTTGCAGTACCTCAACTATTTCCAGCACCAATTACTATCTCAAGGGAGCTTTGTGCTGAAACCTTGTCAGCCACAAGTCCCATCCTTCTAGTCCTGTCAGATCCTTGGGGTGAGATTTTCAAGTGCTGTTTGTTAACTTCCATATGTTTCCACTGAATTCGGTGCAAAAACTCCAGTTGGCATCAGTGAGACTAGTTAAGTCACTGCTGAATATAAAAACTGTCAGAGCATAATTAACACTATAATAAAGTAGCATGAAAATTTGTAGCACCCTTAGTGGTGGCAGAGTAACTGCAATACTTGAAAAGTATTTAGAGATTCCATTTTTTCTTTCCAATCTTTCTATACATATAGAAGGCATTTTAATGACTTTAGGGCAGTGCTTGATTTTGTAACTGTTTACATGGTATAGCTAGTATGTCAACTACCAGTATGAACACTGTTCCCTATGAATCTCCACCAAAGTGCTAAACTTGTGAGATGTGCAGTGAATTCAATCTTGTTTATGTCTGTTGATTTTTGCCAGGGACTGCTGTATAGTTTGGTTGGCACTCAGGGGAATGAGAGACTTGCTGTAATGAATCTTGGCTATAAACACTACCAAGGCGTTAATAACTATCCGGTTGATTTGGAGCTGTCCTATGCTTATTACAGTAATATTGCAATAAAGACATCATTGGATCAACACACTATAAAAGGGGAACAGGTAAGAATTATAAATGGATCTAAATTTCTTTTCTATGACTTTTCATATTTTCATTAATTTTCATATTAATTACGTAGCTAGAACGTTTCTGTCTTGATTTACAAATGTTAGCTCATCTGATTGATGTGCCTGCCCATGGCAGGGGTGTTGGACTAAATGATCTTTAAAGGTCACTTCTAACCCAAACCATTCTATGATTGTTACGAAATCCCCCAAATTATATGTAAATATCATTACTCTGTTTCTTAGCAAGGGGGAAACCAAATCAAAGTTAGGTTCAAATCCTCAGAATTGTCCACATGAGTATCTTTCAGTAAAGTCTAGGTCTTATTCTTGGGCCCTAATTCCTCACTGAGATTTTTAATTATTAATATAATTTGATGTGTTTATTAAGCAACCGATCCACTGTTTCAGTAGCCAGCCATCATGAAGTTCATGTAAAAGATGAATTGTTCTTTCCATACTCACACCTTTTCTATAATCAAATGTAAAGATTTGGCTGTTAAATAGGTATCTGATGAGATAAAGTTTACAGTTAAATTCTTTTAGAATAAGCTGCTAAACAGGAGGTAACACAACTTTTATCTGTGAAGAATACTGAAGGTAGGCTAGTACTAGGATTCTGGCTTATCAGGAAGAAAGATTATTGTACAGAAAAAAAAAAAGAGATATTTTGATTGCTGAAGAACTAAAAATCAGTAGATAGCCACCTAGATAAAAGTGCTGTAGGGAAGGTCTTCATCAAGCTTTCTGCCAGCCTTTTTTTTTATCTTTTAAGAGAGATTTCTACAGGAACTAAAAAGCCTTAAAAGGTTAAAAGAACTTCTTTGCCATTAAGTGCATTTAAAACTATAAAGGTAGTGGGTGGTTTTTTTCAGTTGTTGACACCTTGGCATATCTTCTCAGTGTAGAGCGGACTTACGAGTTTTGTACTGTAATGAGGCAACAAATGTTTTTACATCGGATGTAAGGATGGTTCTTAATTCACTGGCCAACAGAGGAGTAGTGAGAATTCTAAAACCCAGAATGATAATGAATTTTTAGGGTTAAACAGGAAACGGGCAACATTTTCATTTTGTTGGCAGATGTATGAATTCATTGTGTAATCATTTTTTTTTGTGTTCACCTACTCTTCAGGCATTTGTTGAACCTATAAGGCTGATGGATGATGAACTCCTAAAAGCTCAAACAAAAGAAAACGGTGATGTCTTTATGTGGTTAAAACATGAAGCAACAAGAGGAAATGCAGCTGCACAGGTATAAAGTGGTACACCTCCCTTTTCTTGATTTTATACACATGTGTTGTATGTACATCTGACTTTCTAAGAAAGTTGTAGAGGAGAGTGAAGTGGACAGACTTTTTCTCTTTCTACCCAGAATTGCTTCTATTTCCCATGTTTCTGTCTGATAATATCCAGTGACTGTGTAAAAAGCTTTAACAATGATGCAAGGCAAAAGGGAAGAGTTGTCAAGACTTAGCAACCCCCTTCTCTGATCGTTTTCACTGGGTTTGTATTTGACACGGTATGGTTATTGCTGCTGATCTGAGACCAATAATACTGAGCCATGTGCATGCATCAAAGTCTGCCTTTATCACTTACCTCTGCACTTAAATCAAGACAGACTTTCATGGAACTGACAACTGTAAAAAATAACCCTACTGTAGATTTAATGTCAGTATATTTCACCACTGTGAAGCCCTCTGAATATTCTTGATAACCAATTGTTTTCAGACTGTTGAGGACATTTAACTATTTTCCTCACGTATTTAAAATCCATTTAAGCCTGCAAAAGCCTGCTCCTGCAATTCCAGTCTCAATACTAGCATTTATAACATTAGCGTTTATGTTTTCTTTTAGCAACGGTTGGCTCAGATGCTGTTTTGGGGCCAACAAGGCGTGGCAAAAAATCCTGAAGCTGCAATAGAATGGTATGCAAAGGGTGCAATAGAAACAGAAGATCCAGTGTTAATATATGATTATGCCATTGTGTTATTTAAGGTAAGTCACGTTTCGTATTTTAACTTCTAAAAAAACATTCCTATGACATGAATGTTTGTAAGTTATCTGCAGTGACACACTGTGAGAGTGTATACAAGTGCTTTTAGATTTGTCTTTGAAAATCAATCAATAGTTATGAAGCTAAGGTTGACTTTTACCAGTTACACACAAAAATTTTAAAAAGAGCAAGTTAAAAGCAGTTTAGTCACTTTGTTGCTAGCCAGATTCAGGACCAAAATACCACATAAATTGTAGATCCTAATTTTGTATAATGGCTTGTCACCTCAAAAATCTAACCAACTAGTAGGTAGAGGCCTTGGTGTAGAAATGCAGGTGAAAGTTCAGTCCTTTCTTAGAACTCCATTTATTAGATCTCTGGGAATTTTCTTTAGTAGGACTTAAAGTCTGCATGCAGTTAGTTTTTTCCCTGCTAGAAGCAGTAGACAGCAGTGGCTACACTCAAACGTAACCTGGGTTAAATAAGTTGTATCAGCTGAGCAGTGTCACCCATAAGACATTCAACGGTACTAAAGGTTAGATATATTAGTGAAGAACTGTTACGTCTTCATCTCATTCTTTTGATGGAATGGATGGGCTGTCGTCTACAAAATGCTTGCTTAAGTTTTGCTTGTGTTAATTTTGAGCACCCATGGTCTGTTTGACCCATGTCCAGAATTAATTGATATGGACAACATTAGCATGACATCTGTGTACTTGCTCTGGAGACACTCTGACATCCTTTTTCAGGAAAGCTGAGAGCTCTTACTCCTTGCCAAATTGTGGACAATCTATGCACCTTCGAATGCTACTAATTCTTCCTTAGCTGCCAAAAATTAAAGATCTGTGATATTACTTACCCATAAAAATCACTTGGATTGACTGGTGAAGTAATTCTTCCTAGTCTTTGTAGAGCTGTGAATGAAGGATAAGCACAAAACTTTTTTGTTGTTGTTGTAGCTGTTTAAAGCTGAGTAACACCTAGTAAATAATAGTATCACTGTTAAAATGCATTTTATGTGTGAATTTTAGTTAGCCTGTATTCTGTATTTGTAAACAATGATTGTTTCATATATCCGTTTCCTAGGGCCAAGGTGTGAAAAAGAACACAAAACTGGCTTTGGAATTGATGAAGAAAGCAGCCGCCAAGGTAAAATGCAATAAATATTTTATTGTAAAAGTCCTATACCAGGTGCTAATAATAATGAACTGATTTATATAAAATGCCTGTTACTATAATTCTGTGTAAATACTGGTTGCTTCTCCCAATGTCATCACCATGAATGGTGAAAGCCTTTTTCCCCCAAATTGAGAGACTAGACTACTTGAATGGCCACTCAGCTAAAATTTTTGTGGAAGAAAAGTAATTCTCTCTACTTAGATCTTTTGGAACTTGATGATAGTTAAGTGATTAGAGGGTGAATAGTTGTTCCAGGAGTATGTTTTTGCCTCATATTCCTAAGCATTTTCCTCTAGACCATACTAGGTATATTTCTTTATAGGCTTGAGCTTTTGACACGGTGATCTTTCCAGACAGGTAGAGATAACTGCCATCTTTGAAAATCCATGCCAGCAGGCTTCACTATAGTAACAGAGCATCTTTAAGGTGCAATGTGAATGAGAAAGAGTAACAGCTGAGGTCTGGATTGTACTTCCACAATCTGCACAGAGTGATGGTGCAGTCCTGCAGCCTTCAGGAGCTGAAGGCAGAGTGGTGGCTTCCTGTCCAACCCGCCTGAGCTGTGGTGGTTTACGGCTACTTCTCTCTGCACAGAGTTAGAGCTCCTCCAGGGGATGCTGGTGACTGGAAAAAGACTGCATGTGCTTTCTTAGGCCAGCTGTTCTCTGCTTCAGAGAGGAGACCTAGATGTCCCAAAGCCTTCTGGTTTTTTCCATAGCATGGGGAAACATTGACAGATGCCACAAAGAAGAGGAGCCTTGCTCCATTTAATAATCTAGTACAGTCAGTCAGATTAGCCAGGCCATGGTCTGGTCCTAAGTATAAAAGTAAAAGAGTACCTAGACCTTTAATACCTTACTAGCTCTTAGAACCAGAACTAGTTAAATTACTGGCAAGGGACAGTAGGACGTCACTGCTGAGCACCATCAGAAAAGAATTGTGCCTGTTCTGTCGTTCCTTTGAAAGAGGAGAGACTACCTGTTCTACTGCCTGTTTGGGAAAGGCTTGAATAAACTGAGTGGCTTTCACAGTGTGATCAAAATTCACTTGACTCAGGATCTGAGGAACCGATTCCAGGAAGCATCCTGGAGATAACAATTTCCTCACTCTCCTTGAACCCAGATACTTATGTTTTTATGCTCCTGTACAAAAATACAATTATTGAAAAGTTTAACTGCTTTTGCCTTTTAATGGGTTAGTAACACTCTTTAAAAAGAAAAAGGGATAATGTTCCAGAGGGCCTTTGTAAGTGCCAGTAGTGTGCAGTTCTGTCTACACAAATTACAGGAGACCACTGTTCAGCATAGAAGGCAACAGTAGCAAGCAAGTAACTTGTGTTTCTGCACTGAGATTCCTTAGGTGGCTTTTACCTTATGTCACTGATCTGGCATGGTTGCTATTTAAACATACATTATAAAATAGGACTAAATAGCATGTTCATATTCATTGGTACACACTAATTTGAACTGCTTGCATACTTACAGCCACCATATGATCCACCAGTTTATGCAAGGAGATGGTAACTCATTGCAACTAAAATAAAAACTGTTCCAGGAAGATTTTTTCCTCTTGATCCATAATTATTGATGCAAAGATGCAACTGTATGATGGCATGTAGCACTATCTTAAGCAGATCTGTATGATGTTGGTCAAATACATTTTGAAAACAGCATCACAAACTTGTGTTCATTGCTTCCTGTTTATGCTTAGGGAAAAGTTCTGATTTAAAAGAAGTGGGGTTTTTGATTGCTAGCGCTGTCAACCAGGTTCTGACACCTATTCAAGAATAGGTGTCCTGTTTTGGCTTTGCAGAGGAAACAAGAAAAACAGTTGCAGTTTTTTGTTGTCAACAAGTACAAATCTGAATGCAGACATGGCTAAGACTATAGAGTAAGACAGCACTGGAGTCTTATTCCTGGTTCTCGCTATGAGGTCAGGAGGGAGAATAGTGTGAAAAAAAGCCAGCAAATCTTTACGTCCCTTGGTCCCAGATCAGTGTAATTTCGGCTGGATCTGTCTGCCAGACATCTAGAATATATAGACAAGGTTACGAGAGCACCCAAAGTCGAGCAGCAGGTTGGAATTGTAAAGTGACCCAAAGCAGAATCAAATGTGTGACGTGAGACTGTTCTTCTCCTTCCCTAAGGGCTTGCCCCAGGCAGTGAATGGATTGGGATGGTACTACCACAATTTTAAAAGAGACTACAGAAAAGCAGCTGAACACTGGTTAATTGCTGAAGAATTGGGAAATCCAGATGCATCGTACAACCTTGGTGTCCTTTATTTAGATGGGATTTACCCTGGAGTACCTGGTAGAAATCAAGTGAGTAAATATTTAATAGTACTATTTCTTACATTAGGGCCCAGTTTAGAAATTTTGCTTCATTCTCGAGACCACTGTGTTCACTCTGAGTTGGATTTTGATACTTCTATCACAAAGAAGGGTGTTATTGGGGAATTCAGTCAGATTGCTTAGAGAGAGATGTTACTCAAATATCTCAGTCATACTTACGTGTGTGTTTGTGTTCCTTTAATTTAGAAACAAAGCAGGTGCAGGTTTAGCTCCAGGGACTGCCTCTGCTTTCCTCCTTCCAGAGACAGCAGCCAGGATAATGTACGCTCTCGCATCGTGTGATCCTTTTGGTATCTCTCAGTTTTAGAATGGAAAGTAGGTAAAGGATGCTTTCCACAATAGATGAAAGCAGCAGAACCTTGTCCTTGAGCTCGTGAACTACATTCACATAGCTTCTGAGACTGTCACAACTACAGTGAGAGACCTTCAAGCCAATGTAACTACTTGCAAATGTAACTATTTAATACACTCCTGGTAGACCGCAATATTTTGGTTTGTCTTTCTGTGACAGCACATTTATTAACTTTTCTCAGTGACATGTGCAGAATTAATTTTCCCCTAATAGGAAGGGTCTACTCAAGTTATATTTCTTTTAAATAACTAGAGAGTTTACAGCCAACAGCACATAGTGAGGCAAGCTGTAATAGATGCAAGAAGACCTTGTGATTGGAGCTAAAAGGTGTTTCCAGCATGGCTTGTGGGTTCTGAGATCCGGATATACTCCAGACAGTGAGCATATCTGCTGCCAACAGCAGCAGCGCTCACCAACATGTGCATTTGGCAAATGCATTTTCCTTCCTGAGGGACCAAAATACCTTTCAGGGTGGACTGATTATAAGAGTACACCTACAAGTGCTCAGGCTTCTTTATTTACCAAAGCTATGGGCAAGGAGGCGTATGTTATGGCTGTGATGGATGCTCTGAAGTCCATGCTTACCCACAGAAAATGTATCTTGATGGTTAAAAATTTCCTGAAATGAATTATTTCGGGCTGTATGCTGCTTTGGTTTATATTTCAGGTTACTATTTCTGAGGGTAAGACATGGAGAGCCACAGAGCCCTCCCGCTTCTGCAACTCTGGCCCGGGCTACTCAGCCTGTGTTATCTTCTATAAACCAGTTTCAGGGGCTTGAGTACCATGGTTGCACACTGCTGGGCATACTGAGCATTGCTGCTCCGCCCCAGCCCTCACTTAGGCATCGCCAGAGCAGAAGTCCTGTTTCCCAAGACCCCTTATTAATCTCTCTACTAGTGAACAACTAATTTTACTTTTGTCAGTATACACAAGACTTGTATGTTACCATGTGTTAGTTACACATTTAGACACTTTCCTCTTTGACATTCCATATATTACCAGAATTTATGTGTTTAAAAACCTTTTCCCAGTCTAAACTATTAAAAAGTTAGAGGAAAGGTATTAATTTCACCTAAGTACATTAAAGTACTTAAACTGGCTTGCCCTCATTAGCCAATTGCCTCTTTTAATTCATTTGCTGAAATTAATCCTGGGAAACAAAACTCAGTAAACGTTAATAATGCAGCCTTGCGAATTGTGTCTTGTTTCTTCACAGACAGTTGCTGCACGCTATTTCTATAAAGCTGCCCAAGGAGGACACATAGAAGGGACTTTACGATGCTCTCTGTACTACATCACAGGAAATATGGAAGACTTCCCTAGAGATCCAGAAAAAGCTGTAATGTAAGGAATGAAACCCTTGGTTAAAGGAGAGTATATTTCTGGTGGGATTATCTTGATTAATGGTGTTTTTTAAGTCCGTAGCCTAAGTATCTTGTACTTAATGGTGCTTACCTCCTTGACAAAAGGTTGTTCTGCGGTAAAGTTTAATCCACATGAATATGTATATTATTTAAATGACCAGTAGACTTTGAGAGATGTTGAGTACTTTTAGTACTTTTTTTTCTGGAACAACTCTGAGACGTATCTAACAAAGCCATGCTTATTCAATTTTCAAGAAATACTAGTCTCCTGATGTGGTAGGACTGATACTTTGTATCAGGAAAAAGGCAGATAATTAGTTATAGCACTTGTTAACTTAGGTTTGTTTTCTTTAAAAAAAAAAAAAGAAAAGAAAAGAAAAACAAGGAACTACTTTTGCTGATAAAAACCATAGGATGTCTCTAGTATGCTCAGAGATGAACGGGCAAAATGTTCTCATTCAGTCGACAGTTAAAAGACTGATGTAGCAATTACTGTGAAACTCCATAGTTTGTCTCATGAAAGAAGTCAGAAGGTGATCCCATATGCTTTTGTGTCCTTTGAGTCAGTGTGAGTTGGGATAATGTTACTGGAGCACAGCTGTTCATTTCTTGTTTTTTGTTCTTTTCTACAGCTGGGCAAAACACATTGCAGAGAAGAACGGCTACTTAGGGCATGTCATCAGAAAAGCTCTCAATGCTTATCTGGAGCTTTCATGGTTTGTTTGTTCTGTTCTCTTCAAGTTCATTTTCTATTTTCACTTAACTTTATAGCGTGATAAAATAATTAGCATGGGGCCATCACCTCAAAAAAACACAAATAGCAACACCACTGAAATCAGTAGCAAAACACCTATTGACATCAAGGGAGGGAGGAGTTGACCCAAAGCCTAATTCAACAGTTATGACAGAATCAAGTGAAAAAGAGGGAGTTTGTAGAGTGAAATATTGTTGTACTGGCTGTCTGTGGTTTTCATCCCACAGTACTGTAGCATGTAATGTGTACTGGATTAGCCAGAGGAATGCCTTTCATTTTTAATATACCCTCTGTTCCAAAAACCATATTCTGCTTTCCCTCTTCTGTATAATTCCATGTCATGAAAACTCAGGCTGCTGGATTAGATTTGTTCTTCTTTTGTATATAATTAATACTATCTTTTCTATAAAGTGTAATAGAAGGTTACAATATCCAATAAGCCAACCAAGAAGTTTCAAAATAGCCTCCAGGTGAGTGCTCCGTTTTTGCAGTGACCTGTAGGCATGAGCATCGGATACTGTACATGCAGGTATCAGGCTGTCACATGTGATTAAAACTGGCTACTTTAGTCCTGCAGCCTCCCTATGCTAGTGCTTAATTACTGCTTCAGGCTTAAGAGATCTATAAGAAACTGCCAGCCTACTGATTCCTAGAAGTTTCTTTTTATTAGGTCCATCACAGACATTTCTCTTGAGATGTGACCTCATTTTTCAACACTGAAAAAGTCTCAGTTAATGTTTTTGTAGCATGTTCTGATGTACAAGCCTGTGACTCTGCCCAGCTCACTCTGCATACAGTCACATGAAAGTCCTGTGCACATGCCAGGTATAGCATTAAGATCCCAGGAGGTCTGGGGTTTGGTCTGTGCCATGGTTTTAAATTGTGTTGTGGAGAAAATCACTGGAAGCGTGACCCTTCAATAGTAGGAAAAAATTACACCAACTGTTGAGGTTTTTTTTTTTTATCTTGTCATTTTAAAACCAAACACGTGCTTTTAAAGACTTCTCTTAATTTTGATTGCTTAATCTTCATAATACCGAGTAGGTGGGTGACAGAGAACATGAAAGAGATGCTGTCCTCTAGAATCACGAGCGGCGCTGTACTACTGTACTGTAATACTGAATTGCTATACCGCAAATGCAAAACTAGCTTTTATTACTTGATTTTACAGTCAGTGAGATGCCTAGATTCCATAGGGGGACTGAGAATGTTATTCTATTCACACATTCAACTATAACGAGAGAAAATTCCTGTTACAAAAATTTCATAGTCTAAAAAGACAGGAAAAACAAGTCATTGAAATAAAAGGGTGAAGCTTATACAGGTAGTACCCAGGTGAATGTTTGACAGATACATACACAGCTAAGTTAATTACAGATTTTTTTAAAGTGTAGGAGGTAAGGGTCTCTTAAGAATGTTTTGTCTGAAACATTTAAATAGATAATTTGGCTTAATATCAAATCAATTGTATCATCAGTCTTGCACTTAGAATAAATGTATGCTGGACCTAATCTAGCTTCAGTGCAAGAGAGAAAACTGCAGATTCTTGAGATCTGTGGCAGGTCGTTACACAGTGAGCCAACTAAGAGGTTGTTACATTGCCAGTAGATGTAGCTGTTTCATGGGTTTGCCAGCCTCTTGCTTTTAAACGTTCTACCAAAATTTTGCTCTTAGGTGATTTTATCAATTCATTTAGTGGGATTTTTTTTAACTATTAACTAAAATGCATGTTATTTTTGTCAGGTTAGTCACTGATTTATTTTATCTTAACGACAGGCATGAAGCTCTGCTGCATTATGTATTAGCAGCTGAAACTGGGATTGAAGTGTCACAGTCAAATCTAGCACACATTTGTGAAGAAAGACCAGTAAGTAAATGTATTCACAACTCGTTATCCCAAAAGGAACACTTGCTAATAATAACGTGATTCTAGTCTCTTATCTGTGTTATGAATGGATGGATCAATTCTTTTCTTTCCAGGACCTAGCAAGGAAATACCTAGCAACTGACTGTGTTTGGAGATACTACAATTTCTCTGTATCTCAAGTCAATGCACCATCATTTGGTATGTATAAGGAATTCTCCCTGAATTTTAATTTTACGGGTTTTTATTTTATTTTAAAAACTACATTTTTTATAACTTCTATGTGAGTGAGCAAGTTAAGGGAAGAGTAATCCCTGCTTATCAGATATTTCCTTTTTGGTAGACAGAAAGGCATTTTAAGTCTTGTGTTTCAGCACAGCTTTTCTGAGAATTTCCTTTTTATGGCATAAAATGGATAAAATTTGAATAAAATAATAAAAAAAGACCAAGCTAAGCCCTGAGAAGGGGCTAGATAGCTAGATATTTAGAAGCCTAAGCAATTGGCTCAAGGTTTAAGAAAAAAAAAATAGCAGTAGACTTTAGGAGCTCATGCTGTTTAGTTTATCAAAAAGAAAATCCAAAAGCAAATATGCTTCCATATCATAATTGAGTCATGAGAAACTAATGAAGGCTAAAGGATTCCTTATCTAATTTATTATGAGTTTTTCTGTAGGGGGTACAGAGTTTATCAACATTGGCACAGCTTACCTTGGGGAACTAAAGGATTCTCTGTTAAGGAAAAAAAAAAAAAAGACTTATTTACATATAATAAGTTACATTCCTCTGGCCTTAGATTTTACTACACCTGTGATTTTAGTGACTAAGTAATCTTGTTGCCTTTGAAAGAGTTACTCAATATTTGAAAACATTGATCTGATTGTCTCACAAAAAGGTTTAGGTGCTTTGTAAGAAGCACATGGAAAAGTGGAGTGAACATAACAAGGCAGAAACTGAATGCCACATTGATAGAGCCTGAAGCCACAGGAGCTGACAAACCCTGTTAGCTTTCACGAGGAGTTTGTAGATGCCTTAGCAAGGTGCAGTTTTATTCACCCTTCGGCAGATCCGCAATCTTACATTAGAAAAGGACAATCTTACATTAGAAAAACTTCTGAAGATCAGACTCATGGAGTGAGACTGTGATTTCATTCAAGTAAAGGAGAAAAGACTTGCAGGGTTCAAGAGGGGAAGAAATTTATTACTTTACCTCTTCCTCACATGAGTAACATAACCCCTCTCTGCAGTAGTGGAGCATCAAATCCCCAGCGTAGGGCCTGGGATGGAGAGTCTAACCCTGGCAGCGGAGTGTTGCAGGGCTATGTTACCAGTGCAGTGCAGGGTGACCTCAAGGCCACTGCCTGTTCAGGAGTGCTCTCTGGGTCAGGGCTGGAGTGATGCAGTTGGTGTGGTTGAGGGGAACTCTCCTCTTCATGGTTTGCTAAAGCATTCATTGCCTTTCCCTCAGCATCTGTGCCAGCCTATCCACTTAGTCTTTCCGCCTTTGCTGTTGGGTCAGCGAATGACTTGCTTGCTGGAAGTGCTTTGCTATAGTCCCCTGTAAAAACAGGTGGGTTTTCTAGGTAGCTGTCGTAGACACACAGGGCAAGGTGTAGGAGTGTTTCAAACCATTTGGGGAAAGCTTAGGTTAAATAAGCATAGACAGTCATGGGAATTTTTAAGTTCTTCAACACAGATTAGGAATCGTGCTTGCTCCTGTCTGGGTCAGTGTCCACAGCATTTCATTACTGTGCAATATCACAGAAAGATGTTTGTAAAATATTTGCTGGGCATTGTTTCCTTCTAGACCAGGAAAATTTTATACCTACCATCGTCCTAGGTTGGGATGGATTTGAAATTAAGGAAATTATTGTCAGCAAAGTTCTGTAACTTTGGGGATGGATTCAGCCACCACAGTGACAGGTACAGAACAAACTTAGACAGCATGTGTTTAAGTCTCATCAGGTTAGTAGGGCTAGCCTGAATAATAAGGCTACAGGTTGCCCAAGGGCAGATTCAGCAGGTGAAGAAGGAAGCAGTATAAAGTTTCTACATCTCAATTTTGTAAAAGTAGCAATCTGGTTCGCTAGATTCATTAAAGAGAAACCATGAGAAATTTCATTCAAGAGAAGTATTTTCAGTGGGCAGGCTGTTGTAAAGTAGCCACAGAGACAACCAGAGAGAGACTTTTTTTAAAAAATTATGTGCTACTGGTTTCTTCTACAGCTTATTTGAAGATGGGTGATTTCTACTACTATGGTTACCAGAACCAGTCTAAGGACCTTGAGCTCTCAATGCGGATGTATGCGCAAGCAGCATTAGAGGGAGATTCACAGGTGGGTCTGCAGCTGTAATGTGTTCATAAAACGTCAGAGTTTAGAACAGTCTGAGGATTTATCTGAGACCGATTATTCTGCTTGACTATATCTGCACTGAAGAAACCTGCTAGAATAAGTTATAATTATTTCAAAATAGCTTGTGAGTCAGTAGTTGCTGTTTTATGATAACAGAAGGTAGACCTAGCATAGATGGACAGTCCTAGAATTAATATGTTTTGAAAGCTAAAGGTGAATGGCCTAATGCAGTGCTGCCTTACCTTGGCACAATTGATTCTGTTGTGACCCTGGTATTTTTGCTGTGGCAAGAGGAAGAATTAATAGACTGTTGAGTTTTATTCCATTCCTATCCTTTGCTACGTTGGGATATAAACAAGAAGAATGACCCGTTTCTCTTGGTATCTTGAGTGAATCCCAGGGTGAATTTTGTTCGCTCCACCAACAAAAGGTTCATCTTAAAATTCTTTATAATTAAAAGATACACCATATCACATTACCAAAGACATGCAGTTTCAACACTGAATTTGCTGCCTTCAGACCCTCCTGAAGTGTCCAGGGTGCAGTATTCTGTCCTTATGACAATGTCCCCAGACAGTATCTTGTATGTGAATTTTTTAGAGGTGACATAGTTGGGTTCTGTTTTAAGGATATTAGGATAGAACATTACTGCTGAACTAGCAAAGGAAAGAAGAGATGCATGAGCAGTTACTGCAAAGTATGAAAGCCAGACTTGATGGGGAATCCTGTAATACATCTCATGTGTGTGCATCTTCATGGTTCTGAAGAGACAGGGATGCTTAAGTCTTGTCCAAGAAGGCAAAGCTGTAAGATTAAAGTCTTAAATTGTCTGGGGGAAATTTCTGCTCTCAATTTCACTGTTCAAATTGCTATTGATCTAGAGAGCTAGGTGGCGGTGAATTAAACAGTAACAGAACAGGAATCCATTTCTGCTAGAGTTATTTCCCTATTAGATAAAAGATTAAGTTTAATATTGGGGCTGCATTTAAAGAGCAACTAAAAATGAGAAAGCTCAGATCTTTTTCCAGATGGTTTCTAAGAAAACAGCGTGGTATAACAAATGAATGTCAGTTCTCTTGCATTTTCGGTATTTACCTGGGTATATGGTCAGGAGGAAAGGCTTTCATAATTATTCAGTAAAGATCACATATATTAATTTATACAAGGAAGTTATACTTATTTAGATACTTTATGCTTACAGTAGACCTTAAATATACATATGAAAATTTAATGTTTAAAAAGCATGCATGCTTTTTTATTGTTAGGGTTTCTTTAATTTGGCCCTTGTCATTGAAGAGGGTAACTCTATACCTTCCTACATTCTGGATCACTTGGAAATTGATCAGGCATTGCATTCTAGTAATACGTCACTTCTTCAGGAACTTTATTACAGGTGAGTCTTATTTCCCCTTAATCAGCATCTTCTGTCTTGATGTGTGAGTAACATTTACTCCAGAGAACAGCAACTCCTGTAATTATTAACTTTGTTCACCTGTATGACTTAAGGCACATTAAGGTCAGCATGTGTGAAATACATAAATTACCTAAATGTATTTCAGTTTATGCCTGTTAAAAGAGACCTCATTATATGTGGCTATCTGAAATAGCAGGGACTAGATTTAATGATCCAGGAGGTCTTTTCCAATTTGATGTATTTAAGTTCCTAAATTAGGCACTGACAATTTGTATACAGTCCAAAACAATCTTTTAATGATAAATTGAGCATAATTTAATTGGAACTTAAAAGTATGTAACTGGCATAATAACAGTCCTGCCTGTTTATTCTGCAAAGACATTCCGGTCTGGCACAGACGTTGTGGCACAGAATATTAGGTATGTGAGAAGGTTACAGGTTGTTGCCTGTGCCAGCGCTGTTCATGCACAAACCACTTGGAGACTTCTGGTTCCAGTACAGAACTTAGGTTGCTTAAGCTTACACAGTATTTGGTGAATTTGTGGAATTGCCTTTCAGATGTTTAAAGTAGGAGGAGCTAGCAGTTAATTCATGAAGCTGTGAACCAAGAATGAGTAGTTTATCTTCTGTTTTGCTACTGAGTGTTGTGTGACCCAAAAAAAGCGGAGTTGGTATCAACATTAAAACCTCATTTGTTGATTCACCAACAGTCTGCTGAAATGGTTCTTCACTGCCATCAGCCTGAACTTGTACCCCAAATTACTTCCACTCCACCTGAAATTACTAGACAGATAAATAGGGCTGCTGGACCAGCTGGTCCATCTGGGGCTGTAAGCTTGAGCCTGAATTCTGCCTTCACTTGGGCTGAATCCATCTGCTTTGCAATTAGAGTAACTCCTGAGTTGACAGCACTGCAGGGTTTTCCCGTCATCATACACTTTTGTCCAGAAGGGCACATACTTTCTAAAAAATATGTATATAATACATGAATTATATATAATTTTGTATAGATCACACCTATTTTTCTATAAAATTTTTAATATAAAAATTATATATATATATGTACACACCCCACCCACACTCAGCCCTCCCTCCTCAGCTTGGTAGAAAAGAATCCATTGTAGCTTGAAATAGATGCCTGTGATTTAGCTGTCTAAACTCCCCCAGTAGGCGAAGTCCTAACTGATGGAACTGAGAAAGCTACTCAGCTCATAGCTAGTCAGCAAAAGCACTCTTCAAGCTCTGACTGCGCTGTCTAGTACTCCATTGTCCCTAAAGCGGGTTAAGGCACCAGCATCCTGTGTAGATAAGTAAATTTTGTACATCTAATCTTAAATCAAGTCCTACTGCTGTTGACTCACATTAGTTAGAGCAAAGTATCTTGGGTATGACCTTGCACTGTGACTGCTTGGCAAGGGTAGCCTGGATGCTTAGACCTGTTGTTGACTAATAAAATAAAAAACCTGCTCCTAGGGTAAGGTATTGTGTGCTTAATGAGGTTCATCTGGTATTTCTTTGAATTTTTACTTCACCATCTGTGAGGTAGCAATGATACTATCAGCTTGTTTTCCTGGGTTACTGAGGTTTGCTGCAAACCCACTTGAGGTTCCCAGATGACAGATGCCACAAAATCGTAGAGTAAGACTAATTAGTTTTAATCTTCTTGTTGTAGGTGCTGGAATAATAGTAACCAGGAATCCATTAGTCCATGCTCATTAGCATTGCTTTATTTTTACATGAGAGTTTTCTGGAACAATATTTTACAATCTACTGTGGTATGTATTTCTGCTTTGGTACATGCAGAGCTCATTTGGAGCACTACCTTGGCTTCGCATGGCTCTAATTCTGTTTTCAAACTTACTGTCACAGATCTACTTCATGGGAACCTTTCTTTTGTCGATTCTGGTTGCATTTGCAGTGCAGTATTTTCAGTCTTTATCTGGTAAGTATTTGTCATAGTAAAACTAAAGAAAAAGAATGATCTCTTTGTTTCAGTAAAAACTTGAAAAATAAAAGCAGGAATTCTAGATTTGGTAGTGGTGCAGCAACTTCTTTGACATGCAGGTAATTTTCTGATCATTGAAAAGGAGTGGGTGAAGCAAAGCATAGGTTTAAGCCTGTTGGTTTCTGGAGAATTTCCCTTGATAAAGGAGATTCTTAATAAAAACATTAACTGCAGGAGATTATGACTGGAAACAAGAGATTATTTCCTTTCTCTCAACATGCAGTGTTGTTAGAGTAATTATATGACTTGGATTTCATGTGTTGTCGCTGCAGTATGCAATGAGACTGTTCCCTGTTTCATACAACTGGATCCATTCAGATACGAGGTGGGAGAAAAAGCGAGGTTCAGAGAGCTGGTACACTGGAGTAACTTAGGAGAAGGCAGTTCAGCCTCTTCAGACCAGTAACAGAATCAGTAAATACATTCAATCAGCACTTGCAGACTCCTCCTGTCCTAAACTGGAAAGCCTTGCTGTATATGTTGTCGTTTCTGATGGGACAGAGAATATTAAGAGACAGAAAACCAAATGCCAGACTTCAGTCTGTTAAAATTCCCATTATTTTTTTTACTATATTAAAAGAGACATCAGAGACAAAACTACATTGCTCAGGAAAGGAGAAAAAGCCCTACCATCACATGCAAAAATTATAAGTCATCATTTTAAAAGTGTTGCCAGCTTCAACCAAGTGTTTCATTTCAAATCACAAAACAGGATCTTGGTCGGAAAGTTGTGAAATTAATGTTACCAGTTACAAAAATAATTTCTTCCACCAAATACATTTTCTTACATTGTGTTTTAACCTCAGTAGGCAGTTTAAGCCTATGTCAGAAAATACTGTTTTCTGACATATTTCCATAACAAAATACAGAAAAAAATTACTTTCCACATTGACAGCCTACCTCTATAGGGGATAGTATTTAAAAAACTCACAAACCACCGTTAAATATACAAAATTATTTGAATTTTATAATTCCTTAATAGCATTTAAGACATGCAGCTGTGAGTAATATGCTGACTATGGAAATAATTCTGAAAACCTTCTTTATTTTCTTACTAGCTATGATTTATGCAACTTGGGAATCATACTTCATATGTACAAAGTTTATACTTAAAGTTACAGATATTCTTCTTTCAGTATTTTCTAACCTTTTAAGTATTATCTTTATATGTTATTTTATATCCACATACTATTGAAATATTTATAAATAGACTTCTTGGATGCAGTGGGGTCTTTTCTAATAATTTCTTTTGATGTTTTTCCAAAGCCCGTAATTCTCCTGGTACAAGATCAGAACCATCATCAGATGAACTTTCTTCCTCAGGGAATAGCAATGAAGATGCTACTAGACTGGTACAGCAAGATGGATCTACTTTTTCAAATGATTTAGCACAGCAGGAATCAAACCCTCAGAATCCTCTTGTTACAAGCTGAAGTGTAGTTTTCTTAAGGTTGACGTCCCATTGGGAAGATGGGATATGAATAACTACAGATCCAAGAACTGGCAACCAACCCTATCAGTGGCATTAATAATTCAGTCCAACAGCTAAAATTGTAGGCAAATTCACTGATCTGATTTCTCCGCTTCAGAGAAAAAAACATCCCTGTAGTTTATTTAACACTCCAAACAGGTTATCTCACTATATCCGACACATGATCATACTGTATTTAATTGAAGGACTGGAAGAAAACATGCAAAGTCTTTGCCTAATTGAAGAAGGAGCACCCTTCCCACCGGTTTTGATGAAGAAGTAGTTTTACATATCTAATACCTTACTAAATTGCCTTTACTGCATTTGAGTTTCTTTTGCTGGTGAAGTTACCAGAATTTTCCAAATTGGAAGAATGGAAATCATGTAAAGTTAAATCCCAGCCACCAACACTTTCCAAGCTCTGTGGCACACCAGCCCGGACTTTGATACATGCAGCAATGACAATTGGTTTTTTGGAATTTTGTATTCCATCCTGAGTCTCTGATGTGAAAACTGTTTCATTTTGAAAGAAAAACACCGGGAAGATTTGCAATATGATCATAACCTAGCAGCTCTGCTGGCTACCCCTTGGTCAAAGTTTCACAAACGTCAGCAGTTCCCAGGTGGACACAACAAAATGTTTCCTGCCCTGCCAAGAGCCACTGGTTAAAGAAAGTAGCTTCCCTAATGGATAAATAAAAGAATATTTAAGTGTGAACAGATGACACAAAGTGAATGAACAATTTAATTTTTGATTCTTCCATAGCTAACATTGGCAAGGATTTATTTCATGTTCTACAGTAACTCTTAAAACCATCTAAGTGATAGTTTATTTGATAAATGTTACGTGGGATATGTGGATAATAAGTATGGAGTGCAAATGCCTTCTGTCTGATTTAAAGCTGTCTGGTAAGTGGCTGTAGGAAAGGTCTGACCTTTAAAGCAGGCGTGCGTGCACCTCTGCAAAATAGTGTAGATCACAGACTATAAATTGCATCAATCTATGCATTATTGAGGGTTAAATCCACTCTCCTTGCACTACATTATTTACTCTTGTAAATAAAGATATTTTTCTAATTCAAATTCAGCCTATATGTGGAGGATTATTTGGTTTTTTAAAGCATCAGTCAGATGATACAGTACCTTGCTGTTGCAGATTCTTAAGATCATTATTTAGGTGTCTGTTTTCTTGGCTTCAAATGGGACAATCAATCCCTTGCTTGCTTTGAGGAATACAGCATTCTCACAGAGCAGACCTGGAAGAGTTTTTGGGTTGTTTTTCAAACAAGACATACAAGTTTTCAGTAAGAAATGAATGAATTAAAAGGGAAAAAACCTTCAAACTTTCAGAGAAATTAATATGCATATATATATATATAAAAATGTATATGTGCACATATCACCAGAGCGTGTTTTGCTTGCCAAAAACCGAACATTCAAAAGTGTTCAGAGAATTGATGCTTAGAGTAAGTAGTTCCATTGAGTAAACAAGGGGAGGCGGGGAGGAAGCAAATGTTGAAGCTTCCCCCCCTCCTTGCCCTCCAGCTGTATCATCACAAAGTGAATTGTGTGCCACACATCTGAGTTTTTCATTTATTTGAATAAGAACAGTGCAAAGAGTATTTTTTATGTTTAGTACAGTTGTAGATACATATTTTGTTCTTTTTATGTAAAGCTAAGTATTTTGAAGTGTTACAAAGCTGCTTTGCTTTTACATACTAAACTGTGTTGATTTGCAGAGGTTATGTGCTGTGCTTTTGGTATCCATTGCAAATGTATCACCATCATTTTTTTAGTCTGTTTTGAGCTGCAAAAACTTGTGCAGCTAAATTTGGTTGTATCGGATTCCTTAACACAAATGCATGGATATTTCAAGAATTCTCTCAACTTTACTTTTATCATGTAATAAAAGAAAACAGTATGCAGTTGTATTAAAACTGGGGCAGGTTTAGATGGGTAGAAACTAGATTGCAGAAATTCAAGTGCAACCTTTGAAGACAAGTAAACAACTGTCACAACATCGCATGATGTCTGATACCAAACGGCACATAACTGACGGTCACAAAAAACTATTTGGACATACATGTGGCAAGTCTTGCCTGTAGTAAGCTGCATGTGCAAGATGTGTTTTACTACATATGTCATATGTAGCAAAACTGAAGCCTCTAGTGAAATATTGATCCCGTGGGAGTTTGTCCATGGTGGCATGATTGCAACCCATGTGTTGAAATCATGGAGTTCTCAGAACAGCAGTGGCTTAGATTGTGTACATATAGGTCAGACTTGAGTGTTAGCGGTCAGGCTGACTGCATTTTCCTCTCCAAAGTAAATTACTAAAGTTGAGAACATGGGTTAAGTAGTTTGAGGAGGTTTGCCAGAAACATGATTTTACATCTGTGTTTCAGAAGACAATTGCTGAAGCTGCAATATATTTCTTGACGACAGCAGTTAATGGTTAGGTCTTTGTTTGTTATCTATTACATCAGAAGTTCTACCGAAATATACTCGAAGAATATTAAGATAAGCAACATTTCACAATAAACTAGCAATACTTACGGCTGAAATAATAATGGTTACATTATTATCCTTCACTTCTCATAAGATCTAGGGGCTATTATTTGACAACCTAAAGAATCAAACAATTCCTGGAGAGAAAGAGAGGATGGTTAGTTAAGCAAAGCAGCTTATAGTTCTACTATACCCAGAAGAGGGGGAGAGGGGCGGGCGGGAGGAGGAAAAGGAAAAAAAGTTGCTGTATCAAGGATTATTTTTCATCAATTGAAACAAGATAACTGAAGTTTATAGCTTCTGCAGCCCATGCTGAGTGGTCAGAATGGGAGTAAAGAAATAAGAAATGACAAGTATAGAGCTAAAATGCAGCTTGTTTATACACATTCCATAGAAGCCCAGACATCTGAACAACAGAGGTAGGGGTTAAGGTGGTATAAGTGATGGCCATTTTTCTTTCTCCCTTGGTTCAGCCCAGAATCATCTGTAGCAAATAAATTAGAGACAACCAAGAATTTCAGAATGGTTATTTACAAAATAGGTGCCCAGTTATCTAAAATTAGTGCAGTTTACACCAAGTAAATGGATGTGTGTTACAGCAAGTGACAAGCGAGAGAAGTTACTACATACCAGCTATCAAAGTGCTATGAAAAAAGTGAGAATGGGATTCCAACTACAGATTGGGAAAGGGAGGTAGGTCAAGGTAAGCTTAAAAAAAAAGAAGACATTGTTGAGTAGTTCTGAGTGGTTAATAACTTTAAGGTTATGTAGTGTGCAATTCAAACTGGTTATGCAAAATTTGCAGCTATGCTGAAAAGTTTGTTCAGCTCTGAATTGCATAGCAAGGTAGGAGTAGGACAAACCTGAATGTGAGCATCCTTGTGTAGGTGACTGACCACAGCATGGTGCTGCTTTCCAGTCCATCCAGTGATGAACACTACATCCCAATACACAGGTATGAGCACATGCTTAGTTATATATTAATACATATTGAAAAGCAATACTGTGCAATAGAAATTTTACTCAGTGATTAAGGGGCTGATACATGGAAATTAGCCCTGGCATAGTGGCTATATATTGTAAGTATAACCTCTGCTGGGACTTTTGTATTCCCATTTAAGCTACTGGGAAAGCATAGATGGCCTTTAAAAGCATGTGGGAAACATGAATTATCTGTGAAGAGATTTGTTTTATAGCAGATTGTTGTCTGTGTAAGCTGTCCCCACTGAGTAATGGACTATGACATTTAACTGATTGTTGACCCTTATCCAAGATGAAATGCAGCACAAAGGTATGAAACAGGTTGAATAGCTTTAGCTGAGGAATTCCACCCACACACCCTTTCCTTCCTCCCATAAATACATGAACTGTATTAAAAGACTGGGATGTAGAAAGAGAAGAGAAGTGAAAGAAAAAGCCAGAATTTTTTAAGAACAAAAAGTATTGAAGCTAAAGAGTGACAGGAGCCTGAGCACAGAGCAATTTCCTATGCTGTCTTCTAGGGTCTAGGTGACAGGAGCAATTCCTAAATAATCATCAGAACATTGTAAATGAAGAAAAAG
This sequence comes from Falco punctatus, assembly GCF_963210335.1. Lineage (NCBI taxonomy): Eukaryota > Metazoa > Chordata > Aves > Falconiformes > Falconidae > Falco > Falco punctatus. The sequence continues at coordinate 31,780,019 of NC_137580.1, forward strand.
CAGCTGCTGGGATATAGATGTGCTGGAAATGCATCACAGCTTGGATGTTTATGAGAAGACCTAATTCCGATGCCAGAAGGCCAAATTACTATTTGTAGTAAAAAAAGTAACAGTGAGTCTATGCCTAGATACAAGGTATCTGTGTTAAAAGCAGCCATGTCAGCTAACTGAAACCAGAAAAGATGGGGAGTAATGAGTAATCAAAAGGGAGAGGAAAAAAATCACTTGCATAATTGCAGTATGTGCTTACATTGCAGTAAGCATTAGATGTGTTTGCAAAACAAACAAACAAACAGAACCTCCAAAACAAACAAAAACCTCAGCCACTTGTGGTAGATTAGATATTCTGAAGCACCGAGGTTCCAAACTTAAATTACACCAGTGCTATGTGCCCATTGACTTAAGGAACTTGGGTTGTTTGGTAAGTGCTATCAGATAGATACCCATCCACCTTTGGGCATCTTAATAACCCCTTAGAAGAAAACTGGCTGCAACAGGTTTGTTTATAACTCTGTGTTCAGTGATCTTTCCTTTCTGTTAATGTATTCCTTGACCTTGCTTCCCTCCCTGGTTCACGTTTTCTGATTCTTGTTGTTCTCCTTCATTTGTCCACGTTGACCTCTCCTTAATCATTCATCAGCCTTCTAGATAGCTCCTAATACCCAGCATTGCTATTTGCTCTTATCAGTTCTGCCAGTTGAACAGGAAAAAGCACAAGTCCATTAGCAGGGCCTAGCACCGTTTTATGACAGTCTGCCAAAGTAGGAACTGAGATACCCGCACAGCATTTTCGATCCATTCATTATGGCATAGCCTGAGTCATGGCTTTACACAGCACATATCTTTAATTGTGCAAATTAGAAGCAAATCTCCCTGGTTAGATTTGTATTAATAAACTAATGAAGACCAGACTCTGCTATCTGGCTGTGAGTAGTTAAACTCTTCCTGGAAATCCGGTTGCCTCGTGTACCACTTATCTGGACCAGTCCTGGTCCATAATAACCCCAAATGGTGCCCGCTCGTTGTCTAGGAGGTTTTTACTTAAACGGGCTCAAGTTAGGCCAGGAAGCACACCACCAAAGAGCTGAGATGATCATTAGGCAGTGCCCAAGTGCATCCTTCACACCTTGTTTAGATTAATTGTGCAGAGGAACAGAGACTGGTGGGCTGTGAGACTCCATTCCACCCCTAAACAACTACTGTAAGATTAGCCCCTCTGATTTCACCAGCCTGTTGATGATGGGATGATGGGAGGACATGCCTCCCAGCAGTCCAAATGTGTTCAGAGCTTGCTTTGAAGGCTTACTTTCTTGAAAGCAGCATGTTCAGCTGTTGCTTGTAGACCACAGGACAGCCTTTCCAAAACACACCAGTACCGACTGACGAGAATGATAAATCAAAACCACCACTCATGCCTTACCTTGTTCCAGGAAGACCAAAGCCCCTTCTGCTCTGTAGAGTTGGCTAGTTGCAGTAATGCTCATCTTGACTCGTTGTCCCCTACCAACTCCCTCTACTGTCCTACCCAGCTGACAAGGTTGAGAGGCTCACGTCTGCTCAACAGGGCTTCATTGCTCTTCCAAGCCAGCTCCAGCTATACGTGGATAGCTCTTCTGATTTCATTTTTGAGTCAACCACAGCATGCCGGTCCTGGAAGACAAGTTAACCGTTTCAATTCAGTTGGTTACAACACCAATAGGGGAAACCCAGATATGTCTACATTAACAAAAATAGCCTGGTGTTTTCTGCATTAAACAAACATGAGAAGCTGTAGAGGGTCAGAAATCTTTCCTCTAGATATTTTTAAATCTTCACTGCTCAGCTGTCCCTGATCCCAAGCAATAAGTTATATGTTAAAATCACCAGCAGCCTTCAGAAGCACCATAGGCCAATATTTAGGAGGTAATTTACTGACCTGAAAAGCTGCCATAAAGTACAGACATGAAATCAAATATTCCATAGCCTAGAGTAATTCTGGCCACATTCTTCAGGTACCAAACTTGGACTAACAGAATTAAAAGTGGTCATATACGCTGTTTAAAAGCATGTGAGATGTCCTTAGAGAGGCTAAAATCCACAGCAGAAGTGAGAGTCATGCAGAGATAACTGTGGCAAGTGCTGATACAACCTCAGAGGCTCCTGGGGCCGGGGTCCAGAGGCAGCCTGGCAGCAGCATTGCTGCCCAGCCTATTTCTTGGGCTCTTCTAGTGCAAACTCTTCTGTCCCACGTGGAACCACATTGCTGTGCTCTGCAACCATACCCTCCGTGCCTTTTCAATGGTAAAAGGACATAAAAAGCTTCACTTTCCTATCTTGCATATCCAGTAAGAACACACAGGAGATCCTTGGTGCTTGGATAGCATTCAGCCCCACACCGGTTTGTGCAGAGAAACAGCATGTGACAGAGTCAGTTACACTGATGCTGATATCAAGGATAGGAAACACCCTGTTCAGCATTTTGAGTAATAAAATACCTATGCACCTTTTCAAGGAAGCTTTATTACCCCATGTGCTAATTCAGTTAGCAAGAGGAAAAGAAAAATAATCAGGCTACCCTCCAAACGCCCACCTCATGCCTCTTTGTACCTTGTGCCCAAATACCATTACCCTGGAAATATTCCGATTCTACTGCGGTGCATTAAATGCTTGTTAAGGGTAGGTGCATAAACCAAAATCCCTCTTTCAGCTGGAATAATTTTTATGGTCATAAGTCTGCCTATAAAAACCATAACAAGGTGAATTGCCCAGGCACCCACCTACCCCACCACCGCTTGCAGATGAAAGCAGAAATTTAGATATCTACCCACTGCTTTGTGTACCTGCCTCGTGTAATTCCAGAACTATTTGAAGGGCTGAAGATGAGAGGCTGGGTTTAATAAAGACCCCTCCTGCAAATGCGTAAAGATACAATCAATTCTTTCACTGAACCCAACAAAAGGATTTTTTCTGAAACTTTTAAAAGATTGTGCTAGTGTTAACAACTACAGACCTAGGACAAAGAGAAGTTCAGCTTATAAAATGAAACTTCTGAAGATACACAATGCCAATGCTATTTAAGTGAAGAATGATTCATCTAAAAACTCTTAGACATTTGTCTCATCCTTCATCTCCCTTCACATGTCACAGCTGAACCCAGCTGGCAGCGGAGCCCCACACAGCTGCTCGCTCACTGCCCTGGTGGGATGGGGGAGAGGGTTGGAAGCATGAAAGTGAAAGAACTTGTGGGTTGAGACAGAGTTTAACAGGTAAAGCAAAAGCCACCCATGCAACCAAAGTGAACCAGGGGATTCATTCCCCCTCCCCACCGGTGGGCAGGCACAGCCACCCCCAGGAGAGCAGGGCTCCAGCACGGGTAACCGTGACTGGGGAAGGCAAACGCCATCACACCCAACGTGCCCCCTTCCTCCTCCTTCCCCAGCTCTACCCGCTGAGCATGGCGCCATACGGTACGGAATGTCCCTTTGGCCAGCCGGGGTCAGCTGTCCCGGCCGTGCCCCCTCCCAGCTGCTGGTGCCCCCCAGCCTGCTCGCTGCTGGGGGGTGAGGGGCAGACACGGCCTCGGCTCTGGGTCAGCGCTGCTCAGCAGCCACCGGCACCTCCCTGAGCCACCAGCGCTGGCTCCAGCACAGATCCAGAACATGGCCCCGAACTGGCCACTCACTGGGGAGAAAATTAACTTTAGCCCAGCCAAAACCAGCACAGCACACAAAACCATCAGGCCAGAATCTGGCACTTTAAATCAAGGCTAGCTGAAAGAGAAAGCCATTTTTGTTTGGCTGTGGAAAAAATGAAGCAAGGGAAAATGAAGAGAAAATGACACACACAGAAACCCCCAAACTCCACAATCACTGAAGTCCTGAGATTCTTCCAAAGCCTTTTACAGTCTCCATCACTCCTCTATCCAGGAAAAAACAGATAGCTTCTCTGGGTCTTTGCTGCAGTTCTCTGATAAAAACAGTGTCTGTTTACCACAGCACGAAGGGCTCAGAATATTCTGCTGGAAGCCTGCGTGCGGCACAAGTCAAGGCAGAGTGGTTCAGGGATGCTTCACCGTTCCTTGCACGGGCTATCCCAGGCGCTGTCAGCAAGGTAACCTCTGCTTGCCCTTCAGCGCAGAGATAACCGTCCCTTTCCAGCCAGTAGTACCAGGCCAAGGTCCAGACAGGAGTAGCACTTGAACCCTGCTTGAGTTTGTAAGCCCTGCTAGATTGCTGATGTTGAGTGGGAAGGCCACAGGGAGCACAGGGTTCAAACACCCGGAATCGGCCAGGACATGGCTGGCTCTGATCCGGGGCTTGCACCCTGTAAACTTTCCATGCTCTTGGCCTTGCCATAATTTCTGTTCGACCAGCCCCAGCATATATCTCAACTACTCGAGGCTACTCTATGCCAATGTGCGTTTGTTAGCACAGGTGGAGGTAAATTCATGAGGTGCATAATCCATATAGCAAGATAAATACATTTTATCTCCATCATATTAAGAATGCTGAGTCACTCTTGCAGTGTTCTCCTTCAAGGCTTCTGCTTGCTAGAAGCAAATGCAAGAGCATGTCCTCAGGACATAAGTAATTAAAGAGATTGGTCGCTTGGACATTTGACTTCCAGATGAAATATTGTACACATTCAGCAGGATCGTTTCTGATAGAAATGGGTTATTGTTACAAAAAAACTGGACTTTATACCACTACGCAAATAAAACAGTGTTCCAGAACAGTTCCCCTCACCGTAGAAAGAAATGTAACTGTCCTTGTGCTTTATGACAGAAAAGTGAATTACTCTGCTAGGCCTGACCGTAAATATGAGCCTTTACAGAAATAATTTTTCTGCTCAAAGATCATGGGATAAAAGCCCACAGGCCTTGCAAGTGTGTGTATTTAGGAGCTAAAGGGCAAATTTGGGAGCTGAATGTCCGATGTCATTAAAAATTAATCTTTCAAACAGTTTCTTCCACACAAAGGTAACATTCGGGTAGTCGACTTTTACAAATTCAGAACAGTTACATTCTCAGTCCAAGCCTTTTCCTGCCTTACAAGCTGGAATTTAGACACCTAAGGTTTGTTGACATCTGCAATTATAAGCCCCCAAATCCATTTGCAATATTTGTCCTTATCTTTACCTAATTTGCTATAGCACTCTTAAAGACTCATAGAAATAGCAATAAGGAACTCAAAACTCAGAGATATTTGTGGTACATCTTTCTGACTGTCTTTGATTACAGCTTCTGGCTGCTGTAAATGCCAAAAAACCGTGTGAAGGTGCCCCAGTGCCTAACATGTCCAAGAACCTGCTACTCTACTGCTGCCTGTTTTTAATATATACATAAAAAAAATAAAAGATGTATACCTTATACACTGGTAGGGCTGTGTGGTTATACTACTGTCTTTGTATAAAAAGGCAGCTTTTTTGTTATTAAAAACAACTTTGTGACTGGAGAACCTACCCAGGCTGAAGCAGCACTCAACAACCTCTTAGTCAAGGACTTCCATGTCTACATCTCTCACTCCGCAGAAGGTTGCCCTGCCCCTAGAGGTTGTTGGTACACCAGAAAGAAATTTGAAAGTCCTGTCAACACCACCTGTACTTGTGCCACAGGAGCTACGAACGGTAGCTTGGCTTCATAACATGTCTAGTCCATAAGCGTTCTCAAGGAGTCATTTTACACTCCTGTGCTATTCTAATGCAGAGCCAGCATTTTAGGTACTGAGTGTTCATGAGTGTTTTCTCAATTGCTACCTGGTCCTGTGGCAACCACCACAGGCCTAATATTTCTACAGGTGGCTACATGCAGAACCATCAGCTTGCTGACGGTGCCAAGGAGATGTGCAACAGCCACCTCCTTCATGATCCCAACAGGATGACTCCCCATCTTTTGGGGTTTGGTTTGGGGCTGGATTTTTTTTTTTTTTTGGTGTATTGGTGGCTCTTTTTGTTTGTTTGTTTTCATTTTGGGTGGTTTTTTTACTGGTGGTGCTTGATCTGGGACACATGTCCCTAATGCTCTTCCCAAAATACTAACAGGAAAAAAAGCACCCACCACCTACCTGTTACACCAGTAGCTCCTAAATTCAGCAGTCTAAATTCACATCTCTTTTCTGCTTAGAGCTTCTGAGCCAGCCTTTGGCTGGAGATGCTGAGGCTAGCTCACAGTAAGATCAAGTCCCTGGCACAGCACTGCCACCTCACATCTTCATGGAAGCGACAACCCGCACGCACGCAGTATTGCCATGCAGTGTATAGACTGTGCCTGTTGTAGGTTGTACCAGAGCTGCCTGTCACTAGGCAGTCTCAGCATCACATCACACTAACCCTCACCTTGTTCACCTCTCCAACGGCTTCCCGTGCCACGTGGTGGCTCCTCTCTCAGCTGCCTAACTTCCCTTCCTTTGCACAGAGGTGTTCAAATGCCTGAAGCTAGGCAGTGTAATGACAAAACCTGTGGTGCTTCTGTTTTCTTTCCAGGACAGGAATTCTGCTGCTCAAGGCAAAGCAAAACAGGTGGGGGTTTTGCTATATTAAACATGGTACTGCCTCACAAATCTGTGTTAACCATAATGTAGTGTTTGTCAACTAAGTTTGTTTCTGCAATCCAGTATACTTCCAGCATACATTTTTAGTGAAAAGAATTTCAGGTAATAGATAACAGACTATGATCCTCCAGCATGTCAAGACCTTTGCTACAGTAATATTTTCTGCACATTTATCTTGGCGTGCAATTTGTTTGCAGCAATGTCAGTAAGTGACTATCTGAGCCTCAGATGGTTTGGTCAGAACCTGGCCTAATCTCTCTTTGTAACAAAGTACTTCTGGCCATTTACTCATATCATGGTTATCCAGCAGTTTTCCTAGCCTGCTGGTGAGCTCTCTTGCCAGCTATCAGCCCTGCACCCAATCCATCCAGAGCTCCACCCAAGCAGAGTGTGTCTAAACTAGGTTTTAAAGACTGCTTTGCAACCTCGGTTAAGGCTCACACCCATTTCAATCCATTGGAGAAGCCAGAACTCCCTCTTAACCACTTCCCAGATGAGAAAGCCACATCCTTTTCAGCATTTTATCACACAATAAAGCTGCAAGGCTGGTTCAAATTCCATTGATTTTTATGGACTTACAGAGCCATAGGCGACACTGAATTTTTTCAGATCCCCTCTTCTGGCACAGCGTGAGCTGGATCTGCTGGGAATAGGCTAGGCCAGTTTTAAGCTGGTGATCAGAGCAGAGACAACAGGGAACCAAGGAACAGACACTGGCCTGCATTAGGGTGCTTGTGCATGGAATTTCCTCACGGCTTTCCGCATTCAGGTCCCTCTCTCCCATGTTTCCCTCTCCTACAGGGGCAAGCACTGTTGAGGGGCGGATGCTGATGGAACAAGTGCGAACACACAAGGCCAAGGGCAGGACCAGGCACGTGGCCTCCTTGGGTCTCATACAGCTGGCCACAGCCCACCGATCCCTCTGCAGAGCCCTCCTGCCCTCCAGCAGATCAACATTCCCACCCAAGCTGGCATCATCTACAGACTTACTGAGGGTGCACTCGATCCCCTCCCAGAAGGTATTTAACAGACATGTAAACATGGTGCTCAGGGACACAGTTTTGTGGTGGACTCAGCAGTGTTAGATTTACAGCTGGACTCAATGGTCTTAAAGGTCTTTTCCAGCCTAAATGATTCTATGATTCTCCATCCATCCCCAGCTAACACTTTCAGCACCTCAGTTCCTCCAACGTTGTTTTAGGTAAGTTGTCTGTATTGTATAGTGATGGTTAGCCACATTTTATGACTTTTCCCCAAAACCAAAAGGACAAGCTTTCTTCAAAGAGACAAGCATTCTGCTCTGCATATAGGAGCACCTAAAGCACAAAATCTGAGCCATCCCTCCTAAAGCATTATAGCAATAACGAGCAATAAGTACACATAGATACTTATTGCCTTACTTAACTTTTTTTCTTTTCTCTCCAACAGACAGGATAAAGTCTTAACGAATGTTTATCTACCATGTGCACTACACAGCTAGAAAAGTAAGTTTTAACTGTACATAAAACCTTCACAGGAGTAAGCTTATGACTAGGAAAGAAAAAGAAAAAATAACACTCCCGCAACAAAAAAATATCCTCAATGAATACACCTTTCAAAACATCACTGGTGGGCCCAAGAAAAAAATACCATCCCTTCCCCCAAAATCTCCTCTGGTTAAAGAAAATACCCACTTTGAAAAGAAATCTTATTCCCCTCTGCTACAGTACAATGAATCCAGAACTACTAACCAGTACCAAATGATAAAACCCAAAATAACTCCTTATAAAACAGTTTGTCTTAGACTATGTGTCTCAAGACTATCCTTACTTACCATGAGCTCATCTTCAGACACTGAAATACATAGCAATTTCTGGCTCATACCCTTAAACCAGAAGGTGACTGCCCATAGCAAGGTGGTGGTGTTTTTTGTTTTTTTTTTTTCTTCAGTCACTTTTCAGCTGTTTTAAATTACTTCCTTTCACTTTAAAGCATCACCAGCTGTGCCCCAGGAGCCCTCATTTAGCTATTGGAGATGCTTCATCTCTTTAGGGAAGTTTTTTTTCATAATTTCTAAGCTAAAAATCTGTTTGAAGCTTTTGGGGGAAAAAATTCCCTAACACATCTGAAATAGTGTTCATTTGTAAACCAATAGGTATTCAGTAACATTTTGAGTGTTATTATTTTTCTTCCCTACTTCATTTGCTTGTTTGCATGTGTGGAAATGCATGTGGTTATTTAAAAAAATATTACATGCTTGTGATATCTTACGCAGCACCAGTTATCCTACTCATCATTTGCAGACCTAAGACTAAGAAATACCTACAGTACAATGTGCACATCCAGGCACGGGCATACTTCTAAAATTGTGCCCTACAGAGGCCAATGTCAATGCCTGTTCCTGAGGTGAACGAGGCACCTGGCCCAGGTGAAGCAATATTAAATTCTTCTGGGGTTTGCATCTAGAAGAACTGCCAGGACATGTCAACAGGTGGTGCTGAAATGGCCGTTTCTACTGGTCAGATGGGAAATCCATTCTCAGCACTGTGATACTTCCCATTAACCACAGTCTGCTTTGTTGAAGGTGCTGCATGTATGCTGAAGGAATTCTGCCATCCAGTCTCCCTTGCCATCTTCTACAAGGTTGCTAAACCTTTTAAATGCTAAATTTGATGTGAAAGAGCAAAGTGTTCACTTTTCTGGTGAGGAACAAGGCATTTTGCAAAACTGATCTTTTTGCAAAAATGATACTTTGGCTTCAATCTGCTCCTGAGCAAAACAGGGGGGAGGCCCCCCTGAGCTGCCTTTATTTGCTGCCCAGTGCCTGAGCCAGCCCCGAGTCCTGGTGGCCGAACCCCCAGGAACCAGGTTGTTCCCAGGACCCAACAGCCCCACCATGCTGGTGAATGGGGACTGCTCCAGGAGAATGTACCTGGCTGTTGCGTCCTGTCCTGTCTCCCGAGTCTTCGCTGCCCTACAAATGCCCTCACACACAACAGGGGTTATGTTCTGCCTTCATAGATGCTCCGGCCAGGAGATCCTTCCAGCTCTCATCAGCTCGGGTTTTTGACCCAGAACAACTTCTGCAGTGTTATCCGTAGTGTCCCTGTAGTAAGATTTCATTGACCGAATGAAATCTCTCATTAATTACTCTTATTCAAAAACTGCCCTGTGGTGTGTCTTGAAACAGATTATTAATTAAAAGTGTCAATGGCTGAGTAATCGTAGCTTCAAACATTCCTCCCAGTACAGCATGGCGGGTCTTCCCCTGCAAGGACTGCTGTGCAACAAGCTGACACGGTGCGAGAAAGCCCCAAAGCTTTACACTGAGCTGCAGTGTGCTGTAACTCATCCCTGTCACCTGTTACGCATGGCTGAGGCATCTTAATAGCTTTAGAAGTTGCCTCTCAAGGCTTATACCTCTCTGACTCACATCCAAGAGGAGCAGCTGAGTATGGTGTGGGAACAAGTTAGTTTCACTAACAGAAGAGGACTGTCCATGCTGTTAGCTGTCACAGGACAACTAGTCACAACTATAGAACAGTCGCAGCTGGGAACCAGACCTCTCATTCTCTAGAGGGCCTAATGATGACCTTTAATGAAGCATGCAATTAATCTGTCCAACTATTTTTCAGTTACTAATTTCCACAGCGTTGTTTTCCTAGCTTTATCTCAGCTTTATGGTCATTTATAGTCACTTCCTTTCCTATCTTAGCTTTATAGTCACTGGTGCCTGATTACTTTTTCGCGTGGGCCATTCTTCCAGCTGCAGATATATGTCTTGAACATACCAACACGCACTGCTTGTACTCAACACATCAGCACCCTGCTGTGCGTGTACACCTGAGGAGAGATGGCCCAGCTGCCATCCTGCAGAGGCAGAGAGGTCTCCTCCATCCCTCCCCAAGCAGTGCCCAGGATGAAGCCCTGTGATGGGGTGCCCCTGAGCACTGGGTTGCTTTCTCTCCTCAGCAACCTCAGTGGATGCTTTGAGTCCACATTACTGAGGACTTTGTTGAGACTGTGAATGCATGGCTGGTCATCTCCTACCTGACTAGGAGGTGATCCATCACATCCATGACCATGAGGTATCTAGAGAAGGACCACCGAGCTTAGGATACCTCTCAGGGCTCACCAGGCATTTTGCTTTACTCCAAAGGAAGTAAAACACGTTCCTTTCCCTGCATTTCAAGCTAGTGCTGAAATCGCCGATGGTGAATCCGAAGTGATCTCTGCCTGCCGTGATGTGCATGTAGTCACTTTACCACCAGGTCTAACCAGTATCAATTTCACCTCATCTGACCCCCCCAAAGTCCTGCCCTGCTTTGGAGCTCTGTTCCTCCAGCCCCACCCCTGCTCTGTCTGTGATTCCTCAGCCCCCAGCATCTCAGACTTGCAATGTCAGGGAGGGAGGGGACAAAACAGAATATTATTCCCTGCCCCTATTTTTCCCAAGCCGGATGAACATCAGCCTGGGGGTTCCTAGGTTCAGCAGCACCGGCACGTTGGGGAGGGGAGAAAAGCTGTCCCAAGCGCGCAGGACCGAAGCATGCTGTGCTGCCATTCTCCTCAGAAATGCTTCGTGTGTTGCACCTGTCCTCAGGCACAGGCCAAAGGATGCTCTGCACCTAGCAGGTATGGCTACCCGTATGCTTCCCACTCTGCTGGGGAGTGTTTGAGACTGTTCTAGCACAGCCTTTGGGGAAGACAGAGAAATTATGCTGACAGGTATAGAATCTCTTTTCAGGCGATATAACAGCTGGAAGCAACAGGCAAGAGTCAATACCATATGTTTTTACTCCGCAGCAACACCAGAAGTAGCCTTCTGCTGGTGACCAGCTGGGATCTGGTGCCTGAGGGCATTGCATTAGTCAGTTAAAACAGGGCTTCATGCTTTCCTAGTTCACACGTGCACCCATTTACCCAACATCAATTATGGTTGCATGTTGCCTAAGCAAGGGCAGCATTTGGTCCATAAATTTTTTGTCCCCCCTGTAATTTCTGCTTTTTGTATTGTGTAAAAAACCTCAATATATCAACTGTGGTGTTGGTTGCAAAATATCTTCCTCTGTAATTACCCAAATTGTTTATGTCATGGAAATGTGTCCTTAGACATTGAGCAGTGTAAAAAAGATTGATACACCCCAAAAGTGTAAATGGCAATTAGGGAATTTCATCAGGTGCTGAGTAAGATGGAATGTTTGTGACACTTTAATGCTAGCCTTCGCTCTGTTTCTCTGTCTTGTTGAAACACTCAGATCTCAGTTGCTTGGGGAAACCTGCTTAGGGACAGCACAATGAAAATCAGCATAATTACTATCCAATATGCAAAGTAAACACTCCGCGCTTTCATATGAATCACGTGTTTCCTTTGTAGTAGAATTGTAATAGGGACTAAGATCTACAAAGTATTCACTGTAAAAATATCATGAGCAGGTTTACACATACGGTGTCATGCCTCTGGCACGTGGCAACACCAGGATTGGCCATTAGCTAAAGAAAAAAAATTTCCAAATGCAGATAAAGCTCTTGCATGGAAGCACAGCCTATTGAAATTGTGCAACTGAAGCGTGGCCTGGTGTTCCCTGGTATGTGCACAGAGTATATCCTCCCCTATGCAGCTCTTGAAATAGCGGATTTTTGCTCAGTACTGCTCACTATTTTTAACTGACGGGATCAGATCTTTTGCTATTGTGTGTCAGTTCAGCTACTGCCCGTGGTACCACACCAGCCTGCACCCCCAAATAATCTCCTGTAAATCAGAGAACAGCACTTCTCTATGGCACGGCCAGCAGTGTCTTGGGGACCTGACTGGGTGCCTGCTACTACGTGGGAAGCTGAAGAAAGAGACGATGAAGCATTTAACCTGCATTTCTGACTAATGAGAACCCTTCCCAGTGGTAGGCCTGGTGCAGGAAAACACTGTTATCAAGAATTTGAAACTGGTGGAAGTGAATGTGAAACCTCAGCATACAATAAAAAAAGCCCAGGAGCACCAGAAGGAGCTGTGGACAACACAGTTAGGTTGCAAGCGGAGGGGAAGAGGACTGAAACCAGTAGCAGGAGCAACCAGGCAATTAGCTGAAGCATTACTTTAAATGTTTTGAAGGCTTCTGATCAGTGCAGCACTTCATGACATACCTGCTGTTAAATACCTATAGGCATTGCTGAACTTTGCCCTAAGTAGCTCTTGCAAAGGATTTGGAAATGAGGAGAGGGATGGCACAACCTGTGTGTGTTTCTGAATGCACTTTGATTCCTGATGGACAGTGAGTCATGGAGGGTGTCGGCACAGAGGATTACAGTATTTCTGCATGGGTGGAAGAAGCTGTAAGTTTTAAATCATGGGCCTAGGGCGCGTACTGCATTTTTAGGAGATGATAGCTTACACTGTAGTGCATAAATATTTGTGTTATAAGAAATACTTCTGCTTCCTTATTTCACTAAGATACAGTGTGGTTGGCAACAACAGTGCGTTTTGGGGCTGGTTCCTCAGCTACTGTTGAGCACATAGTTCAGAGTCTAATGACCTTTTTAAATAATCTTTAAGAAGTAATTTTTACTTTGCGCTGTCTGGTTAATTTTAAGCTCCATAGGTCATTTAAGCTCCATAGGTCAAAAAGAGCAAGGTGGATATCTTTGCCCAGTTATAAGCCAGATATCACTCAGGTCATGGGGTATAAGGAGCATTTTGGAAACACTCTTTGCCACATTTCATGTAGAAAGGAGAATCTGAGCCTAGCACAGTGATATAGATCACTTATTATAACTCATCATGCATCCTGTTGTGACAGCAGCCCTGGCTTTGCTCTCCCATGCTTACCTTCACTGAGGACAGTCTGCAGAACCTGCCAGAAAATATCTTGACCCACACAGTTGCACTGAGCAATTCCTTTTATTTTTCTCCATAAGAAAATCTGTCATTCATATGAAAATGTTGGACACAGAGGTCTGTGGTGGTTTTCATTAGTGCTTGATGCTAACTTAATTTCTTGTACATTGCATCAGCTCAGGCTAGAACTGTCTACATACTTAATTTTCTGCAAGCTTCCACAATACGTATATAAACAGATATTATGAATACATCCTATTTTTGTAAAACTTCTCTTTATTTTTACATTCAGTGCACGAGGACAGACAAGATGGATATTCATGACAAAGTATAAAGCCATATACTGTCCTCAAAACAGTTAAAAGATACAGTGTTTAAGAGTTTAAAAAAGTATTTTAGGAACCTTGTATTTCCAAAATTCCTCATTACAGAAAATTCAAATCTTTAGAAAAGTAGAGTTCAATATCCTTGTGCATTAAAGCCATATTATGAAAGTATGTAGGTAGGTTTCATCTTTGCTTTAAGAAATCTGTCTCTGCATTGCTAACAATCTTGACGTAACCTATTGATGGAGCCAACAGCCTCCATAATATGCAGTATACACAGTTACAAACAATTTGAAAAGTTATATTACAAAATATACAGTAGTTACTTTTTACATTTTTATAGATAAACATTGCATAGTTTTCAAATATGTAATATATAACACAATCATGAGCCTTTTTCTGTATAACTTACGAAAAATTCTGTACACTCAAATAATTATAAATAAAGTGTAAATATCTTTTGGGAAGAGTAGGGGGTGAAATAATGCCAGAACATGTTGTGCTGTCAAGTGTGAAACAGAAATCTTTGTTGCCATCTGCCTAACACAATGGTACAATATGGCCTGGAGCAAGGACAGAGGAGAGTAAGAACAGAAGAGATTGTAGGGGAAATGTTACAATGAGGAATCACGAAGTAATGATATGTCTGACTATTAATTATTACCCTGATTCTTTTGTGAGAAAGAACTGCTTTCCCACAGATACTATCACTGTGCTTGACGGCTTTATTTCAAGATACAAAGTAAGGTGCACATTGCTCAAGACATCAGCAAAAGTAGATTCAAATGTTTCCTGTTTCAATGGGTGGTCAACGGGTGGTCAATGGAAACTTGAGATATCCGGAATTCTTTCCAAGTTATTTTTCTTATATTTTTCCCAAAGAAACAGAGCACTGGAAATGCATGCTGGGATTTAGAGAAACAGATTGTGAAAGCATCCAGAACTGTGAGAATAAAATGAAGAATTATCGAAGATAACAAAATTCCACTTTAAAAATGAGATGCTGACAAAATGCTGTTTCAACTATGTGAAGGACAAGGAAAATAATTTTTAAAAGAATAGTTTGGCATAACTCTGCTCTCTGCTACTACTAAACCCTAAAAAAGCAGAACTATACCAAAACAAGATGCTTTTGGAAATTCACTCTGATTCTAAGCATTTTGTCACTGGCTCACAATTACAGAAGTAGTTGGAATCTCAGTATGAATGTGATTTGCAAACACATTTTCGGCAACATAGTTTGCCAGTTTAAAAAGGTAAATGAAAACAATTGTCAATTCTAAATGTACATATTTACCTGATAGCCAAATGCAACCTACTGAATTCCACAGCTTTGCAGAAAATAAACAACTATTCAGAAGTAAATGTGTTTTAGCAGCACTGAGTGGCTATGTTAAACTAAGGGTCTTCTCAGCATTTCCATTGCAAATTTAATCTACAACTCAGCCACATAAACTGGCTTTACATGACACTTGGCCTACACTCAGCCACCTGATTTTATTTTAATGTTAGAGATTAGACTTTGGATATTATCCCACACTTGCTGATATCTAAACTACTGAAGGCCAGCAGAAGTACTCGGTGCAACTTTGAAATGCTCTTTTTCTGACATTGAAATTAAGCCTTTTGTAGCCCATGATTCAAAGCAGCCTCACAAGCATTTACTAAAACATCAGTAATGGTAAGATGCGAGCACAAGCAGCTTCCCACCCAAGTGCTACACTACCTATGGATTGACTACACATCGTAGTGACTACACTACTTAAGGATTTTATTTGGGATTTGGATTGCTACATACAATTGCCAGTAAAATTCACATTATTTCCAAGAAGGGTTGTTCAGAGCACAAAGCCAAGGTGCAGAGTGAACACTCCTTTATACCCAGTAAACATTACCATATATCCTGTGCTAGCCATAATCTGCTCTCCAGGTTCCCTCTTTTGTAGCTCTAAAGCCAGTCTCCACCGCTACTCTGAAAAGTCATTTTGTGGCTCAGCCAAAGGGAGCTACAGTTGCACACATATCTCCTGGTGTCAGCCCAGGCTTGCATGGCTGTCTCCTCCCCTACGCTGGCCACTTGTCCTCCCTCCTGCACCATTCCTCTGATTGTGAGGTTACCTGATGAACAGGATTGGAGAGGACCGTCTAGAGAGATCAATGGCCACACAATCACATCCTGAATCCATCAAGCATCAAGCCCTTTGGTAGCCACACAGTGGCTCCAAACCCAGTGCTTAACCTTCAGCAGGCGGAGGGATCACAATTACTTTTACGGCCTTTAGCATGAGATAACAAAAGATTATAACTCCTGTCTCTGGTGTTAAAGGAGATGGGGGGGGTCAAAATGGGCATATGCCCACCCTTATGCTGCAGTCAGACTCCCAGAGCTTCTGAAGGAAGCCCAGCATTTTGTTTTCCTTCACACATAAAATAGACTTCGTCCATACTGGGAAAACTACTGTTTTCTGTTTTGACCACTGCAAATAGGCCAATAAAAACATTAGGATACTCTTTGGGGTTTTTTCTTCTCTTTTTTTTTTCTTTCCCCCCCCCCCCCATTTCCAGAGCTTTTAGGTATTATAAACTTCTGCTGAATAAGCCAGTAGGTCAGAAAGGCTGTTCTACAAGTGCATTGTTTGTTTGAATTAAGTTTAAATTGATCACCGCTCCTTTCATCCCTTTCTTCATGGGACTCCATCAGGATTTCTTTTGTTTGCTACCAATAGCATTGGATGAAGGTACCACATAGTAGATCCTCTGTAAGCCAATCTGTCATTAGCTTTTCAACTGATCATAGATTTTCTAGGGACTCTGCCAAGCTTGTTTGACTCCATTCCTTGATGAGTGATATATCACTGGCTGCAGGAGCCTAACAAAATATTCACTCTGTCCTCAGTGCATTGTCCAAGGTGGTTTTCAAGAGCCTGACTGTCCTATGCTCTACCTCTGCTAATATGGGTTGATCTGTTACTATAAGGCCGTGTTGTTTGTGCCTGTTTTTTCAACACAAGCTGCAGCTGGTGCCCTTCTTCCACCTTCATCAGACATCGCAATTGTGTTTTCATAAACCTCCACAGTTTTTAGTTGCTTGTCTTTGGCACCTTCCTGTTCTGCGTTGACTTTGCAGCACTTGCAGAAGCCGCAGCAGTGTTTCCCACAAAAGGCGAGCGAAGACATAATTATATTGTCCCAGGGCTCTAGGGAGTGCATCCAGACGGGGAGGAAATCCCAGTTTTGGAGCTTCTCAGGCAGTGAATGCGGTCGCCTCGACTGCATAATATTAATCACAACCACAGCCATAAAAAGAGCAAACAGGGGAAGGCAAACACCCAAAAGAACTCCCCAACCTGCCAGTGACAGACCAAATATAAACAAAGGCAAAAGAAAGAAGCAGACGAGAAGATAAAATACAGCAAACCATCTGTACTTGGCTGTTGTGTTTCCCAAGGTCTTGCACATGCGGATTGGCAGCCGGGTAAAAGGTAGCGGGTAAAACAGAATAATTCCAGAGATATTGAAGAAAAAGTGGCACAAGGCAATCTGAAAGCAAAAACATTTGACAGGTTTGTTAGCCAACGTGCCTTTAAAAGCTCCTACCTGCATGATGGTTAACTTCCAGTGGCACTAAAACTCCATAGCTCCCCCTTCCCTTGTTCCCCACTGTTTTTCTTGTCTTTGATGCTATTGCATTGCAGGGCCTTTCCTAGCATGAAGCAAGGACTTGGTACCACCTCACACATTGTGTGCCTACAAACGGGGGACTGTGTTTGGACACAAGGCAAGCCTGGAGGGGATGGCATATCTCCCCACAGATGGCAGTCTTAAAATACAGCTTTCAACAGCAAGAAATGGAGTCCATCAGAAATAAAGCTCACAAACCAAACAGCTAGTGGGAAACAGTGCTGTTGTCAGCAAGGCGTGCGAACTGTTCATTATTGGGTTCTCCATCCGCAAGTTTCCAATGAAAAGATGAGAAGTGTAAACTAGATATTGCATACAGGCTATTGAGAATTTATTAATGGTACAAACCTGGATTTTACAGAAACTAGCTGAAAGTTTATAGGGTGCCAAGGAGATTCCTGGAATGTGACTTTGTCTGGGTCTTTTACAATAACTTGATTCACATACTTCAAAATTGATTTTTGGAAAATAAGCGTGAAGACACACCTACTTCCTAAAGTTTTCAGAAGTTGCTTAGACAGGATAAGCACACACTGAACAAAACAGTACATTCCCTGCTCACCTTATCTCATTTTCACTCTATAACTGTTATCAGACTAACGTAAATATGAAAGTACAGGGATTTATTTTTAAAGTACTTTATAAAAACAGTAAGTTATCATGAAACCTGAGCTTGATCAAGATAGTATCTTTTCATGATTGCATCTGTTCTATCATGCCTGAGGACAATAAAACGACTTCTGTAATTTTCTTGAGTTATTGTAGCTAGCAAAAAACATTCATTTTATTCACAAAGGAAACTTCATTATCTTTTCAGTCTTTGATGTAGAGGGCTCATTCAAATGTTATCTGCTGCCTGGAATGTCCTTTACCAGGTGGTAAATGGGAGCTCAAAGCCAGGCTGCCTACTTTTCACGTAGTCTGAGGCAACAAGGAGTTCACTAAAATCCACTCAGATTAGATTTACAATGAGAAAATAGATGCCATCGTGCTCACTGCAACCTGAGGTAGGTAGACAGGTCTCCGTCTTAAGGGTTGTACAGCCTTCAGTTAGGTTACAGAAGTCCCTGTACACTGCCTGGACAGAGTTAGGGTCCGGAGGAGGGAACTTACAGACATTAGTAACCCTCACAGGGAACTGCTTAAGAGGGCTGTCACAGATACGGGCACTGAATTCCAAGCTGCAGAGACCCCTCAGGGCTCAAGTGGCCCACACTGTTTCAGTTCTGAATTAATTCAATCAGATCAAGCTCAAGTTACAAAAGCAAGATTTTAGTACATATTGATTGACATTCTGGGAATGTTTAACACAAGCGCTTTTTGCTCTAGCAGTTGAAATGAATGAGCTATCCTTAACAGCACACACAAAATCAGGCACGACATCCATGGCACATTTGTATCAGAGCCAATTTTGTCAGGCTTTTCTTCAGAAAAGTTGCAACTTCTAAATTAAGTCAAGGAAGCATTGGTTTATACTGACCTGCAATGAATATTTCAGTGTACTCCCTGGACTTGCTAAAGCTGCAAGTATAGCTGTTGTGGTTGTGCCAATGTTAGCTCCTAAGGTAAGGGGATAAGAGCGCTCAATGCTTATAACACCAATGCCTAAGAGAAAAGACACAGGATTGAGTGGTTTCAGAATGACGGAGAAAGTAAAACATGTGGATAAGGAACACAGTATTGACAACTTACCAACAAGGGGTGTAATAGCAGATGTGAAAACAGAACTGCTTTGGACAACAAAGGTCATACCAGCTCCTGCGAGCATAGCCAGGTATCCAGCTAGCCAAGTAAATGGAAATGGGAAATCTAAAAAAATAGAGGGAGAACATTGTCTTTAGCATAAAAGAATGCTCTGTGTAACAGTAACACAGCAGTGAAAAGACTATTAAGCATTTAAAATGTAAATATATTGTTTGTATATTGTCTCTTAAATGATGATTTTGGGTCAGAGTCAGTTCTACTACTCTAATTTACCCTGTTTGCTGTACTCCCTTCTTCAGCCTTCTGCCACTGGATACACTGAGATAGATACTAGACTAGGTAGACATTTGTCCTGACCCAAGGTAGCATTTATGTTGTAATACGATTAGGTACCAGAAATGTTCCCACAGAGGTCAACGCAAAACCTTTTATGTGTCTTGAGCACCTCACTTTTGGCAACCAGGCACCCACTACATGGACCAGATCTTCAGAAAGCTCTGAAGACCATCCTGAGAAAATCACGTTGCTTGTTCTAAATAGTTTCAAGCAGATCACCTCCTTGTTAACTTGTTAGCTCTTGCAAAGAAAAGCTAATCACGCTGATTAGAGAAACTAGGCACAATGGTCCCCTGTAGTCTGCAGATTTCTGGGTGACCCAGGAAGTGAGGACTTATTCAATCGGGAAGACACAGAGGATCACAGAGTAGATCGCAAATGAGCAGTAACCGGCAGCTGATTACTTTGTACCCCTCGTTTTCACTTTGGGCACTGTTCTTTGCCCAGGAGAAGAAAAGACAGCATGGGGACCACTTTGTTGCCTTCTTCATTCCTGTGAACTCTGACTTCAACCTCAACCAGAGGTATGCCAGGATTGCTTTTCTCTGCTACAGGTTCTAACCTCTCCATTCAAGGGAGGATGAAGAAAAAGCAGGCAAGTGAAAAGAAACCAGCATTTGCACTCAATGGGTCCAGGATGAAAAAACACCTGGAGAACACAGGGAAAGACAGAAAGCACCACTGTTCAGGGTTGCTTATCCTACTGAAGAGATGGGTAAGCTGTAGAACAGGGCGAGCAAAGGGAATTAGATCATTAATCACTACAAACTTTTTTTCAACTTACTTTAGAAGAAACTTGCAGGCTATGTGCCAGAGTAGGCAATCACAATCTCAGCACTTCAGCACTATCTTTTGAGGATGGGAACATTACATTTCTTACAGCTAATGATTATACATCAAGAAACAGAGCCTGGACTTTGGTCTCTGTTGCTGTTAATCTGCTGCAGTTCTCAAGCAAGCTGTTCGCTAATAGATTTTTAAAAGAAAGAAAATAACTTGCTTGGGATGAAAAATTGGGGTGTGTGTGTGTGATTCTGCTTTAATACTGTTTTCTTTAAACTATTCTGTAATATCTGCTAGAACAGAAGATATCAATAAACATGCTCAGAGTCCTTTTCATTTCTGAAAACAATCTACAGGAAAAGCAGATAATTACCGGTGTTGATTGTCTTCTTGATAATGCTTGCCACTTGTCCTTTAAGCACAGAGTTTAATAGCTTAACGATTGCCACCAAACAGGAGCACAGAACAAGCAGGGACAAAGCCAGAAGGATGAGACCAATGGCAAGATCAGGCAGGTCTGAGTCTGCAAAGAGATGCTGGCCTGAAAAAGAAAAGGAAAATTAGTTGGCCTAGCCACAGTTTTTCCTTCCGATCCTAAGCTCAGCTCTAGTTTTCGTACATGCCCCCAAGAAAACAGGACCGAAGCACACACAGTGATTGATGCAAGGACTGAAAACACCCCCTTCTTTGCTCAACAAAAGCCATGTCTGAGGTGGGCAAGAGGGGCTCTTGTATGGATACGCTTATGAAATAGATGGCAGGCAGGAGCTGGGCAACCATATGTAAGGGAGAGGAATACAATGGCATGAAGAAATTTTGGTGTGCTCTGAGCCAGAGGGTGGGTTGGCTCTTCCCACAGGTGGCTGAACACCTGAGAAGGGCTCTTGAAAGTCCTGAAGGGCATGCATAGGGATGAAGATATCCAAGAAACCATCCCAGTAAAGTAACTGTAGCTCCAAGTCATCTGAACAGTGAGGGTGACATGATACTGAAGACCTCAATTACTGATATCAGGGAGCATGGAAAGAGATCCATCTGCAGCCAGATACCATGATGCTGCTGGTAACTCCAGCTGCGTAGCTATAACAGAGCACAGGCTGCTCTGACTGCACCTGCAGTAGTGCCTTGTGTCCGTACACAGGGGAGTGCCTCTCAATAGACCTCTGCAGTGGTCTGTTAACACCATCAGAAAGATAGATATATACACACCTGTAAAGATATTACCGAAGGAGAAATAGTTCTACTACTTACATTTACTGATATATTCTGTTTCAGTTATATTCTTCATGGTCCATGTCACGTTTCCTTCAGTCCAGCAAAGGTCAGGAGATGTGCAGTTTTCTGAAGGCGGAATTGTGACATTCTGCAGTGTCTAAAGATTGCCAGATAAAGCAGATAGTTCAGTCACCTACAACCCTTCATTAACAGCTCATGCAAAGTTCTAGGTTTTTATTACAACCAAGTGTTCATCAGCTAAAGGCAGATTTGTAAGCTGGAGTTTAAGCTGGCACCTCATTAATGACAAGGCAAATTTTTTTGCCTTCTTAAGATAAATGATTGTGCTGTTAAGCAAGTCAATCAATACAACATTTAAAGATTAAAATATCCTCCAAACCTGCTACATGGTAATAATCGTAGGACCAGGTCATCAGTAGCTAAGAACCTTAACTACTGATGTCAGGGTTTGTGGAATGAGGCTTATGCCTAGCTGCAGCTGGGGGACAGTGGCACTCCTTTTCCAGCCGCTGCCACAGCTTTCTTGGGGCAAAGAAAGACCTCTTTGCTGTCATCTTAACTACAGTTATTGGTCTGGTGAGTACTGCACAGGACTGTGATTCAGACTACTACAATAACAGTGCAGCCTGAACAAGCATAAGCTGCTCACGCTGCCTTTCTGTGCTTCAGTTTTCCTTCTGTAGAAATAGAAGAGCTGCTACTACTTTCCTTTTTAAAGTTCAAATGCTATCTAAAAGCTAATTACTAGCACCGTGATTAGCATTACTGCGCTGAACATGAATTTCTGTTTTTATTACAATAAAACCTTCCTTATAAGAGCTCCTAGCCCAGACATATTGCATTCTGATGCGAGGTTCGTAACTTCTTGTGCAGATTAAGGAATAGTTTGCTGACTGAACTGTATTTCCCCACAAGAGCAGCTAACAGCCAAATGGACTCTGAACCACAATGCTGAACAGGAGGGAACTTTAAGATGTGTTTGAGTGATTGCCTTTTGCAGAAACAGGGAAAGAGAAATCATATTTTCTTGCTGGGCACTGTCTGCAGACACCCGTGTTCGTATTCCCCCTCCAGCTGATGCAGATGGGCAAAGCCTGGAGTGGATCCAGTGCCCCCACCTTTTCAGGAAGCACCTGGTTTCCAGCCTCCGCAAGACATCAGCTTTCACAAACACAACACAACGTTGTTTCTTGCCTTCCTGAAATTTTTTTCAGACATCTGAATTTCAAAGCAGCAGCATTAGATCAAAGCATTTATCCTTATGTTTATCCTTAAGCACATGGGGTCTGCATGTATTTATCCCTGCCAGAGGTCTGTTTAATGCTTTTTGCCAGAAATGAGTTCAAGCCTCTAGGAATGTAAATCATTTAAATGATCTTTCTCTTCTCTCACCAAGTTCAAGTCAAGCTTGTAGGGGTTTTATGTATTTTTGTCATTTGACTAGATGTTTGGACAGTGGTTACACAGCCAAAATACAGACAAACACAGAAAGAATTGTGTATATGGAAATGTAACCCTCAGCCTACGACAACTTTCCATATAGTTTCTTGTAAGAGTGGGGGTACTGTAGGACTCAGGGGCTCAGACCTCACTGCCACCCAGGCAGCACAGCGAAGGGGCAGCCCACATGAGGGCTGGGGGCCTGAAAGAAGTACGCTGCCCAAGCACCATGCCTCGCGGAGATGAAATACCCAGCTCCTCAGCAGCGTAACCTGAGCAGTTTCACATTAGCAGGGCTCCTGGTGCTATCTCCCTAGCTAGCATTTCACTGGCCATCCAGACCGTCATTCAATAGGAGCTGGGCTCCTCTAAAAACCCAAGCACTTAATTTTAACCTCCGCTTCATGTCCTTAAGTATCTTCTGCCTCAGGACTTCAGGAATCGCTTTTATATACATACCAACAAGTAGAATAGCCTAATTAGAGATCCAAGGGACATTTAATGCTCTAATTGTTAGTTAGCTGAACAACGCAAACCAACCACTCAGCTCCACAGTTTACCAAAATACTCATTGGTGTCG
Organism: Falco punctatus; assembly: GCF_963210335.1. Lineage (NCBI taxonomy): Eukaryota > Metazoa > Chordata > Aves > Falconiformes > Falconidae > Falco > Falco punctatus. The sequence goes on from NC_137580.1 coordinate 31,803,443, forward strand.
ATCTGGGCAACAGATTACTTCAAGCTGCAGTGCTGCTTGGGTGAAGAACAGTGGGACACAGCCCCACAGAGGCTTTCCCCGAGGGCAGTTTTCCAAAAAGCTGCAAATAACCAGCTGCCACCAGATACCACCCTAACAGACCTAAGACTGAAGTTGGTTAGATTAATAGATAAATGGTTAGATAAATAGATAAATGGTGGGCAAAAAGATATTTTCCTTGGCCTATATTGCAGATTTTTTTCCACTTTCAGGGAGTTGGTAGGAGTAGTGGAGTTTAAAGGCATTTGGATGTGGAAGGAGTAAAAGGCTTGGCTCTCAGCCATCGGTTCTGATAAGCAAGGGCCTGCATGGTAGTGAAAGCAACTAGGTCAAGCTCACCACTGGTGTGACATCCTTGGTTTAAGTGGAGCAAAAACTAAATTAAATCGTTTTCATTGTTTTTCTGCTGCATGAAAAATACTAACTCAAAAATCTGATTTCATAATCCTATGATAAGGAGTGTCAGCTACAAATGAGTAGTATGTTTCCTAAGGAACCTAACAATGAATTTAGCATGATACTCACCACATTGCTTTTAGTTACACACCAAATCTTTACCAGGCTTTTGTTTTTTGCTGATTCATCATTTGTAGCAATTGCATTTATTACTGATTTATCAAGCTTAAAGAAAAAAAAAAAAGAAAAAAAAAAAAGCATTATTCTGACTTTCATCACATACTTCTGTTCAGCTCTATTCCAATAGTTCCCTTTGGAAGCTCAGTCACGCAAAGCCTACACAACCATCTCTAACGCTAGAGGAGCTGCCCAACAGGTAGGAAGGGGTTTACTCCCAGAAAAAGGTACAACTCTATGTGCACAAACACTGTGCCTCATTCTCCCCAAATCATCCACCACCTCACCTCACCCTTTCTGTTTAAACAGCTACACTGACACAACTGCCTAAATGTATTTACTGTCATTTTAGGAGCTCTGTGCATCCACCCTGGCCTTCAGCTGTCCTTCTAGATTTGTGTGAGTTTCCCATAATTTCAGTGTTGTCTCTTCAGGTCCTGTGCAGATCTTCTGGATGTGCCGGGTTGTCTCAGCTAGTACTATCTGCCACTATCTAGGCTGCCATCCCATCCATCCCATAGGACTGTATGTGTCCTCACCTGCCTTCCCAGTCCTCCTAGACAGGCCTACCATTAAGGTGAAATGTGGGGGAAATAGAAAGAGGAAATACAGAGCTGGGGCTTTATGAAATGCGAACAAAAAGAAGAACCCACCTGCTAATGAGCTTTACCCTGAGGACACAGAGAAGTGCGTGGAAGCTCCCCACCACCCCACCACCCCCTTCAGAGCATTTTGGTTAGCTGTGGCTGAACCAAGTAAGCAGCTTCCTTGAGGGGAGAAAGAGCTTACCTCAATGATGAGCTTTGTAAAGGGGTCTGTGATAACTTTTAGTAGCTCAGGGGCATCCTCACCACTTTCAAGCTGAAAGGAGTCAACTATAACACTGGTGAGGTGGTAAAGATAGCCAGTAATAACTTCAATGGGCAACAGTGCAAACACAGCAAGCCAGTTAAAGAAATCATGGATTGTTGCTGCAGCAAAGGCCCTATGAGGAGAAATTAAAAAACAAAGCTTCTTTTAATTAAACAACGTGTATAACATCAATTATATATGAAATCATAGATGTGGATCAGGATCAAGATGTGAAATCAAGATGGGAATCATTTAATTTCTGGGGTCACAGGACACGACTACTTTGCCACAGAGTGCCAAGTTGTCTCCACACCGCTGAGTGAGTTAAAGAGCCAGCCAGGTGAGTGAAACAAGAGAAACCAGAAAAGGCAAAAGTGATCCTTAACGTGAGGTGACCAAGAGTACTTGTCTGAAGAAAGAACTAGCTGTACAGCCTGCATTTGTTTTGCCTTTCACCCATTTTTGGTCCATTTTTAATCCTTAGCCAGGCATTGCCTCTGGGACCTGTTGTCTCTGACTCATGGCGGAAGGTGGCTCTTCACATCCCTCTCACACGTTCTTGCAAATCATTGGTTCCAGCTTCTCCTCCACAGCCTGAGGAGCCACAGCTCTTCCCTCAGGGGCTTTGGCTAAGTGTATTTCATACATCTGCTCTGCCACAAACAACAAGGTGCCAAAGCCTCATATTCCTCCCAGGTTTATTGCCCATCTCCAGTAAGCCATGAGCTCTCTCAGTGATAATGTCAAGTGGCAGTCTAAAAGTTGTCACTGTATATATTTGAAAACAAGAACACTTCATTTCTCTACAGTTACCAGCTCTTGCCTACTGTAGTCTCAAAATATCTCCAACACTGAAGTCTCTTTTAAGGAGAGTAGACCAAACTAGTATTAACTTCTTGTACAGCCCTCACATAATTTAGAGATAATCAAAGGTGATGGTATAGTGGGAACAGTTTAAAATTTATCCCTGTGCAAGATCCAGTTAATGGTAGATTCTTACAAAAACACAAACCTTTTAAAGGAACCCAGTATGCTTTTCTTCAAGTATATGAAGCCATGTATCTAGACAGCATTATACCTTGGCCATGGCCACGCTTGTGATTTTACTAACTAGATATTCAAGTTTTGGTCAATAGAAAGGTTGAACAGCTGTAGTAGTGATAGGGAATATAGAAGAAAACCTACAAAGAAGGAAGAAAAGCAACTTTTCAGATCTAGTGTTTAAGTACAATACCTTCTAAATTCATTCCTGTCCCCAGCTTGCATGAGTGCCACAATCGTGTTTGTAACTGAGGTGCCAATGTTTGCCCCCATTATGATAGGAATCGCTGATTTAACAGTCAGCACTAGAAAGCAGAAAAGGAATCACTGAATGAAAAAAATCAGGTCATCAGCAAGCTCTTTTCCTCCAACAAAAAATTAAGATCTACTAATGTCACTGGAACCCTGACTTCCCTTGATGTGGATTAGGCACTCCAGTCCAGACACGTTTGCTTTAACCAAGCCCCCTGGGAACATGGTACTCCCACGGTCCTGTGATTCCCACTGAAACTGCAGCCCATGGTTATCTCTTTTCATCAGATGTTAGAGGGCCAGAGTAAGATAAAGTCTCTTCTTCCCCAGGCATCTTCTTACTTACTGCAGGATTTTTAAATGATGCCACAGGAACAAATGCAGTTCAGTAACTGGCTAACATGAGAAAAGTATGCAGATCTCCCAAAATTAATGCATTCAGTGCCAAGGCTTCCAATGATTTTTACTGCAGTTGTGCACTTACTATTACTACTACTAGTAGTATTCAATTTTATTTATTTACAACTTGAACACAGGTGGGAATGTTTGTATCCCAGATTATGAGTAATCTCTAGGAAGATACTGTAAGCAGACTTACACGTGGAGGACACCATGCTGACCACAATGGATGAAGATGTGCTGGAGCTCTGGACCATAACAGTCACCAGAACTCCAATCACCAGTCCCGCGACAGGATTAGACAGCACTGAATCATCTTTAAAAATATCCCCTGCTGCTTTACCTACAAAAAACATATTCTCAGAGTGAGACAACTGCAAGATAAAGTCCATAGCATTTAATTAAAGATCATTCAACCACTTAATTGATACAAATATAGCCATGCTTGCCAGCCAAAAATAGTGCAAGATTATGTAGCCCAGGGATCCAAATTCAGGTCCTGAACTCTCAGCTTCTCAGTTATGAGAAAATATTTTATATTCTCTCATTTCAGTGACTGAACAAGCTCTACTGAACTCTGCAGAGAACCATATAAAACCAGAGCTATCAGAGGAAAGACTGTCAAACAAAAAAACCCCACGTGCATAGATATGAATGCTATTACTGCCTTGATATTTTTGGTTACTGCATCAAGGAAAATTGTTTTAGTAATCCTGAATAATTCTGTTCCTGTAGCTTTCTGTGTTGTCAAAAATAAAAAATACCTCCACAGAAGTTCACATATTTCTCTGATAACCACTTCTGAATCCACCAGCAGAATTCAACCCTTGGAGATAGGTAAATTTAAAAAATACATTTCAATAGTTTTCATCTTTGAAGGATTTGGGGGGTATTTCAGTGCTGGATGCTTTATTCAAGAGCACAATTTTCATATTTCACCTTGTTGAAATGTCTTTCATATGGGACAGATTTATGCACAGATATATTCATGTAAACTGTCACTAAAGTAACAGGAACCTACTAAAAACTCAGTGCCAATAATTCCTACATCAACACCTCTTTGGAATTTGAGAAGCAAAGGCCCTTTCAAATACGTGAAGGTCAGCCTTCAACCAGAGCTACTTCCTTCTGAATCTGTATCTCAACACATAAATCTATGAAGAATGTTCTTGAAGAGTGATACTTGTAACTTAGTCTCTCAGATGAAATTTACTGCCTCATATCACAGTTTATTCTTGATATCTTAGACATTTTCATACCTCCTACCAGTTGAAAAGCAGAGCTCAGCACATCCAGAGAACACACAAACATGTAGAGTAGTCCAAGTAGCATAACAAACTTCCCTATCCCGTAGAGTACACGAATGATTTTTCCTTTTCTATCCAGTTCTGCAAAACAAATGCATTACGCATAGAAAGACTTGCTTGATATATCTGGTGCTCACTCTGGAACAGTCTATGCACAAGCAGAGGCTACAGACCTAAAGACAGTGGTGTGACCCCAGTGTGTGATTAAACCCAAAAGAATGTTCTTCTTAATCAAATTTTAACTGCAGAAGCAGGTAGTTTGTTTACATAGTTTTACCATGTAAAAGCTTTGGTATATGACAAAAGCCTTATGAAATCTGACACTGACCCTCAATTTTACAGAGTCATCCTCTTAAGTAAAAAAAGACCAATAGGAGCCTGGATATAAAACCACATTAGTTTGGGGTTGTTTTCCACATATCTCCTTGTGTTTCAAGGAGGGCAAGCAGCACAATTTCCAGATCCTTCTTAACTGACTGTATATAATATCTGCATTCACTGTTGGGGAAGGTAAGACTGAGTGTAAAGCCTACATCTGAAAAGTCCTCAAATCTTGAATTCAATTCTGCATCAAATACAATTTCAGAAAGATAACCAAGATAAAGAGAGCAGAAATGATGGAAAAAATAAATGCAGGTAACTTATTTGCTGAGGAATGGCTACCTGACCACTTGACCCCAGTGTCCTGCAGTTCCGGCAGAGCCCATGGGTCTTCTTCTTCCGGCCTTGTCTCATCTATCAAGGCTATTGTGGAAAACGCAGGTTGGATTCCTCCTTTATTTCCAAGTGAAGCCACATTGCCTGATGAAATAGAACATTTTAAAAAATTATTTAATTACTTTCCATCTTCTCCAAGGAGCCCCCAAATTTATGTCTCCTGTAACTCACAGGTAAGCACACAATACCTTTGTGATTTTCTCCTTCTTTCCCAGCCATGTTCTGGTTCTGTTTGGAAGAGTCCCCAATATAGTTATTGGTTTCAGGCTTTTCCACCTCAGGCCAGGGAGCCATGATCTGTGACTAGCAAAGTAGTGCTGATTAAAATGCGTGTGTAGTCAAAATATTCAACTTACAACAGAGTATGTGAGAAACTTGATTGAGTTTAAGAGCAAAAGAGATGGAAATAAAATGGAAGCAATGTGTCCTTGAACACAGCTTTTTACTAATCTTTATGAATTATTCCTTTAGTTGCAAAATTGATTTCTCAATTATATTTTAAATCACATCGTTGATTTATTTGTGCATTTACACAATTTAAAAAAAGTATTTCCATCTCGTGCCTGTATTTTTGTTCACTTCTAACTGTCATAAAAGCAAAGACTCCTCTGCTTTCCAAACCTTACGCTTTTTTTCTTTAATTCACTTTATCTCCTTTCAGCAAAATGTCAGAGGACTCTTTTACTTTCTTCCACCTTCTGGATTTAACCGACTGCCTTTACCAAACTGGGAATTCAATTTACAGAACTGACCAAAGAATTCTTCCCGAAAGCATTGCCTTAGTTTGTGTCATGTACACTAAACACAATCTTCTTGCTGCCTTTACTGGTTCATTCCCATGGAACAATGGAGGGGAACGTGACCTTGGACAAGGTGGAGGAAGACCCCAGAGTTCTGAGCTCCAGAATGATGCTTGCTGAACAACTGGACAAGAGCATAATTAGACAGCAGTGGCCACTTACAAGTCTACATTTGCCTGTAACTCACAGCTGATGCTGCAAGCGAAGCTGGGTTAGTGGCAGCCAGGTCAGGCTCACCCATCTCACGCAGGCTCTCTGTCTGAACCTCTTCCTTCCCAACCCCTTTTGAGCCCACTTGACATACATTGTAATATTAACAAGTGCTAACTTCCAAAATAAGACATCACACGGGCAAATCCTGACAGCACAGGTATAAGCACACGTGACAGATCTAGCCCAGGCACAAGAGGAAGAGGCAGCTATTTCTTGAATCAAAACTTGGAAAGGTCCTCCTTATTTACTTCACCAATATGGGAGACCAGAGGGAGGGACATGAAAGAGGGGAAAGGTGACCATGGGGAGCTGAGGCAATATGTGATAATATTTCTACCTTTCCAAGCTTGTAATGCTGTTGGTTAGCTCAGCCAGGATGAACAAAAAGTCAGCGGAAAGGATGGGAGATGTGAACTCTACCCAGCAAAGCTTCACCTTCAGGTCTGTCTCTCCCAGCCTCCGTGCCAAATGAGAGGGTCAGTGCTGCGGGCAAAGCTGCCCCACAGCTACCGTGTCTGGCACCTGCATGGCTGAAACATCTGTCGGCGAATTTGCCAGCAATGCTCCTCATAAACAGGGCACCTGCACCCAGCCTCCAAAAGTCAGTGTCAGAGTTGGCATCATACACCCATAAACAAGGTTCACCTGCATTTAGCAGCCACTCCAAGGGAGTATAATTAATCATTCATTTAATCATCATAATCCTTTATGTAGTTGATGGTGAAAATGTTTTGTCCCTGCCCACATCAATAAGCCATCCATTCTCCGCCTTGAGCTGTGAAGGAAATGTCACAGACAGAATCACTCATGTTTTACTGTAACAGAGGAGGGTATTGTTCTCTGGCACTCCACAAAGAAAAGATTATTTCCCCTTCCACGGTGTCAGGAAAAATTATTCTACAATCCCATTAGCAGAAGCTTTTACACTTTCTTTATCTGTGCTGTAAGATTCAGAGCAGCTCCCAAGATACACAAAGAAAGATCTCAGAACAGATGGAAGAGAATCACTCTTGCTTGTTTCAACAAGGGTTTCCATTTGCTTGGAGCAAATTCCTGTATTTTCACCCATGCCAGAAAAACCTCCAAGCCCCACCCATGCCAGAACACCTCTGTCTTGTTAAACAAGTTTCATTTAGGCATGTTCAGCATTTAAAGAACTCTGGAAAAAATAACTGCCCAGCACAAGTGCTTCTTAAGTGAAATGCAATCGTCAAAATGCGTTGGAAATTCAGATGCGAAATTGCATTGACAAGATATTCCCGCCATGGAGAGACACAGAATATGCTGGACACCACCAGCCCTAGAGATGCCATCAGTACTTTTACAGCTCTTCTGTTACACTTGGTATGGAAATGAAGGATTCAGCCTGCATGATTACTGCATGGAAACTGAGCTGATGCATTCACTGGAGAAACTGGAGATTGAAAACTTCAGCAGACAAACAGCCTCTATGCCTCCTAAATAAACTGTCCCCATTCAAGAATTCGGCAGGGCATTTTTTCATAATAAGCATCTCCCGTGTTCCTGAGGTGCTCAGGATCCCACAGGTACGTCATGTATTATTATTGTTTTTGCTTTATGTGATGAAATACCATAGAATGAGAGTTGACCATCTCTGTGGAGGAAGTTTATAATAGGTATGTATATAAAATTATTCATACGAGCCCTAGTCAACCTCTGATTCGGGAAGGTAGATTTGTATACCGGAGGTCTTTACAGTATTTGCCTTGTGCATTTGGGTTCACAGTGGTATTACTAGAATAGCCCATTCTGGGTGATAGGTATCAAGAACTGATAAAAGCAGAACCATTTAGACCCTTGAAGCACTACCAAAGCCGTCAGGTTTCTCCAGATCCTAACTCCTGTTAAGAGGAACAGCTGAGAAGATCGTTTAGAGCCACCTGATACCATCTGCTGGAGTCCTGGCCACAGCTACTTACTGTTAATTAATTGCTGTGCTACAAGGATAATCAACATTCTACAGTTTTCCCTTCAAAGAATTCTTACTTGGCCCAAGCACAGACATTAACACCTTGAGAAAATACTCAGAAGAAAACCTGGGTGCTGCAGAGGGGTGACAATGCTAACTGCATCGCTCCCTGGCAGCTCATGCATGCCTTTGGAAAAGCTGATGTCAGGTGCAGGATAAAGGACCAGCACCGCTGACGCAAGATATAAATGACAATGAAAACCCCAACAGCGGTTTACTTTTGAACACCGGAGACATAACTACACTGCAAAGGAACATGTTAGAGAATGGGCAGAGGACAGGCTGGTGACGACACCGCAACAAGGAGCTACATTCAGCTGGACGCACCAGTCCAGGTATCAAAGGCAGGATAGCCACAATTACTGGATGAGATGCCCGGAGTAATGAGCTCTGCCCATCCCTGTGCCAGCCGGGGTGTCTCAGCACCGTGAGTCCAGTTCCTGCCTTAGCTGGCAGAATGCCAGCTGGGATGCCTGCGCCCAGGGCGTAGTCATGGAGCTCACGTCCAGATAAGCATTGGCGCTTTGGATATCCACCTGTTTGGAGCTGCGCTGATACGGAGCTAATTTCCTCCTGAAAGTGGCAGGTCAAAATATGCTATGCATATTGCAAAGGTCTGAAAACTAATGCCTGTGCAAACTGTAATCCAGTCCGCTTCAGTGAACCTCGTGGCAAGTTCTCTCACACCATCGTGTGTGCTCCTTTCATTGTAAGTATAGTCTTTCCTCGCCTTCGGAAAATGCTAACTATGTGTGACATCCTTTCTAACTCCAGAAGAAACTGAAACCTCCTGCTCCTAAGAGGGAGATAGATGGAAATCAATGGCATTCAAATTCTGAAGGAAATGTGAGAGAGAGAAAGTCAAAGCCAAAGTGGGCTCCCATGTTTTTTATATCCGTACTGACTCTCTCACTGCAGCATTTCAAAGAGTTAAAGTCTCTGGGGAGTTACCTGAGCAACGATAGGTGCCATGCCCTATATTGCCTTCCTCGGTGACTCGTTGGACTGTAACAGCATTGCCTCTGTTGCAGGGCTAGACTCTCGGTGCTTTTCAGTTTTAAATCAGAAACAGTTGTAAACGTATTTATTTTGCTGGACTTAACACAGAGAATATGAACTACCACTTGAATGTGCCTGGATGGTATTGTTTGTACCTTTCCACCCGTGACAGCTCACTGAAAGGCCACGTTGTGCCTGAAATAAGAACTATGAAGCAGTAAGCCTTAAAGAAATCTCACCTCCAGGGGAACAGACCCAGTCAAACCAAGATGAAATAAAAGTACTGCAGAAAATAGCAGCCTTTTCAAAACCACCTGGTAATAACTGCAACAAGCACCAACATGACCATACATGTGCCTACAGGTTGCTCAACCAGCTCCAAATCAAGTTTTGGGTTCAGGCAGGCTTTCCCCAGTGTCTCTCTCTCATCTTCCGCCCCCCCCCCCCCCCCCCCCCCGCCCCATTCTCTCTCACCTTTTCTATAAAAATACATCACTTCCTTGTCATTCACCACTGCGCTATGATTTTCATGCTAAAAAGGGATTTATCAGCTAATCTGGTATCTGACTGTATGACTTGGTGAATAGGAGTATTTATCACACATACTTCACAGGAGTAAATACCAAGCCACATAGCAATCCTTCTTACAGTTTGAAGAAATATTTTTTTTCCCCTGAAAATGTATAATCTCCAACACAGAAGCACACTAAGTAGAGACAGGAAAGGAAAGATCCGAAGCCAGCACAAGCTCATTCAGTAGCTTTACATCAGCTGATAATTTTGCCCCAGAACCTGTTTGTTGGCAGCCGGAAAGCCCCAGGTGCAACAGAACAGGCAGCAACTTAAATCAACACCAGCAATGATTCAGCCTTGCTAGGAGCAAGTCTTGTCTTTGCTCTGGAACCAGCTGCTTCCTTGGGGCTTATTGTCAGAATAAGTTAGCAGGCTCAACCAGGATGTAAACTTTCAACTAAAGTAGTATTTAAGGAAAAAAACAGTATGTGAAAGCTAGAGAGAGAAAAAAAAAAAAAAAAAAAAGCAGCATTGTGCTTACTGTTTGTTCCTATGGATCCCTGAGACTTATTGCACACAAGCTTCAAGTTAACACACAGCAAAACTGAAAACATACAAAACTAGTAAATGAGAACTCATTTCTAAGCAAGTGCAGAGAAAAAATGAATCCCAAACATTATTTTTGCATTCACAACCAAGCAAAGCACCAGACACTGCCACTGAGGAGTCAGAACCAGGAAACATCACTGAACTATTTGAAATGCCTACTAGGTATTTGGATAAAACAATTACTTTTTTAGAATAAAACAACAACAACAAAAAAAAATCCCACCAACTAGAAAATAAAACAGATCTACCCCATCCCAAATACAAAATACATAGTAAAGAATCGAGAGAGGAAAAAGTAATGACATTAAAAAGACTTACTGATCTAATGGAAGAGCTGCTAATAAAAGTTACTGGGAAACCAGCTGATTTCTGCCTACTGCCACATTAGTTGAGCTAACTACATTAGACTAATGTATTCCTTTTACCTCTCTGTACCAAACTGAATTAGCATAAGAAAATGTTTCCATCAAGAATAGCCTGACACGGCTGCACTGCAGCACACAGACTTTACATACTACCTGTGCTAGCACACTAACCGACAGTATTTCCTTCCAGTGTTTCATTAATCCTATCCTAGATGTTTTCCAGTATCCAATACCACTCATTACTGTGACTTAAAATCTCACTTTTCAATCCAAATAAACAATGAACAATACTTTCTTATGCTGTAGGCAGTTATATTTCTGGTAATAAAATGCTTTTTTTCTTTATCATATTCCATAAAATAAAATCTACTCATTTGCAGACAAAAAGCATTACAGCTTGTTTCCAGAACTATGTTTCAGGGGTTTTTTTCATTTCCTTAAAATATAAATGCAGCTTAAAGAACACAAGGTGAAAATGCTAACAAGTGGATGACATTTCACACGCCACTCCATTTCCCCATATTAGCTCTCTGTTGCCATTCCTTGAGCTGCAAAAGCAAAGCTTTGGATTTATGAACTAAACAAGTTAAAAAAAAAAAAAAAAGAAAAAGAAAAGAAAACTTAGTCTTAGTTGGTTCTTACTTACCACTTCTTTATTCCCAGACAACAGAGCGAACAGATCAACTGGGCAGCCACTGAAACCTGCAATATATATAGACAGGTGTTGAGCAAAGTTTGCTTTCATCACTGCGCACTAACATTCCTATTTTACAGTCCAGAGGCACTGCCTACCTGCAACTTAATGATCACAATCAACCTTTTTTTAGCAGGAGTGGGCAGCAACCGAGACTGATAAAACTATGGGCTATTTCACACTTATCACATTCGAAAAAATGTCCCATCAGCATTTAAGTACGAGTTACTGGTGTGTTTCTGTGAATGCGGGGGAACGGTTTGTTCCAGCCTTAAAAATTGCTGTCCACCTGATCATTCAGTAATCTTTTTTTCCAATAATAATTTTCCAAAAATATTTTGCAATCTCAGAAGTCTGTCAAAAGGCTGTGAAGAAGATGCAGTACTGTTATTTGTCTGTTCAGGTGCCTATTAATCTGCCTAAGAACAGAAGTGAAGGAGAATCAGATAAAAAGCAGTGTAAGTAGGAAACACGTAAGAACTTCTTTAAGAACGGAGGATGGAGTTTCATTCTTATCAGTGCTCAGTGTTTACAATTAAGGTGAGCTCATTAGCATTTTGGCTGTGGCTCTCCCTCTAAATGAGATTTAAAGATGTAAAGACACTTTGATAACAGCATTCAGAATGCTAGTGAGGAAGAAGCCTATATGATAAATGGATACGTTATTCAATAAATACAGTATGGTATTTCAGATTAGACAAAGCGGTCACTAGCATTGCTGTCTGTTTAAATAAGCTTAACGGGGAGCTGGGAGTGGTGATACTGAATTAGGCACTGTAGTTTTATTATCTTTGAATTTTTTTCTGTTTTAACTGGCAACTTTCTTACACTGAGAAAACAAGCTGTAAACCAGCCGCCTAATCACCAGATCTGCTTTGTCTGCGTGTACATGGCCATATCTCCCAGCAGCTTAGTGACTTAGTAACTTAAGAAAATAACACTCTTGCTTTTTGCACCTTTCAGCCCTACAGAGACACCCAGCCTTTGGAGCTGTGAGTCAAAACTTACTCTTCTCCTGTGTCGGCATCAGAAATGTTTAGTAAGTAGTGATCGTAAAAGCCTCCGCAGCTCTGTACGCAGCATCACATCATGGCAGTGGAACCACCAAGCACCGCCCCTGGCCGCAGCAGCGCTGCTGGTGGAGACCCCACCGCCCCCCCATCACCCTGGGCATGGCTGACGTTGCAGCCCAAGGAGGAAAGCACCAGCCCTGCCTCACCCGTCCCAGCTCAGTTTGCACAGAGGTGGCTATGGAAAGGAAACCGATTTTTCTTCCATGTGAAGCAGAAAACAGCCCAAAGTGGAAAGACACGGTGGAAAATGGATTCAAGGTCTACCTTGGTGGTTCACAGGCTCAGTTTTCTTAACAGAAGTGTACTTTAACATTGCATTTAAATACAGTTTTTCATTGATACTCTACATGTAAGAAATCAGATGAAGCTTTTAACTGGGAATCCTTGTGTTTCTCTCAGCTGTGGCTTATTCTCTTCTGAGTCACTGTTTGTGAAACCCAGCTTTGACAGTGAGAAGGTATGAGATGTGCACGTTCCAGGTACCCACTTAGGGCTCAGCCAGAGCATGGTGACATCTTCCACAGCATTTTTAATCCAACGCTCTTCATTCCATTTGCTAAGCACAATCCTATGTGCTGACCGTGATAATGTTTTAGGAAGGGAACAATCCTAGATCAGACCCATCATATTCTCAAAAAAAAACTTTAGGAAAGAAAAGCCAGTTGCTCACACAAAGGCAGGCAATCCAAAGTCTGTTCTTAGAAATCCAGGGTAGATGTTCTGCAATCAGTCTGGAAGAGTCTCCATAAGGAGGTAGCCACAAGCAATGAAGGTGGGTGTCATTTGTTCCAGAAGCCTTTGCCTCATTCAGGGTTGGAGAAGAGGCTGAAACTCTTCCCAGGACACCAGGGCAGTTGGAGCGACAGTCCAGAGTGCTTTTCATGCATCTGGCATAGATTCAAAAGATGCTGCTGCTAAGGAAGAATAACCCAGTGCTCTTTCATCCCTCTTCAGGGTTTACTTTGAAGCAGCTGACCTAATTTCAAAAAATATTCTTGGATAGGGAACATCGAATAAAACAAGGCAAGCAAGTAAATTTCAAGGGTCCTGATTTCCTCTCACAAAGGTGCTGGATTACTCTGTAGATACTTGGAATAATACCTGTGATAGTCTAGCATTTAGCAGGAGGTGCAACCACAGAAAATGTCTCAAACAGAGAATGAGAAAAAATTCCTGGCATGTGCAAATTCTGTGAGAGGTGAACTCTGTCCAGCTATTATATATCACAAGAAGTTATAACACAACCAAGAAGCATGTCTACATAACAGAGATCTGTGCTACAAGCTCCCTTACAGAACTCCCACACAACATGGATACTTGCTGTACAAGTGTCAACCCCATTCATCTTCAAGACCCAGGCCCTAGTACAGTAAACCAAGCTCACCTAAATCACAACTAAAATAAAAATAATTACAGGCAGGTAAAAGAAATGGTCATCCATTCAGCAAAAGTATCAGAGCAGCCCAAGATATATATTCACTAATATAATAATATTCACATGATGAGGTTTGCTCTTTCAGTAGACACAGCTTCAAAAGACAGCATGCATGAGCAAGACTCTCTGCTAACATTAGGAGAGAAACTGTCTCTCTTACAGTTTAATTTAATTTGCAATGTTCCACAAATCCAAAGAATGCACAGCTGAACATTTCCTGTACATTCAAGATATTGGGACTCTAGAAAACAGCTACATAGCTCTGAAAAGAATTGGTATTGTTTCCACCATTCGGACACAACATTGTCTCTTTTAACTTGTTCAGAAACTAGAATCAATCTAGTTGTCTATATTTGGGAACAAGCATTAATATAAATTTGCCTTTCTTCTTTCAGATATGTAAAACACACAGCCCTGATCACTACTGAGGGAGACCAGTGCTGATTTCTGTATGAATTACAGCCAGAACAACTATTTGCTTGAGGACTTACCCATACTCAGCTCAAGAACACCTCCTCCCTTTGTGCTGTTACCTGGAAGAATTTAAGCCCTGGCTTTCTCTATTGTCTCAAAAGTATTCTGCATGTAAACACTTCAGCAATTAATTTTATTAATGAAAACGCCCAGTCAAATACATTTTGTGAATATTAAATTCATATTGATGTACATCTGGGTATTTACTAAGGATTAATATTTGAGGCAGACTCTGAACCAGCCATTATATAGGATGCTTTGATTTTGGAACACAATGGAAATGCTACAACTTTGTTGTTGACTAATTAATTTATTTTCCATTAAGAACTATAAATTTGTCTTTGAAGCTTCAGTACCTACCAGGAAGTTGTCTGCTTTTAGCTACCCTGCACTCTTCTGCTTTAGGTGAGTATGGTTGCAATGCATCCTCAGAACAATTTTTTGCCCATTATTTCTGCTATAGTTGGGAATAGTAAAGAACTCCTAAGACTACTTTGACAGCAATTAGAAAACACTTCATTTAATGTCTAAAGAACCAGAATCCTATCACAAGGTTCTGTATTACAACACTGTGCATTTCATCTTCACTTTTGCATAAGTGATATGCAAAAAAATGAATGGAGTTATGGTAGTTAATACTTCCAGAGCTGAGTAGCGAAGAAAGTCATAAAGAGACAACATGCAACAGAGCCAGTGCCAGGAACAGGAGGGGGAAATAAAATGTGAAGGAATCACAGAGAGAAAAACTACAGGAAAGGCTTTCCAACACAAAAAGAACTATTTCAATACAGGAAGGACAGTTTTTATGAAAGAATACCATGTCCAACAATTTTAGACAGATGTGTTTGAAAGGAAAAAGGGATCTGTTTCAGTGTTATAAAAATTGAGCAGCCCCTTCACTATAAAACCAGTGTATTCTATTACAACCATGCCCCAAATGTTTTTGCCAGTACAAATGCATCCTTGGGATACAAGTGAGTCGAGTTATTTTGTTCACATCCTCCCATGACAGCTATGGTTTCAGTTCAAGTCACACATTACAATTGTTTTTACTCTTCCTGCAGTATCTTCTTTTAACTTCCTATTTAGTTGATGTCTTGCTACTAACATATACCAGTACCCATTCTCAACATTTACCAAAACATAAGGGACTGCTCACCCAGAGCCTGCAGTACAGGCATGGGGGACTGTGGGTTCAGAGCGGTGGGCGCTCCGCACAGCCCTGCAGTATGATGGTGAGTGCTTCCCACTTTGTCCCAGAGGAGGCATGATGGCAGAGAAAGATGTGCAGACTAAAACACGGCACGTGAAAAAACAGCCCCAGCAGTAGTCTGAATTTTATTTCAGCCAGAATGCTAAAAATATGAATCCTATCACATGCTTTGACAACTAAAGCCCCGATAAATTTTAAAAGTTTTCCTTACCATAGCTGCTCTAAACTTTTATTATTTGTCTTGAAGATTTAACTAAAAGGTTTAAGAAATGTCCATTAAAAAAAAAACCCAACCCCAAAACAAAGATCTGCTGATGCTTTAAGGTAAGAAATTTTTAATTACAAAAGAAATCCAATATTATTCCCCTCTTGCTAACCTTTCCTTACTCTTTTTATAGCCTCTCCCCTCACCTTGCCCATACCCCTCATCCCCTCTCCTCCCTGCTCCTGTTCCTTTTACCAGTCCTACATGCCACATCCTCTCGTTGCCTCCCACTTTGGACACATATACATGAATGCAAATAGCATCTTCCCAACAAACAAGTAAGGAGGAAGAGGAAGAAGAGAAGTGGTGAAGGGTAATGTGAGAGCTGTTAAATAAATAATAATATTTACACTCTTATGTAAACCTTAATTTACAGATCTCAAAGTGCTTTAGGAAAGTAGACATTGTTGACTCCTTTATTATTCACAGACAGTTCAAAGATTTCTTTTTTAAGAAATCCATTGTTTTCTTCCTACACAATTTGTTAACCCTTGGCTGACACTGGACGTGGTGTTGCCAGTAGCAGGACGAGCAAGTATAATTACTGGCAGCCAGCTGAGCATGTTTACACTGAAGAAAAGACTCATCTCACATTTCAAACCTGTGCAATTCTTCTGCACCTGTGTTGTACAGCCTGCTGGCCTCCACGTGCTGCCTACGGAGCCACTGCTTAGGTACAAGAGCCACGCTTATTTGTCTTCTATCCAAATGACTTCTGCCTAAAAGATGGGTTTGAGAGTGATTTAAAGTGAGGATTTTTGCCAAAATAAATAATCTTGCACAAACACGGTACTCTTTCAAAGTCCATATATGCACCAATTCTGTATAGAATTGTGCATTCCAAATAAAGCATTCAACACCTCAAACTCTAGTTTCAAAATTACAGATTATTTCATCAATGACACCATTTGTAACTTATTGTTGAGAAGTGCTTGGCAGTATCTCCTTTCTGAGTCTTCATCCTTGAAACTGCTTTTGGACAACTCTAGGCGAGTTACCTAAAGGCAATGTGTTGCCATAAGGCGAGAGAATAAATCTCATTTCTTTGAACTTACTTTCCATACAACTAATTATCCTACATGCCAATTCTGTACAGACCTTTAAACTAGATCTGCAAATGTAACAGCAAAATCAAACCAGCTGGTATCTAATACATCTCAAATACAGTAAACTTCCTTAATATGTAGTTCATTGGTGATTACCCATTATTATCATCTAATATGAAGGTCCTTGAACGCATCCAGAGGAGGGCAACAAAGCTGGTGAAGAACTGGAAATAAGAAGTGGCTGAGGACTCAGGATTCATCTGGTTTGGACAAAAGGAGGCTGAGGGCTGATCTCATTGCTCTCTGCAGCTTGCTGAGGAGGGGAAGCGGAGAGGGAGGTGCTGAGCTCTGCTCCCTGGGGTCCAGGGAGAGGACACATGGGAGTGGTTCAAAGCTGCACAAGAGGATGCTAAGACTGGACATTAGGAAGGATTTCTTTACTGAGAAGGTGGTCAGACACTGGAACAGGCTCCCCAAAGAGGTGGGCAATGCCCCAAGCTTGTCAGTGTTTCAGAGGCATTTGGACAATGCCCTTGACAACGTGCTTTAACTTCTGGTCAGCTCTGAACTGGCCAGCCAGTTGGACCAGATGATCGTTGTAGGTCTCTTCCATCTGAATAGTCCATTCCATTCCATTCCTGCCACAATAATCAGTAAAGGATCTCAAGTCAAGTCAGGTGCGAGGAGGGCCCTCTCTGGATCGAGTACTACAGTAATTGTCTTACTTCATCAGGCAAACCAGTTCTGCTGCATAGTTGTGAGATCTTGCAATTAGGAGACCTCTCTGTGCCATACATCAGAAAATTTTTCTCCTGTCACAGCAACTTCTCCCAGTGATGCCTGTGCCACATA
The DNA here is from genome assembly GCF_963210335.1 of Falco punctatus. Classification (NCBI taxonomy): domain Eukaryota; kingdom Metazoa; phylum Chordata; class Aves; order Falconiformes; family Falconidae; genus Falco; species Falco punctatus. The sequence continues at coordinate 31,821,164 of NC_137580.1, forward strand.
AACTGGTTTGATCCAAGCCCACTGTCACCCATAAAAACCGTGGAATGATTTTGGAGGATTTTATTCTTGGCAACCCGACACTGCACATTGTGCAGGAACCATCCCCACTCTCCTTGCAGTATAAATTGGATGTTGGTCCCCTGCCTTAAGATACGCCAGGAGAAATGTAACGCTTTTTTTTCTTTAACATTATTCTATTCCCGGGGGTTTTCTATAGACCTCAAGTGCCCATCTTTAACATGCATGTAATGAATGACTTCACCAGAATAAGAAGGTAGTCTCTGCCTGTTAACAGCGTAGCTTCTTGTAAAGTACTGAAAACTAAAATCTAACCCAGGCCATAATTACAGTTCCTATTGTCTTAAAAGAACTTACATGTAAGTAAGACATCCTATGGACAAAAGCACGCAGGCAGTAGCTGCTTTTTAGTTGGTTACAGTTCATCCTACACAAATATTTTTGGCTTTATAAGGGGTAATTAAGGGAGTAACGAGACCAATATTTGCTTTCCCAAAGAAAGACGGTAGTAGACACTAAACCTGAATAGGAATCCAAGACAGGAAGCTCTTCGTCACAGCCTTCAGCTTTAGCCAATACGCAGGGTTTTCCCTGCCTGTTTCTCTTAAAATCTAGAAACTGACAGGAGTGTTTTTACTGCAGTTGTGTCTCTTTACAAGGAAAATATATAACAGCCTTTTGTATGTGTCACACATAGCAGAACTTAAAAGGTATTGAATAAATCTCTGAACTTCTGGGCTCAGTGCTAGCAGAAAGATGCTTCAGGCAGTAAAGGCAGGAAAAAGTAACAAAGGGCCTTAAAAATCAAATCACAGCAAAATATTCTCTGTCCTGTTCTTAAGCTGCATTCATGGAACAGGAATTTGAACATTTCTTAGAAATACAGAAGGATATTTCAAGGATTGACAAGGATGACTGACTCCATCATTAGCTTCTTTACCTAAAGCAAACAGATCCAAACTATAGCTGATAGCTCAAGTCCAAAGAGGTAATACTACAGCACGAGACCATCTTCTTGCTGTAAAAGGTGAATAACGTTAACTACTAAAATGATTATGAACAGTTCTTCTGCACAGGAAAATATAGTTTTACCTCTCTAAAAAAGATGATTGAAAAACCTCTGGATATATAGTTTGGGTGCTCTCTAAAACCTCTCCAAACTTAAGCCCAAATATTATGCTTATCAACGAGCATAACTTTCCTGGCATAATATGACCTACTTAAGCTGTTGCTTTTGAGTCTTGCTAAGTATCTCCATCACTTTGTGAGAACACAGTCTTAATAATCAGTTAATGCACTCCATTAAAATTGTTACAGTATCAATAAACATTACAACATCACAAACCTAAGACTTCCGTTACTTTAAAGTTAAGTGTTTCTTTGTTTAAGTAACAAGCATAAATTAATGCAGCGAGAAGACAAGAATTGCTTCTTAATTGTATTGGAAGGACTTTTTTTTAAAAAACCTAAAGGTAACAAGTGTCATTTTGCATATATTAAGATTTAAAGAGGTGTCTCTGTTACAGCTGATGTGTAACTCAAGACTTACAGAGTTGTAAAACTGTAACTTTATGCTAATTTCAATAAATTATGTATAGCCCATTTATAAATATGTTACCTGCTGTCCTTGATCCCCACACCATGCTCGGATTGGTCCTGGTCTTTATTTATCAGCTTGGTCTCCGCAGGCCTCATAAACTGTTACTGGTTACAGGAAATAAGATTTGACTTACCAGCCTTCTCCCCTGTTAGTCACAGCAAGGGTCTTCACATGCCAGATACCACAGAGCACTTTGTTTCATTGTTGTGGGAGTTCGAAAAAAGTCCATAGAGCTTCCTTATTTGAAAAATATTCTTGAATAAAATATAAGAGGATGAAATATAGAGCTTGTGATATTCAGAGATATTCAAAACAGACATTTCAGAATAATTATTACGTATTAGCTTTTCCACAGACCGAAACCCTTGATCAGATATCATTGTTCCATGCTTGCGGTTCTTCTTTTCACTGAAACTTGGCATCAGGAATACAGACCAGGACTTTTTTCAGCCCGGGGTGCATTAAGGACAACAGGGCACACCGTGCAAGGATGAAAGCCTGTCAAGGCACTCGCTGGGGACCACAGCCGGCTGGGAGGAATGGTACTGGGGATGCAGGTAGGAAGGAGCTGCCCGCCTCTGCTCGATGCCTCAGGCTGCGGCCCCAGACCTGCCCCTGCTCATCTGAGGATGCTTAACACAACCTGACAGCTACACCAGGGCCTGGCGGCAATCGAGCATCACTTTCTAGATGTGGTGCCTTGGGAAACACACAGACATTTCTCATGAATGAAGAAATAGTGTATGGAAGTACAAGCCCTGGAAAATGGGAACACAGCTAACTGTCAAGGTTTCCAGTGGAGTCTACAGTGGGATTGCACACACCAAACAGGCGCATGAGACTCAACCCAACTCCCTCCCCTTTTACTCATAGCACTAGTCCACCTAAAGGTCGTTACCAGTTGCAGGATGTCTTTCACATCTGCGATATGTCATGTACTTGCCTGCAAAGATGAAGCACTCTTATGTAGCAGGATACTGTGGAGATGAAGACAGCAACTATTACAGCAAAGGACAGCGTGAGGAAGGAGAAATAGCTCATACAACCCATTTATTTGTACTATCAAGCACGTAATTGTGTCTCTTTTACTGATATTTCCTCTGGAAAGTCACTTGTTCTTAGTCCCATCACTTTCTGAAAGGTGTAGTATTTACTGTGTGGCAGATTCAACTGCTGGTCTTCCACTTTGAAGATTAAAGCAGACGATAAGTACAATCCATTCAGGAGGCATGTAGAACAGTTTCCAGCACCCTTGGTGTATTCTGTAAACAATATACATAAGGCTAATTATGTCTGATAATAGTATACTAATAACATCTGATGTTTGTATAGTGCATTTCACATTAAAGGGAATCACTGTTGCAGCATGTTGAACATGTAAGATTAGGAGAGATATAAATGGTCAAGAGCAATTCCTAGTGAAGGACAAGTTAGTGTTGCCTGAGATAGGTACCACACCACACATAAAATACCAACATGTCTGTATTCTGCAATTTTTGTTTTAAACTGCCCAGTTTTCAGGTGCTCTTGAGCTTAAAATTGTTCTTTGAAGGAAGACCGCAGGGAGGTGCCCATTTTGGACAAACATTTCTGAGAACTTTCCCTACTTGAAAGGACTTTCTTAAAAGAAGTGGATAAAACTGCCACTAAACCACTTCTTTTAAGAAAGTCCTTTCAAGTAGGGAAAGTTTTCAGAAATATTTATTGGACTTTGGGTTGCAGGGATTACAAGAAATGTTTGCAAGATACAGTTCCACCTTTATTTTTCCTGTTCTGAATTAGGACAGTCTGGATGCTAAGGCCATTTCCGCTACAGTATTAACTCTGGCAAGTGGAACAAGCCTTACTGAAGGAATTTTAGCCTTGGCTTGAGATTCAAGAAGTTGAAACGGGGCATTAGAGCTACAATGGAGTCTCTAGTATTGGAAGATGGCTTCTTCAGTGCTACAGAAGAGCAGGGAGCCAGAACTGGCTAGGTAAGTTACTCTCCCTAGATTTCCCCAGCTAAAGCAAACAACAGTTGACTACTAATGTTCTTGCCATCCACCCATTTTGTATTTTGTATATGTTTAGACTGATTTCTAGTATTGAAGTCCTCATGTTTTTTTGGTATGATAATCTGAACCTTGTCAATACCAACTGATTGATACACATCTGCCAGATAGCTCTTCACCCAGCATCACACTTCCCACACTCATACCTCTCCTCAAGATTTAGAAATTACTTCCTTTCTGAGAATATACTCAGAGCTTCACAGGAACACAGATAAAGAATTCTACAGGCCTAGAAATAAAATAATAAAAGTTTGTGGGTTAGTACAGCCTACCTGCACTTGACTATCTGCTTTATCAGCCTCCATATGTTAATAATTCTTTTCTTAAAAAATTTTCTGAGGCCTTACACGCTACAACATACCTGGTCACCTGGTGGACCAAGTCTGGTCACCATTTTCTCCCTTCCTACGTGGATAACATGCTACATTTGCCACTTCCAGTCCTGTTGCCTCCCTCTTGGACTGGCAGACATTTAAGCATCTGACCCACAATTCCTTCTGCCCATTATTTCAGAGTTTCGGCTCACAAGTAACCAGCCTCCCCAGCACACTGCACCTTTTGATGCCATTTCAGGTATGGCCCATATATTCCCACACCTCTTACCTTAACTGCTGCCCTGCATTTCCCCTAGGAAGAGTGGTCTTTTTCTTTTTTCCTCCTCAAAAACAAACCATTAACCTGGTGATCAACAGGAGATGCAGATACCCACATAGACAAATTTCTTTTAGTGCTAAAGAAAGGAAAAGGCTATTTGAAAAATGTTTAACAAATCCACTTACCTAAAGCTCATCATGGAGTAGATTCTCCTCATGCTAGGGGTATAAGCAAAGACAAATTATCTGCTATTTAAAAAGAAAACACACACCTGTCATTACCACAGCCAGAAAAGGGTTATATGGAGGATTTGTTCTGTTTCACACTCGTAAGGCTTTTGAGGGTCCATGCTTTTGAACATAGTATCACCTTAAAAAATCCTTTCTTAAATTCTCTTTCCTTATGTGGATCTTGGAGGCAAGAACTGCCTTATGGAGTGTGTCATCACCTCAGCTGTTGTTACAGCAAATAACAGCCTGTAAAAGTGCGCTGCATCTAGGATTGCACATGCAGCATGGGAACTCGCTGGAAACCCTTATTCACAAAATGCAGTTGCACATGAAGCAGCGTGTCAAAAATGCCTGAGAAATAAAATGGGGACGCTTTAGGTCATGCCTGTAAATAATACTTTCCTACTCGACAGCAGAAAAATTCTATTTAGTGTGTCATGCAGAGCAGCTGGCATAGCCTTCATCTGGTGCCAAGTCACACAGCTCATGCCTCTGAAAAGTGCCTGGTCAGTTCAGGACTACTGCTCACAGCCAAAGGCACAAGCAAACAAAGTCAGCTCAGGATGGCTGCTAAACTTGCAGTGGCAGGTGTGCTATGCCCACCCTGGGATGAAAAGCCCAGGACAGAGGAAGCCTGGGAGGAGCAGGAAACCATTCTATAGCCCTTGAATACAAAACCAGAAGCTGGAAAAACTCACAAAGTCCTTCCACTTTTCCTGGGAACCTGGCCAGGCTTGCCAGCATAACTTGAGCCTTGCTCGATACAAAAATCACTCCGCAGGAGAACCAGCATGGCAGACCTCAGGGACCCTGGAGAAGAAGGAAGCCACCATACCACCCACCCTCCACCCTTAAGCCCTTTCAATTAACTTTGGTTTTCTTACATTTGATTCAAAACAGCTTGTATAATTTATTACTTGTATTTTGTAGAAGGTCAGCACAGAGGTTTGTATTCAACATTAGTGTACATAAATGTAAACAGGAACTTGGAACGGAAATTTGGTATGTCAAGCCACTCATCACAGCTTGATGGAAAAACATAATACTCCAGTGTCTCACTGGTCATATATTCAGGGTCTTGTCATTTGAGCCCTTCAAAAGAAATGAGAGCAGATCACTCAAGCTGCCTTTCTGAAGCATTGCCTAAAACCCCAAGGAGTCAGGAAAGGTGGTTAGAGTTGGAGGTAGGTGTTTAGGACCTTCCACTTCTTAAGGAATGCCAATTTGTCAAAACTCTTTGTGATTCATATATTTTATAATGATAAAACTTCTGAAAGAAAGGTTTCTTGGACTGGGAATTGGACTGTTGTTCAAAAAAGAGGAAAGGTTTGTGGCATGTGAGCCCAGAAAGTTTAGTCATGAGTAACTCCCAGTAAGGCTTGACTGTACATCCTCTTCTGACCACAGCTACTCCAGGCAAACACCTGTGGACCAGGTCATTTGAATAGTAATTGCTGGGGTCAAGAGCTACTTGAGCTCATTTTCACTTGAAAAGATCAGGAGTTGATAACCTGAGCAAATCAGTAGCAGAGCTGGCTGTGGAGCAAAGGCAGCCATCTGGCAGGGACCTGAAGATACACCTCATCTAGCTGACGTAGTTGCCCTTCGTACAATAGGATGTGACCAGCAATCAGCATACCAAATTTTGTATGTTTAACACCAAGTACTGATTGTCTGTTGAGTAAGACTACAAAGGAAACATGGTAAGATTAGAAACACAAATCTTATATTCACCTAGCGCTCAGAAAATAGAGCAAACAATAGCCTTTTTATTGTTGCCCAGATGCGAAAAGAATTGAGGGCCCACGTGTGAAAGAAATTTTGCATCCTAATAATAGCAAGTCACAGCAAAGCTCAGGAGATTAAAAAAAAAGTTACTTATAGGCAAACAAAACATAAAGGTCATAATAAATGAAAGTTTAAAAGTTAGAATTTCAAAGAAGGGAAGGAGGAGAAAATAAAGAAAATGGCTATAGACAGTAATTACAGTACCACATGAAGAATGTAGCTAAATACAAAGCTTAACATGCTTTAAAAAACCTAAACCAAACAGATGTGCAAAACAGAGTTTCCAATTTCAATCATTACCTTAAACACATCTCTCTTACTGACTGACTCACTGAGTTAATTTGAGGACAACACTTTAAAGAGATGCTTCCATGGAAACACCTCCCTCAAGCTGTTGCTCGCCATATATTCCACATCGCCACATAAGCAAACGCTAAAATAATTCCACCTCTCTCTGAGCATTAATTCACATTAAAAATCCCTTTTCTCAACACTACTGCTTTTACATTCATGTGATTCAGAAGTTTAAATCTGATTGGATCGAATAGTGACTGTTCATAAGAATAATAAGCAATTGCCAAGAAGAGGTAAAAAGTACTTACGGATGTGATGAGTATCACCAAAGAACTCAGAGATCTGTGGAGCTTAATGGCATTATTAAAAGCTGGCATTTCTAGTGATACAGACCAACAGGAAAGTACATGACCTTTCTAGTGCTGATCTTAACTTCCTCTGTTTAGAAAAATGCAGCTTCTCTGTAAATCCCTTATTCCTGCTGGAGAAGAAGATATTTCTCAATCCAGTATTCATCCAAATGCTAGGCAACAATACAAAGAAAAAGCGGTTCTTGAAAATTTGAAAAATATTGACCTGAAGAGAAAAAGAGGGCAAGCTTTCAGCCAGTCCTTTCAGCACTGGAAATTGCCTCCTAGAAGCTTCCACTCCATAAAACACAAATAAAGGATATTGTTGTTACACGTAAATGCATGTTGAATACCCAGTTTGAAAAGAGGATTTTAGTTGTAAGATACAGCTACTGATCTGTAACTCCTTAACTTCAGCTTGCAGTCCTTATTGGAAGAGGACCTAACCACAGAGGTGTTGTTACATTCCCATAGGTCTCTTGAGCTGGTTCCTTGGTCTCATCCTTTCATCCTCCAAGATCTAAACACCCTCTGGCCACCAGAGCAACAGAAACACTGAGGTTCCTTTCTAGTCATTGGAAAAATGTGGATACCTCCAAAGGCTGTTTAATTCCCCTTTGTAAAACACTTTACCTAAAATAGATTGTTCTGCTTTCTGTTAACTGTAGGCAGCCTGGACTACCACTGGTCTCTTCAGAGGCTAAGCTCAGCAAAATAGATACTAGCATAATAGGCACTGTCTTGTCATAGTATAAAAAATAAAATAAAATGTAAAAAATCCCTACAAATTCCTGACAACTGTATTTCACTTACCTCCACACAAGGACATCTTGCAACCTATGGATAAAAAAAGCTATAAAAGCAATAAGCAATACATGAAGGTGCTGGAAGCAGTCCGTCTGCATCAGCTTGGGCCAGTCTACCTTCAGGTATTGGTATTAGGCCAGTTCTTCATGTAGCTTTATGCTGAATGTACTCAGGCCAAAAGAATTACAGGTTTCTTACTATGTAGGGTTTGTTCTGACAACATATACCTTCACTGCAGAAAGCCTTGGAGGCAATTTGGAAGATGCAGCAGACAGAAAGGCACAGCAAGAATATTTGTCGTCCAAAAAGAAGAGAGAAACAATTGGGAGTTGCAGAAGAGCACATGGCTGCATGCTTGTGTTAAAATGTTTATCAGACAAACTCTGTACAAACCTGAGAATGTGTAACCAAGACAGGCACCGAGACAGCTAGCTTTGGCCTTGCAAGCTTACTCTTGCTAGTTTCCAGTCAATCACAATCAATGGAGAGAGACTTGCTCTTCCAGAAGGTAATCAGAAGGTAGCGACATATCACAGTACTCCCACTAAACCAGCTTTTTTCTCTGCTAATTAAAGCCTAAAAAACATCTGCTCATTTGAATTCTTTCCCTAAACCCATTTTCTGAACTAAATCAGTATACCGTGACCCCTGCAGACTGATGGGTTATGTTAGGTAAATAATCTCAGCATCTTGAGCTCCCAGAAGGCAGTGATAAGCATCTTTCCTGTCCACTGGACTACGTTGAAGGACTTGATGATTTTGGACATTGCAGTGGTGAGTCTTCTCCTTGAGATGATGGGGCTTCCTGAGCGAAAGCAGTGGGGTAAGGCCACAACACAGAAGCAGCAAAGCACTATGAATATTAAAGGATGACCCCTCAAGAAGGAGAAGAAAATGAGGGGAAAAAACTCACCATGTTACCAATTACGATGTAGGCTGGACTGCAGTCTGAGCTTGCTGTCTACCAATAACCTTTATGGAGGTCTGAGATATATTTATGTGCCCAATGGAATCAGTCTTTAGGTTTGTTGACCTACTGCCAAACCATCTCCAGAACCGAAAAAGAGTAAGAGTATCACCTAGGCAGTGCTGCAGAGAGGACACTGCAATTAGCCTGGAGACAGTGCCATCCTGCAGCAGCAATACTCTCCAGGTGCCCTTGTGTTGCAGCCACATTAGTGCCTTGTACCACGCTCGCTTGTCTTGGAGAGTTCAGCTAGGATGATGCACAGTGCTTTGCGAACATCAGCAGTTATCACTGGGGTGAAGAAAGCTTGGGTGTTGACTCTTGAATTGCACGGTTCAGGAAAGAAATATCATGGGATATTTAAACGTACTAAACAGATAAGAACTCTGATTTATGTCCAGATCACAAGAAGGAAGCACGTACCAGTGCCCCAAACCTAAGGGCATGCAAAACATGGCAAAGGAAAGATTCCCCGTTGCACAACTGTTGATTGAACATGCTACAGAAACCTCAGCTTTGCCTCTAGTGACAAATAGCTTGCAAGGTATGAGATTACAAGCCAATGCTCTATGATTGCAAGCCAATATATATAAAAAAAAAGAGTATAAATTAGACATTTCCTATCCATGAAGAAATGCCAGTCTTAGAAAAATGGCTAACTGCATAAAACACATGCTGCAGCAGTAGTTAAGAAGTTCTTTCCCTTTTGAGTAATCAGAAGATTACATCTCTGTACAGTGAAGATCGAAAAACAAGCCAAACCTAAGCAACATTACTTGACTTCAAAGAAGTGAGAGGAAGAGTGGGTTTAAAATAAAGACATCCTAAAATATGCATGTTTTCTCTGACTCCACTGTTTTCATCTTTCCACAGCACTGGAACTTTTTAGGTTTTAAAAAAAAAAAGCCTAACAGACTAACAGCAATACAAAGGGTAGTACTGCTTCACCATTCCCATTAGGTCAAGTTTCTAGGTTGGATTTTTTGTAGTGTATTTCTGGTATTTTTAAAAGAACCTGAAAGAGGTTGCGTCAGCTTTGGGCTCTAAGGAGCTACACCTATTGCTCCGGATCTATGTATGCAAACTTTTTTCGTATTTATTTTAACTACTGCTACAGTTCGACATGTATTCTAAAGCAGTTACAGTTATGCCAGAAGTAACATTAAAACTTTAAGTAGATGCTTTTACCAGCTTTGTACACCGTAACGCTGATTAAGAAATACTAATATATGTAGGCCTAGATATGAGAATTTCTTGCCCCACCTGTAAGCCTATAAAAATGTATAGTCATGCAAATATATGATGCTCAACCCCAAACCTCCATTTTTAGCCTATTTATCCACATTCAGAAACATAAATAATTAGATTTCTGTTAGACTTGTGCTACATTCATCACTATGCTGAATTTATATTATACCCTATTGCCAAAATCGGAATCAAACTGTACAATTCCGTTGACACTGGTGGGACAGGGTGTTGACCGCTTCAGTAAGTGCGGGCCAATGTTTGATGGAAACTTCAGAGTATTCAGTACAACCGCAAGACTCATTTACAACCACAAAAGTGGGAAGGCAATGAGCAAGTGTTATATATCTGTGGTTTTCTGTGTTAATAATAATTAACACCAGACCTGGGGATTTTCTTCATCCAAATTTATTTGCTAAAACCTTCCTCCTACTCAGACTTTTCAAATGGACTCCCTGACTCCCATAGAACCAGTTTTCTATCTAAACTAAGTAGGACTGTAAGAAAAATCGCTTCATGAGATTATAGCGAAAGTGCCAAGGAGTACATCTTGTTGAACAGCAGCGCATGTCTCAGGCACCTTGCTTGCTTACGTTGGTCCCCATGAACTGCTGAAACAGAGCACAGATACCTGAGGCAGCAGAATTCAGAGGGATTAAGTGGTGCTGCCATATCCATGCTAAGCAGCACCCTAACTACCACGAGATATGTGATAGGATGCAGCATTTCTCCAATGCAGCTACCTTGATTTTGGATCCAAGCACACAGTTCTGCGCGAAGGCACTGTTTATGAATAGACAAGCTTGGGTTGGCGTTACTTCAAGTACTTCTTGTGCCACCTTCCAGTGGCACCTGTCTGTGAATTGGAAGCCTAGATTCCACAGACATCTAACAAGACTGTTTTTGACATTACCAAGGGCTTCATTTTACTGTGACAAACGCTCCTTTTCTAGCCAAAATAGTCAAGTTACAGGCACACATGACAAACCACAACATACCACCTCCCAGGGTATTTCTTCAGTGTCACTTACTCTCATAGCTGTTCATATGGTTGATCACCAACAGTGTTCATGTCTTTGAGTATAATTAAAAATACATAATGAAACCGTTTAATAACAACAATAATATACATATAGCATAACAAAACTAGTTCGATTTTTTAGAAAGAATAAAAATAGAAGCTAGCCTTCTTCTGTAAGACGAGAGGCATGGATAGGACTGCAGGCTGGGAGGTACAGCTCTCCACACCTCTGTTGCATGGGCAGCAGGGCTCCAGAGTCACACTTTGCAGCTGTGCAATTTCCAGAGCAACATAGAGGATGCTCATAATTAGCTGACAAGAGGCTTAACCCTCGAGGCATTGGTGGTAAATACTATAATCTAGGCTGCATACATTTGCTTGCACTTCAGTACAAAACCGCTGCAGAACCATCCCTCTCCTTTTCTGTGGCCCTATAGCCCTGCTATTCACTTGTTAAGCTTTTCACCAAACACAGATAATAAATTTTCTCCATCATTTATATCATTCAGGTTTGGAGGGTTTTGCTAAGAACTACTTGTTTTGCTCTTGTATTTTATCCTCTGTGCTAATAGCCTTGTAGCCAACAAAGCCGATGGAGCTGAAATACAGATGCAAGTAAGTAAGAAAGTGATGTTAATGGATTCCCTCATTTCACAGACTGGAAGAACATGAAAAAGGTCTGCCAGAATATATTTTTTTACATCAGTTCTACTTTTCTTCTCTTTTACAGTATCTGAATGACCAAATGCCTCCAGCTGGGGTGTCAATGAACCACAGATAAAGACAGACAAAAAAAGTTGAGAAGCCTAGGGTTTTTTTGGCCTCTGAAAATGCCAAATTCTGAAGGCTAAGCCTCTCTTGAACATTTAACATTGCTTCATTCCTGCAAAGTATCACTGGAGACAGCTTTATAATCCAATTTAAAAAAAAATGTTTTGTTTGAAAAGCTTGTTAGCCTTTCAGGTAAAGTCAGCCTAGCTGGAAACCTATCCATCAAAGTTTCATTTGATTACAAATAAAAAATCCAAATAAAAAGGCTAAACAAATGCCAGCCAAACTTGAAGACTTACATACTCAGGGTTCCTGGATCTTCTCTTTGGTTTTTTTTGGCTTTGTAGTCATGATTATTCGTTACTATTTTTAACATCAACAATGTCCTTCTCTGAATATTAAGAAAACAAGCAGAGTCACATTCCTACAATGAAAGTAAAGTCAAACAGACAATACAGTACCCCAGCCTAGTTCTGAGAAGACTATGCACTATGGAATGAGTAAGTCTACGTAAACTGAGTAAGACCCCCTGTGAAGTCTGCAAGTACTATATCTTGACCAGACATGTGCAGGCACAAGGTCGCATGTAATAGCACTCAACTACCTTGACTCCCGGGCCAGTGATCAAAAGGCAAGTTTCTCCATCAGCAGCGAAGGCTCACCACCCACTGACTTCTCAGGGCAGAGCTGAAACTTCTGCCTTTGCAACCAAAAAGAAAACAGTATCCACAGCGATGGCTCTGGGTAAAACAGCCTTTGCAAGGGAACAGTAAGAAATGAACACCAAGTTACCTGCATTTCTGGGCGTTGGGCAGCTCTGTATCTGCACCACTGACCAGCTTAGCGCTACATGCTTGAGATATCTCAAGAATGGGTCTTATTTTGGAAAACTGAGAAAGCTGAGAGAGTACAAACCAGTGAGCGCTGCTTTGCATAGCACACATTGCAGGTAAGAGGGGCAAGTAAAGGACTGCATTTTCATGTCCTCACTCACAGTAAGCAGCACCTTTCTCACTACAGCAGGCCTATTTAAATCACCTGGTCTATAGAAAAGCTTTTTCAACATAAATATTAGAAACTAATGGATTTATTTTCCATTTATAGACCTGGACCTACTCCAGAAAGGTAAGGGGAAAGACTCCCCTACTAACTAAGGGAGGGAGAACAAGCAAAGCATATTTAGGTGATTTGTCCCTGGTGGAAAAAGGCACAATGATGCTGGCATTAGCTTATTAATTGGCTGGAGACTGCCATCTACTTTGCTTTCTCCTCCAAACCAGAGACTGCAGCTGCCACACCTCATTGCTTAATTGTGATGACAATTTTGATTGTTTCAGTACCTGAGAACATGCACTATATACTTGAAATACATTTGAGGAAGTGTAGAGTTCTATAAAAGCACAACTGAGGAAAAGTTCTGTATAGATAAGAGGAAACGATTATTTATCTCCTCCAATTTACACAACTGCAATTTCTGAATCTGACCAAATGACTTTGCATCAAACCACATTTTTAGATTAAGTTGAAGCATCTAGCTTACAAAAAATATTTAGTCTTCGTTTAAAGACACCAGATGATGAGAAAGTCAATATGTCCCTGAATTAACTATTGCCAGGGTAAATGGTCCTCAAAGTTAAAAATGCGAACTGTATTCCAAGCTTCCCCCTGCCAATGTGCCAAACTGAAAACTTCACATAGGAGTTAAAATCCTTTTTTTTTTTTTTTTTTTAAGGGCAGAGCAAGTAATTTTTCCAAGATAATTTTTTATTTCAGAACAGAATGGTATGGCCAAATCCATTTTTCATTTTCTGTATTCATCCTAACATGTTTATAAGTAGAAGATAAATTTAAACGTGTTTAAAATTACACATAGACATTCACAATAAGAAATAAATTATGCTATCTTGTGGAAGAAAAAACATTGCAAAATTAAAGAATAAGTTCTATGTCTATTTGCTTTGTCCTGTAGCTTGTCCTCCATTATTTACCTTGCACATTCTACTACAGACCTTTCCCATGTCAAGCAAAAATTTGATTAATCTTGGTCATGTATTTACACTGAAGACTCTGAGCAGCTGAAAATCAGAACGTGTACTAACACACTTTTAACATAGCTGGTAAAATTTTAAGTACACATCTCCACTGTGTACTTACATTTGAAACTGCATCACCTCCAACTGACACCAGCTATGCTGCCTGTTGGTCAATGGACTTATTTCCCAATGAGCAAACAGCCAAATCACACAAACCTTGCTCACATTCAGCTCTGTTCACCATCCCTCAGTTATAGTGTCACCAGAGATGCACCAAAAGACCACATTATTCCTACCACAGACAGCAGATCAATATTGTGGCCACAGAGATGGTGCAGTCCCTCTGCCTAACAGACTTCTGTAAATCCACAGATGACAACCAAGCATCTTTTTTTGTTACTATGTTTGTCTTTTTAGTCTGTGTTATTTTGAAAAAATATTTACATAAATAAAAACAAAAGGGACTTTAGTAATGAGTGCCAGGTTATGCACAGACACCCCAGAAGAGACAAAGGTCCCTCCCCTGACCTTGTGCAGGAGCGTGGTGTGGCTGGAGACCCATGAATGAGTGCTGGAGCTCTGTGCCTATCAGCCCAGCCCGAGGCAGGTACCTGGGCTCCCCTGCACAGCACCTGGCAAGGACTGTGCACCTCCAGATGCTGCAGTGGGAGAGACCAAAAAACCCCCATCCACTTCAATCCCTGCTACAGGAGAGCAGGCAAAGGATTTGTGAAGGGAGTCCCACACCGCCAGTACTGCAGCCCTGGGTTTGTGAAAGGCTGGCTACTCCAGAAGCAGGATTTCTCAAACTTGTTGCTGTTATGTCTATACTTACTAAACAAAAGGTATTGGGCCACACCCTATCTCATGCTACGTGACTTTCAGATGTAATGCAATATTTAATTTCATGAAACCTGTCTTGCCAAAGTTTGCAATGACCTCAGCCTAGCTGCTGCATCCCCACCTTCCTTTGACACAGGCCCTTGCACTCTTCTGCTTAGTATCTTACCTTCCTTTTGCTTCACTGCCAGCCTTCTGCTTTTTCATTTAATTCTCTTACAGTTCTGATAAAAGGTGTTTGCCTTTCTGCATCCTCTGCCACTCTCCTTCACTTTCTATTAGCATAGTACAGGTCTCTGACCTGGGTTTCTTTCTCTTCACCTTCAAAAACTCCTCCTAGAATCTCAAGTGCAAACAAGTAACAGCTACAATTTCCATGCCACCATGGCACTGAAGTGCTAAGGGTAGAGAAGGTTTTATAATGTCTGGGGTTTTTTTAACGTTAGACTCATTCACAAAATAAAGAAAGTGTCTTGTGTTAGTTTCCCCAATGTTTTGATGATGGTTTTGTGTGTAACTTCCCTAAAACTCCAAATATAGCATAAAAAATTAATCAAGCAAGAGCTACTACAGAACTGAATCTATTCATGTTGTCTTACAAGATGCACTTCAGTTTCATAGACTCATACAGTATCTTGAGTTGAAAGGGACCTATAAAGATCATTGAGTCCAACTCCCCAGAAAGCTGGGGAAAAACAATGTGACCCGATAGCGTATTATTTGAGAAACGGTATGCTATATAACAAAGACCTATAAGTAAACAAGAAGCAGCATAAATTTTACACAGGCTTACATGGCTGCATTTTGACCTCTGAGTACTTGCTACAGGCTTTTTATATTTTCAGTTAATTCCTTGAGAAGTGTATCCACAAGCTACCTACAGAGAGAACTGCACTGTGCCACGCTTCAAGTGTTCAGAGCATGGGAATAAAAAGCTATGACCATGGTGACACAAATCCTGGCCTTTCTGAAACAGGTGTTGCAGTTGTCAGTAGACATTTTGCCTGGCCTTTCATTGTCATGTTTAAATCCAATATAACCTATTTTTGAAGCTTGATAGAACATGTACAGTCTGCACTAAAAGACAGTATTGCTATGCTTACAGTAAGCATAAGCACTCCCAAAAAGAGCAGAACTACACAAAAACTCTTGAAAATCTCAACAATAAATAAACAATAAAAAGTAACGGGCTTTAAACAAAGCCATCTGACCTGGCTCCATCTCAGCACAGCTCTAGACTCTGCACTCCAGCATTACAAAGCACACACCAGCCCAAAGTGTCCAGAGCGACAGCAGGTGGACAGCACTGCAGCTAGGAGCAGGGAAGCCTGGCCTCCTATGCCTGTGGTGGCCTCTGTGACACTTGCCCACCACCGGGACAAGGAGTGCCATTTCACCTGAACAAAAGCATGTAGAAACAACAAGCTGGGAGAGGAAACAGATTAGAGTCCGGCAAGAATCAATTATCTAGTAGTGAGGAGTTGCAGTCATAGCTGGTCATCAGGGCTGGCTAAGGTAAGGAGATCAGGGTTTGGAAATTAATGAATTGTCTAGGATGAGCAAGATCTGAGGAGTGCTGGCAAGGCTAGTAAAGTGTGTGAGAGAGCTGGGAAACAGGAAGGCTTTGAATGGAGGGGGAGACTGCAGAAAAGTTATACTTCAGAAGGAGGGAAAGATTAGCAAAACGGACAGTTAGGAGCAATAGAACCAGCTAAACAAACAAAATTGGAAAAAGGCATTGGGACACTGCTGGGGGACAGAACAAGGGCACCCCAGAAAGATGAGTTCTGTCTGAGAATGGGGGAGAGGTTTGCAGATAGGAAGTTCAAAGAGCCTGAGTAGTGATTTCCATAGTGAGCTCAGGGGAACATCTGGGACTGGCCAGAGTAGGAGAGTGGTAGAAGATACCTAAAAAGAGCAGAGATGATCAAGCAACCAGGGTGCACCAGGAACAGAGCTAGGTCAGGCTCAGATTGGAGAGGTGGGGAGAGACATAGCCAGCTTGGAGAAAGGGAGGAGATGAAAGAGGAATTAAGTCTGTGCCACCAAGTACATGCTTTTCTTCAACCCCTGGGATGCCAATCCAGTGCTTAGGAGCCTTTTCAGCCTTTCACTGTGTCTAAGCTACAGTGCTACTTTCTATTTTAAACAGCAGCACACTTGCTTAGAACGGGAGTGCCTGCAGGAGTTAGGAGTTCGTATCATGTTATTAACCACCACCTAGCCCAGAAGCAGTTACAGATCTGTTACAGGTAACAAAGGGATTTTGCACATCCCCTTCTGATTTTTGAGTCCGAGTAGTGCTTTTAACCTAAGTATAATACTGTTTATTATATGAATGCTTATTACAGCAAGTGAGAACACAGAACTGGAAAAATTTCAAACAAAAGCCATTAGTATTATCTAATGATTCATCTAGCCTGGTTAAGGAAGCTGTATAACTCATTAAGTATATATCAGAAGTTGGTTTGTCATGAGAGATAATGGCAGACAATTGACCTCTGCAAAGTACATTTTTTTCTCATTATTTTAGTATTATAAAAATATTTGAATTACAGAAAAGTGTAATTATTCACATCCATTTATTAATTTCATTAGTGTGGTAATGAATACTGTTAAGAGTAGGAAAGCACTTCTAAATCACTGTTTATTAACAAAGATGAAGTTGAGATCAGAAGAGATCATCTGAAACCAGATATTAGCTTGATTAATTTGTTGCTTGTCTTTCTGGTCTGGCCACCAGCAGCTATCGACATTCAGCTACAGAGTAAAAACAGCCAGTGCAGGGGAAGGAGGACAGGGCTACACCACAGTGACAGCCAATTCTCAGATCAGTTTAGATCAGCAATGAAGACTGACCCCTTTGAATGTATCAACTGACCGTAGACCTGCATTCCAATAACTCTTATTTATTGGAAGAGAGAGCAAGTATTATAGAAAACTGTTTCACTTGCAGAAGAAACCATTTTACTTGCATTTAGGGGGAAAAAATTGCCTTTTTTAAGGCCACACAATGACAATGTGAGGAGCTTTTTCCTTTTATCCTTGGGATATAGAACTTATATCTGGCAGGCAAATAGGAACAGTATCGACAACGAAGTGATTTATTTTTTTTGGACGCAAAACAAATTCTTTTTGCTACATGTATGCTTACATATACATCTGCAAGTATTCTTTGTGAAAGACAGCTTGATAGCTGCACGTCCAGATTGTTATCTTTCAGGAAGGACAAAAACAAACTGAACCTACAGCAACCATAAAATAGTATTTACTCACTAATCTGCACTGATACGTTTATGCCAAAACCCGATGAGGATCGTGCACTCCTCTCAAAGAAGGTATTCATTATTTCAGGATGCCCTGTAAAAATGCAAGTTGTATTTCCTACATTATCTTCATGGACTTTCCTGTCCCTCCCCGACTTACCCCAATATTTAGAATGCCTTTCCTTGTACAAAGGCCCTTAGGTGGTGGTTTAAGGTTTCCCCCAGAGCAGTGGAGAGTTACTCTCCTGTCTGTCCCTTGCAGGAGAGGCACTCATTTTTGGTCTACCGCAGTGTTGTCCTCTGTGCTGTGATCTAAAACCGCTTCAGGTGTTGTGTTCCCCCTGCTCACCTGACCATGGCCCTCTCACAGGAGTGTCTCAATACATCTTTTATTTTTTCCAGATCTGCACCTTCCAGAGTTTGTTGACATCACCCTGAGAGTTCTTGTCCCCTACCGTGCCAAATGATCCTAAAGACAAAACAAAGAAAAGCTTTTTAGAAGATTTCAGGTGAGGCTAGGAGACTGAAAACAAAATAATCACAAGTGTAGGACATGAGCCAGCTGATATTTAGCTGGACACTCCTTCCAAGATGTTTTCCCTCCCTTGCCTGTGAGTGCCCAGATGTATCCTATTAACAGGAGCTGGGGACACAAGTTTTACAGCACCAACACGTCAGCCAGGTGTGGGCCAAGTTCTGAAATTTCCTAACGAAATTCAGAGGAGGAAGGAAGGTTGGGTCTCATCTTCCCCTCCCTCCATCAATTTTACAATTAGCATTACAATTTTAGTTTTCATTTAGTGCCCTCTTCTCAGTATAAGTGGCCTTAATATTGATAAAGCTTAATCCTATGTCAGCTTTCAGTGTTCCCTTATTGTGTTTGGGATTAACATCTTAAAAATAAGATAAACAAGTTACTGGTTTTGCTTTGTGAGCAGGAAAAAACTCCCTAGATGACACTCTATCTCTACTTTATGACTGTTAACTAATGCCTACACCTTATCATCACACTGAATTATCTGAAGACTGAACTCTGACCTCACACAGAACATGTTATTGGACTTACCTTCTGTTCTGAGGTCTGATCTTCTAATTTAAAGGCAAAAATTCTGCTAACCTAAATACATGGCTTCATCCTACACTATTTGCTCATCTCACAGCAGTTACAGGTTCAAAACATCAGTAACATTATCCATGAATTTCTCCATGTTTAACTATCTTCTTCCAGTGATGAAGTTTTCAAACCTTTATTTATTAAATTACAGCAATATTGTGAAAGTTTTTACAGTAAACTATTAAAAAAATAATTATCCTTCAAGGGAAACAGCTGGGTTAGGATGTACACTTCCAGCAGCAGATTCCTTGTAAGAACAAATAGAAATTAGTAGCACAAATTCCTAATTCAGATTCCTTCCTGTGACATCCCTCACTCCAGTCACGTTCCTTCAGACTGAGACCTCAAAATACAGGATAACACATAGTTGCTTCCTCCCCAGAAAAGCCAGAAAACAGAACAGGGAAAAAACCCACCACCCTCTTATCTGTTGATTCTTCTCCTGTTTGCAGCACCCTCTTCTTCAGAAACAAAACTCTTCTAGCTTGCAGGCAAGACCTTGCCATCATCCCTTCTACACACCTGAGGCCCCTACTCCTTCTCTGGTACCAGAGTTGCTGAAATCAAATTAGGTATAAGGAGAAGACCATGGAGCATTGGCCTAGACACAGGAATCTGAACAAAGTTTTGTGCTTGGACTGTTTATTTGACACGTACCAGAAAGTTGCTAGAACACCCTAAGAAGCGTTAGCCACTTCCAGATGCTATTACAGAATCTAGGGAACCAAGTACTTGACTTTGAGTCTGCTTTATAATTAATAGTAACATCTTTTCAGGACGTACTTGCCCCCACATGTAGCTGGATTCCAATCCAAAATCAGAGCTAAAGACCACTGTTAGCTTCTATCATGAATTCAATGCTGGATCAACAGTGCTTAGCAACTCGGAAAAATCACCTCTAGAACAAACAACTTGTAAAGCTTGTGGTGTTTGGAGCTCCATATTCAAAAGGACACTGGTTACTTTTATCAGTTACAGGAGAGACTAAGAGTACACACTTGCTGAATCACAAAAACTATACAAAACATGCAGAAGGGATGCAAATGCTGTGCTGACTGGCATGCTGAAGATTTTGGTTTTACCACTATAAAATGAACAAATTTTAGTCTGCTTCCCCAACATGGGCTACATCACTTTCACGTACATGCTGTGTTTCTGCTCATTCTCCTACCTTTTACTTCAGCAGCTTTTGCTACCTTTGTGTCTGCACTTCAGGAATGTTGCAGAGCTCAAGAACTTAAGTATTAGTGGTTACGTATTCTAAGGAAGTATCAGGAATTAAGGATACTCAATCAAGAAACATCACGTATCTCAGTGTCTGCAGCCTCCTCTGGAGAAAAAGCTGTCCTCCACCTCTTCCTCTGGGACCATTTAAAGAAGATGAATCAACTCATAACTTGACACACCTAATTATTACATGCTGCTAATATTCAAGGATGCTGTCAGATAAAGAAAAGGGTGTAGCCTCCATGCAAACATGCTTTCCTGCTCTCAAATCAAAGGCCTTCCTCTAATTAAAATCATCTAATTAATTTAGGTCCAAATGAAGCTTCACAAGCAAGGGCAAATCCAGATGAGGCATCATAAATAAGCAATACAAATCGTTCATTCATCCTATAATTATTAAATATTTTCAAAACAAGCCCTACAATGGGGCTGAGGTCCCCTATTGTTTTGATCAGGAAAGGCAGAAAAAGCTTCTTTAATTACCTTATTTTGAAATATATTTATATAGAAGATTACTAAATGAATACAGTAACGTAAAAAGTTTAAAAAGCAATTAAGAGAGATTTTAAAATTCCTTAAAACAGCTAAAGCTATTAGAATTATGGACAATCAAATCCTTCCCCTAGAAAGTGTTCTGGCAGTTAGCCTGTATTTCCTAATAATGGTAAGGCTGCTCATATTTTAAATTTAGGAATTTCTAACAGAGGGAATCGTTAATCCACCCCAAACATCACATTTTACCACAGTCAGAGATTTGTACTGGATGAGTTGATACATTAAGCCCAAATTCCAGTGGTGTTCAGGTATTGAGTGATGGGTCAACTGTGTAACCAATATTTAGCTACCAGTTTCCCATTTGTTTTGGTCCAACCTACCTCTCAGTACACTCTATCCACTAATCCTGGCAGGAAAGGGTGGCAGAATGAGTCCAGCATTATTTTTCCAGTCTTTATTTTTTGGGGCAGCAAAGAGATGCAGCTGAAGGGTGCTTTATTCTTCCAGCTAGAGCAGTAACGTAAGGCGATGAGATGAAGAGCCACAGCACAGCAGGAATTCTACAACAGTAAAACTGTCTTCTCTCTCTCTCTTTGCACCTGACCAGTGCTTATCTCAGCATTTCAGACTGCACAAATGGAGACAGTACAGATTTAAATAAGCCAAATTAACTTAACAGTAAGCAAAGTACACTTCCCCAAAGCAGTTTGAGGATGAATTCCAGTCAAAGCATGGGGCAAGATTACTGACACTGGCTGACCTTCACATCTTCATATCAGAAGACTCCCAAACATAATGATTAGGTCAAAGAAAGCCTAACGAGGCCTCTGGCAGGTCATTAAGCAAAAGACACTGGCATTTGAAGTGCGCATCTGATATAAAGAAAAACACTGCTTGAAGGCTCCCAGAAATAAATGTTTACTTAAGATGAAAACAAACAGGAATTCAATAGCAGCTTTTACAGTCAGAGAACAATGA
Organism: Falco punctatus; assembly: GCF_963210335.1. Taxonomy (NCBI): domain Eukaryota; kingdom Metazoa; phylum Chordata; class Aves; order Falconiformes; family Falconidae; genus Falco; species Falco punctatus. The sequence continues at coordinate 31,842,856 of NC_137580.1, forward strand.
AGCTTGTAAATATTTTCCACTCGTTTACTTTAAAAACAATTCCACCTAATCTGTGTTCTCATTTTCTGCATCTTATTGCAAACAATTTGAATAGGTGAAATATTCTTAGAAACTGACTTTTAAGCAGTTACTAGCAAAGAGATCCCTTTTAACACAGGTTAGTAAATATACATACTGAAGGTAGACTGAAAAAGCGTAGGTTGAACAAGCAGAGGGGGAAAAAAGAAATTTTGTGTAGTCAAAATACATAAGTAATAAAAGTAATGAGTAGAGCTGGCTTCTTAAGGCCCATATTCACTTCAGCCACATTCTCCCCCAGCTCCTAGTCTCCCCAGTAGCACAGTAAACCCACAGAAGGTTTCTGAAATCAAATGTCACAATATAATTCCTCCTTTTCCCCCCCTCTCCTGTTTCATACGAAAGAGTGGATCTCACATCTTCTGCTTGAACAGCTTTGTCTACTCAAAGAGAAAAATGCTTCTGTCTTCTGTTGCGCTCTCACACTCTTAACAGTCCCAGCTCTATTCCTAGCTGGGTCTAACAGCCGAAGGACTAGGCAAGAAGGCACGGTAATATTCCTTTAGCATCACAATACTATTAGTCAGAAACGGGGGAAGTACAGGTTTAATCAGAAATCTTAAGTCACAAATCATGTTTCCAGGTGAAGCAAAAATGACAAAGGAAAAAGGACAGCATCAAAAGCTTTCCATGGTTTCTGTCCCCTGGTACAAAATTAAAGTTTGGCTTTCAGAAGTAATGAAGGTGCAAGACACCTGAACCTTAAAATAATTGCAGTACATTATGTACTAAAACATGCAAATTATCCAGCAGTCAGGATGCAGTACCACCAAACTACTGCAGTTTTTTTTCCACACAGACCCTCTTCTCCTCTAGGTTGGGGGGGGTGGTTGCCATTTCTCTGTGTTTTCTGGACGTTAGGTAGTTGCTGCTCCAGTGGGGCTACCAAGTGTCTAGAAATCCTGGATAAACGGCCACTCTGTATACACAGACCAACCCTATAACATGTGCAGTGACTGCAGCAAGCAGGTTGAAGGCCAGCAATTTTTTTATCCAGGGGCAGTAAAAATAAAAATCATGCCCTTCACCAAAACCTACACCAATCTGTCGTTAGCATGCATGAGGTCCACACACATTTCAGATGTGCTCATAACAATAGGAACATATGCCCAAATGCTTCAGTCCCATTCTCAGGAAAACTTTCCTGACCGAAGCCTAGACTTTCCAAGCTACCTGCCTGGTGTGCAAAACCTCTCACAGACAAACAAAATATCCAGTTAGTCCTGGTGAACCCAGGAATAACTAGAACCAATGTGGAGTTACATCATCCAATGAAACCTGAGCATTTTTTCTGCACATACTCTCTGTTCGCTCATTAGAATTATATTTAAAAGGTTCAGGTTGTTCTTTTACCAAAAACAACTCTACTTGATAGAAAGATATGAAGACATGACTACCTAAATGAGTTGCCGTAAGCTAAGGTAGGGTGTGGATTTACAGCACACAAGCCTTTCCACAAAAGCTGCTCTTTATCACATGGCACCAGCGACCCCACTATCACTGCACAGTAGCTACCCCTCATGTGCTACCGAACGAGAGTTGTGTGCACAGGCACTCACCAGCCAGTAGCTTATTTTTATAAATCCAAACACATCCACAACTATGCCGTATCTTCTTTGTGGAATCATACACACTGGTCCACATTTTTAAAGGAACTTAACTTAGGCATTTAACTTGGACATTAGGCATTTAATGGATTAGCACAAAGCAAGACTATGTTAAGTCACTGCATATACTACAACAAGGACAACCGTCTAGATTTTCTAAGTGATGCAGCACAGGGCTTTTTAAAGCACAGCTTCACCTGCCTACATGAACCTTTTGAGTTACCCAGAGCTAAGTGGATGACAGATAGCCTTATCAGGATGCAGAAACAGTACTGGGCATGTATTGGGAGACATCAAAAAGGTGTGCTCTATTTTGATTCACATTTTCCCAGATAAAGAAACTTCAATTAGATTTTAAAGAAAGAGGCATTACACATTTGACATTGCATTAGTATTATCAGCATTTTCCTACAACACTTTGAAAATAAACCTTTCATTATCCAGATATGATTTACAGATATACTACTTCAAATACAAACACTGTGTTTCTATTTAAGACAAATCCTTTCTTACGTCCAGATCTGATTTACAGTTAATTTCCTTAAAATAAAAATGTATGATGCAGATTTCAATTTTCTTTCTGCCAGAAACTTCTATTTTTAGATGCAGGGCAACTTTATACTCCTTTAATATGCCTACCACTCCTATACAGCAAATGGTGCACCTTGGCAAGGGCTGACACATTCCGTTAGACAAATAAAATCTGCAGAATTGCTGACCTAATTGTATCAGCATTGATAAGAACAGCAATGTGTTTGGGCCTCCTACTTGATGGAAGTCTGCTAAAGAAAATTACTTACAGTCTTTTTTCTTCCCCCACCCCCCCTTCCCTTTCTTTTTTTAATTGTCATTTTTACATGTGGACATCAACCAGAAAAAGTAGCAGCTCTCTGGGTACACTCCATACTGGAACCAAATTGTTCTGACACAATGTCCTTTTGCATCTGTCAAATGGGGTGCTCTAGAAGCTTCTGCTGGCTCCCATTTTCAAGTCACAAGGTCTCATATCATCAGCTTTGCTCAGTATTGTCTCCACTTACATCTCTCCCATTTCCTCCCACACTCACCTCCCACTCTCCATGTTCTGCCCAAATTACTGATGATTGACCCTTTGGGATTCTTTATCCACTCCCAACTCTGGACCTTCTTATACCCCACTCATGCTAGTAGAAACAGCCTCTCAGCCAGTACCTACCAAATACTTTCCCCTCCATCAAAAGCACCCAGAAAACTCCCGTTCCGAAAAACACTCCACCGTTAAAGATTATGGGGATATGTAGAAAACATGAAATGGTATGTACCACACCTTGTGTCTGACCCTTTGTCTGGCATATGTTTGACGGACTTTGCTTACTAATTTCATTCTCAAGGCAGCCTCTGCAACACGAGTCATGTCAAGAGTGCAGTGAGCATGCAACTCAAATAGTGTGTTCAGGGATCTGTAACATTCCTTGCTGCAAGCGTCTAGGAAAGAATCAAGTTCTTCTGGTAAGAAGTTTTTCTTCTGTTAGCTAAATGATTTTGAGTTATTTGAAACTATGAATATCTGTCCAAACATTACTGAAGAAATGTTAGGTAATTTCCACCCAAAGAAACAACTTCCAGCAATGTGTAACAACAGAAATAATGCCTCCCTTACGTATTTACTGCAGTAAATGTCTAAAGGCAATCCCATAATCAGGTATTGCGATGGAGAAATGAAAGACACTAGGAGGATCGCAACACTTGGAACAAAAACTCTTTCACCATAATGTAGATAACGTCTGCGTAGGAAGACAAACTTTGTACTCTCATTTCTCATGGATGTTCTCACTTATCTATTCTTCTCAATCCTTTCAAATTATTTCCTGCTTTGACAAAACAAAACTATTTTTAGAGAATTTCTCAACTCTGGAAAAATGCTTTAAAATAACACTTGGAAAGCCTACTAGAATGAAAAAGATGTCTCCCGCACCCCCCACTTAGTCTAACTGTCACTATCAAATATTTTCCATTTTATTTAAAATACTTCCATAAACTAAGAAAACAAGATTCTGAAAATAATTATACTTAAAATAACCCTCGATTCTGATTAAATAGGAAGTCCTTTGAAAACACAAATGCAACCTCCCTCACGTTACCAACCAGCTCCTTCAAAATCATCTATTATAGAACTGCAAGTGTTTAAAATTAAGCATTAAACTAAAGAGTTTTGCCAAGGACACACGTCCTTACTGTTAGATGAGTTATAATTGGAGAACATGAGTATGAAGCATGCAGACAAAAAATACCAGAACTGAGCTTTACCTGTAACCAAAAGTTTAAGTTAACTAAGTAACCTATTAGATTACAAATATACTGTTGACTTATTTTTGCCACATGACATTTTCTCCATTTTCTACAGAACTAGTGAACAAATTTGAAACAAGTGTCACCTATGCAGCTTACACAGCTGTCTGCAACACAATATTTTTTCAAAGTCCGTGCCCGAAATTTTTGCTGGCTACCTATGACATACTTTCTCTCACATCTGAAAACAAAACTCCAACCATCATGGAGCTACAGTACCTTGTGTCAGCCCCACATTTTCAGAGGGCTTGTAGATATGTTGGAGGAGTACCGACATTTTAAGTGAATGAGACATCGTCCTTTTCTAAAACAAACAAACAAAATATCGCAGGCCATTATCTAAAGCATTAACAATAATGATGTGTGGTATTTACAACATTACTGTAAATAACGATGAAATTTGCATTAGGATTAAATAAGGTTATGATAGACACAGTGGAAGCAATCTCCAAAAATGAGGCTGGAAAACAGCAGCCCAGTGCCCTGTCCACAGAAACCAGTACAGGATTTCTGCTGCTGCTGTTTCCCTACGGGCAAATCCCAGGCCCTTAGAAAAGGCAAATTCTGACCTCATATTAAGAGTTGCCTTGAGAAGCAGACTTTCACTGTAGAAGTCTGCTGTATCAAAGCAGCAGTTGGAAGAATAAAAGACAAGGAAGGTCTTGTGTGGCATTATCCATGTCCTGCCACAGTTGTTTCTCACCCTGCAAAACAGGTAGTAGTACTTTCTGACCACAATTTGTCGCAGTGATGGTGTTTTCAGATACTGCTGTAGCTGACACATAATGCTAGTAACTCAAACTATTTGGCAAAGAGATTGAATTTAAAACAAAATTCTCTTGGGAGAGGGAGCTTCAGAAAACAACCTCAACTGACATCACTTCCCAGCATTGTGACATAATATCATGATGAATCTTTATTTTGCTGCCAAGTCTGGTATCCTCTTGTGAATCTAAATTGAGCAAAGAGGTTGTCTTCCCTGCATGTTTACTACTACTCTTCAAGCATAAGCAGCAGAAAAGTTCTTGTGAGCAAAGACACCTGGATCAGCTTATGCTGTATAGAAAGTGATATAGGCAACACTGACTTCACAATAGGTCAGCTAAGGAGCAGTCACAAAATCCATCCCAGAACGATGGTAACAAACAAGAGGGCAATAATTAAGGGCTTGGAAAAAGAATATAGTTACCAAGGCAAACATATGCCCAGCCTTTAATGAGCACTCGGAAAAATGCTATCCCCTTAAAACACCAGGAGTGTTCTGTGCAGCACCTAGAAGTCTCTTGTTTGACTACTGCTGCAGCCCAGTAATACTTAATTTCTGAGTCACAGCATTTTTCTATAAAATGCCCCCCCAATCCCTTTTAAGCATTGTTAAGAGCTTCGAACTTGTTTGCCTTCTTCATATTAGATTTGGAAATGTAGTAATGAAATTACCTGATAAAACACACATGCTAAAATCCATAGACCTAGATCACAAATGAAACTATAATGGCCAACAATAAGTTATTTGAGTTTAAAAAAAACCAAACAAACACCAAAACCCTCACCAAAAAAACAAACCCTCACCAACCTGCCTCCCAAACATTCACAGAACAGCTCCATAAAGTTAAGCTGCTCTCATTCTGTACTTCCACATATCCTAAGATATTCAAAACCACATGACACCCAAAGGCAAGAAAAAATAGTCATAACTGGAAATACTCAAATCAGGGCATGAGTCAGCACCTTGCAGAATACCCATCAAGTGCTGATTTTGCAGAAGTCAAGCTGATTCAGTCTGAATTTGTACTTTCTCCTTTAAGCCCTGTGTAAGGGAGGCAAGTATAGTTTCTGGATTTAAACCTTTCTCTGAAGTCAACTCAATGGCTTGTTTTAAAATGCCATCACCTGAACACAAATTTCGGCTATCTCCCCAAGGCACAAAGTGTGCAGAAAGAGAAGTATCTGTCCAGTCTCAAGTTGTGGAAAGATCCCAGCCCGAGAGAGAATCAAGAACAGTGAAGACAGATTTCTGTTAAAAGCATTTGCAGATGTATGCAAGTGGGCTATTTCATTTACTATGAGTGACCTACAGTTTCTCACATGTTCAAAATATTACACTCATTAATTGTCTGAGGATACAAGAGCCCCCTTGTGAGTTCCGGCTGTCACTAGCACAGCTTTGGAGCTGCAGGGCAGAGGACAGCAGTTTAGCCACAGCTGCAGCAAAGTCCCACCCATGACACACAGCTTAAGATCACACTATATGGTGAACAGCAGATGAACAAGAGAAATACTGACTGAAGAATACAGGTTGTTCATTTAAAATAGATTTCACCTTGCACAACTTAGAACATAAGATGACCTGACATGCACGTAATGCCACTTCCAGCCAGATGACTGCACTGAGAACTATTCTTCCTATATACAATACTTTGCATAGTAGAAAGGGAATGCAGCCACAGCACACTGAATTAACCTTGCTGGTGTTTTACTGAAAGTGGCTCACTACAGATTAGACAATCCTGTTCTAGAAAGTAAAGTTCAACTCAAATTACCAATTCAATGCAGCAATAACTGAGCCACATGTGCTGTTGTCATGAGCACGTCAGCATGTCTGAGGGATATTAAAGAACAAAAAGCATATATAATCTCTAACACAAGACAAAAAACTAAAAGGAAAGTTTGGGTCTATTATAGAACCTTAAATCTCAAAGTCTCTATCTCTAACACAGAAATAGAAAAAAGTCAATAAACACTGTGGGAAAACAAAAGGTGTAAATTTCACTGCAGGACCCACTCCCCCTTCCACCCCCAAACTGTAATTTACAGGGATGCACTCGTTTTGAAGTTCTACCTTGCTTTACTTTGAGACAACCCAATTCCAGCATACCTAGAGACTTTGGCACAGCCTCACTTGGGTAAGGGGCAGCTTTTGCAATCAGTTCCTGATGAAACTTTCTTTGTTCTACAAAACATGGAATTGGTGCTTTTATTAATGCACTTTATTTCAAGAAATTGTAAATTTTTTTCTTGTATCTGTTTACTACTCCTCTTTGACTCTTATTGACTGTAAAGACTTGCAGACTTCTGCTGATATTAATGTTAAGAAATTAATCCGATGAGGATGTTTCACTGACATCTTCTAAGCTTTGTTTTTGTAGCTGTCAGTATTAAGACAGGAGGGAGAAGAGGAGAGAAGCACCCTCCCCTTGTTGGGAGATCTCCTTCGCCCAGGACTTCAGAACCAAAGGCTGACCCTGGATCAGTTTATCTGGGTTAAGGACAGGGTGGCACAGGACTTTGGCTAGAGTTGAGATTGTGCCAGTAAACATACTTGACCATGACAGATAAGGTTCCCTCACTCAGTACTGAGCAATCAAGCTCCAGGTCAGGGAATTACCAGCAATCTACACAGATAAAATAAACTAGGAAGACACAAAAGAGAGGACAGAGTGTCTCTTCACTCTCCTCCAGCCGCAATTTCTTTGAAATTCCTTACACTTTAGTCAACTCAATCTATTGCCTCCCTGAAAAACAACTCAAACCAACTCTCAGAGTGTCTTTCTTCCATGAGATCTCTTGATTTAAATCAGATCCTATTTTCTCTCAACCTTCAGTAACTTCAAACTCCAAAATATAGACTGCATCTTTAGAAAAGGTTAACACATGTTATATGACATGGCATCATTTCAATACTTCTGCCAGTTGCAGTGATTCTTCACATCAAAAAAAAACCCTTTAATTCTATTTTTAAAAGTATTTTAAAATTTAATAGATGGAAAAAGGGAGGAAACCAATACACACTGTAATTAGCCATGTACTTATGGATCACCAGCAATGTGAATCTCTGAGGTTCAAACCATTTATTTTTATTTGGGAGTGCAGTACATCTAGCATTGTAGATATCCCTGCAGTTGAAATAATACTCAAAATTAGTAAGGAATAGTTATCTGGGTGTAAAGTAACTGAAAAGTGAAAGCCCAGTTATATAGTCACATCTGATTTCAGATTAGTGGCTGCTTTTATTAGAAGGCAGAGATCAACACTGAGACTTATCTACTAAGCAGGGAGCTTCAACTTAGAACATAGGTAGAAGTGAAACATGTAGCTGGGAAACTGAAAGCTTTAGTCATTTGTTATTTGCAGGGCGTCCTTTTAGGAAGATCAAGGTCTTTTTAAATTCATATGAAGCACTCAGCTCTGCCGGTTTGTATCTTTTTATACTGTAGTCTGGACATTGATATTGAATACGAGGAACTCCTTTTATCCATTTATTGTAAGTCATGATATCATTGACCCTGCATGACCACAATATGTCCAATCTCTGTCATAAGTTCTGCTGAGAAATCAGACAAGTAGGTCTGACTTTACTGTTGCCATAAATACAGTAGGAATGTAACTAAAAATTTTGCTTTTGATTATAGCTAAGGGCCTCCAGTGACCTTTTAAAGGGATAATCAAAGGTGGAATTTAGATGATTAATAGATATGACAGAAATCAACATACCCCTAAACTCTGGACTGAACTCTTCCAAAATTATCTCATCAGATACACTGCTAAAAATCTTTGCATCCCGTTCTTGCTCTCCATTTTCCCTTCATGCTCTCTTTAGACTGGGTCCATCCTTTCAATCTTTAAAAAAATACCTGGCTACATCCATCTATCCTTTGCCATTACTATGTAATCAACACTGCAGCAGCAACATAGCAAACCGTAAAGCCAGGCAGTGTAAGAAGATAAGCCGATTTCATTTTAAAACAAGACTGATTTCATTCACTCTCACCCTCATATCCACATACTCACAAGCACCTGGATGTGTGTGACCAAGTAGTCTGTGCAAAATTCAGGTGCCAAGACTATTGAATCCAGGAGGTCTGTCTAGGACTCCTTGTGACAATACACAGGAAAAAGGGACACCAGCTATTGAGTTCTTACCACTCTGTGCTCCTCTTAGGCTGGCAACCATGTGCTTGTTTTGGATAAGCCTTTTTGTACCCTTTATGAACTGTCAATAATCAGTCTGTCCATTTTGTCCTGCCTCCAACAGCGATCAAGATTTGCTCATTTGCTCAGGTCCTTCGCATCCTGACCACCTGCACACAGACACATGTCAGGATTTTGATGACCTGCTAATCTAGGTGACTTCAACACGTGCCATTCTTATAGTCCTGCTGTTGCTCCTTCTGATACCTCCAACTCCCAGACACTCCCATTCATACCACTCTTAACATATCTATTACAATTCTCCAAAATTTCAGTGATCACCAACCATGAAAGAGAACTAAAGAAATTATAACCCTCTGCAGAACAAAGCAGAGAAATTGTTTCAGTGCACAGAACTGCACAGTATCTTAAGGCAAGAGGTGGACAAACAATAATTTGGTCATAGGTTATAAATGGGTTGTTTTTAAATATTAGTTTCTTAAATAGTTTCCTAATAAGACCATATGCATTCCATGTTATCTCTCTCAAGGGATTACCATAGATTGAAAACATGTTCTAAATATTATTTAATAAACTAACTTAGAGACTCATTTCTAGATACCACCAAGAAAAGATCTAGAACTCTCATCTGCTTTATTCACTAGTTCATCTTCCTGCTCTAATAATACTTCTTAGAAAAACAAAGCAACTAGAAATTGGGGCAAATAGCATGTTGTTTTTCATGCTGCTGATCAAAATAACATCAACTCAAGATTAACATACACTACCTGGAAGCCACAGATGGAAGACACCTTCTATCCTCCTTCTGCATTTCAGTATTCTGAACGTTAAGTAACTGGAGCACTGAACCTAGCATAGATTAGCTGCCACAGGGGACATCACAAATGCCACTCATTTCTAAAGCAGAAAGCAAAAGCACTGTCCATTTGCTTCTAGTCTAGTAGGATTACACTACGAAGGGAATACAGTTAATTAAACATGTGGAAAGATAAAGTTTATTGTTCTTCAGATTACTGCAACATTTGAATAGCACTAGTCTTTGTGCTATCCTCAGGAAGTCATAGGTTACCTCAACAGTCTAAAACAAATACGTGACCAAATGAACAAATTCCTTACCTTTGCCCCTGTAAGTCTTATCTGTAGTGGCTGTTTAACAGAATGATTTTCCGTGCACCTGAGGACAAGTCTTCATCTTCATTACAGAATTTATATATCAGTTCTCTTGAGAATTCCAAGAGGCAAGATCAATCTCTGAAGACTTTATTTTAACAACAAATTTAAGAAAAAAAGATGTACAGGGGAAAATGACTGCACTGCTAAACCTGTAAAAGAACACTAGAGTGAGAAAAAGAGGGATTGTTTTTCAAATCAGATTTTCTGGTCACTTGGAAGCAGGTCTTGAACCTCACTTTCTTAGGTGACTAACACATACCCTGATCTCCAGACTGTAGAATCAAACAGTTTTCAGTCAAGCAAACAGATAACTGGTTTGTTCAAAGCAGAACAGATTCAGTGACACACTAAGAGAACTCCAACACCAGATCCAACATGCAACAACTCTACTGACATGGGACTGAATCCCTTTGCACGACAACAAGAGCATGGATTTGAAAAGTTTTATTTCCTATACTAGGCCCTAAGTGGTTCTTTTCTTTTTCCTCTAGTAAGAACAGGCTTACTTTAGGAGGTACGTCTCCTGGTGAGAACTGTAATAACTAAACCTGATGGGATTCTTTACTTTATCCTCTAGGTTAAGTGTAAGAACTGCATAAAACCACCCAGGTCTTCTGATTCACAGGAGCAGGCATGATTACATAAATTGCACTGAGCTGCCAGCAGAGCTGTAAAACTGCCAGGTAGGAGCAGTAGCCACTTAATACCCCCTGGGGGAAGAATGTCAGAACACCCACACTACATTTATATCCCATTATAACTTCAACCCTGGACAGTGCTGGCACCCATGGTCTCCAGACTGATTTGCCAGGCACTCTATTAGTTAATCTAAAGGTATAGTTAAATGCATTTTATTCACCTACAAGTGGCACTTTGGCACTTCTCTTCCACTTCCAAGAGGCGGTGTGGGGTTTTTTTCTTAGAATTCCTTCATAGTGGCATTCTCCAGAGATCTCCATGTCATTTTGCATCTCCCTCCTTGAAACTCATCCTGTGACAATTCATTTTGTCCTCTCTGCTCATTCGCATGCATTCTTCTTACTGCTTACTATGAAGTGATCCATGGTGAAGTCTTCCTTACCCTCTCCAAAACATCCTTCTCAGACTGCTAACATTGCTCCATGGCACAAGCCAAGCCAGTTCTTTCCCTAAACCAGGTTGTGAAGCAAGAAATTAGATTAGTCACAACTCCAAAAGCGACAGCTAGCTCAAGGTAGCAAGAAAGAACTTCTCAGATATTACTGCAGTATGCAAGCCAATTCTGACTCCAGATACATAGATGGCTTTCCCATTCTGTCAAGGTTTACATATGGGCTGAAAGCTTTTTTAAGTATGTTTTTCAAAGCCAAGCAGCATTAGGACAAACTGTAGGTATTGCTACAGAAATACACATCCCTTCTCCCCTCTGTAAAAAGAAACAGTTAACTAAAGCAAGCTTTTGTTCACGATTTCTCTCCATCCATTTCCTGTCTTTTTGAGCAGCTGAAATGGTCATTTATGAAGGCAGATGTGAATGTGCAAAGAAATCCATGTAAGTGGGAGGCAATGGTACCACAGCATGCCCAGGTTGTGATGCAAAACAGCACCAGCTGGTGAGAGACGGCAGCAAAGTGGCAAATTTTGAAGTCAGAGAGATTAGGCAGAAAAGGCACAGATAAAAGGTCTGGAAAAGCGATTACACGAGGTGAACAGCAGAAAATAAAGGCTGCCCAAGATCTTTAACAAACTAGAAATGCCACAGGCAAAAAAGGTAGACATTAACAAAGAAGCAGCAGTAAATGATTCTTAGAGACCTAAAGATTAATATTACAAAGAGTGAATTGTTTGCACACTTGCTGAGAATATCTTTTGATATTTTGAGAAGAACTTTTGATTACAAAACTATTAAGAAAGAATGAGAACTCCTCACAGAAAAAGGTAGAAAAAGCCTTCAGTTAGCATTGAAAAAAAAAGATGGATGTCGAAGAAATCAAAGTGGCAGAGACCACCATATCCAGACACCACCAAAATCCTGAAAAACTTCTAGATCAAGTACTTTCTATCACCCTTTTGAAAAAAAAAAAAAAAATGCACAAGCACATTACCAACACATTTATTATTACAGAAATCTGGTAGCAAAAGAAAAATAAGTTTGACAGGAGTCAGTAATGCGTTCAGAAGTACTGAGCTAAACTGGTGCATTTATATCATGCCACTGTGAAATGTGGACAGTGCACATGCACTTAACCAAGCCATGAACAAAACCCCCCCTGACATAAGTATATCCAAGACTGCACTAGAAAGATGCACAGAATAACCTCAGGGAGATTTCTGAAGGGCATGCCCCTGTGGGACAGGACACACCTGCTAAATTAACACAAATTTAGAAACAATTACAGGCAAGACAGAGCAGATTTCCTACTAGTCAGCAGAAAGCACAGTAAAACAATTGTTTGCAAGCACTCTAGTGTGACAGTTCTTAAAGTCAGATTGGAAGCACACAAGGCCAGGCTTAAGCTGAGTGGGTTCTGTTGTAGCAGCAATTTCTCATCAAGAGTAACTGCTCTACACAGAAAATCCACAGCACTTTTGAATGGGCATTTCTGCCCCTCCTGTCCTACAGCTTCACTGTGCCTTCAACCATCAGCATGTTACATGAGAATGCTGTACAGCAAGCAGCTTTCAAGAAGGTTGATAAGGGAAAAAAATAAGAATTTTCTCTCAAAACTGAACAGCTTTGTTTGCAAGGGTCTCCCCCAAACAGTCCCCAAACTTCAGAAGTCCATTTAAAAAAAGTTACTTAAAAACACTGTATTTCAAAAAAAGAGAAAGAGGGTAAGTCTAGTATTTTATTTTTCAAATGACAAATAGCCATTTCAGAAGATTTATTTATTTTTGAAGTACAGAATGGAGCATTTGCAAAAGACCTGGTCCTCTTCACAAATACAAGGTACACTCACTGTTCTGAAGGAAGATCATGCATTTAGCAGCATTGTTCATCAAAGAGCTGAATTTTAAGTCAGTTAAGACTCTGACAGCTAGTAGGGAAGAAAATAGTTTAGATTTTAAACACCATTTCTAGCTTTTACAACTTAGCACTACAACATTCCTACAGCAATGTATTAATTACTAAGCAACATGATTATGCTGAAGTCTATGCATGATACACAATGCCACATCAGAATAAAAAAAAATAATACACTGTGTTGTTAACTTTTCATTATAAAAACAGCAGACAGAAGACACTTTCAGGAACAATCTCACAGAAACTAGGCAGGCTGAGACATGCAAATGTTTGACAAAACATACACACAAGTGTTGCACTGAGGACTAAAGAACTGCATAGACTGAAATACTGCAGTACCGAGGAAGACAGATGTTATCAAAAGAGTTTTTAAAAGTATGTATTTAAGTAACAACTGCTAAGTTTTCTTGCCTAGTCTTCCGCTGATCCACAAGCTTATTGTTGGCCATACACTCTTAGATTTCGGCTCTACAGGAAGCTTCTGTACCCATTACTAGAACATAAACTTGAGGAAGAAAATAATTCGGTCCCGAGTGTCCTTTTCACATACAAATTCATTTTATCTTAGTAACAGTATTAAGGGCTGAGGAGGTTAACTACAAAAATGTCAGTTGGTATTTCTTTTTCTCTTCACTTATAAAAAACTGCACATGGAAAAGTTGTCAAGTAAATTCAGTTCACAGCAAACTGTGTACCAGACAAAAATGGGTCAAATAAACATACTCTAGAACACAGACAGTCTTTGCTGAGAAGCAACACAGATTCTGACCACATCCTACTACAGCTGCTTGAGTCTGTACATGATACATCATCTCAGCAGTCTGAAGTTAAAATTAGAGTCTTGTCCCTTTACCAGTATAAAAGCCTATGTCAAGGATCCAGACTTGATTCATGTTCTTCGGTTTCATCAGGCAGTTCTTCAGCAGATGCACCACACACATTGTCCTGGTTATCTGCAGACTGATTTATCTCAGAAGGTTCCCCAGCTGCAATCTGAGTTGCTTCTTCTTCCTCTTCTTCCTCAACCTCCCCATCGTCCTCCACATCCATCTCAAACACCCTCACGTGACGGAGATTTGAACTTAGCTACCAAGACATTAAGAAGTTTCCGTTAATAAATAAATAAAAGCACCAATACTATTTTAAATGTCACCCAATAGCTTTGAAAATAGCCTTTATCTTTAAAATGGAGGCATCAAGGAAATTACTAACATTTTTAATTGCTCTGCAGTCTGAAAAGTAAAGCAAGTAGTTTAACTTCTGTTAAAAGTTTTCCTATGTTGTGTTATGAGAGAGATACGACTGTATCCTGACACACTTGTAACAGACCACGAGAGAATAATCTCTTAGTTAAAAAAAAAGTTTTCATAAATCTCACTAAATTAGCAGAAACAGGTTATCACTCTCTCCAGTCATAACATGTTTTCTTTAATAGTTTCCAAGCTTGTTCACATATACTATACTTACCACACAGGAAACTTTTCTAATGCCATTTACAGAAACATACTGAGCTTTCATGTTCTCCAGCACTCTCCACTGATTCTCCAAGAAGACAGTACGTGTCAATATCTCACCTCTTTGCTCATCCAGTCTGCACATAGCAAGAAGAAAAGCACAAAGCTAGTATGTAAGAAACAATTCCACTACTAAGAAAAATCTCAGTCAGTCCATTTTTTTACATCTAACTTTTATTATATCATATGCAACAAGCAGATAAACATAAAAATCATAATGCTGCTACAAATATTCTAGAGTGGGGGATCCAACTGTGGAGACACAGCATGGTTCAGCTGAGGAAAAAGATTACAGCAGGTGAAAAGGGAATTGTAAAGCCTGATCTTCCCACAAGGAACAGCCACAGCAGGAGGATGAGGATGGCCTTCCTTCAAACCTCTCTTCTACAAGAAGAGGAGCTTCTGAACAAAGTCCTGGAGGCAATCCCTCCACTTACACAGAAGTTTGGCCTTCATGACCTTTCAAAGATGTATCACTCCACCCCCACTCACAAGGTCTGTATGAGGGAACTCCCTGCCTATCAGCAGCCAGGATTAGTTTGAACTTGCTTTTACTATTTTCTGTTAATTCTTCAATACACAATTTCTTTGTGGCATAAAAAAAAATATTTACAGTTCAGTATGCCCATTTACTTTGGGGTAAAAACATATCTTAAGCAATCTACCAGAGGAGCACAGGGAGAAAAAAGAAAAGCAAGTAAGGCACAGCAACTAAAACATTAGATTCAATAATTACACTGGCCTTTTTTGTGTCTGTCTGTGTGCGCGCGAGTGTGTGTGTGTTCACTTCCCCCAGATGCTCTCCTTTCCCTATGCCAATGCAGACAGGGGCACCAATTCTGATGTTCCACAGCTAAACTGACAATATCTGTTAAGTTTGACTACCAGGGAAAGACGAAGCAGTATCTGTGTATTTTCATTACAAGGTAGAGGTATATGAGCAAATATGCTGAAAACATCCTAAATTCAAGTATTCTTACCAGCAATGTTAGCAATCTCATGAAAAGATTTCTGATACTACAGGATATCTTCAATTTTTCCTGGCATTTCATGAAAGCCATAAACACAGATAGTAAAAATGCAAAACCAACCCCCCAAAAAACACAAAACAAACTGTTTAGGAAGCTTCCATCTCCCCACCCCACTCTACCCAGCACAAAGAGGTTTTGTCTTTAAAATCTTTACACACACACAGCACACGAGTAACTATACACAATTAAAATATGTGCTTAAACTGCTTTTTTCCATACTTGCTCAAAGTTTTTCAGTACCTTTTAGTAGAATCCCAGATTAATTCCCTGTCTTGGTCCTCATCTGTGTATATGGAAGATAAAGGCAACTGAGCCAAGACTCTCTCCTTTCCCTCTTGTTCCACACTCTCCTTCAGAACTACAGTTACAGTTTCATCATCATAAAAGTGTGCATCTAAACAACTGTAGCATCTATAGGAAAATAATTTAGAAAGCATCGAGGAATAAAAGTAAATACAGAACTAAAATATTTTAAAGTTGCACAGCTTTCATGTTAAAAAGTATTCAGGAGTAAACAGTGAGCTTTACTGTTAAATGAATAAAAAGGTCATGCAGCTAAGACACTGAAAGACAGCAATAACCACAGCAGACTCCTGTATCATTCAGGAAAAATGATGTGAAGGAAAGAAAACACCCAAAACTTACTAGCAATCTTGTTATTTTCCATTTCAGGTGAAATGGAAGAAACAGTAAACACAAACACCCAAGAAAATTTAGAAACACAACTGAAGCTACAGAGGGCAATCACATCTGGCCTTTCTGCATGAAAAGGATGAGCTCAGTCTGGCATGCCTTTTAAGATCCCTTCAATCAGGCATGTCAAGTCTCACTCCATCTTAAAGAACATCACAGATATAAGTAAGAGCTGTTTCCAGCTAACTTATTTTCTTGTACATGTGCTAAAGCTCTAGTTTTCAACTAAAGAACTAAAATTTATTTGACCTTGAAGTGCAAAGTAAGTCTCCCACAATCCTGCAGCTTCATGCACCTGTGCCATTTCTTACAGATTGACTCGCTCAGGAACTACAAGCTGGTCCAGCATCTGAAGCAGCAACTTGCAAGATAAAAGCTAAACGATAATGCTTGAGAAGTTAACTTAATGTAAAATAAACACTAGAAAACATGGTTTTCTATTTAGCAATCTGCAGTTCTGGAAGAAAAATCAAATACACTGACCTGGAGTCTGAGCTGTCATTTATACTGTTGTTCAAGAAGCTTCCAAACTCTACCGCAAGAATTCCATTACTGACAGACCTAGAAGAACAGTGATTATTATCTTAGGGACTTAATTTCTTTCCCATTCATAGAGAACCCAAAATCTCTAATGACAACTGTGGTAAGAAATGGTGTAAGGCTATCTAAGCTTAGTACAGTACATGGCTACTTCCCAAAATGGTGTAAATGGTAAGAACTTTTTGATTTCTTCTGCCCCTCAGCAAAACATGACTAATAGAGTCAAATGGGAAACAGTCTGGTTTGTGGGGTACAGCTCTTTGCAGGACTCTTGGCTTAGTTGTTCTAGTCTCAGGTCCATTAAGTTACTTGTTACTCAGATTTACAGAAAACAAGTTCAGACTGTTTTAGGTATCAATGAGGGAAGAAATGGGACAGAAACTACACCACAAGGCTGCAATTTTGTCATCAGCAGCTCTCAACTGGAAACACAAAAGATAGTTTCATCATGTATCTTCTCCAGCAGTAAAACTGCTTTAAAAATTCCCAACCCAACACAATTAATTTTCATCTCAAATTAAAGACCGATTATAAAAAAAAAAAATAATCAGTATTTTACAGAGAGGAGGATTTTTGTCGTTTTCTAAACCCAGGTCATTTCAGTGATGTCACTGACAGAATGCAACTTAAACAGTTCATAGAATGGTTCAGGTTAGAAGGGACCTTAAATATCACCTAGTTCCAACGCCCCTGCCATGGGCAGGGACACCTTCCACTCGACCAGGTTGCTCAAAGCCCCATCCAGCCTGGCCTTGAACACTTCCAGGAATGGGGCATCCACAGCTTCTCCGGGCAACCTGTGCCAGTGCCTCACCGCCCTCACAGTAAAGAATTTCTTCCTAATATCTAGACCAAACCTACCCTCTTTCAGTTTGTCCTTGTCCTGTCACTACAGATCCCACTAAGAAGCCTGTCCCCATCTTTCTTACAAGCCCCCTTCAGGTACTGGAAGGATGCTATAAGGTGTCCCTGGAGCCCTCTCTTCTCCAGGCTGAACAACCCCAACTCTCTCAGCCTGTCTTCATAGGAGCAGTGCTCCAGCCCTCCGATCATCTTTGTGGCCCTCCTCTAGACTGGTTCCAACAGGTCCTTTTTATACTGGGGGCTCCAGAGCTGAATGTGGTACCTGAGATGGGGTCTCACAAGAGCCAAGCAGAGGGGGTGAATCACCTCCCTTGACATGCTGGCCATGCTGCTTTTGATGCAACCCAGGAAACAGTTGGCTTTTTGGGCTGCAAGTGCACACTGCCAGGCAATGTTGAGCTTTTTGTCCACCAGCACCCTCACATTCTCCTCCTCGGGACTGCTCTCAACCCATTCTCTGCCCAGCCTGTATTGATTCTGGGGGTTGCCCTGACCAATGAGCAGGACGTTGTACTTGGCCTTGTTGAATTTCATGAAGTTCACATGGGCCAACCTCTCAAGCCTGTCAAGGTCCCTCTGGACAGCACCCCTCCTTCCAGCATCTGGACCACACCACTCAGCTTGATATTGTTGGCAAATTTGCTGAGGGTGCACTCAATCCCGCTGTCCACATTGCTGACAAAGACGATGAACAACACTGGTCCCGGTATAGATCCCTGATGAACACTACTCGTCACTGGTCTCCACTTGGACATTGAGCCATTGACCGCAACTCTTTGAACGTGACCATCCAGACAATTCCTTATCCACTAAGTGGTCCACCTGTCAAATCCATGTCTCCCCCATACAGGGACAAGGATACCATCTGGGACAGTGTCAAAAGCTTTGCACAAGTCCAGGTAGATGATGTCAGTTGCTCTTCCCTGATCCATCAATGCTGCAGCCCCATCATAGAAAGCCTCCAGATTTGTCAGGCATGATTTGCCCTTAGCGAAGCCATGTTGGCTGTCAGCAATCACCTGCTTATTTTCCATGTGCCTTAAAACAGTTTCCAAGAGGTTCTTCTCCATGATCTTGCCCGGCACAGAGGTAAGCCTGACCAGCCTGTAGTTTCCCAGGTCCCCCTTATTTCTCTTTTAAAAAATGGGGGTTACATTTCCCCTTTTCCAGTTTGTGGGAACTTCACCGGACTGCCACAGCTTCTTAAATATGACGGATGGTGGCTCAGCCACTTCTTCCACCAGTTCCCTCAGGACCTGCAGATACATCAGATCCTACGGACTTAAGCACCTTCAGGTCCCTTAGATGGCCTCCAACCCAATCTTCTCCTGCAACGGGTGGTTCTCCACGCTGCCAGTCTCCACCTTTGCCTTCTGCAACTTGGGCACTGTGGCGGGAGCACCGGCCAGTGAAGACCAAGGTGAAAAAGTCATTGAGTACCTCAGTCTTCTTCATATGCTGGGTAACCAGGTCTCCCATTTCCTTCTGGAGATAGCCCACATTTTCCATAGTCTTCCTTTTATCACCAATGTACCTATAGAAGCTTTTCTTGCTCTCCTTATATATCCCTGGACAGATTTAATTGTTTCAGGGCTTTAGCTTTCCTAACCTGATCCCTGGCTGTTTGGACAGTTTCTCTGTATTCTTCCCAGGCTACCTGTCCTGGCTTCCACCTCCAATTGGCTTCCTTTTTGTGTTTTATTTTGTCCAGGAGCTCCTTGTTCATCCATGCAGGCCTCCTAGCCCATATCAGCACAACTAGGCAGTGACAAACTGTATCTTGGACACAGAAACTCCTGAAGGTACACAAAAATACACCCCAAAGAGATGTATTCTATTTGTTGCACCTGTGAATCCAACTCCCATTTTTCCTTAAAGCATTAAAATTCAGGCTGCAAGGGATTAATCAAAGAATAATATTGACAGTAAGCCAAAGCACTGAAAGCATGATGCCCTGTAATTTTTCACAAGTTTGCACAAGTGAGCAATTCTGTGAGGAACAAAACTAAGGGAGCCTGATTTTTTTCCTAAGCCTAAAACTATCTTGGGTCTTGTGATTAGATTTTCTGAGTCTACTACAACACAAACTCCTGCTGCAGTTCCCTATTGCATTTCTCAATGTCTCCACATTTTTCTCTAATATCCAAGAAAGATCGCATTCATGCTATTCATTCCTTTTTTTCAAATAGATTAAAACTGTAATTGTCTCTACACATGTGCTGAAGCTCTCGAACTACTTTTTTCCTTTGTGTCTTACCTGGAAGTATCAGTATGTCTCCTCAAAATGTATATTTTAGAAACAGAATTTTCTAGTATGGTGAAGAGAACATAATGTATATTGGATGTTTTGTCATTCCACCTGTAATGTAAGGGAAGGAAATGAAAATTTAGATCACGTTTTAATAATTGGTAAATTACATTGAACAAGGAATAGCAACATACTTACAGAAATGGTAGTTTAAATAACTGAGGTGTGGAATCTTCACTGAAAAGGAAAAAACAAACCAGTTTATAAAACGCTACTGTAATTTTGTGCAACTGAGCTCTAGAAATAACTTAAAGAAATACCTTTGAGAAGTTTTATAAAGAGACACGCAGACTGCTTGATGCACTGACTTTCCAATTATATCCTAATAAATACAATAGGCAAAAAATGCAGGCAGTTATTCATAATTATACATGATTTTAAGACAAAAGAAACCTCAAACAAACAAAACCACCTAAGTACATCTGAAAAAAAAAAATCACCAATACTTATGCTGGAATAAACATCCCCAACACAAACACTACTGTCACTTGACACACCTGTTTCATGTTTCTTCATAATATATAGACTAACATATTGTCAGCTAACAGTTATAACACTTGTCAAGTACATAGCACATTCACCAAGCTAATTAACACGAAAAATAGATCACAGTACCGTGGGAACAGAAGACATGAAACAAAAAAATCCCCCTTACACTCTCCCTAGCCAAAGGCAGTGGTGAAGCTGGGCTACATGCTACCCCCTGAGTTGTAAGCACTCAAAGGCAAAGAAAACTTCAGGCCTTACTACGCATGGCTACTATCTTTCAGTTGACTGCTACCCCTAAAAGAAAGTTATCATTTATATAAATTGAACTCACCGCTGGCTTCTGTAAACACTGATCAATGACCTCTTCCATTTGTCTTTTGACAAAATGTAGTGATTTCTCAGGATAGTAGGGAAACAGAAGTGGACTTTCTGTAAACAGATAAAGGTTTATAAAAAATGCTTGATCTCTATAAAAACATACTACACAGTTATTAAAATGACAAATTGGAATGAGTCCAGTGGAGGGTCAAATAAGATGGTCGCAGGGCTAAAGCATATGCTTTATGAGTGGAAGCTGAGGGGGCTGCATTTGTTCAGCCTAGAGAACTGAGGGCTAACAAGGAAGAACCCAGTGGTCTCTTCAGCTGCCTAAAGGAAGCATTACAGAGGACATTATTTTCAAAGCTGCACACAGGGAGAGAAGAATTAACAGTCATAAGCACCAGCAAGGGAAATTCCAATCACATATAAGGAAAAAAGTTTTGACAAGGATTGGTTAGCCACTGGAAAAGGGCAGACATAGAGAACTCAACTGCACAAAGCCTTGAGCAAGCCAGGTTATCTTCAAAATTAGCCCTGTTTTGACTGGATTAGGCGACTGCCTAAATTATTGCCCAATTACAAATTCTAACTCAATTAACTAACTGGATTACAATATGAAATGAGATAAATGAATGAGAAATGGAGGCCTGTCTGCCCCTTCAGCTTTTCTTCACAGCCCGTTCACAATAGCAAAAAGACTGAATTGCATTTACCAAAAAGCTAGAAACACAGTTGTCATAAAATATCTTGTTTAAGCAAAACAATTTCCATGCTTTTTAGAGTAGCTATGAATGAGCTTCAATAGGACTGATTCATTCTTACGAATTTAACTACTTTGGAAGAAGACTTTTAGCTTCTGCGATATATCTCGTTACTTATTTTAAGTACATAACCTGTTTCTTTTCCAACGCTTAGCTGGAAAAATTATAAAAACTACATCAACCAACAAAGCAATGTAAAACACCAATGAAGGCTAGAAGGTATCAATCAAATGACAGAAGCTTTACTTGTCCTATAGTCCCATAAACATCTCAACACTTACCATTAATACTAACAAAACCACTTAAAACCATCTCTACAAACAATTACGAAACTTGGGTAGTAACAGAAATGATCAGTCAACACAATTAAAGTATCAACCATATTTTCCAAGTATGTCTAAAACTACATTTTCTAAATATTACTTTCACAAATGAAAATGCTACAACTTCCCCCCTTTTTATTGAATCAAATAGGCAGAAAAAGGCAGCTACAGCAAATTCTATTAAAAGGCAGCTTATGCTGTAGAAGTTTTACAGTCTACGGTTTCTGAAGTTAAACAAGACTAATTTTCACCATCAGCTTGCTATAGTCTCTTACTTCTTTTTCACCGCTAATGAAAAAATAGTCTCAGACTCCAGTGAAAGAGAACAAGTTAAGACACTTTCCCCCAGGTATGACTTAAGCGTAATTATTACTTCCTTGAACTCAAATCAAGACCTCCTAAAATAGACACCTCCTGGGATTCCTTCCAAGTCAATATTTCTGAGACTGGTACATAAAAAATATAGGAAACTCCTAATACCCAGAAAAAGGTAATTGACTGGGTAAGCAGCTACATAAAAACTGCATAAAATAACATGGCACATTTGTTTTATTCTACTCAGATGAAAACCCACAACTAACACTATAGAAATAACTCTTAAGCATGAAAAAATAGATTACTCTTCTGCATTTGTTACATTCCACATGTATCTTTGATTCACTTTTACTTTTTACTAAAGCACACACAACCTTTAATATGAGTACTGTCTTTAAGAAAGTTAAACCACTGGTTTCCCTCTGTATTAGGTGGTGATACAAGGTCATCATCTTCATCTTTCAAGTACTAGAAAAAGAAATGGACATTTTTAAGATTGCATGTTAAGAATAAGGGACATTAGATTTCACTTCCACATTGCCCCTCACAAGTCTGTTAAAAATTTCTTGTTAATTTAACATGCCCTACTTTTAAAACTAGTTATTCTACCCCTTCTAGAAACATTAAGAGAAATCAGCTATTGTCAAAGATCACATTGATATTTCCATAAAAAAAACATTTTTAAATCAAGTTTCAGCACAAATGTTTTGAAATCCAGTGATTAATGGCATAAAGACAACAAACACATTTCAGTTTTACATTACTATTGCTGGCTGCAAATAAGTTTCACCCTTTACCTAAAAAAACCCAGCATGTGCAAGGTAAAACTATTAGATGAGTTTTTAAACACTCCTTTTCCTGACAGGGTAAAATAACTAAAAGCTCTCCTTTACCATTACTGGAACGTGCAACAGAAAGCAAAAGGGACAGAGAAGAAAGGTGGACACAGCTTTAAAAGCTTCTCCATCTAAGGATTTTCTCATTTGTTCTTTTTCCATTTGTTCCCTAGTTCTTTACCTGACCAACTCTCTCCACATTGAAGTATTTTCCTTTACGATTGTAAAGTTCTGGTGCCTGAAAAAATTATGCAAACAAAACCATTATTTAAACCCAAAGTTAATGAGAAGTAGCGTACAAAAAGATGATTGAATTATTTTTTTACAAGATTTTTTCAGATTCAATTATTGGCAGCAAAATAGTCAGCTGCTGCACTTGACAAACCAATAAAACTAACCTCATTAAAATGTTCAGTAAGAAAATCGGCAACAAACGTGATATCTTTTTGAGTCATCTAAAATGAAAAAGAAAAAAAAAAAAAAAAAAAAAAAAAAAAAAAAGAAGTCAGAAAAGCAAAGGATAAGAAATACATTTCAATGAGCATAGAACACATGTTCTGCAGGCTGAACAAGCACAGCTCCCTCAGCCTGTCCTCACAGGGCAAGTGCTCCAGCCTCCAACTTGCTTGGGAGCCCTCTGCTGAAATCGCTCCAGTTTATTCATGTCTGTCTTGTACAGGAGAGCCCCGAACTGCAGTAAGTGTTCTAGATGAAAGATGATGAGTGCTAAGTAAGGAAGGTAACTACTTCCCTTGACCTCCTAGCCATATTCCTGTTAGTACAGCCCTGGTTACTCTGGGCCACCTTTGTTGCCAGGGCACGCTGCTGGCTCATGCCCAACTTGCACCCACCAACATCCCCAGGTCCACCCCATCAGTATTGCTCCCCAGCCAATTTGGGCCCTGCTGTGCAGTGGGTTACTCTTTCCCGTAACAGAACCTTGCATTTGTCCTTGATGAACTTCAGGAGGTCCCTATCTGTCCATTCCTCCAGCCTACCTATTTCCTTTTGGAAGGCACGTCTGCCCTCAAGCGTATTAACTGGTTCACCCAGTGAGAGGGAGCCTGCAAATCTGATGCAAGTGTATTCCATCTCCTCTACCAGGGCATTGTTAAAGATGTTAAAATCCCATTCCGGTTAACTTAATCCTTTAGGGCATATAAAAAGCTGCTATACACAGAGGTCTCACATTCACATACAATATACTATTAACAAAGAAAACAGAAAAAAAAAAATTAATGTGAGACAGCATATTAGCGTGACTCTGCAGGCATCAACTTTCTCAAAAGAAATGACACAGACTCTATCCTTTAAGTTTTGGAACAAAAATAAACCTTTAATCCTGTGTTCAAGTCAAGCAGAATAGAGAGTATACCACCATTTATTAGAAAATGTTACTACTACCTTGTTCAGCTCTGGGAGCACATGATCTTCTGACATCCTCAACATGGCTGAGGGAGAAATTATACTCTTACTGCATTAATATTAATATGTTCTCCTAATATTCTTAATTTTCCATGGCTATGTAATAAGACATTGCTAATAAAATAGGAAGGATTAATTTGTCAGAAGCAAAACAGTTTGGAATGAAGAATTACGAATTGAGACTAAAATTAAGCCTCACTTGCCCCACTAGTTTAAAATACAGATCGTGGAGAATTTTTATCTTTAATCTTTTCCAACTGCATTGTACCCTGTACAAGACTGAGATAAGATTATTATAAAAAGAGTTCATATGAATTTATTCTTGTGCAAACTAAGAGCAAAAAAAAGATATATATAAAATACATGAATACTCTCATGTCCAGAATAATGTGTTTTAAGAGAACTGCACAGAAGTAATTTTAAATCAGTGAGGCTTAGATAAACAGTTCTCTGTCTAGTTTCAACACAAGCAAACAGAGTCAACAATTAAATAATGAAAGTTCTAACATTATGACAGAGAACTCTGATAGTACTTACTAGTACAAATACAATAATTTTAATTTTTAAAATAGCAGAAAGCAGAACAAACGCTGCATTTCTGGTGCTTTTACAGTATCTGGTAAGACTGCTTACTTTTTTAAAAAAGTTCTAAAGAATCAGTTAAAAATTACAAACCTATTCATAACTACTTTATAAAAACAAGCAGGCTAAAGTAGAGTGTTCTGCTCTTCCTTCTAACGTTTCACCTGCAGCTACACAGCTACAAGTGAAGTTGGGTATTAAGTGCATCTGGACATTCTGAGCCCCTTTACACCTGTGTGTAACCTTACAGGTAACTCAGTCCCCAAAGCATGAAACAGCAAGTGACAGAGTAAAGGAGAGTTAGAGTATACTTCAAATTTGGTGTAAACTAAATGAAGTCCTTTAACTTCTTCAAGTCAAGATCAGCAAACTGCTCATGAAGCAGACAACAGTTTGGAGTAACACTACAGGGTAAGTGTATACAATACCCACTGTACACACACTAAGTTTAATTAAGAACTACCAAATTTATGATCTATGTGTTTAATATTATAATTATTCTTGCCTTATCAACTTTAACCTTTTAAATGTCCAGGAATTTTCTGACAGAAATAAATAGATGGTTATAATTAAGATTTGCTTAATTACTTGCTGACATTTAAACGCTTACAATACAAAACAGATATCAGACCCTTACTATGTTATCAAGCTTACCAACATACAGCCATCGAAAAAATGCTTTGAAGTTTTTCATACTACTGTCGATAACTCTGAGCAAGAAACAAGAAAAGAAATTAACAGATCTAAATGTCACAAGCTGCTCCAGGCTTAAGTCCCATTTTTACTACAGAAAGGTCTACAAGCACTATCAATTTAAAAAATAATGCCAAATGCAACCTTCCAAATAAGACTAGTCTTGGGGTATGTCTATAAGACGCAGTGAGACAAGATAAAAGCTCACCACCAGGAAGAGGAGCCTTGCTTTCCCAACCTCATGCTTCCCCTTTTATATAAGACTTGATAATTGTTTTTTAACTCCCCAGACTTTATACTTACTGAAGCAGCTCATTTGCTTTCAGGATGAAAGAACCAACAGCAGTAATAGCCTCTGCAAAAAGAGCTAACCATTATTATTAAGCTTTCAAAATTGAAATCAAAGTGGGTAAGTGACAAGCACGCTACTCTACCTTCAATTCCAGATGCATCTAATCCCAGAGATTCATACTTTTGTTTCCATAAAGCCATTCCTTTCAATTCACTCAAGTGGTATAACAGTGCCTCAGAGCCACTAGGAAGGCAAAGCAAAGTAATATAATCTTTTACTCACCCTTTGGAAATTCACTGCTTCATTGCACGCTACATTTTTGTCATTTAATGTGCAAAGTGGAGAGCTTTGTAAGGTGGTCTGTCATGTAAGACAAAGCATCACTTTACAGAAAAGCAAATATTGCCCTAATGATTTTAACCACTCCACAAAGTTGGTGCAAACGTTTTGCATATATCCTGCATATATGCAGGCAGTGATATACAGGTGACATATCACGGAGACTGTTCAAAGTACTTCCACAGTTCTCCACTACCCAAAAGTAAAATAGTACATTTTGTCATGACCACAGTCTCTGCTCCCACACACCTACATACAAAGAACCACCAACAAAGCATACTGTCCTTTAGCAAAGCACAAAATATGCCATTTTATCTACAAACCATTGGACATTCTGTGACTTACCTCTGCAAATGACTTATGACCAACTTTTGTATACTGGAATAGGAAGACTCTATAGACTGACCGAGTTTTTTTAAACCCTGTTAAAATAGAAATACAAACATATAATTTTCTGTTAACAGACCAGTGATTAAAAGACATCGAAATAGATTATTCTAATATGTTAAAAGATATTAACATACCTTTACTGTCAGTTGGTTCATTAGTAATGCCTGAAGTTCCAAACTGAAGAGGTGGGGGAGAGAGCCAAATATATGTTCATTTTGTATTTCACTATCAAATGCAAATGCATACTCAGATAAAACAACAATAACTACCTTGCTTTGCCCCATAACAGCAGCTGCATAAACTCATCCTGAACAGAAGTGGTTGTATTCTTTTCCTGTCAGTCAAAATGATTGGAAAAGATTGGTGAAGAGATTAAATCCGGGCTACCAAATAATCTCACAAACACTTCAATTAAAGTGGATTGGAGAACCCGCCCATATCCTTGAATGCTGAAATCAGACTACTAATCACTGAAAATTTTCTAGTATTTTATGCTATTTTCAATTGTATTACCCAGTAAAAATTCTAAGCAGTTTGCCATCACTATATTTGATTCAATTAACCTCTAGCCATGGTCAATGAACACACAATTTAAGCAAATCCATAATGGCTGTTACACATGCTCTGTTGAACTAGGCTGTAAGTTCTGGTGGGCTGTTTCTCAACATTTACATTATTCAGTTTATCAGTGACTGAAGTTCAAAGAGCACAACCTTTAATAGAAAGCAACTGATAATAGCTGTGCAAGCTGAAAACTATCACTTCTGAGTAACTTAGAATAAATAAAAAAAGCTTCACAACACAATCATGCTTCATTGTACTCTGATATCTTCAGCATCAGAAACCTTGACACAATAGCTTCCAGGTTGCCTCTGAACTTCAGAGTTTGTTAGCTGGAGGCATCATGTTTAAACAACATTAAGATATGCAGTATGTTAATGTGAAAAACAGAACTACTGCAAAAAAAAAAAGTTTTCCCAAAAGAATGGTTAATACCACAGTACCTGTACAAACTTTGTTAGTCGTGAGTCCATCTGCATCAATATTTCTTCCCACGCTTCACACATACATGCCAATGACAACTTTATATACTGTAATACAGACATTAGCATTATTCCCTTTTCACTCCCTTCAAAACACGTGAAAGAACTGGATGTTACAATACAAAGGGAAGATACAATGTAGATATTACATAAAACTTATCAAATTCGAAGTTAGGGCTCTACAATAACTTAAAACCAACTTAAGCTTCCCACTAGGAAACCTTTATTTTACTTGCATTAAGAATATCAAAGCCTGTAAGAACTGTGATATTAAAAGGACGTTGTAGCACAACTGTACCTGTAACAGAGTTGAAATGTGAGTAAACTTTCGAGCCATTCGAGTTACCTCAGGTAAGTAACTTGATAATAGACTAGTGTCCAGCTATAATAAATGAAACAAGCAACAGTTAACAGATGATTTGTCTTTTAAATTTTAGATTACATAAACTAAAAGACAGACTGGGAGGACCCACAGAAAAACTGTCATTTCTTATTTCCTTAAGGTTGATTTTAAGAGGGAAATACATTCAATTCAAAGGGGCAATAAATATTTTTATTACATCTATAAAAACTCCTGATAGGGTTCCTTATTTTGGAGTCCTAATAGTAAAAGTTTTAGGGATGACTATTTGGGATAGACTGGATAATCAACAGCATTGCTGTGCCTTCGGGTGCAGAATGAAGAAAATCTGAATAACTGTAACTGTAATTGAATAAATGAATGTTCTATTTAAAATATTTTAAAATAATGCCTCAGATCATCATCATCAGTCTCACCAGTGAGACTGCATGTTAACATGATAAATCCAGAAGCATAATGGGGGTGAATTTGACAAAGACTGGAAATAAGAAGTTTGTTTTTCCTGCAAATAATGGGAAAGCAATAAAGCCACCAGAAAGTAATTAAAAAACCAGGTTTACTGTTAAAGAACGTTTTAAAATTACTTGCCTGAAAATATGTTATCTCTGCTGCACTGTCTGAGGAGTCTTGTATCTCTGTAATAACTGACAGTGATTTCAAATCACTAGACAAACATAGTCCACGACAAGATCCTGCCACCTGAAGGATTCCAGTTGGAAAGTTAATGAAATACTGCATTTCCTCTGAGACGTACTTACTGGTCTAACATATTCACATACAAAGAAGCCTGCAGTCACTGATATGTAAAAACAAAGCGGATTTTTCAGCTGCTGTTCAGGAACAAATGTACTCTTTTCACTGCAGATTAGTGTTGAACTTTGTTCCACTTGAAACAAGATGTTAAAATTGCCAGAGTTAAAATGTCTTTCCAACAGTAACAATACAACTCAAGAGAAACAACTATTCCTTTTGTTTAAATTCAGCAACCCAGTTTCACTTACGTGTAAGTGTACATATGTATTTTTTCACTCAATTCAGCTGTAGTTTGGTACATTATGAAGAAAAAAATATGGAAAAAACAGAACGTACCCCAGTTACTGTAGCAATCTTGAACATTCCGTAAGCATAAATCTCAATAAATCCTGAGCTGCCACCAAGGACAAGAGCATTAAGCCTATAAAAATAAAAGAATGTGTTGATGAGCACACTGAAACCAATTCTAATGCATATAAATATAATTCTTAATACTTAAAATTCATCCCTCTACTAAAGATCCTGTAAAGAACCACTGAACAAAAAGAAACACTGTGCTACTGTCTATGATACAAGAAATTTAAAAACAAAAAAAATATGAGATTGGATTTTATTCATAAGACCTGCCTCTAACATTTACAGAAAGAGTATCAATTACTAAATTAACTGAGAGAATAGGGGGAAAATTATACACTTTAGGCACAGAAGCCCTTCTTCACTAACTCTGTACTTTGTAGAGGAAAAGAGTAACAGTTTCTAGCAAGAGCCCACCTACCAATAGACAGCAAAGCATTCTTACAAAAGTAATTTTGTATTACTAACTACATGCAGAGTAAGTTTGTCAAAGTCACTCAGTGGCACTCCTCAGCAAAACCGCAAAGGCAATAAATGTTTGAAAGGGATGCAGCAGCAAGAAACAGCCACAAGTAACAACAGCACCAGAAACTGAACACCAGTTCAGAGAGTAGGGTCGGGGGCAGGCAGGTCTGCATTTTGCCCATTTATTACAACCAACTTGCTACAGTGACTGGGAAAAAAGCTTCTCTATGACCTCTCCTTTTTTGTCTAAGTTTAAAAAAATTGAACTTTGGACAGGGAGGTTGTCTATTGCTGTCATACATCCATACTTCTTGAACTACACATATTTGCTTACATTGCGGTGAGCAGTAATGCTCTCCAACATGAAAAATGAGAATGTTTTACATGTCCCCTTATAAATACAAGAAAATTAACTGCAATTTCTGCCTGTTACACACCTAAATACATGTTAAAGGAGAATGATTTCATTAAAGTGAAAAGGGAACTTAACTAAATGGTATCTGAAAACCTTTTGGTTTGATTAACTGAATGGATGAAGGAGCACAGAGTCCAGAAAGCTCCTACACCACAGACAGCCACCACATGTGTCTCTAGCAAGGAAGTCCTACTGTAAGTAGAGGTATCAAATCTTAAAAAGGAATAACTTGTAATAGACAGAGGTGAATAAAGAGAATGATTCTCAGTAGTGAGACTGTAAAGAACAGTGGAAGAAAGCGAATGGAAAACCAAGGCATAGATGTTAAGCACTCTCCTCAAAAATGCACCACAAGCACTCTACAAAGCCAGTCTCAGTGTGCTAAACTACACTTTCTCCAGCTGCTCCTCATGTGTTTCCTACTAAGTGATGTTTACTTATTTTAAAGTAGCCCTAATACAGCTGATATCAGAGCTAATTTTAACTTTATCACACTCATGCAAACCCACAGGAATTTCCCATTTATAACAAGCATTCACAAACATTTCCAAGCCAGCTTAAGTAACACATATAACATAGCCTTCAAATGTACCCCAAGAAATCTTTTTCTAAGGGAAAGATATGGCATCAACAGCAGCTGCTAATGAAGTCCCTTATAACCCCCTAAACTGAGGGGGAAAGGGGTAAACTGATACTTTATTTTCCTAATATATTCTTTGAACTTGATCTTTGTACATGACAGACATTCCATATCCTTTCTCCAGGACCCTTAAAAAGAGATTATGTATAACTGAAAAGTAAACCCACTTATCCATTGTTTTATATCTTTAAAAAAAACAACCAACCAAGAAAACCACAACCACCTGCATACAGAATTTACCTTACATCACCCAAAAGCTTCATAATCTCATCTGACTTTTCTTCACTGAAAATACAAAAGATATGATTGGGGGTTATATAGCTTTTCCAAATACTAGAAAACAAAATGAAACAAAAAAAAGAGAGATACACAAGATGACAATTTCTTACCTGAAAATTTTTGCAGTGGTACTGTAACTGAAAACAAAATAATTATTCTCAATAACAATGATCAGATATATAATCCAAAGCATCTGTAGAGCATTAAAGCTGAATAACCAAAACATTGACAACCAACAGCAAACTGTATCTTCTCAAGCTCAATAGCATAATGCTTACTTTTTCGGTAGTGCCGGTAATTTAGGCAAAAGGAGATTTGATTCATCCTCAGCATTATAAAAGGAAGTGAGAACACTGAAAAAGAAGTAATACTGTTTATCATCCCAGCCATAAAAAGCATATACTCAATACACCATGTATATTAAAGTTACAAATATCCAAGGGTAATCCCCTACAGGGCCTTTAATAATTTATCAAATCATCAAATTAATAAAAGAAATCTGAAAAATCTCTTTTTTATTTCCACCGAAGAAGAACATGAAGTTTCTATCTGCTGGCTCAGTAGCTTGCCACCAAATCCCTCATCATCTGTAAGCAGCTATGACTAAGATTTTCTGTTTAAACCCTGTACAGCCCTGAAGTACAACCTACCTGCACCTCAAAAAAGCTAAAGACACATTACAGTGAGAGAAGACTAAATGCAATACCTTAACACCACACCTTAGACATGCCAGAAGGATGAGATTCCTCACAAAAGGATAAATCTACCTCCATCAGGAGAAAAATGCTAGAGTGATTTAAGATGCAGTCATTTTACTATTTTAAGATTGGTGTTTTCTGGAGAGGGGGAAGAATCCCAAAATCAGGCTTACACCACCTCCCTTTTTAAAAGAAATGTCTTATTTAATTATTGTCTGCAATAAGCTGCATATCAGAGGTTTTTGTAAGACCACAAAAATAGGGACCACAATATCCTCCAGCTCACAACTGCTGCTGAGCATTGTCCAGTGCCACAGAGCTTATGATCACTAGGGGCAACCTGACTGTGTGAAGCAGGTACACTCACAATAGAATTGCCCACAGGGTTGGATGGAACACCAAAGGCAGATCGTGAAAGAAGTAAGCACCAAACTAAAGATCATGAAAACACAACTGAAGAAAGATTTCAATACAATACTTATTCTGACTAACAAAACATCTCATTATAATTATTTTAATAAATTAATAGATATTAAAGTAAACAGATCAGAGACAGGCTGTACAAGCTAATATTAGACGAAGCAGTTCTTAAGAAGTGGGCACTCAAGATCATGCTGAAATTTTTGTGTGTAACCTAAAGAACCACAAGACTAAGATATCAGCACTAAAATGTATGAAAAGTGTCTATTTAACAAAAAAGACAATTTTAAGCAAAAAGGTAAAAAAAACCCCACAGCTACCTAATATTATATTATTTTATATGACTGCTTGTAGCATAGTAAGTATAAATTATTAGTAAAGTGGCACTACATAGCCCATAATTTACTTCAAGGGTTTTTTGGACTCACGTGCTTTCCTCAGTTACTTCCATCCAATGCATGTATGTAATAGATGAGTCCACGGAGAAGGAGTGCAAGCTTTCAGGTTTTTCTACATCACACAGAATAATCCGCTTCGTATCAGTAAGGCCAAAAGCCAAAACTAGAGAAAGATGAATAAAATGTATAAATAACCAATGCACAAAACTTTGTACTTTATACTGACCTAGGAAATAATGCGTCTTCGAAGCCAACTACTGCACAGAACTTTGTCTGTTTACAGTCCTTCCAAACCATCTTTTGAAATCTACTTATTAAAGTGAAAATTTGAACTCAAATCATATTTTATGTGATGAATTTAAGTCAAAGGCCTGGTTTCACAATTATGTACCTACATATTGAACTGAACATGCTTTTAACACTTCTAACAACAGTTCTGACAAAGCAGAGCCTTCAGCTTTTGCAAATATGAGGCCAAAATTATACATGAAGAATGTCCACCAGAAAGGTTTGGGTTTTATTACAACAAAATACAATTTAAGAATTGCTAAGCAGGTTCTGCATCACCACCTTCTTAACGTCATTCATCCACAAAAGCGTGTGGCAGGCATAGGTTTCTGTGCTTACTTCCTTGTAATCACACGCAACCAGCTTAAAAAGAAGTTTCTTAAACCCCTCGGACTCCATCATAAAACAATATAGGTAGTTTTCATCCACATGTCATGGAAGAAGGCATTGTTCCCGTTCTCCCACCTCTAATGAGTCAAAAAATTAACTGATTTCCAGCCTAGGTTTATTAAGCTACTAACTTCAATATTATTTCTGTTGACAAGGAAATAAGCTAACATCTTCAGCCAATCCTGATCAGACAGCCTCTCCCAATAAATTGGGTATTTCATACAGAAATATTCTGCTTAGTTCGGAACTTGGGAGTTTTGCTATACCTTGAAAGCAGTATTTTGGACATAAACTCGCCTTGCAAATCTTTCTTGCAATTGCTTTCAACATTTTAAATCTCTCTATTACTTTGAATAAGCCTACATAAAACTAAGCCACACTTTTCTTGAAGCAGCTGACTTGAGAATTTCCTTCACAGGTAAGAGGTATCGGCACCACAACTTGCACTGATTTCCAATGGGATTTTTAATGCACTGTATCACCTCATATACTTGACATTACTTTTGCCATCTGGTCTCCAAGCAAGGGCTGTCACTTCTTTTCCTGTATTTTCATTTGGAGGCAAACTCCACACTCGTTGGAAGTTTGCAAGCCGGTGAAGTAAAACCTACAAACACATTGAAGACAAAAACAATCCACGTTCTCCCATTAGTACCAGCTCGTAAATCAGCTCACGATGTGCTTTTTTAATAACTCCTTTGTCTTAAATTTAGATTCGTTCCTATGACATTTTAGAGAACAGCATACTGTTTACAGCAATACAGAGAAATAAGCTGTTGCCTTGTACAAGCCTGGAAGCCTGTAACCAACAGGGGCTACCCACGCCCCTCCGGCAGAGACAGCCTGAAAGCGCAAGTTTTGTCTTCATGCATGATCACATACAGCGGTTCCAGGAAAAAACATCTGAAAACATATTTAGTTTAACTAAGAAGTTTCACGTGCTTTAGAACGCCATAGAAGCAGACAACGTATTACCAATGAATTTGCTGGAAATTAGAAAGTAAAAACGAAGGAGCAGTAACTATTGAGGAGCTTGATAAAAAATTTGCTGTTCTTGGCTAAGCTTACAAGAATTATGCCACAGATGACAGCATAGGCACCTCGGGGACCGCAGAGCGGAGGCAGCGGCAGCCGCTCTTCCCCCCTCAGAGTCCTCCCCGCCGCCCGCCCGGCCCCACTCACCTCCCCCGCCCGGTTGGCCAGGGCGATGAGGTCCCTCTTGGGGGACCAGGCCATGAAGACGATCTCCTGGGGCAGCTGCTTCTCTCCCACCTGCCGGAAGGCGGGCATGGCGGCGGGCCGCTCCGGCCGAGCGCCGGCCGTGCTCCAAAGGGCTGCCGAGCCGCTCTCCCTCCCACCGGGCGCCTCCTCAGCCCCCAGCGCCGCTCGCCCGCCCTCCGCTCCCGGCTTCCGGAGGCGGAGCTTCCCGCCGCGCCGCCGGCTGGGCCTCGACGGGTGCGGGACCGCCGCGGCTGCCCGCGTCTCAGCGCCCGGCTCGGGGAGGGCGGCGCAGGGCAGCGCGGAGGCGGGTCAGGCTCTTCCCGCTGGGACAAGGCCCCGCCTGCGGACGGGCACGGCCTGTCCCCGGCGGGGGCGGTTCCCTCCCCTCGCTCCCCGCGCGGGGCCGGCGAAACGCCCGCGGCCGGGAGGGCCCGGCGGCAGAGGGGGCGGGGCCCCGGGCTGACGCAGCGCCCTGCGGGGCGCGGCCGCGTCTGGCGGCCGGTGCCGGGGGAAGGCCCTGCCTGGCCTGCCTGCAGCGCAGAGCAACGCCGCTCTAGCTTCGGGTAACGCCACAGGAGGCTATCATCCCCTCCCGCAACGCACACCGGGTTTCGTATGCTTACACCCAGGAATATGCTAGCCCACCTCGGTCAGCAGTGCCAATCCAAAATATTGCATACAATGATTTTTTCTGATACAACACATGCAGGTAGTTTACATTTACACATAAGGTCACTTTTTTTCACTTACAAAGCTTCTGAAATACTTTCTATGGTGCTGTTCTTAGTCTTTTTTCCATTTGGAGGGAAAATTCAAAAAAACCCAAAACCACAGTGTGAGAGGCCTGGGACTAACAGAGCTTGGACCCCTAAGAATCTGTGCCTTGCCTTCCCCTAACTCCCTTCCTCCGAGACCCCCAACACCTGCCGCAAAGCCACAGCATCCACCAGTACCCCGTCTCTCGACAGTACTTAGCCCTAAACTTGAGGCTCCCACTATATCAGACAAATAGCTTATCCTGAACACACAAAATCATTACATTATACAAATACATTTTAAGTGTGTAGTTTACTTAGTATGGTTTTTTTGTGCGAGTGCTGATGTATGATAAAAGAGTTGCCACTTAACCCATTTTTATTTTGGATGTTAATATTAACATTTTTAGAAAATGGAATCAAAGGCTGGCCATAAAAAAATGAGTAACTATGTATCAGCAACCAAAGTCACATCTTTTTTTTCTTATTATTCTTTAATTTCTTCCTGGAGAATATGGCACGCTTCATAGCTGATCTTTTACAGATGCCCATCTTCACCCTCTTTACAGTTTTCTGCCTTTGCTTTTCATCAGCTCTGTAAAGCAAAAAAAGAACTTACTAATTAGAATAAAATTGAGAACATACTTCTACATTTGCTGGTATTTTAAATAATCTGTCACGTAAGTATATGAACTCAGAAGTACTATCACAAAAAGTGCAAGGAACATTCCATCTTACAATGTTATGACATCTAATCTTCCTAAAATTGTTTGCCCACTTTACTACCATTATTTTTCATTTATGTACATATTCAGCATTTAAACAGATATAAAAACTTTAAGAAATGCCGCTCATCGAGTACAAAAAAAGCACATACTTTCATGCTCAATATATAACATATGAATATACACTAACAGAAAGACTTAGAAGAAATTATGTTGAACAACATCATGAAGACTCCCGCAAATAACACAGGACCTAAATATAACTAGCAAGTTAATTGTTTTCTGTCTCTGACAAAGGATGTACTTCAAAACACAAAACATTGGTGTTTTTATTAGAAAAAGAAACCTAAGTTATCTTCTGCAATAAATAAGCAAAAGAAGTAACTGATGTGCCGAAAGGACTAAACCATTCCAGTACAATGGACAGAGTATCTTACTTGACAGAACAAACAGATGAGGTTTCGTAATTTCTGTTAGTATTCTTTTTACTTTTGTAAGCAAAGAAAAAAATATTAAGGGAGGGAATTTTTAAGAGATATGTAAACCAAAATAATGCTACCTTTTATCTCTAATACTCTATAACCAAAACTCAGATTAATGTCACAGCAGGACACAAAGAATATACCTGTAGTACTCCACCATCCAGCAGGCATCTGGTCGACCTCTTGGTACTGATCCAAGAGGTTAACTATCTGAATCTCACTATGCAACAGAGGTACATCTTTTGGGAGAGAAGATTTGGATTTCCACTGCTACAGCCATTCAGGTGTCACAGGCTCACAAACAAACAAGTTCAAGTTCACAAACAAACCCATGCACTCTGGAGAGGAAGTTACTACAAAAGTGCAGGCCGACTACCCTGAACTGGAAAGACTGAGACAACTGCTAGACCATCTCCTAGCAAATCCCCTTTCTTCTTTTCAGTTAATTCCACCTGAAGACCATAACACACATTTTTTCTTGTTTTTGATACATACAGGTACATGCTTGTGTATGTTACAGAAGCACAATCATAGCAGAATAAAAGTACTTAATGAGACCCTCATTAACACAGATCTTACATGGTAGAGATTCAGACCATACTACAGAGAGAACCTGAAATACCAGAAGAAAAGAAAAAAAAGAAAAAGATACCACAACAAAGCAAAAGAGACAGGAAGCAATACAAACAGTGTAGTAACTTTTCTCTGCCCTTTCGTGAGGAATCCAAAGGCGGTCAAAGTGTTTCATTACTTTAATTTTGAATCTTCTCGACAGAGCCATCCCATGCACCATTCATTAAGTTTGGGATCCACATAAATCAGTTTTTGAAAGAAAAGCCACAGTTCAGGGACTGGGAGCCACAGCAAGTGACCTGCCCATTTTTTATCACGTCCTCCCTTCAGTGTAGACTACCCAGCAATAAACCAAGTGGGCAATAGTGAAAGTTGAC
This sequence comes from Falco punctatus, assembly GCF_963210335.1. Lineage (NCBI taxonomy): Eukaryota > Metazoa > Chordata > Aves > Falconiformes > Falconidae > Falco > Falco punctatus. The sequence goes on from NC_137580.1 coordinate 31,880,328, forward strand.
ATCAGCACCCAAAGCCAAAAATACCTCTTTCCAAATCATTTCCATGAAATAAAAACTAATCTCACCTGAATGCTACCTTTAATTATATTAATGCAATAGCACACTTACTGGCAAGCTGTTCTGGTGCGGGAGAGACTGGGACAGGAGCTGCGTTTGTGGCCTGCCTTGCCACAAACAAAACAGCCAGCATCTGTCTTCTCACAAGCATGGTTTTGAAGAGTGCAGCAGTTGCAATTGTTACAGTGAAACCAAGCTGCAAAATAAGTAACATGATTCATGATCTTGAAAAGGTTTAGAATCATCATTCTGAAACTAAGCGTTAAATATAGGCTGTATTACCAGGTTTTTAATTTTGTGCTAGTTTTATAGAGATGGATGTAGTCAGTTTCTGGTCCCTTACTGCATTTCATAAGGTATCCAGGTACTTCATTAGATATACTGTGTAACTATTCCAGTGTAACTGAACTATTTTGCCATTAGAACTATTATACTGTATGCGATCACAAAAAAAAATAGTCTAGATGTTAAAACGGACTTAGAAATTGCTATTTCTGTACCAGCAACAAAAAAAGATTGCTTCAGCTATTTAAACACAGCTATAAATACATTTGTGTATGAAACATAATTTAATCATGCTCTTTCAAAAATTTTAGTAACCGCCTATTTGTTTATGAAATTCTAATGAAAAAGTTTACAAAATCAGGAAATGCTTATATGACAAACCAAAATATTTAAGTTTTCCCATAACAAATATAAATGGGATTTAGTATGCCTTGACACAGATTTATCGCATTTCCACACAGTGCAAATAAACCTAAGTTACTCAGTGGCAACTTGTGAGAAATTGAGATTTTTCCCTTACTCTTTGTTTTCTGAATGATTACATTTTGTATCTTTCACAGAATATTCTTCTATTCTGGTTTGTAATCTCTGTTTCTTTGGACTATAGAAGCATACTTAGAAATTTTTTTTTCTGTACTTACAGGGTTTTACACATTTTTTGCAAAGCACACAATGTTTCCATCGTCTACCATCCTACAAAAGATGAATAAATGTTTCATGTGTTTGTTTAAAAAAATCCCCACAACATTCCATCTTAAAACTGAACTACCAATGTATGGTCCCCATTATTTACAGAAACAGGTCCTCTGTACGAAGCACAGTAACTTAGAAACAACAGTCCTGAGCATCTGTGACAACTGCAGCAAAATGGCTACATTTTGAAATTAGCAAGTTCTACAACTTCCAGAACTAAGAAGAAACATACATGTCAACAGATCCTTGATGAATAAAGGTATAAGTGGTATATAGCAAACTCTTCCTGACGTCTTTCCAACACAAAGGAATCAGGGAAAGAGAAATTAATTCCCACTGGGTTATGAGTGATGTCCTATGAAGTTAATAAGTCTATGAAAGTGAACTGTTCAGGGTTTCCCAGGGAAATCGGTATCAGAGCAGGTTTTTACCAGATCAAATACTACAGAAATTATTATCTGACTACTGCTAAAAGTGCTATCCAGACAGAAGTCAAAATACTTACTTTTGACGTACACGAGTTGCATATCTCACAGTGCTGGTTACCAGAACAAACATACCGCTGACATATAGCGCAAAACCTAGGAAAAATAAATAAATAAATGTATTCATTCACTATTTGCTCACAAAGCGATACAAATTAATTTTATACAAGCTCAACAATAAACATAAGCATTTGCTAAATTAAAGATGATGGTTTTGATGTATAAAATCGCCACTTAGGCCCAGAGCCTCATAATCATTTAGACACAGTACATTTGAATAAATTCAGGTGCCTGAATTCAAATTAGCAACACTATCAGCAGTAAATCAACCAAATCTATTCCTTTGACCTTGATGCTTCTGTTAGTGTTCATTCTATTAACTATTGTGTCAACCAAGCTGACTATCAGGCACAGCTATAAATCTATCTCATAGACATACACACAGTATTTCCTACAGACAAGCTGAGGAATGTCATCGTTCCACACTGGAAAACGTAAATTTCTTTTTAGCTGCCCGGTTCTCCTACACATTGTTTATAGGACACACAACCTTAGAATGAGACAAAGAAATGTGGTCTTGAGCCTGGCATCCAAAAGTTAGGTATGACAATACCAAACAGCACCATCCCAAAGTCCTTTAGAGACTTTATGCCCTAAGAAGAACACACTCTCCCAGTGATTTAAGTGTTAACACATCTTACCTATAACCCTCTTCTACAGGAAGTACAATCATACTTGGGGTGAGGTTCGTGAAGATCCTGACAGGGGACTGCCTACGACCTGTCTTACCATGTTTATAAAGTGCATGATTATCATAGTCTACCTAGAAGAACAGAACCATAGAAAAAGAGTCTTAAACAGAATGCTAAGCAGAGGCAGCACTACTTACATATTTATTATATGTGCCTTACGAAAATTTCATTTTTATATAGAAGACTCTAACCCCAAATTAGATTCCAAATTCTACAGCTAGTATTTTGTCTCATTTATTTTTAAATTTGTGCAACCACAGTATCAGGCTAGACTCAAAAAACTAAGTTCCTGATACTACAATAATCCTATTTTACTTATCCATTTTTGCTTTTTTGCATGGGATACCTAAGATAACATTGCAGTTGTTCCATAAAACAGCAACCCATTAAAAAAAACAGCACTATACCATTTGGTCTATCTGGAAGTACAAAAGTTGACATGCATCTTAACATATCTCAGAATAATTATAAAGCTGCAAATCCAGTCAGCACTGGTTTTTCCAGCACTGCCTTCAGAGACTTGCCAAAAAAACTCTCATCTCTGAACACTAGCACAACAAATGCAGACTCTAGCCTAGCAGGACTTTTCAATTTTCTTCCACAAATTTCCATTCTGCAAGTATGCACCTGTCGGAATTAATGTAAATTTTGTCACACTGAAAACCTAGCAGAAAAGATGAGTTAATGGACAGACGACAGGTGAATTAAAAATACATAATAAACTGTAGGAGTGTTACAAAGTCATCAAAGGTGTTGATATAAGAATTAGTCACTTTAAAAAGGAACATGTAAATATCTATAACAAAAAACAAGAATTTGAAAAACAGAGTACATTAGTTAATCCTTACAAATAGTTAACAAGACATGGCCTTGGAGAAGGAATAGACACCATAAATACCTCAAGCTAAGAAATAAGAAGGTAAGCTCATGGAGAACCAAATAGTTAATGAGACCAAACACAAAATTACTTGACCTATGTGTGAACTATCTTAATTAACATGTAAAAGATCCACCTTCCAGCAAAGAAAGCCCCGTACTAACAAAGCCCACTCCCCACAGTGTGTGAAAAGAATACTGCACCTTTAAATGGAGGCAAGGCTCCTAAGACCAATGAGAATTAAGTGTGATAAGCAATTGTAAGCAATTGTATAAACTGTTTTATGTCGCTTTAAGAGGTATGCTAACTTTGTGGTTTATCACCTAGCACCCATCTCCACACAGATGTGTAATAAACAAATATCTTAACTCTGTGTGTGGATCAGTCAAATACAGAATCTAGGCTTCACATGACATCAGAGGGTTTGCAGTACCTCCAACACAGTTAAAACGGAAGTTCAAGAAGGTGACCCATTTACAGACAAGTGCTACCTTTATATCTGCTTTCATTCATATTCCTGTTCACACTGCCCATAACTGAAATTTAGCAGATGCACTGGGTTCATTTGTACCTGGTAATCCATCATATTGAAGGATGGAAAAAACTCAAGAATACGAGACTCAAAGAAGTATGGAAAAATCCAGAACATGGGCATCTCTTGGTTTTTATGACCTAGTAATGAAAAGACTTAGATGTAGTACCTTGTTTTTCTTTAGTGTACATGAAGCACGAAAAAAATTACAGTAAACATTCTTAATACATAAACGTGTATGTATGTCATGCTGGGCCTACGAACCAATTCCCTTAGGCAACAGAAAGTTTTGGCTTTTTTTATATACGCAGAGCTGTAACCTCTACTTAACCAACAACTCTTGCCACCCACCTAGGCTGCTTAGAAACAGGCCTGGTTTGATAGCTTATTCTTCTCTACCATTAAAGTCCATTTTAATTGCAAAGTAGATTTTTAAGAGTTTTGTAAAAGTTTTTAAGAGAGACATAGAGAACTAGATACCATTAAACTAAAAGTATCAGGAAAGTAAATTAGACATATGGTAGCTGATCTTCAGAAATTATAAGATGACAGTGTTTACATTCACCCGGATAGCATGAATCACAAACTTTTAAACAGGTACTTTTCCTTACAGTGATGTTACAGCTCAACCCACCTATCTGACTGTAATACATACCTTCTTTTTCTGTCTCCTTCCACATCGCCATCAGTTTTTTAAAACTAGAAGCCAGTGCTTCCACTAAACCTCCAAATGGGGGATCAGTTACCATAATGACTCTTTCACCCTTGTCTTGATACAAGAATTTCCTACAAGTCTCACATGCAGCCTGTAAGAAACAAGAAGTTAATTTCCACAAATACAGATTAAAGAACTAGTAAAATATTGTCTTTGGCAATAAAATTATTATTTTACTAGTTTCAACTTTGAAGATGGAAGCTGTTTTCTCTTGTGGAGGTGAATTTCCTCTTGTGTAGCATTTAAAAAAACAACCAGATTTGGAGCACTGAGAACAAGTACCTTCTTCAGTTAGATAGAGATAATATATCAAGGCCAGATGCAGTACAAGCTTCCTAAGACAGCGTTCTTCCTAAAGGTACTAAGTTTAACTTGGAAAAAAAGATGTTATTCACAGCAAGAAAGCAAAGTTCAGGCTCAAAATACATTTTATTTATGCCCTTCAGTTTTACTCTGTAAAGCACCATCAAAGTAATGGGAAAAAATTCAGTCCACTGAAAACTGACTCAATCCATACTGGTTATAAAAATACAGTGTTCAAATTTTAGCAATCCACCATGAACCCTACTATTGAAGGAAATGTAAAAAGCTATGTATTTACTACCATCTTGCAGTGTTATCTCATCTATTAACTTTCCCAAACCAGATTTTTAATACTAATATGCATTCAAAAGTGCTGCGATTCAGTCCTTGAATATACAGCAATACAGTGTCATTACAGGTGTCACACCTTGAAAAAAACACTACAGTGTTTATAATGCAGATGAACAGTCTTGTTTTAAGTGAAAAATACAAAATTTGAGTACAGTAATGGATTAAAAAAAAATCAAATGTAAGACTTTCAGACCAGCTTCCCATTTCATTCTAGATGGTTCTTTTTATTTTCATGATTCCCATCAAAATTAGGCTTTAGAATGGAAAAAATATGAAAATTATCTACATAGTGTGAAAGGTATTGCAATAAACATGTTTATGCAATTCAGTGGTGGCTTGCTAATAATGGCAGAGAAAGAGCAAAGGCGGAGTGAGTATACTACTGGGATAAATGTTTGAAATGTATGTTTGGAATAGAATTACACTGATTCTACAAAGCTACAATAAATGTCCTACTACAGCTGCAGGTTTCCTAATGAACTCAAAATCAAGCACTTAATGTGGTATTTAAAAAGAAACAAGAAATTCAGCATTTTCTTTAACCTTTACACTAATTCAACCTCATTTTATGACAATAAGGTTAACCTTTCAACCTTGCTTGCCTGGAATAAAGCGGAAAACCCTCCTCTTCCCTCCCACCTCAAGCACCAGTGAACAAGTCCCAGGGCATCCACTGGGCTTGTTAAGGCTGGGAATAAAACAATTAATTCTGTTGTAGCAACACAAGAACAGGGCTAATGTATATTTATATACAGCAACAACTCACACCAAACTGTCATTTTAAAAAAAGCAGCAGTTAAGGTGTATAAGTAACATTAGTTATTATCATATATTAATAGGCAACATTTTTTTTAACCAAGTGGGAATTACTGAAAAGGCACTGTTGATTTCCAGTACTAATGACCATTTTTACCTCATGACAGTTGCTTTCTAGTAGACCAGACATGACTATCTTACAAAATTCTGCATCAACAACATGTATTTCTTTACAAAGCACTCAAGAAATACTTGGCCTTACCTCTCCACCAAAAAAATAATGATTAAACATGTTGTAGTGGCAGAATTCATCCTCTGTGTAAAACTGTGAATACCTGTAAAATAAGTTTTAATAGTAGTAGAAAAATATAAATTACTTCTTGCCTGCCCTAAGGAGCATTTACAGTAAAAACAAGGCTTTAAGAAAAACACCACCTTTGGGTTCTGATTACTGGCGAAACACACCAATACTGGGAAGTAAGTACAATACACACATTTGTGTATGTGTGCAGGAACACAGACACAGAGACAGGAAAAGGGAAAACAATCACCAATTTAGCTTTTAAAGCAGTAAGAACACAAACCTATGTACATACTCTTCAGACAGATAAACGTTTATCAAAACCTACCTGAAATCAATATCTAGCAGAAGGCTTCTAACCCTGAAATCTTCTTCTTGTGATGCTTTTGACTGGATCATTTCATGAAGCCTGAAGTATAATTGGAGCAAAGAAATTTAACACATAATCATTGGCTTCAGAAATTGTCTTGCAAGAAAAGAATGCCTGGTACTTTACTAAACCTAAAACCAAACAGACAGAGAAAATGGAGTAATCTGAATTTGGATGATTGCATTTGGCTAATATTCAAAGTTAGAAAAATATGTTAGTCTTAACAGATGAAAAGTCAGTGGAGCCTACTGGATCACTATGAACAAAGCAGAGGAGAGAGTAAAAACCAAAGCAGAGGAGGGAAGGAGGGGGCAAGAGAGGGGGGGAGCATGAGCGTGCGTCTGTTATTTGCAGGGCACCTAGAGTCCTCTCCTGTATCTTATAAGCTCAAGACAAGACCCCACTCAGATGCCTGGATAATCCCAGAAAACTGAAGCATAGTGAACCTCTTATTATGGGAGAAGCCTTGATTATTTAAGTATTAGTCAGCTGCACAGTTTTGAGAGCGAAATATTAGTTGGAAGTGTAACAATTCCCTCTGACATACCTGGGTGTTCCAACAGAGAGCACTCGTTTGAATCCTAAATCAATAATAAGATCCAGTAGGAACTGGCAACTTCTGTCTGTAAATAAATACTGCGCATTTGTTTTTTTATTCTCCAGCGGATACAGAAGTTGACTGGGACTTTTTAACTGGGCAGTGGAGATATCACACAGGAACTGGTGATTGGAGTGTTTTTCCCATTCAGCTGGCAATAGCAATTGCTGGCATTCCTGGCAAAACCTCCTCTCTGACAACGGCAACAGAACAAAACTCTTGTACCTGTAAAACCAAAAGACAACAGGGAACTAATTTTGAAAAAGCCTCTATAAAAGACATGAAGGGGAGGTATAAAGGGGGTTTCAAAAGAGTTGAGACTTTTAAACAGACCATGCAGCTTAAGCTGCTTTTGCAAAACTCCACTATCTACATGCAAATGAAGTAATATACTGGCCAAATATATTGAGAGTCCCCATAAAATAACTAGATTACAGAGTGAAGACTCCGTATCAACTACCAGTAAGAGCAGTCCTGTATGTTTATATACAAAACTGGGACATTATTTGTTACTGTATTACCTTTGCTTCTTTCCACAATGTTAACACTGCTACTTTCGCACAGTGAAGTCAGGAATAATTTTTTGAACCAAAACTGCTACTGACCTGTTGTTGGCACATTATGAGCACTAACGTAAGAAGAACTATACATTAAAAAAACCCATACAGTTCCTGGGCTGAAAATACCATGCTTTAATCAGATGTTTCATGCAATTTTCCCATTGCAGTCAGCCAGTTTTTCTAAATCCCTCTGGCTTCTTTTCATATTTTAATGAACCCTGAAATATTATCTCTACATTCAGTATACTTAAACTTGTATTACTTGATTTTTACTGAAGAAAATATACATAACAATACCTTTCCACATTTTGTCTGTGTGTGAAAGGAGGCTGATGATTTCTATTATATTCTTCACGTGCTGCAAGCCTCGTTTCTGACACCTGTAAAACTCATATATATAAAAAGTTACAAAATGAGTAGATATTACTCTATATTGTACGTTAAATCTCAATATTAAATAGAAAGGGTGCATCAAAGGTCTCATTCTTTAGTTACTCTGCATTCACATTCCTTAGATTGTTGTTTCAGAAGAACAAGAACGACTGCAGCAGAGGCATGCTGCAAAACAACACAAGTCTCTCATGAATTTAAACTGTGAAAAAATAAATATAAGCATTTCATTCTTCTACAACATGTAATACTCTGAGAAAAACTTACATGATCACGATGAAGACAGAAAGAGGTATACTTTCCATTATTCACACATGCCAGCAGTTGCATTCCCTCTGAAGAACTGTATGTGATCTGACCCTGAACAACTTGTAACAGCAGAAAAGTTGCCTAAGTCTTTTGTGTGTTTTTATTTTAAAAGCACAACAGTCCTTCTCTGAGTCTCCTACTTTGCTCCCACAATACATACTTATGGTTTAACAGAGTTCCAAGACGAGCGCAAAACTTAGGGAACTGATTTCTTTACAGGGGGAAGACAGTGAAGTACAACAGAACAAAAGACACCTGATACAAGTGGCATTCAAAACGAAATTTCACTAGGAATGTCATTTACATCTACACAACCAAGTGATCAACCACCTCATCTTCTCTTTATACAACTTTTCAGTAGCAACCAGCCCAGCAATGAACTGCTTACGAACCCGATTCACCTCCAGCCTGCCGAGGATAATGACCACAACACTGGACATTTTTATAGGAAACCGAAAAAGGAACGCAAAATGTAGTGGACAAAAGCCATGGGAATCTCACTGTGAATACACATCCATCCCAATTTTTCTACCCTACAATTATCTGACCAAAGTTCTTAGACAAAGAGAAACTGCTACAGATATTCTAAGACTATCGAGTATCGCGCTGGTGCCCACCCTCTCGCTATTTTGTATATCTCACTGCCTGCCTGTATCCACCAGATTTTCTCTGTATTAATCGCGAAGATGAAGCCATCTTGGGACTGGAACTATCCTATTTTGTTCAACATTGCACAGGATTAGCAAACTTCATACCTTGAATACCGAAGCCTTTTGGCAATACAGTAACAAATGCCAGCTCTGCTCAAAACGTACGCTGCCCTCCTTAACGGTTATACTTGAAACGTGTTATCTTGACATAAGTGCTCCACTAAACAGAAACTATTAGACAAAGTTTACAAAACAGCAATTGCCACAAATTTCCAGAACAAAACGTACTACTTTTTTCCCTAGTTTTAAATAGAAGGGAAAAAAAACCCGAATATTTACCATAGTCTTAAGCAGCGCTCGCTTACCTTCTCATCTTCCCACTGGAAAAAGTTACAATCTTTTCTATCCCTACAAGCCGAACAAGCATAAAATCTCCTCCCACCTCCTCCTCCTTGGCCGGTCTTCACGAACAGCAGAGCGGGCCCTGAAGGACAAAGCTCAGTTACGGGATGACACGCAGGGCACCAGCAGATGTTTTCACGCTTCCACTGCAGGCGCCAGGCTCCCAGAACCAAGCATTAACAAAGCGTTGCGTTAAAGGGCCTGGAATAACTTGGCAAAAAATAATTTTTAGATTTTCCGACACAAAGGCCGTATTAAAACCCAACCACTGGCAAGGGAGCCGGGGGCGCAGCTGGAGGCGAGCGACAGAGGCGCTCGGGGACGTGCCCTCCGCCGGGAAGGGCGGCCACCGTCGCCAGGGCCCCGCAGCGCCACCCCGGCCCACTCACCGTGCGGGCAGCTGGGAGCGCTGGGCGCCAGCCCCAGCAGCGCCAGCCCACCGGCCCCCGGCCGCTCCGGGCCGCACACGGCCGCAGGCCCCTCCGCGCCGCCATCCGCCATCTTTCCGCCTCCCTCCCAGCAGCCCCCGCCACCGGAGCACGGCGGCAGCGGCGCAGCCGGCGCCCCCCAGCGGCGCGGCGGCCCCACCTCCGCGCGGTAAAACGGGCATTAGCGGCAGGGCCCGCTCCCTGCAGCGCCGAGCCCGAGCCCAAAACCCCCAGTTTTACGCAGTGACATTTATTTTCTTCAGTAGGCGTGTCCGGCACATAAACACTATCTTTAATTTTTTAATAAACCGTTTGGATAAACAATCATGGGAAGCTTATAAAGGCGATCATGTCAGTCTTATTTCATACTTCACCATACAGTGAGCTTTACATTTAAGGCTTAAACGTTTCAGTTAGTCATGTGAATTGCTGGCATGCTACATTAATATTTACATCTACTCAAAAATAAGTAAAATACAAGCATTTTATTATTTGAGTTCAGCAGTATTGCTTAGAATTACAAAATACAGCAGTGTCTGAAATACTGAAGGTTCCAGAAAAGCAGCAATTTTCCTCCCATTCCCCCTCCTAACTGTCCAGAAAATTACTAAAATAAGAATATTTGCCATGTTACATAAGCCACAGATCGAGAAACATGACCATCAAGTCTTCAACTCCGCAACTTAAACGCAAATGGCAAGGTGGGCATGGCCTTGCCCAGGGCACAACAGCAACTCTGTGCTCCATGTATTACGGCCCTGTTGTGGCTGTTCTGGTCCAAAAAACCACAACTGTGTTTACACAGAAATTTAGAAGGCAGACTGGCTCTGTGATGAACATGTTAGCATTTCTGTCATTAACGGTGCAGAATCACTTCCGTGACTACCGATGAACACATTATTACAACAAACGGCAAAACAAACCTGTAACAACATGGTGCAACTCTTTCATTGTGATGGCTCTATAAAGAAATATCACAACTTTCCATACGTGTGCTTAAATTCACAAGTTCTAAAAGCTACAGGTGAAATTTCAACCTCTGAAATGTACACTCAGTTTATTGTGTCACAGTAGGAACTGTGTGTACTTGTGTTGAATTTTGCTATAATTCAACTACTTAACTGCTTTTGGTCCCCACGTGCAAAAAACCTACTTAGAGCATTTTTTTCCCCTTCTCCATTTCTATCGCTGGTTTGTCAAAGACAAACTTTTTTTTAGTGCATTTTTCAAATAGCTTAAAATACAAGAAAAATTCCATGGAAAAGCATTTTTACAATCAAAGATAACATTCTGCAATTTTTTTTTTAGTGACCATATAAAAAGAAATTGATAGGGTATAGGTTTTCATATTTATATTAAACAAAAAGAATTCCTGTTGTATTCAAAAGTAGTTTCTCAGCATATGCAAACCATGTATCTTCCCTTATTCAGAACACATTAATTTAGCCTATAAAAATACAGTATGGACAAGTTCTTCTTGTTCCCTGACATAAGAATTCACAATTTTGACACAAAAATTGTAAACCTTTATTACATTCAAAATACATTTCTTAAGTCTTTAGAATTTAAGTTCTGAGGTGTTGGCAGTCAGAGCTCTTGGCATACAGCAGAAGTACATTATTGCAGAGCCTTTACACAGAAGTAGCTTTCTAAAGTTAAGAGAAACTTACTCTTCCCATGTATTTTTAATGCTACCAGGAGGAAAAGAAAGGCTTCCTGCTATGAAAGGTCTGTGTGAATGCATTACTCAGATGAACAACTCGGCCCTGACTTCCAGTGCTACTTCGCTCCACAATCACACGTGGCATCTGAACAAGCTGAATGGGACTTTTTTCATCCTTTAACGCCTGAGTAAGGTTTAGTATCTAAAAGAGTAAGAGCAGGTAAGGTGAGGGCACACAAGTAAATCCATGGCTAACCAGCTTACAAATTTAGATGCCCGTCTTAAACCAATTCTGTAGAGGACTGTGCTATCAAATGCTTTTTAAATAGATCATCTACTGCAAGTAGAAGTATTTTTATTTATTTGGTTATATTATGACATCCTACTGCTCTCTGACTACCCTTCTTTTCTTGAATATTTCATGCAACCCTCTCCAAATTTTGGGAAAATGTTACAGACAAAAAAAATAATCTAACACCATTTTAAATTTAGCACATCTCTTAAGAGCATTGCACCTTTAATGAAGGAAACCTGCAGGAAAGCAATCAACATGTATTTAACATAGGATCTGCCAGAAGTTTAGCTACAAATTATTTTCGTATCAGAAGATACGAAGCCATATTATTAACCCAAACCAAACCCAGTACTAAGATCCAAATTTAACCCTCAGCTCCCAGGATTCTGTTATCTTCTTTCTAAAACTTCAGTGCTGATGAACTGCCCTCATAACTTACCCCACATTCAATGTTACCCTGCTGAAAACTGAGGCAAGTACTCAATTCAGTTCTGGTGACACACTTGCATTATCCTTAATATTAAGCCTTTTTCTCCCCTGCACAATGCCCCTTTCTTCCTTGTGTGACTTAATGATCCCCTGCTCATTCTGCACTTTCATGACTGAAGAACCCTGACAGGTAGTCTTTTGCATGGTTTACTGTCATTTGGCTCTTGCAGCAACTGCACTTGACATTTACATTTTCTAAGTTCTAAGGCAATCCTTCATACATCTGTGTTACCTGGTTGTTTAGTCTCCATATTCTTGACAGAATCGTTTATCTTTGGTTTGAAACCCTTCCCAATATTTTTTCCCCCCACTGCACAAAATTATGGTTCTAAGTACTTTTGGACCCCAGATTTAAAGATCTTGCCCCTTACCTGCAAGACATATTTCTCTTCAGACTCCTTATGTTCACCAACTAGATTCTTCATTTTCTAATTCTTAAGAGTTTTCATTTTAAAGGATTTATAGATGTTTTGGCTAAACTGCAAATTCATCTTAACTGAATAAATCCATTATTATGTGATCTAGATATCCAACTCTTCTTTAATACCCTTGTAACATACTTTGCTTTTACACCAAAAGCAAGTCCAAAATCAGTGCTAAAAGGCATCATTTGCTGATTTATTTCCAATCATGTCCGAGAATAAATCATTATCTGTATTTCTTCCCTAAGTCCACACCTAAAAACCTTAGTCTCCCACAGCTAAACACATTCTTGTATAGCTAGAGAGAGGGTTTTTTTAAAAACCCAACCAAACAAAAACCCCCAAACCCAAAACCCTCAAAGGTTTGAAATCCTCCTCAAGGAAAAGGTGTGAAGAAAGGGACCAGGTGCAGCCTTTATAGTAGGAAATTAGTTTAGACAACCTTAGCAAGACTTCTCTCAATTATATAGATCTGGGATATTTCCTTAATCTTTTTGTTAAATAACAGATTCCCTGTAGTCAAATGCCTCATCACAGAAAAGCAACTTAGCACAGTGTAAAATGGATGAATACTTCAGAAGTGACCTTCCAGTGACTGCACAAACTTCTCAGGAAAGTTCTTTCTAAAATAACTCCTATAATCCAATGTAATAACTAAGGTCTGCTGGCTTTTAGCCACCACATGTAACTAATGTTAACTAGGATTATGTTTGAGTAAGTAGAGCTGCAGTCTTGTGCGACATACTTCTTGATACAGGAAACTACAGAGAAAAGGTTGGATTAAGCCGCTCTAGAAATTGTGGATGTCTAGCTTTAAACTATCCATATTGAATTTATGAACACTGAAGAGTCACATGCAATAAATTCAGGGCAAATGGGACTATTAATTTATCTAGTCCAATTCCCTTACATTTTCACAAATCACTATTTTATGCCTTCAATGAACTACACAATTTGTTCTTAGCTAAAGCTTGTTTCCAGTATATCACACCAGTCTTAAATTTTAAAACATCAAGAAGATGGAGAAACCCTTCTCCCTCCCTTGTTTCAGTGTTAGAAAAGACCCAACACTTAACTTTCATCAAATTTCTAATCTGAAAATGACTGGATTCGTTCCAAGTATGGTTCTGACATTTGCTAGGATGAAGAAATGTTATTACCTAATATTGCTTTCTTGTGAGAGGCATTTCAATAACCAAGGTAACCCTCCAAAATAAAGTCATATTTATTTTAATAACAAAATCACCAAGTTTTCTATCCAAGTTTATGATCCTTCTCCAGTGTTTCACTTTTAAAATACTTTCTAAAAATATATAGGTATTAAGTCCTCCCCACCCCCCACAAAAACATTAAAACCCAATTACATTAAGAAAATCTATAGAAGTGAAAAAAAATTGTCAATTTACACTTTCTGCTGTCTCATCTATATCCAAATAAGAACAAACTCTAGAAGGAAATTTGGTCTTCTCAGATGACAATACATTCAAGTGTCTCAATTCAATAGCAGTCAGGTTTTGTAGCTCTAAGAAAACAGCTGAGAAGTGATGACAAATTAAATACATAAATAAAAATATAAAAAAGCAGCCTTACCTGCCCCCTCATGACAGACATTTGGTTTTCAAAAGTAGCCTTGTCAAATCCTTTATCAGTCTTTATTGGAGAAAATGAACAGTTGTTATAGAAAATGACCCATTTATTTTTAGCTACATATTTAGCATGCAAATTCATCAATTTCATCATATGCATAGTCATATTTAGCAACACAATTTTTGAAAGCTTCAAATACTCATAGTATGACAACAAAAAAAAAAGTCTACTTATTGCAGCACGTTTACATATGTAAAAACGAAGGATGTTCCACATCATAAAAGTGAAATACATCAGTGGATACCACTTCAGGACACTAGTAGGTAGGCTTAATACCATCACATGATGTTACACTGCTCTGTCTTTCAGTTTTACTCTGGCTAAAGAACACTTCCTCCTTCAGATTTATTAAATACTTAACTTCACAGGGTTTAACAGACAACCAAGGGTCACTCTGAATACAACTGAGTCAAAGATGCAAATATGGCAGATGTGTTTCAGGATTTAGTTTTGACATTACAGCTGCATTTTCATTAAAAGTTTAAAATTTCTATTTCTTTCCATCTTGATGATTTGGATTATTTCACTTGAACATCTGACAATTATTTATGGAATGTTTTGGAGAAGGACACTTCTTTATGTGTCAATACGGTAAATTTGACTTTAAATATGGTCAAGATTTCAGAATCAGCTTCACACAATGTAGGTATGTAGAATTAAGTATATGAAAGGTATGCAGGTACTTTAAGTTACATTAAATACATGATTTCCTCAGGTTACTACCATTTATTTTACATGTATACATACCACAGGTATGCTAAATGGACTTTTAACATAGATTTGTGCTACAGAATTTAACTAGCTTTAATTGATAGTAATCAGCTCATCTTAAAACATGATTACCTTCTATATGTTTCACATAATCAATTAGCCACATTAGTGACACAGCTTCCTCTTAACTATATAAACCCTTTCTACCACACCAGTGTTAAAGCTAAAATAGTACAGTATTATGACACCCAAGTTAAATTCATAAAAAGAAAAACCATCTAACTGTTCTATTAGAGGTATTAGCTATTTTGGTAACACTCGATTCAAAGAAGCACTTGATTCACCTTAAATAGTTCATAAAGATCTTCACAAAGATCCTGTACGAAGTTCATATCAGAAATGCGAGGAAGAACTAGGTCTCTGGTCTCCTGAGAGAAAGGAACTTTTGCTTGAGGAAGCCAAGCCCAGTGAAAGGGATCTAAAGCAGAAAAACAGTACACTTAAAGATTACCAACAGGCAAAAAAGAAATTCGCAGGTGCTTACCACTGATCAGTACTCCGTTGCCTACTAGGAGTTCTCAGTAACACCATTTTTAACAACATTGTCACCTGGTATACCTCTTGGCTACAGTTACAAAAGCAGCTTTACAGCTACTAACCTTTTTTCCAAACATTGAAAATATATTTCAAGTAATAAATATCTAGTTGAAGCAATAAGTAAAAAAGGTATGTAAATTAAATACTGTAAGCAACAGTAGAAGCCTTCTAGTTTTGTAATGCAGTTTCCTTTGGAGTAAATTAATGGCTGCAATCAAATAGAAGTTTTTCAAATGTTTGACTCATACTGAAGTATTAACAAAAAGTACCATTACTTTTTAATAAAATTTTTAGTTTAATAAAATGCCTTATTCTAAGCATGTTGAGAAAAACATTTTGGATTTTTCATACAATTGCTATCAAACAGTTTTTTCAAGAAATACGGTAGGAGTCATTAGTATTACTAGATGTAAAACAAGAGACCAAACAGTATCAGTTGCAGGAACTGAGGAACGTCACTAGTAGCAGGCCACCCACTGAGCTTCCTAACACTGCTCACAATTAGAGTCTGACAGTCCAGCCAGTTTTCCACCCACCTCACAGTCTGTTTGCCAAGTTCGTATGTCACATTTCATTACAAGTACACTGTGAGAAACCACACAGAAGGCCTCACCAGAGTCAAGGAAAGTCAGCATTCACTGCTCTCCCCTCATCTACTGAGCCAGTCATTAAAAGCTGTCTAGTTGGTCAAGCAGTTTGTCCTTGGTAAATCCATGCTGGCTTCCCCATCACGTTCTTGTTCTTCATGTGCTTGAACATGGCTTCCAGGGGGATTGATCCCATGATCTGCACAGGGACTAAGGTTAGGCTTACCTTGTACCCTGCATCTTGCCCTTCTTTAAGATGGACACAATACTTTTTTTCTAGTCATCAGCCATCTCCCACATTACTGCAGTCTTTCAAGCGATGAGAAAACTGCCTCACACCGACAACACCCAGCTCCCATCGTGTTTCAATGCACTCCGCATTCCATCTACACCTATGAACTTCTGTATGTCCATTTCCTTTCTTCTGCTTTGGGTAATGATTCATTCCCAGAGGCCCTGCTTATGAGCTCTGAGACCCAAGAGCCTGAAAGCAAGTTTTACAGGTGAAAACTGAGGCAAAGTCAGCATTGAATAACTTGTCCTTTCTTATGCCTTGTGCCCTTATCTCTTTGCTGCACTTTTCTTCAGTTCCACTCTCACTTCTAATTTACTCAGCCCCTCCTTGTTGCCCTTTATACCCTCTGCTAGCTGTACTCGAGCTATGCCTTGACTTTCCAGACTCCATTCTTGCACTTTTGGACAGTCTGTTTTTCCAGGGGAGTCCATCTTGTTTTGCTTGGTTTTAATGTACTCAATTTCTGTGTTCCAGTTCACTCAGGAGTTCCCTGTTCATCTCCATGCTACACCAACTCCCTGCCTTTTGGATAGGCTGTTCTCTGGCTTTGAGGAGGTTATCCTTGATGACCCATCAGCTCTGTTCATCAAGAAAACTTGCTCTATCCATTAAGAGCCTGCCATTTTCAACATTACGCTACAAGTTTTACCTTTACAGAATTGTCACACGCTTGCCCAGTGGAATTCTAGGTTTATTACTGTTGATGCTGAAGTCAAAGATGTTATAAAATAAGCAATATTGCCATGTCTCTAGAACAGCTGCAGAAGTGACTGTAGCCAAGAGATATGCAGGACAGTAACTGTTGACTATCAAGATATGCAGAGCTCTGGGTGGAGTAATTAACTAGCCTTTTAACAGCAAAACTAGCCCACACCTAACTGCCATAATTACTTGATTGGCTAACAGCCCACAGAAATAATTGTAAACCCTGTTGGGCACTTCCGTCTAAACCAGAGGTCCTCAAACTAAGTCCCATGGGCCAGATACGGCCCCCCAGGGTCCTCAATCTGGCCCCCGGTATTTACAGACCCCCCCCACCCCGCCAGGGGTTGGGGGGGAAACCAAGCAGCCGCAGACGACTGCCTGCCACTGCATCCGCGCGCCGGCCCTCTGGTTAAAAAGTTTGAGGACCCCTGCTCTAAACTATAAGTAGTCAGAGATGTGGTCAGAAGCACTCTAGCTTTAACTTCTACAAAGTAAGCTAAAGCTGAGAACAAGTAAAAATAACAAATAGCTCATCTACTTGTTCACCTACAACAGTACCCTTTGTTTTGAAATAGAAATTTGGCCATTAGAGAGACAACTCACATATCCTTGCACTCAGATGTTTTTCAAGAAAACACACAAGAAGCGCCACGTGAATTTTTTCCAATTCCACCATCAGTCAGTTTAAATACAGCAGTATGCTTATGAATATCCATGTATTAATATTGCTTAAAGGTATATGGGTAAAAAAATATGAAAAAGGACTAAGTCACATATGCCATGGCAAAACTGGAATTTGTTGCTAACTTTCTGAAGTATATTATTTAAAAAAAACAAACAACAAAACCCAAACATATGACTACACTGATGATTTCTTAGTTCCTTAATACTTAACAACCCAGATAAAGAAAATACTTATTTGGAAGTTCCTCCTCCAAAAGGAAGAGGACTGAAGAATGTGATACTTACATGCCCTCCACTCATCAGGATGCTTAAAAGGAAATGCTAAACCATTGTCAATTGCAGCTATTTTAATAGTAGATTCTTTAGTTACAGTCCACTGGTTATCCTATGGAAGGAATATTTAAAAGTTAAGTGATGCTTATGTGCTTAACAAAAATAGTGAAATACATTAACAAATACTGAATAATATACTTTTTAGCTTCACTGCTTGAAGTCAGCTCAGTACAAAGGAGTATACAGATAAACGCCAGCAGATATAATTCTTACTCTGCCACCATTAAAAAGAAGCCCTTCTCCCAAATACAAAACAAGCACATCATACAAATAGCTGAAGAAGCGTGCTTGAGCAACAGTGGGCAGTTTTACTATTATTATAGCCCAAGCTAGTAAAGAAAAAAAATACAGAACAATACAAATAAATTCTAGCACTGTTTTATCCTGACTAGCCTAATCCAAATAGTTTTTCCATTCATTTCACCTGGAATAATTTTCCGTTATCATATTCCTTGAGACCATGCACCAGGGTTAAAGCCAGGCACTTAACCCCCTCCAAGACCAAACTATAAAACTAAAAAAATGCAAAGAATATGTCTCAGTACAGTTTTCTTACCTTATCTGATAGATCAAGTCCATCATCTTGTTTTTCATACCTGACTAACCAGTTATCGTTACCTCTGTCTTTAAACAGGAAAATGCATATCACAATATGTCATTTATAAAAAAAAATATCATCTAAAGTGACATACAACAACTAATATTGTAAATTGAGAATTTACCAAAAGACATCAGGCAAAACTGTTCAGAAAGGTTCTTCCATCACAATACATGCATTTTAGCTTTACTGAAATGTATGAGGCAACTGATTTACTGAAAAGACTAAAAATTTACCAGGCGTTCTTTTATGTATTCCTGCTTTAGTTTCCCCAACTGGCTGAATATACAGCAAAACAAACAAGAAAGTTAAGAGAAAAAATTTTCATCCATTTCATGCAGAAAGATTGGCCATAGTGTACACTTTTCATGGGGAAAAGGCTACCAGCAGCAGCAACCACAGTGACTTCATTTTTAAGCTTGTTCTAATGCTGACGGGGAAAGGGAAAGGCCCACCAAAATTATAGATACTGTGATGTTTGACTGCATGGAGAAAAACTCTTCAAAGATTAAGAGGGAAAAAAAGCCTGAAGAGCCTTTCAGAAGCTGAAAATGTCCGCACTGTTCAGGCAAAATTCAGACACCGAGGGCTTCGATAAGGTCTTTCATAAGGTCTTTCACATAGAAGATGATTGCATGGATCTCTGAGCCCTTCTGTCATCTGCTCCCTTATGTTGAGTTAAGCATCCATCATAAGATTTTCACGTTCTGTCATGTTTAGATATATTAGATGAAGGTCAAATCATCCATGTAATAAGGTTTTGTATTTTGAGTATATTCCTTACAATTTTAAGAATGTCATAGGACGCAGTAATCGTTTGGAAACACCAGGATCTATCTGATAAAGTGACAGACCACAGTAGCAGCTAGAAAGCATTACGTTCCTATGAAATGTTTTTCTTTAGTTTACTTCTAAAAAGCCATGGGTTAGAGTGACTTATTTTCAGCTGGATTCCTTTCTAATAAGTGAATTTAAGGAAAATGCACTAGAGTTGGTATGTCTGAAGAAGAGTAGACGCCCACTTTGACAAAGCAGCAAAGAAAGTATTTTAAATATAAAACTGCCCTTATATTCTTGAGGAAATAAATCACCTACATAATCAACAGAAGAATCCCAGCTTCTGAGTGAAAGAAACAAGAATGCAGAAGAACTGAGACACATCACAGTTGTATTTCAGTGCCTAGTCAAAATGAATATGAACTATTTTGGTGTTACTGTGCTTTTATCGCCTCCAGCTTAGCATAAAAGGAATGATAGTCATTGCTTTTCTTATGGTTCCTGAAACTCCACCAGCCCTTATCTAAATCAGGGGAAACAGACAGTTAATAGCCTACTGACAGAATTAAAGCATAATGAAAGATTTGTTCTTGAATTCCTACATTGCTTAAAAAGACCAAGTAACAGCCAAAAAGTGTTGTTTGGATTCTATCATACTGCATTATTTAATGTTGAATCCAGAGTAAACATTTAAGTTTAAAATGCAACATTCTGGCCTTAAATTGTGAGAAAAGCATCTGAAATGCATTAAAAGCCTTCAGCAACAGCTTTCAGCCAGCACTGCTTACCATTTCTGCCTCACAAAAATAGATAGATACCAAGAGACACTAACAAATACCTGTATTTCTGATGACAAAATCCAAGATAACCAATCTTTCAAACTGTGACTGAAATTCTTTCCTTGTGTTCTCAGGTAAAGGATCAGTTTCAAACTTCCTGAGCCAGTAGTCAGCTTCCTTATATCCTTCAACAAACAGCTGGAAGGAGCCAACCTAAAACATAAAGAAACTGCATTTGGAAAATGCACTTGGATAGGTCACATAACTAATCTTAACATTAACAGAAAAACTGATTATATACCTTCAAAGTTCAGAACACGAAGTATGACATTAAAAAAAAAGATTACTAAGTAGTTTCTCTCCCATTCCTAAAAATCTAAAAAAATTAATACTCATATCATAAGGGGCTTTTCTGTTGGTTTTTTTTGCTTTGTTTTGTTACAGGGTTTTTTTTAGTATTTGTTTAAGCACCCACCCAGTTCACCAGGATTAAAATGTAGCCAGAGAGCTCAACATATATGAACACTCAGTATTAGAATCAGTATTTGAAACAAAGAGAAAGAAACATCTTTTCTCTTTTTCATTGGAAACACTTGGTTCAATAGCTAACAGGAAACTCACCAAAAAATTACAGAGGAAAAATCTTCCTCTCTGAAAAGCTTGTATGTTTCATTGATGAGAACAGCAGCATTAACCACTTTTTCAAGACCAACACTTCCTGCATGAAAATGGCTTAAACATTTCCCAAGGGTCCAGGGAAGAAAACTACAGATAGCATAGACTGTATACATATGGGCAACAGGAGAGGTGCACAAGATTAAAATTCAAAGTAGCACTTATATTTGAGAAGTAAAATGCAGATAGATGCACACGTGCAGAGACATGGATAAACACACAGCATGTGGAATAACGATGCTGATACAAGCTTGCATAATGTATGTCACAGGGATCAAAATTCCTGGGAACTGACACAAGTGGGTTACCCAAGCTGTTTAGGAACAGAATACTGTGGCAATATTTTGGGGATACAATAAAGCTCATTAGGCAACAAAGATGTAAGGTATTAGTCAGTAGAATAGTGCATGCAAGATTAAAGGAAGGTATGATGAATAGATAACAGCATACCTAAAAGAATAAAAACCAATAGAAGGGGAAAAAATAATAAAGACTGGGGGGAGGGAAGGGGGTGGGAGACATTTCAAAAAAATGAAAGAACGAGATATATTGCAGGGGAGAACCAAACGATGTGAAAACATGACACTGAAAAGTAGTGTACTACACAGTCAAGAAGAAAAAAAAACAGTGAGAGATGCACAGCACTTTAACATGTTACTCCTCCAGTAGAAAGCTGAACTCCAAACTGAAATGAGAGGTGGCAAGATTATTAAAGTAGTTTAAATGAAGGTATGGACAGAGTGGATAGATTTTGCACAGAAACAGTCATATTTATTAAACTTCAGTCACTCAGAGATAGTTTTCAACAGGATTTTTCTTCTACTGCTGAGGTTACCTATGATTATTTTTTTTTACTCCAAAGTTTTGTGTAAGAATCAGGAAACACACAAATTGCTTATTTTTCATCTTACCTTAGGAGGTAGTCCAATTCGATTAAATTTTTTAGCAACTTTTGGCACTTTCTCTAAAGCATATTTTTTTCCTCTTGACTTAGCACGATCTATTGCACTGTAATTAAAGGTCTCACTGACAAGCCAGACAACCTTAAAATAAGAGAGTTAAAAACTCAGCTCAGAATTCCTTACTATTTCAATTATAAACTTACAGTAAATTTCATGCGCAGTTGTCAAAAAAAGCAAAAAGGAAACATCAGGTACTTCTATCAGACAAATTTTATATGAAAAGGGGAATAGCTGCTCTTTTACGTATCTCAAATGAAAAAGGAAATCTTTATATGCTGCTTTTTGCAATTTTTGCATCTCACCAAAACATAAGGCACAAACATGTCAGAAAACGTTAGGAAGTGAAGTGGTTCCAAAGAAGAGATTCAATTCAGATCTCATACTACTCCTTTAAAACAGAAATAACCGTCACTACTTCTACACCAAATTACCGTGTCTTTGGACCTGAAATAGTTCATAAATGACTTGGGAATAACTCATGATATACAAGGATGTCTCTACAACTACAGTCCGGAGACTGACAAATCCATCACTATACATTTTTTTGCACTAAATAATTCCTGTATTTAAACTTTTACCTTAGTTTTAGGTACAACTCCAAGCCCCAGCTTGTCATCCACAAGATAGGCACCAGCTTCAGAGAGGTATCCCTGATTTGGAACGAGGCAGCCTCTGCCAAAGCAGCAAGGACAACAAACTTTGTGAAAATATTTGGTCCATTTTGGATTTAGATGTCCATAAGGCTCTTCAGATTTTGGTTTGAACACTCCAATAATTTTCTAGGATAAATAATACAAAATTGAAGTATGAATACTTTGAGTTGAAATTATTTTGTAAATCAGTTATTTGGAAGTATTAGTTAGATATAATACATCACATTTTACAGTTGCTCTTTTTAGATGACGAAATAATAAAACAAACATGGTATTCCAAATAAATTTATCAAAAAATGCTTGTGCAGAAGTAGTACAAATTCAGAACAAGCTCTTTGTAAGAGAAAAATTGAAACCAGCTAACATTTACTAGTTTTTCAAAACTAAAAAGCACAGCTTTTTAGAATATAGGGTGATTTTTTATATTCTAAGTTTTTTAAAAAAGGAGGTTTTTAGAAGTAGTTTTAAAAATAGTTTTCAGCCCACCAATTAACTCATTGTCAAGGTATTTCAGACAGGCATAATGGTTCCAGGAAAGTAACAAACATACAGAATGCTAATAATCAAATGTCAGGTTCTCTCTTTTGTATCTATTTTAGCTATTGCTTTAAGTTTGAATGGATCAAAGCATTCTGCAGTTTGCAATTCCAAAACGTGGTGCGGATTACCACTGCTGGAGATTCCTCAACTCAAAGCTGACAATGGTTCACAGTATCAGCCATCATTTATATTGGAGACATGTAGCAAAGCTTAAAATTACTCAGAGTCAAATTTTGGACACCATGCTTCAAGAAATCTGTTAACAAACTGGAGAAATTTGAAAAACACAAAAAATGTGAATAATGATAGACTGTATGAACTAGGATAGTTTAGCCTGAGTGAAAATGGGGCCCAATGAACTAGGTAATAGGTTGCTATAGAGAAAAAAGGAACAACACATCTACTGTTAAGGAGCCAAGGAATGACAGGCTTAAATCACAGCACAGAAGCTGCAAAGAAAAAAAAACCTTTTGAACTTTAAGAGTGGCTCAAGACTGGAACAGTCTGCCAAGTTGTGGAGTCTCCAAAACAGGATGCCACTAACAACAGGTTAGTTAAACATTCATCAAGAATCATGTTAGAACGATCCTGCTCCACAGTACAGGCATTAACTAGATGATATCTCAAGGTGCCTTCTACACATGTTTCTACATTTGTTAACCTCAAACCACAAGATTATCACCACACTAAAATATATAACCTTCCAATTGCCTATGATAAACTTTAGCCTAGTGCATAAATAGCCTAGTCTATGTAATGCCTGTTTTATAGCTCAAGTGGAATGCTGCAGAAATGCTGTATCTTCATTCCTTCTCACAGGACTACAGTAAGTAAATCAAATCATTACCTAATATATATTTAAGAACAACTGCTTAAGAACCATTTTCACATAATAGTACTTCGCCAAATCCTTATAAAAAACCAGTGAGTATCTCTAAGCTAAACACTGCCTATTGCACCAAGACTCACTAGCTGGTTTACACTCTTAGGTCATGAGCAAGTTTGCTGGCAGTCAGAAACTAACATTCTGCTTCAGTAACTGCTGATTCAACTAGACTAGGGAGAGGACCTGACTAGCTGCTCTAGCTTCTAAAGAATTTTCACCCACTTTGTCCAAGACAGTCTAACTAGCCCAAGATTGTCCAAGACAATCTTGCTCTGCCCAAGACAAACTACAGAGAATTTACTTCATTCAATCTGTAAACAGATTACACAAGACACCAGGCATTAGCAGCGTCACCTGTCCTGTCCATCTATTTTGATTCATTCCCATCAGCTACCAGGAAAGATAGGTTACAAAATATCACCATTTGCATTCATCCTATAAAATCAGGTTCCTATCAACAGGGGCAGGAAAAAAACTGACTAAAATTCTCTTGGTTTTGATATGCTGTCATCTGTGATTCTAAGGTTATGTTCAAAATCATGAGCAAGTTCTATGCAACTCCACGGACACAATTCAATTTAGACCTACACAAAAGGTTGCATATAGAATATTTATAGTAAGCGTAATGTGAAAGGCCAGGATGTTCTCTGAACACTTTACTGTTTTTATCTTTTTAAAACCACAACACTTTGGAGACTGAATTTACTTGGTATACTAGTTTAGTCAAAATTCTAATGTTAGGTTTAGAATTGTTAAAAAGTTACTTAATTTTTTCCTATTGAATCATACATATTTACCTGCTCAAAACAAAGCTAGCAGCTTTTCATTTCCCAGAAACGTCATGGTGTACTTGGTAGTACATGCCAAACCATTAGTTACCTCTTTTCTGATTTGCTCTTTTGGTAATACTTCCTACAAACTGCTCATTTTAAAAGGGAGCTTAGCTCATTTCATTACTTGCCCGGCCCGTACTGTGCTATACTATCAAATCTAGATAGGGTTTTCAAGGCTTCACTGAAGTCAGAACCTTGCTCAATTTTACAGAGCCACTGCTGTTGAGGACCACAGTAGTCCCAGAAAACTCAATATGTAGAAAAACTACCAAGGCCAGTCTTAATTTTGCAAATTAAAACCTAATTTCTAGACTGACTCCATGAGCATTATCAACTTGCCAACAGCTAAACTGTCAAAAACATGCTGCAGAACAGTTTGTAAGAGTCACGTCTTTTACTTTATTGGTTGCACAATGAGCAACAAATACAGAAATATTCAACACTCCAACAAGTGCTGCTTAAGTACTGAACTGCTTCCTATCAGTACACAACTATGGCAATAAATATATAAAGTTAATTTTAATTAGGCAATTTTAATTCTATCTTTCTGGCAGACCCAAATCAGCAAATAAAATGACCTAATGGAAACTGGTTATTTACTTGTAACTTGGCATTAGCTTGTGTAAACGCTTCAGAAGCTGACCAGTAAGAAGGCTTAGCATGTCTTTAATAAGCTCTTCCCCAGCATAAGGAAGAGAAGATGACTCAAGAAGAACAGCAGCAAGCAAGTCACAAAACTGGTCTGAATGATGCAACACCATCAAACAGGATGTGAAATCCATTCTAAAATGGGAGTTGCACTAGTGACAAAATTAAGTTTTATCAGACCTTTAATAAGGGTAACATTTAGATAAGCTCTAAATTTAGCGCAAAGAATAAAAGCAAAATTGAAAGTCAGCTAGGAACTTGGTATTATTCTCAGAATCCCATGTTGGCAAATACTTTTGTATCTTGCAATGAAGTTTTTCTGGCCCACATAAAAAAAATGGGGTTTTTTTTATCTTCATTTCTGCAAAATATTTAAATTCAAATCAATGACCTGCATGAAAGGGGAGGGCAAGTCACTCCTAGGAGCAAAACTAACACTTCACTGAAAAACAGAAGTAAAACCAACAAGATCACCACCTAAAAACCAAGGAAATAAGGTGCTCCATCCAAAACACTATGGTTACAAATATGATCTGTTAAGTACTCTCTTATTAGCCCCAGGGCACAGTCAGTCTCCCAGGCATTTGCACATACAGAAATCCAGCACAAACATGATTTTTTTCCTAGAAATTCCTCTACTAACTAACTTTCTAAGAATAAAAGATCTCGACTGCACAGCATTAGGAAAAACGAAAAAACCCACTTAACCAGCTTTAAAGCATATTTAGCATAACACTGTAGACTACTCTTTAGACACGCCATGCATTGAATGTTTTGAAAAGTATTGATTTAAACCAGTATTCAATTACTCTCATGTTTTTCCTATTTCATATTAAACAAGACATAATCCTAATTTAAATAACCTATTTAAAAACAATCTGAAGTTTGAGCATGTACATATAAGCATATAACCTGAATACCTACAAAGAATTAAACTACTGAAGTAGGGAAATGACCTGAAGTCTAAGAAGTCTACCAAAATAAGTCTGGTGAAATTCAAAGTTTGAAAATCTGAAGCAGCATTGTACACAACAGCAAGATCCCGCAAAGCAACTGACAATGTGAAAGTATGTCTGAAACATCATTTTCTATTATAAAGTATTGCTAACCAAATGTTGCTTTTCAAGCAAGATATTCAGGTAACCATTACTTCTCTGTCTCAAAGTAATCTTAGGATACCTCTTTGATGATCACTATTCAAGGTACCATTTACCATTAAGGGAGGGGAAACCAAATCTTCAAGTTAAGATTCAGCAGACAAATGCAAGTAAAAAGGTAGATCTGTTTATACTGATCTTCTTGCCTATCTACCAATCATGCAGGAGGAAGGACACATGACCTAAATAAAAGACTATGTAAAAAGAAAAGAGATAATATAGGAGGCTTGGCTAAAGAAACTTAAGCAGTACCCAAATCAGAAGCTCAGTTGTGTCAAAAATCAATTAAAACATACAAAGAACAAGATGTTAGATTCTGCACAAAGGAATTCCTGAATCTTTTTCACATGTTAAAGAGGTTATTTTTATTTTCTTCACATTTCTTTGGTGCAGATAATTCAAAACATGGTAAAACTGCAACAGAAAAATAATAGTTATTTTGGCTTAGCAAGACATAGTTAGAAATCTAAGTATTACTCCCACGGCTTTTTCAACACAGATTTTGGCATACTCTAAATTATTAAACAATTTATTTAGATCATTTCCATTTAAATAGAATTTTAAAATTTCCATGTTAAACTCATTGCTGATAGTGCTTCTGACTTCACAGTAACATGCTCACCCCTTTTGGATCCTTGGCAAAGTAACTTCCACTGGATCCTTGAGAGATTCTTTCTGGAAAAACTCCACACTCGATAGCTTGTTCTGCTCTCAGAATAATTTCTGCAAATTCTGGATCATCTAAAAATATATTCATATCAGCAGTACGTCCTGTATGCCCTGAAAAATAAGAGAACAGGCAATCTTAATTGTAATTTGTACTACAAATTAACAACAAAAGTAAACGTACTGAAAAGCTAACAAACTTTCCTGCTGTGGTCATTCAATAGCAGGCTGAAAAATCTGATCCATTAAATCAGTGCAAGTTTTCCCACCGATTTACCCATGTCTAATCAACCCTTTGTTTAAGGTAAATCAGCCAAATCTGTAACAACTCATTTGAGACTACCACTGCAAAGTGCTTACATTTTTCGAATATTTTTATTTATATAAGGAAGCCCATAAAGAAAAAAAACCACCTTCAAAATCATACCTATTTAAAAAGTGCTAATGATTTTACATACCATTTTTATTAAGATTTTTGTAGTATTTTTCAGGGAAAGCTATCTGAAAGTAAACTGTCCATTACCCACTAAATTATTAGAATGGCATCATACCCTTCATTTACCAGCTTGGGTAACATGCTTGTTATCTGCTAAAACACAACAAAGTAATTCACAAAACAATTAGCAGCACTAATATCCCAGTGAAGTATTGGATACCACCACCATTCCAATATTAAATACTATCAACTGCTTGCAGAATTTCTTTACTACTGACCAAAAGATCAGCTCTACGCAGGCATTTATGCAAACTCTATGCCTCTCCAAAAACATTTAGCAAGATAAAAAGAAGTTGCCAAGATTTAATACCTGTACCGTCCTTTAAACCCTTCCAAATTATTTCTTTGCAAGTTTTGAAACTGCAGGGGTTCGTACCTTACTTTTAGGGCTAGGATTATTCCATGTTCTTATCAAGTGCATTTTAATGGGTCTGTGCACTAGGGCTCATTTCTGCATTAAGCAACAGTTGCATTATTCTAAATTAAGCATTCACAGATAAAGTTGCCTTGTTCCCATTTCAGCACTTGAAGAAACATAAGCTAAAATAACACACATACATACTTCTGGAACAACAACTGACAGAACTAATTCCAAAAAGATACTCCTAAACAGTTTATGTATAGCCAAATAAAAAAATAAATAATAAAAATTGCTCTTGATGTTTTGGAACACCTTTCTGTAGCATAGGACATTCACTGAAGTTTTCTAGAACACTACCACTTGCTTGCATGAACCACCCACAAATAATACAGCTTCCAAATCGAAAAGACTAAAAAGCATAAAACACACAAAAACCTTAGTATTAAAGCTGATAACATGAAGAGAAGCCTTAAAAACTAGTAACAGTTCATTCTTAAGGATCAGCTACAGCCCATTAGATCAGAATCTGTTAGACTACATGGCCAACACTTCTGCAATAAACTACAGTTTATTTTAAGACTTTTATTGGGACTGCCAGGGACAATCAATGAATTTTATTTCATAGAGTCTCAGAACCAAGAGAAAGGGTTCTAGAGTTTCCTCGTCACCATGTACTTAAGCGAGTTAGGGAAATAAACCAAAAAAAATACATTTATTTTTATGGGAAAAGTCACTTTGAATCTGTGGTTCTTATTCCATATTCAAGCCTCAACTATCTCTACATGAGAAACGTCACATCACACAGCTGAGCTGTGTCTACTATATATTTTTGTCAGCAAATGCAAAAATCAGTGTTGTGCATTATACTGTTACCAAAGAAAATGCAACATCCATATGAAGCTGCTCTGCACATTGATCTTCCAGATGAAGAGGACCTACAGATGAACTGTCCATAACAGGGACTAAAATCATCTATGCAGAAGACAACTTTCAATTTCTGTGCATTCACTCCAGAATCTAAAAACCGTAAGAGTCTCACTGTCTTGAGGAAATTCTAACATAAATTATAATCTACAGGAAAAATATATTCAATTTAAAAAAATTAAAACCAAACAAACCACATTATCCTGCATGCTCGAGGAGGAGAAAAATAATTTTTAAAAGTTATGATTGCTACCGTGCTACTAGAAAGCCTTCTGTTACCACAGTGACGTGGCTGTACAAAAACATACAGGCTGAAAACAACAAAACTGGCAGTTTTAAGAAGTTTTCTTTCAGCTTACCAACATTCTCCATGTGAAAATATGCCATTTTTATTGAAGCTAGTATTTCCTGAATGTGGCAGCATTTTCTGACTTGGTTTCTTCCCTGAAAATTATTTTAGCCAAGTTTTCCGCTGTGAATGCATGTTATAGTTGCAACCTACTCCCAGTACAGTCTCCAAACTTACTAATCAAGATTTTTCTTGCAGCCGCTCTTGACTACTCTTCTCATTAAACTGTCACTCAGGAGACCAGGGCTCTCACACGCACACATAGTCTACCTACCAAGCCCAATCCCTTTTTCCAAATTAGTTTGGACAAGGCCTAATGCTGTGAAGCCGCTATAGTAGAATGGTGAGGACACACCAAAGAAGATACAAATACTATCACCTCGATCTGTTCTTCCATCAAATTAACATGACATAAGCTAAACTACTACACTTTGCAAGATTAATATGTATGAACTCCTTCAATACTAAACTCGCTTTATACTATTTTAACATTAACATGATTAAAGGTAGTCTTTTCAACCAGCTCCATCTTTTTCTATAGTCTTATATTCTGACAGTAACTCCATTCTGAAAACGCTCTCCACATTGCAATAACATGCATGAATAACATCTCTTGCACTATGTTCCACCTGAAACCAAAAGGTAAGGACAAGGAAACACGAGCAAGAGATGAGATGATGCAATCAGAGTTCTGAGATTTTCTTACATACTCTTGGGGCAAATCCCAAGTAGTACTCTGCATTCACCACGCTAATTGCACTCTGGTGCAAGACCCACAGCTCTAGTCTCTGCTCTGAAGCATTAACTGCTATGTTTTGCTAGAAGCGCCGTCTCATGAAGACATCTCAAGTCTCATGGGAACAAGACAGAACTCTAACACTTCAAGGGTGCGTTTGCAATACACGTCTGGTCTATGCTTGGGACCATTGGTTAAAAGATGAGAAATTTTTTTTCTTATGGTTAAACACAGCACACTAGCAAAAGCTCTATGGGGCTGCTAAAAAAGCTACTAGCACAACTTATATTGCTTAAATTGATGGGGGCTTTGTTTGTTTTTAATATGCTGTTATCGCAAAAGAAACCATTTTTACCAGTCTCTGGCAAGAAATCCTATGGTAAAGTTACAACAGCAAGCACTACTAAGTGATAGACGTCCACAGATTTATGTCAGCAAACCTCTCCTAGATGTACATCTCATCTGTTTACAAAGTTGCACAGAATCTGAATGCTTGAAAGTCTAAAGGTAAAAAAAATAAAAATAAGCAATTGCTTAGTTTATTGTCTTGCCCTTATATTTAGAAGTAGATAACAGCCATGCTTATGCTTCCTTTCAAATCAATAACTATGTTCTTGCATTTCTGCATTTTCACATCACATTTCTTTCTCTCTTCAAGACTGGGTTTCAAAACATGGAAAGTGCCAAGTTTTCTATGAAACCAAAAATGGGGCAGCAGAGTTCACATCTAAAACTCTTAATACAGGTGACAGTACCAGGAAGCGAGTAGATGTCCGGAGCCAAGAACAGAAACAGAGTAAAACTTTTTTTACAGGATGAAAAGATAGGGGTCACAAGCAAGTAATTGTTGGAATCGGGGAGGCAAACAGAAAACTCGATAGCGTTCGCCGAGCGTGCAGGAAGCAGCAGCCAGTCCCACCACAGAACACAGTCTGTAAAATTTGTATAGCCAAAAGTTGCAAAAACCGTAACAGAAACAAAGCAAAGCCCAACAGAACAGAAGACAGAGAACAAGGAGACATAACAGTGGAGACACTCTTGAATATGTAAAGGAGTTCGGGCAGCCCCGCACAGAAAGGCGCGGCACTGCAACGCCGAGCCATTACCGCCCGCGCCGGTGCCTTCCGATGAAGGCTCCGAACGAGCTCTCTGTGGGAACGGGACACCTCGAGCCGGCACCGGGTACCTCAGCCCCTACAGGCACGTTCCCTGCCCCTCTGGCAGGGCAGGGGCCACCTCTCCCCCGCCAGCCAAGCCACCTGCCC
This sequence comes from Falco punctatus, assembly GCF_963210335.1. Classification (NCBI taxonomy): domain Eukaryota; kingdom Metazoa; phylum Chordata; class Aves; order Falconiformes; family Falconidae; genus Falco; species Falco punctatus. Next base: position 31,911,875 of record NC_137580.1, read on the forward strand.
GCGCCGCTGCCCGCCCGCCCCCCCCGGTCAGCACCGCCCGGCGGAGGCGGCGGCCCCGGGCCGTACCTGCGGCAGCGCTGGGCCCCTTGTCCCAGGCGGCGCCCGCTCGGCGGCCGCGGCCCGACGCCCGCAGGAGAGGCTCGTCCTCTCCATCTCCCTCCGGCCCCGAGTCCTCCTCACCCGAGTCCTCCTCCTCAGGCCCCAGCTCCCCACACAGCCTCACAGCCCCGCCGGGGGCGGGTTTCGCCCCTTGCGGCCCCCGCCAGGGTGGCCCCGCCTGAGGCGCCGGCTCCGCAAGGAGCAGCAGCCGCTCATCGGGCTCCTCAGCACCCGGCTCCGCCATGAGCGGCCGGGACCCGAGCGCGGCGGGAGGCGGCGCCGCCGGCCGGGCTCAGGCCCCTCGGCCGCAGCCCATTGCACGCTCCGCCGCCGCAGCCGGCTCCGCGCCCGCCGTGCCCCCGCGCCTGCGCGCGCCCCGGTGCCCGCCCCCGCCGCTACCTGCCTTAAAGGGGCCGCGGCCCCAGCGGCGCCCCCGAGCCGCCGCGCGTGTGAGTAGCCGGCGACGCCGGGCTGAGGCGGGGTCGGTAGGGGCTCCCGCCTCATCTCCAGGCCGGCTACCGGTCACGGGGCTAGCACATCGGTGTGCAAGGAATTCATGCCCCACGGCGGCGTCGTATCCGTGGCACGGCGGAGTCTGTGCGGCGAGGTTCCCGCGGTACCTCGGCCGGGGGCCAAATCTACCGGTGCGAGTGTTCGTCCAGCACCGGGTGCTGCGGTCAGCTGGTGTTAGTGTGCCCATGGCTTAAGACAGCCTCAGATCGGCTCAACGTTCTGCCGGGAAATCACAGCCAAAGGCCTCCGTACTTGTCTTTTTTTTCACTGTTAGTCACTTAACAGAACATCCCCGACACTGGCTTTACTTGTCCCTCTGGAACAGGCTTGTCTCCTGGCCACCGCTGTCCACTAGCCAGCTGCTCTCCCTCCCCATACTTCAAAAGGCATTATTCTACACCATCACGGTGATTTCCAAAACGAAGCCTAAAAATATATATGTGAAAACTATGAATATGTTGACGTTATTTCCATGTTCCCGCAACCATCCTTGTTATTAATTGCAAGAAAAAGAATACCGCTATAACCCCAACATGCTGCATCAGACTTTGATGTGGATACCCCCTTCCCACACCTCTCTGTACAGGAGGGGTTTTCCTCAATGCAGTACTCAAAAAGATTTTGGTGAAATATGGGAGAAAGATACACATATGAAGTACTTGTAGACACCTGGGCTTCTGGGTTATACTGAGAGCAAATCAGTGCTCAGCTAAAATAATAATTGCACATACTGATTTTTCATTATTCTAGAATTATCCATAATACAAGGATTCATTTTGTCCATAACCCAGATCACAGAAAGAAAATTACTTTGCTTGGTTACTGACAAAATAAAACCTTACTGAAATGTTTGACTTGTGTTTGTTTTGTCTCAGGTTACCTGTCAGCCAGTGGACTTTGGAATTAAATTGTTGTTTACTTATGTAACTACTAATATCTGTAACATTGGATAAAATCTGTTCACACTTGCATTTCTGTTTCCATTCCTTTCTATTAAAAATGAACAGTCAACTGTGACTGCAGATGAATAGCCATTTTATGCCCAGTAAACAAGTATATGAAGGTTACAGCGACTGGATGTTGTTTTCCATACAGAAAATTATACAGATGTTAATTCCTGCATGAACCAAACAAAAAGATCAGACTAAAATGGGAGAAGTCTGACATTTTGCCCAGCAGACCATTAAGGAAGACTCCGTCTTCCTTTAGCTGTATTAGTTATGAGTGTGTTGTGGCTGTTTCAGTAATGCTCTGTTAACCAGTCCATCCATGGGTTTTAAAAAAAGTTTGAAAGTTCTTTCTATTGAATGAACCAAAAAATGAAATAGCTAATGAGTTATTTCTTCTGGTTTAGAGAATCTTCTACACCTGCTAGTCTAGTGCATGTCTAAATGCAGTTAACTTAGTTTTTATCTTCTACTGCAATGAGAATTCTGTTACTTGCTCACAGGCCTTGATCTAACAAAATCTTTACATTGCCTCAATCTTCAGTGCTGCAGAGTTCAAACACTACCGCGGCTCATAATTAAACAAAATACACATCACCATCATTGCTATGAAACCATTAGTTTTAATTCTGATTAGCTAATACTCTCAATTAGCCACCTGGATTAAAATTATTAGCAATTAAATCGTGCAAGTAAGTTGGATCATTTTCCTCACGCTAACACTTTTGTCTCTATCCTTCTAACCCACAGAGCATTCTTTGTCATGTTTATAGTATGTACCGGAGTACTATGGGGAAACGTCGGAGTGGAAAAAGAAGGGCGAACGTGCACCGTCGGGCACTTGTAAGCTTTAGGTGAGCGCCCTCTTGTGACACTTCAAAATAAAGACCGCGGTGACGAGCTGTTCGGTATTTCTACAGTACCGGCAACGCGACACGTGGGGACAATCCAGATGCAGCATGACTGCAGGGACTGAGCAGCGGGACAATTCAACTTCCGAAGCTCCTTTCTGTTCAACAGGAGTAAGAAACTGTGTTAATTATAGTCTGAGCCAACAGTTCAAACAGGTAAGACTGCTCTGTCAGAGCGCCTGAAAGATCCTAATCATGCTAATGAAACCTGCAGAAGCAGGATGGTCACTATGTACTTTTCACGTGTTAATTACCCGTCAGAGCTCAAAACTGTAAAACAGAAGAATCAGGTAAGACACCGTAAACGAATTCTGTTGACCCAGTACAGGCTGGTTAAAACTAAACACTGGAACAAACGCACTGCATACCTCTTCACTTTTTGCATGCTTGCTGCCGGTTATTTCAGGAAGGCACATGGCAACCTGCCAGCTCCCCCGCCTGCCAGAGCGCAACGCCCGCGGGGGCCGGCGGCCACTCAGATGCCCTGAGGAGCCTCTGCGCACCCGGTGAGCTTCCACCTGCTGAGGCTTCGCTGGCAATCCCCAGGAAAGGTCCGATCCTTGCCCCACATTTCCTACTGCTGTGTTTTTTCCCCCCAAATAATGTAAATGTTAAAAAAAAAAAAAAAAAAAAAAAAAAAAAGAAGCAAATTAGCCGTCTCCTAGTTGCACGTCTTTCTCTCTGTAATGCCACTTCGGCGCTGCCTCCCCAGCCCCGGCGGGCGGGCCGGGCTGCGGCTGCACCCAGCGGGCGGCTGTTCCGTGCTGAGCGCAGCCACGCCGCCACCTCTGCTCACGGACACGTTGCGAAGAGCAGAAAAGGCGCTTCCCTGACAGGAACCTTAAGGGCAGGTACGTGGCCGTTCTCAACAGCCTAACGCTAAACTTGGCGGTGGGAACAACCCATGCACAGGTTCTTCACAAGCCAAGAGGCCTGCCTTCTGGCGGGCGCCTCCCCCTCAGGGAGGGAGGCCGCTGGCTACCCGTCGGGAGGGCCGCGCCCGAGCGCGGAAAACGGCGATGCTCAGCGGCGGCAGGCACAGGCCCGCCTCCCCCTGAGGGAGCCCGGCGCCCGGCCCCGCTGCGGGGGGCGCCGCCGGGACCGGTCTCCGCCGGCGCCAGGGGAGGGGCGGGGTCCCGGCGGCGCATGCGCAACGCTGCCCCAGGCGGTCTCCGGCGGGAGCTGGCCCGCTGGCCCGCTCGGCGGTCGCGCTGAGGAGGAGCGGCGGCAACAGGAGGGGCCGGGGCCCGTGCCGCCGGGAGCCGCGCCGCCGCCCGCCCCTCGGCCATGAACGTGGAGAACTTCGGCTGCAGCGAGCGGCTGGTCACGGCGGCCTATGTGCGCCAGGGGGCGCAGGGCCGCCGCGCGCACGAGCTGCGCCTGCGGGCCCTGCTGGAGCAGGTAACCGGGCCGCTCCCGCCGCTGCTGGCCGCCGTGCCGGGGCCCCGGGGCCGGGGAGCGCGGCGCTGAGTCGCCCGCTGGCGACGGCTGGCCCGGGGCGCGGGGGGGAGCCGCCCCGCCTGCTCCCCTCCCGGCTGGGGCACGGGGCGTCCCCGGGCCGGCCCTGTCGGCACGCAGCCTGCCGGGCGCGGCGGGCCCCGCGCCGGTGTGCCCCTGCAGCTCCCGCCCCGCTGTAGCGGCGCTCCCGAGCCCGCCGTGGCGCTGCCCCGGTGTCGGGCATGGCGGCTCGGGAGAGCTGGGCAGGCCTTGCCGCGGTGGCAGAGACCTTAGGGAGCCCCGAAGTGAAAGGCCTTGTTTGGGAGAAAAAAATTACTGCCTTAGGTTGTGCATTTGCCGAGAAAAGCTCAGCAGACAGTTAAAGAATGTTTTTTTTAAACACTAAAATATTAACGTATTGTTACACGAGGTAAAAAATGACACTTGTGCCAAAACAATGTATTTGTCTCCAGTGTACAGAAATCATCATCAACGAGTTCTCAGATCTTTCAGTTCTTGAACATCCTTAGTCACGTCACCTGCTGTTTCAAACTTAACTTTAATACCACGCTTAAGACGTGAATTAGTTTTACTGAATTTATTTCACTCGTATCGTGACACGTGCAGAACCTCTGCGCTGCGGTGGTAGTGCTGGGTGGATTTATGGGTACCTTTCCCCAGAGGATCTCTTCTGCAGTTTGCAAAGATGAGTGCAGGCCTCAACTCGGTAGAGAGCACAAGAATGAGCATGTTACTGTTTGCGGTTTTGAAGTTTGTAAATGCTTTCCTTAGCTGTTAGGTAATAACTAGAAAGGAAAATACGCAGATAGGAAGATGTGTTATAAGTGAAACTATATTTCCCTTCTGCTCATAATTAGTATTTTTGCTTTTGTAATACCCAGTTATCTCCCTTTCGCCCAGTTTTCTGTTGGATTCCTGTAGTAGATTCTTGTCTAGAGAACATGTTGAACCATAGTCTTCTAGGGAGTAATTAACGTGTAGGTGCTGCAGTGGTTTTGTGTGTACTTTAAAGAACACTTGAAAGTGAAAAATAGCTTGCCTATTTTAATATCGGGATATGCTAATGTAATTGCACTTGATATACAGAAAAATCATTATTTAACTTTTTTCTTTGACGACAGGTTCATAACATATAATACAAAACAGCATAACAAAAATACAAACTGCTGTTCACTGTGGGAAAGAAGGAGAAACATTAATCAAACAAGTTGCATAAAGTTTTGTTCATTTTTGATTTCCAAGTTTGGTGGTTACCTTTCTGTTATTAAGGGAAAATGTCCTGAAGATGGATGGGATGAAAGCACCATTGAACTGTTTCTGCATGAACTTGCTATAATGGATAGCAATAACTTTCTGGGCAACTGTGGTGTGGGTGAGAGGGAAGGAAGAGTGGCGTCAGGACTCGTTGCCCGAAGGCATTACAGGTATAAATCATTGGCAATTTGAATTATTCATATTTTTTATTAGTTCTTTTAAGTGGCATATTTTATTGTGTCTTGTTATCTGAAACCTTGATAGCATTTGAGAAAAACAGTATAATAATATTGAATTGATACAACTTTCTGTATTGAAATTTAATAATGCATTGGAAGGTCTGGAATGGAACAAGAATGTTCTGTCATTTTTATGTCCTGTATGCTGAACTGGTAGAAGCTTAAGACATTGAGATGACTGCATGCTGGGGAGTCAGAGATCTTCCTGTTTTAAAATAATCTGTGCATTACTTGCCTTTTTTAATACCGTACAGATTTTCACGTGTATATTATTAAAACCTACTGCATACTTAGTTGTAAAGTATCAAGCATTCCTAATGAACAGCTATTTGTATTTAGTTATGTTCATTAATATCTTTATAATGTAAGTAAGTGATATGCACATGAAAACCCAGTCCATCTATAGTATGTTTTTATATGAAGCAGGGAGATCTATAAAGACAAGAAGAGCTTTTAGTAGCTTTAGTAGCTTGTAGACCTTCTGACTCTTGATGGGATGTTGCATGCTGTAATTCTAGAGGGTCTGTGTTAATTGATTTATGAATATACTTTTTTTTTTTTTTTTGCACAGACATCTGTGCTGAGTACCTTGCTGTGGTGTTTAATGGGAATGAAACAAAGTGAAATTTCCTGGAATGTTTCTCCTAGAAAGATTAACACAAAAGTATATTAGAGACCAGAAATTTAGTAAGCTTTACCATATGGAAGCTGAATTACTTAAGCTTAATGGCTTTCATAAACCCTACAGTACCATGAAGAATTAATGAGGAAAAGCACTAATACATTTTGTTTTCTGTACTGCTCTCTAGTCTAGGATATGTGTTGCAAGGGAGGTAGGTGGTCACACTGGGATGAGTATCCAAGGAATTAATGCTTTCAGAAAGTACTGGAGAAACCATGCCCAGCTTTTGGCCAGAGACAACCTGGGCTGGCATTTAGCTACTGTCGGTCTGATGCAGCTCCGTCACCTGGCATCTTGCCTTCACCTATGAGTGTCAGCAATAGCAAGGAAAGGCATAGAGGCATCCTCTACTCCACTTATTTCTGCAATACTTTTTACAGGTAACTTTGGGAGTGATGGAGGTAGCAGGAGATAGTTCTCAAGCTGTCTTTCAGCTTAATAAATTCAAAGGGCCAGTCTTAGAGAGGATTGCTCCTTAGAAAGGAGTACATATTTGCAGAAAATAAGTAGTAGTAGTATGAGGAAGCTATTAAGAATAATATATTATTATATATATTATATATACCCAAAGTATTTATATACATTATATATAATATGTATAAAAATAAAATATTTTTACTGGAGCGAGGTTTATGTGCAAGCTTCAATTCATTATCAAGCTATTGTTGATTTCAGTCAATAGCTTGAAATGGGGGGAAAAAATTTTAAAACTATGTTCCAAGAAGTTCTGAATTCCATACACTCATCAGACTGCATTTTACTTTATTCTCAAGACAAAACCAGAATTAAAGCCATAAATAGGTGTGTATTGTTCCTAGCTTACTTGAGCAGCTGCTGCGTTTGAGCCATAGGTAAAATTAGCTCTGTAAACTTTACTTTATAAACGGTTTTAGTACCGTCCACTCCAGAAAGGTGCTAAGTAATATCCAACATTTATAAACATAATTTATAAACACCATGCAGAGATGGTATTGCACGATACATAATATTGAATAGCAGAATCAGGTAGATGAAATGAAGATGTAGAAAAAGATGGGCAAAGTGATAACATTAACCTAATTGTCTTTCAGGATGTTTTGTCACAGTATGTATTATGTCTTTGCCCTATGGAGATGAAGCATTTCTCAGGGAAGTATCTGTATAATACCACTGTGCCTATGGTATGCTACACTGTAGGCAGCAGGTTTTTCTTTTTCTTGGAGTTGTGTGCCTGAACGTGTTGACATTTGTAATGCTGATTCAGCAGACATCAAGAAGTACTGAGGTGCCTTTAAAAGGAAACTTGCCAGATGCTAAAGGTGTTGGTACTATGGGTCTTCTCAAAGTTTTTACTTGCATACTGGGAACACTGTTAATCTACTTCTAAAAAAAAAAATAAATCAATTTCATACGAATATATCTTGTTGTAATGGAACTTGTTATGGCAGATACTGACGTTGCATTGGATACAGCATTTTCCACAATTGTTTATCAAATTAAATTCTCTTCAGTCAGCAAGAATTATTGCTTTGGGATGTGAAAAAAACTTGATGTATGCTTTCAACCTTTTTTTTTTTAGGTTGATCCATGGAATTGGAAGGTCAGGTGATATTTCTGCAGTCCAGCCTAAAGCTGCAGGGTCTAGCCTTTTGAACAAACTTACTAATTCAGTAGTTCTGGATATTATAAAGCTGGCTGGTAGGTGTAAATGTGAAAATATCTCTTGTTTGTGGGGGCATGTCTTGGGTTCTTCATGTTAATTTCTGACTTGCTTTTTATGTGCAGGTGTCCGGACAGTGACCAATTGTTTTGTGGTTCCTATGGCAACTGGCATGAGTCTAACTTTGTGTTTTTTAACATTGCGGCACAAGAGACCAAAGGCAAAATACATTATCTGGCCACGTATAGACCAGAAATCTTGCTTTAAATCAATGATAACTGCAGGTAAGAAGGAGCTGACTGATTACACAGTGTGTTCTTCTAACAGATACAAAACTTCATCTAGCAGCCTGGTCAGTTCATATGCTTGTGGCAAGATCCTTAAAAGGCCTAATGCATAGTAGCTGTAAGTGCTTTATTTCTACACTCCTGATTTCTAACACATAACCACAAGTATGAGTTGTCTTCCTGATGCCTTGTAAAATGTAGGCGTATGTTTTGGTACAGAGGTGTATAGAGTCGATAGAGAACACAATACTAAGGAAGTTATAGTTCACTTTTGGAGTTAGATGCCTAATTTGCTGTCCTGAGAATTATGTAAAACCAAGGCTCATGGTTCAAATCTCTCTTAGATTTATGCAAAAAGCATATGTGTCCTAGGAATTGTGATCAAAAGGTGACAAGCTGTGTAGTTTGCACATTCTTTTCTTTTAGAACATGGGGAGTGTTAGCTGCCCTACTTGTTTTTAATCCTGCAGTGTCACTCACCTCACTCAGGAAATTAGTATGATGCCTTTATTAGTTCAAACCTTCATTTCTCTCAAATGGACTTCCTTGTTTACCACTCTGTAAGTAAGCAAAGGGTAGAAGTCTGTCCCTGCATTGAAGCTACAGACAGATGCATAGGATCAAGGGAAGGGCAAGTAAGGGAGACTAATTTTCCAGCTCAGTGCACATACCTGCAGGTGGTGGCATAGATTCTGGTCCTAGTTCTTAGGACACATTTATTCTTTGCATAAAAGAATCATTAGATAAAAGTTACTAAACAATTGGACACAGGAATCCAGTGATTCTGTCCAGGTAAGATGCAGGGGTGTTTAAAAGGTATCAGATCGGAACAAATAGAAGATGTATATAAGAAAAGTGGGAGTGTTTTGGGAATTGTATGCTCAATTTAGGACATCAAGCCAAGGAAATTAATGTTTATAATGGAGAAGGTTGTGAGGAAATATAATTGATCTGTTAATTTTTTTTAGTAGTTGAGACATCTACCACAAAATTAATTAAAAGAATTATCAAATAAAAAAGAGCAGGCAGCATCAGATATCTAACAACTGTCTACTAAATGCAATCTCTGTCTTCTAGATCGCTAATCGAAAACCAGACTAGGGCTAACAATGTCAATAAATTGTTCTAGTCGTAAGTTCTTCTGTAGAGTTTGAGCCTTAAATGTCAGTGTTAAGGCGCGGTGTTGAGCCATGAAGGAATAATTCACATAGCTGTGGCCATGTTACACTGCTTTGGAAATAACTTCCCTACCCCCTGTCTTTACTTTCATTCAGTAAACTGAACATCTCTGTTTTTTCAAGAAAGTAATAATTGCTTCAGCTAGCATGATGTTGCTGCCGTGCCACAACTGTTTGGGGAAGGGAGTATATGGTTTCCAGTGTTTTAGTCTGTAAACAGAACCTTTATGATTTAGTTATTTATTTATAAGTAGAAATTTGAGCAACTAGCATGACAGGCTTCCCTCCCCGACAAAGAAAACTCTTCAAGTGCTACATTAGGTCAACCATGCTTTTGTCTAGCTGAATCTTGACAGTCTTTGAGGGTGGAGATTCCACAACCTCTCTGGATAGCAGTTCCAGTGCTGTGCTATCCTCTGAATGAAAAAAAAGGGTTTTTTTGCAGTTTATTCTGAACCTCTCAAACCAAAATTTGTTACCGTTGCCTCTTACTGTATCCTGCCAAGGAGCATTTGGCTCTCTTGTCTTTGTAACTCCCTCTCAGATAGCTAGGAGCTGCTATTAGCTATTATCCTTAGCCTGTTCAGGCTTGAGAAGTGTGGCTCTTACAGCCTGTCTTTCTAAGCTGTGTGCACGATACCACACCCATCTTGGTAGCCCTTTGATGGATCTTCTCTGGTTTTGCAACATCTCTCCAGAGCAGCCTATTCCATAACTGGAAACATTCCACCATTTAGAAAAAGGGGATAATTTTTCAAACGTTTGTCATACGTGTCCTTGAGAAACAACCTTATGAGGTTCACTGTAGTACAACTTAAATACAAACTTAAACTTAAAAAATAAAAGACTTGGGAAATAGCTTGATTTTGATATGACAAAGTTCACTTCCAAAACGAGGTCAAACACGGACATTTTTATCTTTTAAGGAGTCACTTGGAAGTTTATAGATTGAATAAGGCACAGGTTTTATGATGAAAGCCCATTCATAATAATCATTATTGCATTGCTACCTCTCTTGGCATTCTTTTTTAGAGAGGCTGTTTTAGTATGCTAATGTTTCACCAGACCACCTGTTGCTGTTGCATGCAAAGACTGTAAGGTAAGCTTTTGTCTGGAGTCCGGTATTTAACAAGAATATTATTGTAGTTTTTAGCTATATGGACATTGTACAGTAAAGCAGTTCTTAATCCAAGTCTGAAATAATCTGTTAAAACAACAGAAGCAAGGTTATTTTTTTTCAGATTTATACTGGAACTAAAAACCTGCAATTAGTCAGAGATTTGATGATACACATTCAGGTCTTGCATTTTTTGTTCAGGTTTTGAGCCTGTGGTGATAGAAAATGTGTTAGAAGGTGATGAGCTACGGACAGACATAGAAGCAGTGGAGGCTAAAATCAAGGCTCTTGGTGCTGAAAATATTCTTTGTGTGCATTCAACAACATCTTGCTTTGCTCCAAGGGTACCTGATAGGTAAGTAACCTTTAAGAAATTTGTTATTTGCTACTGTAAAAAGCACCAACAAACAAAAACCCAAACAAAACCTCCGTGTTTTGAATGTCTGTTTCCTTAAAATTGCTTGACTACTGCCAGTAATTAGTAAAGATACTTTAATCCCCTTGCTTAAGGAAAATGGCAGATCGAAACAATGTTCCACTTTCAGAAAGGTATATTTAAAAAGTGAGAATAATGCAGAAGGCGTTTCTTCTGTCATGTAAGTGAGGTTCATGATGATCTGTTGTGGTGAAATGAATATCATTTTGGCAGTGGTTTTCTTACCATTTCATGGAAATTGTAAAGCTAGACTTTCATAGAAACATAGTGCAGGAAATGTAGCTCCATAGCTAATGCTGCATTTTAATATTGCTGTTGCCTTTTCTACTCTTCTCCTTTAGCCATTTTTTCTTAGGCTGTTAATACAGTTTAAAAAAAAAAAGCTACAACTAAATTTAAAATCTTTGCTTGACTTACTCTTTCCTGTATTATACTGGTGTTTATAGGGCTAATTAAAATATACTGATATAAGGAAACTCTTGGAAGCATGTAGGGCAGATGCGCCGTACAAGTATAACATACGATTTGCCCTGCTGTAACTTATCTTGGTTTGAACATGTTGCTGCCTGATCACATGATGCTACTACTTATAATTTCCAGCTGTTAAATCACCATTAAAAGAAGCTTAAAATACATTGCATTCTTTCCTAATATTACGTGTCCGTATGCGTAAAGCCTGTAGTTGCTGTGAAGATTTCATTCAAGCACTAGCAGAAGCTGAGGTGAACATTACAGTTACGGATGGGAAATAGGGTATCTGCGACATTATTTCAACGTGTAGCTTGGTTATGGAATACTTGAAACATTTCTTAACCTGAAAATGACATGTTTGAGTAGAGGTGCCTAAAGTACTTGGTATACAGAGTCGTTTGTCCAAAACGAGCACCTTTGTTACTCACAAAACCTGCTTGCTTCTTGATAATTATTTTCATAAGAAATAGAGCAAATTCCTTAGGTTTTACAGTTGAACAGGTATATTTTTATGGGCTTATATGTAGTACACTAAAGTATGAGATATTAGTAAGATGTCTTTTTTTACATGGTTTCAAATTTAGTGTCTCAGTTGTTCCACTTCAACTGTTTTTAATTTATCACAAAATTTAAGAGACTTATGTTTAAAGTTCCTCTGCAGCGTGTGCTTTTTTTGTTAATTGCTTTGTTATGTGGAAAATTTAGTTGAATATTTGTTAGTGTAGGAAAGAAACATTACTGACTTTGAAACATGGCAAATAAAGATATGTTTCACTCTGTTTTCCTACCTTTAAAAAAATCCCTGTATTTATGATAAGTTAACCTAGTTGCTAGAGGGAAGTTAAAACCATATAATTCTGTCAGAGTACTATGAACATTGCTTGAAGTTGACTTGCAGATTTATTGGCTAACTTAAATCACAGCTATCAAAATTGAATGGTCTATTTTATAGCTTGGGTAAATGAATCTTTTCCTTATCTGTTTCCTTTTTTTTTGACATGCAATTGTTTTGTCCTCTGCAACTAAGAGATGAATTATTAGGCAGCAGCACTGTGTTATGATATACCACAGATACAGGAGGATTTGAACGCATTTTCTATTTAAAGGATACTGTCAACTATTGAAGGCCATAACATTCATCTTCCTATAGGAAGGAAAATCCTGTACAGCATTTCTGGAGGCTGTAATTGTAAATGTCTGTTTTTAAATACCTTGCATTTGTAAGGCTTTGTTCAGTTGTGGTGGTGTTTTAAAATTTTAAGTGGCTTAGGATTGTTAAAAGGTCAGGGTAAGAGGTTTATGCCTCTGTACCTATCACTTTCCTTTGAAGTATTATTGAACTTCATGGGAATAATTCACTAGTATAAAAATCCCCTTCCTCAGAGAGACATTAATTCTCAGACAGTCTTTTACCTGCTGTTGCTGTGACTTGTCCCTGAAACTACTGTATCTAAAAAGAGAACTAAAGGAAAAAGAAGTGCCTTTTTCAGTTAGTTTATGTACTTAGCAGAACTCAGTATCTTGTTACTTTCATTTGCATTATAAGAAATTCTTTTAATGAACTTTCACAAACAGGAGAGAAAGAATGAATAAATTGGAAAAGCATTTCTGTAATTCCTATCTGTGGCTTTTAAGAGCTCGAGTAGTAGCCAAACTTACATTAATGCTGTATTTTTCAGATATAACTAGCAGCACTTTTAATGGTTCATTTTAAGCCCTGGAAGCAGACAAGTGCTATGCATAATTGTTTGCTTTCCTTGCATAATCACATAATCTTTTCAAACTGTAGCACACTCATCCTCTGTTGTAATATGGATTGGATTGTTCAGGACAATATTTTTAGGAAAAATAAAGAGACTTTTGTTTTCAGTACTTGTAGAAGCTAGCTTATTGCTCCTTTAATCTCAGGAGGTGAAAAAGACAAATACATGTACGTGCTCTACGTTTCCAGTTTGGTGAAATTCTCTGCCTGCACTTGAAAAGAAGCCTGTAAGAGGGGAACTGTTGAGTCTCTGTGGACGATGAGGAATGAGTGATCAAGATCAATAGATCAGAAGGCGAAAACTTTGCCCTGTGTAGTGTTATGTTTCCTGAATTATTCTGTTAACGTTACGTAGTTCAGGATTCAGGATGTTGATAAATGTGAAAAATTACTGGACATGCAACTCCTGACAAATACCTTGACTGTAGAAGATCCATATGTACACTATACTACTGGTGTTTCCTGATCATTAAATACTTGTGATTTCTTTAGGGATAATATGGTGATGATGTTTTCCTAAGGGCTGAGGTTCAGAAAACTTAATCTTAAGTTTGCAGCTGAATTTTGCATTACAAAATGACACTAGGCAATGTAACAGAAATAGCACGCCAAGGAATGTTACCTCTTGGAAAATGTTTTTATACTCTGTCACATTTTATATGAATGTCAGTAAATTACAGTGAGAGGCTGTACAGAAGGAGATAGGTAAAAAGGCATGAAAGTTTAGTGTTTCGTGATTTTTTTTTTTAAATACTAATACTTTTATCGTCACTTTATTATGTATTACCTTATTTTTTCAAATATATTTTATTTCTAAAATATATTCACAAGTTTGGGGAAAATCAAGAGTTATTAAAATATTTATTAAAATAATAAATAAAGCATGATTGGAGTGCTTCAAAAAAGGGCAGAAAGTACATGTATATTTAAAACGCTGAAAGCCCTTACCCAAAATGGTCTATGTACCCACATCAATTCTAGTTTGACTGAGAAATCAATCCAGGCTGAGCTCACTGATTTCAGGGATTTCTAAAGGCAAGTGAAGAGTAAACAGTTGAGCAAAGTTCTAACTTGTTGATCTCCACATTCAGACATTTTAGGGCTCTCCGTTCCTTTGGAGAGTCTTTTTTTTTCATTGGTTTATCTGAAATATGCAAGTGAGATATCAGCCAAAGGGTTGAATTAGTTCTTTGAAATAAACAGAAGCACGTTAAAAATTCCTGTTACATAATGCTTTTCATTCTCGGACATCTTGAAACTTTTCAGGTTTGAAATTTTCAGGTTGAATATTAGAAGAAAGGGGAAAAAAGTGTGAATAGCTAAAGCTCTGTTAATTATTGCTAAAGTAATAAAACTTTATATCTGAAGCAGAATGATTGGAAGCTGTTTACTGGTTTCCAGGTAAAACTTTCAGTGAAGTATGAAAAATTTCAGCCCAGGTCAGCATTTTGTAGTATATGAAAAAGGTAACAAAATTTTCTCCTTAACCTTTATAGCTTAAGGTGACAAGTACTGCCTTGAGGTACTAATCAAAAAAGTTTCTTTCTCACTCTGACCTCCTTGTAGACATTTCAGTCTTTTAATGGTCTGATTTGTAACATGAACTACAGTTATCAATGCTTCTCTAAATAACAATTCTGTGCTCATAGGCTAGAGGAACTGGCTGTGATCTGTGCTAATTACGACATTCCCCATGTTGTCAACAATGCATATGGAGTTCAGTCCTCAAAATGCATGCATCTTATCCAGCAGGTAGGAGCTGTGTATTTCCAATAGTAACTTTTTTAACAAATAGAAGTAAAACTTTGACTGTAGACAACACTTAACAAATTTTATCTGATGTTTCACTGCTTTGCATCTAATCTTATGCATGTCTGGTATTTGAACAATTTTCTGAGAGAGCAGAGCAGAGGGAAATAAAACTTAAAAATAATAGTTATTTCTATGATGTGATTTTAATGTAATGAACTCACATTTATTTAGGTTTTCATTAAGTTCAGGTGTTTTTCATAACAGAAAAATGTCCCTAATAAGTTTTCTTAAAATATTTCCTAGACTTGTTGGCTAAAAGTGAAATAATGAATCCTACTTAAATAGGAATTAAGCCTTCAACAGAATGTGAGTTACAGATTTTTCAATTCAAGATACAGGATTCTACAGCAAAACTTCATGAATCTTTTCACTTAAAATATTGTTGATACAGAGAACAGCTGAGAAAACTGGGTTAAGTTCAGTGTTAGGTTCAAAAAAGTTTAATTTCTCTTGCTGTTTAGTTTGAGGAGCTTGCCTAGTATCTAAGATCATCCATGAAACAGAATTCTTGCATTTTTGTTCATTGCAGTGTATGTGCACTGTTTCTTCACTATTTCTTTTTTCTCTCTGTTGCTCACATTAAAAGAATAGGGGGATTTTTTTTAACAGGATGCAGGAGATCCTGAACTATTATGAATTTAAAATATTCTGGTTGGGTTTTTTTTCCTAATTAATACATTATTAACTAAGCAGAGACCAACTTGATAAATGATTATGGTGGGAATGTCATGTTGGCAATTCTAAATCTTGAGAGACTGAAGGAATTTGACAAAACTTGCAGTGATATGTGAAATAGAAAACGGCATATGCTTTATTTGTAATGTACTTAGTACACGTTTATTGTATTTAACTTGCACAAGTTTAGTGAAATTCTAACATGAAGGAGGCTGTGGAATTGCTGAGTTTTACTGCATGAACTGTATCTAATGATAATCTTTTCAGACTATAAAGCTACAAATAGAACTGTTACTGTGTTGATTTCTGTGTTTTTTCTTGGCATGGTTGGGTTGTTTGGTGGTTTGTTGTTTGTTTGTTCTTGGGTTATGCAAATGGATACATTTGAGCTCTGATTTGGTTTACATTTATTTAAAAAAAAATATTTCCTGTGATAGAAAATGGATTGCCTGTGAGAAAGTAGTTATTAATGAATACTTAGGAATATGTACATGCTGAGCACAGTGTGAACAGACCTTGCAAGGCTATCACAGGAAGGAGCTTTTGAGACCATTTTATTTGTCATGCTTTTCCTCTGGTGGTCTCCTGTCAATTAAATCAAATTATCCTGTTGGCATTCATTTTCCCATTAAGAAGCTGACAAACTGAGAGTGCTTCGTCCTATCTCTCATGCACTAAGCTATTAAAACATAGAAATAATAACTGTGGTTTAGTTGGGTCTGCTTTTTTCACTCTTTTGCCATAGGCATTAACTTTGGTTTTATGTCTTGGGTTTAGTTTGTAGTACCTTAACATGTATGTATTTAAATATACTTCAATATGTATGGTCTTTAATACACTTTTTTTATGCTGCATACTTCTTACTTGTGC
This sequence comes from Falco punctatus, assembly GCF_963210335.1. NCBI lineage: Eukaryota > Metazoa > Chordata > Aves > Falconiformes > Falconidae > Falco > Falco punctatus. The sequence goes on from NC_137580.1 coordinate 31,928,225, forward strand.
AGTTGACAGTAGTGGATTACTCAAATTGAATATGTACTCTAGAATCTACATTTTTTCCTTTACAAATATCTGAGTGGCTAGGTATGAGGATGTTTTGTTTTCTTGGAAATGGGGAAATCCTGCTATAGGAAGTTACCTGGATCTTGGTTTTGCAAGCAGCCTTGTAAGGAAGAGTACTGTCACAACCCACTTGTTTTAATGCAAATTTATACATGTAGCAAGAAAAATCTTCTTTGCTAATGAAGCATTAACCTGTAGCCCTTTACTGTGAAAATCTGGTTTTGGGTTTTACAGTTTTAACTGTATAATTCCCATTAAGTTCCAAGGGTTTTCTTTTTGGTTGTTATTGGAAATAAGCTATGCTTAGACTTGCAGGAACTAAAATCAGTATTTTAAATCATAGCAAAATGGGAATTTGTAAGGTACTATGTAAGCAGACAGTGGTAATAATAGTCAACTATGCTAAGGAAAGGTAATGCTGTTCTTAAAATTTTTATCACAAATACAGTATCTGAGAGAGTTTAAGGAATGACATTTGTTTTAGTTGTACTGTTGTGTAATTATGATGTGTCATGTGTTTCCTTTTTCCTAATGTATGCTGTGGACGTTTTTGTTTTTGTTTTGTTCCTTTTTGATGAAGGGTGCTCGAGTCGGCAGAATAGATGCTTTTGTTCAGAGCTTGGACAAAAACTTCATGGTTCCAGTAGGTGGTGCTATCATTGCTGGCTTCAATGAGTCCTTCATTCAGGAGATCAGCAAAATGTATCCAGGTAACTAGTTCATCGACTGATTTCATCCATACAAAGCGACTGTAGAAAACCTGATTATCAGCTTTCGTTCACATAAAATTTATTTTTGCCAATTTAATCTGTATATCGTTTTGTTTTCAGGAAGAGCATCTGCGTCTCCTTCCTTAGATGTCCTCATTACACTTCTGTCTCTAGGTGCCAGTGGCTACAAACAGTTGCTGAAAGAGAGGAAGGTAAGCTTTTTGGCAAGCAGCACTTTTTTGAAGTGAGCTGTTAACGAAGTCTTGTTGCGAAGCAGCTTTGTGTGGTAAATGCAGTTTCTGTCTAGAAAGCCACTGAACTTCTTCTGAGCTCACAGCTCTGAATCTGGGAAGGCAGTGTGTTATAATTACTTCTTGGCTCAATGGTGCTCATGAGTAAGCATGATTTCCATGTTGTTTTCCAAAGCAGAAAGCTAAGCTGTGGTCCTGTACTATCTTGTATAGTATTCATGTTTATTGTTCTAAAGCGTGACTAATTTTGTCAGTATAATAAGTAGAATTTTGCCCACAAAAGCTTAATCTGAGAAATACTGTGCTATCTTGTCGTGGTCACACTGCTTCCACAACTAAAGCATGAGGTGAGAGACTGAGGCGTAGCCCAGGGGTGTCTGTTCTTCTTCATCTGGCCCTATTGTGCCTTTGTGCTATGATAGTGTTTAATTAATGTGTGTGTACCACGTTCTCTGGAGGATCACAGTTTCTGGTTAGGTTGTAAATACTGCACATGGCCACAAAAAGGAAAAATACTGTCATTTAAGGTATTTATCTAGATACAGAGCTAGGTTTCTTCTCTACCTCTCACAGACTGTATGTTTTATGTTGAGTGCAATGGCATTGCACAAACATTCAAGAGGTCTAAGGTTGGAACCTGTACATCTTGAGTTGTCCTTAATTCTGAACATATTACAGGTCTGGTTTTGCTATCTCTATGTATAAACACAGAGGATTCTTTTTGTGGAGGGTTTTAGGTGAGGAAGTGCTGTGAATTACGTACTCTTAATATTTTTAAATTCTGCATTATCTATTCCATTATTTTATTTAGAAACTACATTCCAATTGTTTCCTGCTGACAGCTTGTCTCTGATTACCTGGCCGGGCAATAGTGCTGGGTGCTGTGACTTGTTTCTAGCTGCTTGTAGAGACATCCAGGAGCTCTGTACTGGAATTGTGATCCCATAGGAATAGCTAGACTGTAGAAAACCAGGCCAGCTTTGTGGCCTTACAATGACTAAGAAGTGATCTGTGCAGCTAAAGTGAAAACATGGCTTCTGAAACACTGAAAGCAGTTACCACTTTTGCCGCTGTTGCAATACAGTTTCTAACATTTTATTTTGGGCTGTTTTATGCATTACCACGTGTGGTTTGTATCTTCATTAAAAGCAAATTGTAATTTTCCCTCTTCACTCTCATCTCCAAAAGAATCTCAAGTGAATTTGTCATGTCAAAGCTGAGTTTTATATTAGATTTACACTGGTAGCGGATACGTAATGGGCAGTAAAAATATTCTCCAAGTCATAAATAATAATTCTTTCATAAATAAAATGTCTTAATGAATAGCTGTATATTTTGAATTGTCATTCTCTTGGAAGTAGAATTCTAAAGTGAATAAAGCATTATACTTTTACAGCTTCAGGTCTTTTTATTTCAAATGTGAGTATATACTATAAACACAGTTATATATGGCATAAATATGTTTCTTTTATTGGATTTGTTGTAGAAGTAGAAACCTTTTTTTGCTTAAATCTGTTTGTTCTTGAATTGTAAAAATGTAATAGTGATAGTTTATTGCCTGTGCTCTGTGAAAGCAAAGGCAGAGCTATTAGGCTTCCAGCAGGAGCTATTTATAGCATGACATTGAGTACTCCTTTCTATATCGGTGCAGCTGCACCTACTCACACAAAAAGTCAGCTATAAAAAAACTTCAAGTGTGGTGGTTTTTTTTTTGCTTTCTCTTTTTACGTTGTCCTTATTCACGTGGGTGTTACTTCAGGTTATTTGAGCTCAACCCAGAAAGACCAGAATATTACTGAGATTAATCTCACACAACCAAGGAAAGAAATAGTCTACCGTTTTTCTTTTACCCAGATGAACTGTTTAATATAGGAAGGGAAGAGATTATATGAGAGAGAGGAACATGTGCATGGAGTGAGGTTTTCTGACAAGCTGGCAGTGGTGGAGTGTGCAGTGTCCAAGAGTATGAGATTATATGATACAATGTGAAGGGTTAAAATGGTGCAGTGGATCTGAGGACAGAAGAGCAAGGGACTAACACACAGATACTGTCCAAGTGTTTGAATAATGGTGGCCATATATGAAAACTTAGTAAGGAATGTTTTCAACAGTCCTATTCTCTGTTTCCAGAGAAAGGATGGAAGATGACCACCAACAGTAATGTTTTCTCACTTGTTCTGAATTTTCAATATTCCTTTTTATGTGTTTATGCGGTGTTTAAACCAGTAGTTTTCTGATCTCAGTAGGGGATTCTGAGTCCTTTTGTAATGCAGATGATGACAGCTGATCCATGGTCCAATTTGTTAATATCTTTGCTTTTAAAGAACTGTTAATAGTATGTAACAATATTATGATAATATCATGTATTATGTTTTTGTAGAGACTCCTTTGATTTCCTCAGTACAGGTTATGTTGTGTCTCATATTGTGCATTCCCAGGACTTAAAACTTCCTGTTTTCATTTATGTATGTGAGTGTCTGAACCAAGCCACATGTAGCAAATATAGTGGTTACACTGTGTAATAGCATAAACAGGAAACAGGCTTCAATTGTCACCTCAGAACTGATGAAGAGCAAGGACCCTACATTCAGGTCCCTGCAGATCAGGTTTAATACCCGTTAACTATTTTAAAATACAGTCCATTTAATCCATTTAACTCATTATTGTAACAGTATTTTTGAAGAGGTGATGGTTTCATTTTGTTTTCAGCAGTTACAAATTTCCTCATTAGACTGTTCTTAACAATCTAATGATCAAGATAATACCGGTTTACTTAAATGTTTTTCTGTGTTACTTGGAACGTGATGGAGCCTTTTATGTCTGTATCCATCTGTCTGTATACTTTCTAAGAGTGCTTAACTGGAGTTATTTTTATGTCCTTAGGGAGTATGTATCTAAAATATTTAAAATCACACTGAGTGGGAGGAAATTGTTTCGTTTTTAAAATTCAGTAAAATACTGGGTTTATGCTTTATAGTTTATCATTGATGCAACTATTCTGATAGGAATAAATAATTTGTACAGTTCAGTGTGAGTTTGTATTGCTGTTCTGCTTATGAATGAAGAATAAGAGAAAAGCCATTTAATGCTGGATATTTAAAGTATAAAAAAACCAAATATTCTTACAAGACTACACTGTAGTTTGTCAGATGTGTGGGAATATTGCAGGATTTTCCTTGTGTGAAATATGTAGAATGATATTCAGAGTGGCTGGAGGCAAGATAGTTAACAATGTAATCATTATCTTAAATGGTGTTGTGTAATTAAACAAGTGCCAAGTTAAGAATTTCTTCCTAATATCTAATCTAAATCTACCCTTTTTCTGTTTAAAGCCACTGCTGCTTGTGCTGTCACTACATGGCCTTGTAAAAAGTCTCTCTCCAGCTTTCTTGTGCCCCCTTTAAGTGCTGTAAGGTCTCCCTGGAACCTTCTCTTCGCCATATTTAGAATGCCCATCTGCTTTTTTCTCTAGAGTTACTGGCTTTTTCCTTACTTGTTTCTCTCTAGTTATTTTCATTTGGAAGAAGAACGGTGCCTAATTTAATACATATATACAGCGGATAACTGGCTATACCAACTTGCCGTCCTTTAAATAATAAGTACTGTAAGAGATGCAACAGAGAATTCCCTAGGTACAGCACACAAAAAGTAATCAGTTGTGAATTTGTTCCTGTTGCAGTACAGGTTTTCTCAGTACTAATTTCACCAATTGCATAGTAGACATAATTTATGTACATTTCTGTAATTATGTACATTTCTGTAATAGGTTGCTTCAGTTGTAGAAGTAAATAGCCAGCAGAGGGAGCACAAATTAATTTGTGATTTCTATTAAAAAAACCCACTAATAAAACAGCTAGCACATTGGTGATGCTCATTGTGGAAAGCAAATAACAAATGAATAATGTGTTTAGATTCAGTGAGGGACCAGAAGGAAGGCAAAAGTGTCTGAACATTTGAAACATAGATGTTTTTTCAATTTCTGTGACAGAACTGTAAATAAACTCTGATGAATTGAAACCGTAAAACCACTTGATTTACAAGTGCTTCTGAAAAATAAGAATGAATTTTCACAAGTTTCAAGTTCTGATAATTAACCATTGATGCCCCCCCAAATTGTAGATGGTAAGGTGGTACTTTTTTCCCCTCTGGCTGATTTCATTCTATAAATGTGAGTAAAGAAAAAGTCAGGAGCTGTATTTGTTTGATTGCTTGTGAAGTGAGACTGGGTTCACTGCAGTGGCTCAATAAAAGCAGCTGTAATACTCTTCTAACTTAGCTACCACAAAGCTCATTTGGTTTCATAAGACCTTTGGAAAGTTCTGCTCAAAAATACAATTTTGTTGATGAACAGTAATTTGTATCTGTTAAAGAGTCCACAGGTCAGAATGGGATACTGGTCTATACACAGAAGAAGCAGCTCTATTTAAAGAATGAAAAAATCACTTGTCAGGTCCAGAAATTGAGGATCCTTAAACATGCAGTGACATTGAAGCAGATTCTTCATGGCCAGAAAGAGGAAAAATCTGGTGTTTAGTATTTTTTAAGAGGACTACCTTGTATCTGTATTTTTTTTACTAGTTTGTATGAGAGACCAAGCATTAAAAAGGATGGAAAAGAAGCCAAAGGATACAATAAGAAGAATGGTCTCTCGCTTTGTCCATAAGCGTTTTGAGCTGGTATGTGAAGAGGAAGGTGTTAAAGTGAGGAAAAGCATGAGCAATTATCATAGATTACTACTGGGGAAGAGAGAGGAAATAAAATATGGATGAAGTAAGAGAAGCAGCCTTTTATGTGCAGTGTGACTTGTGTGTGAGCCAAAACATTTATGAATCTCAGTTTTATGACACTTTCACAATAAAGGTGCTATCTAATTAAGTGAAGCAGAAATACAGATGTCTCCATTTTTTTAGTAGGCTTGAAGAGGAAAGGTTGGTCCCAGGAAGGGGACTGGCTGCACAACAGAGCTGAGTATTCAGGAGAGTACGTATTTTGTGAAACGGCGTATTTGAACGTGTACTTGTAGTCTTCTCCTTAAGAGACTGTATATTGCCATTCTCATACAGAAAAAGAAGTCTGTGCACTAGCAGTGATTGTGAGATACATGGTGACAAGATGCACTACTTTTAGTCTTGAATGGATTAATAGAGAGAAAACAAAGCGGCAATTTGCCATAACACTGACATCTGTGGTAGTAATGTTGTGTTCTCTGGAGCTCAGGGAGCTAGGGTGCAGGGAAGCTCTTGCAGGAGTGGAGTGGGGTAAGACCTGCTGTGCGGTGGGAATCTTTTCAAGATTTTATCTCCCTCAGTTTCAGGGCCGCAGAGAGAATGACTGATATCCCAAGTGAATATATTAGACCAGACAGAGTTTTGTACCAGCTTAAGGGGGAAGAACAGTCTTCAGGAAATGGAGCTATTCCTTTATAGAATGATTTCAGAGGATTGTCTGGTCTGCTTACTTGGTACTCTTGTCTGGTGGTGTAACCCCAGCTGGCAACTAAGCACCACACAGCTACTCGCTCACTCTCCCTGGGTGAGATGGGGGAGAAAATTGGAAAAGTAAGAAAACTCATGGGTTGAGACAAAGGAAGATTAATAGGTAAAGCAAAAGCCATGTGTGCAAGCAAAGCAAAATGAGGAATTCATTCACCGCTTCCCATCGGCAGACAGAGTTTCAGTCATCTCCAGGAGAGCAGGGCTCCAGCATGTGTAACAGTTACTTGGGAAGACAAATGCCATCACTGCAAATGTCCCCCCCTTCCTTCTTCCCCTGGCTTTACATGCTGAGCATGACATTGTACGGAATATCCCTTTGGTCAGTGCGTGTTGGCTGTCCTGGCTCTGCTCTGTCCCAGCTTCTTGTGCACCTCCTCACTGGCAAAGCATGGGAAACTTGAATATTCCTTGACTTAGAATAAGCACTACTTAGCCACAACTGAAATGTCGGTGTGTTACCAATATTATTCTCATACTAAATCAAATACAGCACTGTACCAGCTACTAAGAAGAAAATTAACTCTATCACAGCTGAAACCAGGACATCATGAAAAGAGGATCAGCTAGGCACCTGTAGGATATAATGGACACTTAACTGTTTTGTGAAATAGCTACTATTTTCTCTGTTTGATAGCTAATAACAAAAATATGGCATCTTCTTCTCCAGGAGATGTTTTCCTATCTTTCAAGTGAGCTGAAGAAGCTGGCGGATAACCACAATGAGAGACTGTTAGACACACCACATAATCCCATTTCCTTAGGTAATTGTTGGGTTTATGTTTTAAAAATATTCTAATATACTGTGCATTCATATTACACTTTCACATACGGTTCCTATATGCTAAACATTGTTCACTACACTCCATTAAATTGTTCATAGGCTGATATGAAACCACTGAACCCAATAAGGTAACCTACTATAAAAGTAGAGTAGTGACTTGGGCCCTTAATTTTTTTTTTAAAGAATTGCTCCTATCCAGTATACTCATTTATTGTAATCAAGGCAGACAGAAGACATTAGCATGTAGTAATACTTTCTAAAAAAGTAGATTTAACAGTAAGTTAGGGTATAATTATTCTACCCATCATCTTACAGTGTTGTAAAAGAGATTATGGCATCCCTACTCGAGATATTAGTTGTAACCAAAAATAATATTGCCTACCAGTGCAGAATCTGCTTTACATACAGTCTAACCAAAGAAGTAATCTATGACAGCTTGTAAGAAAACTAAAAATTATGAAATGTAGTATTTGTATTTCTTTTTTTCTTTGTATCTGAAGACAAGTGCTCTACTAGATTTTTACTGTTGGAAAACAGCCTGTCCTCTGTGATTCTACTTTGGAGAAAAAGAAGCTTTGTAGTAGCTTTAACCTGACCTTTTGTTACTTTAGCCATGTCACTGAAGAATCTAGATGAAAATAACGATGCTGCTGTTACCCAGCTTGGATCTATGCTCTTTACAAGACAAGTATCTGGAGCAAGGTGAGCATGCTCTGAATGTGAAAAATTTGGGGGGTTATATTAACATATATTTTATGAAATCCTTTAACATTTACCAGTTGTCTCACGATTGCAGATCACAGTCTGACAATAACATGTCAGGGAGTAACATACTCTTCTTCATCACTGTTACCTACTAATAATGTCTGCCTGCCTGAGTTAGCGATGAGGTCCCCTTTGTTAGCTTTGGTAGGCTAAATAGTTCATCTATGCCCATTTAATTTGGTGTCATTATTCCTCTGGGTTTCACTTAGTTTCCAGCTGTTGTCTGATCTTAAGTTGTAAGCTGTTTAGGAGAGATCTTTGTTTTGTTTGTTGCAGCACAAGTACAGTTGTGCTGGATGTCAGGGGAAAAAGCTTTTAATACTGCGTGTAGCTTTTTGTCTTACAGAAGAAAATCCTGCTTCCCAGAACTAACCATGTTTAAAATAAATTTAAAAATCTACAACCTGAGACAGTCTGAGCTGAATTTATTCTTAGAAACAGTGGTATGTGGAAATGCAAGCCAAATAATTGTTAATTATTTTGGTTTCAACCTTTTAGAAGAAGAGAATGATGTAAAATTTGTTTTGGCAGGGTTCCTTAATCTGAATATTACTGCTGCCATGCTAACTTCTGCCATAGACTTAATGTCATTTTTTGGTAGCAGAGCTGAATGTTTCCACATCAGAAGGTATGCTTCATTAGCTTGGATTACTCCACTTCCTGCACAAATGAATGGCAGTAAATCTATATGTACTGTAGTTAGATGCTCTTTTTAATTTGCCTGTCCTAACCTTGGCTTGTCCTGCAATTTCAGCCATCTTTGGCAGAAATGATTCAAGACGTTCAGTTTTTGAAATTAAAACTCTCCAGTTCTTTGCCTGATACAAAGGTTTCAGATTTTTCCTTTTTTTATCTAAACAAGTAATTCTTTTACAGTACATAAACCGTTTGACTTGGCATTTCAACAGATTTTAAGTGTTACGCATGTGCTGAATGTCAGTGGTAGGAATAGCGACTCCCTGCCTCAGCAGCGTACAGGCTTTTTGCATAACCTGTGGTCAGAGCGTTTGGACAGTGAAGGATCTGCTAATCCTAGTGGTATTTTGTTGGAGTGCAGTTTCTTTTATGAACTGCAGGGAATGTCTCTATAGAGGTAGTAAATTCTTAGAAATGGATTGGTGTTAACTGCTTGTATAGGCTTTAACTGCAGCTACAAGGCTATAGTTCCTTTAACAAGGATGTGGATTAGGGTCTTGATTTATCAGGGAATGTATATGTACTAAAAGTGCTGAGAAATAGGGTGTAATCGGTAGAGGTTCTTACTGTGAGGAAGAGGTAAAGCAATGGCAAAAGGTATGCGCTGCAAGGAGGGCGTGAATATGAGATTAACGTCGTAGGATTGGGCAAAAAGGGTGGGAGGAAGCTGGGATCCTGAACCCTCTGAATCCCTTGAACCCAGGCATTTTGGAGTGCGGTGCACTATGCCAAGCAGATGTCTGCCCTCAGGCTGCTGCCAGTATGGTGGTCCCAGGGAGCCCGGGGTCACCAGGCTGCCTAAGGAGCGGCAAACTGACCCAGGTCAGAGACCGTGCAAGTCAGATAGATAGGGCATATTACGGAATAGGAAAGTTTGCTGCATATGTCTTTTCCCCCACACTGGGGTTTCATAAATACTAATAGTAAAGACCTTAATAATTTAACTGAGGAGGGGAAGTGACATATGCATGTATATGCGTGCTGACTTGAGCTAATCCAAGATCTGCTACTATTGTCACCCTTAGTGTGGTGCTTGGGTACTAACTTGGAGAATGCCTGTTCTAATCTGCTTACGTTAATTTTTTAGATATTACACTGTATAGTACTTCTGTAAATGTGTTCATCATGGGATATCACATAAAATGTCCGAAGCATCTTTAACTGAATCACAATTTTATTTGTTTGTTTCAGGGTTGTTCCCTGCGGGTCTGTACAAACAGTGAATAACTACACTTTTAAAGGCTTTATGTCACATGCAAATGACTATCCCTGTGCTTACCTCAATGCTGCCTCAGCAATTGGAATTAAAAAGCAAGATGTAGATGTGTTCCTAAAAAGACTTGAGAAGTGTTTGAAGACTTGTAAAAAAGAAGCAAAGAAAGAAAGAAGTGTAAATGAAATAAGTAATTCTAATAAGGGCACAGAACAACTTGAAGACTAGAAGATACAGATTTAGTAACACAGGAAGATACGCTTTTGTTTGAAGTATGTCAGGTTTGCATTGGGTTAGCATGGTGAATCTGCAGCACAGAAAACTTATTCCTGATCTGAAAACAACAACAAAGAAGTTGGGTGAAATTCAGCTTTCAAGAAAGTAGGTGATATTCTTTCCGAGACAGGGGCCAGACACAAGTTTTTTGCAGCGTATAAATGCACGTATTATCTGCAGAAGTAAAGCTTTACATTCATAAGGACCTTGAGCTGGCCTTCAGCAAATCACGGAATGCTTATTCACATGGTTTTGATTAACAGGATTTTCTGTGGCAGTGATTGAATTCCTTCCTAAGTATAGACCATCCAGCAAGAAATGTTTCACTGCTCTCAAAATATCTCCTTTCTCATCAGCATGCTTGCTACTTTTCATTTCTTTTTGAGGATTTATGTAAGTGTTGGGATAGCCCTTACTAAATACAATGTTAAAACTGCTTGGGGAGAGTTGGAATAGTAGCGTTTTTCAGGTGTTGTCACCTCTCATGAACTGCCTAAAACAAAGCAGCCCTCAGTGGCAAAGAAAAACCTAGAATACCTCATATCCCGTCAGTACTCAGCTCTTGGAGACATTTGCATAGTTCAGCAACCCAAAGGAATTTTAATGATGAAAGCAAGGCGTTGTAGAGCGGGGAGGTATAGTAGTGGGTTTGGACTTTTTTTTATTTCTTTTTTCTTCCATCTTTTCTTTGATAGTGTGATCAGGTCAGAGACCCGCTGAAAAGGAGTGCCTTGTGGGATTAACGCAGCGGTTTCAAAAGCCAGTGAGAGCTAAGGGTATTTTGGCATTTTTAGTCCATTGTTGTTAAATTTTATAGACTTCCATTTCTGAAGTGTCACTTGCCATTGGTACTGTTGCCTCTGTGGCTGCATGCAGTTGCTGATTTGAATTCATTAAGCAAACAGTAGATTTAGAGCTGTTCCTGAAACAAAGGTTCCATATCACTGGAGTGACAGTGCTGTAGGCTGCAAAACTTCTACTTATTCCTAAATGCAGTTACTGCATGGTATGTAGGTTTTATGTCATTTACTATTCAAAATGAGTTTCATGTTCAAAGACATTTTCTTTGTCTGTCTGTAATGTGGCATCCCAAGTATTACTACAATTAATGAATTCTAAATGTCAGGAAGTACTGTAGTTGCTTTGTTTGGTGGGATCTGAGACAGGTATCCTTCAAAGCCCTTTGTAAATTGTTTAATCAAAGTAGTAGTGTTTTTTGAAAGGATTGTCTATCCCACGTGTTCAAATGAATTGATACAAGAGGTGATGTTAATAAGCAGAAGTTAATAAGATGCTAATCATCATGAAGCTACTCTCACTTTGGGAGGTCGGTCGTGTCTTAAGCTTAAATTGAACTGCTGCTTCTACATCGTTATTGCTACAGTTACACATTAGATTGATTAAAGCTCGTGAAGGTATGGCTCCCCGGACTACCGTCAGAGTTGTTATTTGCTGTACAAACACCTCCTAGGAGAAATGTAATATAACTTGGCCACTGAGTCCTTGTGGCTATAAGGAGGTGTAAATGTCTTGTCTTTTCTTTCTCTCCCTGCTCCTTTCTTTTATTACTGAGAGCATGCTATACCTCAGTTTATCCAGCCAGTAAAGCTCTTCCACAAGCTCTGGAGCCAAAACTCTGCAGCTCACTGCCTCAGTATTCAGTATATTGGAGCAGCCAGTGAAAACTACAAGGCCTTAGTGGTACCTTTCTTGCTGGTTTTTGGTATTACTGTTCTGTGCCTGAATGAGTATAAATTATTGATGTAGGTGACTAGTCACAGAATGCGAACATTAGAACTATTGTTATGAGAGTGTAGAGAGGTGCCTGGTAGCAGCTGAAATAAGCGTTTGATGAATGATATCCTGAAACTGAATAAAGAAAACAGCAGTTGCCTTCTCTGGGAGGAAGAAACCTCTGCCTTTTATGGTCTCATAACAAATTGTCTGCAGCAAATAATTCACTCACTTCTACTATAGATTGAACTGCTTTCTCAGGTAGTGTTTTTCCTGTCTTCAAAATGTTTCCTGTTTGAAATAAAAGCTGAAAATTTCAACAAATCACCATAAACAAGTATCCAGGGAAAAAAAATAAGTGGTTTGTTTTGATTTTGACCTTTTAAAGCTTCCTTTTGTTTTAAAAAAAAATAAGATTATGAGAATTGAGAAAAAAATAAATTTGTGTGTCATTAAAGTTATTCATAAATCTTAGTGATGCCACCTGAAGTCAAGAAATCTAAAATAATTTGAGAAATGTGCCCCACCATGAGGCATAAGCTCTTGAACTAGATATTTGTGTTATATTACTTCAGTAAGCTGTTGTACCAGTTTGCAGTTTTATTTGCGTGCTTTGTCCCTGTACATGTCTTCAGTTTTAATTAATATTCAGTTTTTAGAGACAGAAGCATTATGTAATGTCACTATAAATAGAATGAAATTTTAAGTAATTCACACGGCAATATAGTTTCAAGTAAATGGACAAGACTTGGTTATTTACAGCATATTTGCAACAGGAGATTCAGTAGATAAGTATTTTTCAATGAAAAATATAAATGACTTATTTTCTGTTTACTTTATATATCTACAATAAAGTAGTGAAATAATACTGGAACATACACCCAGAGCAGAGTTTTCCTTTGCGTAACACATATGGGGAGATGTCATGGCCATGGCAGGTGTCACCCACTAAATGGGCATAGGTTTGTCGTACTATGCAGAGTAAAACAAATATATTAACGGTATTTGCCTTCTATGGAGATCTTTCTAAGATGGTAAAGTTACAAGCTTCTTAATTAACTGTGCAGCCCTTTTCTTCATCTATATGTAGGCACATGTCACTAGAAGCTTCCACATACCTCAGAAATCTTTTAAGAACCAACTTGCTGTCTCCAGCATCCATGTTACTAGTGAGACTTCTAGGAAGGCTGCCTGGGCTTCAGAACATACGTGGGGTTCGTACAGCAAAAATCCCTAGTAGAAACACCAAGAACAGATGCCCATTCAGTAAGGCTATCTCACAGCTACTATTTATGTAGCTAGCTATCTCTGTCATCTTCTAGGTCACAGCATGTGGTTACCAGCCGTGAAGCAGGAATGGGCAAACACTTAAAATATTCCGGAAGAGCTGAGGATTCAGAAAGAGAAGTTTGGGATGTTTCCATTCTTGCTACGTAGTCTGCAGCTCTAAGTTACTGCCCTATAGCAAGGGTAGCAAAGTGATCTGTCTACTTGGCAGCTACCAGTTCATAGAGTGTATTAACAAATACTGAAACTGGGGTGTGTTTGAGCATCGCAAGTATGAGAAGCAGTGGCTGTACAGCTAGCACATTTCCCATTCTGCTTCTGCAGAACGTGTCTTCTACAGATGCTTCCTGAAGACTAACCTTTGACAAGAGGGCAGGATGCATGAGTAGGCAGGGACCCCTCAAACTGCTGCAGTCTGAATCACCAAGGCGACTTTCCTGCCTTAGCGGAGCCTGTAACTGTTGTGTGAGATGCTTTTCTTTCCCTCTGATGTTGCATCTTATGCTATGTGGATCTATATAGGTGGAAGAAATGAAGGAGCAGATGGATGTGCCTTGTGAAAATAGCACTGGGATAATATAGAGCAAGCGAACTGACACCAAATGACCCATCTCACAGGCCCACTCTTGGTTTACTTCTTTTGTAGTATCTGAGATAATGAACAAAACGAAGGACTGTTTAAGCAGTAACACTGCCTATTCACACTTTGTTTGTAATGATTGCCTAAAATACAAAGCAAATAAAATCTACCAGATGCAGCAAATTCTCTTGAGCCTAAGAAAGCAAAATTGTAATGTTGCAAATGTAAATGCTGGCATTGCAGCTTAATACACATATAAACCAAGCAATCTATATTGTGTGATCATCATTTTTTAGGAAAGGCTGGAGCCCAGAGACTAGCAAATGTTCTCATCTGCAGTGTATCAGCAGTTCTCAGTCTTCAGCTGCTGTATAGATAATAATTCTAATTGAAGAATCATTACATGAATCCATATGTGAATGATAGATGGGCTATAGCCTTTTGTTCATGATGCTTTAAAAACTGAGTTGCTGTTTTCACTGTTATAAGGGGTGATTAGTTTGCCCTTTTTTTTGTTTTTTGTTGTTTGTTGGTTTTTAAAAAAAAAAAAAAATGCAACATTTTAATCAACCTGGTCTGACAGGATTTGGAATCTGAAGGAAAAACAATTTCTGTAGCTGACAATTTTTTAAAACAATAGCTGTTTAAAGGCTTGAATTGGTTACAAAGTGACTCTCCACAGAGAGAACCTTTGTTCAAATGTTTTTAATTCTAAAACCAGTGCTTGAAAAATTGTGCTGTGTGCTGTGTAATAATTGTTTTTCATGTATTATACTTTTTTCCCTCAAAGATAACAGTGTACACTTCAGTGCAGTTTAATCATTCATTTTTAAAATCACAGTTAAAAAGGCATTTGCTGGGTTGCTCATCAAGCATCTGTCATATCAAAGAACTAGTAATATATTTATCTTGATGGATAAGCTTCAGTGTTCTGGACCAAGTTCAGTGTAACTGGACCAAGCTTTCAATACTCTTTTGGGGATCCTAAAGTCCAGTTCATGATGTAATTAAGATCGGTGTGATAATTATATCTGCTGCTGAACAGGAGTCTTTCATCATACCACATTTCAACTAAATTCTTTAGCACGGCATCAAAGCTGATCCAGTTCAGAAGCTGAATTGCTTTCTTAACATGGATGGCGAAATTTAATTTGCCTTTAGATCCTGAATTCAAATCCAGGCTGACTCAGCTATAGCAAAATTTCAACTGCTTGGTTTTTAACCTGATGTGAATAGAGAGAATAGGGTGGTTTCAGCTGGGTGCGGCTTTTCCTATTGTCTCAAAGAGCCACAGACATTCGGCTGCCATCTTACACTTACTGCTGGTTGGTGGGGGGGGGTGGGGGGGGTGGGCAAGTTGGTCTTGTGCAAAGAACATAACAGCGACAGAGTTGTGTGCATTATTAATCTTTTTCTAGGCCTCCCAAGTAGGAACGTACCAGTTCATTGAGAATTCAAGACAACATGTAGTGTTTCTACTGACCTGTTCTCTCCAAAAGCAGCTTCTCAGGTGCATTTCTTGTGATGGAAGCGTACCAGGGGAGCAAGGGCCAAAACACAGGGAAAAGGAACAAGGTCTCCCAACATTCTGGAAGGTTTCTGGACTGCTTGTATGTGTTTGGCTTTTGCGATGTATAAAGCTCATATTGCTGTGTAAACTCTTGAAAAAAATGTTTGCAGACATTCTGGTCCCTTACCTGAGCTGTTTCTGAGCTGAATGCAGAGCAGTGACCCCTCCGCAGGCAGCCACGCCGTGGGTTCTGCTTGCGGGAGGAGGATGCAGTGCCCAAGCAGGAGAAAGTGTTCCTGCTTTGCTTTGATATTGGGCTGCCAAGCAGATAGGACAACTAGAACTAGTTTGCAGACACAAATGGTGCTGAGCAGTTAATCCTGTAACTAGTCTTTTAGAGTCTGAGGAAGTGCAGATGGAAAGAGTGCTTAGTTTGGTCTGTAATATGTCAAACGAGGAACGTAGCTATTGAGGGAATGAAGCTGTCTGCCAAGCTACAGGGAAGTACCTTTAAAAAAATTCTTCAACATATTGTATAAACTCTTGATTAAATACAAGTCTTCTTACTACTCTCATTGTCATCCTCTGGAACCCTCTGTAACGAAGCTACAATGCAGGTTCTGGCTTTGATTCTGCACAGCATCTGTTTCAACAGTTGTAGAGGAATTGAAAATGACTTAGCAGGTAGAGGAGCTTGGGATACAAAGATACATTTTTAAACAGAAGATGTGCAAAGTGTCTAGGAAGTTTATAAAAACAGAAATAGCCTGAAATGCTTGCTGTGCAGCTGAGGCGGCAGTGAGTCTCTAGCAGGGTCTGAGTGTGCACAGTAGTCTTGACCTGCTTGCTGCACAGTGCAGGCACCAGAGAAGACTGTCAAAGTAAAGCTCTCATTTCACTGCAGTAGCAGCCTGCTCTCTAATAGTATTCATTTCCAGTACTCTGTTCTCCCCTCACCCCACTGAGTAATTTTTTGGGGTGGGTTATTTTTAGCAGACTTTGCTGTACTAGTGCATCAGAGAAAGGATAGGGAGGAGGAAGGATGCCTACCAGTGCATTGCCATCCCCACTGATGCAGAACTTCATATGCAAGAAGTCAACTGGAGCACACAAAGGCAGCAGGTGCAAGTGCACATGCTGCTAGCTCTTTTTGTTGAAGGGTTTATAATCAGTAAATGGGTTTGAATACAAAAATATTTTTTAATAATGATATAACTGATGCTATTAAAACTCAAGCTCGTATTCCATGCAGATGGCACAAACTGTCACGCTCTGGTTTTCTCTTTGGTTTTGTTTCTATAAATTTCAGCTGAATGTTGAATTTGTGTCAGGGCAGCACTTCAGGTTTCAGAAAAGATGCACACCATGTCAGTCTTCTAGCAGTAGATGGTTTTGTCAGGCCTCGCAGTTCCTCTCCGCTCTCTGAAGGCGTGCTTAGGAGTTCCAGCCTCACTGGCACCCAGCCCTTTTGAAGCGAGGTATTTCTCAGTGGCTCTGTGTCTTCAGGAAGAATGTGTTGTGGCTGCTGGAGGTCTTTGTAGGCTACATATACTCTTCCCAGTGCCTTGTTGTGACTGCATGCAGTGAACTCTGGATCCATGGGCTCATATACAGGTAAATAGTTTTTACTCTCTTCTTGCACTGAGATGGGCAGCGCACATGCTTCATTATTGCTCATGCACCCTTATCAGTATTAAAAGTGGTGGTGAGTGAAATACTACTGCCACCTTCAGCAAGGCTGTAAGGCACGTGTGGATTTGCTAATGGAGTGGAGTGGGGCTAAGAGCGTTTCAGCTCCAGTGATGGTAACCCTTGTGCTCCGAATAATGAAATGCCATTGCACCGCCAAGCGAGGCAGAGGCTGCAGTGGCCCTTCTGCAGGTGTAAACGAGGCAGAAGTGAACTGTGCAGCTGGCCTTGGGTTGTTTGGTCTGCTGATCCCAAAGGGAGTTGTGTTTTCTCTTTTCTAGATGCAGCGGATCTGCAGCGGGCTCAGGAAGAAGAGGCAGTAACAGCGTGTGTTTGTCATGGAAGCAAGTAGCTGTGACTCACAAGGCTCCTGGGGCACTGCTTAGCAGAGTTAAAAGACGCTGTTTTCATTTAGTCGCTATATAACTGCATTTATGAGTCTCACTGTTCACTTTGTTCTCACATAAGCCTCTCTTCCTGCATTTCTAGGCCCTAATTTTCCCCTACCTTGCACTTCCTGTAGATTTTTACATCCATGCAAGCGGTGTTAAAACTCAGCTCTTTTGATGTGAGAGTGTTTAGCATATATGCTGCATTTACTTGGCACAAGCATAGAAGGCCATAGCAGGGGCAAGGCGGCGGGGAATCAAGCCAGTTGTTTACATCTCCCTCCAAAGGACTGGTAGGTCAGACATCCTTCTCCTGTCCACAATACTCTGCCATTAACAGCTGTTAGTGAGTGTTAGCGCATCATATTTTTTTCCCCTCGAGGCTGAGCACATTATCTCTACAACACTCCAGCACCTTGCTGGGAACATGCCACAGTTCTGTTTTCAGAGTGTTTTGTTAATGCTAGTGACCTTGGTGGTGCGACCACAACACCTGCTTTACCTGATAAGATCATTAATTTTTTTTTCTCTGCAGCCTTTGTGTTGAGCCTAAGCAAATCTTCATTTGTACCTGGAAAACATTGCTGAACATCAGCTTACTGGAGCACTGACCTGTATCTCCCGGTATTTTTTAAGGTGTTAAATAGGCAATTAGAAGAAATCACTTCAATAAAAGCAGAATGAACACAAGCCTCTCGTTAGCCGCAATGGAGCAAGACGGTATTGGAATCAATTGCGCAGCTTTTCAGCTGTCACTCTGCTGCAGCAGCAGCTGTCTGTCAGTCGAGGTGACAGCAGAGAACTGATCTATACTCTTCTCTGAGCTACAGAGATAAGCTGCACACGCACAATGCATTCCCAAAATAAACACATCAGGAAGACCAAGGTATTTTTTTAATGATAAATCTTCTCACCCTTCCAACAGTTCCCCCTCCCTCCTCCTTTGTTAGTTTACCAGGTTGCTGTCACCCCCTGCCTCTTTTCTTACAGGGGCCATGTGTTCTCCTTCTGCCTTTTACCTTATGGGTTTGTTTTTCTGCATGCTGCCGCTTTGTATTTCTGCGGCTGCACCCACCTTCTGCATCTCACCGTCTGTTGCATCCTGCCTTCGGACAAGGTGGGCCTGTCCGCAGAGAAGATGCAGGAGGTACTGCCTCCCAGGCCAGCGTGACCGCAGCTGGCAGTGCCGCGGCTGCAGCTGGTGTCCGTAAAATGCTGATTGGAATTGCTTGGAGAAGAACTAAATGGGTCTGAAACTCAGTGTGGAGTAAAGGAGTTGTAACTCCAGAGCTTCTGTAGGGGCTAGCCCCACTCCAAGCCTTAACCTAGCCCTTTGTGCAGGTGGGACTCCAGGGGTTTTCTATTTGCTTTTGCTTCTTTATTGAGCAGGCATGAGTTTACTAAGTGAGAAGGTCCCCTCCCCACTGTTTGCTCCAGTTTTGTGGCTCCTCCACAGCAGTGCTGATATTTACATGTACAGGGCAGTCCTGCAGCTCTCCTCTCTCTTCCTCACCCCTGGATGTAGAGAAATGAATTTCCTTGGCAGAAATCCTGCGCTACATACAGATCTTGCTATGTGGCCCCATGCACAAGTATATCCTGCTCGTATGTCCTGCATGACAGGGCTCTTCAGGCTGCTTTGCTCTCCAGTCACACTGGGGTTGAGGTTGCTGCTGTTTTTCTGCCTTATTCTACAGTAGCAGGCATTTGTATTTAGGTGTCTGTGAGTCTTGGATGACCTCATTTCATCAGTAAAATATAGCAGTGTAAGCACTGTGTCATGAAAGTGCAGGGGATGGTGGTGGCTCAGAAGATTGATCGTGTCACTGCTCCAGACTAAGAGCACACACGTCATGAGGGGCTTACTTCAAGGCCTTCCTAAAAAGACCAGTAGAAACTAGCAGCCGGCAGAAAAAGAGGAAAAGGTGATCTCAGAGAAACCTTTACGTGTACAAAAAAGACTTAAATCTTTTCAATGAAAAATTAAATTTAATTTTTTATTTTATGATCTTGGTTGTATAACATTTGCGTGTATTTTTTAGTTCTGCCTGAGGTCTACAAAGCCTGACATGGAAAGCATGGATTTCTCCATCATTCTGTGAGATGGAGCCAAGTAAGTATCTGTATTGGGTCTGGCTGATCCCCACAGCAGCCCTCAGTGCTGTGCTTGTATGGGTAGCTGGGAAGGTGGTGATCACACACCAGTGCTTTGGCTGCTGCTGAGCAGCGCTGGCACAGCACCGAGGCTGCCTCTACATTTCCCCCCCAATGGCAGGCTGGGGGTGGGCAAGATCTTGGGAGGGGACACAGCCAGGACAGCTGACCCAAAGTGACCAAAGGGATATTCCATACCACATGATGTCTGCTCAGCAATAAAAGCTAAGAGAAAGGAGGAGGAAGGCGGTGGGGGGGTGCAGGTATTTGTTATTTACATTTGTCTTCCAGAGCAACCACTATGCATACTGAAGCCCTGCTTCCCAGGAAGTGGCCAAGCATTGCCCGCTGATGGGAAGCAGAGAATAACATCTTTTGTTTGCGTTTGCTTTTGCTTCCGCACATGCGGCTTTTCTATTGCTTCATTAAACTGCATGTATCTTGACCCATTTCATCTTAGTTTCTCCCCTGCTCCGTCCTGCTGAGGAGGAGAGTGATAGAGCGGCTTGGTGGACACCTGGCATCCAGCCAAGGTCAACCCACCTCAGTATCCTCCCCATTTTAAAGGTAAGAAAGTAAAGGCAGAAGGATCACCCCCGAGTGCCAATTGCCTTTCGTGTAGCTGTGCTGGTTGACGCTGGTTACGCCCCTTGGTTCTGCCTCAGGAAGTCTAAGGTAGCAGGTCAAAGTCCGGTGCCCAAGACAGGTAGCTCGGGACATATGCTGTCCCTGTCCTTGTGTCTCTCTCTTTAAGGTGCAGATTACGTAAACTCTTCCATTTTTTAACTGTTTTCTACTTAAACAAGGAAAAATATATTTTTGCCTGAATAAGGTTTTCTGTAAGATTCACAAGACCAAATACCACGTTATGGCGTATACAGGGGTAAAATCAGCAGCTCCCGCTTCCCAGGCTCGTGGTTTTGACTAGGCTAGCTCCTTTGATAATTTCAAAGGGCCTAAGATAAAAGGAGCTTAGAAAATACAAAGACCTCTGATTTCCTTCCAGAGGTACAGTGGAGGAGTAGGGAAGTGACACTGAGCCATCACCATTTCTATAGCTCTCAGTTCACTGCATATACACTGCCAGAAAATGCCAGTTTTCAGGCCTGTCAACAGATATTTCTCTTAAGTATTTGAAGTATCTCAGCAATGATAATTACATAGCCTCTTGCACACTGCCAATCCTACCTTTGAAGTCTATGGTTTTAGGAAAGTTTAATACAGCTTGCTTAAAGTTAAGCAAATAACTTACCCACATGCAATAAAACTCTGGTCATATTATAAAACTTTATATATATATATACGCTGTTACTTTTAGCTTCCCAGAAAACAGTGTATCTAAAATAAGATTGTGAAAGCAAAAGTTTCAGCAGTATCAGTTAGTTGGAAATGTAAAATGTAAAATCTCTTTCTGATTCTATCTCAGAGTAGATTGTTTTCTTTGCATTTTAACAGATAGAGAGTGCTGAACTGCAGCAGCAGCATACGCTGCATTGATACACAAATATTTGATTTGTTTTCCAATAAGGCTGTAATTTCTGTCCAAACTTAGGGCATTGATGAGCTCTGCTTTCAATTTTACTGCAAAATCTCGACAATAAAATAAATAGAAGGCATACAAGAATACTTAAAGGCAAAAATTAACAAACCCTGACATTTCTAAGACATGTTTTATTAAAAAAAGTCTAATAATTTAAACTGTTCTCTTGGTAAAAAATAGGTGCCTTAAATCATGATCTCCTAAGCCACACTTAATCCATACCTATATAAAATTTCCCTTATGATTTCACATTTTGCATGGATGCTTTCAGTACACAAATATGTTTTCAAGATTTTTGTGAAATTCAGGTAATTTTAATAGCTAATAGAAATAACAACTGCATTCGGAGATGTTGAACATAGAAGAATTAAGTCGCTTTTCCTCCCAAGCATTACACACATGGGGTAGACAGAGAGATAAGCGGTGCACTCCATGTTGCAGGCCAGCCTGCGCTGGTGCGAGGGCTGGAACACCAGCAGGTTATTGATCACTGCCGCACAGCTGGGCCAAGCACAGACGGGTCCCAGCAGAACTCACCTGTGCCCTTTATTTAACCAATTGTTAAATGCAAGAAAGATAACCAAGTCATGAGATAAAGCAGTGCTGTTTGGGAATGTCTTTGAACAAATCCAATTACACGTTAATAGAGCTTGCAGGAGTGGGGCCTGATCCTACCGGCTGTTGACAACTAGCAAATGAACTTCAGGGGAAGCTGAGGCTCTCACTGGTACTTGGCATCAGCCTGGGCAATAACTGCAGCTCCTGGTGGACCTTAATCAAATCTCTCCACATAGGCTTTTCCCACTAATGTTTAACCTGTCTGAACTGCGGGCAAGTCTGGTTCCTCTGAGTGGAGGTTCCTAGCTAACAGGCTAACAATAAAAGGAAAAAAAGCCCCCCAAAACAACCAACCCAAACAAACAAACAACAACAACAAAAAAGGCAAATAAAAGAAGACAGGCACAGGGAATAGAAAAATTAATGCATTCAAATTGTAGGCTTACTAGGGCAGCAACTGTGTTGCTCCACGTCCAAGTCATGTGTGCCATTCTAGAAACCCCTTCATTGTTGGTACCCATTCAGTAACCATTCTTGTAACAATGACAAGTGCTAAGTAAAAGCCCCCAGCCCAACCCAAGAAGCCCTAGCTTGCTTCCAAAGAGCTCCTAAGAGTGCCAGTGCTATGATGGATGGCCCCCTACTTGAAATCTTCCTTCCTGAAAAGCACAAGACTGTCACTATTTGTAAGCTTTACTCACACAGGTCAGCAAATATAATAGGCAAATATGCAGAGCAAAATGCATTTTGATTGATTAGACAGGCTTTGGAGAGAAGGCACTGAGTTCTTTATTACAGATATTTATCTTATAGTCTTTTCCACTCTGCTGCTTGTTAGTGCATATGGAGGTTTTTGCATGTATTTTTAAATACTAATAACTGTGAGAGACATGGGAAAGGCTTTTCAGTGGATTTTCTTTTATTTTAATTGAAATGAGGGCAGATATAAAGCTAGCCTAATCTCATCTTTTTCAGTTCAAACCTATGTATTTTCCAAGTACTCAGGGCATTATTAAGAATCAACCTAAACTATGTCACAAAAGGTGTAACTAAGGATCCCATCTTTATAAATATTTCAAGTGTCCATTATAAAAACAAACATCAAAGTAGCAATGGCATTTCTCTTTTATCTGCATAAGCGTACTTGGGAATATCGCCTGCATTTTCCCATCTAAAATGGTCACCGATAGGTGGTGCCAACTATTTCCACATTCCACACAAGATTCTTCCTATCTGTTCCTCCAGCAAATTCTGCCTGCCTCATCTTCCTGGCAGATCTTCCTTAAAGCCTATTACTGAACAATATGCAGTTCCCAACAGATTAATCTGAATCTTTTCATATTCCTTCTTTGCTGCAATGACCCTCAGTTGCTCTTACATGCTAGTGTCTGGGTTTTCCCCATGCTCCAGCTGGTTGGAGCCACCTGTCAAGCAGGAACTTCTGCGATTCCTGCATCCAGAGCTTTGGCTGCACTCCCAAAGAACTTACGTTTGTCTTTGTTCGTAGTTTTTTGATCTTGACTGTATTTTTCCATTCTTTCTGGAAATGGGTCTTAACATTGCTCCAAAACAAATAAATCATTTTCACTCAAACTCATCTTTAATACAACTTCTTAAAAATTCTGCTTCTGAAAGCAAAAGGGAAAATGTAAAGAAAGGAAAAGGTCGTATAAAGTAAAGTTGGTCAAATGGTATAGAATAACTCTGGTGGCTTCATTCTTGTATCTTAAGCAAGGATATTATTTTAGCTCATTGATTCAGAATTCAAAGTGATAGGTGTTTTTTGTTTTCAGTGACTGTCTGGTTCATAGCAATATGCCGTTATTCCAGCTAGCAGATGCTGTAGTGCTAGTTCTTCTACTGCAAGTCATGGTGTTAGGTTTGCAGCGGTGGGGAGGACCAGGCTCGTCACTGTTCAGCTGTCAGCATTGCAGGTGACGTCCTGAGCCCTCTGCAGGAGCCAAGAAATACCAGTGACTGCTGGACCAGAGAAGGACCGCGTGAACCCAGCCCCCACACCAGAGACCAGCATACCTCCTTTTGTAGCTGATATTCAGGGCGTATATGCATTTGCACTTGTAATAGCTTTGTTAAGCCTCTTTTTTCCCGGTGCTGCCTATAGAAAGCAATGGCCTTTAACACTGAGGATATGCTAACTTGGGTACTTCTGGGATGTGTCTGCGAGCCTGGATCTGGAGCGGGGTATAACTCGTAAGAGGAGGAAAGCTGCCATCTCCAGCACCCCTGTGGTACAGTATGGCCAGTCCATGTCCCTCAGCTCCCTCTTGATTCTTGCTGGAGGGTATATCTAGGCCAGAACATTGCTGGTATGAGACTGCCTCCCCAGAGGCTGATTTCCTAGCCATCAGAAACAGAAAAAGCCATGAGTACCTCAGATGGCTGTGCTCCCTGGCCCCTTTGAATGGCAGCCACCGTCCCCAGACTGTTTATAAAGGCAGCTGCCAGAAGTCCTTTTGACCTAAAAAGCGTAGAGACTCTGAGCCCCATGGCATGTCTGAACGACCAGAGTGCCTCGCTGGACTGCCCAGCCATGGGCCACAGCCGGGGCACCTGCACCGCTCACTTGAAGAGCGGTGGCACCCTTGGAGCACGGGCCCTTCTTTCCTGCCTTATGAGGCCACAGGACGTCAACCTATTTGTTGCTTCTGCACAGTGTAATGAGCATTGAGGGGATTTTTTTTTTCTCCTTGGCACACCTGGAAGGATGAAGTACCTCCCTCCTCCTCCTCCAGAGGAGTGAGACTCTAAGCCTCAGGCTAAGACTCTTTCTCTCAAGACTTAGAGAATCCCCTGGGGCAAAACTGAGACTAGATTTGTCATTTCCTGATGAACGCTGATCAGAAAGCTGATGCAGGAAGGTGGGAGGTGATGCTTATACTGGCTAGAACTGCATTTCATGAAGGCCTTGATCCTATAGTATGTTAAGGTGGTCTAAGAAAATGTAGTGGCTCAAGGATTTAATGGGGACAGAGGCAAATAAATGCCCTGTTTCTGCATCTCCTTTCATAGAATCATAGAAGCATTTAGGTCGGGAAAGACCTTTTTGATCATAAAGTCCAACTGTTGAAGTTGTGTTTGCTTACCCTTTGAGTTGAAGTATGCCTGATCCGGAGCCCTAAGTCTTGGGCAGTTTTAGGCACGGGCACCTTTTGAATTTAGGACCCATCAGAGTCAGGCAACAGCCAAGCCTTCCACGAGGAGGCCACTTCACTATTGAAAACCATGTTCTGTAGGTGATGCCCAAATTCTCAAGCTATTCAGCATGTTTGACTTCAGACAAGGCACAAAAAGGGATGTCTCAGTCATCTAATCTTGCACATCTACATCAGGTTTTCTTTTTTTTCCACCAGCCTACTCGGAGTTAGTTGTTGCTAGTAATCCATCCTCCTGCCTGTGGGAGGGAAGAGTCTTGTGCCCTCCCTCATGTGGCCTTCAAGGTCCATCTGATACCTTACTGAGGTTTCAGTGTTCTGCACCTAGACCTTGTACAGGGAGCTATTGGCTTACTTTCCCAGCCTGTCTTTTTTTCTTTACGTGAAAGGTACAACTCCTAAACTGCAGCTTCTAACATGTGTGCATTGCTCTAGATAAGATCTTGCTGACCCTGTAAGAGACTTCACAATATTTTTTTTTGTCGCACGCTTATGAATTATGGGTATTGAAATGTAAACAAGGATCCTAGCAAGGGAAATAGAAATCTGATATGAGGAAAAGAGATGTCGTTTGGGTACACAAATTGGAAACATTGACATCCTTGTTACAGCTCTGGAGAAACTGGATCAGGTTAATCATGTGATCTAAAACATAATGGAGTGTCCGCATTAATTTTAAAGACCTCAGTAAATCAGTAAGTGTCTTGAAGGGTGAAATAGGTGTTCTGAGCTTGAATATTCATCTTTGTCTCCAATAGGTTTCATACTAATCTAGCTGTGTTATAAAAGTTTGAAGCAACCATCTTTCACTTAGTATCAGCAGCAGACACAATGCATGACATGTAAATTCACTGAAGAAACTGAATCATCCGGGAAGAGGAACTTTTCTGACCCTTGACTATAGATGCAAGGGAAGAGAAAAACAGAAATGAGCAGAAAGTCAGACCTGCCCTAAATAAGCGTGATCCTGAGAAAAAGCCCGGAGAGGCAGGTCTGGAAATATGCTGCCTGGAAGAGACTTGGTAGAAGCACAGAAACTGTCTTTGTTTTCTTAATCCCTCCAATGCCCGAAGGAACAGGGCTCAGAAATTTTGTAAGAAACAGCATTACATCAATATCTCCTAAGCAGAGCAACTTGCAAGGCCTCCACATTTTTGGCCAGAAAGTCTTGGATTTGCTCTTTTGCAGCTGCTTCAGGATCAGGTTTTTAAATATTTTATAACTGCATCCCTTTTTCCTCAGTTTATTCCATTCTATCAGGCTTGTCTAGGGCTGGCATACCATCACTCCTCTGCCAGGTAGGAACAGATTTGCCGGTTGCTGTCCTGTAGAGCAAGAAACCTGTGCTGCAGGAATACAGTTTTTAAGTGTCTTTGCTTTACCTGCAAACACTGTGTGTATAGATAGAGACAGAAAATAGATTCAAGAAAATCCCTTGTCGAACTACGTGCAACCAACAGCACCTCATGGCTCCTGCTGCACACACAGCCTCCAGTGCTGCTCAAGCCTTCCCTTTGTTGTTCGTAAATCACTGGCATGTACTGATGACTGCGTGTTTAGTCACTTACTTACCCTCGGCAGAGATCGAAAAGAACAAAGGTAAAAATAGAGACTTGCAAAAGATTGCTTAGTGCCATTAAATTTAATGTCTTTTCTACTAATAGATAAGAAATTTTCCGTCTAAAATATTTTTAACTCAGTTCTAGGCTATGGCAGCAAAAACATAGTTTTATGTCTTTCTGCTGTTTCCCAGTTCAGGTGCTTTCTTTTATTCAGTTTTCTTTCCTTATTTTGTATTAGATGGTTCCATTGTGTTCTCTTGTTTTTCCTGTTTTTCAATGTTCCTAATAAAAGCTCCAGCAATAACAGACCAATAAAAGATAAATTCACACTTCAGCTGGGATTTTATCATACATTTTTCATTCATTCCCAAATCCCTGCCCCCAAGATCCACAAATAGGAAATCATGACTTAAGCCAAGGGATCACAGCAGAAGGAACAGCTGATGGTATCTCCCAACCTTTACTCACATCTTAGCCATATGGGAATAATACTTGGAATTAGCTGCATATGCGCTTATTTTCTAAGCTTCCTGCAAAAATTGTTATATATTCTATTACTTTACCGTGGAATGACTGAACAACCATATTTTTGCTCCAGTCCATAAGTGTTATTGCATAGGCTTAACGCTACTCATAAGATTATATGAGCCACACGCACAAGGAGGGCTGAGTACACATAACAAAATCAGAGTCTTAAAATGTCACTGTTAGATTTAAGAATCAAGCACCTACACTCTAAAAATAGTTCTCTCTTCCTACCTATTCATTCAAAGACGGAGGGCAGGCTGCTTTGCCAGCTGGGTGGCACAGGCAGTGGCACAGGCGCTGTACTCGGTGGCACGGGGAAAGGGTGGGTGGGCAAGTGCCAGCAGCAGCGCCAGACACTGGCTCGGCCCGACCCGCTTCTCCCTCTGCCAGTGTAGCCAGTTTGACGTGAGTGGGGTGCATACGTTTAGTCCTTCAAAAGGCTGCCACAGTCCTCTCCTCGATTCTCTTGAGCAAGGCTGAAGCATTTTGGCCAAATCACCAGGAGCACCCTTAGCCAGGGCAGGTCAGGGGTGCGGGGCTTGTCCCCAGGGGTGCAGGTGGGCATCGTGCCTGAACGCAAGGCTTCGCCATCCAGAACAGAGGCCATGGCTGATACACACACACGTGAAGGAAGATGTGGTTAGCTGCTTCTCTGGTCAGCAAGCCTCTGTCTTGCACTTAACAGCCTTCAGCTAATCAATCCAGAGGTCCCAAGGAGTTAAATGCAGACATAATTCTTTCTCTCATAGTAGGCTGGGGATGTGCAGGCAGGATTCAGCCGCGATGCTAAAATCCCATTCAAGCAGAAATGTCACGTTATTTACTTACTAAAACAATGCTCTTATTACAAAGACATGTTAGGAGTGAAAATATGACAGCATCTATTTTAGGTTGTCATTGATCTTTAATTTGCTGTGACCTGAAGGTTTTCTATGTAGTCAGTGCTTTTTGGCCAGAATATGTGACTGCAGGGAAATGAGTAAATGAGTGCCAGAGATGTTCTTTTTTTCCTATGAAAAGACTGAAATTGCTTTGTGTAAATGTGTGGAAAATGCTGATATTTTGTTTCTATAAATACTTCGCCTCCTGCGTGCTGTATTTCATTTGTGCTGTTTCCTAGGAGTATTTGGCTTCTTATCACTTTTATGCAGGGTGCTGAATACAAATGAGCTACAGTTTACCCAGCAACAAACTGCGGAGCATTTGTGACTGTTGTGCATTTCCTTAGCAAGAGTAACTACTGAATGAAGCAGATTACCCTGTAGCCTTGCAAAACACTGAGGATTATAAAACACGCATTTAGTGGATAAATACACAGAGGAAAATGCACAGACACTCTCTGTTTCTATATATACGGATATGCATGTATATGAATATATCTGGGTGATGCGAAAAAAAACCCCACCCTGAAATAATCCATCATTTTTAGTGAGAGTTCAAATATAGGGAAGGCAAAAAAATTCAAAGTTACATTTCCTGATCTCAGCGACACCACCTACAGCCGGGCTTCTTGTTTATGGAGTCTATAAACAAGGCTCTGTTACCACAGACTCACATGATCACAGGATGATTCAGGTTGCAGGGAGCTCAGGAGGTCACCAGTCCAACCCCTGCTCAGAGCAGGGCCAGCTCTGAGGCTAGGCCAGGTTTCTCAGGGCTTGATACAGTTGTTCCCCCAACTGCAACAACAGAGGCTGCACAGCTTCTCAGGGCAGCTGTCCCACTGTCTGACCGTCCTGGGGAAAACCTTGTTCCATATACCCAGTCTGACCCTCTCCTGTTTCATCATCTGTTGTCTCCGATTCTCCTACCATGCTCCTCTGTGAGTGAAGACCCTGGCCCTGCCTCCTCCATGACCTCCCCGTAGATGCTGGGGGACTACAGTTAGATGCCTCCAAGGCCACCTCTTCTCCAGGTTGGACAAGCTCAGTTCCTTCAGCCTGTCCTCACAGGGAAGCGCTCCAGACCCCAGCCAGGCTGGGGGCCCTTGGCTGAACCCACCCCAGCTCATCATCCTCTTTCTTTGATTTGAGAGGGGCAAAACTGGACACAGGATTGCAGATGTGGTCTCACCACTGCTGAGTAAAGGGATCTAGTTAACTCCCTTGGACCTCCTGGGCATGCCTCTGTAAAGTATGGCCCTGGTTGCTCGTGGCCACCTCTACTGCCAGGGCATGCGGCTGGCTCATGCCCAGCTTGCACCCACCAGCATCCCCTGGTCCACCCAGCAGAGCTGCTCCCCAGCCAGCTGTGCCTCAGTTGTGTTGTTGCAGGGGACTCTTTCTTCCAAAGTGCAGGACATGGTATTCATCTTTGCTGAATTTCAGGAGATTCCTCCTGGCCCATTCCTTCAGTGTCAGGGCCCATTGCATGGCAGACCTCCCTCCCGTGTATTGAATGTTCCCCCTGTTTGGTGTCATCCGTAAGCCAGATGAGAGTGTGCTCCTGGAATCATCGGTAAAGATGTTAAATCGGACAGGTCCCAGGACATGTCCCTGCTGTACTCCACTTGTCACTGGCCGCCAGTTAGAGCATGATCCATTTACTGCTACCGTCTGAGCCCAGCCATCCAAGCGTTTTCACACACTAGTTATCCACCCATCCAGATCATAATGTCCTCACTTAGATGTAAGAATATTGCAGGAGACAGTGTCAAAAACCTTGCTAAAGTTAAGGTAAATATAATCCATTCAAGAAAAGTGTTCCTGGAGGACTCGCTTCGTGATTTTCGCAGGGACCAAAGTTAGGCTGACTAGTGTGTGTTCCCCAGGTTATGCTTTCGGCCTTTTCCAAGAAGAGGTGCAAGATTTGCCTTCCTCCAGTTACTGAGGGCCTCTCTGGCTGCCCAAGCCCCTTCAGAGGAGGATGGTGGCCATGCAAGGGCAGCAGCCAGTGCCGTGACCAGCCTTGGATGCAGCCTGTCAGGTCCCATGGAGACCCATGGGCTGAGTTCTCTGGAGATCCCTGACCCAGTCCTCACCCCCTGCAAGCTGTCTCCTCCTCCTCCTCCTCTTCCTCCCACACCGCCTCTCAGCGCGGGGGCCTGCCATGATGGTGGCTGCTGGCCAGCACCAGGGCTGGGCTGGCTAAGGTCTGCTGCAGCAAAGGGAGGAGTAGGTAGGTCGAGGTAACTCCTGGTGCATTTTGGCAGTGGGGTGAACCAAGAGGGAAGGCTCCCTTCGCTGGCGAGGGGACAGCCTAGTAGAGGCAAGAGGAAAAACTCAAATTTCGTCAAGAACATTTTAGGTGAAAAACCTGGACAGCTTTTAAAAGACTTTTTGAACAACTGCAGCAAGCTTTCCCCGAGCTGGGTAATCGGCCACAGGCAGAGGAGGGGTGGGAAAAATGCACTTGGAGTTACACGCCTTAAGTCATCAGCCAGGTCAGTTTTAGCTTTTGCTCGCCCGAAGCCTGAGCAAGGACTTGCTCTCAGAGGGGAATGGCCAGGTAAGCACTGAGGTCCTCAGACCTTCCCATGCATGTGCCGCTTCTTCAACTGCTAAACTATATGCATGGCTATGCCTGGTCTTGTTACACAGGAGTGTTTGTACTATTGCAAGTGAATTTAAATGAGTCTTCTTCAGCTGGTTGAAAAATGTAATATAGATGGACTTGACAATTTTATCCCTTGCTTAAATTAAATTGTAGTCCATTGTACAGTGTGCCAAGTTAGGCAAAATGACGTTATGATTACTGTAAGCTGGTGGTCTCCATATCATGATTTGCACCTACTTAATACATGCAGTTTTAAACCTGCCTTCTTTGCTGTCATACATTCAGATAGCTTTTCAGGGCACTGGATTAGTTTGTACTAAAATATAAATGCATTTTATCAATACAAAGCATATTTTACCATAATTTAACATCATTAAACACAGAACAGACTTAGTAAAAATACTACTTACATGCTGTAGCACAGTGGTTACCACACATAATTTTCATGGGACTGGGATAAGAGAAAATGAAGGGAGGGACACTCACAGTGGAATGAGTATAAGCAGCAATGGAGGAGCCTCCTTCCATCCTGATGCTCTCCACGTGGCATCCAGTGATAAGAAACCCACCTTCAGGTAGCTGCTTTATGAAGAAAGAGCTGGTAAGGGAGTAGAACCTTCTACAAGTATTTCAGTGCATAAGTACTGCAGTGGAAATGGAGCAGGATA
The DNA here is from genome assembly GCF_963210335.1 of Falco punctatus. NCBI lineage: Eukaryota > Metazoa > Chordata > Aves > Falconiformes > Falconidae > Falco > Falco punctatus. Next base: position 31,959,339 of record NC_137580.1, read on the forward strand.
GACTTACAAGGGAAAGAAAGAAGCCAGCAGAGCTTGACAAGGCCCCTTACGCCTTAGTCAGCACTGCCCCTTCACACTTCCAGCAACATTTAGTATGCCCAGGCTGCACAACAGATGGAAACTGCATAGAGATTAGGAGAAAGATGAGAAAAATCTAGCAAATCTGGCACCAAATGCTATGGTGTCAATACACCCAAGCGGCTCTGCATCTACTCGGTTAATCTTGGACGGTTCCACCTGTTGCTGAGAAAATGGGCTTTGACTTTCCTGAAATTCAGAAAATACCATAGCACTTTCTAGCGTAAATAAAGCTGTATCAGATTAAGTCTGACTGCTGTTTGCAACCTGGTGGTTACAACCTCCAAGCTGAGCAATGTCTGTTGTGTGATGGACATGAACTTCATTTTGAAAGTGTGGAAGCCAGTTTGGGGTAATTTTCAGGGAAATTGGGACTGCAGAGAATTGATCCTCTTCTAAAACACAGCGACTGTTTGTTCCGTAAGGGTGCTGTATGGGGCTGAATGGCAAGGTTTGAAGTAGTTCAGTGCACATGAAATCAGTAAGTGGAATTGGGGTGAAATGGTCAGGGAACCGCAGCTGATTAAATGGCATTAAAATTTATTAGTCGATTGTACAATTTGTCAGTAAACAGGCATATACGAGGCAAAATCAAGCCTTCTGTATCTTAATAGCCCCCTGCCATGACTCCCACAAAGCCTGCCTTCCTTCTCCCACAGCCTCCCTGTCTCTTTTTGTAGGTTATCTGAAATTATGGGTTATCTCAGGATCTATTTTCAAGTGCCCATGCTTTTAAGGGGCTGCAGGTTATCTGAGTTTTGACCATACATGGAAAAAAAATACAGCAATTCTGTTTCATTCATTTCAAAGCACATAATCCACTCACAAATGGACCATTTCTTATGTAGCCAATACTACAGATATTCTGTCCTTAAGAATATGAAGGATGAAGTTTTCTTTAATTTACAAGTCTAATTTAGAAATACTTTTTTCCCAGTTTAAGGTGGAATGAGAAAAAATAAAATTCCTTCTTGATTTTTTGGGAGGTTAGGTGGTCAAATAGCACACCAAATTTCACATAGTGAAACACTGAAATGCAGTCATCCTGCAAATATGAAAATCTCTTTTTCTCATAGAATTGTCATCCTGCCTGTTGGCTTTTTCTTTTGCCTGGTGTCCTAAAGAAATGAGACTTCTGTTATTGCACTATCTGTTTGCATTTGCGCCTGCTTGCCAGAACCCTTTGATAACTTTGAGCTCGTTCAGTTTGAACCAGTTTGGAGGGGAGGATGGAGGATGCAGAGATGTTGAGTTCCCACTGACAGGCAGTGGGAAGAAGAGCTGAGGGGCAGGCAAGGAGCGCTCAGCCGCTCCTCGTTCTGCTCACCCTTTGCAGCGCCCAGCACTTGGTGGCAGCTGGGTTGGGCACACCCAGAGCACGGCGCCAGATGGAGGCACGTCCAGTTTCCTGCTCAGTGGGCAGGCACAGCGGTGGGGCACAGAGCTGGAAGGGCCCTTTCTGAGCAAAGCCTTTGTTCGTTATCTAGGTGCCAGGCTGCAGAGTGATTATGCCTACAATGTAGTGAGGAAGCAACTAGCACTAACTCTGGCTCTCTGAGGTCACCTGCAAATTAATTCTGTGCACACCTGTCTGCAGCGAGGGGCATGCCCAAAGCCTCCTAATGAGGGGTGTGCACAAAGCCTCCCACATCTTAAGTATCAGGGAAGAAGAGACCTCCTGAGATGGGCATGGAGGAAGACAAAGAGCTCAGTGGAGTGTGAACTGGCTGCAAAGGTGCTCTGCTGCATGTAGGCATATTCCAAGGCAGAACCTGGGTGGATGAGTGATTGCATGTAATCAGCACTCGTGTATGAAATAAAAGATCTCACATGGGGTCTGTGCCTTCATATGCCACATGGGGCTGTTGGGAAGGAGGACGACTGTTGCATGAGATTGCTGAAACTGGGGTAGTGGGGAAGCACAGATCCCAGGTGGGTGAGGACGCTGCAGGGAGGGGAGGTGCAGGGGGACGTGCATGTACAGCCTGAGGTCAGATGCTGTTCACTTTGCTCTTCAAACAACAACTTGCAGCTCCTTTGGTGTCTTAGACCTTCACAAGTGAAGAAAGAGAAAGGCATATGGATTGTTCTGTCTATTAAGCTTTTGTTCTATATGTGATGCTAATATACTGTTAATACCTTTTCTCAAGAAGACTTACTGCAGGGTAGGACCATAGGTGAAGCCACATGTGAAAACCTTTCTGGGTTGTGTAAGTCCTTTCTAGATCTGGGGTTTTGGAGCCACTGTGAATCCCTGTTTAGGGGGCTTTTGGTAAACATGAAAGCAAGGACAACACGTTTGACCAAGTCCTCTTATTCTGGTGTGATATGAATAACCACCCCCACCACACATGGTGCGCAGCACACCTCGGGTGTAAGAAGCCAGGGCTGGTGAGCAGGGTGTCATTGCAGAGGACTTGCCAGCTCTTCCAAAGTGGGATTTGGCAATCTGTACTTTTGTTTGATGTCTGAGAATATTTTTCTAAGATAGTTTTTATAAAAGCCTACCTTGCAGTGCTGCAGTTCAGCAAAGAAAATCCCTTTTGTGCTTCTTTAAAAGAAAACTGCAGTAATATACCAGGTGCGCGATCTGGACCAGAAATCTTCAGAAGTCAAAAGCAAAGGGCATTTAATCCTGACCAAGCAGACTAAACATTTGGTATGAAAGCTGGAGAACGTTCAAGATAATAATAATGTACTCTGCATGTTGCAGTACATCTCCTCTAGCAGTTGGAGTCCAAAAAGGTCACATCAACCATGAGTGAAGAAAGAAAGGAAAACACTCAGCAAGATGAATATTGCTCAGAGCATAAATTTTCCCATACCTTCTTCCACAGCAGGGTCACAAGCAATTAAGAGTCCTCATAGCGGGAACACTTCCACTGACATACTTTCCTTTCACCCACAGTTTTTTTTTTCAAATTTCTTACTTTGGGCAGGTGGTCGGTCATGATCCAACAAAACTAATTTCTATTTGCAAATTAACCTAGCAATTAAATTTCCTCAGACAAAAGGTTGAAGTTCTTCCCTTCTATACTTCCCATTTTGTATGGGGTGAGCTGATCATCTCTTTGTCCATTACTGTCCACTTCTGTCAAGCTACAGGAAAAAATACAGTGAAAGCATTTATGTTAGCATTTACTCAATAAAGCAGGGATTGAGACATGAAAATGAGAACATGTGAAAAATACCTTCCTGTTCTTGAAGAAACAGAGCTGATAACTTTCACATCAGGGTATTTATTTTAATATTTATGTGCTTCTAAATGTTTGTCTGATTCTGTTTCTCTTTGCAATCCAAGATAAATACCTGAGATTTTGGAAAAGAGAAAGAGTCGTCCTGTTCGCAGAAATGACTGTGATAATATCGTACATCAAAGTGACAAGATGTCTGAGCTGTACTTACCTGGGAATCAGAATATCCTCCACTTAACATCCACTTGGAGGATCACGTGCAGCATTGTACACGTCTGCACTGGGGTACATGTGGTGGTGTCCCAGGGGACCTGCATGTTTCCTGGCACACTTGGTTAGGGTGACTGCTGAAAGACATGGCATATCCTTTGCACCTCATGTATCTGTTCAGATTTTGATATCATGCCCGTTGACATACTGTCTGAGTGCTCCTATGCTTGTGTTACTGGTTTGAAATGCCATTTTATCTATGGGTATCTGATAGCGCAATCATTCATATGCAGCTGACTGCATTTATTTGTGGCATGACTTAAATGGATGCACCTGCAAGTCTACATAAAAAATCACCTAAGCCCATGAACTGGAATTTGAAGGAAGGCAACAGAATGCACATTTCAGTGTTATTTCTCATTCTTTGGTGCTCTATTTCAACAACTTTTTTCTTCTCAAAGAAGAGAGAGGATTTTGTTTTTATACAGGGCTACTGTATGGATACAATAGACACGGCTTTTTAAAACAAGCAGATTTTTTATGTTCTTTTAAGGAAATTTATATGTGCGTATGTATATGCATATTTATATTTCTAACCCCCTCACACACCTGTTTTCTGTCATGTGAATATTCCAAGGCAATCATTCATTTTTAATTTCAGCAAGACAGGGCCGTCTGCTGCATCCTGCTGGCACTCCAGGCTCTCTCCTCAGCCTCTGTCAAAGCCCTCGCTCTCCGTGCCAGCTCCCTCCTGTGCAGTACCCCAGCCCCACTGCACCTGCCTCTCCTTCCACCTCATCCTCCTCTGACCTCCAAGGCCTCCAGAGAGAGCGGTCTGTACCTGGCGGCCCCTCACTGAGTGGAGCAGGTCTGCTGCAGGCGAAGCTGCAGAAAACACCCCAGGTGGGGAGAACGGGAGAAAATCCCCCTTCCTCTTCCCCAGGGAGGGGGAAATGATTGACAAATAAAACCCACTTAAATCAGTTAAATCAGAAAACACCCTGTCAGCAAAATTAATTGTGAGCAGTGACAGCAGGTAAATAAGTTCCCCTTTTGGAGTGTCCTGGGATGTTTAGAGGTCTGCATGGAAGAGCTTAGCACCAGTGAAAGCTGCAGAACTGAGTTGTGGAATTGGGGTCCTAAACTCTTTGGGATGAAATAGGTGTGTATCTTTTAGAGAAGGTGCTTTACATACCAATACAGCATCTAAGACATTTAAAACCTTGCAGCAATACCGGACCTTGAAACTGTGTTTCCTGACAGTGTGCTGAGCACAAGTTGAGCCCCGGGGAACCCCACCCGTGACCGGCTGCCAGCCTGAAGCAGCTCTATTTGCCATAACCCTTTGAGCCAGACCCATCAGCCAATTTCTCACCCGGCGTCTTAAGGAATTGTCTAGTTGCGTGCTGGATATTTTGTCCAGAAGGGTGCTGTGAAAGGCAGTATCAAAAGTTTTTGATTTCTGGTGGTGTTCTTGTATTTATTTTGGGGGGCTTACAGTGACCTCAGGATAAAGTACCCAGCTGGAAGAGAATGACAGGAAAATCCAACAGGGCTCAGGGTTCACAACAATTTCTGTCTGCTTGCCAATGAAATAAACATCCTGGGATTATTGTGGCTGATGAATTAAGATGCAGATGCAGTGCGTAACAGCTCCTCTGAAAAGTGGTATTACATGAATCATTAAAATCACTGAAAAGATAAAACCAAGCAAAGAAGACTGGGAATAACACCGACCTCAAGTAATTTCTCTGTCTTATTTCTACCTGATCAGATGATAAAGGAATTAACCCGTTAACTTGGGTGTTGCTCACACTTTGTGAATTTTTGCCTGCTGGACTGATTATGTATGGGTGGAGATGGTGAAATGTGGGTCTGCTCAGCACGAAGAAGAGGAGGCTTACTGCTGTCTTTGGCTGCCTCGCGGGAGGCTATGTGGGAGCTGTGCAGTCAGTGGTGAGAGGCAGCAGACACAAGTTGCAGCAGTGGGAGCTCTCATGAAAATTTTGCAACTGGCCCGTGCCGACCGAGAGGAGAGGCTCAGAGACAAGAGACAGAGTTACAAGAGCAATGATTTTGTTCATGTGCACGGGGCATCGTCCCATTCAAATTGGGTCACCCCGAGTGTGGTTTTACACACAGCTCTGATCCCTTTCAAGTGTTCAGATACAACATGATTTGATCTATCACTTATTAACACGCTCACAGACTACTGCAAAGCAACTATAATTCTGTGGCGTCATCATCCATCTGCTTCTTTCTTGCTCTGGGTGTCCCTGGAGTGGTCTGGCTACAGTTACTGTGCTGCCAGATGATGGCGGGTTGCACAGCAGTGTCGGGGGGGTGAGGATGCTGGTGTCACCTCAGTAGCCCAAGGGGTATCCCTTTTGCTTCAGGGGGGGTCTGCCATCCTCGTCCTTGCAACGAGCTGGGGTCCTTTAGTAAGCATGACTATGCAGTGTGCAATGTAAACTACATATACATCTATCTCCCTTAAGAAAGTTCGTACAGTTTCACGCTAGAAAGACTGCTTTACTTAAAAAGCGTGAGCCTTTCCTAACGAAATTCAGGCTAGCCGGCAGGGAGGTAACTCACGCCGGACACCGCACTAGTCGGCGGCGCAGGCTGCCCTGAGCAGCTGTACCGCTTTGTGCTTAACGTGAATTCCGACCCCGCGGCACAAGCAGCCGTCCTGACGCCGAGCGGCTCCTCTGACCCGCAGCTCTCTTGCGGGAACATCCCAGAAAACCAGCAGCCTCCGGACCGGCACCCCCGGGGCGCCGGGAGCGGGGGCACCCCGAGCTCTGCCCCCGGCAGGGCCAAGCCCCCGCCTCGCACCGCCCCTCGCACCGCCCGGCCGGCCGCGGCGGCGGGACCGGTCCGGCCCGGCCCGGCCCCGCAGCGCAGCGCAGCGGCGGGGCGGCGCCGCGCTGATGTCAGGGCGCGGGAGGCGGCGGGGAGCGGCCGCCGGCCGGCGGGCAGCGGCGGCGGGGCCGGCATGGCGGGCCCGCTGCGGCTGCTGGCGCCCTGCGCCGCCACCGCGCTGCTGCCGCTGCTGCTGCCGCTGCTGCTGCTGCTGCCGCCGCCCGCCGCCCCGCGGAGGCCAGCGCGCTGCGCGCCGCCCTGCAGCTGCTGGCGGGAGTCGGCGCTGTGCGTGGGGGCGGCGGGCGCGCCGCGCAGCCTGCCCGCCGGCCTGGGCTCCCTGTGAGTGCGGGGCGCGCCGCGCCGGGGGGCGGCGGGGGGCGCGGCGCCGGCCCGCCTGACGGGTGGCTGCTCTTTTTCCAGGAGCCTGGTAAACGGGACCTTCTCCGAAGTCAAGGACAGGATGTTTTCCCACCTGCCCTCCCTGCAGCTGCTGTAAGTATGGCACCGGGGAAGGCGGCGCCCAGGTAGCGCTCGCCCCTTCCTCCGCAGGGGTCCCGGGCGCCTGGCAGCCAGGCAGGGAGCGGGTGAACCCCCGGCTTGCGCAGCCGCCCGAGGTGGCCGCCGCTTGCCGCCCGAGGGATGCGTTTCCCGCTGGCAAACCACTTCATAAGCACGTATTTAGTTACTGAAGGAGGACAAAATGTTTTCCGGTGCCCTAAGCCCCTGTCGTGGGTTTCTTTTTTTAATTTCAGCTTTAATAAGTTTAGGGCCGGGTTGCTCACACCCACCCAGCCAGCCATCCCCGGAGTCCTGTGGTGGCTCCCACTCCTGCTCGCTGCGTGCCCGGGAGGCTCGTGTGGGCTCTGGGACATCGCGGAGGCTGCGGGACACACCTGGGAGAAAGCCCCCGTGCCTGAAGTGCTGGTGGTGTCCGCAGCGACCCTCCGTGCTTCAGCATCCAGCCCGGAGGGCAGCCCCGCAGATGGCTGCCGACATGGTGGGCCTCCCAGGAGAGAGCATGGGCTCTGGGCGCTCCCACCTGGGGCAGGCCGTGGGGTCGTGCCCGTGGCGCGGTGAGGCATGTGCCGGCAGCTTGCGCAGCTTACCCAAACTTGCTTTGATTTAGCTGTCCGGGGGGGCAGCAGCTGGGAAGGCACAGAGTGCGCCGTGACCCCCCAGGGGAGCCTGGATGCTGGCTTCTCCAGTAGCCTACAGCGAAGCCAAGGCGCTGCTGTGCCCTGCCTAGCCCAGCACGGCCTGCCGGTGACGCCCCGTGCCAAGCGGGCAACTCCCACCTCCCCCTGTAAGGACCCGCTTACTCCCAGGCAAAGACACACTGCAAAGAAAAAATCAGCAAAAAGATGTGAGGCATGCCAGAAACCCAGGGTAAGCACTTGCCAGAGAGCTAGGTGTTAAAATTGGTCTTAGCGAGAGGTAGTCCCTGAAAGCATCTAGTAGCCGGATGGCCAGCCTCTTCTCCTCAGGCATCGCCACCCCTTCTGACTCCAAGGCCTGTCTCGCTTGGGAGGAGCAGCACCCCATGGAAAATGCTGGGGAGAAGTGGGCAAAGCAAGGGCTGGAGGCTTTCACCTTCTTTTGCATGGCACTGGTCCCAAACCCAGGTTTTTGTGGGACTTGGGGGCCAGCACAGAGCCCTGGGCAGGGGGTCTTTGACCACCAGTGAATGGGGTCAAACAGCAGACCTGTGCCAGCGGGGAAAGGAGGGGGTGAGTCCAAGGGTGGGTTGAGAGAAAATGTCGGTGGGGAATTAGAGACGGGGGGGGAATCTGGCTTGTTTTGGATAGCGCTACTGGGAAGGGGGAGGAAGGGTAGCTGAAGGTTATCCCTTTTCCTTAGCTGTAGTAGTAGATTTCCAGAAGGAGAAGTTGGGGGGTGTGGGGTGGTGGGGTAGAGATCAGGTGTTGAGAAAGTCACAAGTTGCCCATCTCTTTATGCAGTAAATCAGCTGTGGGAGCCAGAGGGCAGTGTCACCACCACCGCCACTACCTTGGGCCCTGACGGGTTTTGTTGCTTAGTGTAATTTGCGATATTTCCCATCAAACATGAGAAAAAAGAATAATTAAATGACAAAAGAGATACGTGCATAATTGAGCACTTGGGTACCTCAGGACTATGTGTTCTGTGGCAGTAGCCATGGTAAAATAGTAACGCAAGGATTTATTTTTGATGGCAGTCTGCATCTTTGTCAGATTTCTTTGGGATAATTTAAGGAGCATTTGTCTAGTATTAGCATAATAACCGAGGATCACAGGGAAGGTTTGCATTTCATGTTCATTAGTCTTCTAAATTAATTTTAGTAAAATGCCTAAAACCATATAGAAAGAGGATTAATAAGTTACTGTAATAAAGCGATTAGTAGAGGCATATTCAGTCATAGCAGAAAATTCTGAGATTTTCCAAAAATGATTTGAGTAGTGTTTGATTTTTAGACCAAATAAAAAGTGTTGCTGTTTTCTTAAAAGGAGATCACTCTCTGTCCCTTTGAACATCATCATTGGAGATCATCCACGGTTGTGCTTTGATACAGCAATGAAGGAACTTTGCTGGCAAAGCCTCTGTGGCATCCTTCTGACCCTGACTGCCTTGTCCTGGCTCAGGTGACAGCTGCTCCAGTGCAGCTCTAAAGTGTTTTGTCCCTGAAGTTCACATGGGAGGCCAAGGCAGTGGTGCCTGGAGCAGTCGGCACCACTGCTCTTCCTTGCTGCCTGCAGACACGGGACTTTGCTTTGCAAGGACAGCAGGACTTTCTGTCTCTAGCACTTTGGGCAGGTCTGTGTTTCCAGCTGACAAACTGGCTGTGTGACCTGTGTTTTGTCCTCCCCACGCTGGGGGCTGTAGCCTGTCTGTGGGTCAGTCTCGAAGCATCCCCCTGGGAGCGCAGAATGAGTGAGTGCTGAGGCAGTGCTGCGACTGCATAAAATGGGAGCTGGCGCTTGGGAGCTCAGGAGTGGTGCTGCGATGATTTCTTGAAAATTGTCGGTGTGGCTGGAGGGTTGGTGGGCAACTGAGGTCTACACTCACCCTCTAAAGGTGGCTTGTCCTGCTCAGGGGACCAGAGAGTCAAGGACCAGCTTGCATTTAACCAAAGTGAATGGCATGGCGAGCATTTTTCCTGGGGAGTAGTGGACATTAATTAGCATCACATTATGTCTTTGATATATTTTTTTTTATAGACCATGCCACGGTCTTTTATGTGTGCTGCATTGGTGGGGCAATATGGGCTTAAGTCAGTAAGATTAGTTTGGTCATGGGCAATAAACACAACAAGCATAATCCAGCTTGTCAGGTTTTAATGTGCTTTCCTAATGCCTGCTCTCCATTTTCAGCTTGCTGAACTCCAACTCCTTCACTGTTATACGAGATGATGCCTTTGCTGGTCTCTTCCATCTAGAATACCTGTAAGTTTGGTGTTTTATGTCTTTCCCTGTCCTTCATAAATCAAGATGTTTTGATAAGTTGCCAAGATTCCTGCTGTGAAGTCTTAGTCTTCACTGTGGTTACCAGGAGCAGGGGAGATGAAGGATTTATGTTCCACTGTTGTGCAAATGTTCTTTACGGTGGCTCACCATTTTTCAGAGGTTGCAGTGGATTTTTGAAATACGCCATGAATGCAAGGTGGCTCTGTGCAGTTACAGTACACCGAAAAGGCATCGCTTAGCAAGAGCGTGTCTTGGCTTTCCAGCACAGTGCCATTGCTGTCGATGGGCTTTGAACCTCAGGAAGAGGTGGGGGAGCCGCTCCCGGATTGCTGGCGGCCTGAAGAGGAGTTGCAGAGTGTCCGTGTGCTGTCCAGAACAACCCTGATTACCAGACCAGCTCTCTTCCCCCAACTTTCTTCTCCAACTTAACCTTTTTTCTGATATCCCTTTAATGCCCATGGCATTTATTATTATATTACAAATAATAATAAATATATGAAAATATATTAATACACCATATATATTATTACAGTTATTTATAGTATAATTTAAATTTATTTAACTCTCCTTTACGCGGTTGATTTTTACATTACCTTCATTTCCAAATCTATCTTTTTTGATTATTTTTTTTTTAGTTTACTTTTTTTCTTTAAAAAAATTACTAGCCCTGGTACCAGGTTGTCCTCACTTCATACTCTGAAGAACTGCCATTTCTCTGTTACTGGACGTGAGCTGGTATGTTTGAAACTCTGAATACGATCTGAAAAAAATTTCTTCTTTCCACCCACTTTCCTGTGCTGAAAGGCAGCTGTGGAAAACATTTCTGTCTTTTTCTAAAGGAAGAACAATGCTTATGGAACTGACTCTCGCTAAAGTCTTGCAGGCAAACAGGTATTAAGGTGGGATATATTCAGGATTAATAGTCTGATATGTGTGGAGCAGCCAACAATGGAATTTGCAGACAAAAAAACAGAGGATAATGGTAAATGGATATGCTAAAATCCGTGATTCAGCTACATACGGATTTTTCGGAGATAGCAAGATATATAATAATTCTGTTTTCTGTGTGTCTAGAAGAAAAAAATTAATTTGCAATACATTTATGAAAAGAAAGAAAACCATGTTAATGTTTTTTCATTAATGACTTGCTTTCAAATGCTGATGAGCTCATCCCAGCAGTACATGCAGTTGTAATGGTTGCATTAATGACTGCAGCCAGATCCCTGTCCGAAAGGAAAAAGTCCTGCCCCTCCTCAGCTGGTCAAAGGGGAAATCCCTGGCTGCCAGCTGCAAGCCAGGGAACAGGATGTGGACCAGTAAAGCCTTACAGTTTCAATTTCCTTTAGCTGCAGCTGGACAAGTAGTCTCGGTTAATGGTTGTGGTCACCCTCCCTGCCAAGTCCACAGAGTTCGTCCTCTTCCCAGCAAATCGCACCTCCCGCTTTTGGGAACCGGGTGTGAGTGGCCTTTCTCTGGCGTGTTTTTTTGGCCATGTACCTAGTAACACTCTTAAAGCTTCAATAACTCGTGTCTCAGCTACCAGTGATCAGACCTGACGGAGAATATGAGAACCTCACTGACAAACAAGAATGACAAGTTCCTTTGTGTACAAAGCAAAGTCTCTGGATGAAAAGCAGCTGGGAAGCACCCACAGCAGATACATACATATCTACATCTCCAGCTGTGTCCCGCTGCGCTTGCAGCACTGATAATAGCATTCGATGCACCCTTAAACTAGCTGGCCCTGTGTGCAGAGGTTAGGTAAGACAGGTCTGATGAAGATGGGAGCTTTGCTGGTGAACAGAGTGGTGTTCCCAGGGTAGCATCCCTTTGAGGCCAGGTTTGGTGACTCAGGAATCCAGCAAATTACGAGTCCCAGCCCAAATTTGCATTGCCTTCCTGCAGCGTGTGCAGTGAAGCCGTGTTTATTTGCATGGACCGGTGAGCTGGTGCTGTGCAGGGATGCCAGGTGCTGGTGAGGGTCTCAAGAGGCAGTTTAGCTCTCTGCTCTGTGGATTGAATTTGTGTCCTCACACAGCCTTGTAACAGCTAACGCTCTTCTAACGTCTTCCATGTAGGCACAGCACTTTCTCATCCGCACCCTTTGCATGTATCCAGGGTCCCAGCCACTTCCTGAAGGATTTTGGCTGTGTCTAAACTGCAGAACCAAGAGCACTTGTCTCCTGCATCCCCATCTTGGCTCTCGGGAGGAGACTGTGGCTCATAGCATTTTTCCTCTCTTTCCCTGGAAGGCAAACAAGGATGCGTAGGAGGAAAGGAGACACTTTTATCTCATAAAACCTTTTATAAAGTCAGTATGCAGTTGTCATCATCCAAGTACAGCTGTACCATGCAATATCTTGATGGCCACCTGGCTGCAATCACTTTACAGGGCTGATGGTGTGTTTACGGATGCATCCTCAAGTGCTCAGGGGTCAAGATGCTCAAATATCAGCTCTTTCTTTAAATGCAGACATGGAGTCAGGAAGAGCAGCATGCTCTTGGAATTGATATGTGCCTGTCGTCATTCCCCCAGCGCACAAGGCCATGACCTGTGTGCAGCCATCACCCTGCAGAGGTGGCATCCCAGCTGGAGAGATCTAACTGTGGCACCGAGAAGAAGGCAGTGGCCTTGCCATTGATGCAGACTTGGGATGTCTGCGGTTCGAGTCATGGCTCTGGGGTGTGGAAGCGGCACTGCATGTGCAGCCACGGCAGCTGCCCCTCAGAGAGCCCGCCTGCAGCCTGGGCATCCCTGGCATCGCTGTGCTGCCCCATAGTTTTAAAACACAGGCGGTTTGTGAGAGGAAAGGAGGACTTCAGCTTTGCAAGTCCATCTCAGAATCCTCTCCTACGCAGGTCTCTTGCCTCATGCAAAACACGCTGAGCAGACTTAACTGACAGAGGAACGATGTTTTTGCTTTGTTCATTTTATTCCTCTTCTGCTGGATGTTTGTGTCATATGCTTTCGCTTGCGCTGCCTGGTACTCGCCTTGTTCTGTGCAGTCCACCCGAGGAGAGGGGAAAAGGGAACGTGAGCAGCTCCACCGAGATTTCCCCACCTTTAAGTCTAAAGGGGCTGCCCAGAAACCTGCTGAATTTGGGGACCATAAGTTAAAGCACTGGTGATGCTAATAAGAATGTTAATTAAAGTATTTTATACTTTTTTCCCCCCCTAGATTCATTGAAGGAAACAAAATGGAAACAATTTCAAGAAATGCATTTCGTGGCCTTCGAGACCTGACTCACCTGTAAGTTATTTAACACTTAGCAGAGTAATTTGTACTTGAACAAAACACTTCTGGGGGACTGCTGGTTTTTCTGCTACGCACAAAACCTCCCTTTCCCTCTGTGCATCAGCTTCCCCCTGCTGTCAGCAATGTGCCCTCCACAAATTAAAAACTGGCCTTAAAAAAATTCCTGCTTGGGCAGCACTGTGTTCGGCTGCCTGGGCACGCTCGTGGCTGGTGTCGGGGTGCGGCTGTCACCCACAGGTGCTGCACTGGTAGCACCACCACACTGCATACTCGTGATTAACATTCCTGTTTCTTTTCGGCATGCTCAGCGATTGCACTGTGTGCTACATTTGCACCTGGGCAGTAAAAAACTTCGTATCTTTTACCTTTATGTGAGCTTCAGGCAATCTCCATTCCTGAATGAGAATAATTTGTATGTGCCTGTAACTATTACCAATGCCAGTGGCTGGACAGTACTAGATAATTACTAACCTGTAGGTGAGCTCAGACTTAGTAAGAATCAGCCAGACAAGAGAGAAGCATTGATACTAAGCTCTGATTTTCTTTTCTAGTTCTTTGGCCAATAACCATCTCAAAGCTCTGCCAAGGGATGTCTTCAGTGATTTAGATTCTTTAATTGAGCTGTAAGTAATGAGAATCTTTCTATTGACTGCCTGCTTCTGTCACTCTGTTACTCTGAGTTTTACGTTCTGGGTTTGTGAGGTGCTGTATCTGGTATCTGCACAGAAAAGAAGTGTGTGTTTTGTTGTTCTAGCTTTTCTCATTTTAAAATTGTTTATTTGGCAGCCTCCTCTAAAAGAACTGTTTCTCAAATCCCTGTTGCTTCTTGTGATGCTGTACATAGCTTGCATTATTGTACTTCTTTCTGATGTTTCCTATGAATTGTTTTTTAGGGAAAGGGAGACAATGAGTTTTAGAACTACAGTTTCTCTGAACATTTTTTCCTGTTGTTGTTGCATGTATTCCCTGAGATTATCTTAGTAAAAGGCATTCATTAAAAAAACCCAAAATGCTTTTTTCTTGGTTTTGTGCAGTTGTAGCACATTGCTGACATACTGTCAGTGTTTTCTTGATGTAACTGAGCTGCTAGTCAGCTTCCCCTATTTTTGGCCTGGCTCTTCCAAACAGCAAAGTGTAATTGTAAGCCACAAAGATTGCCAAGGGATCGAAGAACAGGTACAGTGTTGAAATCACACATACATTAGTAGGGGGAGGTCAAATTGACTCCACATCAGCAATGACTTGAAAAATAGAAGCCTTACATCTGTATTTTAATGTAATGCAGAAACAGTACCAGCAAGGCCACTCTGTCAACCAGCGGTACTGGAGTAGTTCAGGGAAGGAATGGGATTTATCTGTGTCAGCGGTAAATGGTGGGAATGGGGGTTGCAGCAGACAACCAGACTGTCAGAATTTATTATGTTACAGTCCTAATCCTATGAAAACTTATAAGCGTGAGTGACTTCAGACGTGAATCACAGTGCTCTATTACTACGACTACGTGTGAGCGTATTTCCTAGATTGAAACAGTTTTTCCAAGGACAGCACTCGGTGAAGGAGAGTCCCTAGTAAGAGAGTCCCAATAAAACTTAAGAAACTTCCTTGTTCTCAGTTCAAAAACGATTATAGGCTACTGAGATATTTTTAAATTCAGCATGTCAGGGTGATAACAGTTCTGTAGTATTCATATTGCTATCAACCTTTTCAAATATGTTTATTTCTGTGTGTTTTTTTAGAGATTTAAGGGGAAATAAATTTGAGTGTGACTGCAAAGCCAAGTGGTTGTTTTTGTGGTTAAAGATGACAAATTCCACTGTTTCTGATGTCCTGTGTATTGGTCCAGCAGAATATCAGGATAAGAAGTTAAATGATGTGACAAGTTTTGATTATGAATGCACCACTACAGGTATTCAGAATGTATATTTCTAAGCACACTAAAATGGTTAAATATCAGAAGTTTAGAATATACCCTTTCGCTTCTATAAGCATGACCTGGGGGGAGGAAAGGGTTACATACAAAGCACTTCTGAGTACTAGAACAAGCATAAAATGGGAAAATTACATTTGGAAGCCGAAGTAAGTACCGAGTTTTTATTTGGATTAAGTGATAATGGGAGAAGAGCTCTGAGTATTCATATTCCAAAAGACTTGATTATGACTCACTTTGTGACTTAATTTTCATCACAGAATGCTTTCTATTATCTGGAATAAGGCCATATAGTTATGGCAGATGAGCTTCCAAAAATCTCTGCATTTCACAGAAAGCAATGAAAAGAAGTTCAAATGATGTGGCTATATCTGTTATTTTTATTCAATAGGCCACGATTTAATAGCATCAAATGTGGCAGCAATACTGCCAGCAGTTCTTCATGGAACTCCATTAAATTAGAAATGTCCAATAATGTTCTGACTACTGTCTTGTTTAGGATCTTGATTTTTATTTTAGGTAATGTAAAGCATGCTGAAGGAATTGAAGAGAAACTTGCATGTGGTTGTGGTTATGCTTATACTTTGTGACTGAACAGCCGTAGTTACCTATCTTTGAATGTAGTCACATCATATAACTGAGAATATCAGCTACGAGTATTCTTTTTCATCTTTCGTGTATGTGATATCAGCACTCTGCCTTTTTTCTATACAGTAATATCAGAGGCATTCGGGTTCTCATCTGTCGTTAAGTCAGTCATCATTATTAAAAGACAATAGAAAAGTTGATTACTACTAATGTGAAATGAAGTTTCAGGACAAGGTATGAAAGGTAATTGAAGGGCAATATGTAAAGGGAAAAAGAATGAACTCAGAATTTAAAAATATGTCAGAAGAGCAGCAGAGGTAAAGTGCGATAATCTGCTACATAAAAGGATGTCAAAGCAGGAGAGCGATGTAGCTTAGAACAGTACCAAAGTTATGTTCCTGTGTCTGCCAAATCACCCAGATGCAAAAATACAAAGTAAAAGCAGACATTTTTTTATTTCAGTCTGGTTTAAGAAATTGCATAGCACTAACTGTGCAAGACCAAGCCTTATTTACCTGGTCCTCAGACCTATACTGACCTACCTGCCCTCTGTCATCTCTTAGATGACATCTCAATAGAAACCTATCTGTACATTTGCAACAAGCAAAATTCACCTGTAATGTTAGTCCCTTTGTCTGCTGTAAGCAAAATTGCATCAAGCATAAATCTAATTCCACATGCTAAGGTGTTATGTGGTGCAAGGATTGCCCAGCTAAATATTTGCTCAAATGCCATCAGAGAAGTGCTCTCCCAGCACAGCACATAGCTGTAATACATTCTTCAGACTGTAAAGGGTGTTTTCAAAGCAGTTATTCTCTGGCTGCTGTGAGGGAGGGCTGTGTGCCTAACCCCTCTGGCCTGGGGGTAGGAGCAGCAGGCTTCTCAGAGCTCCAGTGCTTGGTGGAAGTGGAGGATGCAGAATACGTGGAGCTCTGGCGTCCTTACAAAGTGTCCGAGAGGGACAGACTGCATGCAGAAACGAGCCATAAGAAAAAACAGGGATAAGTAGAGCAGAAATGCAAATCTTCAGGAGTGTGTCACCTCTGAGACAGCTTCACGTCCCCTGCACTGAACTGGAAGCTACCTTGCTGAAGCTGTAGCCTGCTGGTGGCCTTGGTGGTCTGTGGTGTCAGGCCACAGCTGATTTTTTCTTCTCTGCCATTACCTCCCCAGATCCAAAGGGAGTGTAAATATGCCCACATGCATTCCTTGAGGACTGATTAGTCACAGACTCGGGCTTGTACCATACTCTGCAGTACAGCAACATCCCCTGTAGGTGTATTCCCCTTTCCTGCTCGGCGACAGGCAGAGCTCTCAAGCCTCTTTCATTCATGTCAGTCTTTAGTATCATATTTCCCTCCTTTGCCAGGCAGGATCAAGCTTTCCGTCACTTCTGGTCTCTGGTACTCTGTGTTGAGCATAACTTGGATGTAGAATGTGGCAACAAAGCAGTTTGTTGGGTAAAATGTGCATCTCAGTGGCTCCAGCGAACTGCTACTATGGTAACAGGAGGAGAGATGGAAAGAGGGTGCTGCCAAATTAAAAAAAAAAAAAGAGCCAAAGAACAAAGTAGTCCTATTGCTTCTTCACAGAGAAAGCAATTCATAGTGCTGGTGATCTGCACTTTTAACTCTTTGTGATAGCTTCTCTCTTTTCCATTTCCTCACAGCTTGCATCATGGAAGCACGTTAAGCTGTTTCACTTCGTTTCTTGTCTTTCTCCCGCAACAGTGTGCGAGGGGGCTGTGCTGTGGCTGTAAGCACGTCAGGGGAACCTGTCATTACTTTCAGGAGACTGGAAAACGGGCATCGTGCTCCCACAGTTGCTGGAAACAGGCTGTGTGCATGCCTAGACCTTGCTTTGCCCAGGCGTGCTGGCAGGGATCATCCTACCGAGCTCTGGAATCTTGGTTTCCCCTTTCTTTACCCAGCTGGGGCTGCCTTGAAGAGGTGGTCTCCTCTTTCCCTGCTGCCTGGAAGGAAGGTGCTCCTGTGCAGGAGATTACCTGTGCTGCTGTGGTGGGAGACGGGAAGGGATGGGTAACACTCCCTCATAGCGCTTCCAGCTCCCGGGTAGCCTCACCTGGAGCAGAAATCTCCACTGCAGGGAAGACGGGATGTGAGGAGAGGAGAACCCAGTCGTAGGATGCAGTTTAGGAGCTGCTGCCCAAGCAGATCATCGCTCCCTTTAGTGTCCTGCAGTGTTCCCCATGTGATGCCCCTCTGCTGTGCTAGCATCAGTGCTCCTGTGTGCTGGGATCAGCCAGAGCAGGGGCTGCTGAAAGGGAAATCAGCCCAACCACCAAGGTGCTGGGTCCCTCACCCATCATGGCTGATGCCAATCCAGCTGCAGAGGGAGTGGAGGCGGTGCGGTGGCTGGAGGCTGGGAGGACCACCCCAGCCCTCGGCCGGCAGAAAGCAGGTTAAACCCCTGTGTCCTGGGGCTGGGAGAGCAAAGCTGTGCATCAGGGCGAGAGGGAAAGCAGGACAGCCGTGCTGCTGAGGGGCAAAGCGAGGGCCACATCCTCATCCTTCTCCTGTTGGGAAGATGTTGGGAAACCCCCACCCCCCAGCACAGTATTTACTGTACAAGCCCTTCTAGCATTAAAGCAAGGCATGTGGACCTGCCTGTAAAACTAAATGGAGTCCCTAAGATGTAGATTTTTGGCAAGCCTGATGTGGCAGCATCTCCTTACTTTGTAACCCTCTTCTGCATTAGTCTGGTATTTCTGACTGGTGCTAAAACCAGTGTTTATTGCTTTTTACTGATTATGACTGCTTTTGTTACCCATTTTCACTCATGCAGTGACATAAAGAGCCCAGTGACAGGTACCAGTAAAAATAGCTGTGTTAACACTGAATCATTTCTGAATGAGCAGTGGGTATTAACACACAGACTGGTTTGTTTTAATTCACAGATTCCCTCAAAGTGTTTTACAACTGTTCAGATTTCAGGATACGTCTTTTTCAGGATTAGTTTTTTTGGGTTTTCTTCTCAAGATTTAAAAAATACTTTGATTTTCTATGACTGTATCTGCTATTCTCCCATTCTTAGCTACCTTTGATGATTTATGACTTGACTATTACTTTCTGCATACTTTGGTGTCAGTTTTCTCCAGTCCTTTTATTTTCCCAGTGAGAATAAAGATAACTTTCTTGTTCTCCTACCAGCATTTATGAATCAAGCCCAAACTCTATTTGTAATAGTCCTTCAAAGAATGGAGACTGTCATTTCTTTCGCAGCTGTAGAATCTGCTCTGTTTGTTTAATGGTAGTCATCTATCTTTATTCTCCGGAAGTGTAACTCCTCAAGGGCAAGGCTTTCAAGCATGCAGAGACAGAGAGTTCTTCATTCAAAAAACAATTATTTCATAATGCACCAAAATGAGGGACTCGAGTGAGGACTTAATTACCATTTCATCAAAATCCCTGGATGCCCAGGCCCTTCCAACGTAGGAGTGCGTGATGAAGGCATGTAGCAAATGGAGCTTGAAACAGAGCGGTGTGTGGTTCTGCAGAGAAACACCATCACGGCAGAAGATGCATTTCATTTTCTATATGTCTGTATCCGTACATCACTTCAGCACAGGCCCTTCTGCCACATTCTAGATCCAGGCACTGGCTTTTCTTTGTCAGCTCTGCTATAGCAGTTTCTTTTCCTGATAATAATGACCTTGCCCAGCTGCCAGGCCACAGATCAAATTCAGACCCAAGCCTCCTTGCTTTGCCCCAGATTGGCTCTTTGCTGACTGCTGACTTCACCCAGGGTGAATTTTAGAGTTTAATCTACAAAGCCACTTAGATTTTAAGGCAAAATCTTGAATTTTGGAGTTACACTCCTAGTCTTTACAGGTTGCTTCAACTCCTCAGTCTTAGTGTCTAGGATAAGTTTTCCACTGGATAGTAGTTTGCAGGTTGGTTGTATTTTACGCCTAAACTACTTTACAATGCCCCGTAAAACGTTATGTTAACTGAGGTTTTGATTACACCATTTTGTCTATGGTCTAGCTGAAATGGGGTTATCCCCAGGCAAACTTCAGATATCATTTCACTTTCTGCCTGGTTTAGCATAACACAAGTTGCTAGTGATTAAATTTGCATGACTTAAGAAGTTATTGGACTTCAGCTGGAAGTTGCTGTCTCTCAGCTTGAAAGTGATTCTAGCAAGGCCATTTCACTTGACGGGAAAGCAACTTCCAGCTGTGGGGAAAGAGACTTCTCTCTCAATAGCCTGATTTCATTGATACCAGCCAGCCTAGCTGGAAAACCTGATTTCTGCCACTGTTAACCTATTTGATCTCCTTGGCAACTCTATTTCCAGAGGACGGTTTATGACGCCTAAAGCAGGAGACGCTTTCCCCTGTTGCTGCATGCCTAGTGTGAGCGCCTACACTTCCATGGTAGTGTTATATACAAAATCCAGGATGTTTCACTCATTTTCTAGTGTAAATCATTGTAATGAGCCGCAGACCACTTACTCTGCATTTCCAGCCAGGATGTATCCTAACTGTTGTAAATGTATGTTTCTAGATTTTGTTGTTCACCAGATTTTGCCCTACCAGTCAGTTTCAGTGGATACGTTCAACTCCAAGAATGATGTGTTCGTTGCCATAGCTCAGCCCAGCATGGAGAACTGCATGGTGCTGGAGTGGGATCACATTGAAATGAATTTCAGGAGTTATGACAATATCACAGGTATATGAACACTGGGATTCCAGGCATTGATGAAGTGTTGGCGTTTCACAAAGATGATATTCATAGATGGGACCAGCTGATGGTTTCTGTCCTGAATCTGTGTTGAATTTGGTAGATCGAAGTGTGTAATGTTTGGACATGAGTAACTTCATGGAGTGGTGCATCTTGTTAATGCACACACATTTAACCTGGCTGTAGGACACAATCTAGGCTTTTTTTGTCTGATCTTGAAAATTGTTTTGAAGGCACAAACACTTGCTGTGATTGTCACGCCATGGCCCAGCTTAGCACTCACTGCCTGAATCACACTGTGAGTTGAAGTATATGTTGAAGGAGCCCTTACTCTTGCCGAAGTGCCTGCGAAATAGAATACAAAAATACTCTACTGCATGTAATAGGAAATAGGTCTGGAGGATGCTTCTAGGGTAGGCTGGCCAGGAAAGCGTGTTTCACAGCTTAAGGTGACATAGGGATACTTAAACCGTGGTTGTTACCTAAAGTCATGTGCTGTAAAGCTTTCATGTTTGCTTTCCATTTGCAAACATGCTGAATTAGCATCCTGGCCAGGTTGCTCATCAAACAAAAAGCCCATGTGGATGCCAGGTGTTTTTCTAATGCTAACGACTGTTCTGTCCCAAACTGACACTCGTGGTGCTCAGTTACACCACTACAGCAGGGACAGAGTCTTTATTGCTGCTATACACTGCCCAATTTCCCAGATACTTCAAGCTACTGGTTCTGAAGACTCAGGAGCTAAATTTATCCACAGAGCATCCTTCCCTCCTGTTCCTTGTTACGTGTGATAAAGATTATTTTTCACCTTGCATTTTGGGAAACAAAGAATATGCTGTGTTGTCATCTGGTGTTGAAGCCTACAAAGGCAGCAGGCACCTACCTCCTCAGATCAGCTATGTGTGTCACTGATGGAAGTTTACAAGATGCTACTCCTCCATCAGGAAATTCTGGAAATGAAAAGTTTTGCTTTTTTAGCTTTCATTGTATTTTGGTTGATTAGGGGGGAATATGTACCAGTGGATGTAAACTGAGAAGTCAGTGGCCCAAAGAGAGCTAACAGAGCTCTAGAAAAGCTCTGGAAATTAAATGTAGAGTTTGGGTCATTTCCAAAGGCAGCTGTCTTCTGGACGTATTTCACCTTCCTGTGAATGACGTGATTAGGAGACACTTCTGCTGGGGACTGGTGTCCTAGCTCCACACCCTGCCTACGTGCCCAGGCTCGTTTCTCGAACAACTGCCCAATGTTCCTGTGGGCCTGAGCTTGAGCTCTGGACTCTGGAATGTAACTGAGAGATTTTGCCAGGGGACACAGGCACATAAAGAGCCTCTTGTGGAGCCTAAAAAGTGTTTTGTCGAGCTCAGGAGCTAGCTATGTGCTCTGTGGGGAGTTTTATTGCTAACTGTGTGCTTGGCATTCGGGTATCTGAGTTTAGCCCTTTACAACATGGGCTTACAGAGCTGAGCTAGTTGTCAAGATTGCCTTTGCAGTCAGCACGCAGAGAACAGGCATTGCTGTCCTCTGCAAAAGGAGACATCCAGGCTGGGTGAAATCTTTTCTGGAGTGCTTTTTGACTAAGTTAGTCCAGAAAGAGCCTGGATGATCAACTCGAGCGTTCATGTCTACGCTGCAGATAGATACCTTGTGGTACTTGAGATGAATCCCCCACCTCCTGCACTGGGAGGGTGGTAGATCATCCCAGGCTGGCTGTGAAACAGCTACGGGTAGGGGACGAGCAGAGGTGCCGGAGCAAGTCTCCTGTAGTGACTGTGAGCAAGCATGCACAGGGGAATCTGTGCAGTTATGGTTCTGCTTCAAGGGTGCACTTCAGAGAGGAATTCTTCTCTTCTCTTCTTCCAACAAAACCTTTTGCAAACAGTCTAATTGTTACTTTCCTGATGTGTAGTGTATAGTGACTTGACATTCTCAGAATGGGCCGTAACCTGATCTGTTCTAATCTGACAACTGCAATATTCCTAAATATTTCTAGTTTAACATAATCTCAGGAATACTTAACAGAAACAACATAATTAGATTTATCTTTTTCATCCTGCTGTCAGGTGATATATCCACAAGATGCATCGATATTTCTATTTACAGCAGAAAAAGCTGACTCTGGCCCTCTTGCACCAAGAAAAATAGACTATATTTCATTCTTCTAGTTAAGCTGGAAAGATGGACATTCAAGGAATAAGAATTTCAGCTGCCTACTGAGTCATGAGATGACAACTCTTGATATTTTGCAATAATAAAATTTTGCTTAAATAATTGTTTTGGATATTAGGGGGCATGTGTTTGAACAAAGAAAGGAAGAAAAATTATTCTGGATAAAAAGGAATGAGCATTTTAGGGTGGATGAAAAGGAATGAGCATTTTAGGGTGCATCATACTTGCACAATCTGAGGGCTGTGACATTTCCAACATTTGAAGTCATCTTTCCAGTTACTGGGGAGAAAAAATCATGAAAAGAAGCTCTGATGGCATGTAGCAGAAGGCAAAATTAGGAGATGGTGTGACTTTAAAAAAGGGGAGGGGTGATTTTGGTAATCTTTCTGTGGCTCTAAGGGTGCTTTGTACTGTGCTAATATATATATATATGCTTTTTTTTTTTTTTTTTGTCCTTTGGGCTATAGGTCAGTCCATAGTGGGATGTAAAGCCATTCTTGTTGGTGACCAAGTCTTTGTGGTGGTGGCACAGCTCTTTGGTGGCTCACACATTTACAAGTATGATGAAAGCTGGACGAAGTTTGTCAAATTCCAGGATATCGAAGTATCTCGCATTTCCAAGCCAAATGATATAGAACTTTTTGAGATAGACAGTGAAATGTTTTTTGTCATAGCAGATAGCTCTAAAGCAGGTTTGTCAACAGTGTACAAGTGGAATAACAAAGGATTTTACTCATACCAGTCCCTTCATGAGTGGTTCAGGGACACCGATGCCGAGTTTCTTGATATAGATGGGAAGTCACATTTAATCCTCTCTAGCCGTTCCCAGGTTCCCATTATACTCCAGTGGAACAAAGTTTCCAAAAAGTTTGTCCCACACAGTGAAATCCCCAACATGGAAGATGTCTTGGCTGTGAAGAGTTTCAGGATGCAAGATAGCCTATACATCACACTCACGAGATTCATCGGTGACTCCAGAGTTATGAAATGGAATAGCAAACAGTTTGTGGAGATACAGGCTCTTCCATCCCGAGGAGCCATGACGCTGCAGCCTTTCTCCTTCAAGAACAATTACTACCTAGCCTTGGGAAGTGACTATACCTTCTCCCAGATTTACCAGTGGGATGGTGAAAAGAAGATCTTCAGATTATTTAAAGAAATCTATGTGCAAGCACCACGGTCTTTCACAGCTGTGTCAACGGATCGAAGAGATTTTTTTTTTGCCTCTAGTTTTAAAGGAAACACTCAAATATTTGAACATATCATCATTGACTTGAGTTTATGAAAAGCTGCTGGAGTGAAATTTGTGTAGAATGACATTTATACACAAACAAAACAGAGACCTTTCTAAAAACAGGGTGCACCTATGGAGTATGATGACATTTTCTGAACTTTTAAAACTTGCATATTAATCAGGGATTGCATTTACTTGGTTACTGCATGACATGTCCGTTCTATCCTTTTTCAAAGACACATTGCAATCTGCAGTCATTCAGAGGAGAGTGCAGTGCATTAGGATAAATGTTGACATCTAAAAGAATAATCTAAATTTTATGCAGAAAACTACCCTGAATTGAATATCTCATAAAGCGAAGAGTAAGCCATACAAAGCATAGAAATGATCTTGACTCTTAAACTAACGTGTTAGTAATGATTTTAAGACTAGAGCCAGTTCTTCACAGTTGCTGATGAATTGTGAAAGTAAACAGTAATGTTCCAGAATACACTTTATTTTTGTTTCTTGAGGTCTGTCTTCAAAATCTGCCTTTGTGGTTTATAATAAGTCTGGGGCATCATTTTAATTCATTGTAGGTTAAAGGGAAAGTAAAAACCTATTGCCATTTGTCTTCCATTATTCACTATTTCAGCAACAAACTGTGCATAACAAGTAGCCCATCCCACAGTAACTGGGTAGGCAGGAAAAGAAGAGTATGTCACTTCTGGAGCAAATAACAGAGGTCTGCATGGTGCCGTGAATGAATCAACTACAAATTCCATCCACTTTCTGGTTTAATAGGTGTCCCAGAAATCCCCTCCATTTTGCCCTAGTTTGTTGTTTTCCTGATGATCCCAGTAGATTCTGGGGTCTTTGCTTCAAACAAGTAAATCTGTTGTGATTTCTCGCTCTAGAAGGCACAGCTTAAGCTTAGCCTGAAACAAGCACTATATTCATGTCCTCCATGCTGTAGCTCCTCTGTATGCAATGAGATGATCTATTCTCCAGTGTTCCTTTCTCAGTACAGCTCACGAGCCATAAATTCAGGTTTGGGTCATCACAAGCTGTTTTTGGGAAATCCTGCTTCTGGCTGAGATCTAAATATGACTCCGGTATCGCTGAGTCTTTTGAAACGAAGGCAGCTGGAGCTGCTTCAGGTTAGAGCTAACCCTGCCTCCAGGAAGGATTTCCTCTTGCTGGCTCCGGGCTTTTGCCAGGTTGCCAATCCACTGAAGGGTAAGCAGGATGACGTGAACAGACCGTGCTGTGTTGGTGTTTTGGGTGGCTACAGGCTAAGGCATTCAGTCAGCCTTAACAGGGCAGTCCTGGCACACAGTCTCTTGTCAGGATAAGAGCAAGGCGCCATTTTCCTGTAAAGGCGCTCCACCGTCCTTACTCAACAAAATTGGGTATCAGAGCCCCCAGCTGTTCACTTACACAATATGTTTCTTTACATTTTCATACCACTTAGCATATGAGGGTTGTTTTATTATGTCTTGCTGCTGCACTG
This sequence comes from Falco punctatus, assembly GCF_963210335.1. NCBI lineage: Eukaryota > Metazoa > Chordata > Aves > Falconiformes > Falconidae > Falco > Falco punctatus. Next base: position 31,984,497 of record NC_137580.1, read on the forward strand.
CTGCATTGCATAATAGGGAGGCTTTGCGTAAAGCGGGCAGAGCAAAGGAAATTGTCCTTTATTCGTTCATACTCAGGGCTATCTCACCTTCCGTGTGCTGAGCGAGCTTCACATTTTTGCCCTGGACGTGTGAAACATGGCCTATTATCACAAACAGAGATGTTCACATAGGCTTTCCAACATCCAAGCTGCAGGAGGATTACGCACGAGGACTCCTGTGAGGAGCCCTAACCTACCAGTGACCTGACACATCACAGCCTTCCCTAACTTCTGCCTCACTGCTATGAAATAAAATTACTGGTCTGTCAAGAGACATAACTAATTTTATTCAGTTTTTAAATTATGAGTTAGGGTTTTTTTTTTCTATGGAGATGCTCATTCTGGTTTTATTTTTAATCACGTTGGCAACTTCGCCCATCCAGCTACCTGAACTATTGAGCGCTGCCCTCCAGATCCCAGTGTGGTGTCAGTCCTGGTGCTTCAATCAGACCAGTAGATGCAAACCAACCCTCTGCAGCAGGTTTTAGCATTGCCTCTCCCAGGATTAAGCTAACAAATCCGACAAAATGAAGAGATTACTCATGTGTCTGACAGTGAACACACTTTCATACCACGTTCCCAGTTTACTTTTTAAAGCAGGTATGGCTGGCAAGCAATGTTTCTTTAACCTGTGTTGTGGGAAGGCATTTTGTATTATTTCTCTGCTAAGAGTGCATGTTTAGAGGCAGATTTTCTGATGAGGAGGGGCATTTCTCAGTGCACCAGGACTTTCTTTCAGGGCTGTGAGTACTGTTCCCTCAGCAAGGGGCACCACTCAGAGCTAAAAGCTAGTTTAGAGAAATTGGATCTTGGCATTTTTTTCTTGAAGGGAAGCAAGAGGATGGTGGGAAAGAGCTTGCGTATCGCATACCAGGAGATTGTACCGTTTCGAGAGCCAAGGGGATTTTGAGACTTGGCTATCGAGTTGAATTAAATTAAAATGGTCTCTGCAGAGGCAGGCTTAATAAAGAGGATAAAGTGATCCACAGGAGTCTAGCTCATTCACACAGGACCAGAAGAAGAAAGTGAGGGAAATGAATTCTGCAGGCAGGCTGCTGCTCTTGCCGAGTAGCTGTGTTGGGTGGTCAGAAAGCCCAACTTTGCATCCCTCCTGGCTTCAGGAGGCGCCTGGAGTCGGACGCCAGCCTGTCCTGCTGAGTTAGTGCACAGGAGGTCAGAGCAGCTAAGAGGGCAGGCAAAGAGCACCACTTGAAGAAGAAAAGGTTATCGTACATTTCACAGGATTAAACAAAGGCAGGGTCTCAAAAAGCCTTGTTCTGCTCTTTCCCAAGGAAAAGCCTTTCCAAATGCAACAATGGTTTTGTCTCCGTAGCCTATATTGTGTAATGGAAATTGTTTTGAATACTAAATAAACCATGCATATCCATAATTTATTGCAATTGTTAAGACCATCAGGACAGCGAGAAAGGATAACAGAACATGCCACCTGGTAATTTTTAATGTATTCTAAAATATATACAACTATGTAAAGAACAGTAGTTTATATAAGCATAGATTTAATACAATGTGATAGCTACAGTGGGAGCATTTTAAGGCTGTATATACATTGAGCTTTTTTAGTAAAGAGGAGCTGATGCAGTCTATGCTACTGACACGTGTGTACTCTTTCAATGTATGAATAAAAGGTAGTTAATGAGATTAATAGTGGTGCGTTGTGCATGTTAAATTATCCATGCTGTGAAGATCCACACTGCCAGAGGGATGTACAAGGTGGGCAAACGGGTCCTCGTCCGTTCATGATCGGTTTTGGCTTTTGAAAACGTGGAGGAAGCTGTGCTCGGCTTGATTAAATTCAGTTTCTGTGCCTGAGGTAGCGCGGACCTCCAAGGTTTTGCTCTTCCCTGGCTTTCCCCTTCACTCTTTCCTTACACCCCATCTAGTGTTACAAGGATGTAATGCAGCTGTTACTACGATTCCCGGTTAATGGGGAACTCGGTTGTTTCCTTCCTTTCTTTCTTACCACAAAACCAAGAGGTCTTCATAAATAATTTTCAAAAGATACTTAAGTGGTTTTATTACATGCAGAGTGGATAAGAATCAAGCCCAAAAATGAATCCCTAGACTTTCAGATCTTTGCTGTGAGGTCTCTTAAGATTTGTTAAATTTTACTGAATCATTGGCATTTACTCTGAGATTGCAAAAATAAATATAAATCTATCAACAGTGAATACATTTTACTTAAAGAAATCCTTGAGCATTATCCACTGATCCTGCCGGTCACTAATGCTGGGGATAATTCCTCTTGTTTTCTTTCTTCAGAAACAGTGCGACTCTCTGTAACTAATTACAGGCTCGTGCAATCAAAGAGATGTCTGCTGTACCATAACGGGGTGCAGTTGGTCTGGGATCATTGCTTTCCTTTTGGGTATTCCACCTTTTTATGAGTTGGCAGCCCTTGTGGCGTGGTATCGTGGCTGCATTCAGCTTGAGCCCTCAGCACAGGAAAGACATGGACTTGTTGGGGTGGGTCCCCAGAGGGCCACAGAAACGATCAGAGGGTTGGAGCACCTCTCCTGTGAGGAAAAGCTGAGAGACTTAGGGCTGTTCAGCCTGGAGAAGAGAAGGGTCCAGGGAGACCTTATTGCAGCATTTAAATACTCAAAGAAGGCTTGTAAGAAAGATGGGGACATAGTAGCGCCGGTTGTGATAGGACAAGGGGTAATGGTTTTAAGCTAAAAGAGGGAAGATACAGACTAGATGCAAGGAAGAAAGTTTTTACAACAAGGGTGATGAAACACTGGAACAGGTTGCTCAGAGAGGTGGTAGATGCCCCATCCCTGGGAACGTTCAAGGCCAGGCTGGACGGGGCTCTGAGCAACCAGATCTAGTTGAAGATGTCCCTGCTTATGGCTGGGGGGAGTTGGACCAGATGACCTTTAAAGGCCCCTTCCAACCCAAACCATTCTACGAAGACCCATATCACCTCTTTCGACCCCACCCGCAGACTGTAAAAAATGTATCTACCCCTTGCCTCCCTGCATCACACCTCTCTGTGAATTATTCCAGGGTGGCACTGTGCAACTCCTGATGCTTCCCTTCAATATTTTCCTCACCCAGAGCCGTGATGTTAGGTTCAGTTTGATTTTGCTGTGCATGGCTTTGTAAGGAATTATGTCCAACATGCAACGTATGCAGCTACCCACAATGTATGCGTATGGCTCCAAACCACCCACTCAGACCCAAAGATAACAGAATTTGCCTAGTGCAAACGTGGCGAATCCTCCATGGACCTAATCTTCCAGCAACTTTCCTCCCATGCAAGGTGTTGCAAAACACCTCTGCAAACCATCATGCAGCTCTGTGGCTAGAATGGCAATGGCTTATGGGCTGAGTGGTACTGGCAGGTGGATTATTGCAGAGGAATTAGAGGCATGAAGCTGGGTTAATTAACATTGATAATATACAGCTGTGGGCTGGCTTCAGGGGCGGTGGGTTGGCTGACGTGGATAAGGTGCAGCTGTGGCTGGTTCCTGCTAAGTAGTTAAATAGCTCTAAGGGGTAGGGAGGAAGAGTACTGGGTGAAGAGAGACCTGATGAAAAGAGACCCAGAAGGAGGTGAAAAAGTGTATACTCCCTGGATGTAGAAGCAACAAGGAGAGGCCCAGAGAGAAGAAGGGGGGTTGGATGAGGAGCGGCTGGCTGGAAGAGGAGACTGGATGAAGAGAGAATCCAGATGCAGCAGAGGCAAGAAGCAGGGTGGATTGGATGAAGAAACAGCATGGACAGTAGATGAACTTTTGAAAGCTTGTGGGGGGTTGGTGGCTGTGCTGGGGCAAGGTGTGGGAACTACTTACTGAAGTTACCCTGCTATTGGATGGTAAAAGCCTTGTTGCAGCTGGCTAGTTTGTGCTGTGACAGATTATGTCTTTGTAGCCATCACTTTAAATGCTTTCACAGTATCAGTGTCTTTTTTTTTTTGTGGAGGATCTCATACCAGGTGACCAGCTGATTTTATCAGATTTTGAAGCCTGTTAGATCATTTAACTTAGAGTTTCTCAAAAAGAAGGCTGCACTGTATGGGGAATGCAAAAGGGCTTAAGGGGCTAGTTTCCAGATACTGGGAAACCCCCCCAGTGTTAGCAGCTTGGCTCCATTTCCTCTGGGTTGAGGTGTGAAAAAAGTCTCAGTAATTCCTGGCTGTGAGCGTTGCTGCAAAGAGGGAGTAGTGGTAGCAGCTCAGGTCTGTAGGCCAGGAGTGAATGGGGCTTAGGGAGGGTGAGTGGGACTCTTACAGCTGTTTCTTAAACATTTGCCTTCAGCTTGACTCGTCAAAAAGACCCTTGCAATCTGCAGAGGCATGACCATCCCTGCATTGCTTTTTGGGAATGCTTTTCTCTTGGTATCTTGCTGTGACTTTCAAGGAGAAACAGAAAATTTTAGTGGAAGATTTGAGGAAGGTGGCTAACAGGTGGAAAAAAACATTCATCTAGCAAGGATAGAGAAACTGTGGGAGGGCAGGTGGAGAAATGGTGTGAATTTGAAGCTGATGTTTGAGCTAGATATCATAGCCAGGATATGACTGACTTTTGGGGCTGCAAGCACACGTTGCCAGCTCATGTTCTGCTTTTCATCCACCAGTACCCCCAAGTACTTCCCCTCAAGGCTGCTCTCAATCCCTTCATCCCCCAGCCTGTATTGATACCAGGGGTTGTCCTGACACAGGTGCAGGACCTTGCACTTGGCCTTGTTGAACCTCCTGAGATTCACATGGGCCCACTTATTGAGCTTGTCCAGGTCCTTCTGGATGGCATCCTATCCCTCAGGCATGTCAGCCACACCACACAGCTTGGTGTCATCTACAAACTTGCTGGGGATGCGCTTGATCTCACTGTATGTCATTGTTGAAGGTATTAAACATTACTGGTCTCAATACAGACCCCTGAGGGACACCAGTTGCCACTGATCTTCATCAAGTCATTGAGCTGTTGACCATTACCCTCTGGATGTAACCATCCAACCAATCCCTTATCCAATAGGCAGTCCATCCATCAAATCAATCTCTCTCCAATTTAGACAAAAGGATGTTGTGAGGGACCATGTCAAAGGCCTTACAGAAGTCCAGATAAGTGACACCCATTGCTGCTCTTGCCCATTTTGTAGTCACTCTGTCACAGGAGGCCACTATGTTGGTCTTGGGAAGATTGAATGAGAAATTTCCATAGGCATCTCTTTGTTCCAGTTTTGCTATATCATTCCAGTTTTGTCATGTCAGTGAGGTGGTCTGGATGAAGTTTAGCAGAAACCAAGGGAAGCAGGTGACAGAAGTTTAATACAAGTAACATTGAATTAGAGATTAGAAAACTAGAGATGATGAGGCTGTAGACAAATGCTTTAGTCACCTTGAGGGAAACAAATCACATTTTCTAAGCACAGAGATAATTCAATGTGAGATCAGGGAATCGGGGAGAACCAAAAAAATAAGTTTCTAAATAAAGGAAAAGAATAGGAGTGACAGTATATAAAGTGTGAGTTTACTTAATTGCTGTGTAGAGTTAAGTATCTAAGTGGCTTTCCAAGGTCACTTGGAGAACGCAATCCACATCATTTTCCATTCCAGAGTCACCCTAGTTTATGCTTAATTAAACTATGCAAGCTCTGCACACTCTAGAAAATGCCCTTTTTATTACATTGTAGGCAATTTGCATTTCTGAAGGGCATTTGGGAACCATGACATCACCAGAATGAAGGGCTTCTGGTAGCATTGCTGCCATTTTTATTCATTTGCAATTGTTGACTTCTATTCCAAAGTTCATTTCTATTTCCTGCTTGGACATTAGCACTGGATTGTACAAGAATGCTCATTTTCCAAGTTCAATGGCTGTTTCAGTTCTTCTGACTCAGCAGCCCTTTGGGTCTGACTCATCCTCCAGCTGCAGGTGTGTCCTGACAATTAATTCTCCATTTTAGTCCCATGAATGAAAGGCCGATGGGTCAAGAAAGTACTCTCCACCTGCTGCCGGTGGGGTTAGTGGGGATGGAGCCTGGGCTGGCACATGAAAGGAGGGAGCAGCACTGCTCTCTGCATGTTGATGAATTTCTCTCTTCCAGTTCTTTCTTCTCTGGTCTTAATGGTATAGTAAATGGTTTTGCCAGTTTTACAGAAAGCGAAGCACCGATGAGGCCAGGATAGTGCAGGTTTACTTGGGAAGCTTCTGAGAACAAGCTAGAAATAGAAAGGGGAAACAGAAGTTAAATCTGCAACTCTGGTTAATGGCATCTGCCTACTATTTGTTTGCAAACTCTGTAGCCCAGGGGTCTCGATGGATCCCCAACTCCTCCTGGTTCCTGCTGACAGCGTTTTCTGACTCTGCTTTGTACCATTAGCATCTGGGGAGAAAACTGCAGGCCTTTCATTTTTGAGGAAGGCTCATTACCATTATCTGTGTCTCTGTCACCTCGGGATCTGATTACAGTGCTGGGGTTGCACCTTGAAATCGTTACAATTAAGACTTAATGAAGTGAGTAACTACAGAGTCCCGCAGTTACTCCCCACCAACTTATAGCATCTACCTCTATCATAGGAATAGCTACCACCTGATTTTATTATTTTTAAAAAGTGAAACCTTGTATTTGGAGCTCATCCTATAAAATCCCACACAGCTCTCCTTCCGTATCACAACACAGGCTGGATGAGCTTGGAGTATGCTGCTGGCTGAAAATGGGTGCAGGTAGGAAGGGGGGGGGGCGGGGGGAAATCACTACTTCTTGGGCTGAAATGTGATAAGGGAATTATGGGTGACAACTGTGTGGGGAGGGCTGTGCTCATGTCCATGCTGAATCCCAGTCCCACGCGACACTGCAAGTACAGAGGTGCAGGCAGCTGATGTGCCTGAGCCAGCCCACCCCAGCACTGTGAGAGCTCCGCAGCTCCCATGTGGTTTACCCCAGCGTGCGTTAAGGATGTACCTGACCTAAGCCAAGAGAGTAAAATGAAATAGGAAGCGAACTGGCACTGTAATGTCTTCTCGCCACCTTTGGCTTGAAATGGAGTCTCCGTGTGTGCAGGTGCACTTCCCAGTCCTGTGCTGCCCAGCTAGCAGCAAATAGCGATTGGTTCCTTTGCTTTTCTCAGATATGGATCAAGACAGGTTTGGGGGTAACATGGAAGGTAATAGAGAGTTTATCTCCCTTCAGCTTTTTTCTTTCCCCTTTGCCCCCCATTTATTTGCCTCTGTCTTCCTAATCGCTGGGAGATTATGAAGTCTGACTCGCCAGACTTGAAGAGCTGTATGCCATTTTCCCTTAAGTGACAGCTGAGATATTTATCTTTATTGTTGTCAGGAGACTTACGTCAACATGTGCAGGGCAGTTGAGGATAATTTTCCTTTTGATATTTTTGAGGGACTATCAATGAGGGCTAACTGGTGCAAATCCTGGCCCTCTGGTTTGGTGGATAGAGGAGAACAAAGAGGTTCTTGTAGCTTGGCATCAGGCAGCTCCAGGACCCTTTTTCTCAGTAAGAAGAACAGCTTCCTCATAGAAGGTGCAGACAGAAATGCCAAATTACCTATCCATGAATGTAATGAACTAAAAAGCCTCTTTTACAAAAGATATTAACTTAAGTGTCCTGCTCCACTCTGGGATATTTTGTGCCCAGGACTTTGAACATGGTACTGGTAGCCTCTATGTTGCTTGGCATGCAGGGGTTGTAGGAAGTATTTCTAAAATGCCTGGAGATTTAGTAGCAAGGGGCAGGAGGGGAATGCACTTGGGAATAGGTTACTTGCTGATGTGCTGACAGCTGTAGGGGTAGGGGGCTGAGAATTAACTCTTAGAATCTGGGAGTTCCTGAAGATGCTGAAAGCTCCAGGCTGCCAGGTGGAGCTGTAGGCATGTCTTTGTCATCTACCATAGGCACTGGGCCTTTTGGGGAGGTCCTTTTCCATGAGCACCAGAATGGAAGAATCCATTTGCAGTATGTGGACTGTAGCAAGCTGTGCAAGTCAAGAAGAACACTTTATAGTGAGGAATGCTGCATGTCTGCTGCAGTCATCAGTGGAGGCATGCTAGATTCCTTAGGAAAATAATGCAGTAGTGTTCACTTTTCCAGCTGTTATTCAATTACTTGTTGGTGTTGTCCTTGGTGTTTTCTTCCCTGAGACTCCTCTTCCAGGTTTTATTTAGTGAGTTGAATATTAATTGTGTTTTCTACCACCTTTGCCCGTGTTGGTCATGCCTGTGATAGGAAGGATCAGCAGAGACAAGGCATTCAGGTATCAGAAAGCTGTTAGATCATGACCTCAGCCAAAACAGAAAAAGTCACAGAACAGCTGAGGTGGGAGGGGACCTCCAGAGGTCATCTGGTCCAACCCAGCTGCTCAAGCAGGATCACCTAGAGTCAGTTACTCAGGATCATGTCCAGAAGGCTTTTGATCTCCAAGGATGGAGACTCCCCAGCCTCTCTGGGCAACCTGTGTCAGGGCTTTGTCACCCTCACGATGAAAAAGTTTTTCCTTTTGTTAATTTCTTTCCCGCATATTTAAGTCCTCCCTATGGAAGGAGGGCAAAGAAACATACTGCATATAACCACTTGCATAGAAAATCCAGCCATTCTCTGTTCCTTTTATCCTCATCAAAATGTGTATAGATGAAATCACTTCTGTGTCGTTTGCAGCACCAAAGTGTTCCTAAGTATAGACTTAGCTTAGTGACCTTGTAGTGAATGTCAGCAGTCAGTTAAGTCACCACTTAGCACTGACAGTGAAGCTATTTAGGAAGTAATGAGTTGGCACAGCACACTAACTTCTGGAATAACTGGGAGCTTGCTAATGCCTGATGCATGCCCCACGCAGTGGTATCATTTAGGGAAGAGCGTGAGTCACTCCTCTTGCTCCCAACTGCAGCCCAAGGCATTAAGTTTGTCTTCACTAAAAACATCTCGGGCTCATCCATGGGCTTCTTCCCTGCTGTACTTCACCTTCGCTTGTCTACACTGACAGCTAGCTTGGGATCTTCCCTTTCAATCCAAGAAGATCGACTGTCTGTAGTTATCCCTGAATACTGTGACATTGAGGTAAACACCAGAAAACCTATCTAGAGTCATAACAACAATGGCAAAATAGTCTTCTGCAAACTCTCTGATCTGAAATAGGTTGCTGCCAGGGTCTCCCTGTGGGTGGGCTAAGGAGAACAGGAAAGCTCAACTCTCCCCTATCCTGCAGGGAGATAGGGTCTGGTATCCCAGTCCTGGTGCTCCCCAGAGCCTACGCTTGGAAATGATAGATAAGCAACCCCCTTCATTCCTTGGAAATGATAGGTGATTGCTGGGCACAGGCAGCATCCAAGGGTGCGTGGGTCTTTGGGCAAAAGACAGTGTGTTGTAAGCAATGAATCTGAATCCCTCTGAGCAACAGAAAATGGGATGGGAGCTCCTCAGGGAGCAGCTCCTCCCACCTGGAGAGGGCATGGTGCGTGGCAACTGCTCCTGCAGTTTGTTTTGTACAAAGCAAATTTCAGTCAGAAGCACCTAATTTACATGAGCAATTCAGCAAAAGAAACTGGAGGAAGTTTGCTCCAGTTTGTAAGGATGGGGTTTGGGCATCCCTTTTTTTGGTAAAACATGGCAATTGTTGCCACCAAGAAACTAACGCATGGCATGGAGTTACAAACCTTTTTCTGTGGGAAAGCAGAAAGCGTGCCTGGGTGCTCACAGCACCTTTCAGCACTCCCCTCTTTTTTGCAGCATCACCTTGAGTAGGTACTTGAATGTGCCACCTTGGTGTGCTGGCTGGTGAGCTTCCAGTTATGGGTGCTACCTCCATTAGGTATCATACCTGCATAGTTCTGTATTTTTCTTTCATGTTCTCAAATGAAGACCAGTCTTCTAACTGGTTCCTCTATGAAGATACAAATAAACTCCTGTGAGGAGTACACAGCTTCAGTCTGAGGCAGCTTCTCAGGAAGACAGACTACTTCTTTCACTGAGTTTGTTCTCTAGCGTCAACAAATCAAATATGAATTTGCTCAGTTTAAATATATTTTCAGAAAATCCACCACTGGATACATCCTATTACACAAGTGTATGAAAATCAAGGGAAAAATGATTAGGAAAGGTTTCTACCTTCTTTTTTTTTTAATGTTTCTTCTCTCTGAAATCTTTCACATGCAGATGTTGATGGTTTGTCAAGCACATGAAAAACAGCTCAGTTTCTGGAGATGCAAGGAAATAGAATATTGAAGGAAATTGCAAAGAGTAGAAGCAAATGAAAGATCTTTTTCAATAATGTGCAAGGTTACGGACAACAAGGATATTCATGAACCCTCTAAAACTGAATGTCAAGCAATGAGACTATTCACCTTAACGAGAGTTTTCTTTTGTCTCTTTGTGTTTAACCCCAAGTTATTTGCATTGCCTCCCGTGACAACAAATTAAATCCTCTGGAAATACATTTGCCTTCTGCTAGTAATATCTATCACAATAAAATATTTGACATTTATTGTCAAGAGCTGTATGGGAGACAGAAATTCAAGAAAGGTGAAAAAGAGCTATTGCACCATGTGCTCAGCACACCAAACTACTTAACCTCTTGTCTCTAGTCTTTCGCTCTTCAGGTCAGTCAGACATTTGAAGTATTGCCAAGATAACATACTCGTTTTGCATGGACTAGAGATTGCTCAGTAGTGACCTCTCTGCCCAGTTAAAGGCTGGACTGAAAAAAGACTGCGTGTCTCCAGGGATTTCTGCCTTGTCCTGCTTGGCTGCATACTGAGAAAGACCGTGCAGGTAGTGATTACCAGCAGGTTGCTAGATTCCTTTCAAGAAACAGCATGAAGAAACAACTTCAGCCAGTGTGCGAGTTGTGTTTGGTTTACTTATCAGCAGATGGCTAGGTAGGTAAGAGAAACACTAAGAGCACAATGTCTGAACCGTGTGATTGCAGCACAGTGGGGACCAGGAGGAATGGGAGGGGATGGAGGTTTGCCCATCCAACAGGGGCGCATGGCTGAGGCAGAGTACTGCACCAACACAGCGCTTCTGGGCTGGTAGATCCTCACTTCTCCTCACCATGCATGGGTCTGTTGGGCTGGGTATCATTGCACTGTGCACTGCTAGAGGTGTGCCACTGTGCTTCAGTGGCTGTAAATTTGGTGTCCTTGCTAGAAGCTTCAGAGGTGAAGAGGGGCCCTCCTTTTTTGCTTCTGACTCTTCATGATGAAAGGGAAAAGGTTATTTCAAAGATCCTTCCTTGCATATTCCACCTACCCTTAATTCCTCTGTTGATACCTGAGATTTATGATAAGCAAATTGGGGTCATGAGCAGCTCAGGGAGTGGAAAGAGGTGGCGTATGACCAGGAAGACCACACACTGAACTGAGCCCTCTCTGCTCCTCTCCTTGATGCAATCCATGCTCAGAGACAGGATGGAGCAATGATGCAGACCTGTACATCTGCAGTGAGAGATGGTGCTGGCTGGGGAAGGCAGCAGAGCTGGACTGCAGTGAGTTCTCATCTGCTTAACTTCCCGATAAATTGCATCGTTATGGTAGGCCGAGCAACGGCTTGGAACCCTTGGGATGGGAAACAGACCTGCAAATACCAAAGGACTACTGCTGCAAATTGCAAGGAGAGAAGAGTGGAAGGAGAGGCAGGGTGGCCAAAGAGCTATTATCTACCTGTGTGGGAAGGAACCTAAACCAACTATCAAAGACAGGGAAAGGATGTTTTGGTTTTTTACTTGAATGTGCTCTCTTGCTGTGTTCTGAACTTCTGACTGCATTTTCTTCCCTCGGGCAAGATATCTTTATTTGTAAACAGCTTCAGGGAATGCAGTTTGATGCTCTGTACACCCACAGTGGGTGCATTCAGTCTTCTGGGGTTTCAGGATGCAGGTTTAGCCCATTCTATTACTACTTAGGTTGCTCTGAGTACCCTGAACCACAATAATCTGCCAGCATAGCGATGCAGTCAAACATTCCCAAGACAGCAGTGGGATACGCAATGGATGCAGTGGAAACCTCTGCAGAGTTCAGGCACCTAATATTTCCAGTCAAGACTTGCATCTTATCCTATTGTGTGGTTGAGGATAATGGAAACTGGAGACAATGTGTTTGGCCAGTTTCTCTTATACTGCTGTGCAGTCCTGAGAGGGCTTTTGACTCTGAACCCTGCATAATTTATGCCTCCAGACCTGCAAGAAATATATTCTTAAGAAAACCACAAAACAGAAAACGTTGGAGACTTTAACACATGATTTTCCTGAATATTGGTCTAGCTTATGCTTCCGAAGAGTACCTATTTATCTCCTCCTGGCTGTTAAAGCTCCTTTTCTCTCTTGTTCCTACTGCTCCTTCACCCTATGACTGGTGTGACAGCTAAGCTGAAAGAAAGAAAAAATGGATGGAAGAGATAAAGATGAAAGACCTTCACCAGGAATCTCTCACTGATGGAAATCTGGGGTATCTCTGTGGTGAGAGGGTAAGAAAGTGTTTCTAGAGGTCTTCCTGTCTCTGTCTTTATCATGGGTACTACTTGCAGGTTAGTGAAGCACAACTGTAGTCTGAAATTGTTCCGGGGACTAAATCCCTCAGACAGCCATGAGGTGGTAGCATTCGAATGGGCCTGACTCTGCCCAGCCTCCACCAACCCCACCTCTAGTTCCATTCCCAACAGCACTCTGAGCCACGCGATCATTTTTTGGCAAAGTAACCCCCACAGGCTCTTCCTGCCCCCTCTCTGTTAATTTGATTAATAGGCTGGATTGAGCAGCATCTTCTTCTCAGAGCAGCCTCACGTCACGGGGAGGGCACAATGGCTACCTTCCAAACCACGCAGCGTGGAGCACCAGGGCTTAAGAGGCAGCTTACAGAATTGTCCTGATAAGCAATGACGAAGGAAGTAGGGACATTAGTCACAAGGAGACCAGGGCTCTGACAGTGACAGCTGATGATGTACAGCTGCTGCATTTGGTTTGCAGTCAGTTGAGGCTACACTTCAGATGTTTAGGTGTCTTTTTGGTTGTGTGGGGTTTTTTGGTTCTTTTTAGCATATCTACAGAATTATGCACATTGCTCCAGTCACCGTGTATGCACCAGACTGAAAAAGTGTTCTTTTTCAAACCCCTAGTGGCCTGCTAAAGCCCCAAAACAAGCAGCGAGGACTAATTCCTCCCCAGATAAGATTTTCCTAAATCCTAACAGATAATTTGTTTGAAGTTTAATTTTAGTCTGTTATTACACACACGGGCCTTATCTTCATTCAGAGTCGTTAGCAAAATTAAACAAGCCTCTTCAAACAGGAAAGGGAAGCATAGCAAGAGCCTGAGCAAATGAGTGAAATGCAGGGCTAATGGCACTAATGGTAGGCTTATGCAGTACCGGCAAGTCCAAGCCCTCAGGGAACCTCCAGTTTGCTGTGCTCTTGCATGTTTGACCCATGTGGTAGCGGTACATCCTGCTCTCTGGGATAACATGATGCTCAAGCCACCTCTGCTGTGACCCGTGTCAGGGTGCCTATACCCTGCCCCTTCTTCCAGTTACCAGGGTGCCTCACTCCATGGTTCCCCAACACTTGCCAGTCTCCCTACCCTGCAGCAGCTCTGTCTCCTTAGGCGCCAGAAGAAGTTACAGCAGGAGCGCACAAGTGTAACAAAGGAAAGAAGAAAAAAAACGCCATGTCACACCTTGTGTAATCTTTTGAAATGTGCATTGTATTGGTGGTAGCACTGTTTGAAGTCTATCCTACTCACTTTTCATGGTGAACCTGTATCTCCACCAGCTGGCTGAGCTCTTCCCCTCTAGCTGCTGTGACACAGGAGGCCACAGAGGAGGTCATCTCCTCACTGTACCGGTGTGGGGACTCTGTCTCAAGGTGTGGAAGAGTGAATGTGTTAGTACTGTGGTGTGCTCCTGGCCAGGGTGATGTTTAAGGGAACATCTAGACAGCTGCTGGTTTTATGCAATTTGACCTCAGCCAACAATGTCTGAAGCCAATTTCAGCTGACCATGTTGGTATTTCATATATAGTCTTCTCTTTATAAAATGCAAGATTCTTTTCAGACAGTGCTCTGAAAGTCTCCCTTCTCCAACTGCAGTTTGTGTAAAAAAAAAATCTCAGATCTAGAAAAAAGAAACGGGGACTAAGATTACTACTGACTTAAACCAAGGGAAAAGCCTGGTGCTGCTGGTCTCTGCCTTTAAATCGGTTTGTTTCCTCCTCAGCACTGTGGGGACCACATGGGGTCCCTCGAGAGAGTTCAGGACAAGTTCTGCACTGAAGCTGTGAAGGTTGCCTGGAGCTCATCAGCTTCGGCGCATGAAACTGGGTGATAAGGTAGTGAGGACATGTATCGATGAGATTAGGCCTCAGGAGAGGATGCTCTGAAAACCTGTTGCATTTTCTGCTCTGCCCCTAGTCCATATGTCCGTGATCAAGTCGCTTAGGGACAGACTGATGGGAATGTCAGGGGGATGCCACAGTTTCCCTTGGGCATCCAGCCAAACAGCCAGGGGGCTGCCTGCAACCCTTGCACAGCTCCTAGGTAGAGGCAGGCACCTCAGAGATTAACAATTGTGGTGGCCATCCACAAACCGCTCCGTGGGATTTTCCCCTCTCAGGATTTAAGCATTTGACCCTGGCCTCCCTACAACATGCAGACCCCTATCACCAGGAGGTAAGGCTTCACAGCCCAAGCCTCTCCCTGGAGTGTCACAGCACTCTCCAAACTAGCCAGCTGCAACATGGCTTTTTCCTACCTCATACCAGCATACTCTTCATGCCAGTCCCTCTGCTGCCTTCTCCTCACCAAGGGTGGGTGTTTTCTCTGCTTCTTCCTCCTCTCTTCGTTGGCTCTCAACCACTTAACAGAACCAGCCACAGCTGCACCTTACCTACACCGGCCAACCCGCCGCCCCTGAAGCCAGCCCACAGCTGTATATTATCAATGCTAATTAACCCAGCTTCATTCCTCTACAGGTAAGTTTCTGTGGGTTGAACTAGACAAGTGCCATCAGCTCTCCGGAGCACCTTCGTGGGTGCCTGCTCACACCCTCGATGAATGCGGGATTACACAGGGCAGTCTCACCTCTGTGAAAGCGAGGAGGAGGGGACCTACCAAAGGGAAAGTGACTCACTGCAGAGCTGCACTGTGCCTCAGCCTGTGAGAAATGTGTGTGGCTGCTCATCAGCATTTGGGGGGTTTTAGGTGGGGCAGTGGTCTCCCTTATCTGTAGTAGCTTCTTGTCCAGTACTGGTTTTAAATTAAAGTGGTTATGATCCCTGTAGACATATCAACTGTACTTTGAGATACAGTGGAGCATATATGGAGATTTAAGTATGTTTAACCTTTGGCAATCATATTTCCTAATCATCCAGATGTATTATCAAGGCAGTCACCTAGTTCATTATTTACCCATGAGTATAAAAATAATCATGATGAATAGAAGTCTTAATTTTTAAACAAAAGATTATAATTCAGACTCTCTTTGCAACTCAGTTAAACAAAAATTAAGCAAGCCAGTCTAGATTAAGGTTGTACAGTAATCTCCCTTTCATACAGTCTGCCTATACATTCACTAATATAAATACATTCATAACTGTTACCTAGCTACTTCAGTGGTTACAGGTCTGCCATATATGTGCTAAGCACAAAGTAGAAGAGCGAGTGAATATCACAGGTTCCTCATATTTCTCATAAATGTGAAAAGTCTAGTGTATTTCTACCATAGAAATGAAGACTTGTTAATGCTTGTAAAGGCAGCCTGGAGGCATTAGAAATCCCATACCTGAACACTAATGTGATGCATCAATAAAAAACATTGAATTCAGCCACTACATTTTGATAATGGAGAATTGACTGTATAATTTAATTTAGGGCACTCCGCAAAAAGAAACTTCAGTAGTCAGAAAACATCTTAATTCTCTCTGCCTTGTAATATAGGTAGGTCTCTGCAGAGTTAGACGGAACAGAGAATAGTTTTTCTTCTGTCCTTTTGTTATGCAATTCTTAAACACAGAAGGCCACAGGCAAAAGCTGCTGTAACGGACATTCCGGTTAAATAGAAGAAAAGAAACTAATCTCAGTAAGTGTGGTCAAACACGGCACCATGTTGCCCAGGGAGGTTGTGGGGTCTCAATCCTTGGAGATACTCAGAACTAGACTGCACAAAGTCTCAGTAACCTGACCTAACTTTTATATTTGCCCTACTTTGAGCAAGGTGTTGGACCAAATGACCTCCAGAGGTCCTGTTAGCCACAACTATTTTATGATTTTATGATAGATAGCAAAGTCCTTTTGATGCATTAATTGACAAGACTTTTTGTATTACCAAGAGGGGGCAACATGTTTTAATTCATGCATGCATATACACTGGAAGTAGGCAGCCTGAGTTCTAAAGGGAGGACAACAAACACCATATAGGCTTCAAATATCTACATGTAATTTCACAACTTCAGCAAGCAGTCTCCTGCTACGAGTCCTGATGGTGGGTTTTGAAGTCTGCAAGTCTGGCTGTGTAGAGGAATTAGAGAGGAATGAAGCTGGGTTAATTAACATGGATAACACGCAGCTGTGGCCTTGCCTCAGTGGCAGTGGGTTGATTGACATGGATGATGTGCAGCTGTAGCTTGTTCCTGCTAAGTGGTCAAATAGCACTGAGGAGTAGGGGGGAGGGTTGGAAGGAGCAGCAGCAGCGTGGTCTGACCTCTGGAGGAAGGTGATACAGCATGTACAGTAGAATCTGACTGATGGTAAAAGCCTTGTTGTAGCCTACTAGTTTGTGCTGCAACATGGCTGTTTCATAGAGGTTGGGCCACATCTTTGTAAAGTGGCTCACAGGCTGAGTTGTATATGTACAAGTGAAATTTGAAGTAATTTGTCCAGAATGCCATTTTCATGCTTTCTACTTGCACTAAGCTGAAGCTTTTTTTTTTTTTTCTCCCCACCTCTGGAAAGGTTATACTACCTCCAAATAGACTAGGTAGTATTATGTTCCTCTAAAAGGTCACTAAAATTAGGCCAGTTCTTAAGAAGTTATTAACAGCAGGTCTCATTTTCAAGTTATTTCTTTAATGATGTTTTCCAAAAATTCATTTTGAGCTTTTTTCTTTTCATTTACAAAATGGCCAATTTTTATACTAAAACTATTAAAAATTCGTATATATTTATGTTTCTGTGAAACTATTACAGCAAATACACCAGTGCATGTACATTCCTCCTTAGCTTGCATAGTCATGCTAGCCTACTTGCTGTAAAGAGTAACAGCATGTTGTACCTTCGCACTGGGAAGAGGGGAAAAAACATATTTTTGACAGCAGCTTGAGTAGGATTGTAAACAACATAACAAGCTGTAGAAAGACTAAAGTGATGCTCTCTTGCTGAACAAAGACCTCTAAAGACAGATAAGCAAGGTAAGGTACCTGGGTACCAATATGGCTTGTGCAGATAGGGGCTGAATCTGAATTCCTCTGCTATGGAACTATGCGTCCCCTGTGACATGCAAAGCATGCCTTTCATAGACTGAAAGCCATTCTGATTCAGACTAAACATTGTAACTCATTCTCATTAGAAATGAGTTAGGTAATTTAGATTAGTTTCAGGTAATTTAGATTTTCAAATCCAAGGTTCAAGTGGCCAAGCAAAGATCTTCCTTCTTTTCATCACCTCACTTTCATATCCCCTCTAAACAGTTTGAAAGTGTGAGCTAGTGGAAACTCAAGTGTTCAGAGACAAGGAGACCAAAACCTCGCTCAGTGCTGTGACTCTGATGAGCAGATGACAAGGCAGCAGGTAAATTCCAGATATTTTGATTCCCAATAGTCTTGATATGAAAAGTGATTTCTCTCTATTGTGATCACTTTCTAAATCATGAAAATTTTTTTTAAACTTCCATACTAGTCTAAATTTTGGTATTTTTTTCAGTATTTGGAGGTTCACACATATGCAGAAATAGAATTATGGGGAGTATTCCCTCTCATGGTTCAACGTTACACGTTATTTAGGGTCATAGCTAAGCAGCAGAAGTGCTGTTAGTTTCTGAGGGGAATGATGCTAGCCCTTATGGTGGTAGTATTGAACAGTCAACTATGTTTTCCTGAAAGCATGCTTCGGTAAGTCTGCATGCCAAAAGAGCTCTGGGATCAATCAAACCTTCACATGCTCTCCAAATAAACCGTATTTGCAGACCTTTCAGCTTTATGCAGCGACGGGCACAATCCAAAAGAAAAACCATGCTCCAAACACCTCAGATGTTTTGGGAAGTAAGCTCAAAACTCTTACCCTAATATGGGTCACCTTTAACAACTTTATTTACAGAAGCAAAATTCTCTCTGATCGAGAGCATGGTCCTGAAATCTGTAACGGGATCTCATTTGTGTGGTTTGATTTCATCTGGGGTTTTAAGACTGTTGGTTCTTATTTCTTCATGTGCTATTAATTTGTGTTCCCTGACAGAATAAGCACAAGATTCATTTACATGAATAACCCTGGAGGGTTGAAATGCCCCGGTGCTGTAAGAGAATACCTCATTTCTATTTATTTTTTGTGGCAGTATTTTTTTCCCCACTGGTTACTAACTGCTTTTGTCCTAACATTATGCCAGTGTAAATCTTGGGAGCTGATTTAAATCCTTCCCTTAACAAAAAAGAAAAATGGTAGCTGTAGTGGCAGACATGAACCCAACAGGCAATGCAACGGGGGGGTTCACTCCCACATTGTCTCCTTCTGATGTGGTACATGTGGCCCAGGTCACACAAGCACCCGCACAGCCCCACTGCCAACTAGACGGCTGTGGGGGAACGTCCCCCGGCGCAGCCTTCATGGGCAGCTCTTTGCTTCTTATGTAGCTAAGCCATTGGGTGAACGATACCCTGTGGGCTGCTCAAATTTATGCTTTCCCCCCTCCTTTTATCATAAATCACTTTTTCCAATATCACTTGCTAATATGCTTAGTTATTGTAAAATTATGTAGAAGTATGGTGTACGTGGAACAGATCCTTAAGCAGAGAACGTTTTACAGAACTGCCTATGCTACTGCTCACCTGAAGCCCCCAAATCATGAGTCAGACCCCTGAAAAGTCACAAAATCCTGCCATTTTTTACTCGCATGTGTGATCCTGTAACACCACTGATTTTCTGTGCAGCTCGTACAGTGTGCAGCTCACTCTTTTGTGCCAGGACCCCTCTGTTTGGGCTGGGACCTGAGTGGCTTGGTCTCTACTGCTTTTCCGAGAATCTGCCTTAGCTTTCCTGTGCCACTTTCTCCTGTTGCCTGGGGAGGTGTTTAGTGCCTGCCCCTAGACTTGCCTGGTGGCAGGTAATGGCCTAGTGCTTGGACTCTGCTGCGGGAACACACTTTCAGCCCAGCTTGATGTGTCCATGTTGTTCCTGTGCCTTTCTAATTTGCTCAGGTGCTGGATCTTCTACCTGTCACCCTCTGCTTGGCTGCCTTTTAGTCTTGGAAAGGACTGCAGTGACAATCCACAATCACTAGCCCTCTCCCTCTGTTCTGTGCCTGTCCTTTATCCCTTGTGGTGCTTGGTGAGGAGGCACTCCCTGCTGAGCCGTTCTGCACCCTGCAGCTGCACACCCTCACCGCTGCCCTGCTCCGTGTGCTCGGACATGCCAGGTGCTCAGACACACCTCTTGCCACTGTGAACAGAGGGTGGCCCAGCTCCCAGAACCAGAACACAGCACACCATCAGTATATGTATCCTGGTGTATGAACCATCCCTCTGGCTTTTTCCCCAAGTAAATAGTCTCCTTTTTAAAGAAAAATTCTCCTTTTGTCTGTTGTCTGTTGAGGTGGAAACAGTGTTATCTTCATATGTTAAACTGTTCCCATCATACTCTCAGCTGGATATCCAATGCACTTGGCTCAGCTCAAGCCTATACCTTTTACATGCTTAGCTGTGTACAGTAGATATTCGTCTTGTTTGGTCAACTCTTGTGCTTTCCATCACTAGCTGGCATTTTTCAAAGTCCTGCCTCACATACCCAGCCCACCCTCTCAGGGAGGGGAGTGAACTCTCTGTGAGAGCCATGGACTAATCTGCTGGACCCAGGTCTTGTGTATCACTTGAAGTCCTCCTGGGAAAGGCGATGGTCCAACAGCCCAGAGGCAGTTGTTTGCCACACACAGTCCCTGCTTACACCCTGGTGCCTGTGTGCTGCTGTAGTTACCCTCACGGACTGACATTATCCTTGGCTCCCGTCACCGGCGGCCAGGGTAGGATGTGCCATAGTGCCTCGCGCGGGCTTTCTTCCTGGTGCTCTGCAATGGCTTTTGCCAAACTGCAAATACACCGTGTGCCCAAAAGTAACTTGCCAGCCTTACAGCAGAGACAGCAGTCCTCACTCTGGGCTCGTCTGAGAGTGGTACGGGAGCCACGGATGGGATAGTGACAGGTCTGGGGATTCAGGAGAGGAAAGCCTCTCTGATCTGGACTTTCATATTCCTGAACTTGTCCTTCAGTCAGGCCCTGGGGTGGAGAGCATGGAAAGCTGCTCAAAGGCAGACTCACAAAGTCAGCGAGAAAAAGGGACCATCTAGAGCCAAAGGGCAGAAAAAAATAAAAATAAAATACAAAAAGGAGGAAAAAGAGCCAATGCGACAAAAATAGGGAAATTCAGAGTAGATTTACTGTAAAGAGGCGGGGGAAGGGAAAGGGCAGCTGAAAGCTAGAAAATTACCCAGTAGGCTAATAAAAGGCAGGTAGGTGCACATTTTCAGGTTCTGATTGTCCCTTCAGTTAAACTTTTATGCTTTTATTTAGAGTCAAGAGAAGGAAGATGGATTGTCAGCACGTAACAAGCTACTATTTTAGGTCACAGTAACTATTTTAGATCTTGCAGCCCTAGGGATAATATTTTCTGTATTACTTATGGGCTATCTCTACAGCACTCAGTTCTGATGTAACCATGCCACAGCATGCAAAACCTTCTCTATAACTCCTGTCTCAAAAGGAAGGATTGAAACCTTGGCCTTTCTAACATCAATGAAAAAAGTATTTCACTTCAGTGTGCATTCAAGACTTCATCTCAAACATGGAGTCTGTTCAATACCGAAAGCTTTGTGAACTTCAGGTCACCACCAATGCCAGCCTTGAGTGTTTTTTCCCTAGAAACTAATGTAAGTTGGCAGGAGTTTCTCCCATTCCTTGTAAGTGGAGAGGCTGTCCCAGGGTTAGTATAAAATAAGCTGCAATTCTTACTTTGAAGAAGAATTGCTCTATGTGGTGTAGCAGGGGCAGGTTTCGCAAAGGTGATTAGAAAACAAGCGTTTGCAGACAGGACTTTCAATGAGGACGATATCTCCTCTAATCTGAGCAGTCTCTTTTTTCCTGGCTTGTGGTGTGCAGCACTTTACAGGCAAACACAAAGGCAAAACAGCCATGTGCTCTGAATAACTGACATTCAAATTAGATTGACAACATAATGAAAGCTGAATAATGTTATATTTGGAAGTTGTTGATAGAAATCATCCCTAGCTCATATCTTGAGAGGATAGTAGGATGAGTGGTTATCTATGTCTCTGCCACTCTGCTTCTTTCAGTCATTTTCCCTTCTCATCTTGCCCAGCACTCTTCAAAAATAGCCTCTTTAAGATATGAAATTTATCTTTATTCTTTTAAAAAAATATCCTCCTAACTTTCTGGGTGGACTCTTATAACGCTCCGATTATGTTTTAGAGTTGGTGTACTCAAATCCTCACTGATTTCCAGGATGGGTCTTAAATCACACATTATAGACTCTTATCCCCCAATACTCTGCTTTGGATTTACAGTTCCAGTTAAAGTTACATCTGTGGAGGAAGATGACATCTTGCTGCTCCCTATCCTTTTAAAATACCAAATCGATTTAAGGGCTTAACTTATTGTTATAGTTTATCCTGAACCTTCTGAATCAGTTCATTGAATTTTAGCTGTAGCTATATAAAATTCTATACAGTGAAATTGTTTGGCCATACTGAGAATGGCTATGCCATGATCCGTCAATGCCACTAACTGCCAGCAATAAAGGAAATTCTCCTTTATTCTCCATTCATTTCAGTGAATTTCTAAAAGTACTATTGAACACCAGGAGTATATTTTACTAGGTTTTAATTTTTTCCTCCTTCTTTTAAGGAGTACGTCAATGATACTTAGCTGAAATGCACTTCACCACGGAGCGGCTTCAGTAGCTGTCAAAAAGAGACACTGGGAAGACCCAACAAAATACGAACTTGTAAGAATGACTGTAGTAGTGAGCAAGATAATGGAAACATTTATAAGGGAGAAGATTACAATTCAGTTAGAGATGTGATTTAGTAAAGGGAAAGCTGCATAGTTCTGTTAAAAGAAGATCATATATGACAAATGTATTAGGATCATTTCGATGCATTGCTGAATTGATAAAGATGAAATCATTGACATAATTCATCTAGATTTCAGGAACGTATTTGTTACAGACTGTACAGGAGATCAATTTATAAGGTCAGAAAGCTGAGCATAGGGGACAACTCTTGAAATGGAATACAAATTGGTTTAGGCACAAGAAACAGATGGTGTTAGTAAAACGAAACAATTCAGGGTGCGATGAGGTATAGATATGCTTGAACACAAATACTGAATGCCACATGATTCGGGTCCCAAATAATTTGTTGCACTAGGAATGTGGACATGGGCAGGCCTTCACCGCTTTGGAATGGGAAGATTTGCGAACCTCGCTGGGGTGATTGATTGAAAACAACCATGAAAATGCAAATCATCATGGAGAAGCCCATGTACTAAATACACTTCTAAAGTCCTCTACAGAGAGCAGAAAAATGCCTAAAATTCACAGGTGATTAACCACTTCTACCTGCTTTTTAACACCATCTGTGCACCTTGTTAAATAGCAGATTGAAACAGATACATTTTCCTGGTGTGTCAGAATCTGCCTAACCACTAAAGCTGAGAAAAATGACATTGTGTTGTTAGTGAAACCCATCAAGAGTGCAGAATTAGAGGGCTGGAGATCGCAGAGTGCGCTCTCCATCACAAAATGTCCAAGGAAATGCCTTAATCAGGCTTTGACTTCTTTGTTCTTCCTGTGTGGATTTTTCCTCTTTATTTTAAGAATAGACTGAGAAACAGTCTAGAACTGAGCACAACTATGACTGAGCACAGCAAGCTCATAGGAGAGTCCTAAAAACTAACTATATTCCACCCAGTCTCATTTTTCGTGTACATAAATTGGCTGCCATCCTACTCAAACACTGGAACAGCAAGGAGACACATTGCTCGGTACACTCTGTTAGACAATAGCGTTATTGCTTCTTTTAAAGCAGAAAGACCAGATATCTTGAAATTTGAATGGGAATTAGGCTCCTCATAGCATTTGAAGTTCCACCATGGGTCTCCCCACATCTTCTAGCCTTAAAGTTGCTTAAACAGTGTGATCCTCTTGTACCCCACCTCCAGTGGTGAAAAGTTAATTGTATTTTTTCCAGCCTTTAAATGTATGTATTTCTGTAAATCAAAGATGCTTCTACTTAACAAGGATCTTAATATAAAACTTTTAAGTCTATGATGGACAAAACCCTTCATTGGAGGAAATCCTTCTGGCAAAAGCATGTAGAGTCTAACCTGTTCAGCTGAGGTCTGAGTGTCTTTGGTTCCTTATCTCTGGATACAGCTAAACACACCAAACTGCTAGTACACACCCTCAAAACTACCCCTTCTGCTCTGTTGGCAGGTTTCAGGATTCTCATTTGCAAAAGAAGGCAGATGTAAAACAGGTGGCTGAAGAAAGTACCATAGATACACATGGCATGTACAAATTAATTTAAATCCATTTTCATTCATTTCAGTACGCTTGCCTTAAAATTGTAATTCAAAAGATGTTTCATAATTTTATTTGTCCCTGCAAGGTGCCTCTGGAGAACAAGGCAAGGGCCAGGGAGAGTACCCACTTCAGCCTGTGATTTCTGCCCACTGTTGAATACAAGCTGAGCCCACAGCCCTTATCTTACCTAGTGTCATGGGGTTCTGTTCGGTACTGGCTGTTTGGTGCCTCCAACATTTGCCAGAGGGAGTAAGTAAACATACTAACTGCATATGACCTCTCACTAGCACCAGGAGATTATATTTTAAATTGATTCAGTGACCAATAAGCATGAAGAAGAAAACCCTTTATTGGTGAAAGGAAAGAGTTTATTTTAAAAATAAACAGTTAGGAACCAAGAATAAAAAGAAAAAAATACGACACTCAAAGGTAAAACAAGCAGCAAAAAATAAATAAAAAGCATAAACCTACATTCACTGGAATAATAATTTAGTAAGATCATAATCTTGATCATACACATAATAATAATAATATCACACACAGTTAAATGTATAAGCCAAGTGAAATTCTGGAATAGTCTTACAACTATTATATAATACTACATCTTGTCCAGAGTAGTTCAAGGGGAGGTGTATATTTGAAAAAAGCTCCCAAGCACCCTGGTACTACTAGGCATAAGATCAGGCTATACAACATTGAGCAATTAGAAGTCACACAGAAAAAGAATCATAGAATGGTTTGGTTTGGAAGGGACCTTGAAGATCATGCAAGTTCCAACCCCCCTGCCATAGGCAGGGACACCTTCCACTAGACCAGGTTGCTCAAACCCCATCCAGCCTGGCCTTGAACACTTCCAGGGATGGAGTATCCGCAACTTCTCTGGGCAACCTGTTCCAGTGCCTCACCACCCTCACGGCAAAGAATTTCTTCCTAATATCTAGACTAAATCTACTCTCTTCCTGTTTCAAGCCATTACCCCTTGTTCTGTGGCTACATGCCCCTGTAAAAAGTCCCTCTCCAGATTTCTGGTAGGCCCCCTTTAGGTACTGGAAAGCTGCTGTAAGGTCTCCCCAGAGTCTTCTCTTCTCCAGGCTGAACCCCAGCTCTCTCAGTCTGTCATCACCAATACATGAAAGTGGAAGGGGCAAAGAAAAGAGACAGTTGCTCTAGAACAGCATCTACTTCAGTGGCTCCTGAAATTTTTTTCCATCTGCTAATAAACCTGGAGCATAATAACAGATCACTTAATTTCTTAAGTTAAACCTGTTGCACTTTTATAACTGATTATTTATGTGAAGAGAAGGAGGTTATATCCTTCCAGTTATGGACTCTATCTGGGATGTAGAAACGCAAGCTTCAGCTCCTTGATCCAACTGCTTTCACTAACTGGAGAAGCTTCTAAGAATAAAAGAATGCTCACCCACCTTCCCTTAGAAAAGACTGAAGTTGAAGCCCCAAAAGTCTGCATAATTTGAACATAAAACAGGCAGATTTCAGCTCAGTGTCTCTGTATGGTGCCATTGCCATTCTAAGGCATGCTGTCAGGCTTTGATGTGAAGTTTCCTCATGAACCCAGAAACACTGCACACCAAAGCTGATATATTTTGTTTTTTCCGGACAGACATTTTCAAATGGAAAATTGTTTTGCTGTGATATTCCTAACAAGTTCTGTTTCGATTTATTTTTTGTGCTCTTTGTCAGTGGGTTTTCTTTCTTTATTCCCTCTAAATTGACTAGAAAGCACAGGATCAAGCTGGCTGTCCTTTATGTTCTCCACCTTGTTCCTTGCTTACAGCCTGCCAAGTATTGACTGTGTATGTAAAGCAATGGTCTTCATGCCGAAGAATCTGGTGTGGTCACAGCAATAAATGTGTCTGCAATGGTCCGACAGCTCTCAGGAATTTGATATACCCCACCAGTTGAAAAATGAACTTAGAAGTCTGAAAAGCCAGTCATATGTCAGATTTGATGACAGTACTAGGTCACTCTTCAATTTCATAGTAGCAGAAAGTAGTCTGAATTCCCCACCTGTATTTCTTAGTAAAATGAACTATTTCTTACATTATTCCAGCATACTCAGAGGAACATAAAATGCAGTACACGTTTCCTTAGTACCCATCAGTTGTGCCTGTCTGAGTCACTTGACAAAATATTTTCTCTGATCTTATACTGCATTTTTAGTTACCTCAATAGCAAGAAATTTTAAGGGAAATAATAACAATGCAGAAGGAGGGCAGTGAGAGACTTTCCAGTCTCTCTTGAGAGACTGTCTTGACAGGAGGAGTTTGATGCCTCTGGGAAAACAGAATTCATTTACACTAACTCTATATTCAGTTGTAATAACAAGGCCTTAAAACAGGCTCTAAGATTTTAAACTTTTTTCTTTACTGCTATCTTCCAGTTCCTACTGAGTTGCCCTTATTTTTGAGGTGAGGGGAAGAAGAGCCATGAATTCTGCTGGTGAACATAAAATAACTTATTCATAATCCCTACAGTTAATTTAATATCACTAGCAGAGACAGCAGTGCCAAACTTTTCCAATACAACCTAGATCAAACAGATTAATTTTACAGATGCTTTTAAAGAACTTGGAGCCTTCTTGTCTGAGTTGGATTTGAATGGCCCCCCGCATTTTCCACAGCCTTGTCCATAGCCTGGTGTTCCTGGGTGACTTCACTGAAGTCCAAGCTTGGTGTCGGGCTAAGTATGGCCACAAAAGAGAGCGTTTGAGCTGAATAGTTCGGTATAATGGGTGTTTACTAGCAATATCTAAGGGCTGGTGACCTGCTCAAATGCCTGTGCCCACCATCCCACCCTTTTTTGAGCATTTCAGCCGTAGCAAGCTAGGAAGCACCCAAGCAGCTCTTTCCCAATGAAACCGGTATTGCCTGAGGCTGAAGATTTCTCTAGACAGAAGTGTGGCTAAGAGTTATATGCTGCAATATCACAGGGCCTTGAGAAACCAGCCTTTGAAACAGAATTGTTCAAAGCACTTGCATTTGAAGTTATTCATAATATATAGTACTCCTAGAAAATCTATACAGCAGAACACTCTTGACTTCAGATTTTCGATCACTCAGAAAACCTCACAGTTAGGATAGTTCTCTTGCTTATCAGTGTTAATTAATTTTCAAAATCAATTTGTTTTCAAATTTGCAGTCTCTCCTCTGCCCCACCACCTGGCAGCTTTCCCCTCAGTTCTTTCCACGAGCACTCGTTACCTGCACTCCTCCCTGCTGGCTGCTGCTTTGCATCGTTTTTCCCTTCCCTCCTTCAGCCAGGCCTCACCACCTAGCTCCTTCCCAGAGCTGGCTTGTGCAGATTGTGGTCTGCTCCTGTCTTTCCCCCCTATTTCTCTTTCTTCCATTCCCTCTCTAGAGGAGAGAGTTACTCCACTCTGAACTCCAGTACCCAATCACACCAGCTAACAGTCATACAATAGCTTAAAGAAAAAAAGAAAATAAAGACTGTCTCCAATTTTAATGTTACATGCAGCATGTAGTACACAAAGGAATGCAATACATTGAAGGTCCAAAACTGCTGAAGGGGAAAAAAGAAACACCATCACTTTAAAGATCTTTGTTGTTTCCCTAAGATGTGTCCTTCACGGACTTGACTGGGCACAAAAGGATTCAACATAAATGAATAACTGCTAAACTGCTTCTGATCTGCGGATCATATTGTCCTGCTGACAGATCATGCATGTGAAGTAGAAGAGCTGATACAGGACAGTGAAACCATCAATGAACCTGAGAAAATTGTGAAGGTGCAGCTGGAATATAAATGGACAAAAAGCAGCCTCTAAAAAGGAAAGGCAAAAGCAAAGGAAAGAAAACAAACAGGGGAACAGATAAATGCTAAAAGCAATAGTACCCCTCCCAACACAGGGTGCTTCCTCCAAAATGTGTGCATGAGGTTTTGAGCATGTATCTATCTATCATCACGTTAGCAAGAACATGCGATAGAATAATGCCGATATAAATTACCGAAAGTACTAAAATGGATGTTTTATCTATGATAGCTTATATCTTCATTCAGATGTATTTAAGTCCTGATTAAATGGAACCCTGAAACATCTGTGGAGAGTCAGATTGAATCATCCCTTCTGGGGACAAGCACTACACGTTTTCATTACATTTCAATTATGCAGCTTGTCCAGATCTTAAGGATTTACACTGGTTTTTTAATCATATATTTCTTTAGAGTTGGACATGGATGTAATGATGATGTTGGTGCAGTAGACAAATGTTGACAAAAATAAGCAGCAAAATTTGAAGCCATCAGTTCGTTGGCTTACCTATGAATAAAAAACCTGGTTGTTTTCTTTCTTAATGTCTGGCAAAGACACTGATTTCTGAAAGCTGTGTTTTAGAACTCTTGATTAAATCTCCTACAAGTGAAAACTGTTGGTTAAATCTCCTACATATGTTTACCTTGTTGCATCAAAGAGCCATAGTAGCTTGGATCTGATTCTGAATGTGCAATTTGTCCAGGCAAAAAAAAAGTTTTTTAGAAAGTCTGGAGCCTTCTTAATGAAATGTAGAAAATGCTTAGAGAAGTAGAGAGTAATCTGGCAAAAAGATAGATGAACTCAAGATACTGAGGGAAAGATTGATCACAAAGCAGAATTGCAGAGAAAGGAGATGAAACACTAGAAGCAGATAAGTTTATCTAGTGAATGTATAGAGGAAGAAAGCAAAGAAGATAACAGATCTAGAGACAAAGACAGTGGGATGGTAGCTGAAGGAGGAAGGTTGAGAGATGATTTTTTTTACTCAGATGTTCAATGACAATACTGTATTCTTCTGATGTCGGCAAGGTGACGGTGCAAAAGCAGTTACTGCAGCAGGTAGAAGAATCAAGACACCTTGTTAGTTTTGCAATTAAAACAGCAGACTGGTACTCCTGAAACCTGCAATTTCGCTTCCTGGTTATGTTTGAAACTTTGGTTTTCTTGAGCAAGGCAATTACTTCCCTCTTCAGTTTCCTTTTTATAAACTAGGGTGATAGTACTTCTTTTCTACCATCATCTCCTTGACTTGTTTGTCTAAGTTAAGACAGGAACCATATCTCAATACATGTTTGCCTAGAGGCTGGCAGAGTAACCTGGTCCCAGCCAGGACCATTGCGTCGGAGTGTTGCAGTAACCACTGGTAAGTAACACAAAAAGGATCAGGAAAGCTGAAGAAACCGCCAAAAGGCTTGATATCAGGCACTAAAAGTGATTACTTCAAAATACGTATTTGCGTTCTTTTAATTCCTTTCTGATCCTATCAAGCGTACTCAAGGCACATTTCAGCTTATTTTTTATATATTGAATCTTTCTTTTACTTCAAAAGAAAGTGGTTATTTTCATCCAAGAGCTTGGGCTTTCTGAAAAACAACAGCTCACATCAGACTTTTGATAAAATCGTAAGAGCTGGAAACACTGAGAGTTCCTTTTGTTTTAATAACCTCTCTTTCATGAATATTTACTTCTCATTTGAATAATTATCACCAATAAAAATTAAAACCCTATGTTTGTGGGGAGTGTGAGCAGCTTTGGGATTAAAATGAGTGACATCCCTCAAAAATAGGACTATCAGAGGGTTATCTTTCTTACAAGCAGAGCTCTTTCTACAAGAGCATTCCGAGTCTGGAGCACTGCAAGACCAAGAAAACAGAGGAGAAAAATTCTCCAAGTGAGAAGCAGAACTGGGAAAAAGATTCTATTTGGTTCATCTACACTAGCAGTTATATAGCTTCAGCTATTAGCAGTCCTACGAAAATGATGGGGATTCTAGTATCATTAATGATTCTTTTAACCACTGGGTTTAAATTGTAGTTCTTGTTCATTTAATTTTCATTATTTGCTATTTGCCTGTGCAAACAAGATGCTGTTTTCAGCAATGGTTTGCTGAGAAGCCTGTGAGGACATTGTGATTGCGATATATCACACATGTGATGACAGAAAGCACAGAAATATATGAACAAAGACGAAAGACAAATGTACCCTCTAGAGCACTAAAGTTACAGAATGCCTAGACACGAGGATAAGCTAATTTATGAATCGGAGAAATAGGCTATAATTTGGAGAAAATGCCTAAGTTTGATTTATAATTTGCAGGTAGAATGTATGAACTCTGTATTTATCAGACTAAAGTTCCATACTAAAGCTAGCTGTTCTCCTGGATTTTTTTTTCTTTTTTATATGGAGATAACCACAGGCACTTATTAAACTTGATAATCTTACATACAAAGAGAGCTCCTGCTGGGTTTAGATGTGGCCTGTATTTCTTCCCGTATAAACTGTTAATTAAGCACCTGGAACTGAAATGTTGTCAGTGGTGAGACTTGGGCATCACCTGCTTGAAGGGATGTGAAGCTGTCAAAGGAGGATCTCTCAGCCATTTTAGAGAACAGAAGCACACCGTGCTTAAATGCCAAACCACAAACAAATCTTAACAATGGGGAAATTGTGGTAAGGAACGAGGCACACTTATTTTACTGTGTTGTCTTGTGCTGTCTGTTGTGTTATTTAAAACAAAGCGTAATTGTGGGTTAAACTGCTCGAATACTCCATGCAGTTACATTTGGACTCTGCCTCAAAACACAAGCCCTGTGAGCACTCATGTGTTAGGAGTGTAACAAAGATCACACCTGATGTGCCTCAAGGTACACCTGGTCCATGGGGATGTACCACGCAGCAGCTCTGGCGGTGGGGCTGAAGAGGGCCTGGCAGGAGCAGAGGTATCTGACAGGAGCATGGTCTGGGTAGCGTGCTTGTGTTTCAGAGCTGACGGAGGAGTGTCGGCACTAACGGGGAGGAAAATAAACCGGATTGACCCCTGGATTGTTGCATTATTTACACCTCCATGAAACAAGTAACAGAGATCTGTGCCCAAAGTGGGCAGTGTCCCAGCATAGTGTTTTGAGAAAATGGTTTTCTACCTCTTCGTTCTCCTGCTGCGTCTTGCTTTACACATACAATGCTTATACATAATTTGCAAGGGTTTTGTTACCTATATGTAATACTAAGGTCTCTACTGCAGTACAGACCCCTGATCCCCATCCCCTCATCACCTGGCCTGCAGGTATGTCTGGCTGTTCAGTGCCTGGGATCACAGCAGAGCCCTGCTGTTCTCTACGAGAAGCCCTAAGGGGAGGAGGTCGCTTCTCTGGGCAACGCGCCTCAGACAGCGCTGCGCACCCTTGGCAGGTGCTGCGGGCAGCCAGGGGCCCGCCACGCTGCCGCCGGTGTGACCCGCGCTGTCCCTTGCGGCCCGGCCCGCCTGCCCGGGCACGACGGCCCTGCCCGGCGCTGTGGGGTAACTCGCCGTGCGGAAGCGGCCTGGTGCCGGCAGCGCGCCGCGGGCGGGCCGCGCTGGGCCGCGGGCGGTAAGGCGCCACCGCAGGCCCGGCTCCGGCAGGCCCGTGCCCCGCAGGCCGCTGGGCGGCCCCGGCCGGCCGGCAAGAGGGGGCCGTAGGCCCCGCCTCTCCCCGCAGGCTCCTCGGCGGAAGGCCGGGGCGGGTGGAGCCGCTCGCCGCCGCATGCCGCCGTGGCCCGCCGGAGCCATGAGCTCCCACCGCAGCGAGAGCGACTGGCAGGGGCTGGTGAGCGAGGTGAGGCGGCGAGGCGCGGGCAGCCGCGGGCCGGGGCGCCCTGCTTCCGCGGCGCGGCCTGGACGCCGCGCACCGGCCCGCCTGGCACAGCTGCTGAGGCGGCGGCCCCCGCCCGCAGCCCCGCGCCTCGGGGAGGCTCTGCCGGGGCGGGGGGCGCAGCCGTCGGGAGGGGACCTCGGCGCGGGGTCGAGAGGGGCCCCGCTCCCACGGCCGGGCGGCTGGAGGCGGAGCCGGCGGGGGCGGGGAGGGCACCGCACTGTAGCCCGGCGAGGCTAGCGGCACGGCCACGTCCGCCGCCCGGCACAACCGCTGCGCGGCTGCTCCGTACTGGGGGACAGGCGCCTGCGAGCCGCTCGGCCGTGCTGGCCGCCGCGGGGCTGCCAGGAGGCGGGTTTTGAGGCGCCGAGCCCGCTGTGGGCGCCAAACTGCCGGGGATGCACCTGCGGCGATCCCGGGGCCGCGGCCCGCTCGGGGGGCGGCGGGGTCACTCGGGCGGCGTGCACTTGGTTTTCTTACCTGACCCGCACGTGGAAGAGGTTTGAGACTCGTGGTGCCAGTTATAAAACAGGAGAAAAATCTGTATCAGCACAGCGGCCGTGAGCCTCAACAGGTGGAGTGTTTTCAGAATACCAGAATAGAAAATTTTGTTATCTACTAAGTCCACATTAAAACATTCACAAAGTTTACAGGGATGCATTTTCATGTAGCATGAGTTACTAAATTCAAAACAACCTGAGGTCACTATAATTTAAGGGAATCTCGTCAAAGGCCACTCTGTTTCATAGGCAAACCCGTGAAGGTTGAAGTAGGTTGGCATGCTGATTTTTGCATTACATTAATTTTGCGTGACTGTAAAAACAGTGTTTTTATGTTTATAGTTAGCAAACAAAACGTCCATGCAAATGGCCTGGCCCTAGATCAACCTGACTGTGTCTGCTGCCCGAGAGAACAGTGCATGCAGGTGAATTCCTCTGATTTAAGGGCTTTGCCTGTTAATGAGCGTGGCCTGAGGCCCTGACCTGTCAAAAAGATACATGAGTTCAGGGTCCTGAACCTGTCACTTGTCCTGGTGATTTCAGTGGGAGTTTGTGTGGGCCCAGGTCTGTGCTAGCACGGTACATTCGGTA
The DNA here is from genome assembly GCF_963210335.1 of Falco punctatus. NCBI lineage: Eukaryota > Metazoa > Chordata > Aves > Falconiformes > Falconidae > Falco > Falco punctatus. The sequence goes on from NC_137580.1 coordinate 32,017,024, forward strand.
TTGGTGTCTACCTATGCAACACACTAAACAATCCAGAAGGAAGTGAAAAGTGTACTTTTTAGTAGTGTCCTGATCATGCAGTGTTGCATCTGACATGGTGTCACATGGCAGGGAAGCGTAAGAGATAGAGACAATTCATGAGGTGTGTTCAAAGGAAAAGTCCATATTCTCGGCTTTTAAGAGTCATTTAGATTTACTTTGGAACCTTTTTAGTTTTGATACGATTTAACCTAAAAACTCAATCCTGAAATTGAAGACTTACCTCTGGTAGGGGCTTCTGGATTGTAGGGAAGGTTAATCACTGTGCGAAGCTACATTCTTGCAAATATTTAAGCATACATCTCATTTTTTTTTTAGGAACAGTTAGAGGCCTGGTGATTTCCTCTTTTGCTTCTTTTTTCTCTGTTCCCACAGCAGGCTTACAGCTGGTTTTTCTGCATGAGGTCTGTAGCACGTGCTGTCAGGGTATATTCTTCTCTCTTTTGCTTTCCTCTGGCTGTTGTGATTAACTTTGTGCATTTTACCCATTAACTCCAACTTTCTAATGGGTCTGTGGAAAAGTGGCTGTAACTTCTGAAGCAACCTGTAATCAGTTTTTCCAGTTGACTGTATTCCTCGGTGGTACAGAGCTTCTCCAAGCATCTTAGCTTTAGTGTCTGCTAGGTAATGTAAGTTTTGTTCCCTGTGCATTTTGTAAATGTTTTGAAGTGCTTTCAAAAATGTAAGATGACAAAGGCAAGAAAAGATATGGTAGCTCTAAACAAACACTGTTGCGTTGCTGATGCTGCACAGTTAAAATATAGAATGAGGTTAAAAATCTTGCTATAAAAGACCAGAAGCTGGTGGGTTCAGATCTGTCTGGAAAAAAAAGGTCACATTCTTTTTAATTTTTAATTTTCACAAGGTTGGTCCTCCCAAGTTTGAAAGCTAGGAGTAATTGAAATGCAGCATGGTCTAGTAGTGGATGGTGTCTCTGTCCATGGCAGGGCTAGCTGGAACTAGATGAAATTTAAGGCCCCATCCACCCCAAACCATTCTATGATTTTTAAAAGTCTGGCATTTCAGGTGTTAAGAAAAGTGGTAGGTCCTTATACATACATACAGAAAGGTGACCATACTGTACTCTTCACTGAAGAGAACAGAATTCTTGAAAGTAATTTTGGTCACCAGAATCTTGGTTGTAGAGTTTTGTTTGTCTGCTTTTAAGTGTTTTTGAATGTCCATACTTACATCTCAGCTTGACAGCCATGTTTACAGATATGCTAAGCTGTTGATTTACACAAGCCCATGTGAGTCAGCTCCTTAGTGATTCAGTTTTCCTGTCTGTAAGGGGGATAAAACATAACTAAATCCCACGAATATGAATGAAAAACATGATTTAAGAACTTTGTTAGAGGGTAGTTGGGGGCTACTTTTTGAAAGGTTGTAGAGCTTCCAGGGTAGTTGGGGGCTACTTTTTGTAAGGTTGTAGAGCTTCCAACTCTGTATGTTCTGCTGTGGATAAGGGTGTGATTTCAGTTTTTGCCTGAATCCCATGTAATCTGTCTTGGAATTGTGTTCTCTAAGGATGATGACAGAATCAGTGACAGAGAAAGGAGTAGGTGGTATCATGATTTTGGGGTGGTGACATGAGTTGAACAGTATTGGGAGATCATGTGTGGTAGTGAAAAAACACTTTTACATAATCAGCAAGACCACATCTGTCCTTGCTTTAGAGAGCTCACTTCTACAAGTTTGGTCTCTTTTCTGCTGAAGTCTGGGAGTGTGCTTCCATTCACTTCATTGAGAGTTGGCACTAGTCCAAATTTAATACTGCTTAGAGAACGTGTACTTTTGGCGGTGTTTTCCACTGGAAGTGAGAAAGGTTTCCTAGGAAACCCATAAGACTAGAGTGGTTGTCCTCCATTCTTTCTGCTAGCTTCTCCCTCAGATTTGCCAACTTCTAGAATTAAATCCAATGTCAAAATGCTTCTCTTTTTTTCCTTGTCACCTCCCACGCATTAGAGCATTTACTGTATGCTATTTACAGCTACTCATATGTGACTGTGCTTCCTAAAATTAGTTTGAAGAAATTTAGTCTCCATTTAATTTGTCATTCTCAAGAGGCTATTTCTTGATTATTAACTGTATATGGTCTTTGGCACCACAGAGAGAAGAGATATGCTTGTGCTTTTGAGCTCCCTTGCCTAGTAATTGCCAACTTAAAACTTGGGGAAAGAGTTTTGGGGAATTATTTATCAAAAGTGCAGCTATTGAGTAGTAGTTGTAGTTGAAATAGCTAAATGTTCCACACATGAATTCCGAATAAGAATGAGAAACCTAACCTGCTTGTAATTGGCAGAGCATACCTTTCCCATTGATTGCACAGGTTTTTTATGTGGGCAAGAGAGAAGAGGAAGGAAAATTAGTGAAATGTTCATGTTTATCATATCTCTCTAACCTTCTGTCATGTTATCTTTTCAAACACAGCATGAAATGCAATTCACCAAACATATATGAGGGGACCTGACAGGCTTTGGAGCCACTAATTCCAGAGCTTTTTTAAACACAGGCAAATGCCAGTGGCTGTAGGGAAGAACAAAGTGGAGTAGATGCTCTGAGGTCCCTGGGTGACTGAGTTGGCATAGTCATGGCTTTGTCATTTGGAAAAGGAAGTGGAAATGCTAAAAGAGCTGGCACTGTGACTTACTGCTCTGCAAAGTTCTTGGGGGAGTTCTGTGGGAGAGGTGGCATGGAGACCTGCATGCTGGGCTTTCAGGCAACAAAACAAGTGTTTGTTTGCCCTGTTTGCATGTTCCAGGTTGGACTAAGATACCCACAGGGATGTTGAGGAACAAACACAGAAAGATTAATAATGTAATCAGATGCACCACATACAAAACTTTTAAGGGCACCACATCACAAAATAGTGTTGACGAATCAAATCAAATTATGGTAATTCCTAAATGACCAGTGAAGATGATGTGGTGTAGTGTTGTCATCAAGATAAGACATGGTGGTCTGGGGCGTTGCTTATGTCACTTACCTCATCAGTGAATGATATGACCATCCTTTGTGTTTCAGCAGTCAGGACGTAGTGAAGCAAGCTCTGGGCAGCAGGCAAAGCAGAGCTGATGTTGTGGAATAAAACAAAGGACACTGCGTTGTCTCAAGATTTATCAGAGATCAGGACATGCGATGAGGTGGCAGGCAAATGGCCAGTAATTGTATATTTCTCTGGATTTGAGTGCTTGACTCTTTCAGACAAGTTGAGCCATTTAATCTGAAGTCAAGGGGAGCAACATTACTGAAACACAGTCAACAAACACCCTGCATAGTGACTTTGCAATGCATTTTGGGGCGCTTCAGTTTGTAATTTCTACAACAAAATTGCCTCCAAAAGGACGGTGAGGAGAAATCTGATAAAACTGCAGACAGTTAAATAGCAGTTGGATCCCCTGTCCAGAAGATGGAGTAGAGTTCATGGTTTCTCTGAGAGCATGGTGGGCAATAGGTTTCTAGGCCCATCAGCGTTTGGGAGGACACTAGGTCCTGGATTGTTGAGAGAACATAGAATGTGTTCCACAGTGATTCCAAAGCACAGTTTGGAGGTAGTACTTCTACTTCTACCCTCAGAAAATTAGATATTTTCCTTCTTTGCACTAATTGCCCTTAAATACCCAAGTATAGGCCAGTAATTTGTACAAATCTAAAATAAATTATTTTGTGATAAGAATTTGGTGTGTTTGTTGGTTTAGAAAAAGCAAGTCTAAAACCTTGACAGTGTCCCAGCTTCATCAGATTATTAGACCATGTCTACGGTGTCTTTAATAAGATCTATCCAGATTTGTTGCTAAAAATAGCAATGGACAAATAGCAAGTGTTTGATCTGGAGGGTCACCTTGGAGCAGTTACATTCTCCTGTAATGTCAGTCTCTTTTTACTCAATTTCACTAAAGTAGTCATCTGGCTGTAAAGCAGTTCAGGCAGTAATGTAAGAAGTCATATATATTCCTTTAATTATTATGATCTTCCTTGTAGCAATTATAATTTGCTTTATTGCAGATAACAGCAAATGGGTAGATAAAAGTCACTAGACAGATATGAGAAGTTGTATGTTGTAGCTTTTAGATTGAAAGTATAGCAGCTGGTTCTTGGTTAACTTTGTTTTTTAAACTCAAAGATTATTTTGGAACATCAATTAAAAAGAAACAAAAGACAGTAAGAGTATTTTCTAGTGACTAGCGCATAACAGAATTCATTTGTTTGTCTCACTGATAGAGAGTACATGAGACATAGGCTTTCCTTCAATTGCAGAGGAAGAAATCTCTATATGAATGCCAGAAGCATCTATTGAATACTTTTTCTCAGAATAGATGAGAATTTTTTTCTTATTGTCTGTGTTGCTCCAAAAAGGCTGTTGAACTCCTGTGTTCCTTTTGACGGCATACCAATTTTGCTGCACTTGCTTGTCCACATATGGGAAATTGTTGGTGTGACTCAGTTGTTTCCCTGAGTAGAATTAATTTCTGTTGTATAGTTGTTAGGTCAGTTTATGACAATTACTAATAATTATTATTTTTTTTAATATTCAGAAACATATATATTGAATAACCTCCCTGAGGTCTGTCTTTGTAAAATCTGTTTTTTCTTCAAAAATGGTAATTAGAATTTGAAAAATACCTCTGTTGAATAATCAAATTCCACAGAAATGCTGTGGCTTTATTGTTTCTTGCACCATAAGGCCATGGAAACAAGTGACTATACATTTTTACTATTTTTATTGCATTTATTTGGGAAAGTCACTATATACAAAAGTTAAAAATATCTTTAAAAAATCTTCTAGGTGGTCATTTTTATAGCAAAATCCAAACAGTACATTGATGAGAGATGCCAACCCCTTTCTTCTGTATGACACATCATCAGCATATAATTAATCATATTAAAATATACTTTAAACAAGGAGGACGTCACTATTCATTTAGACCCTGAACGCAACTCTCCCCACAATCTGTTTATGGTTCGTTATTCTCAACCTAACAGATAATAGCAAATTCCCTTGCCCCTGCCAGTGCTGCTGTGAAAGATGAAGTCTTCCTTTATGCTTTGAGTGTGTCCTTTGTGGAGGGCTGTGACGCACGGCAGAAACAAGATTTGTTTAGCACTAGGTCTGCATTTCTGCCTTATAAGTAGTATTTTTTTTATAGTCTTATCCACAAGCTTCTGACTGTCGTTCACTGCTTCATATACCACCACTCGGGCCAGGCTCAGAGGCACCTGCTGGTGGTGTGGGTGACTAAAGCGAGATGTTTAGCTTTGCTTCTCTCGCATTGTGTACATTGTATAGGCTGTTCTTCTGCTCCACGTAGGTGTTGGATGGATGGGTCAGCTTCATTCTTTCCGGTGGTTAAAGGAACAGGGCAGGCTACTTGGTTCAGGGGTTTGGGCTGCTGGGTGTTTTTGGTGTGATGATGAGGTTTGCTTTTACTCATTTTTATTTGCAATTACTGTATTAGATTGTTAGTATTTAAAAGCAATTTAGTGAAGGCATATTTTAGAATTGACTAAGACATGAGATAAAACTGGAAAAAAAGAAGAGAGATTGTCAGAGGCAAATATTTCACTCTGAGGAAAGGAATTATTTTATCAAGTTTGAAGCAGTTTACCATGTCACTGTAATCACATGCTGACAAGTTTAAAGTTTAGCTTCTGATACTTTTCAGTGCTTTATCAGGGGACTTGACATTTGTGTAAGGTATCAGTAAGGACATAAGTACATAGGTATAGTTGCTTTTGTTGATGCCAAGGCATCATAATCCAGAAAATTTATGGCAGGATTTCAACTTCAATATTGCCAGAAATAAACTTAATCCAAGGTGGAAGTGTCCTTTTTGAGAGTTCAAATCCCTCTCGGAATTGCTTTTCTCATTCCCTTCCCACTTTTTTGCAACCAAGTGTTTACCATTTTTGGAAAATGTTGGTGGTACTAATATACCAAAGTCGCATTTCCCTTTCTTATCGACTTGAAATTGAGGTTAACAAAGTCAATTCTAAGCAAGTAGTACATATGAGTAATGATTTTTGTCCCAAAGAACAGCACTGACTCAAACAGTATGGAAGTGCTGATGCTCATGCTTTGTGCAAGAGCCTATAATGACAAAGTATTCTTGTCAGTGTATATAATGAAACTATAAATTGTTTTCATGACTGCTGTGATATTTGGTCTCTTGCAGAGCACACTTAGAAAGTGGTTAGTGCTACGCCTTATGTGAGAACATCAGAAATAGAAATATATGCTTTAGCATGAGCAGTGTCAAGTGATGGGTAGGAAGAATCTGCTGACGGAACATCACGTTAAGTGAAAAAACTGCCCAAAACTTCTGATAGGTAACATTCAGCCACTGCAGGAAAGGGTGACGTACAGGTTACTCTTTCTTCCTCTCAGTGGGGAAGGGCAATGAAGCAGATCAGACTAATGCAGAACAGGTAAGATTTGCAAGTTCTGCTTTGGTTTGTGCATGAGGCAGTGGCTGGAGGGGAAGGCGCACCTCTGCCTCCCCTCTCCATTCAGGTGTTTGCAATATTCCTGCATTATTTCGCGTTCTTCTGACTCAACAAGCACGTGTGTATGGTATCACAGCTGAATTAGGTTTTTACTTGTGTGGGTACCACACTGTAATTGTTTCAGACTCAAGGTAAATTTTGGTTGCTGCTCACGCTATCACTTCTGCTGTAACATGGTCCTGTTTCACTGCCCAGGTGGGAGGCCGAGCCCAGAGGACATTGCTGGTAGCATGGGGAGGAGGAGGAAGGAAGGGGGAGTGGGGCAGGAGATGCTGGTTGCTGAGAGCTGGGTATTGTGGACGCAAGTAGAAAAGGGAGTTTGCAAAGGGTTCTTTCTAGGAGCTTTCCCAGGGCTGTGGGTCAAATTGTGAGGTTTCTCATCCTATTGTGTATGAGGAAAAAGAGGAGAAACTTGAATTGCTGAATTCTTCTCACTCATGGTGTTCAGGTGAGCATGTGGCCTTACAAATGGATTTCAGGCTTCTGATACAACAGATCTCTTTCCTGTGATTATTATTAGTAAGATAAGACTACTTGTGGCAGACTTTGATCTCATGCAGAGAGTCTTCCTCCACCTTTTCAGACAAAAACTTGAGCCTCTTGAACCTAGTTCGGGCTGGGCTAGATATGGCTTGTTACAATTAAGTTGTGGTTTGTTTTTTTTTCTCTCTTCTGCAGTACCTGGTGTGCAAAAGAAAGCTTGAAAGTAAAAAGGAAGCATTGCTAATCCTTTCCAAAGAGCTGGACACCTGTCAACAAGAAAGGGACCAGTACAAGCTTATGGCAAATCAGCTGCGGGAACGACACCAGTCTCTGAAAAAGAAGTATCGGGAGCTGATTGTAGGTTGTTGTTTATGAATACTGTATAACTGGGGGACAAGGGTGAACCTCACAAAAATGGAAAGAAGTCCATAATGACTGCTGTAAAAATGTTTAGGTACTTGTTCACAGTAGTCCTGCAGTTGTAGAGCCCTGATCATATTATTACTCATTTGTTCCATGTTAGTGAGGTAGTGCCTGTTATATAAGACACAGAAAGACACTGCGTGCTCTGAGGAAATTAGTTTCAGTCATAATTTCATTTAAAAACTGACTGTGGTATTATTATTCCACAGCAACTTAATGTACCATTATGAAAAATAATGCAACATAAATTTGTAATGACCTGCTGTTCTAGAAGTGTAAACAAATCTTCAGCCTTAGACAGTTTTTTGAGTTGAAATTAATATTACTGGTATTAATCAAGATGCAGTACTTCAGAAACATTTTTGATAACATTTTTGTTAAAATATGTGTTTTAAAATTTGATCCACAAAGTTAATATAGTTGCTGGCTTCAGAAAAAAGTTGCCAGTAAAATATGTCCATTTATTTGTAGGATGGGGATCCATCCCTTCCGCCTGAAAAGAGGAAACAGGTAGGATTTATTTTTCAGTTCATGTTATTTATCTGTCACAAAAGTACTTTGCAAAAGTGTGAAAATATTAACTAAGAAAGCTGGTAAAAAGCAAGCATTTCTGTCTGTTGAAAAGCTCTGTCTTTAATCTGTGGCTTCCTGTGCTTTTGTCTAAACATGTTTCATTCTGAAATATCTGAACTATCATTAATTAGAATATATGGCTATTGCTTTTATGTTCACCTGAGACTGAAATTGGTCAGCGTACAGAGACTTGAGATTGTTCTCCTTGTTGTTTGTCCTTCATGTATTGAGTCCTAAAATGGGTTCGTGACAGGACTTCTCATACTTAAAAGCAATCTGGGAATGCATTGTCTGCATTCCATAATTGTTAATTTATTGTTGTGAGTACTGTTTTCCATTAGATACTCTCCCAGGTCACTTGGGCTCTGAGTTATAAATGGTAAGAACAATGGTAATTGCATTTTATGGTTCCCCTGGAAAACTTTTTGCCTGCTCACCTTTTTTGTTTGTTCCCGGAGATCTACATAGTGTGTCCCTGTTGTGGAGTGTTGCTTGTCACATCTTAAAATTATCTTAATTTTTAGAGAAAAATGGCACCCGAAACACAATGTGTGAGCAAGGAGAGGAGGACAACCCAAAAGAACAAGAATTGTTACTGTAATTGCCAGTCCTGAAAGTCTTTTAACCATGTTTAAAACATGGTTATTGCATTCCCTTAATGGATCAGAAGTTTTACTCATCATCCTTTCCCTAGGAGTTTGCATGTAGTTCTTGCTGTTTTCTTAAAATTTTAGGGACTCAGGGTTTTGATTGTTTTAAACTAAATTTTCAGAGGCAATATAATTACTCGTTCAGGCACTTAAATAGCTGCCAAGAAGTCCGTGGCTCAGCATAGAATCATTTAACTTCCTCATTATTTAGCATAATTTATTTGAAATTCTGTTATTTCAATAGAATTCTAATAAAAGGGTTTGATCAGGTATAGGTTTGTGCATTCTGACTACTAAAACTGGAGTTTAAGAATATACAATTAAAAGGGGAAAAAAGGAAGGGAGATTTGCCATTCCATGGATGTTGGTCTGATTCATCTTCCATCTTCCAAAACAAATAAATCTAACACTTGTTTCTAAAACACTAGCAAAATTTAGGCTAAATTCAGAAGCTGTGATTATGTTAAGTTTTGGCAAATCTTACCATGGTAAGCATGTGGAAAGCCATTTAATAATTTAGCTGGGAGGGGTTTTTTTTGCTGAGAAAGCTATGTATTTGTGCTAGGTAACGGTGAAATAAAGAAAATCTTGTTCTCAAATGTGGTCATTTGTAGGTCTTCCTGAAGGACAATATATACTTTAGGTTGTACAGTTAGTGCACTTTTTGAATTTTCATTTTCCCGAGAAGCGTGTCTGTTGCATACAAGTTGGATAATCTTGGGTAGTTAGGGCAACCTTTCTGAAGAAGAGTATGGTTTTGCTTTGAGAAATGCACCAAAGAATAATAAAATAAATTTGTGAGTATTTTTGCGTTGTTACTATATGTGCATTTTTTAGCAGTTTTTCATCTGAGAAAGAGTGAAGTGCTCTTTTGCACTTTTTTCCATCCCCTTTTTGCCCAGAAGCCTAGTTGCCTGCTGGGGGAAGTTTGTGACCTCAGTCACTTTATATAAACAGAGGCCCTGATTCTATAATGAATTTTGTATGGCACAAAAGTGCATGCTGTTCTCATGGTCAGAAATAAGATGAAAATATTATATGCTGAACAACTTGCTATCTGTTATGTTTCTTTACCACAACTGAAAAATTGTTGAAACTGCAATCTAGAACCTTAACTATAGTAGGTGGGTTGGAGTTGCTACTTTCTTCTCTTTCGTGTCTTCATTTTTCACCTTTATTATCAATTACACTTTGACTTCTTAAAATATCTTATTTTCCACGTTGTGCCTTCTCTCCCTGTTTTGCAACACACTTTTGTCATGTTTTGTGTGTAACCAAGCAATTTCTATCAGCAAATAGTTAACTCAGAACGTGCTTTTGTAAAAATTGGTGTTCCTTATCTTAACATGCAGTGCTCTGCAGTGTTCTCCCTCTCAAAGCTGTGTGTGCAGTAGTACACATCTCTGACATAATTGGTTTGGACTCAAGTATCTTAAAGGTCCTTTTCAACCTAAATGGCTCTGTGATTCTATCCAAAGATTGCTCCATGTGTATCACCTTTTGCCAACCAACAAAAGCAGGAAATGAGAAACTGTGCTACTGAAACCTCTTTTCCTCCAGTAGGTGTTTTACTGCTAGTGTTATCACAGCCTGTGAGCTGTCAGCGCTTTCCTGGTCACTCTTACCATTCACAATTCAATGTTGCAGTTGAAGGTAGCTTTTTATGTCTTGTGGTGTCAGGGGTAGGGTAATTTCTGCATAAGTAATGGAGGGGTGAATTGTTTCAGGAGGATAGGAATAATAAAGAGTTGATTTTGATGTTAAAATTCACCAGAGGTGGTGAACAATAGACACTCCCAGTTTTGAAAGGCATGTTAAAATGTTGCTCTGACTACAGAACCTCTGTTATACATCCTGTATAAACAGAAATTCTACCATTCTGCAGTGGTATGCATTTGTATGTATTTGCTGTGATAATAGAACATTTTTATGACATTGGCAAAAAATTACTGGATGTCTGTTGGACAGTGTCGCCATGCTGGGAGGCTTAAAGAAAAAAACATAGATGTGATTTCTACCTTGATTTATACTGACTATTGTTTTTGTCTACATTGCTTAAATTCAGTATTCGGTTTGGGAGAAGCTTTGTCACTGACATAACAGATCAGTGAATCCTTTGAGCTTCTATATGAAATAGAAGTTCTTTTAATACAAATGAGATCCTTTGAATAAGCAAAGGTGAAGTAAAATGCATGGTTAGGAAAAGACTGTGCTGGGCCACAGTCCTAAATATGGTTTGCTGAAATTGATGTCAGTGAGACCACTCAGTTGGCGATACTGGGTTTGCAATGGGGCTGTTTGTCAAGAATAAAGCTGCAGTGCATGTGTTCACTGGTGAGGGCTTGTATTTGTATTTTAAATGTATGATGAATCAAATTAAATGGAGCTAAATATCACAAAATCACAGAACAGTTGAGGTGGGAAGCCAGCTCTTGAGATCAACTAGTTTGATTTCCCTGCTCAAGCAGACCACTTAGAGCAGGTTGCCCAGGACCATGTCCAGATTTTTAGTATCTGCAAGGATGAAGACTCCACAGCCTCTCTGGGCAGCCCGTTCCAGTGTTTGACCACTCTCGCGGTAAAAAATGTGGAGGGGGTGGTGTTCAGATACCTGCAGCTATTGAGGTGGCAGAAGTCCCTCATGAGGACCAGGGCCTGTGAACATGAAGCTTCTTGCAGTTGTGTGAAGAAGGCCCTATCTACTACTTCTTCCTGATCAGGAGATCTATAGCAAATACCCAGTACAACAGCACACGTTGATCTGCCCGCTAATCTTGGCCTAAAAGGTCTTGGCTGAATCCTGACCTGTCCCAAGGCAGGGCTCCATCATTCCAGCTATTCTCTCACATGAAGGGCAACACCCCTCCTTTGCCCTTGTGCTGTACTTCCTAAAAAGCCTGTATCCCTCCATCACAGCACTCCAGTTGTGTGAGCTATTCCACCATTTCTGCATGATCCCAATGAGATTATAACCCTGTGACTGCAAACAGTCATCGAACTCGTCCTGTTTGTTCCCTGTGCTCCATGTGTTAGGCCTCTGAGGGGCATCCAAGTGTGCCAGTTCCGAGGCACGTGCTTGGGAGCTTTCCCCCCAAGGCTGTTCTGCAGGCGCTTCCTTCTTCACATGCCTGTGTTCAAAGGAATTACGCTTCAGCTCAGTTGCTTTGCGAATTGCTATGTCCACTCTCTTCCTATCATCCCAGGTTCTTGGCTTGCCTACCCTATCCCAAGCCTCCTCGTTCCTTCCCCAATAATTTCTGGTTTAAAGCTCTCCTTCTGAAGTTGGCAAACCTGTTGGCAAAGATACTTTTGCCTCATGTAGTCAAGGGGATCCTGTGACTTCCAAGCAGCTGTTGAGCCTTAGAGAGGGTCCCATGGCCACAGAACCCTCTGAGGCTCCTAAATGAGCCTTGTAACGTAATGGTGGCGTACTCCTAGTATAGAGCACAGCTTGACAGCTACTCTTTTTGCCAGGCAGAAACTCTCATCGGAGAACTGGTGTGCATCCTTCCTGAAGGTCGTAGTCCTTAACTCAGTTATAGTTATCTGTAGGTGTCCCGAGGTGATTCATTCAGACCGAGACTCTGACTGCTCTAGTGATCACTGACATCACAACAGCATGCTACCCACTCACCGAGACACTGGTCAGACAGCTTGACTTCTACTAATGAATAAGTTCATGAACATGGCGTTTTGGGGCAAGCAGAACATCAGAAGGACCAGAGGTTCCAGACAGGAGTATGTTGTGACATGCCCCAAATGGACCAATTCTGATCCCTTTCGCTTCCACTTCCAGTTCTAGCTTAATGTATGCAGCTGTACAAACAAACTTCAGGGATTGCCTTGTAACTGTTATGACATCATCAGGAAAAAATGACTAGTGTGACTACAGTGAGACTATTTCTTGTTAATTCATTAATTCAGGAAGTTTTGCTAGTCTTGCACTAAAATGCAAAAGCTGGAGAGTCCTGTGAGACAAAGTCTTCAGATAAGATACACTACAGGTTAAGCAATCATTTTGTATTTATATCGCAGGGGTGCTGTGAAGATTAATATGATTTCTGACTTTCTTCAGAGGGTTTGAAGATTAAAAATGTTTTGCATGGGCCAAGCTTAGACCTGTGCACTTTGCTCTGGTTTGTGGATGCGTGTGTTTGACTCTCATAGTGTGAGACAGCAGATGGAAAACAGTGAGATCATTTGCCCTTGTAATGCATCAGAGAGCAATATTTCCATGGATTCCAAAATGTGCCTGCTCCAAGAGCACAGCTGGTAGAGAGATCCTGTTTTCTGCACGCTGAAATTTGCTGTTCCATTGATAGGAACAGCTGGCAGTATGCAAACCTAGAACTTCTTAGCCACACTAGGAGTCACGCTTTGTGAAGCGACACTGTTGTTTCTTCAGCATGTAGGTTCTGCAGTAGATGTAAGGCTAGAATAGAAGGAATGCTGATTCTAATAGATGTGATAGTCCCTCTTTAAAATTTGGAGTGCTCTTCAGACCTGACGTGTACAACAACCTCTCCTCTGGTTGCTGTCTTTTACTTTAATGGCATAGAGGGTCCACACCCCTACACCTGAATATTCTGTTAATTAGTCACAACACTCAGAATGTTTAAGGGATGTTGATTCTTTTTGTGCATTATCTCATAGATTAAGTTGTCCTCAAGATCTCAAAGCAGCTATAATATTTCTGATGAAACAAGATGAAACATTTTTTTATTCTATCCTAGTATATTAGACTTTGTATAAGTACAATTTAATAATTTCTCTTTGACTATGCTCATCTGCTGTCAACAAAAACTTGATGCCTATATGAAGGACGGGAGGACTGAAGTACCTTGTTGAACCTTCATTGCGAAGGAGTTTCTGCCAAGTCACTTCTCATGATGCTGATTATTCATATAGACACTCTTGGTTGCTGCTTACGATGTATGTTAACAAGTTGCTGTGCAAAAACTGGCCTCATGAAGGAGTCTGTAGTTGATATTAATGTTACTTTGTCAGCCTTCGGCAAATGCTCTACGCCTGGATGGGTGGTGTTTGGTCCTCTGCAGCGTTATGCTAATCTAACACACAGAAGACTGGTTGAAAACGAGAGGAAAAGTATTCCTTTTATATGTCTACTGCTTAAATGGCTTTTTGGTTTTATTAATCAGCTCTATAAAAATTCCAGTTGCTGAGTGTCTTTCAAGTATGGGAACAGGAGCGAGCCTTTCTTGTTTTGCAGAGCCTTGTCAAGTTTTGACTAGTGTGCTAGTGTGCTTCTGTGGTGGGATTCCTGCCTGGTTCTCTGAGCAGCAGATGCTCAGAGGAGGAGAGAATTTTCTTCTTCTCTTGTTTTATGTCAAGTGACTGCTTGGCAAGGCTTTGATTTTTGTTGTTGTTTTTCTGTGGGGAAATGTGACCCATATTAAGTGTATTTTGTTTAGTATGCCCAGGACCTATAATTTCAGAAGTCTTCTCTACATAGTTTTTCAACTTAAACAGAAAAATACAGTAATTTTTGCTTCTTATCATCAGGAAGCTAGTGCTAATCATCAGTTCTTTTACCTTGGAGTGAACAGTGGTAGTTGGTAAGCAAAGCAGGTCTTTCTGTATTAATTCAGCCATTGCAATCATATGAATGCATTGGAGGAGAAACTGCAATTAAATTTGCTATCAGTCACACCCATCAAGTGTGCTTAATGTTTCATCAAACTTCTTTTTCTGTCAGCCTTATAATTCAGTATATTCTTTGTTTGAAGGTGTGGATGAAAGAAACATAAAAGACTGAACTGCAGTATAGAAATGCTTATTTGTATAGTAAAATATTTTTTAAACTGTAAAGGTATGTTGGAAGTTTCCCCCTCATCCCCCTTGCCAAATTACTTTTTCAGGCAGTATCTAAAGGCAGGAAGTCCTTTTTTAAAAAAAAAAAAATCCTTTTTTTTTTTTTTTTTTAAGTGTCGGATAAGATTTATGTGCAAGAGAATTGAGAGCTATATTAAAGAGTGTGTTACTATCCATCATTTTTAAAGTGGTGTGGAGAAAATAACTCCGTGTGTATGTGTAGCTAGATTTGCAAAATTGTTAAAGGAGCCAAATTCAAGTGTAGTGCATAATTCCAGGGCTGCCTATTTCGAGTTACTTCCCACCCCACCCCCCTTTCTTTTTGGGTCAGCAGTGAGAAAAGATCTGTTGCTGTCTGACAGGTATTCACTGGCTTATGTTAATAAATATTTGTATGTATTTTCACCAGTAGTTTCACATGCTTATCTGTAGCTTAAAAGTTAAGGTTCTTTTCCACCTTCTATCTGAAAAATGTTCTTGTAAATTTTAACAAAGTCTGAGTGGAAAAGGTTAAGGTCTGATCTATTCCCATTGAATCTTTCACTCTTTGGTCTGTTCTGATTTATGGTGCTTTTTTGCCCCCTGTGTAATAAAGGTAGGCACTTACCACTCGGCACCCTCACATCGATCTTTTTCTGCTTTCTTGCAAGCTTCTGGTGGGATTGTTGGCTGTGGTGACACTTGCTGTTGGTCAGAGAGAAAAGGAATATGGGGACAGTTTCTTATGCCTAGTACTGCAATGGGGGGTTGGGCTGCACTGAAATCGTACTTCACCGAGAGGGTGATTCGTCACTGGAACAGGTTGCCCAGGGATGTGGTCACAACACTAAGCCTGTCAGAGTTCAAGAAGTGTCTGGGTGATGCTTTTAGTCATATCGTTTAGTTTTAGGTAGTCCTGCAAGAAGCAGGGAGTTGGACTTGCTGATGCTTATGGGTCCCTTCCAACCTGAAATATTCTGTGATAACATGCAAGCTTCCTGTGACAAACAGAGGCAAAACAAATAGCTTATCATGTTGCAGAGGCTCAAGAATACCTGCTGGAAACTGAACATTGCCAGAAGTGGACAGAGCTCTAGAAAGATTGATAGCAGGCAGTTAATCAGAGACTAGAATAAGGCATGCTTTTTATTGCAGACAGTTGCATTAGGGGTGGTTAGGAGAAAAATAGTTTCCACTGCTGTGGGTTGTTGCAGAGGCAAGACAAGATGAGGCTACAGAAAGATACAGACCTCTGCATCTTTCCCTTTCATTACCCATGGCTCAGAAATCTCTCTTCATCAGTACTTCCGAGTTAGTTTTGAATGATGTGAATGAAAGAATTAAAGTCTTTCAAAGTAAAGAAGTAAAGGCAGTTACAGGAGTCTCTTTAAGGCTTCACCTAGAATCAAAAGAAACTGTTGAAGAAATTGAGTCTAGAGAAGCTGAATTTGGCTAATTTTCAGAAAGTTGCTCTCTGTTGCATGGGTAAATGCTATGAGCTTTATTGTCTGCTGAAGTAACTTGTCTTGAATTTCTAAGTGAATTCTGTGTGTTCTATGAATATTGAAAAGAAGTTGCCAGGTGGAAAAATGAATTGCCTTTCTCCTTGCATAGATTTCTTCCCTTTCCTCAAAAAATATGTGCTTACAGGCTCATGAAGCCAGTCCTCCATTGTTAGTTTTATCATCTTTCAACCATATGGTATGTTTTCTTATATATGCAAACGAAATGGTACCAAGTCCAGGTGTCGTTCAGTGTATCCTTTTGGCTGGCTCTTTTTAAGCCCAGTAGAGCTCTTCTGAAAATCAAGTATTTCCCCTTCTATCCACATTTAACCGAGAGCTTTAATGAGGTCTTGCCAAAACCTTTAAAACTCGGAACAATCTAAATTACATGTTGTATGGAACCTCTAAGCCAGGGAAATGAATAATTGCTGGAGACTACTTCTGTGACATAGCTTGGTTGTTTTAGTTTAACAAAAGTATAATAGAAGCTTTGCATTAAGGACCAAGTCTATACTTAGCTCATTGTAATGCTCTTAGCATGCTTAAATGAGGCTGTTTTATTTTGGTGTCTAAAATTCTTCATTTAAAGTTGCTTCCAAAATCCCTGTCTCGAGTATAAAGGTTTTTGTCACATTAAGTCATTTATATGACTGACAAATAAAATTCAGCATAGAATTGCAATCCCAGAGAAATGGTTTTAGAGGAAATAAATCTGAGCAGGAAGATTTACTATAGGCATGGTAATGCCTTTCCTGCAGTTACTGGGAGTTTTGACTACAGAGTGCTAGAATCCTGGCGTTGAGGCTGTAAACACTGATTAGTGAGACTGAGTTCTTCCCAGGTGTTGAAATTACGTGTGCTATTGCAGTGTTAGGAGTTGTTCAAATTCATCATAAAAAGGGACTTTATAAATAGAAGTGTTTCAGAGAAGTTTGTATAAATCATGTTCCTTTTAACTAACTCAGTCTGGTGGTTGGATGGTCTTTGTTGAAAGTCAGCTTTCTTTAAAAAGAAAAATATAATTGCATCTGAGCGGTAGCCATAGATACTTCAGTTTATATACAATTTCCTGCAAACATGGGTTCTTTGTTTTCTTTATTTTAAACAGCCATTAAGCAGTACTTATCAATGCCATTGACTGAATGTGTTCTGAAGCTCCTTGATTCATTCAATATATGAATGACTATTACACATTTGCTTAACGTGTAGAAAAATTTATTTTTTTTTAATTGCCAAAGCATACGTGAGGAACTTTTTGCATTGCTTGAATGGTTGCTATCTTGAAAATAAAATTACAGTCAGCTTAATTTTGGTCCTATAATTAGCTGTTTAAGTTTTTTGCGGTTATATTATTTTTCCCAAATTATTTATTTACAGTCTTCAGGCTTATCAGTAGTTTAAAAAGTGCTTTAATTTCTTCCAAAACTGTGGGAGACTTACCTTACTTTCTTCTGAACCTTTGATCTCAGAGCATCAGAAGTACAGAAGCTGTAGCAGTGAATTATGCTTGTTGTTCATCAAGTAGAATATATCAGTTTCTCAAGTTATTTTTCCTGTTTAAAAGTTTGAAGCTATTAGTATTTTAGACCAATTGGAATTTGGAGTCGGCTTAATACAATAGTGTATGAAAGTTCCAGTTGATAATAGTTTAATAGTCTAATCCAAATGGTCAGATGCATGCATAGCTATATTCATGTTAATATTAATTTCAATATATTTGTGTTAATAGTTCTCTTTAGTATAAAACAGGGCGTGGAAATAGCAGTTGTTGGTAAACAAGGGGAAAGATTTCAGAAATGTCTATCAGACACCTTGTTGGTTTGGTAGTGTATGAGTTTTAAAGGTAAAACTCACAGAAACATCCTAAGAGACTGTCAAGTGGTAGTGAGAATGACTGGGTAAAAGAATTTTTTTTTTTTCTTTTAGACTGAGAAAGAGAGAGAAAAACAGAGAAATGGGGGAGCTGAAAGAGCAGCACAGCAAGTAGGGAATCCAAAACTAAACCTAAAATACCAAGAGAGAGTTAGGAATAGTCAGTTAATGCATTGGCCTCAAACCCAAGGAGTACATGTAAGAGTAGCTTAGACTCATGGGGCTTTACCGAGTCATGCTTAGAAGATCTGAAAACTTTTTTCATTTCTTTTTATATCCTGAATTCAGATTTATGGCAATGGATGACACACCTAGCTGTCCACAGGCAATGTCTTGAAAGGCTGCACATTAGCCACTATGATTATAACTCTCTTAGAAGAGATGTAACTGGTAGACTTTTCCTGTGCTGGGTCAATGTTTGTGTATTCGTGAGATATTTGCTCATTTTCAGATATCATAGATAGGAAGGGAAGAGATTGCATTATTTTTTGGTCAGTGATCAAGCTGATGGAATTGTAAAATTACAGACCACGCTGCTTGCCCTGCTAACTTAGTAGGTTAACGTGAATGATAACTTTTGTCCTGAATTATTGGGGTTGGGCAGGGTGGTGTGTTTTTACTTGCTGACTTCACCTCTATTTTTCTAGAAGTGTGCATGCTAGCTAACAACGAAAGTCAGGTCACATTTGAAGTTTTGTGCTATTAGATATCCATGGTACAGCTTCATATAAGGACAGGGGAACTCTGGCTGGCATCCTCTTTTACTGGCTGCGAATCTGCTTTAAACACTGTTAGGAATACAATTATAATTATTTCTCAGCTGTGCCTTTTATCTAATTATATGTACGTTTAAAACTACTGTTTGGCAACTTTGTATGTGTTGTGAAAGTACTCTGCATTTTGCTCTTCCCACCAGCCAAGACACCAGAACTACTGTAGATGTTGTCACTTTGTCTTGTGTGCTGTTGTTGTAGGAGTGTATATGCACACGTGCAGGATGTATTTCCTACTATTAAAGATAAAGAACCCTAGTGATTTTTTTTGTTCTCTCTCTAATGAAGCATGAAATCTGGGTACTAACAACAATAAAAGTAAAGATTTTTGGCAGATAAGGAGTAAGTCTAGGGTTTCTTTTCAATCACCACTTACACTTCTTCATAGGCACCAATTTCTGACTGATACTCCTTTTCTAGGCAAATCTTGCTCAGCTACTGAGTGAGGCTCAAGATCGAAATAAACATCTTGGAGAAGAGGTTAGAGAGCTTCAACAGAGACTGGGAGAAGTACAAGGGGACAATAAGGTATGATACATTTTGTTATCAGTAAATCGCATGGAATGTGTAAACTGGGCTGGAGTTTTGCATTTACTTCTTAGGAAAATAAATAAAACAATGGGTTACAGAACTTCTTTGCCACTTCGATTACAATAAATGCTCAAAACAGTAGAACAAAAGAAGCTTATACAGGATACCACTAAGTGCAGCTTATTATATTTTTTTTGTATGCTGTGTTTGCTCTGTTGTCCTTAGTTATGTATTTTGCACTTAGCCTTACTTTAATGATCTCAGCCGTTCTTTATTTCATTCTTTTTAAAAAACGTTTTATTAGTGGCCTTTCTTCGTACAGATGAGTATGGATAAGCATATCTTCATCATGTGATAATTTTCAGGTTTTTTGCAATGAAAATGCAAAATTCTAGTAGATAAAACTAGGGGAGGCATGATTTTTCCCTTCAAAAATATGGAGCAGTTGATCATAAATATATATAGTGAGCTTTGTATTAAGCCCTCACCCTATTATCCTTACGTAACCAATTTATTTTATTGCTAAATTTAGCAAGTTATATGGAACATTGCTCAAAATCTGCCATTTGGTATTAATCAAACTCCTGTTGTCTCTGTTAATTGAAATACTTAAACTCAAGCCAAATGTGTGTAACATTCACAGCTGGAGCTGTATGCAGGGTACATTCAGAGATCAAACTAGGGAGAGGTTGAATCTGAGAGTCGAGGTGGTTAACGAAGTAAAAAATGAAACAAATAATGAATGATAACTTCCCTCCCTCAACTACAGTTTCAAAGTAATGGGATTTAAAAATATCGATAAAAATGATGCAGCCTTTAATTATTCAGGTGGTTTTTTTTTTTTCCATTTAAGTTCATTTTATTTCTTTTATTTTAAACATGGGTATATTGTGATAATAATTCATTGTTTATCACAAGGACTTCCCCGAAGGTGCGCAAGGAGCTAGGAAAAGGTCGAGTAAGACCTGGATTTATAGTATGCATAGCATTAGTGCAACTTGCTCAAGCCTTCAAAGACCGGCTTTCCCGGTGTTTCTTTTCACTTGCATGTTTTTGTTTGAACTATATTATAGTGTAGAAGACAGTGCTTTGCAGTTCCGCAGTACCAATACTATGCCATACAGCCTTTCCCAAGCCAGTCTTGAACAGATAACAAGGGTTTGTAAGTACAAGCAGAATACAAAGGTAGTAAAACTACAACATATTTAAATATCAAGGTTATGTACCTATTCTAAAAGGCTAAATCCTTATAACAATATGATCTTGGTAACACAGAGCCTACTTTGTGCTTGGACTGGCTTTGTTTAGATTTGCCTTTGTGGGTTCACTTTATATTAGCTGGTCATCTTTGACATCTGTATTCTCAGCATGAATTTAAATTCAGGAGCCTCGTAACAAATGGAAAAATACAAAAAGACTTATTCTGCCTGCCATGCCTCTCTCCAAAAGGTGCAAAATAGTGCATCGCTAAATAAAGAGGGGGAGGAAAGAACTGCATCAGGGATTAATTTAGACTAGGATTTTCATTTTTGGAACACGTTCTTCTCTTTCCTAGTAAATGAGAAATACAGCTTATTTTAGAGTCAGGTTGCTGTTTTTTAAAGTGCCTAAAAAAGCATTGCCATATCTCTGAGGGATTTAACACTCTCCTCCTGTGTCAGATTTTGCTCCCTCCTAGCTTCAGTGATAAAATTTGAGGTTTGTTCCCAAAGCCATTCTGTTCTGCTCATCAGTTCTCCTGTACTGGCAGCTGGGTTAGTTCAGGCATTGGAGTCCAGATAATGCATGGTATATACAAAACCAAAGAACTATAATAATTTGCTTGTTCTTACATTTTCCCTCTGCATTCTTCTCTCTGCTTTTTCTGAAGTGAGGGAGGGCATCCTGCCCAGCTGGTCTACGTCAACCTTACTTCTGGCAAGAGATGAACAAACAGCTGCTTTTGCAGCAAGTGAAGCTGCTTATGGATGAACAATTCTGCCTGTGTCTGAGCAGGGGTGACTCATGCAGGCTTTGTCACTGAGTGGCAAGAGCTTTGTAGGACTAAAAAAGAAAAAAAAAACTCTTTAAATATCACACATTAGCTCTATTGATAAAGAAATGTTTTGATAGCTTGACTTGTTTTTCACTGCTTTAATGTTTGCTACTAGTAGGATACAGTCACTTGGATTTGCAAGAAGACCTTAAACTGGTGACATTTTACTTGTTGAAATCATGTTAAGTACATCCTCAGTTAGGCAATAACAAATTACTTGCATTTGGTTTAACTGGACTAATTTTTTCCTTTAATTTCAGCTAGAATTCTGTTGGCGTGAATAATAAAACTTCTTCAGGCAGTCTCTGGAAGGATTTGTTGCTGCAGTTTGAGAAATACAGCAATAGTTAGACTGCAGTGCTCCAGATATCTAAGACAATTTATTTTTATGATTGATCACAATCTCTTATCAGCTCTGACACATGAAAACTGTTCTGTGTTTTTGATAGTTATTTGTGAATCTTTTTCCTTCCTAATGTTCCGGCAGCAATACTTGGAGAACAATTACTGAAACTTAGAAGATAGTTAGGAAATCTAATTCTCTCCTGTAAAACGGTGAAAATGGAAAGCATAAGAGAAACTGGAGGCTTGTGGAAGACTAGATGACTCAGTTGCCTTCACTTGAATTCCTACCCATGCAAAGAAATGGTTTTATAAGCTATCAAGGGCAGCTCTAAGCGAGAAGATGATGCATGGAAAACAATGGCTGCAGTGCTACTGACAGTTCGTTATAGGGCAGACAATCATTCATGCAGCAACAGTGTGGAATGTTAAATATGGTGCATATGTTTTGGCAGAACTGGGACTTAAGGTAGCAAATTTGCATAGTTCTGGTCCACTTTTGAAGATTTTGTAGACTGTGTGGTGAAGACAGTTGCTGTCAGTGACTGTGGCTAAACATGATGGTTGCTGCCTTCCTACTGGTTGTGCTTGTTTCTCTTTTACTTCTGCATGTTTTATCATTAATCAGGAATGTACAACTTTGGCACAGGCATTGCCTGTGGACTCATAGCCTGCACAGCAGCTATCGCAGTGAGGCCTGTTCGGGGCGTTATGGGGCTGCTACAGAGTTCCTACTTTATGATTATTTTAGCCAACACTGATTAAGAAAAAGGTGTGATATTAAAATAATAAAGACTAGTGGCTTGCAGCACTGGATTGTTTTGGTTAACAGTCTATGGGTTCTTGATAAACAAGATCTGTCTGTGGGAAGGTGCCAGTAATTTAAATCCACTCTGCTGTGGATGCTGTTCGTAGAATCCCGAGGGGTAGCATTAACCTATTCTCTAGCTGCAAAATGGAGTTGAGCAGTCCTTTCCTCAGTGATTTCTGAATGATGGAAATAAAAATACAGCAGCCAGAGGGCGGGTGTATAAAGTTTATAACAAAGCACTAATATATGAAATAAACCCTTAACTCTCTGGCATAATGCTTAGTGTCTCTTTGGGTCATAGCATTTTTAGGGAAGAATTTTGTAGCAGGTGGTGCTGCCTCCTGAGACATTTGCAGTGCAGAATTAAAGGACTTGGCCTGTTCTGCCCTGTCACCTCTCTGATTGGCCAACTATCTGGAAGGAGCATTCTGTTGTTTTATGGACTGGTATTTTACTTTATGTATGTTTATAATGCTGCTTTTATGGCCGAATTTGGATTTCTGAAGCATTCTTTTCATAAGACTTCATATTTCTCCCCCCCCCCCCCCCAAATCAGTAGTAAATAAAGAGTTCTGGTTTTATTGGCAGACTGTTTGACCTTGCAAGTAATAATTGCTTGCAGTTATAATTGCATCTTACGCCTCACCCCCTCCTGGGCTGGAGGAGAGTTGGTCATGGTGCATGAGTCACAGCTCTGATCCAGTTCCCAGCCTGGTGCTCAGCGTTCGTTACACAGAAGGTTTGCTCTGCTGCAGGCATTGGAGGCATTGGTAAAGTGTGATTTCCCCTTCCCAGTTCTAGTTTTCCTGAAGAAGATTGAGTCCTCAAAATGTTACTACATTTTTTCTTACTGCCTTTCTCACTAGCAAGAGTTTCTAGAAATTAAATTAACTGAATTAAATCATGTTACCATACATTTTTTTATCAGCCTTTTAGCATATAAAAAACCTCAGTCCCATAGCTATGAAGACATTCCAGGATTTGCTAGTTGCATTTTTGACTTATTTGTTTTGATAAAGAAATTAATAGGAATTATATCACCTAGGATCCATTCAGCCTTACTAACTGTGCAGTGGTTTGTACTTTCCCTGTGGGGATGGTGAAATGTAGTTTGCCAAAAGTTACTTTGGGGGGCACAGCTTTCCTTAAACAAGTGAACTGCTTATCAGAACGAGTTGTGCTAGCTTCAGTGACTTGCACTGAACTGGAGCTGAAGTAAGTGGGGAGGATGATTTTGGTAGTCTGTCTTGCATCAGCAGGATTTTAATTGGCACATTGCAGCTATGGTGACTGGCATCCCATAAATACCAAAGATAAATTTTAATGTACAATCTTCTGCTTCAGAAGATTGATTTTTTTCTGACTCTGCAATATAATGATGTACACTAATTCCTTGGTGCAGGCAAAGAGACGGGGAAAGTCAGGCTGGTTATTATGGTGGGTTTCTCTAGTCTCTGGAGCTCCTACAAATGAGTCCATGGGGAGGCAACACTTTTGCCTAGTCGTACTCAGTATAAAGAACTGTAAATGCTGAATGCCTCATAGACTGTTATTTTAATACTCCGTGATTCTTGAAAGGTAGTTGCCTTTTGCTTTTGATATTGAATATAACTGTGTATTAATTCAAGTCTGACTGGTTTTAGCAGTCACAAAGCTCCTGAGTTCATTAGCTGTTTGAGAATTTTGGCCAAGTCTTTTTGTTGTTTGACCATTATTTTTTTTAACATGAATTAACTTTTGTCAGTAGATGAAAAAAAACGAAGCGCAAGCAAATGTATTAGCAGCTGTTAATGCAAATTTTGCACTGATGTAGCGCAGTGGGATTTTAAGTGGTGTCAGTAAAATGAAGCTGGGCAAGCCGTTTAGTGCCTTTTTGTTCTTAACTAGGAAGAGTTCTCTGTTGCAGAGAATTTGAAGATTTACATATGAAAATGGCTTTCTGAGAATACTCTAGTTCTATAGTCTGGCTGGGATGAGTTCCTGTCAGTCCTAAAAAACATTGACCACGTGTCTGTGTTTACTTGGTCTTTCATCATTTGTATACTCTGGTGACTATTGTTGCAAGGTTTAATTCAGCTTCTGTTGATGCTTTGAGTGTTTGACTGGAATTTTTCACTGAGAACAGGATTGAGCCCTCAGCTCAGAAAATTCCCTCTGGTTTAAATAATACCAGCTGTTTGTGCTGGAAGAGATGGAATCTATGACGGCTTGCTGTTTCTAATGCAGATATACTCTGATGCTACACCCTGTGTTCTCTTGCTTATGGAATCTGTTTTTGTGATGGCAGCTCCTTCGAATGACAATAGCGAAGCAAAGACTTGGAGATGATGAAGTTGGGGCTCGCCACTTTGCAGCACATGAACGGGAGGACCTTGTTCAACAATTGGAGAAGGCTCGAGAACAAGTAATAACTAAGTGGGCATATACTGTCATGTTTTACAGAGCTAGTGCAGTAGCAAGTAAATGACTTCTGTTATGTTTGGAGGGCTGGTAGCTGATTAACATTGGAGATAGTGATGAAGGTGCTGGGATTTTTACTGAAATATTTCTTACTGAGCGCTAACTTAAACATGCATATGTCCTTATCTCAGGAATTCCTTCTCTAGATTGAGTCTCCTCTTTTTATAATGTGCAGCAACAACTTGTGACAACTGAATATTGTCCATGAATGTCAATGAAAGAGACTCCTTAGTGAAAGCTGTTACAAGTATTCAACGCAATATGTCTGTATTAATACGATGTACCATCAGCACCCAATTCATCAGACTCATTCCCTAATAGAGACAAATAGCTTTCTGGGCAATTCTGGGGGGTTGTGTTCTCTGTTTTTCCCACACTCATGCCTACCAATGTCAGTTCCACCCCGAATGAGCCATTCTGTGATCCAGGAGGAGGGGTGTATTTCTTCTTTTTCAGCCTTCACTCAAGTGCAGCACTACTTTAGCTTAGCAGAAGGACTCTTGACTGCACCTGGTCTTCTTCCAATGTGATTCTTTCTGGTATCTCTGTTCCCAATCTCGTGCTCTCTGTTCATCACCTGGCCTTTTTTTCACACGGTCTTCTATTGTCCTTCCTGGCATATCAGTGTTTTCTGAGATACCAGCGGAGACTTCTCAACTAATTGCAGGCTTTTCTCACTCTCTGTTTGCTCTCCGTTTCCTATCCTTCATAATTTGAAACTCTTTGTCTTTGAGTATCTTAGATACTGGACTCCTTCACTCTTTTGCTTAATAGCAAAGCTCACCCTGTCAACTCTATGCTGTCTTATTTTGTACTTTTCTCAGTTATTCTTTCTGTTCTGTAGAACTTCATTACTGAAAGTCCCATAATTAGTATAAATTCTCCCTTGAGACTTTTTCTTCGTCCTCCAATTTTGCCAAATTCTTGTTCAATTAATTCCAGGAGCCATAGAAATTATATGCTAAAATCATCTGAATATGTCTGTAGCAGAATTATAGTATGGATTAAGATTTCTTTTGCTGTTACATTTTAGTTGGGTTTTTAAATTCAATTTAATGGAGTAGTACCAAAATAGAGTAAAAGTATTGACGGTTATGAGCTTTGGAAAGACTTTTGACTGTCCAGAATCAATCCTGTTCAGACATGCAGTGCTTATTGCTTTTTTCAGTTTGGACACTATGTAATCCTTTGTTTAAACTTCAGAATAGTCATAGAGCTCTCCTTTCTTCACAGATTGAGGCTCTGAGACATGATCTTCAGGCTGCACTGGATGAGTTGCAGGATGTGAAAGAGGAACGCTCCTTCTACCAAGATAAGTCTGACAGACTAAATCAAGAACTTAATCATGTCTTAGGAGGGCATGAAAACCGTATCATTGATGTAGATGCTCTATGTATGGAGAACAGGTGAGTGCATTGCAAACCTTATGGTTTCCCTAGAGCAAGTAGTGTATTGCTTAACAGGAGCATCAGGAAGTCAGTCACAACAAAACGTTAAAGAAAATATATGCAAGAATAAAAGTTAAAAGATTTTGGTAATTTGGTTTGTCTGTTTTGTTTGTACTGTAGCTAACAATCAAATAAAATTGAGAAAGTTAGGCTGCAGGAAATTACCAATGTTTTATTTGGCTACAGAGGTGTCAGTGATTTTCACAAATAGAGCTAAACAAGGAAAAGCAACAGAAGTGCAGACCTTTTTATCATTATGGCATCAAAAGAAAGAATATTAAAAATCAGCGTCTTCAGAAACTCACAGTGAGCTGTAAAGGGCTCATCTTGGATCGGTAACAGGGACTTTGAGTACCCTGAGTTAACAGTTTCGGACATAATTTGCACCACAGGGAGTGGTTGTCAATGCGGAGTGATTTGCCAACAATAGTTGCTGGTGAAATCACCCACGTAGATGTTCTTGCCACTTCCTTGGGAAAAGAATGTGGTATATAGTCTTTGCTAAGGACGACAGAGAGGAGTCACTGACAGAGCCATAGCAGGTACCTCCCTTAATGTCAACAATTACCTTGAAGTGAAAAGATCTTGTAAGACGCTTTCCATTTACAGAGACCTATGCTTCAGGTAAGGAAGTGTAATACCAAAGGCATTACTTCCCCCCAGCAGCTCCAGGGTGGTTTTCTGTTTTGCATGGCCTACAGAGTTTTGTATCAATTTAAGCCCCCCTGCTCTCCTGGCAGTGATACAATTTTATATTTTTTTTCTGAAATAGTTCAATTGTCACAAACCCTAATACAGCTGCAGTTGCACTGTATAAAAGAGGGTATTTTATAAATGCTTTATACATGAAAAAGAAATTTTCCTATGTGGAAATAGCCATCTAATTCAAGTGGATAAACTCTATTAGGAAGAACTGTACTGTTTCAGTTAACTGTATAGCATTTTTCAACTATACTGTTAAATTTTCTACTTTGTGATTGCTAATGAGAAGTGCCATGTAAGTGATGGATATCAGTGCAAAAGTTCTGCATAGTTGAGTTTTGTGTTGATATATATACAAATCTTCATGTGTCTCTTGTGCAAAACTTCAAGTACAGAGGACGTGAGTAAATGCTTTGTGACTGTTTCCTCTACATGTAAATATATACTCTTAGCTTCCCTCCCCAGAAACCTGAGGACCAATATAAAATGGTTGTGCAGCATGCTTGTCAAATCTAACAGAAGGGCAGCCCCTTTTTCTGATGCGATTTGTTTCTGTACATAAAGTTTTATGGGGTCAAGAGCAGTAAGATTTAGTTATTTTATCCCTCTCAGAACTGCAGAGGGAAAAGATCTCTCAGTAGTTGAAAGAGAGGACATGCCAAGTAGTAAAGAGGAGTGCTTGAGGCAGGACTTGAAAGTAACATGAAGTAAAGGATTACGTTTCTTTTTCAGGTATCTTCAAGAGAGATTAAAACAGCTTCAAGAGGAAGTCAACCTTCTTAAGTCTAATATTACTAAATATAAGGTAAGATCCTCTCAGTGTGTCATCTAAACTGTGCTTCATCGGTCATGGAGATTACTGTTCATTCTCATGTTCGTATGTATTTAAAGAACAAAATTGTGTCTTAAAAAACCCCTGCCATTAACATTCTGACACTATTAGTATGTATACATATTACATGCTCAGTCTTCCTTGTAGGCTTCTTAGCTGATGCAGTGGAAAGGGATACCCATTAAAGGTATTTTGAAAAATGAATTAAATACCTTTTTTTAAGTTTGGGGCAGCGTGGGGGGGTGATCAGCCTTCCAGCCTGCTAGTAGGTTATAAGTACCTGGTCACACAGTGTGTGGTGAATGATTCCAGCTGTGTTGCCATCACAGGCAGGTCTTGTCTCCCTGTTCCCTAATGGCCATGCTCGCTCTTCATGTGTCTTAATGATTGCTAAGTCTTAATTGTTCTTTCATTCCTGGGTTAAGATACATGCTGTTTTGCGTGAAACCTTCAGGACTGAATCCTGAATCCTAAGAGCAAAATATTCTTGCTCTTCCCTGAAGTCAAGCACTCTATTTTCTTCTGCAAGTGATTTTGGGGTGTGGAAGGGCAAGGCTGCTCATCAGGGCATGTCTTAGGACTGTCAATAGGACTTCTTAACCATTTAGTTCGTTATGAAACAGTCACAGCACTAATTGCTTTTTGTACATGAGGAAAGCTTCTCAAAGTGTTAAGTTCATTTCAGTGTCTATTTACACTTACAATTTGGGTCTTTAGGAGTGTGCGTTAGTTTATTGGTGAGAACTGAGCATCTTGGTGGTCTGGTGGGTTTGACAGAACTGTAATTGTTTTGGAAGAACTGGACTTCTGTAGCAGGATCATTCTGCTGCTAAACTCCTGAAAGTCAGTATTTGCAACTAAAACAACTTCTAGAAGCTCTGTGTTTGAGCTTTCCCTTTGAAGGCTATCCAAAAGAATGCTGGGAGAAGTCTTGATTTTGTTTCCAATTGATATTCTCTACAGGATACTGCAA
This sequence comes from Falco punctatus, assembly GCF_963210335.1. Lineage (NCBI taxonomy): Eukaryota > Metazoa > Chordata > Aves > Falconiformes > Falconidae > Falco > Falco punctatus. Next base: position 32,045,791 of record NC_137580.1, read on the forward strand.
TTCACTGGCACTCAGCAGGTTTTTTAAAAATAGGCAAGTCTTAGAAATGGACTAAGGGGAGTGGGTGGGAGAGACTATAATAAAGTGGTTGCAATAAGACAGAATGAGTCTTCGTAACATTTGTAATTTGGCTGGAGAAGAATACTCCAGGAGAGCCACACTCCCATAGATTACTATGGGAGTAAGTTGTTCTGAGACCAAAGTCCAAAGTTCTAGCTTCTTTACTCCTAATGAAAGCATTTGCTGGCTACTGTTTTTCTAAATAAGGTATTTGTTGTTTCCTTAGAATGCACTAGAGAGACGGAAAAATTCAAAGACTCATAGTAGATCCAGTAGCAGTGCTCTGACTGGAGTCCTGTCTGCAAAGCAAGGTATTACATAAATGCAGCATGATGTTGCATATCTCATTGAATTCCTTCCATCTTAACTCTTAATTTCTGCAACCCTTTCCTCACCAACGAAACCAAAATCTTTCCTTTCTTTCCTGTTTATTATTATGTGCTAATTTTTGTTCTTTTCTCAGTTGACTTGACAATATAAAATTTGCCTTTCGAGTACTGTTTCTCCTTTTGTTACTCTGTGGCCATTCATTCTCTTCCATCAGTTTGATTTATTTTTTTTTTTAAAGCTCTAAACTCCTCTGCAACTTCAACCCTGACAAATCACTTCTTTATTCATCTCTGCTCTGCTAACAATGGCAATCATAATTCATATTCCAATGAAAAATAGACTGGATGATAAAGGAGGGGCCCCAAGTCAGATTTTCTGCTACTGTTCTTGGAAGCTTTTACATTTGTATGTTTTGCAAGAAATCCTTTTGACCCATGTTTCTTCACAGGTAGCAAAATGGAGTAATCTCTTTTTCCTCCTTCAAAGGAAATATCAAGACTGGGAAAGAAAGGGGAAGAGAAAATTCTTTGAGCCAAACAGTAGACCTGGCACCCTACTGTTCAGGTGTTGGTGTATTCATACACACACAAGATCAGTAGTATTTGTCATGGTAGACTGAAAGTTGCTTTTTTGTTTTTGACTTCTCTTCTGTCCTCTTCTCCATGTACTTGCAGATAATAGGCAGAGCCAGATTCTAGTTACAGAAGTTAATGATACTAGTAAAATTCCTGATGTGGTTGAGAGGTGTAGGCTCTAAGCTGCAGAGGAAGAGTTCACAAGTGACTGTATTTTCACATCAGTCTTAAATAACCTGAAGGATGTAATAATTCTAAAAGTAATATAAAAGCTTCCTTGTGGGCTTATATTTTAATGTAAGCGGGAGAGAAATGATCAATTTTTTTACCAATCTGTAGGCATCTAGAAGAATGAATTTGTTCCCTCATGAACAAAAAGAATTTTCCAAAAGCAGAATTAAGTTAACATAAGATGTATCTTCCTGTACTTATGCTGGCAATTGCTGCTGAATAACGGTCAGCTTAGGAAGCCACCATCTTTATGCCAGCTAGAGATTATGTTCCTGGTCTTTTGGTTTTGTTTGTTAACTGAAGGAAAGAGATATATATTCATTTAAGTAATGAGAATAGTTATTTTATGCTAAGTAAATGTTTGTGTCACAACTCTGTGCATGAGAAGCCAAAACTCATTTGTGTTTTTGACATTATAGTTCAAGAGTTGTTGTCGGAGGATCATGGATGTAGCCTACCAGCCACACCACAGTCCATTTCAGATCTCAAATCACTGGCCACTGCATTGCTGGAAACTATCCATGAAAAAAACATGGTCATACAACACCAAAGGCAAACCAACAAGTAGGTAGCATGACTTCTAAGTAAAATGGAACTTAACGAGCTATGGAGAAGTCATAGATTTGTGGTAGTTTCAGTGAAATGGGAGGGAAGATCCATCTTCACAGGAAATTCATTGTCTTTGTTAACTGGTGGGTTCTTTAGTTTTTAAGATCAGGTATGTGTTTAGAGAAAAGTTACATTTTTGAAGTCATGTCTGGGCTTGATCAAGACCTGCCTGCCTCCGCTTGGCAAGGGTTGGTTTGCTGCGCAGCTTTAAGACAAACCATAATAACATGGGGTACTTCTAGCAGGTAGTCTGTAGGGAGGGCTAAAGAAAAGCTGTCAGGAGGAAGGAAGTGCTTGAACTGGAGGGGAAGATACTTGATAATTGGTTGTTAAGGTAGGAATTTGCTAACGAACACTGGTGGGAATAGTAAATATTGCATTTAGGAAAGGAGCTGAAAAGATTTAGTATAACATTTGTCACAGGCTAGTGGCCTGTGTGTCATACAAATGATAGCTGTTTCTCCTATAGTTACTTTGCCAAAAGTTGTAGGAGATAAACACAATTGGACTGCTACTATGTGATTTGTAAAAAAAAATCTGAACGGAACTTTGAAGGAGAATTTGTTTACTCTTAGCTGTTCTACTTATCAGTAGAATTCTTTGTCTTGCACAGCTCCTGTCATGGCAGAATATAATAATTTTTGACACATTTTCTGACATTCTGATATTATTGTCCTTATACAGTGTATGAAAATCAGAGCTAGGAAGTGTTCCTTGATTCTGTGCTCAGTTTTTTTTCTGTCCCCCCCCCCCCCCCCTTTTTTTTTTAAACACTGAGTCACTACTGGTAATCAGAGGTTATTCAGGCTTCTCAAAAGCACATCAGGACCAGATGCCAGAAACAGGCAGACATCTTTCATGAAAGGAAGAAGTAGTACTGAAGTAAACTGTATTGCACTAGAATAGATGATTCATTTTGACAATTGATAACTCTGCTGCTAGGCAGACTCCATTGCATAATTCTTAGCAATGTGGCAACAGAAGTGGAGGAGCAGTTTATAGCCACTCTTAGTACTCTTGAGAAAGCAAATGCCTAATCAGCTCAAGGGAGACTAAAGTGGTGAAAATGAAGCCCAGATCTAACTGATGGCAGCTCAGTCAGTTCATGTCTGTGTGTCATGTAATGCAAGAGGAGCTCCTGCACTGAGCAGTGCTAATGAAGGGCTAACGCCTGCTTATTCCTTTCCTACTGCTAATATAACATCAGAAGAAAATAATGCAGAGAACATCTCTTGTTATTCCAGGTATAACCAATCTTTGCCTTTTACATCCTGATACTGTATCATTACCTGGTGTTGTAGTTTGCATACTCTTGCCTATAACTGTAGCAAACATTTTTCTTAATTTTGTGTGTCTCTGATCACATGCAGTCTCTTGCATCTCTTAAATGTATCATTGTAATGATGGCTTCACTTTCTGATACCACTGTCTGCTTTCAGCTATTGAGTACAGGTTTTCTTGAGATAAGGTTTCACAAAGAGATACAATTCTTTTCTCTGTGTGCCCAACTGGTCATATATAGCCACAGGAGTTGAGATTGGATGTGTGCACAAACTAGTATTCTGTGCCCAATAGAAGTTCAAGTCTTAGAGGGAGGTGACAGTTCACATCTCTCCCAGGTCAGGAGCATGCTCAGGGCTGTAGTGTTGTATTCAGTTCAGGATGCTTCAGGGGGAAAAAAAGGGTGGTAAAAAATCCTGGGCGCGTTGTGTGAAGAGCCTCAGTGACACTCCTATGTGGTGTGCTCATTCCTTTTGTCACCTTTTGGCCTTAGTTGGATTAAAGAGGCTTTTAAGGAGCTGAGAGGAATGGGAACTACTTCAAGTAGAAACACCTATGACACAGAAGAGTTAAAGTGAAAAAGGGAAATGCAGGTGGGACATCAGGGGAAGACCATCCTTTATTTGAGGTGCATTAGCTGGTTGTTGGGGGTACTTATTTGCTGTGTAGAAAGTTACCAGTAAAGACTGCTGACTTCAGAAAATGGGGAAGAAACTGCTAACCTGTCAGAGAAGGTTAGAACAGGTCTGTCACCTGATACTGGTAGAATATGCATTATTTTGTTGAAGACATTCCTCCATTCAGAGTAGGAAGTTGAGAAGGATGTGGGGCTAGAGAGAATTGTAATGACAAAGGATTTTGCATAAATTGGAAGGTAGAAGTCTTCTCCTTCCTCCCTCTGTCCTGTTTGCCTGGCTTTCCCTGTGCAAAGGGCATATTTGGAGGACACAGTTACTCTTTGAGAGTGTTGTGTGAAGAAAGTGAGATTTATTGGGTAAAGAACATGAGATCTTGGGGTGGTTGTTTCATTCAGGGAAGAAGTTCTGCTTTTGTTATTTCATAGGTGTTTGACCTATTAGTGACTCTGTTATCAGTAAATGAAACTTTTCAGACTGTACGAACTTACTTTCCTCCAAACAGCTAACCTACTCTAAAATCAAAACCTCTTCTGTTGCTTGCAGATTGAGATATGGCTATATACATTTACAATAGGAGAATGGTAGATTTGCTTTCTGATTAACTGAAGCAATAACAAGGCAGCGGATTTTCTTTTTTAAGTAGATTTGAATTTGGATGTGCCATTGAAGTTGACTTTCTACTGCTAGACTGTTAAAAACATCCGTTGCCACTTGCTCTTGGAACAGACACACTATTATTATTGCCGCTTTCCTAAATATGTGGCATGATAAAAGGAGCTGTGGGTGTATGTGCCTAGGAACAAGTAGGCTAAATCCAGCCTTTATTTTCTTAGCCTCGCTTTTTAAGAAAAAAATAAGTTGTTTGGGAAGAAACAGGTCATTTTCCCCAGGTGATTGGTAGCTACTACTGCTAAGTTTAAGTAATGTCCTATGTTTTTCCTCACAAGCACATTAGCTTAATTTGAAAAGGCAGTTGTAAATGATTTCTGTATGCAGTAATGTGTTGCAAGATTAAATAGTTACGTACATGCAAAAATAAACAGTCCTAACCCTGCCTAGCAAGTGGATAAAAATCTTTTTTGCTTCTGCCAGTAATAAACCATTTATTAGATGTTCTTTTTAATGCAATTTGTTCCTGTAATTGCCAGCACCCATGCAAGCCAGATCAGTGTAGAAGCTGCTCTGCTGCTTAGACGTGTTGCACTAATTTTAACATTTCTAACTTGGGCAAGCTCGGTCATGACCAAAATTACAAAAAGGATTGTGTCAGTCTGTAACTGCGTAAATGTTTCCACATGATGTATAGAACTAGATATGTGACTGTGACAGACCCTATTTACAGACATTTGGGTGATTGTATCTCTGTGAGGGTATATCTCTTCTGTAGCAAGATCTAAATTGAAAGTGAGATAAATGGAGCTCTAGAGCTGTAAATCAGCACAGCTCCCTTCAGATCAGAGCCATGTATGTTGGACAGCATGGGAGATCCAGAAAGGAGCTGCTAATTCTTGTGGGAGCATTGCTGCTGTTACATGAACAACAGATTTCTGTAAAACGTTATCCTGGAGGGAGGTTTAGACTAACTCCCTTGTTGCATTAAACATGTGACCAGAGGACAACAGAGAAAGGCTGTTGGCACCTTTGTCCGTGACATGATCCTTCTGTTTTAGTTGAAGGATCTAGTCCACTAGGGATAGAGATAAAAAAATAGATTAGGGAGTTTGGTGCTACCAACTCATGCAGCCCCTTTAAAAATGCGTACTGTTCCAGGCCACCACAGCACATCTGGAGGTGGCAAATTACCTGGAGCTCACAGGGGAAAAGGAATGAATGGAACAAACTGCACTCTGTTCAGGATTGCCTACACATTTCTTTTTTAACAAATATTTCTGTAAGATCTTGCAGCTTTACATAGATTTCATTTCTCCTGTACCTGTCTTCAGGTAACGTGGTTTGAAGCAAACTAGAATCAAACTCATCAGTGAATGCATTTTGCTCTTTTCCTGAATGAAAGGAGCAGGGTTAAGTATCATCCTCCCTTTTTGCCAGCCATTGTTCAGAGCTGCAGAATGATCCTTCTATGTGAGAACCTGCACCAAAGGTTAAAAAATAGCTCAGCACCTCTTCTGAGGATCCAGTACGAATTATCAGGATATATTTGCTCCAGAACCTTTAGAAATAGTGTGGTACAGCTGATAAATGAATCACGGAATTTAAGAGAAGCAAGAGAAAGGTGACTTTGCTATTGTTGTCTGAATAACAAGAGCAGTAGCAATAACCGGACTTGATGCAGAGTGTTGTTTCCTTCTGTGATATGGCTAGCCGACAGGGAGGGCACTATCCTTCCCCCCTTTTCTGCCATGAAACTACTGGTGAACTACTTATGAAAATAATCAGGATTTTTTCTTTTCCTGGCAGAAGCGGTAAACTTGTGACCCCTTTGTGGTGACAGTCATTAGCCAAATCAACCTTGTTTTGTCAGCTCCCTGCCTGAGCTAACATGATGCAGAAGACTTGCATCATCTCTGTCTGTTCCCTGCTTCTCTAAGCCAGGGGAACGTCAGGTCCTTCAGCTGACCCTTGGTGGGGCTTTAGACAGGGAGATAGAAGTGGGACCCCTGGCCCCCTGTGCGCAAGGTAGAGCCTCTTGAAGTTGCTCTGTGCTTTTCTCCATCACTTGTGGCTTTGTACTGCAGAGCATAGTTGCTGGATGTTGGGCCATGCACTGGGATACACAAATAGTTATTAAGGCTGAGTCTCTCATGCCAGACAGAAGCATTCTGGAAGTGAAATCTAGACTTGAACAATTTTGATTGTAATTGGAGAAGACAGTAATAGATCCATCATAACCTTGGTAACCTATTTGATTGCTGAGTTTCAACGGGGAAATAAACATAACTGCTCCCAAATGTCTTCTCTCCTCTGCTTGTAAATGTGATGCACTGTTTGCTTTCTAGTTGATACACACCCCTGTACCTTTCAGTGCTTTCTTTGAGATTTGTTATACGCTTTGTCTTTTACATCACTCTCTCATCTTGATATTTTTGTAATCTTTAAAATACAAGGCTCATTGCAGAGCCCTCACAGTACAGAATTAAAAAATACTTAGTCCTTGTTAGTCAGTTTGTCTAGCCCCTTTGGTGTTTGCTGGGTTTGCTGTTCTTCATGTCCTTCCTAAATTCTGCCATCTTGTCAGTAACGACATTCCCAGTATGCTCAAATGTCTGCAGCATAAAGCCCTCACTGGAGAGCACACAGTGCAGTCTTGCAGAGCTCTGGTGAGCACGGGAAGATGCTCTTGCCGTGCTGTGTTGTGATATGCAGCTTCTCCATTCAGTTCAAATTTAACTGACTTGTCCTGTTGCTGTAATTTGATGAATAAAACTTGCTGTCCATTATCTCTGCTGTCATGTTTAGAACTGCTGTCTCTTCTAGGTTTCTCACTCTATTGAGTATTGTTTGAGATTTACTTAAAGACTTCTGACTCTAGGAGACTTGCTGTGCCTCTGAGAGAAACACTTTCAAAAATTCTTTGGAAAAAAGAGCTTTCCTTGCAAGATAGAAATCTCTCATTTGATCTGGGGAGAGAATTAAGACTAAAAGTTAAATCCTGCAGGAGAAGTAACTGCAAATAGTGTTTGTGTAGGAATCAGATACAAAAGAAGAGATGACCCAAGAAATGCAGTGAAAACTAAGAGTGGGTGATAAAGACACTAAAGAGCTTGAAGCTTTTTAGTAAAGTAGAAAACAGAGTTCAGCACTAAAAGCAAAGATGTGGTAGAAAAGATATTCCTTGCCATTTTAAGCAATCTTAGTGATAGAGAAACCTCTGTGAACAAAGGACTAGGCCAGAATTGTGTCTTAGAACTTCAAAATCAATCTAGATGTTGTATTGGATTTTCTGGATTTTGTCTTCATAGCTTTTATCTTCTGGTTTTAGCTGTAGATAAAGTAAAAGTAACTGGGAAGAGATCGTTGCAGGCAAAGAAATAGAAACATTGTGAGTTAACTGTTCTTTGTCTTTACTGAAGGGCAAAGGTTGAATGTCCAGTACATCCTAGACTTTTTTTTTTTTTAACCCATGGGCTAGATTAGACAACTGTATTTAATTTTCTTCTAAGTCTGGGAGAGGATGTCCATTGTCATTAGCGAAAAGGGATGACTGCATACAGGTTTACTGCACTAGTTAAGTAATAAGTTAAAAATTCAACTGTAGTCATGTAAGCAATTGGGCTTTGGTTACCTTAGAATCTCACAGAATCTCACCTCAGCTGACTGTCTCTGGCTTCTGGTTTTGTTTTCTTTTTCCAAAGAATTCTAGGTAATCGAGTGGCAGAACTAGAAAAGAAATTAAGAACTTTGGAAATTGCTGGCTTGTGGAGTCTTCCAGGTTAGTAGAAATTCAAGAGAACAGCTTGCATTATTTAGTTTTCAAGGGTATATTTGCATTTACGAAAAGCTTGGCTATAATTTTTTTAATGACAGTTATTTTATGAATGTGCTATTCAGCACATTTGCAAAATTAGAAACCTCTAATAAATGTTAAGTTGAAACCAGAAATCACTAAACTCTTTAAACTCCAAGTCAGACATATACACTGGAAAAAAAAAAAAGCTTTTAAATACTGGAAATAACCAAATTGGCTCCATAGTCTGCAAGCAAAAAAAAAAGGGAACTATTTCATTTAAACAGTTGTATGAAATGATATATAGGATATTGGCCATTATGTTTTTCAACAAATGTTATTTATTTTGTACTTGTTGTCACTTCCGTGGATTTTATTGCTGTATTTTTAATGTTCTTCTGTAGAATCATGAACTCTGAGAAATTGGAAATGTAAATGGTCTTAAATTTTCTAGTCCATCTCTCCAGAACAGTCTTATTCCCTGTAGCATCTTAAGTATTGTATTTGGTTTTGAATTACTCAAGTAATGGGAGATTAATCTGCTTCCTAATAGACCTCACTGTTAGGAAAATATGCAATATTTAATTTACATTTACTTTTTGCTTCTTTTCTTCCCATTACACCCAATTGTGTCATCTTTAACCACTGTAAATTATGCTACTCCATTGTTGGTGTTTGCATCATTAGGCTTTGTTGTTTACAGCTTCCTATCAGTGCTACTGGGGGTGGGAGATAGCGTGATTTAGGTTTCTAGTGTTTTGGGTCTGTGTTTTTACCACCTAACCTTTACATCTAGAAAAAAGCTGAAGAGACCTTGTGACAAACCTATGCTGTTCAACTGTTTGGCCTGATGTGATGTATTTCCACTTTAGTTTGCCTGTTGTAGGCATTCTCGGTCACCCTTCTGGAACTGGCTGTCGTCCTGACACTTTCCAGAACTGAAGGTCCCAAATTTGTTTCTGGGGCTCACTTACTTTTCAGTTAGTCACCTAACGTAGTGCGTTTGTCGTCCCCCCCACGTACTCCAAAAGATGCAGGTGAAATATTTGTCTAAAACCCTGCTAATGCAGTTTTGGACATTGGTACAAATGTATATCATAAACTCACCAGTTTAAGGTACTGTAGGATTTATTTTTCAAAAAAATCTGTTCTATGAAATTCATACACTAATAAATGCAGCATTTCTGATCTTTGAAAAATGCGTTAAAAAAAAGAAAGGAGCAGCGGGGACTTGTTGCACAATTGTTGGTCTCTGTAGGTAAGGCGTCACATTAATGTGTATACAATAACAACTGTCTCTTTCCTTCCTTTCTTTTGCTGCCTGAAGGCCTGAGCTACAATGTCTCAGTGGGATTTGGGAGTAGGTTCTGCTTAACATATATTTTTAGTAACTGATTTTAGCAGTACGTTAAATATTGTCACTGCATGTAAATAAACAGAAATACTACCTCAACACTTTTATATCTGACAGTGTAAGATGTTCAGTCAAGTGAGTTAGATGACCACAAGAGAAACAGACGCTGTTCTACAAGACAGTTCCTTTAAATTGAGGAAAACAATGAGAAAGGATGATCTTAAGTATATGTAAAGGAATTTTACACTGGATTGCGAGTTCTGTTAAGCCCCTTTGTTGATTTGGTGCTTGTCTTCTAATTCAAGCATGCACTTTTGTTTCCAAGTGCATTCTAGTCCCAGGGTAGTCAGAAAAGAGCCTTGCAACACCTGGTGGGTCACCAATTTTCCTTTCAGAGCATGAAAAGCTTCCACTCCATAAAACAGCAGCATGTAACAAATAGCACAGAAACTACCACAGTGGACTCTGCACCTGAATATTGACTTGGGTGAGAGACAGAACATGGAGAATATCTCATCTAGTCGGTCTTAAATCTGGAGAGAAAAAAATATTATTTGGTTATGAGTTGAATTTTTTGTCATTGGAAAAAAACATGCAGATGAAAGCTGATGTTCAGTCTAGCACAGAAAGAAGCGCACATTATAAATTGCAGGTTTTTAATCTGAAGTTAATGTTCCTACTTAGGCGTCATTGTCCATATAACATTTATAACATCTCCTGTCACCATGATATTAATATCTTCCAAATGTTGTTAATAAATGATGCTGTTAAACTTTATCCTATTGAAGAAAGAGCTTGACCGCCTTTAATTTTTTGTTAGGTGACATATTTGTCATCTGCTTTTGAGCAATGCATGAGTGAACTCTGGGGAAGCTAAATCAAGAGGAAGTACATATTTAATTTTTGAAATGGTGAAATTGGTAGCATAGCTCATTTCTGTAGAAGTTCTGCCTAACCACAAACTTTAGCTTCCCAGGTTTGGAGAATGAGCCTTAATTGAATCACTTGCAAGGTTCATTGCTGAAAAGAAAGCAAGCTTGGACATAGACTTGGCTCTGATTTTCTTTTTATGAGCCTGCTTGCCTTGAGAAGGAAGCAGAGGATGTGATGTTCACAGAAGCATTTAATTCTTTGCTTTGTCTTAGGTATGTTGAGATTCAAATATGCATGCATAATATGTTAAATGTATTCAGTAATAGTAAACACCACCTTATTCCTCTCACAACTTGACATACAGAGAAATTATTCTGTATTTTTTTAAAATCTAGCACTTCCTGAAAATTCCAGATCTCCACTGAAAAAAAGTCTTAAGAAAAGAGCTGACCATGACTCAGCCTTTTTCTGTCTGGGATGATAAGAAAGTTTCGGTGCTGCCTCTTGCTCCACAGTAATCGATGTGAAGCAGGGGCAAGATCGAATTAATGGGCTCAGCAGCTGCCCTGGGTATAGCCAGTTACAGCAGTGCAGGGTGCAGCAGAAGTTACAAGAGGATACCCAACCCTGGAGAAGAAAATGAAGAATTTACAGCTGCTGAAAACTTATTTGTGTACTTATTTTGAGATCTGTATACTTTCCACTAAATTCCTTCAAAAGTCATTAAATAGAGGAGCACATAGCTATATAAGTTACAAAATGGAGCTTACGTGGCAGGTAATTGAAATTCCCTGTGCGTAAGCCAACTTCAGATCATGATTCACAGAATATAGTGCAGCAATACCCCCATGTCCCTCCTTCATGAACGGGTGTTGAGTCACTGTTAATGTATAAATGTACATAGGACTTTTTGGGCTACATCTGTTGCTTAGATGGGTGGATACTGAGTTTAGCTTTATTTTCTGTAACCAAGTTAGTTTGCAGAGAAAAATGTGGAAGTAGATGTGTTTACTGTGTAAATACTGGCTGGAAGTCAAGAAGTTTCTTTTTTGAAGCTTGTCTTGGCAATCTTCAGGGAGTTTAGCTCAGGCTTTACTTCTTTTATTCCAAAAAAAAAAAAAGGATAACAAAAGTCCGCTTTCCACTTTAAAGTCACATCCCCCCAATTTTTTTATTCATCATGTTTTTGAATTTTACTTCCTCTGTTGGATTATTTTGTATCTTTTTGGATATGTGGCTACTTTTGACGGTGTATGAACATCTGTTGGATGTTTTCATACCACTAGTTCCCTGTATGATTATTTCTTCTTCCAGCATAAAATTCTTCCACTGTTATTACAGGAAAGTGCATTTGTCTAGGGGTTTTTGCATTTTGAAATAGCCGTCAGATTTGTTTTGCCTCCCTGCCCCTGCTTTTTTCCCCCCACTTTAATTAATTTTGCCTTGCACTGGGGGGGGGGGGGTCTCCACCTTAGTGTTAATTAATGCTACTTTTTATAACTTGCTATGGTGAAGGCAGAATTCTGATGCATAGTTGACAGGGGGATCAAAGCTTGAAAAGATCCAGTTTCAAAAGCAGGAATTGCATTCATATTGCTGCAGTGTATACCCCAACATGTTAAGGTATAAGAACATCATTAATACCTTCAGGATCAAAGTATTTACAGCCAGTGCTTTCAAAAGTATTTAGGGATTGGACTAGTCCAGTTAGACTCCATGGGAACAGCCTGACTTTCATTATTTCTTAGTAGGTACCAGAACTTTCTCAGAGCTGGATTTATTCTGGGTATCTCCTGACCTGCTGCTCTGTTGAAAGTCTTTGTCTTGGATGGGTGATTAGATTTAGGATGTTGCCTTAAGGTGAAACGTACAAACAGATTTAGAGGGGAGAAGTGGTTGTTACATAAATGTCCGTTCTTATGGAGATAAATAGAGCAGTAGCTTGCCACCTCCCCAGCCATTACTTATCGGTTGGCAGTTGTTCTGGAGGCCACACAAACACCACACTTAGCTGATCTTGCACATTTCCTGCCATTTCCCCTCTAGGTTTAAGGTAGTGTCAGTCACTAGAAACATGAGCGTCCTGAACAGTGGAGGACTTCCTAAAGGATCTGCAGGTGTTTCTTTCTGTATTGCTAAAATATGTAAAGACTAGGCATCTACAGCAGAGTCCTCAGCTGAAGAGTTTCTTGCACTATTTTGTCTGCAAAACTGCTGGAAAATTGCCCTTTTCCATTTGGTTTAAAAAAAAGTTGCTCAGAAATGTTTTTGGAATTTTCAGATTAAAATCTCTCCTGTTCCCAGCAATGTATGCTTGCTTGCTCCAGCAGTTCTTAGTTACGCTAAGCTTTCAGTATTCTTTTCTAAGGGACCATTGCAGGATAATATGTGTGTGAGTATGTAGTGTAAAATTGCACAAGTGGTACGAGCAGGTTCATCGTTGAGGCAGAGTAATAGAGAGTAAAGAGTCAGAGCTGAACACTTGGTGGTAAGAGCATGCAAATGATCCATTACTCTTTGTAAAACTTTGGGTATGATCTGGTTGTTAATATTCTGAATTGAATGCTAACTGCTAATACAATTTGCTGCATACAGCACCTGGTCTTTCAAAATCTGTCCTTTGCTCAGTATTGCAGGTAAAAACAAACACCTCTTCTATATTTGACTTGCATATTCCAGCTCCAGTACGAACTATTTTTTTTCCGTGCTGTAGAAGGATCATTTGAGATGCTTTTCTTATTCTGTACTTTTCAATAATATTGCAAAAAAAATGTAGGATATGTTTGAATATCATTAGTGCACAATGGATGTAATTGGTGGATTGATGATTCTAACACTTTGGTTGTTTCAGGTGGAAAGGATACCATAACATTCAGTGACCCAGCATTACCTGTTATACAGCGGTCCAGGTCACCATTGTTAGCGTTTACTGATAAGCCACAGAAAACTGTAATACAAGGTGAGCACCTGGAACGTAAGGAACATGATGAGAGCTGAGCACTCATTTCTTTCCAGAGAAAAAGTAATAAATTTTCATGCTGGGATAGCAGAATGTGAAGTTTCAGTGGTTACAGAGGTTGAATAAGTCATCCACAAGTAAAATGGATAGATGGTCCCAGTACAAATAGCAAAGAAATGACTGAAAAATGACTGTTGAATAGATTGCACAGGGCTAGGGACTGGGTCTTACACCTCACAGAATTTTCCTGCCAGATAACTTGATACTGTGAGAGGTTATTCATGCCATCTATGTTACAATTAACTGTCCCCTGCTCTTTTTCCCTCAGTTAAAATGCACAGTAGGAAAGCGTTCCGTGGAACTGGCTTAGCACTTTCCTGCATTATAGCTGGTATCTAGATGAATGGCTTCCTGATTGCACCCAGTAAATGGAAATACCTGACTCGTTTTCCCAGAGAAATTGACTGCTTTTTTTATAGTCTTGCATGTGTTTTGTTAAAAATCCTTCCCCAATAGCAAGCTTTAACATCTCTACAAAGTCAAGCTTAACTTTATTTGACAGTAGCAGAAGATAGTGGTTTGCTGATAACTTTGATTTATTTTTTTCCCCACTTCAGTTTTTTTATAATGGATGGGAGATGGATTATTATGCTTGCCTATCAGCATTTGGATAAGCTCTTTAATGGGCATAACATTTTGGTATGCCCAGATCTTACTCAGCTAACCATGAAGCATCATAAACAATTTATTTGTTAGTCCTGAAATTAAATAGATTGTGGCTTAATTTTGACTTTATTATCCATGTCATCATCTGATAAAACTTGACAGCCAGACTTATCATTTTTAATAATCTTGATCAGCTGATATTTTTGCTAAAAAAAGAGTGAAACTATAGTGAATATTTCTCCAGTGAGTAATAATAACTCATAAATATTAATTTTTGGCCTGCTTAATCATTGATTTTTAATTAAATCTGCAGTTACTGAAAGTATTTACTTGGTGGCATTGTGCTCTTTCCTTTACGTATTTGTCCTAGGTGAGGTTGGTATTACAGTTTTGATTAAAGCTGCCTGTCAAATCTCATCAGGCCCTGTTTCTGTTGCTTTGTAACACTGCCAAACTTAAGCTCTGGGCTGAAGCTTTCCATGCCGTGTTTTCTACTTCAGCTGATGTTTTTAGTGTCAGCCAAAGAACCTTTTTGTGTTAAATACTGATGACCACGTGTTTCAGGGGTTTTTTTTCCTTTTATTCTTTTTTTCTTTTTTTTTTTTTTTTCAAACATGCAAGCATTTAGTTTATAATTGAAAGAAATTTGAAAATGTTTCCACCCTGAGAAAACAGGCTGGAGGTTCCACCCCATTCTAAACCATTCAGTTTTAAATCTCACCTGCTAAAAACGATGAAAACCAAACCAATGATTCTGTTGAGCTTTCTTCAAGCCACCAACACTGATAAAATTCTGTATGCACTGTTCCTTCAAGATAATGTAAGCCCAGAGGGAACAAAACCTGGAGTAGAGAGGAAAGGAGGGCTAAGATCAGGACTCAAGTGATGGGAAGACTAGAGTAGATGGGGATTGACAGTCGAAGGAAGACTGGTCGAGCAGAGGTCAGAGCACAGGAGTAAGGAGCCAAAATGCTGACAGTGAAAGCAAGGTGTAATAAAGAAGGCTGAAATCTGGATGAGTAATGGACAAAGTGAGTGTAGGGACTGGATAAACAAAGGGATATAGGGCAGGAGCAAAGAGCTAGGCAGGGGAAGAGAAGAGTAGAAGAAAACAGCCTTGGAGAGAAGACAGACAAGGATTAGACCTGTGGCAGTCATGGGAACAATCAGCTCCCAGTAGGTCATCACCCTCTTTCCTCCTCCCTGTCCCAAACAGATCCGTAACAGAGCCAAAGTCAGTCACAGAGATCCTGTCGTTAAACTGGAGTATGTTAAGAAATTACTGTTCTACCTGCACAGACAGCTTGGTTGTTGCCTTTGCATGTGGCCCGGTATACCAGATAACCTGTAGTGAGAGCTCAGACAAAATTCATAAACAGGGCCAACTTGTCAGGGGCATAGATGAGCGCATATATACTACCAGTTGTGCGGGGGATGCCATAGCTTCTAACCATGGGTGGAGCACCAATAGCTCCTTCTGTTGCTCCACATCCTTCTTCTGAAGGATGCTTGGGGCTGCCATCTTCCCTTTGAAGCCTGGAAAGGCAGCAGTGTGTTTTCAGCTGCAGGGCATGTCCCTGTGCTTGGAGTCGCATGGCTCCTCTGCAGCCAGCAGCTATATGAGTGATACACTGAGTCACCTTTTGTGCCACTCAGCTTAGAGGGTGACTGGCTGCTGTTGAGTCTGAGGAGCTTGGTGCATATTGCAGTTTTTCATCTATACAGTATACACCTCCAAAATCTGGGGGGGCTTGGCAGCTGGGAAGAATGTAGGAATGTGTTCATCAGCCTTTGTTTACCAAGGATCCTTGGTTTAAAAGTATTTCTGAAATAAAAACAAAACCACTTTTATTTTCCCATTAGTTGAATGATCGGTTGAGTGAAAACAGTTGATAAGTAGAATAGCAATGAAATCCTTACGTATCTATAAATACTAGGCCTGATGTCACGTTGGGTAGCTATGGTTTTTTAAATAGTACCACAGATATTTGTTGTCTGTTTGACCCGGGAAACGGTTTTAGCTTTTGCACTAGCGTACATTCTTTATCGGAACTTTCTGTAATACATCAAATGTTGCTCTCCTTAGATCTACAGATAATCAGAGGACTTTTTCAGGGTTTTTTTTTAGCTAATCTATCTGCTTACCCTGGTCTCATCAAGGCCTGTTTTAGTCTGTACTTGTTATCATTGGTTCAGTTAAGCTGGATGGTAGGAGTCTGTAGGATATACTGTGCAGTTCCTGTGTGAAGATGCATTATGACATAGTACAACCATATGAATTAAAGACTGTCTTGTGCCACAAATCTCGCTTGATCCAATGCACAGGATGGCATAGATTGTACTTGAGCAGTACAGTTGCTAATAAACAACTGTTCAGGTTTTTTTCCTCTTCATTGTTGAATGCATTGTTCCTGCTGTATTGCCTGTGTGCTATTTCAAGCATTCCCTGAAGACAAAAGTACTGTTTTTCTAGGAACTTTTCACTGGTGATACAGTGCTTTGAAACAGTTTATCTTCAGAAAATTGCAGCAAGGTGCCGAGATGGTGTTATCCCATTGTAGAGAGGGGAAACTGAGGCACGCAAGGAATAAGGTAGAGTCCCTGCTAATTTCGAGGACCAATTTGAGGTACATAAGTTTTGGCTCTTTTTGGAGTACTTTGAGTATGTGTGTTGAAATATACAACATGAGCAGAGCAGTACTGCAAATCAAGCTCCTAGGTTTCCAGCTGAGCGCTCAGATAATGAAGATTAGATCCTGTGGGTGATCACCTTTTGAAAGTTAATTTATCCCTGCCTTTTCCACAGACATAAATTCCAGCTCTTCAGAGTAGCATTCCTGGCTTCCTTAGTGGTAGTAAAAGTGTCTGTTCCCTTTGTGTCAACCCTTCTCTCACTCACTGGGCAGCTCCCAAATTACAAATGAGGCGGGTCTGACAAAGACAGTGGGCTCCTGTATTGCGTAGCTCTGGTCCTCCGGCAGCCAGGCTGCCCTGTGCATTGCACGAAGCAGGATTCCTGCAGGAGAAAGAGTAAATGCTCATATATTAAAAGATAATGCATCTGCATGAGAAGAGTCTTTTTAAGCTGCCAATGCAGCCATGCTCCTGGCATTTCCTGATTTTCTTTCTTGACTTCGCAAGCTTATTTTCAATGAGGCCTTTTGTCCTTTACATGGATGGGGACAAATTCTCTCCCTTTAACAAAGCTGTTTGTTTACGCATTGCTGTTTTCTCTACTCCGACACTTTGTTCAGTGTTTGCCTTTTGGTATAATGGTATATTTAAAATTCTTCCACTGCTGCTTTGTTTTATGGTGTTACCCAAATTAGAATAATCTTTTATGTTAGGAGAAATGTTGCAGGACCAATAACGAAACGTCATTATTGGATGAAAGCCTGTGGAAAGCTCAAAATGAATGAAGCTTGTGTTACCCTAAAAGTAGTAGGGATGTGGGGATTAATGGTTAAGCTGTGCCAAAAAGGTGGAGTGCCTTGCTTACAGCTGATACTCCTTTGAAAATTTGCCTGACCCTGCTGTTCGGCAGTATGGTATTGACTATGACTCTCTTAGAGTTGTTGGTGCGAGGGAAAAGCCAGGCTGCAAAACAGGGCCAGATCCAGCAAGAAACCGAGTGTTGATTGCTTATCATCTCAGAAATGGGTCTGGGATGGGATAGGGGATCGCTCTTAGAAATTCCTTACTGAGGTAAACATCTCTGTGGTTTGGCACTGGTGGTGATGGTCTTCAGGTCAGACATATAATAAATACCTGTAACTGACTAGAGCATCTCGCTGTTCCATTTCTCTTTCAGCAGAACAGAAGGGAGAATGCGATGAAACTTGTGCTGTTGCAAGTGAGTCCCTGGCTCCAGAGGGAACAAACTTAAATAACGGAAACCAAAATAAACATTTTTATCCTTCATTACCCCAGCTACCTTCTGAGGAAGAAGAAATAAACAAGCTTGGAAGTCAGATAATTAAACTGACAGAGCAGGCAGTTGCAGAACTGGAGGGGAAGAGAGCAGGCACTTCTGCAGGGGAGCAGATCACGGTGGTTGGAGCAGAGCTTAATGGTTCATCTGAGGGAGAGTTCCCACTTTCCAGCCCTGACCCGTCTGACCCCACAGATCCCTCAAACTCGGAGAATGAACAAACAGCTGAAACTGAGGCCCTGAAAGACAATGACGAAACCTCAGAGAGTGATTGTGAAATTCCAAATGAAAGAGGGGACCGAAATAGCACCGTGGATGTGGTGCATATTGAGGACCCTGGAAGGCACGGAGGGCTCAGTGTTACAACTGCACACACAAATAACAGCTTTGAGGAGCTCCCTGAATCTGAAAACAAGAAACCATCTGATCCTGCTGAAAACTGTGAATATTTGGATAACAGCTTGGCTTGAGGTATGAAATCCAGGCCCTCGAGCATCTCACTGTAATCCTTTTGCAGTGTCTGTGCTGCTACGAATATGATAGGTGAAACAGCGTGTCATGGGCGTGATTTTTACATTGAACTGGTAGTGTTTGTCAAAGGTGTTTTTCTGTTAGTTTTGGCTACAGTGTACCAAAATTACCTAAGGGAAAGAATTAGTGATGAGGTTTAATCATGTTAGGGCTTTTTGTAATGATTTTTGGGTTTTACATAGATTGATTGCAGTAGTGTAGCAAAGAGACCAATGATAATGATTTATCATATTATCACTAGCCTTCTGTAACATGTATGGTCCTAGTGCTGGACTGTATTTTAATGGTTTTAATCTTCCAAGGATGAAAAATTTGGAGTGATAAACTGAGAAGCATCTTAAGGCTGCAAGCTTTTGCTTGTTTCTCAGACTGCGTTCTGTTTCTCTTTCCATATAGTGATGGGAAATCACATACTTAGAATAAAATCAGTTCCCTTATAAGAAGTTTCTGAAAACCATTGCTGCATCTATATCATTTCTCGTTACAAACCTTTATATCTTCTGAACTGTACAAAATTTTTCCTTCCCTCTTCCAGCTCATCTCATGAAAATGCAGGCGATTATTTCACAAGATACCGAGAACCCAATTTAATGAAGCCAGAAGTCTTACTCTGAGAAACAGCAATGCTGTTCCAAAGCAAGGGGAGCAGTAAGAAGAGAACCAGTGACATCTGGTCCACCTACTTGGCACTCTCGGTTACTAGAATTGCATTCCTCAACTTACAGGAGCTGGAACAGCCCTCAGGCTGAGTAACCGGTGGTAGATTTCAGCCTGCTCCATCTGTGCCCTCCTTTTTAAAGGAATCTGTGTCTTTTTTATTTTCTTGTGTTTTGGAATTAAGGATAACTCTTCCTTTCCTCCTCGTTTCACCGGTCTATGGTGTGGTAGGTTTACTTGCATCGTTGCTGCTTTCTTAAACTTCTTCCCTTGTTGATGTTTAGTCATAGGAAAACATTCGGATAACTGGGGAAAAGGGAGGCTGCTGTCTCATTCCCTAGCTTGCTGCTGATGCTGGAGCTGTGCCACTCTGCTCCTGGGAAGGCAGCGACAAGGGAATACTTAATGTTGAAGTTAGCAGCTGTAGGAGAAGGGGAGGCATGTCCTTCCTCTCCTGTTTGTAGCATAAGGAATAGTCTCTGCAGCTGTGGAGCTTCTATGGGCCAGCAGCCGTCAAGGCAATTTTTCTGCTGGCTTGGGACCTAATTGTCTGTAAATGTTCATTTCTCACTCCTAGAACTTGAAACCAATCAGAGAGAATTAAATCAAATTTAATAAAATACCACTAATAAAAAGGAAAATCCCTCCCAGATTGAGTACTTCTTTGACAAATAACTGCCAGCTGCAAATTTTTACAGCCCACTTGTCAGCTAGTGAATAAACAGAGTTTATATTAGCAATACTGACAAACTCGTCTGTATATGGAAGATGAGCTAGCAGGTGCTGCCATAATCAAGGTGTCAGGGTCCATGAACAGTTTGTATTCAGCAGAAGAAAGACTGTATGTAAATTATTACATATAAGGAATGATAGTGGGAAGGTGAAAAATGTAGCTTGTCTCTGTTCTCGTGTGTTTTCCCTAGCAGGTGCATCCATGTAACCCTTTCAGTGGCTCTCTGCAGGCAATAAAGCCATTCTGGCAGTGTTCCTCAAATACGTTTCCTTTCTCTTTAAAGGTAATTTGGCATTGCAGCATTTCACTGATATTAAGGAGCAGCCCTAAGGAACAAAAAACATCTGTATATTTAAGCATATTAGGAACATAAAGCAGTAAAAAAGTTTTTCTTTCATTATCCTGATCACAGTTTAAGCTCCTCATCACCTGAAAACACAAGAAGAGTTTAAGGATCTGAAAGATTGTTATGCTGTTCCTGTTAATTGCAACCGACTGCGTTATTGACTCATTTAGTGACAGCACTGACAAGTCCAAAGAGAAGTAGCTGCAGAAACAGAAATCTCCAGGAGAATGTAGCAGGACTTTTTCCTTTAGTGCTTGAATGTCACATGAAGTAGCATTTTATTCAAGACTTGTTCTTTTCAGTCTCTCACAGACTAATCCTGCACAGAGCTAAATATCAATGCAGTCAGAACTGAGGCAAGCGAGGAAGAAGGTCAAGATTTCAGGCAGCTGAGCTCAGAAATGTTGAGGGCGTTACACTGTTTCCCTGTCCTCTGCCTTTCCTGACCCACAGCTGTGTGAGTTAGCATTTTGCTCCCCGTCTCTTAACAGCCACTTAACACTGTAAATTAATGAAGAGCTTGGTGCAAAATTGAGCAGGTAGAAGCAGTGCTGGACCAACAGCTTTTTAATGCCTCATTCATTGATTCTTTTTAGCGTGTTTTATCTGTGAGAACATAGTGACCCAACAATTAGGATATCTTGGTAATTATTCTGACACCATTTTCCCTCTTAGATGCCATTTTTATATCTTTGCAATCATTAAATTCCAGTAAGATATCTCAATCTCTGGAAACCTCATTTTTAGTGCTATATCCCTGCTGCAGTACTGTCCCACTCCTTTCTGTGCTAGTAAATGTATATTCTAGCTGTGTTTTGAGCCTTCTCCCAGCAACAGAGGACTTCAAAGCCAGGAGACTTGTAAAAACATCTTTGCTGCACTATGTGATAACTAATTGAGTATTCTTGTCAGTGTCTTCCTTGGATATTGCTTTAATTGATATTGTGCTGTTAGAACGATGATTCCCCACCCCCCATAAATTAATTAGCATTTTGTTGTGGAATGAACACTACTTCAGGGTTGTTTTTTTTCCTGGGGGTGTGTGCGGGTGTTGGTGTTGGTTTTCTTTGTGTTTTTTAGACTCATGTTCCCTTTAGGACTTTAGAAATGCAGAAGTGACATCCAGACATATAAGCCTTTTCGGTGTTGGGCTTTGGGGGAGCAAACTGGGAAGGGATAGTTGTAGCAGGGGTACAGAGAAGATGCATTTCGCAAACTGATTTTAAGGAGTTTGTCTCGCATAAAAGTGAATTGTTGCATTATCAGTGAGAAGGATTTTATTTGAAAATATGATGTTGTGGTTATTTGAAAAACAACACACTGAATTTGTAAAATAAGTGTGTGAAAATGACAGATTAAGAAGCATCTTTTAGAATGTTGCTTTTTTTCTAAGTGAGGCTATTTTTAAGCATATGGGAATTTGTATAATAAAGACAGTGGAATTTCTTTAATCCCTATGAGCTCAGGAATGTATTTCAAAATCTTAACTAAGATTAAGTTGAAAGTCTGCTACGTTTCTAAAAGATAGGATTTTGTTTACCAACTTCTGTTTTGTAGTTTTACTTTCTAAATTATGCAGTTTAATTTATTTGCAAACTTCTCTTTTGTTGCTGCCTGGATTAACTGCACAACATGGTTAAACTGTATTAATACATTTTGTCATCTTTAATAAAAACATTTCCTGATATGCTTGTTCTGCCCGCTTGTTTCCTTTTCTCGGTATCAGATGAATGATAGCCATGAGGTAATGTTTTAGTATTTTCAGTGAGTTATGCTAAATTTAAAAAATAAAGCTTTATTGAGAGAGAGTTTTAAGTCTGATAATTTTCAGACTTAAATCTTTTCACTGTCACTTCTCCCAGTCTAAATTGACTGATTTACTTCCTACGGTTTTGTATGAAGAAACACACTCAGGTTCTTTTGGCTTTGAAAATAATATTTATCTCTGATCTGCTAACTTTATCATCATTGTCTAAGCAGTATTAAAACTTTTGTGTACAACTTAGTGACTTACAGGCACAAACTAGAGACTTTAAGGATTTTTTGCTGGGGAGTGATGGCAAATGAATATTTCTTTTGAGTCTGCTTTCAGATGTAAACATTGTGACTTAGCTATAGCTATGTGGACAATTTGAAATAGTTAAGAAGCTTGTACATGTTTGAGAATAAAACCTGAACACACAAGTAGAATAACATAATGGATCTAAAGTTTAAAACGGGAATGTCTGTGCTTTTCCTTGTTTTTAGGGGACATCTATTATCCAGGTCTTGCAACGCAACACCCAACACTGTTGAAAGGATAGAGATCTTCTTGCCTTTCAGATTTGCAGCTGAATACAGGATAGCATCTAATGAGAGGCGATTTCTTACTCACCTTAACTTTTTTTCCTTGGGCATCTAACTTAATGATCCTTTAAGTGCCCCTTACAGTGCACAGACTCTTTACACGCTATCAACCGTATCCGTTAGCACTCTTACTCTACATGCATTCGACTCCCAAACTGCATGAAAGGGAATCTTTTCTCTTCAGGAAAATACATCACAATGTTGAGTTGATGCTGTTTTTATTGACGGGCTTACAGAAAGGAGGCTCTACTAAGTGATACACAGGTCTTACAGGAGCAAGCGAATGGGAATGGAAATCCTTTAGCCATATATCTTAGTGGCCACTGGCACAGCCTAAGGTACTGCGTGCTGCCCAGGCTGCAGCCGGTTTCCTGGTCTTCACTTAAGCCTGGTTCTATGTTCGTTTGTTGAGCCCTCTCTTCTTCTTGTCTGTAACCTCAGACAATTTCTCTTCCCACAAGTTCTTGTTGCATATCCCAATCACGCAGCAAGCCAGACGTTTCCCAGCATTTCCATTTTCCAAACTGGCCTTATTGTTGCCCTTGCCCATGTCATCTTCCTGCTCGTGGATCACAACGGATCTGCCCGTGATGGAATATGGACCAAACATAGTGGCGAAAAGATTTGTTTTGTATTTTCTGATTTTGCCTTCTTTAGGAAAAAAGTTGCCGAAATCCCCTGGGTGACGGGGGTGATTCACTCTGAAAGGGTTGTAGTGTCCTCCCGTAGAATCACAGCCCTTGCTGAGATCCCCAAGCTCATGGATGTGTATAGCTCTACCAGACTGATTGTTATCCAGCGGGAACCCATCCAAGTAAAAAATGGCTTCTAATCTTCCATATGAGTAATACTGTCTGAATAAGACTTGTCCAGACACTTGTGGCTTGTCAGCATCTATTTTGGAGCTGGGCTTCATTTCACAAGTGGCATAAATCATCGCATCCGTCTCGTTACCAGGCATTACCGGGTAAAGCAAATTCTGCCAGAGGTCATTCACTTTTTTCTGTATGTCATGAAACGACTCCTGGCTTGGGTCAGTTTCTTTGTCTGTCATGACACCAGAGGCAGACAGGGCAAGCCCGGTGACCAGAGAAAGGAGCAGAAGCATCCTGGCAATTCGGAGCCTGCAGAAGATACAAGAAGCCACAAAGAATTAAGGGCGTTTTGCAGCTGTATGGCTGGAGAGGCACACAGCCCGTGGCGGGGCTGAGCAGAACAGCTGGACCACCGTCCTGGCAGACTGCTGCTTTCTAGATCTGTCTACTGTGATGAACTGAAACTAAATCAGGATGTATACGCATGTTTAAACACACAGCTGACACCCGTGACTAACAGAAATACTAGTGATTTTGTATTTTGCACTAGATCTGGATTTTAAAAGCTGTTTCTGTTTCCCTGCAGGAAGTAAGCCAGCCAAAGTGTT
The DNA here is from genome assembly GCF_963210335.1 of Falco punctatus. Lineage (NCBI taxonomy): Eukaryota > Metazoa > Chordata > Aves > Falconiformes > Falconidae > Falco > Falco punctatus. The sequence goes on from NC_137580.1 coordinate 32,069,739, forward strand.
ACTAAATCTATTTTAAAGTTTGTAGTGAGACTTTTCTCCTACTACAAATTCCAGCAAGACAGTTTGCCAGGAGGCTTTTGCTGGTCCATCTACTTAATTGCTGTTGGGCAGTAGAAGGGAAAAGTAAAAATCCAACAACTTGATTACCTTGCGGAGCTGCTGCAGAACCCCTCAGTAGTAAGCGCTTTGCCTCGGCTCCTCTAAACCAAGATGTGATCGGACAGAAAGCCAGAGCTGTTTGAAAGTGATGCTACGGGAACTGAGTGTTTGTGTAAAAGTTAGGTAACAAGGGCTCAGGGGAGGCGTCACCGGAGAACCGTGGGAGGGGGGGCAGGCGGGGAGGGAGGGGGAAAACAGTTTTGGGCATTTTTGTTTTGAGCAGGATGAACACTTTGTCCTTTCTTGGTTAGTTCGTTAGTCTGGCCGTCAGTTCTCACCGACATTCAAAAAAAAAAAAAAAAGGAAAAAAAGTTATCGAGCTTTTAAATTAATCTTCCTTTGGATGACTTCATGTGCTTATGTAAAATGAGTGACCTTCAACATGCAGTGAGGGGAGAGAAAGGAGCTTTTTTAAGGCACAGTCGGGCAGTTTGCTTTCTTACATGCTGGTTGTCGTGGAGCTAGTTTGCATTTTTATTTCTTCATTAGTCAAAATTGAAAGTGGTGCTTGAACAACATGAACAGTTTCAGCTGGACATATACCAAAGTTTCTGTGGTTTTAAAACCTGGGTTTGAACTGGCGATGCAGAGGTACATTTCAGCAACGCTTTCCTGGGAAGTTTTAGGGCTAGTTAGTGTCTGCTGCTTTACTTGCCAAGTTATCCGCTCCACTGAAACCATTTTTTTCTTCATTTTTGGAGGCAGCAGTGATTTCTTTCCAAAGAGAGGAGTCAGCAGTACTGAGGCAGTGCAACATCTGAGTGAGGTGCAGGGAAATTGTTTCCCAGAGCTGGCTGGAGCACGGGGAGTTCACGTGTGTTTCATCATCCCGTGAGCTGCAAGTGCTCTCCCCTCGGGGGCATTGCCCTGCCTGCAGCGCTTCCCACAACTGCAGCTGAAACGTGGATTCAGCCATCGCAAGAGCAATTTAACAGGCTGTGATTTCTGTGGAGAGAAAGGAGCAGCTCTTATTACTCAGATTACTCAGAAACAATTCCCAATGCAAGAAAATGGCGAAGAAAATCCTTTTCCCCAGTTCATGTCTCCTGCCAGCTGGGTAAGGAATGGGACTGTCAGCTTCTGGAATGGTAAAATTGTGTGTGTTAATCTTAGCGGTATCGTATACTACTACATCAGATCCAAGATACTCGGTTATCTCAGAGCTGATTTTTTTTCTTTCTGTATGAAGGAGAGTAGAGCCAGAGGAGTGTCAACTATTTGGATCATTAGCCAGGGACTGGAAATACAATTAACTTCTGCTTGGGATATTGGGATATTGAACATGTCACTTTAGCCCTGGGCTTCAGTTCCTAATCTGTGAAATAGGCCAACCCATATTTCTTTTCTTCAAGGTATTTCTGAGTTGTTCAAATTGCTGTGCTTGTGGGAACCACGCGGTGTTCAGTGGAAGCTGAACCCTAAGGCCGAGAGCCAGGGGTGCCTGTTACCCCAAACCTGACGCTACCTCCTTTGCGGCTTCTCCCAAGTTCATTCACTGGCAGTCCCTGAGCTGGGGAAATCCATACTTGTGGCACGGTAATACTATGAAATTGCTTGGTTTTGAAGCATTTTTTTAAAAGTAAAATGTTTTCTAATCACATTTTTTATGCAAAAAAATGTTCAGCTCAAACTAGACAAATGTTAGTTTCAGTTTGCTTGGTTAAGGGTGGTTTAAGTTTGTAAAATGCAGGAAGCAAGCATCCAGTTTTAGTAGTATTAGAAAAAACTATTTCTTAGCATCACAAACCATTTTTTAAAGGGGACATGATAAATGGAAGGAAGAAGGGAGCATCATTCATGGTTTACTCCTTGAGTCTGAAAGTAGTGGACTGCAATTGAGTTTCCCACTTCTGCAAGGAAATTTCTGAGCCAGCAGTCAGTGCTCCAAGAAGAGAATTTTAAAGCTTTGGTTGAATTATAAGGCATTTTGAAATAAGAATTAGGGCCAGAATTTTAGCTGGTTTAAACACAGTAATGCTGCTGGCTTCAGTGGTGTTTGTGCTGGTTTATACCAGCTGGGATACTGTCCCTGAAAAAAGCCTACCCTGAGAAGCCCAAGGTACTTGCTGCAAAGCTCCCTTTTGATGTACTGCACATGCGGGACCAAAGCAGAAATGCAGAAGGGTGTAAAGGAGATGATCAAAGGGACAGAAAGGACTGCAGCAAAGCTAAATGATGTGTTTGTAGTGCTCTGCACTTCAGAGAATGAAAAGGAAATACTAGCTGTGGGCTGCTGTCGGAAAGATGTATTTTAAAAAGGAGGAGGTCTCAGAACTTCAAGAAACGCAGTTGCCCAGGTGATTTGGCAGTCAGTCTGGGTCTGAGAGATGGTTGCTAAGATCTAACCAGGTATATCGTTAATGTCTGTTGCTACCCACTGCCTATGTTTTAGTTTTCTAGTTAAAAAGAGGTGCCGAATAATGGGCTAACAGCCTTTAAAGCAGGCAGCGGCTGATGGGAGGGAAGCCCAGAGTGACCTGACCATGCACTTGTGTTACAATCCCTATTTAAAAAACAGACCTCTGCTTTTGTCCCAGGTGTACAGGTCTGTTGTATTCTGAATTTCATGCAATGTCCTAGAGTCTCCTGGGCTGTACAAGACAGAGTCATCAAAACAACTTCAGCAAGGCTCTCTGGACCACATAGAAAAAAAGACTTGGCTTTACTCGTGGGACTTTATACCAGGCTCTGATTGTGAACTCTCAGTCCACGTTATGACCTTCAGGGTTGGTTGGCTGGTGGGTTGGTTTTGTGGTGACGTTGTCCTGTTGCATCACCCTGCTGTTCGACTTCACATCATTTGATTTGTCCAGCACAGAGTTAAACGTGATGAAGAAATGCTGCTAGAAGAGCACCCTTTTGTAGCAAGCAGTAGCCTTGTTTTGTGTCTCCAGCACCTGGATCTGCTCTCAGTGATTTTATGGTAGAATGATTCTCCATAAAAATGACACCCAGAGAAGGCAGGTTTTACATCTTCTGCAGTGGGTGATGGACCTGACTGATGTTCTCCACGTATGGCTGAGGCTGGAGCCGCTAGAAGAAAGGGGATGTTTGTAGCCTGAGAGAAGCAGAGTCAAGATCTTTGGGAACCTAATCTGCTCTTTTGGTTCATGGCACTGAGTCACAGTCCCAGCCTGGGAGGCAGTTATGCTGGTGGGTCACCAGGCAGCAGCAGGGGCACCTGGCATTTGTCGCTGTGTGGGCGTTAGAGACTGCAGGGCACCAAAACTTCCACACATTGAGTTTGGCACGGTATCGCACGTGCTCTGCGCAGCAATTGCCTGCAAGTGCAGCACCAGCCGCAAGTGACGTCTGGCACCTCCTGGTACCTGCCTGTGGGTCTGCGGGTAAAGCCTGCGGTGCTGATTTTCATCTGCAGAGGTATAAGCAGTGCTGCCGAGTTAGGCAGGATTTAGAAAGCAGAAATGCTGTCAGGGTGTCTGTGAAGCTGCAATGACTTTGACTATTTACTGCCTGTCGTGCTGTCCAACACAGCCCGTTAATATGCGGTGGAGCTCTGGCACCCATAAGAGAGGCGCTTCATCCTGGACTGAGCAGTTCTTTAGCCCAGTGGTCAGCAAGATGCACCTCATCCCACAGATACTGTGGTGGAGGCACTTGTTTGCAATTTCTATAAGGGAAAAAAAAAGACGAAAATGCTGTAGCAAACATAAAATCTGTCACTGGTCTAGACTTACTCTTCCTGTTTATTCTTCTTCCTTGACTTGGTGTTTCTATTTAAAGAAATAAAGATATTTATTTTCTAAGATAAGCATCCATTTATAATATTCTTGCAAAAGAGCTATACGCATTTCCAGCTTTTCAGGGCATTACCCGTAAAAAATCAAGTTAAATAAATACACAAAGGGGAAAAAACACTGTTCTCTCTGGGGAATAATTTCTCTTGAAAATAGAAGATTATGCAACTGTCAATGCACTCTACATCAGCCAATTTGAAAAATTCTTGAAATTCTTCCTCTTTAATAGCTTGAGAAGAAATAATTTTATGAGAATGAGGGAGAGATGTACTGTAAGCTTTTTGAAAAAGCTGCATTCAGAAACTCATTCTAGGTCTGACCATCTAATTTAACAGAATCTTATGTTTGTATATGAATAAAAATATAAACATGTAATGTAAAAAGTAGGGATGGAACCCAGCTATTAGATAATTTTGGTTATTATTTGTGATTGCATTAATTCCGTAATCCTTTATTAAATGTTTATCCGTTCTGCTGTGTAGCATTAATCTGAAGAGGGGTTTTCTGTGTGAGAGGAGACAAGAAATAAACATGAGACTTTCCTCAAGTTCAGCATCCAATGACCATAAATGGAAATATCTTGATTATTTTTTATTATTCCAAAGTGCACATCGCATACATGGTGCATATTTGCACAACTTCAGCACCGAGTGTAGCTTCAAGCCAAAGCTCAGGGGCCGCAGGAGGGCTGGGCCGGTAGGTCAGGTATATGAGCAGTGGTTATGTACAAATAGGTCAATACCAAATGATCTCTCTTTTTATGACACTCACTAGTTGGCGTCACAGAAATCTAATGATCATCAGGGATGAACTGAGCCTGATTTTCAGATATTTCTATCCTTCCAGTGCACTAAAGAGGCACGACCGTTGGTAACAGGCGTTGGTAACGCCTTCTGCTTGTGCGCACTGTGCTGCTGCTGTCGCTGCTGGGGCAGGCGGTGGGTCTGTGGGTACTGACAGCTGCCAGGTGCTTCTTGGGAGTGGTGGGCTTCAGGCGTCCTGCTTGAGTAGGAGGCAGCAGGACTTTCCAGGACCAAAAAGGGGAAACTCGATCCCTTCCTATGGGAACCAGCCCAGTCCTGGTCCAGGCTCGTCCCAGTCCACAGGAGCATGTCAGCAAGGTGCGAGAGGGCAGGTAAGAGCCCCTGCAAGAGGCAGGGGTGGAAGCAGGCAGGAAAGGAGGAATTACACTTCTACAGGCAAAAAGTTTAAGAGTCCCAAAACTGGCCTGATCCTCCTTCACACATTTCAGTTTAACTTCTGTTAAATGTAAAGGATTGGTCCAGTTTCACTTAAGCAGCAGGCAACATTTCAAATAAGCAATTTAAACTCCTTTGATTTACATATTGCAATGCAGATACACTTTGCTTTATTTCAACAAAATGTAACCCAGCGTTCTCTTTAAATACCCTCCGAACTGTATTTGAAAGGCTATGGACTGTCATAGATACCCAGTGCAGTTAAAGAGTAGGAGGAAAAAAAAAAACCTGTGCAAAGAAAGAAAAGTTGTTTTAAAGAATGCTGGGGAAGTGGTGGTGTGTCCACTCACGATCCCTCGTTCTGTATCTGTGCTAAGGTCTGAAAGGGATTTAGGGACACCATACCCAACCGTACCAATGTAAATCATGACTTAAGCTTGGCTATCCTGTTCTTAAAATTAATGACTGATGAAGAATCTACCATCACCGTGGCTGGACTATCCTCCGTGTTACAGGTTTTTCTGCTCTGTAGCCTGGTTCTCAGGGCAGATTAGACCCAGTGTTTTGATTGTACCCACTACGGACATGGGGGACAAATTGTTCTCTTCTTTGCAGCAGCCTCGTGCAAACTCGAGAGTTTAACTCTGTACCAATGGCCCTTCCCTCTTCCAGCTAAACAGTTCCAATTCTTTAAAGCTTTCCTCCTGAATTTTGTAGGCTCCTGTGTCGAATAGATTGCCTTTTCCTATGGGCTGTGCACCTCTTTCTGGAAGAGAAGTGCACAAACGCCTCCGGGCAGCAGCCATCCAGCATGAACTGCTACTGTCCTGGTCCTGCAGGCTGTGTAACTCTCTGGATCATACGATCTTTGCCTGATCCTTTCCTGCAGAACTGCTGTCTATGCAACTGCTTCCATTTTACGTTTCCTTAGTTGGCTCTCCCTGCCAAGTATGGGATTTTACCTTTGTCGTGAGTTACTTCACTTTTTTTTATTTCCCCCACCCCTTGGTGTTTCTCCAGCTTGTCATGAACATTTTGAATTCTAATCCTTCCCCACAGTGCATTTACAGCCCTTAAAGCTTGGTGTCAGCTGTGAATTTAATGTTTACTTTTTGTTCCATCATCCAAGTGATTAACAGAAGGGCTGAATAAAACCAAATCACAGACAAACTTTGGCACCTGAGGTGGGCTGTCCTCCCCGTTGGGAACTGACTGGTTTCCAGACCAGGTGCAGATTTCCCACCATCTCTGTACCTGCTTTACAGGACTGGGATCAAGACCATTTTTCTTCCCCCAGCTTGTGTGTAAGAATTTCATGGTCTTTAAGGTATTTTAAAAAGTAAGTAAAGACAAGCATCTACTTCTCTATATGCAAGACAGATTATTCTCTTTTAGAAAGGTAATAAAAAGTTCCTGATGTCTTTCTATTAATTTCCCTTTCTGGCTTTTAGGTGAATCCAAAAAGTTTGCCTCTTCTAGTGTTTTTTCTGTGGCTTTGACTCCTGGATTGAGCCTCACCTATCCTCCCTGAATATCCTCAGACTTCCTATAGGAACCAAAATCATTTACTGGCCCTGCCTCAATGTATCTGCGTTACCATTATTCCCCTGGGAGAAGCAAAGTGTCTTTGAAGTGCTGCCTAACTCTAAGTGGTGTCTAAAACCTTAGGCGTCCGAAACCTAATGAAAAGCTGTCTTTTATGTGCACATGCCCACACTGCCGTGTCTCCCTTCTGCCCAACGAGTCGGTGGGACCCACAGGATTTCAATGTTACATCGGCTACGGAAGCAAAGGTGAGGTTAATTCACGCTAACTAGACTAAACACATTTCAAAGGTTCACGTTTCCGACCGTTTTACTTGCAAACAGCACCTGTTTGTAAAAGTCTCCCGCTTTGTCCATGTTCCCCACCACTTTCATTATGCTTGCCGATACCATAGGCACATTGCACCAAAACCAGGTAAACTGTGCCCGTTCCTAAGGCTGCATTTTAGTGCAGAGTCATATGTGCACGTCAGGTTAATAAATAAGTGGAAAATTACAAGGTTTTATTTTACAAACTCAGGAGGATCTTGGTACTTCAATGCCACTGACAAGAAGCTCCCGTTAGCGCTTACATCCTTGCTAACACCTGTAGTCACCAACCACTTGCACAACAGCCAGCTGGAGCTCAGCAGAAGCAGAGGGCAGCCATGCATTGTGAAGACAAAAGCCCACCCGGCTGATATCAGACAGCAGTTCCTGCTCTGATAAGAGCCTAACTGCAAATGTTGTGAGTGGAGGTCCGTGCCATTGGCCAGTAGCTGTGAAAGGCAATGGCCCTGGGCTTCTGCTGAAGTCAACAGCAGCACCTGGGGGGTTCCTGAGGAGGTTCCTTATCCTTGAATACTGCAGGGCACAGGAGAGGGAGTTCCTGGAGGCTTCCTCAAAGCAGGTATTTTATCACATATGTTGTGGTAAGCTGCTACTGAAAAAAAGAAAGTATGGCTTACTGTGGATCCCCATCTCCTCTGAAAATGGTGCAGGGTAGCTGAGGGCTGAACCTCTGGGTACTTTTCAAAACAGTTTGTGGTAAAAACCATTGTATTTTTCAGAACAGCAGAAAAAGAAAGAATATGCATATTTTTGTAGAGTAAAAATTGTTTTCATGGTAAGGTGGCCCCCCACCTTTTTAGTCATTTATTCTAGTGGGTTGATTTTTGTAAGCATAACAGAAACCCTGGGGGACTAATGAAGTTTAACAATGTGTGTTAATTACACCCACTTTTCTTGTCCCAGTGAAAACACGGGATCCTAAATCCTATTTACAATCTGAAATTTCAGAGATTCCAGCCCCTCATCTGACCTTAACATCTCACAGTTTCACGCAGCTTTCGTAAGCCTGTGCACATATTTAAGTTCCCCTGTGGAGAGTGGGTTTGGAGATCAGATGTTCAAGGATTAGGAACACAAGAGGTTTTTACTTTGTTCAAAATAATTTTGTCGTTTTAGTGTAAATCATAATGATTGTTTTCTTGAACTGTCAACTGGGCGAATGGGTAAACCATTTTAAGGAGCATTAAATAAAACCATTTTAATTTCTAAATTACTTACCTTGAAGAATTTTAACATAAATATTTTTCACACTCTGAAGTTTTATCTGAAGTAAATATTTGCACTTGAATTCCTCCCCTGAGAAGAGTAAGTCCCAACTAAGTAAATAATTAAAGTCAGGAGCCAGCCTGAGGCTGAGCAAGTAGGAATGGTCACCTCTGTCTGAAGATGCTGTTACTACTGTTTATATTTGCATTTGCTTTTGTGGTGGTGGTGGTGTTTCTGTTTGTTTTTTCTTTTAGCGTACAGTAGAACAAAGTTTCCCCAAATGGTGTCGGGTTTTAGGCTCTCTGCAGAGATGCAGCGTGGTTCTGTGGATTCTGATTTCAGACCAGAGGATCCCTTCCGTTAGTTCCAACACAGCAGCACAAAGGATTCTTAGCACCTCAGAAGCCGGGTGTTTGGCCCTAGAAAAACAGGGGATACATAGGAGGCAAAACACATGAAAGGACTGGTTTTCTCACCAGCTCCAATATATGCATTAATAAGCAAGACTGAGAATGCCACCTGCTTACAGGAAGGTTTTCAATTCACAGGGCATAGAGTTCTTAATAGTATTCCATTAGATATAATGAGGTATGCTGGTGCAGATTTCCCCCACGAAGTTAGTACACATTTGTACAAAATAAGGCTCCTGCTGGGGTGCTTTATGAATGTGGAGTCTTTCAGTTAAATAGGATAACCAGCTGTTTTCCAGGGCACATGGAGAAATCCTTGGATTGGTTTTTGTTCCTACTCCTGGCATTAGGATGCCTGCAAAAAAAAAAAAAAAAAAAAGAATAAAACCAGAAATATTTCACTGTGGCCGTCTTGAAGGGAAAGCAATCCTTCAAATGCATCAAAAATTGTTCTAACAGGTGCAGGAAAAAAAGAACAAAGAGAAAAATCCATTTTCTTTGTCCTTTTATTTTGTTACAAGCCTGCCTTCCATCTTCAGCCTCCAGGGTTCCCTCCCATGAGTTGTCTGTTTTGTTACTTGCAAGACTTTATTCCCCAAACCTGCAGATGTTATTAAAATTGAGGATTATGAGGTTATGTAGTATGTGGTAGAAGCCAGATACAGATTGGATGTTTTTATTAGAGGATTACCAAATTTTGTTAACAGGAGTGCGCCTCAGTAATTCTACAGGAAGCTCCGCTGTGCTTGTTATAAAACTGATCCTGAAGCAGCTACGGAGCTGCACCTTAGCCAGGTCCAGCTTTCTAACCGTGCTGAGGACAGGTCACATTCATGATGTGCAAAGCTGGATCATTCCACATGATGTACAGTGGTTTTACTGGAAAAAACGAAGTGGTCGTGGCAGAAAGTAGCTCATCTCACCATAAAATGCCAAATATCCTGATGTCTTGCTCACTTCAGAATCCTTTTCCACTGCTGGCACACATTATAGGCAGCAAAAGAAAATCAGCATATCAGGTATGTGTTTCAATGTTAGTTTTAAATGGAGTGGAAATATCTAACACTTTTTTGTAGCTTTTTGTAACTGGCACATCCCTAATACATGACGCTAGGCCCTTAAGCAATCTTGTTGCTCCCAAGGCATGAGATGATGATGACGTATAACTACCTGTGTTAATGTCAGCACACCGGTGTGTTTGTGGGGGGCTGACTGAAGCTAGTGAACCTGAAGCAAGAAATCGGAGGGAAACACCAACACTATAGCCAACCCCAAAGTAGTCTGACCTTAGAGCCGCTATTTTCTCAGTGGTGAACTTGTCTAACTACGGCCACCCAAGAGCTACTAAGAAGGTAATTTTTACAAGCTTTTCATTTAAGAGGAGGGTGATTCAAGAAGTTTCCAGAAGCTTCTAACATTTTGCATGATGACTTGTGCCCTGCTGTGGTGGCTTAGCCCTGGTGGGCAGCTCAGGCCCACACAGCTGCTCGCTCTCCCCCAGCAGGATGGGAGAGAGGATTGAAAGGGTAAAAGTGAGAAAACTTGCAGGCTGAGATAAAGGCAGTTTGATATAGCGAGGGGGCAGGAGGAAGAAGGGGAAAAACCCAAAAGAACGGAAAAGACAGCATGTGGTGAAAAAGCAGTCACTCCCCAGCAGCAGACCAGTGCTCAGCAGTCCCTGAGTAACGGCAGCTTTGGAAAAGCTTCACCTCTAGTTTTATTGCTGAGCATGACATCATATGCCCTGCTGAGCATGACATCATGTGGTGTGGAACATCCCCTTGGCCAGCTGGGGTCAGCTGTCCCTGCTGTGCCCCCTCCCAACCCCTTGCCCACCCCCAGCCTGCTCGCGGGTCAGAAGCAGAAGGCCTTGGTGCTGTGTCAGCACTGCTCAGCAATAGCTAAAACATCCCCGCGTTAGCAATGCCGTTCCATTGCAAATCCAAACCACAGCACCGTGGGAGCAGCTATGATGGAAATTAACTCCGTCCCAGCCAGACCCAGTATGCCTGCAAGGCTGGCTGCTGGCACAGCCCTGTGCTGGAAGGGAAAAGGAAACAGATTTCTACGTCACAGCCAATGTGGTTTGCAATTTTAAGAGGAAAGTGAAAGGTATTGAATAGGGACTTTTTTTGTACTTCCAGGTACAACTTCCCTTCTGCTACAGGGCTGAATTACCACCACTGTGATGATAAAGTCCACTTGATTTGTCTGAGCAGATTCCTAATTGCTTAATAGATCACTTGAAAAGTTATTTGATGGAGTGGCAAATTATTAACTGGCTGGAGGTCCAGCAAGCAGCAGTTTCATACTAGAAACTTGACTGGGAGTACTGGTCCAAGAATGCCCACGTTCGGTGCCAGAGCCATGATTTTTTTCCAAAATTTTAGTTATTCTGCACTTATTTCCACAGGGAAATGGAAAATTTGGGTCTGTGCATGTAATTTTAAAGTGTAATTAGTGGCATAAATGAATGTTTGTTATTTTTACTATATATCGCTATGTATTTCCTAGCTGAAATTAGTCATACTGATCCTGTTCCACTCTGAATCTATTAATCAAATTGAGTTCTTGTGGTTATTCAGTTTACTAAAATCCGGTCGTATGTTTCTGCAGGAAGGATGACTATCTTTTGCCTTGGTTACGGATATTTGTTCATGATTTTTACTAGATCTAAGATGGTACGGTAGGATTCTTACTTTATCTTTTTATTTAATGGATAATTTTTAATTTCAAGATTGCTCTCACAATATCCAATTGAGTGAAGATTTTAAGATCAGCTCTGGGAGAGTTCAGCTAGAATTTCACTATGAAATTCAGGTTTTAAAAAACATCACATCAAAAGGTAGTTCTCTCTATAAGGCAGAATAGAGGATGCACTCTCTATGTAGTTGCATAGTTCCTCATTATAGCCACGTAGACTCATTTTTCAGACAACAGAAGAGAATCTCTGTGTTCTGAACACTTCTGGGGTGGTGTGACTACATCTTTTGATAATCATGTGTAGCTTCATCACAGAATACTGTCACATCACAACAGGAAACGTGGCTGTGGGGAAATTGCTTGGAGGGGAGAAATTACAGACCTAATAGAAGTTGTAGTATTGTAACAACCTTTTTAGGGAAATGTACGGTTGCCACTTTTGGACGATTGGCGTGCATGGAATCTACTCCACCATGGTTCCCTAGGCAACACAACCCGCTATCCTGGAGGAGCAGCGGAGGGTGGAGCAGGATGGAGACACACTGCGGCCAGGCTCTGCTGTGCTCCCTGCAGGAATGGGAACTTGATGGCACCTTACAGCTGATAAGCTGCGTAGCGGCTGCCAAATGGAAAATATATGAGAAGATGTCTGTTGCTGGGCCAACGACTGCGGTGAAACTATTCTCCTTAGATGAACCTTGCTCATTATAATCTCATTATAACACTAACACACAGCTCCACCCCGAAGTGACCCACCTCTAAGTTATGACCGCCCCTCACCGAGCACGCACTTTCCATTTCTTATCAACTGTCTTTAAATGAAAGCGAGAGAAGTTTACAGCAATCAATAATGAAAGAATGTGTGGCTAGAGTCACTCAAGCTCCACCCCAGAGTAAAGAATAGTATAAAAAGTGAATGAATGAGGGGAGAAGTTAGGAAAGACTCCATTGTAACTTCTGGGATCAGTCAATGGGCTGAACCTGCCTTCTCCCCCACAGGGATGCCTATCTGGCAAGAACTTTGACTTATGCGTGCTAAATAACTAACTCATTCTAGCTGTCATTAGTAATTAAGGTTTGGGTTGTATATGGTTTGGTTGTGTATCATTTCAAGCTTGTTTTTGCAGACAGTCCCTATCACTGGCAATCCCAAACCTTAACTTGTCACAATTTTATAACAAAGAGTGTTATTCCATAAACTGTTAGTGTGAGTCCTTTGTGCGCACTAGCAGTTGCCGGCAGTGGGTAACACATTCAAACAATGTGGGAAGACCCGCTGAGGGGTCCTGTTTATGCTGTTGGCGTTTCCCTGAACAAGGCAGTCAAATCATCCCCCAATCCATCAGGACTGTTCAGTGAAGGGCCCCTGTAACAGGACGCTGACAGACTGGTTGGGCACAAGGGTCTTGGCTTTCCTGGGGCACTGACAGACAGATCAAACACGCGGGGTTGAGAGGATTTCCCCCCGCCCTTTTCACAAGACATATGGCCCTAAAGTTAAAAGGCAGATTTGGATTCCAGATGCGTTTTAGTGTCTTTCTCTTGACATGGAATAAGCCATCTAACCTCCTCTTACCTCCAATTTGCCATTCTTCAAAATCTTGATAACGATGACTCACTTCCTCATGGGGGTACTTTGAGACTTGGATGAAGTCTGAGAAGTTGTTTCTGACCCTGAGAAAATTGATGTCAGAAATTGCGATATTGGAATACTAATCTTTCAAGGCTTAGACAAATAATTGTCCACAAATGAAAAGCTATTTTCTCTGCAATTTTTTGGCCCCCTCTATAATATTCCCTTGAATTAGTAGAGTCCAAACTTAATACAGACAACAGAGCAGACAGTGGACACTGCTTGCTTAAGTAAACAACAGCCAGAGCCCAAATTATTAGTAAATACCAAGGCTTCATTTAGGTTGAATAACGCTGCAATCCAACAAATAAATGAGCCATCAAGTTTGAATTTATGTAGCATACGAAACACATTAAAGCCATCTGACCATGACAAAGGCCTTTTCTGCTGTGAATAATGAGGCCAAGACGTTATAATATCCTTTAGATGAGACACTAAACCCAAGGTCCTTTCTGTTTGTCTCTGGTGGCTGTCCAGGTGGAAGTTAAAGACTATGGCGTTTCACTAAAACCACGGAAAATCTCCTGCCTACAAAGGTATCACTTTCCCTGTAAATAAAATAAATAAATTTAAAAACAATAGCCACGGCTGTGTATGAGTTGAATACCATCAAGCAAAATGCCAGTTTTCCCACCCACGAGGATAATGGGGAAAGTTCTCTTGTTTTAGCGAGAGCAAGGTCAGTGTCCCTGGTACAAATGTAGGGCTTCAAAAGTCCTTCGGGATTTTGAGAATGTAAAGCACAGAAAAATGCTTCATTCTCATAAATTAACAAAAATTGTGGTAAAGAGAAATCCAAATCATATATGGTGTGTTTGCATGTATCTGTGCTTACATAACTAGGCATGCACATTTACATGTGCAATTTCCAAGAAGAAATGACTTGGAGACAAACAGAAAATAAATGTGCCAGGAAAAAATTCTTACCTTAGCCTGTGCATGTGTGATTTGCTTCAGGAAGTCCATCTCAATTTTCAGTTTCTTTCCTATAATTCTGATGATTTTTGTATTTTTTGAATGATTTTTGATGTATTATTTTTTTGATTAATGATTTTTGAGATATTTGAGGTATTTCAGCTATACTGTTAGTTTGATATGAACCTCAGTGAATGTTTATTTACCGAGTGAAAACCAGGCTCTTGTTTATTGAGCTTGCCTCTTAGTTCTGTAGTTTCACACCATAGTTTCTTAGCATCGGACTCTCATAAGGGTGTGGCACAAGAGGTCATGTGAAAGGTAGATTTCAGAGTACTCTTATAGGTGTAGATCTCTTATCTTACTGTTATCGAGCTGACTGGACTCACTCATTTGAATTTAAAGGAATTAAAGAGAGATGAGAGAACGTATCCTCTTGCAAGGAGTGAAGAGTCACACTAGAGACGAACCCCCTTAGCAGCAGATGATAAAGCCTTTCATGAAGAGCCGACTGATGAATCTGGGCATCTTTCAATTTTCTGAATAATGACCCAGTTCTTCCATCTTGCCGAGAAACATATGGGATGTGAGGAAATCAGCTGAAAACCCAGCCATGTCTGTCCTGTCCGCCACCCCCTCCGCCAGAGGCGGGGCGTGCTGCCTTACGAGGAAAGATGGTTTGAGGGAAACCCGTTAAAGCAAGCTCAGTCTTTGTGAGTGTTATGCCCCTTGATTTCTGCCCCTCTTTTATCAACAGGAATACCACAGAAAGCTGAGGTACCTGTCCAATAGAGATTAATGCTGGCTAGGCTAAGGAATTAATTCAGCTTCCTTGTTTTAACGTGTGTCTGCTTGAAATTCCTGACATAACAGAAATGTCCCACAGGTCATATCTTTCAGGTCCTTATATCTGAGAAACACACTTTCCAAGAGAGGAGAGCAATGTAAATATCTATCCATGGCACACCTTAATACTGATGTCACTGACTTTCATTCATCCCCACATTAGTGACAGGAAGCTCTAGTAATGAGGATGGAAAACACATGCTGGCTGCTTTTTTTTCCCCTTTTTTTTTGGTCTTCTTTTTTTCTTTTCCAAAATCATTAAAGACCATGCTTAAAATGTATTTAATGATACTTAAAGACGCAGGTTCTTTGTGGGCTTTATTTTGAAAGTGCTAAGACCTTAGAAGTGTAGACCACTTCATTCAAGGAGGACGAAGGTTACTGAAACAGCAAAGAGAGGCTATGACACAGGACCAGTCTGAATGAGCTCCAGCAGTCTCTCCCCCCATGCTGCAGAGCTTTCCAAGATTTCCTTGGGTGTGAGTTTGAGAGTAAAGTGTGAGCCGCATCCTAGGCATGCCCAAGGTTGATGGTGTGGATGGCAACTGCTGAAGGCTCTGCCCATGGAGCGAGGATGGCTCAGCTCCAAACACCCGATGAGGTTGCTGCTTCCATACTGGTCCGATGTTTAGGGGACACGAGTCCCCTATGACAGTACTGCCTGATGTGATGTATGCACACAACCTGGCTCGTGGCAGAAAGAACAGCCACGAAGCTGCACTGCTGGCTCTGTCCCTAATGATCATCGCATGAGTCCAAATCACCCTGTGATATGAAAGCCTCAAGAGGTTAAAAAACTTTGTTCCAGATAGAACCGTCAACAAAAATTATGTGTGCTTTCCATGTTACTTTTCTAAATGGGAAGATATGTAAATATCAAATGGATTTTTAAGCCATGCCTTCTCTTTCAGGGCAATAAAGACGTTATTCTAACCTAAGGGGCCAGATTCAGCCCATGCTTTGTGACCCCCACTTGGCACGAGGTAACCACAAGTATTGAAAGCAGTGTAAGTGGTCTTCAAAGCAACAAATGGAGGTTTCTCTGTTGTGGGTCTCCCCTAGATGGGCACAGAAAAGAATTTGTCCCTTCAAATTTAGTTCACTAACTTCTAAAAAAAATTCAGTGATCTGAAAATTTTGTCTAATCTTCCATACAATCTGCTTCAGTATTATTGTGTACCCTTCCACAAATTACCTACATAGCTTTACTCTCTGCCTTAAAGTATTTTCAACATGTGGTATTCAACTCAACAGGTTTTTTTTTTTAAAGTTACTGATTCCTAACCTTTCTTTTTGCTTCTTTACCTGCTGTTCAAAAAATGGAAGGAGGGTGCTCACAACATAGGGTCTGTGATAGATGACTGGATTGTTTGGACTCCATCCAGCGGAGGGCGGTGATAGACATCTGCCCAAAAAGCAATTAACTGCAATGTATTTGGAGAGACAAAATAATCCAATGGTGATTTACCACCTCCAGAAAGGGTTTGTGTTAGAAACAGGGCGGCTGTTTATTGTGGATATTTTTTCAGCTGTTTCACTCTCTATTTTCAAGAATTAAGAAAAAGTTGCAAAATATTTTACCATATAACACAGACAACAATATGTAGAAGTAATTAATAGGGACATCTGAAGGGAAAACAGGGTTGCACCATTAGCCCCTACTAAAATGCATCGGAGTTGATGAATTATTTTAATGGGACAGAATGACAAAAAAGGGACTGTTTCACCTAAGCAGGGACAGCTG
The DNA here is from genome assembly GCF_963210335.1 of Falco punctatus. Taxonomy (NCBI): domain Eukaryota; kingdom Metazoa; phylum Chordata; class Aves; order Falconiformes; family Falconidae; genus Falco; species Falco punctatus. The sequence goes on from NC_137580.1 coordinate 32,086,186, forward strand.
GTCCCTATGACAAGGATACATTGCTGTCTTGTGGAGTCTGCCAGCCAGCAAGGCTGAAATAATAGCGCTGAGAGAGGTGTGAACGCTCCTCGTTTGCCTTAATTGAGAGCTAATATGAAGTCTAATTATGAACACTTTGTATTAACTGCTTCATGTCTGAAGGCAGGTTTCTGATCACCAGTCCTCCATCATGTCCAGGGAAGGTCTGCTTTGATTTTCCGGACAGTTACACATCCTGATGCCACGAGGCCAGCTGTGCCAAACCACCTTCCAGCCAACAACCGTCCCTCCCAGAGGCTTTTGATCCTATTTCTGTCCCTGGGCAATGGGAGCTTGGGACAAAATTTCCACCTGGGGACCAAACTGCATGTTTCTCAAAACCAGAACTTTTCCCTTATGGCAGCTCTCCGGGACCGTTACCGGCTGTCCCTGTACAGACCCCCCCTTGCAAAGCTGGCAGCCTGAGGCGTGGGGACCATCCTGCTGCCCACGGCTGCCCTCGCCCTGCTCCCGGAGAGAGCCGCTGGTGCTGGAGGCACAGACCACACCGACCGAGATGTCTGCCAGATTCAAAGCACAACAGGTGGGATTAGAGGATTTAAGCGAATAATTGCAGAATTTACTTTCGTACAAAGTGAGTGAGGGGGAGAGAAAGGAGGATTAACTTAACTGCCAGAGATTTCTCCAGTTATTTGAAAGGTGGTTGTAAAATGACTATTTAATCATGTATCTCATCTGATTCTGAGAATAAAAGTGGTTAAATTTTAAAATGCCAGCTAGGTGGGAATGGGATGGCTCAGGGGACTGAGACTAAGGCTCCTGGGGCTTCATTTGTAAGTCCCACAGCCAATGCTAATGAAGAATGCAAGGCACCGACCACTGGCTGGCTTTTGTGGGCTGTGTTAAGTCAGACTGGAAACCACAGTCCAGCTCCAAAAGAATTAAGGACCTGATCCTACTTCCACTTAAAACAGTGGTCCAAAATTGAGGCTTCAGTACCACACTGCAAATCCTCAGGGCTACTTCTAGCAACTGTCCTGGCAAGTTGCGTGGAGAAGGCAAAGGTGAGTGGGCTCTGAAGAGCCCGTGCTTGGTGTTGCCTGCCAAACCGGGCTGAGCAGCACTGTCACAGCAGCGCTGGCTTGTCCTGACGCTCAGGTTCAAAAGGAAAAGGTGGGGAGTATCTGCTATCTCCCATCAGCATGAAAAAAAACCCTGATTCTACTTGGGAGAGAGGGGAAGGAACAGGAGGATGGAAAACAAGCTAAGAAAACCCAAAAGAACAAATATAAACAGAAAACCTGTGCCAAAAACAAAGCCTTTGGTCCCCTGATCAAAACAACTTTGATCAACGCATCTATTCTCAGAAGCACCTTATTTTAGAAAGCAGCTAGCTTTCTAACAAATAAAGAATTGCTCTGTGGTTTCTTTCCAAAGCTTAAATTCAGCTTTCTAGAGTAAGATGAAAAGCTAATTTTCTTGAAGTTTAACATATTTGTGTAAGCATGTCAGGTGAAATAAATGACATTGATATTCAGTGTGTATATAGGTGGCACCAGCTCCCAAAACTCTATCTCTTTTTCATCTTACTGGAACATTAACTTATGCTCCTGAGGGCTATGCAGCATGCAGAGTGAGAGTGCAAACTTAAAGATAATTTATCATAGCTCTCTCCTGTGTATCACTCTCTTTCCCTAAACTTTTCCATATCAGAATACAGAACAGAGTTTACTTTTGCCTTAGTTGCCTCTAACTGCACCCATGCAGGGTCTTACTCAAAACAAATGTTTGCATCCTGCAGATTCGCTTCTCAGCATGTTCCCTCAGTAAGTAGACGTATGGACATCTTACCATCACAACTTGGTCATAGGAACCTTAAGAATTGGTCTTTTGAATAACTACGGTTACAGCAAAATGTATCGAGAGCTGTAGTTAAGGGCAGAAGAGGGAGAAGGAGGAAAAGAATTTCATGGAAAAGCCTGTCATCCAGGCCAGTAGGAGCTGGTGACGCAGAGAACTAAGGAGTGCCGTTCCTTACTCCTCACTCCAACCGAGCATGAGCAACAGCTTTGGAAAGGCTTGGGCTCTCTTTTTGTTATACATTCACATAGTGACAGGTGTGACGGGTTTCTTCTACTAAAGATGCTGTCTGAATAAGCAGAAAAAAATTACCAAGAGAATAGAATGGTACTATTAATAACAATGTAGATTACGTAGTACTGGCGTGCAGTATCCTTTTTTCATATTAGTATTTATATATTACTTTGCATGGATTAATTAAACTTACACTTTACCTTTCAAGTAGAGCTCAGTTTTGCAATTCACATTTTGCAGAATGGGAAACTGAGGCATGCATAGGTTACATGACTTTTTTCTTCCTGATCTACTGTGGGGGAAAAAAATATCTGCTGATTTCTGCACCACCATCCACCATACTAAGCTGCTTTTTCTGGTTTGGTTTGGGATTTTTTGTTGGGTTTTTTTTGCATAGGAATACCAATGTGTTAGCTAATGACTAATGTTGCTGATAGGGATCAGTATTAGAGATGCCTGGAGATGGCAGGTTACATAGCTTTATTCAAAAAATATTCTGAGGAGTAATAGATCTTCCTGAATTTTATTTTTCTGTTCTTGTTTATTTGTACACGATGTTGAAGGTGGGAGTAGGAGTAGCTGGAAAATAAGTAGAAAGCAATGAGTGAGAGGATGCATGTCCCTTGAAGAGATATGATTCAGAGTGCAGCAATTCCCCTGAAGTATCAAGATCCAGAGTTATTGTTTATTTGTCTTTAGCTGTGTCTATAAGAGAAAGAGGCAGAGCCTGGCATAGGAGCACACCTTGCAAATTTGCTTCCAAGGCCTTTACTTCCATCCATCAAAGAGCCAAACCAGAGGAAAACAGTCTTTTGAAAAAGCTAGCAGAGCAGGTCATCAGACCAGCTACATGTTTTGAAAAGAAATCTGACTGCTACAGTAGGTGATGGTATTCACCAGTCTCGAACCCATAGAAACACGCAATATCTGGGCAAAAATAAGCATGACAAAGAGAGGTCCGTAAAATGTAAACTGAACATGCAAGGAGCTGAACGATTATGTGCAGACTGGGGGCACAACATTCCTAAGCAGTATCCTTCCACCCATAGCTATACTTGTAAGAAAAGCCATTTCACAAAAGCTTGCTAGTAAGGGGAATGCAACAGCAGAAAAATAGACTCGGCATAGTCTGGAGAGTGTGTGCTGCACAAAGACGACTGCACTGCCAGCTGTGTGAGATTGTATCGCATTATGTTGTGAATATGGTTCCAATGGTGCGTGATAAAATAAAATGTGGAGAATGCAAGCTCTACGCTTGTGTTGCAAGACAGGCTATTGATTGTGGAAGGCTTGGAGAGTATTCTCAGGAATGTTTGATGCTGTATTTCTCCTGTTCTTGCAATTTCTCCTTACTCATACACTGCTGGTCATCATCATCAGAGGATGCTGACTAGTTTGATTTGTAGTCTGGCTCAGTACAGCCTTTACTGTGCACCCGTGTTCAAGGGGAGATTTTCAGCCTTTAAGAAAAGGTGACCAGTCATGATGGAAGCCACAATTTAATGAGTTTCCAAAAGCAACACCAGCTTTCGATACTGGTTGCTCTATACAACATATATGTTGTCCCTGTAGTAATCTTGTTAGAATTTTGTTGGGGTGGAATGGACTGATTGTTCCTAAATACCTGAAGCAAGAAGTGTTACATCTGCTATATAGGATACGTTGATATGGAAAAATCTAGACCACAGGTCAGAACCATGCTATTCAGGGATAAATGGGCCTAAGCAGAGAAAAAAATACAAATGGATTTTTAACAAAAAAATATCCAAAATAGCCAAATCAAAAATCTGCAAGGACAATTCCAGAAATTATAAGATCACGGGTCTAAGGCTGGCACAGATACGTTTCTTTGCACTGCAGACAGGTATGTATTGGTTTGGGGTTATTACCATCACTGGCTAGAATTGCATTGTTTGTGAAGGCATTTAGAAAATGGGTAATCTCACGTGTGTTGCCTGAAACCACTTGTAGTAAAAAATACTGAGCTGTAAATTGATAGTTACGTCTTTAAATATTTATCAGAAGAATATCATAATGAGTACTCTCCCTTGAGACCAGAATAGCAAATGATTCCATTGAAGATAACACTAACATGGAAAAAATAATGTTTTGAATGAAAAGCTAAGGAATGTTATACCCCTGCATGCAAAGCTGTCACCTGCAGGAAGTGTTGTTCAATATAAAGGTTATTACCAAAGAACCTGACTAGTTAAATGTGAAAGTTAAAACCAGGGAGTTGTGGAGTCTTTTCAACACTAGAAGCATACACAGAAAATACAGAAATCACGAAGCACAAACTACAGTCTGTGCTATGGCAGAACAATATACATATTAATATGAAGAATAAATACAGGTAAAAAAACTTCTTTTGAAGTTATTTTTATGTTTTTTAAACCAGAACAGACGGACAAAAAGAAGAGAAAATGCCTTCAGAGGTGGGAAAGAATTAGGATGCTGAATCCCAGAATCAGAAGGTCATGGAAGAGCTTGAGGTCTCTACAAGGACATACTGAGAAGAACAATGCAAAGACTGGGCAAACCCACTCACAGGCTGAGAATATAAGGTACGGTGTCTCACAGTCTGTACTTCGTCCTTTCCCTTTGTAAGGTGGGGATATAAAGATGAACAGCTCTTCAGCTGTTTGCACTGAACCATGATGTTCCTGGTATAGTTGCTTGGCACAGACTGGATGTTTGGAGGTAGTTATTAGCAGCCTGACACTCGGAAATCCCTCTCCTTCTCTCATAAGCTCATTCCACTGTTACCCGCTGGTCATTATATCACAGACTCATCACAGCTACAGCTGCTACTCCAACAGGAAAGCTGTTGCAGAACAGGAGCTAACTACCACGATGTTAGTGACAAAAAGCTTGGCACTATCAAGAAGTAGAGTCCAGCCAATCCATTTCTGCTTCTCTTTCACACCAATGCCAGCACACAAAAAAACGAAACCCAAAAACCAAAAAAAGCCCCACCAAAATCCACAAAACAACCAAAAAAACCAACCAAAAGAAATAGCATCATTGCCATCCTTGGCTTCACCTCCTTTCTTGTCCAGCTAGCATCAGCCATGACTAAACATATCCATTATACCTTAGACTTGTGACCCCTTTAAGAAGGACACTATTCAAAATTATTCCTCTCCTTTCACACTGAAACCCTTGAGTGGGAAGGACAACGTTAAAGTCGTCACAAAACCAGGAAAACAACTGCCAAATGTTAACCACTTTTCTATCCTACCTACAGAGCACTCGCTGACTTCCCTTAGCTTAAACTCTTGTTTCTTCTTCGTAGGTGTTTCAGAACAGTTTCTATCTACTGATTACAGTAAATGAATGAAGTACCAGCCAGTGCAAATTCCTAACACATCCACCAGAAATAAATGTATCCAAATGCACCCACTTTGGTCTGCCAACAAAAGTCTGACGTGCTGTAGTGTTAGAAAACCCCCAACAAACAGAAATAAGATTGACATTGTGCAGTGCAAAAACTGTATTTTGTAGTTGCAGCTCACTTATAACAAGCTGATGATAATAGGCATGCACAAATATCAGTGTGTTTCTGTGCATGCAGCAGACTTATGAGGCAGGTGTGTGTAGAAAGCATTCTAAAAAATCCATCAAGGTGTGCTGGTTTTGGTGGGGATAGAGTTACATTTTTTCATAGCAGCTGGTATGGGGCTATCTTTTGGCTTTGTGCTGAAAACATTGACAACATGTTGATAACACAGAGATGTTTTGTTACTGCTGAGCAGCGCTGACCCAGAGCCGAGGCCGTGTCTGCCCCTCACCCCCCAGCAGCGAGCAGGCTGGGGGGCACCAGCAGCTGGGAGGGGGCACGGCCGGGACAGCTGACCCCGGCTGGCCAAAGGGACATTCCGTACCGTATGGCGCCATGCTCAGCGGGTAGAGCTGGGGGATCGGCGGGGAGGTTGGTGCGGGAGCCACTACTCAGGGGCTGGTTGGGTATCATTTCGTTGGTGGTGAGCAATTGCTTTCATTTGCATCACTTGTCTTTTGGGGGTTTATTTTCCTCTGTGTTTTTTTCTCCTTCTTGTCCTTACTTAAAATATATATATATAATTATTAAATATTTTTAATTATTAAACTGCTTTAATCTCAACCCATGAGATTCTTTCTCACTTCCACCTCTTCTGATTCTCACCCCATCCCACTGGCATGGTGGCAAGTGGCTGTGTGGTGCTTATTTACTGGCCAAGGTTAAACCACGACACAGGGACAATGGTTTTCATTATCATTTCATTTGTCATAACCAAAGGATATTTGTCTATATGCAAGGATCCAGATGGTCTAGATCCTACATACTGAATTAATCATTTAAGCGTGCAGTAACCATTGGTACGTAAAAGTTGATTTTCAAGGTAAAACTGATGTCAGCAAACAAGGCGAGGCTAAGAAAGAAATAGCCCTCACTCACACCATGTTCTCATCCAAAATTTTAACTGGTTTCTTCAGCCTTGCTGTCTGGCTTATCTGGAATCATTACGCTGGCCAAGCTAAGAACCAGGTGTGTAATGTCTGTCCCTCTGTCCAGAGAACAGAGGTGGCAAAGGCAGCAACAGCCACACAGCTCCACGGTTGCTCTGAGCCAGCAGATGAGGCTATTGCTGTTGGCTTGCTAGGTCAATTAGTATTATCTATTTACTTATCTATTGTTATGATGTGAATTATATAGGAATTATCACAAGGAATATCCATGCATGCATTTTTTCCCCTTCTTTGTTCCCTGTTATACTTCCTATAGCATCAACACCTTGTTACAAGGGTGAGGTTGGAGCTTTTATAGACTGCTTTCTGAGGAGCAGTAGTCTTAATGCCACGAAGATTTGCCAGAATAATAACCAGCAACCTTAGAAAAAAAAGCCACAGGTCTTGGAATCTGAATGTATTCATCAGCATGCTCTCTTACACTAATGGTAACAAGTGTTGTGGTTTAACCCTGTCCAGCAACTAAGTATCACTCAGCTGCTCACTCATTGCCCCCCCACCCCTGAGGAGAATTGTGAAAAGGTGAAACCTATGGGTTGAGACCAGAACGGTTTAGTAATTGAAATAAAGTTAAAATAATAATAATAATAATAATTAAAAAAAACCACACAAAAACCAACACACAAAAAACCAAACCAGCCAAACAAAAAACCTCCCAACAACAATAATTGTAATGGAGAGGAGAGGGGGAAGAGGAATAAAACCCAAGGGAGAAAACTAAGTGATGTACAATATACAACACACTCACTCACCCCGCACTGACTGATGCCCAGCCAGCCTCTGAGCAGTGGTCGGTGGCTCCTGGCAAACTCCCCTGCCTTTATATACTGAGCATGATGTTACATGGTACGGAATATCCCTTTGGCTATCTCTGTCAGCCATCCTGGCTCCGTTTCCTTCTGGCTTCTTATGCACCTCCTTGTTGGCAGAGCATGGGGAACTTGAAAAGTCTTTGACTTAGAGTAAGCACTACTTAGCAACAACTAAAACATCAGCATGTAATCAACACTATTCTCATACTAAATCCAAAACACAGCACTGTACCAGCTACTAAGAAGAAAATCAATTCTATCCCAGCTAAAACCAGGACAGTGAGTTATATACCTATGTATATAAAGCTTGATTTGATAACTTGTCTTGGGACAAGTGAAGCTCACATCAACTACTGCTTAAAATGGCCAATATGTTGTCAAGATCTAACAAAGATACACTACGTGTGATGTATGCATACAACCTTAAAGCATCCTTGCCATAGATGCTCCTGTCTTCTAGGCATTTGACCTCGACAGTGACAACAATCCACAGCGTCTGAAATCTAACTTAGGTTTTCTAAGCACAGGCGGCAGTTCAGAAGTCCATGGAGACTGCCTAGATGAAGATGGAGTATTAGATGCTATGGCCAGCTGGCTCCAGAGGCAGTCTCTGTGCAAATGAAGAGGTCAAGTGCAATCTTTTCTCCCTTCAAAGCAAAGTAGGTTTGTCTCTGAGGCTTCCAGCCTCTATGGCTGTCACCCTAAAATTGAAAGCGTTTTACCCACACCTGTGTATAGCACAAAATCTTGTAGGTCTCAGCTAAATCACTTCCTGACTGGAGGGTATGTAAAGATGTGCAAGGAGACAGCATGAAATTCAACGGTAAGCTGACCAAAGAGACAATCACCCGTTCCCTCTTGTGTCCAAGGGTTCTGACTCTCCAGTCCTGCTCAGCTTTCCTGTGGTAACTTAAAGATCATTACCCCACTGTCTGCAACGTCTTCTGTTCATGGATATGACAGAACAGGCAGTGCATTTGCTCCTTAGCTGGTTATTTGGCTCATTATGAAGTGGTAATCTATAGCATGAACTAAAGCAGCAGTTTGTGGACTGATGCATTAATTTCAGCCACCAGTGCATGCATCTAAGGCAGGGGAAAGCTGTACCAGGCATTTTCACTAACACCTTGAGAGATGATAGAAGCACAATTACCGTGAGTCACTGGAAGAGGACAGCAAGGTAGTCCCTCCACAACGTCCTCCAGAGCGACACCATATGTGGGTCTTGGTAATGTTCTTTGGTTTTCGGTGTTTCAGAAACTTGCCTCTGTGCCTCCCTTTTCCTTCTGCAGGACTTCCACCCGCAGGTCAGCCTGGATACTGCAGCCGAAGGGTGACCTGTGCTTTGTGGCAAAACTAGGCAGATCAGTAGGTAGGTCCTACATTTCCAGCAGAAGGTAGGGACAACTCTGGCTTCACTTCGGCGATGTCCCCCAGAGTCAGGGGCAGCTGGCGAGAGGGCCCATACCTGAGACACAGTCGTTTCAGCATATGAGAGAAGTGCAGCTACTGGCTCGCACACACATTGGGATTCATCTTCCCACGGGCATGACGTGAAGTACTCATGGCTATCTCAGCCAGAGAGGTTTCAGAAGACAGTGAAAAGCCTGAGAAGCTCGCCAGCTGCAGACGTGGAAACAGTTTATATAACTGATAACGTGCTTCGGCCATTTCTTGTCAATGTCTTTTGATAACCTCCTTCAGACATCAAATGAACTGGATAAGGACAGAGACTGTGTAGACAATGCAGTAACACTCACACTGTGCTCACTCAGGTTTCGGAGAGGCTTACCTATTAATTTGAACGGGGTAGGAGAGACTCTCTTTGCTGACCTACACTGTATAAAATAAAATATAGTTGCTAAAGCAGGATGGCTGACTGTGCTGTAAAGGTCCAAGTTTCTCTTCTCCCTTGTTTGATAAATGAATGTCATCAGAATTACTGTGCTCTCCTGAAGCAATTAGTCATTATTGGATGATCAAAAGTATTTATCAAAACTTCAGCTGCAGCGCGATTGATCTTCATTTGGGTTGGAAGGGTTTCCTTGCTGGATTTTGGAGAAGGAATCCATCAGTGGCACAGCCATCAAACAGAAGGCAGCAGGTATATCCTTGTCAGAGAGATATATGACTATGCAGAAATTCAAAAAGGTGCCAAGAAATGCAGCTCGGTAGCAGAGGTGGCTACTGTCACCTGGCAAAGCTGTTGGGGTTTTGAGTAGGAGATGGAAAGAACTGTTAACCAACCCACCTACATCAAGAACACTATAGCCTACCTTAAAACATGCACAGAGGAAATTTAATTAAAGGATTTATACAGCTGTGGAATCCTGAAATCCTCTGAGTAATGTGCAAAGGACTCAGACCTCCCTGGGAATGGCTCTTCAGTATTTGCAACATTAAAAAGCTACAGAGGAGCTATTCCAACATGATGTGTTTGATCCATTTTATTCAGAATTCCTAGCTTCAAGATGCACAACCTAGACCAAAGTAATCTAAAATGTCACCATAGGTGTTACAGCATTGTGTTCGTGAGCAACGATGTGTTTGAGAAGACATCTCAATGGCAGGTCTTGATCTTGTAAAATGCCTTTAGTGCCAGTGAAAGATTATCAGGTTTCAGAATACTTATCTTCGAGGTTTTCTGGTGATCTAAATGGTTTGTGACTGGACGCAGTGCAGAAGCTCTCTTTGTATGTTAACCAATGTTACCATATGTGAAAGAGGTTAATGTTTACTTGGGAAAGGCAGCTGTCAGGGTTTAACCCCGGCTGGGAACCAAGCTCACCCCCCTCACCCAGAGGGATGGGGAGCAGAATCAGAAAGGAATGTAATACTTGAGGGTTGAGATAAGAACAATTTAATAGGTAAAGCAAAAGCCACGCATGCAAGCAAAGCAAAGCAAGGAATTCATTCACCCCTTCCCATGGGCAGGCAGGTGTTCGGCCATCCCCAGGAGAGCAGGGCTCCAGCACGTGTCATGATTATTTGGGAAGAAAAATGCCATAATGCCAAATGTTTCCCCCTTCCTTCCTCTTCCCCCAGTTTATATACTCAGCATGACGTCATATGGTATGGAATACCTCTTTGGTTAGCTTGGGTCACCTGTCCTGGCTGTGCCCCCTCCAGATTCCCGTGCCTCTCCAGCCCTCTGGCTGGCAGGGCCCAAGAAACCTAAAAGTCCTTGATTTAGTATAAACATCACCCAGCAACAACTAACAACATCAGTGTCCTATCAACATGGTTCTCACATCAGAGCCAAAGCACAGCGCTGTACTAACTACTAAGAAGAAAGATAACTCTATTCCAGGTGAAACCAGGACAGCAGCCTTGCTCGTTGAGAGTCCAATTTCCTCTTGCTATTTAATAATTCAAATACAAATAAATTAAATACCCAGCTGAACTGGAAATACAGAACTATCACTGCAAACTGCATTTGCAGTCGCCTGCCTTCCTGGGGCAAATATTGCAGCAACAAAGCATTAAACACCAACTGATTTTGACCATTCAATGAGCAGGCAACTTTCCTTCTAATCAGTCTGTTTATTTTCTTTCCTTCCACCCTCCCTCCCCCCCCCCCCCCCATTTATTTAAGCTAAAAGGGGTAAATTTTTGACTTTTTATAAAAACAGGTATAAATTCAGACTAATCTACTGGTTGGGTTACTCTGGATTAACAATGGTATAAATAACAGCAGAACTTGGCACAGTGTTTCCAAATTAATAAATTTAAATGTTTTTCAACTAATGAAATGGCTTGAATACCATCAAACAGATTTTGCTTTTAATCTGTGAAAGAAAAATGTGTTTGCTTGACCTGTAAAACAAGTTATGCCAAATTTGATCATGAAACAATATTTACGACTGATTTTTAATGTACTGGAAACAACTGAAGTGGAAAATGCTGATACAGTAGTGCAGCTATGACTGTGGAAATAGAACTAATGTAATAAATAAAACAAATGGGTGTAATGAAAGAATAAACCCACACAGGTTGGTAATGCCTTAAAATAGCATGATTTTGAGCCTAAATGTGTATGTGGGGGAATGAAAAAAAAAAAAAAAAAAAAAAAAAGCCAGAAAGTCAGCAGCTACAGCATGTGGCAGAAGTCTTTGCTGACATTTGCAGAGCATTGTGTTGTGCCAGCACTGTTGTAAGAAGTGTCTGAGAGCAAGAACATTGCAAAGTAATGAACTCTGAAACATGGTGAAAAAGAATTGCATGTGTGTGGACATAAATGTGGCCAAGTCCAGCATATTTCTACTGAAATTGGTGTAACAGCTGATTTAAAAAATAGGCTCAGAATCTTTTCTTGGTGACACACTATCCCTTTCCATCGGCTATACTTGAAAAAGAAAAAAATTCAGTTGAGGACATACATTTTTGACAGACAGCACATGTGATGGAGTGCTGATTCTGCGTATCTCTGAAAATGGAATTGTACTGCAAAGTAAAACTGGATAAATGCAGAGGGAAATTGCTTCCACTGAGAGTGGTGTTTTGTTCTGTTTTTAAAGTATCCTTTTAATGTTGTTAATAGATCTTCTTAAAAATAAATTATTTAAGGAGGCTTATCTTTAAAATACTCCTAGAATTATGACTAGAAAGTATATGAACCATTGCTGTCCTGTAGAACAATTAATTTTCATTGCTATGTTTGTGACCTACTTACACAGACCTCAAACACTAATCTCACTGGATAATTAAGAGTGTAAATATCATTTGTCCAGTCCTTGATGATTTGTTTTAGAAATCCAATGAGCTCTCTACAGTAAACTTGCAGATAAGAAATCCTCAGTTACATATAGACTTTAATTGTCACATAACACTAATGATTCTTAATACTTGGTTTCATATTTTACACTTAGAATAACACAAACTGTATTTAACATGCAATTAAATATTCTCACCCATAAATTTATTTCTCTAATTGTAGCATTCTGATGCAACAGGATGTGGCTACATTGTACAAAACAGGCAAATATGTCTTATATTTAATGTTGGATAAAATATTTGTAATATTTTTGTTGATGTAAGTGAGGTTTTCTTTACAACTTACTACTGGCCTTCTAAATGCAGGTGTATAGTTCAGGATTGGACCAAAGAAATCAGTTTCACAATCAAGGAAATATTCTGCTAAAAGCCATCCTGATTCAGTGATAAAAAAACTTTTGCAATTAAAAATCATACACACTAGTTGCATGTATTAGAAATTACATCGGGAGTCGTAACAAATGGGAAGCGGTAATACAAACAGAGTGAATGTTACAAGCACAGTAAGTTGACAAGAGAAGCAAAAAACAGGGAAAAAATCCATAGGAGTGAATGATAACTTTATAAAGTATAGTAAGAATGAAAAAAATACCAGCAATGCTATAAGCTTGTAACTAGCTAAAGATAGTTAATAATGGTGAGGAAAGAGGAAAGCATTATTTAATTTTGGGGGGCTTCTGTTGAAAAGAAACTGGATGACATACTTGCACATCATGAAACTCTATCAAACCTACTAGTAAACTGTGAATAGTGTAACCATACTTACTTGGTATGTCTATGTTAAACGGATAGATAAATATATCTTCTATCCTTAAAAACACCTTTTAAAAGTATTCCAAAGACAGACCTTGAGTCCTGATGCATGTTGGTCATTATATTATTTAAATACAAAATAATTCAGTCTTTGTTAAATAGATTATAAATAGCTCCAAAGAACAAAGTTCCATGCTAGTATGGCTAAAACTGTGGGGGGAAAAAGTAAATTCCGGGAAATACAAAGTTGGGGGTAAAGCACGCAATGGCCTTCAATATGAGACCTCAACAGGGGGTGTTAAGACAGTTGTTTATGTGGTACCTGACTATGCTGTTACCAGAAGGACATATGGTGTGTTTCATCCTTAACTGTTCATTTTCTTCATCTACTTACAATTAGCATCCAGGTACCAAGCAATCACCATGTAACTTACGTGCTTTACCACTTTTTTGTTTTTCTTTAAACATCAGGAATCTGGATGTGCTTTCAGTGTGAATTAAGACACTATTTACCTCCATCTATTTAACACATGAGTTTCAAGACCTACCTTATCATTTAGTACAAGTGAAAAACATGCAAACCTTCGGTAGCGAAACTGCTGAGATCTGCTACTTGCATCTCCTTCTCTATTGGGCTTCATTTGCTCCCTCAAATCATACCAGTTTTCTGGTCCTCCTACTCTCTTTACTCAGGGACTGCGAGCGTTTGCAAACAAAGCTAGCTGGCCAGGTGTGGGGGTATATGCTGAGGTAGTTGTGACATTTTGGACGCTGAGCTTTCCACCCAAAAGGTCACCAGCTAAAACTAGCTCGACTGAACCATGACTAAAATGTCATCTCCAAGAGCTTCTGTGTGAAGGGATCAGTATAGGAATCATTACACTGAACAGACTGGAAGCACATTAAACTGAGAATTGGAAAAGGAGTTGCTTCAGCTACAGCTGGTGTTTTTACACTAGGTATTATAGTGAAAGAGCTGTTCCTTTTTTAAGTTTGTACCTTACCTTGTTCTGGAGCAACGTTTGCGTGTACACAAGCCGTTAGACCCATCCACAGAACCTTGTATTCGAAATTTTTCTGCCTCTAAACTGTGTTATTATTATACTATGGAATAATTTGCAGGTTCATCAAAGAGGCTGCAAATTGCTTGAGCGCCGGAGGCCGAATCAGTTATTCCCAGGAGATGCATCCTTCTCAGGCTGGGGTAGGGTAATATAGGCATAGCTGCATCTGAGGAAAGCTTTTCTTGTAGATAAACACAGGACTTAATTCAAAAAAGCTATTATCTAATACTTCTAATTGATACTAATTTCTTTTTTAAACTGATGTTTGTAATTATTCTTATATATGCAAAACAGTCTATTTGCATATCATAGACACAGAGCTACACAAAACACAGCAGCCTGAGGTTCTAAATCTTCTTTCCCTGACCCATTTTGTCATCTTTAATGTTTCTGTTGTCTCTTCTTGGCCTTCTCAGTTCTTTTTTTCCTTGATAGAAAAATCCTTCTACCTTATAATTCTTTCTTTACTCTTTCTTTTTTGTTTCCTTGGTTTTCTGATTCCTCTTTTTGATCTATACCTACATACCTGTTTCTTCATTTTTCCAAACTCCATCCTCTCCCATGAGGTAAAGATATCCAGCATTTTTTTTTTAGAATGCTGGCTGGCCTATCTGCTAGTTGGCATTTGCTTTCACAGAGGGACTGGGTGAAATTCCTACTGTATCTGATCCCATATAAGAGTGTTTCTCCTGCAGTGGTTGTACACCAGTCCCCAGATGCTCAGTAGTATAAGGAATCACATTTTACGAACAAATGTAGTAAGTCTTGCCATAGTGAGCTCTTCAGGCCCTAGGATCTTCTTTAGTAAGTCTGATGGAAATAGTATATTAGCCTAGAAACTATTAATAACTATGGCAGATTAAAATATGGTAAGTAACTAGGCTTCGTCCTGTCTCCACAGTGTATCACCCTCATGGTTCCTTGTCTCCAGGACATCTGTTGCCAGTCATCCCACTCCTGTAAGTCTCCCTGTCTTCCTTGGCTTTCTGTCCATCACTAGAAGTGATGTTTAGGCTTGTTTGCACTGCCCTGTCTTGTTCAGGCCATCAGGAGTTACTGCTCCCATCCTCTGTCTGCCTCTTGGTCCTTCACCCCAACTGTCAAGCTGGTCACGCCTTGTGACACTGCAGAACTCAGTCTCTTCCCAGTCCCATTTTCCCTCCTCCTTTCCCTTCCTTGAAGGCAAAATACTCCTAGTGCCTAAACACACAAGTCCGTATCAGTACAGTGCTGACACAAGCCAGTAAAATGTTATAAAAAAACCACTTGACCAGTGGTGAAAGTCACAGCATAGTTACACGAATTATGAGTTTCTTGCATGATTGTCTTGATCTAACTCTTACAGGGAGGTTTACTAAGCACCGGAATTTCATCTCTCTCTACAGGAAAAACTTATGCTGGCTTTCTAATAAGAACAAACAGGCAGACCCCGCAAAGATATTGACATTCTTCCACACCCTAAACTGAAGTGAATGCTGTTCACTGTAAGAATGCTATTTGGCCACCAGTTGCTGTTGTCACAGCTCTAGCAAGACTGAAGATGCAAACACTGAACTGAGACAATAATAGCTGACATGTGGGAATTACCATCAGAGGCTGTTCTGAGAGAGAAAACTGACTGCAAGCAACGCAGAGAAATCTGAAAAGGTTTTGCATGAAATGAGATTATTTTTCAGCATGTGGCATGCCTAAAGTGAAAAAAATATCTATTTTTGTACCATTTTCTCCTGCACTTGAAGAATTATTTTAGCAATATAAAAATACTTCTTTACCACTTAGATGACTCAGAACTTGATAAACAGGTTTTCTTTGAACTTCCTAATTAAATTAGTTTTGGGTAGAATGCAAGCACAATAAATTCCAGCTCTAAAGGTCACATTTTGGAAACATTATAAGCCACTTAACAACAGAAGCTTAGAAGGAGAATGCTTTCTCAGCCTTTATGACTGCCTTGCAATGCTGTAATAGCACTGGGACAGCAGTATTACTGTAATTAGGTATCCTTTGCAACAGCCTGGAGAAGCAGAAACACTCTGGTCATCTAAGACGTGTAGTAGAGCAACACCCTTGGGACTGAGATGTACATAAGGGTTAACTCTTTCTCAGGCACTGTAACCTGACATCATCAGCTCCCACATTCATAGCTCAGCCAATAAACTTGTATTATAATTGTATATATTGTATTAATATAATAATAAAATTGATATAATGATTGAATTTATGTATTTTGTTGGTCAAAACTTTTGTACTTCTGGAAGAGGGAATTCTTAAAGCTGTCTGTTATGAGATTTAGGAGACTTGGCTTTAGTCATTTGAGAGTGCTGCCCTCCTCGCTCTTCTGTGATTACACTTTCAAGGGCAGAGAAAGCAGGATGGGATGTGTGTCCGTGTCATACTCAAAACAGCAGCTACAATACATGTGGGGTGGAGGGGTGGCAAAGGACACAAAGAATATGAGCAGCTTCCTAGGCAGAATGGAGAAGTTGGCAGACCAGGAGCATCCAAAACTGTCCCAGCTGAATCCTCCTGAGCCCGCCTGTCAAGGTCTCAGCACCACAGCTCTTTCACATTAGAGGAAACAGCTGCTCAGCTACTGCTCTCTGTCTGATTAGCTGCAGGTTTTTAAACACCTATCTGGGAGCAATAGGTACATATCCATACACGATATGAGCTTCTGTGCTCTCCAAGAATGATTTGGCGATAAAAGGTAAGGACAAACTTTGGGAACTGCTCACTCTGATAAGTAACATTCTATTCTATAGGAATAAATTTGTGCGCACTCACACAATCATTATAATTAAAAATACAGAAATAACATGGTTTCTACAGTGTAAATAAAAAAATAGCTGAGGGAAAAATTATGGGAGTAAAAAAGACACTTTTCCATCCTTCAGGTTCACCTGGACATCATGGTTGATTCAAGACTTGTGTACCAAGCATGATGTGCCAGATTGCATCCAGGGCAGGTTTTGCATACATTTCTTAAACAGCCATCATTCCAGCTGATAGCAAGCTTGGTTCTTAACCAAAACTGAAAAAACTGCATAGCTTACACACCAAACTATGAAAGTAAAATGAATGAGAATACTATGCTCTCTGTAGAGAGAACATAGAAACACGTTTAGAAAAGTGGCTTTCATATTTCCTTGAGTTCATTCTACATATCTCTATCCCACAGCAGCTTGAATCTTGTAGGAGTATTTGCTTCTGTGGTATCTCTCTTCTTGACCAACGCTGGAGGTTTTCACAGTTGCGAGCAGGAGGTTTTAAAAGCTGAGCTTATAAGTGAAGCTAAGAGGTTTAGCTGAGAGCTACAACAGTCATCCTCTCTGGTTTGGGCATGGATGACATTGTACAATTCATACTGTTCAGTGAGTAATACTTGTACTGACTTGCTGCATTGCATTTCACAGTTTGTATTATATTCTGGTTCCAAATATAAAGTACAAAGAGTAGGATTATACTAATGTAGTAAGTTTGTTTCTACATGGTTTAAAATACAGCATTTGTTGGATTGTTTACAGTTTACCTGTGCATTTAATGTATTGATTTAAGTTGCAAACTCCAATACAGTATTTCTACATGCTATAGAAAATGCAGAAAATTTCCTCATGCCCTCCCCCCACTACATATTCGTACTTCTTATGTCTGCCAGATGGTGTGGAGCAAATTATTCTAGCACTCAGACCATGTGAATTTTAAGCAGATGAATATAACAGTCTGCACAGCACTTTGCCTTCTTTTATCATTGACTGTGGTGCTGGCCTGTTTGATCACACCCCAGAACAAACAAACCTCATTAATCAGTGTTTTCCTTTTTCTCCCCCTTGGCTGCTTTTTACTTTCCATTCACTTTTGGAGAATTTCTTTGGAAAGCCTCATTTTTAGAGGGAGATAAATTTTTCAGTCTGTTTGGTGCTTTTATTTAAAAGTGAATTTAGCTTTAAGAAAAAGTGCCAGCATGATAAAACTGAGAAATAGTGCAGTTCATGTACGAATTAAACTTGGCCTGAACATCTATGATGTAAGTTATCTGCTAATACTCCACAGCAATTTAAATTTCTATAGTTGAAAGGGTAACATGATTTAAAATCCATGTACCTTACATTACTGGGACTCTTACTGAAACTGTCATTGAAGATTCTGAATTATGCAATTTTAATACAGTTACTTTACCTCAAATGTCAGCGACATCAGCCAAGCAATAATTTGATGATGATGCTTAATTCACTCTGCCATTACTGAACTGGTCTTGAAGCACTGCTGACTTTTTGTTTTACTTTCAGTTCACAGAGTCATGAAAATATCGGTTAGAAGGGACCTTCAGAAATTACTTGGTCTAACCTCCCGTGTGATTTGGGTCTTCTGACAGTGCTAGATCTCGTCAGTTATGGTTTTACCCATGTGAGTCTTCAAAAGCCCCGAAGGTGGACATTTCAGTGTCTCCCTGGGTAAACAACAGTATGAACCTGCTCCACTGCTGCACAGTCCTCCTGGTGAGTCCACATCTCCCAGTGAGTCCAAATCTCCCTAACTGAAATTTGTGCCCATCGCCCCTTGTTACATTGTCCATTACTAGGAAGAAGAGTTTGCTCTGTGACCTTTGAGACTCCCCTTCAAGCATTGTAGGCTGCTAATAGATCACTGCTTAGCTCCTCTTTGCCAGACTGAACAAGCCCAGCTCCCTCATCGCTCACAGATGGCCAATGACCTACTGCTCCTCCCTGATGCCCAGCTGTCTTGGTGGATGTCAGATGGGCCCTCTCCAGTTTCTCCACAACCTGTTCAAAGTTGGACACACACTCCAGATATGCCCCAGCCAGTGCACCTCGCCAGCAGTATCTCAATGAACCACCTTCTTCACAGCTGACTTAAGAAAACAGATGCTATCTAATACTGTTGGCTGCTGAGTTCTTGCAGTAGTTTTCCTGTATTAGGACTTTGAACCATAAAGACCTTTGGTTCTTAGAAAGCTATTGTACAACTTTTGGTACAGTCTTGGCTTTGCTTCTTGACTGTACTGGGGCTGCTTACAGGTTTGAGGATGATCATTCCTGTAGGAATTTTATCTGGTAGCATGAATACATTGCCTCTACTCCTCCTCCAGACTAAGAAGAGAGGGTAACAAAAAGACCTACCCCGAAATATAGAATACACACTGGGAGGGAGTCTTAATGTTGAAGGTGTAAGAACACTGTAATAACTGATAAAGAAACCCTTACTTATCTCCTCTTCAAAATTAGAAGCCCTTGTTAATATTCCAGCACAGACCTGGTTTAAAAAACTGCTGGCAAAGCAGCGGATCTATTTGAATCGAAGTGAAAGCTGACAGAAGAGATAAAAAATATGGAACAGCAGCCCAGTGCTGATAACTGTGTATGGTACACACTGCATTGAGAAATGGGCAGGAAGGAAGAGCCACTAAGAGTAACCTAAGTGCAGACTGGGGTGTATTGCATCACAGGCATCTTGAAAGAAAACAAGATGAAACTCAGAAAGCTGCATTCACTGAACAACAGCAAAGTCAGAATTTAGGCTAACGCTTAGTTCTGATCTTGACTCAGAGTAGGGTAATTAGATTTATGTGGTATTTAACACTAGGATTTTTTCTCTTCCTGTTTCTTCTTTCTTACTTATTCTCACCTGCCTCAATGACAAAGTCGCCGTTGCATTCTACCTAGCATCTGGGCTCATCTCCTGGGAGATCTGTGACATTGTACCTAGAGCATATGGCCACTTTGTGCTTTCCCTGACCAAAGTTTCACCTGCAGCCTTCTCTCTTAACTTGTTCTATATTCTTTTTTTTTTCCTCCAATGAAATATTAGCTCTGCTTCTCTCTTCTTTGCGGTTTAGAGTTGATTTCTCAACGTTTGTAATTTGCAAATTATTTTTAATTGAAAGTAAATGTTGGTGTGTGGGATCACAGACACAGCCCATGCAAGCCTGTGCATGCGTGCAGCACAGAGGAAGACTGCTGGGGACAAGCAGAGCTGTGTAGCCACAAGCTGTATGTATTTTAGAACATTAGGATAAAGGGGGAACAGTGCGTAAGAAATAGGTCTGAGGTTTGCAGTTTCATACCAATGGGCTGGTGAAGATACACAAGCTTGCATGTTAAATGTTTGATGGGGGTTTAAACCAAAAGAAGGTGGTACCCTTCCTTCCCCTTAAATGATTGATCTTTCAGTCTTACTTCTGTGACTCTTCCATCTTCACTTCAAAACTTTATCCCCTTAGAAAGTCTGAGAAGAGGCTGTTCAGAGAGCTGAATTTTTCTTCATCTTTTTTCTGTTTCTGCTTTCCTTTCTCTTGTAACTGTCAGCTCTTAGGCTCTTCTGTCCCTTTACCACTACTGTTTTTTCCCTTGGCATTCTCATCTTTCATACACCCTGCTCTTTTTCCTTCCCCCCAGGGGAACACAGTGTTTGAACTGAGATAAACCTGAAGAAGTAGTATTCCTCCAGGGAGCATCCAGATAATAGGCAGGAGCAGAACTGGATGATTTTGTGAATGCAAGAGTGCATAGGACAAACTATATCTCAAAAACTTCATGCTGAAATAAATTAGCATTTTTCATACTGACCCTATGAAACAGCACAGTTTTCAGATCAAGTCAGCAGATGTTTTTGAAAGCACTGACACCAATCTCAATCTTAACTATTGTGGAGTTAGTATAGACAAGTGATTTGTTAAGGTATGACAAAGCAGATTATGAATGTGTCTCTTAGCTATTTCTTAGTATTAACTACTGAGACCATTTTAATTCAATAGTATCAATCAACATGGCATTAGCCAGGGGTGACACTTACTCTCAATCAGAATAAAGATGGAAGATGCGGTAGTTACAAATAAATAATAATATATTATATTATTTTTTATATAAATAGGCTACCATATATCACCTGCAGAATCTGTACTGGTCATCATTCAGTGATATTCTTAAAGCACACAGCAGCAAAACTCTTCTAGATCCGTCCTGGGGATTACAAGACATTGTCACCCTAGCAATGTCCCTCTGCTGGACTGTTAATGCTTTCCTGCCACCCTAATTTTCCAAGAAAGCAATTTATGATAGCGCTCCCTAACTAATTTCTGTCCTAATGAGAAAGGTGAACTTAAAACAGTCCAAAAATCAGCTCTTTGTTAATGCGGCTTATTTGACAAAAGTAGATCAGAAAGCTTATAAAAAATACACCTATGGGAGAACTTTAGAGTTAAAGGATGTGTAGGAGGGATATTAGAGCTTTCTGTTGTATGAATGTCTATTAGTAGACAGGCAACAGAGCTGCTCGAGTCTTGTTCTAGTTATTTTAGATTTATTTTTAAGTGGCCAAATAGGCAGACTGTTAAAAAGATGAGCACGTAAGAGTCTCATTTGATTTAATGTCTTCCGTAAGGTCCACGGTGTTTCAGCTACATCTTGGAGGACTTGGAAATGTTTTCTTCTACTTTACTGTTCTAGAGACTAACATGCTTCACTGTAGGATACTGCATGCTTTTCATAGAACACGAACGCTTTTCAGAGAATATTTGTACTGAAGATTCAGTTCTTACCCCATCACTCTCCCACACAAGGTGCTAAGCAGCACTGCCTTCTTTTAAAGGAAAGAAAATTCTCTGGGATTCTCCACTATAAATTTGCTCCAAGGTATTAATTTCCACTGGAATCTATGGAAAAATAAGGCTAATGTCAAATATCTGAATATTTCTGCAAAAAAATGCTGAGTAAGCGTTTTTTCTAAGAACAGCTAATATTAATCATGTAAATCTATCCAAATCAATCAGGATGTCACTTTAATGTAGGATCAGTCATCTGGTATGGAAAAATGCATATTAAGAAATAGCTTTTACAAGAAAATACGCAATTCTTTGGTCCTAGTCCTCCCAAGATACATTCAAGTATCGAACTTTATTCACCATGAGCAGTGTCAAGCTGTTACATCATAGATTTTTTCAGGCAATCTGGCAGCTGACAGTGTCCTGTCTCCAGTTGCTTGTCTGTGTCCCCGTGCTACTCCTGTTGTCCTTGCTGGGAAATCAAACAGGCTAAGAAACTGCTTTTATGTTGTTGCTGGGCTATTTTTTCAGCCATATCCGTTTCACAGCATGATGCACTGCGTGATTACCCAAAACAACCATGTCATTGTGAGGGAGAGGGTACTGCAGAGATGGGACTGAGCAGTCAGGATTGGGAAGGTCAGGGAATCCTTCGGTAGTGCTGCAGCACAATCTTGAAAAAACTGATTTACTCCTGTGGAACTACTTGCTGCACGTTAAATATAACATAAGACTGGGCTGTGTGTTACCTATTTCATGTACCATTGTGTAGACAGAAGGTACTTCAAAAAATGTTATTGCAGAAGAAAGCACTTCTTTACTTGTGCTAACCTTAATTCTGCCTCTCTTCTTATTACAGTAGTATTACAGTAATAGTACAGTACTGCTATAATAGTAGTGTTACACATTGATATAGCATGTGAAAATGTTACACACAATGCTATATACAATATAGTAGTATTACACATCTATAGAAGACAAAAGGAAGTTTGAACCAGCGCTGCTCTATTTAGGCTGCATAACACCTAACAAGCACAAATGAGTCCCAGCCATTCTCTTTTCTGGAGGTATCTCCTATGACAAGGAAATGTTCATCAACATGATGCAAGATGGGGCCCAAGAAAATGAAGTCTGAAAGCAAGCTGCTGCTTTGCAGACCAGGTCCAAAGGGCCTGGGCAAGACTATGGCAACAGCATGCTCCTCACCATCCTCTTTCCCAGTACTTTCCAGATCTAAGCAGAAAGCAGTACTTACATACTAAATGCAACCTGCACATAACTATTCTATGTTTCTAGGGCAGGCCTATTTATAAGACAAGAAAGTGGCCATACATACGGCTCACCTTTGCAAAGGCAGAATTGTGTGGAAGACAAGGTCACCACTACTCAAAATAAAACAATGAGCCAAAGGGCACATAAGAGTTTTATATATTAACCTAGATATGGCTATTATAATTTTCAGAAATGCTGCATGTATAGCATTCTTCTGGTTTTCAGCTGAGAGACAAGTTGCTCTGTCTCTGCAAAGAAGGTCACTCTTTTTTTTTTCTTTTTTTTTTCCCCCCAAGAAGGAGAAGCTCTAGCAGCACCCTCTCTTTTCCCTTTGGGAACAGCCTTGCTCATTAGAGAGAAGGCTATCATTACAGAGTATGCAATGTAATATAATAGTGCATTAATTCCACTACCAGACTGCCGCCAAAAAAAACCCCACACTATCAAACACCAAAACTTAGCCAATGTCTTCTTTCAGCTCCTTTAGGACTTTTGTACTGGTTTTCAGGTTATACTAAGGTTGTTGCTCCCATCTGTGAGGTGGGGATAGAAGAATGACACACACTAATAACATCACTTCTACAAGGCTGAGGCTTTCTTGTAATAAGCTGCAGAAGTTTACATCCACTTCCAGTGTTTTCATGGCTGCTGAGGATTTTTCTGCAAGTAGACTTCTAGCACAACTGGGGAAAAAAAGTCTTGATCATCTGGGGAAAGAATAAGGGCAGCCAATTGTTAAAAAATTGGGCCTACCTGGGCAAGGTATGATTGTTAAGTGATTTGCTACAAAGTATTTCTTGGATATGATGGATTTTTAGTGTGTATAATTCTCTACTGCTATTATTTTGTTATGTAGTCTGGAACTCACTATGAAGATAAGGATTAGTATTTACCGCTTTAGATGTTAGTAGCCCATGAGGTACGGGTTATTAGATCACCTGTTTCACTGCTCCCTAGGTTTTTTGTAATCTTAGTTGTTGAAACTGTGTATGCTCTATATAGGTAGCAGAAATTAAGCAAATAAATTTCCTAATACTTAAGCAGATGCTCAGAGTGAAGATGTACCACTGATAGATCCAGCATGAATAATCTTAGGCACGAATATGAATGTTTTACAGATTGTGTTAAGGACAAGACTTAAAAAAAATCTTAAGGAGCTAATGCAATAGTGAATAAGAGGTGATTGTACTCAACACAAAAGGAATGAAAAATATATACCAACGTAGTACATTTTTTCCTTCCGCTGATGTGAAAAATTTGTGAAGAAAATGCAAGAAAGAATCAGATCTTTGCAAAAGAAGTGCCAACTGAAAAACTTGCATTTACTCTTCTTCCAATATTCTAGCACAAGATCAAATGACAAGCTTGAAATTCTGGCATTCTCTGACTTTAAACAGTTCCCCATGAAATAATTACTGCTCCCTAAAAACATCTTATATTTAAGGAGCTTCTCACAAGATTTCAAACTTGGCATAGAAAGCAGTTAGATTGTAAGGAGCTTAAAAGATAAACTGCCTTCACGTACAACATTAGCCTGTAGTTTCCTATGTTTCCAAATGCAGAAGCTTTATAACAACGCCACTTTAACCACAAAGACCTAGAAGTTAGGAGAATGTATGACTTCTGTGCATAATGAATGTAAATTAGATGTATAACCTAATTTACTCAGGGGTGATGTTTTGCTTTTATACTATTTCTTGATTCAAAGAAATATATTCAAAACACATAATGAATACGTGCTCTTGCAAGGTTTTTCCAATGGGACTAAAGGTGATTGTAAGGCCATAGCGGGTGACCGAGGGGCTCAGAATAGCAGCTGGCTGTCTACAACAATGCTTTTCCTTCTGGAGAATGGGGTTTGTTTTAAAAAGTGATTTGTCACTCTGGTTAGTGTTCTAGTAGACACAAAATCTGCAGTCTCTTTTTTTTTTTTTTTTTTAATGAAACTTTACCAAAATCATTCAGGCCCTTCTGACCTGAAGACTTAGTTACAATGGTGTGTTCTATATGGGATAATGTTTAATAACCATTCATAAAATTCAGATAGTGTCTGTATGGCTGATAAAGTTTGCTGTCATGGCAATACTGCTGTTGCCATGCCGGCTTCCTACAGCATATTTCCCAGAGCAATTCAAAGTGTTGATTTATATATATTTGAAGTGTTGCAAAGTTTAGCTTATGTAATTACAGGGAAGCTGCCTCTTTTCTTCACTGCAGAAACTGAGATCAGTTCATGTACTCAACTTCATATTTTTAAATTTGAAAAATGTGGAAGTCTGACATTTTTAAACATACCCTGATTGTGGGTTCTTGTCTCAAGTTTTCTTTCTCCGATAATATGACAGAACATGAGGAGAATATACATTTATTCTCATGGGCTTGGTGGGGCAGGATAGAATGAGAGCTTGCCTGTGATGAGCATTTGTGTTCAAAGCTTCTGTGTACTTTCCAAAGGGTATTACTCATCATATATATGTATATAATTTATATATATATATAAAATTTTAAAACAGTGATTGCAATGATAATTATCAGAAATACTTTGTTTTGATATTTTTAGATTAGTTTGCAGGAAATTATTAAATATCACATTTTGTAGATTTTAAAAAAATAGGGGTTAGGCTTGTTTTTAACAAGCAAACTATTAAAAAAAAATACTGTCAGTGCAAGTGTGGCCTCAGCATTGGGACCACATAGACGGTTGCTTAGGGTATACCACAAGCCATCCATCCATAAAAGAAATATGTACTACAGAGGTTTTAGGGCTCTAACACACAAGCTTTAGGAGATTTAACCTCCTCTGACTGTCTTACAAGTCTGCTCATCAATATGGCCTCCATTGCAGCAGCAGTTTCTGGTTTCACTTCACCATCCCCTGTTTTAGTTAAGCCAGTGAAGAAGGTCTTTCAACTAAGATGACAGATTGGATAGATCTCATTTTTCTGCCCTTTATAGATGTGGTAATCCCTAGCATAGGAGTGAAGCAATTACCTACCAGCAATGATATCCTAAACTGTGACACTAGACTTCCCTGTCAGAAACCACATGTGATCCAAGGTTGGTCTTTGAATTATGGCTTGTCTGAGACCCATGCGTATTCTTTTGGGCAGAAGGCAATGCACAACTGGGAAAAAAAATTAATAGTTTATAGATAATGTTATTCTCCTAAGCCATTGTTTCAGTTTTCAGTGTTAATACTCCTTCCAACCCAAATAGCATAGTAAGTATGCCCATACCAAAAGCAAAAAAATATTAACTGGAAATTGACTAAGAGGATTTTGATACCAATGAGTATTCTTTTTGAAAGTAGGGTAAGAAATAGGGAGTAGAAGAGTAGACAGGCAAATGGCGACTCACATAAATGTCTCCTGTTTCAGTAATCTAAGATTTTCATTTTTATAGATGTATAAAGACTTGGGGGGTGGTGTACAAAAACCTCTTATTTAATAAATGCCTTTGAAAAGGCAGAAAATATGCTTAAATATGCCCTATTTTACACATTCCTTTCATCCTTAAGGCTTTTGACGTAATGCTTATCACTTTGTCATTATGTCAATTTGTGCTTACCAATCTTTTTTTCTCTTGTCTCATCTTATATTAAGGCTGTGATCCTGTGAACACTTACCTACATGCTTAGTTTTGCTACTCGTAGTAATCCCTTTGAAGTTAAAAGGATTATTTGCATTAGTAAAATAAGGCATGTGTGTGCTTGCAGGATGAAGGCCTTACATTGTAAACTCTTTGGGATGGGACCAGATCATTTATTATGCAGTCGTATAGCTCAAAGCACGGTTGGATGGAGGATGAGTTAAGGAGTTTGCAAAGTATTGTTAATAGTGAACTAGTATGTGGGATATTAGTCTCAGGCATAGCACTCAAACAGCTGCTCACCCCAACTAACATAAAATTTTCTCCCCTTCTTTTTTGCATTTGCAAAAGGTATAGCCTAAGATCTCATGCCTGCTGACACACCTGCTTTTTTTCCCCTACCCCCTAAAGCAGAAACTTCCCTGGTGTTGGCCATATGGTAACCTCGAGCAAGACCATGTAGCTGTATGCTGCTGTGCATAGGGAGGAGCAATCAAGATCGGGAATGTATAGCCCAAGAGCTCTCCTGGCTCCCCTTAATGGACACTTGCTGCCTTCTGAGAACTGCACAACAGTAGCTGCTCATCCCAACTAATGCATGTAATGCTTTTATGTTGTTCTTCTGTTTTCCCACTTTCCAGGGAGACCTAGCCATTATATTTTTTGTCTCCCTTCTCTGAGAAGCTAAGTGTGTGCTATTCAAACACTCTACTTCAATAATCACTTGCTTTTGTTTAAGACAGACATAATTTAAAATACACTTGGGGATGCCCTTGGCTGCATTCTGAGAAAACAGCTCTGTGTACACTACAACAGCACCAAAAAAAATAAGCTTGCTATTTGGGATAGAGACATCCTGTAACAAACACATCGTCTGGCAACCTGTGACATAGATATTCCAGTGTTTTTTTGTAATGTAACTTCAGAAATTACTTCCAGCTTCACAGGAAAAGCTCAAAATCCAGTTTTGCAGGAATATTTATTGCAGTTGATAACTCCAAGCAGGAAAATGTTCTTTTTATTACACTAGTGTCTAGAACTCCACTTGAGCTGTGGGTGCCATTTTGTTATATTATCTAAAATTAGGGACAGGAATGCGCTTCTGTTAAAGAACATACTCTAAGGACTTGTCTACATGAAATATTTTAGTAGTTATACTGATGTAATCCCAGAAAAATTTGGAACATGAAGCTATGGACAAACACCCACTTGCTGAGCTGGCTGTACTTGTGGAACAAGCCACTGCTGCTAGATAATCTTTCCTGACCACTTTCGTATTTGTTAGCTGAGCCATTTGTGTGAATACTCCCTTGCTTTCACAGTCAGATAAAGTTAACAAAAATTTATTATTTGAAACATCTGAACTAACCCAATTCCTTTGACCAAAATGCTTAGGGAGCAAGTGCTCATTCAAGTAGCTGAGCAAAGGTTGTGGTACTCTGGCAGACGAGCTGTGAAGAGTGACAAGGAGCAAGTCTTGCGAAGTGCATGTTTTTCAATAAATGTACCTAGATGAAGAGAGATACCAATATGATGTTAGTACTTTTAATTCTATCTTAAAATTACTTGTCTATGATATGAATTTAAACCACCACATAGGGCTGAAGGAGCATGAGATAAGACTGGGAATGGAAAGGGGAGGAATAGAGAACAGAATGTCCAGTGGTTCATGTTCTCCAAATAGCTGTCAGAAGTATCAAGAACAGTCCCTCTTGCTCTTCCAGAAGCCCTTAAGAGACTGGCTTTTATGAGCTGTGCTGAAGTATCAAGTGACTGTGCTGGAAGGTGAGGCATCTGCTGAGACTTAGCGCTGGGAAGGGGCAGTAATGGCTGAAGGAAGTTGTGTGAGCACAGAGGCTGCTCAGTGAGCACCAAGCGTGCTTCTGACTTGAAGACACGGTTGTTAGAGGCATCTCACTGTCTGCCTGACTTCGTCTTCTTCTGCCCAGGCTCATCTGTGCCTTCAGTCAGAGGACATGTTGTTTGTGTGGGTGGTTAACCCAGTTCTTATAAGGTGCCGGGGGTGGTAAGAGATGGGGAACAGCTTAGGGGCACAAGAAACAACTCTGAGGACCCAGCTTCTACACCAGGCTTAAACTTGCAGGCTTCTGCTGGCAGTTACGCTGGTTGGAAAGGTGAAAAACGACTAATTACAGCTGTAACCGTTCAAGAAAACTTAACTGTAGTGAGGAAATGGCGCTTGACTTCGTATCTCGTTTTGCTTCAGGAATTGTTACTAAACATCATTGTAGCCATGCTCATACTTAGAAGACTTTGATGCAGTACAACTAAACAGGTCTACCAGAGTTTGTGCTATGAACACGAGCTTCCCTTGTACTAGTATTCTGGACAGACACGTACACAAACTGCAAGAGCAAGTGGCAAAAAGTACTGTGTTTCTGGGTCTCTGAAAGGGAAATTTTTTTCCTCATGAAATAAACTGCCATGAACGCTTATTCTTAACGTTCGCGTAGTTAAAGGCTGTATGTGCTTTTACAGCACGTAGCTTTGACATCCCGGGTTTTCTCGTACTTCTGCTCCTATGAAGGACTTGTGAAAGATTGCCTCTTTCCGCACACGCAAGGCTGACACAGCCCGGGCAGCCTTTGACGGCCTAAACCAGAGGTTTACAAGGCCAGCTACCCAGGCTTCAGCTCCGCCCGCGACAACTGCCGTCCCAAGGCACGCGTGCCCGGGCGGACGGAGCGGGCTGTGGAAACAGCTTTTTCTTACCGGGCACCGACGGCGACGGCCCGGCCCTGACAGGGCGGCCCCGCCACAGCCCAGCCCGCCCCGCGCGGGGCCCGCCCGCGCCGCGTGCCCCCACCCCCGCGGCCGCCGCCGCCATGGCGGGCCCCACGCGGCCGTTGGAGCGCGCGGGGCGGGGCCCGGCGCTGAGGGCGCGCGCCGAGGGAAGGCTTTTGCAGGCGGACCCGCGCGCGCACTCCACTCTCTTCCCCCCCCCCCCCCCCCCGCCGTCACTCCGCCGCGCGCGCCAGCGTCTCGCGCAGCCCCGGCGCTTCCTTCCGGCCGCCATTTTAGTCGCTGCGCCTGGCCTCGCGGTGCCGCTGCTCTTGCTGCTGCTCGAGGAGCGGAGAGCGCGCCCCGCCGCACCCAGCCCCGGCCGGCCCGCGGCCCGCCCGCCTGCCCGCCGCACCGAGCGGCCTCTCGCCGCCGCCATGTCCAAGCGCCACCGCCTAGATCTGGGGGACGACTACAGCTCCAGCAAGAAACGCACCACCGACGGGTAAGGGGCGGCGCGGCCTGAGGAGCGCGGCCTGCGGCGGATGGGGGATCGCAGCGGCTCCCGCGCCATCCGCTCCCTATCTTATGCCGTGGCCGCTCCTCGCGGAGCTGGGCCTCCCCGGGGAGCGGGGCGGCCGCCATGCGTGGGGGGAAGGAGAGAGTTACAGCAGCCGCATTTGCGCGGCGAACCCCCGGCGGCGCCGCCTCGACTGGGCAGGCACGGGAGCCTCGGCAGCTCCCTGCGGCGCTAGGCCTAGGCCCGCGATCGGCCTTTCTGCCGGGCCCGGGCCCCGCGGTGGGGGCGGGGGAGGCGGATGGCGGCAGCGCGGAGGTGGGGAGCGGGCGGGGAGAGCCTCGTGTGGCGGTGTTGGGGGGGGGGGGGGGGGGGGGGGAGGGGAGGGAGCCGCCGGGGCGGGCTGGGCTCCCGTCGCGGCGGACCGGGGGCGGCGCGCTGCTAGGCCCACTCCCCCGCGCCCGGCTTTGTCTGCGGCTCTTTTCGTTATTTATCCCCCACCCCCCGACCTCGTTCCTTTTTTGTTTTTTTCCTTCTAATTTTGTCTGGTAAATGTGGTCCTAGAGGTCAGTTTGAGATTTGTTCCGCCTCTATAATTAGTGCCTGCCCTGGTAGGAACGTTATTCTTTTGTTAGCGTCTTTCAGTAACCGGCAGGGATATGCTTTACTTCAAGTAAGAATCGACGGTGAGGTGAGTTTTGAGCTAGAGGTCAGGGGAGGGATTAGATTTTTTCCTTAGTTTTGCAAAGGTTAAAGTTTTAGGACTGTACCGCACAAGCTTTAGCAGATTTTCATTGCCGTTAATGAAATTGCAGGAGCACAGACTATACGCTCATGTCCTTTTAGACATAGTTGTTTTAGAGCCGCCTTTGCATAATCTCCTACCCACTAATTGGGTGGGGGGAGGGTGGGTGGCTTTTTAAAGTAAATTTCTGAAGTCTCAAGGAACACAAACACAGTGTTTATCTAGTTTGGCCTTCTTGATGGAGCACAAAAGACTTCCGTGAATTAATCCATTTCTGAAGTCCAACAGCATTGTTTTGGGCTAGATTATTTATCTAAGGAAAATACTTCATCTTGTTCTCAAAGCTTGCAATAACTAAAAGTCTACCGCAGCAGTCAGTGTTCACTGATAGTCTTTGCAAAACTTGCCCTTTTTTTTTTTAAAGGTGTATAACTTCAGCTTTTAGCCTCTAGGGTTTGATGCATTTTCCCCTGCTAAACAAAAATGAAAGTTTATTATCGAACATTTATTTGCTGTATGTAGGATCACTGTAATCTTATATTTCTTTTTCTAAGTAAATGTATCGAGTATTTATCTCGTTAAATACCTTTTTGCATGATTTGCCAAAAGTTGAAATAGCTCTTCTGGGTATACAGAAAAGTTGTACATATGCAGCTTTTATGTAAAACTTTCAAACGATCATGCCAAAACTAGGCACTATTTAAATGTGGTACAACTGTTAGGGTTGGCTTTAAAATAATCACAGGTCAGTATTTCCTTGTTTGTATGTTGATGGGTTTTATGGTTTTGGTATGGTTTCATTTGGCATTGTTTTTACTGATTATTTCCTGGCATCCTGAACCCTTAGTCTTACCATTTTGTATGTACTGTAATGAGTTTCCACCAGTAGTAAAACTTTCTAACTAGAAGTCTTTGACTTTTATGGCACCTAAAATCTATAAAAGTGCTGGTCTTGTGGCCCTTCTTTGTCCCCTCCTCCTCTGCCAGTAAAAGCATTAAGTGGCATAAGACTTAAACCAAGTCACTATAAGCATAATTTTTGAACATGATTATTTCTGATTTTACTTGAAATTTTAATTCATGTAGCGCAAGCCATACTAATTTTACATTGTCATGAATTATTTTAGGGTAGTTTGGGTGTACAGCTTATGGAAGGCTCTAAGTAAGATGCACAGAGAGAATTGTGTAAATAGCATGTATGTACATGTCTTGCTCTGTGTTGAGAGCGCCTTAATGCAGTTTAGTTGGTTTTGGAGGTGGGCTAAGCTGAATTGGCCCTTTGGATGGTTAGCACTTCATAAAGTGAACAGTGATTTGTCTTGCATTCAAACTGGACCACCTGACCAAATATGAACGTTGTATCACGTTACCCTGTATGGTTTGAGTTCCTTTTTAATTGAAGCCTGTCATGGTATGTGTGGCTCTACATGGCAACGGTGCCAGGCCAACAGGCTTGTAATTGTTGGTGTAACCATAAGCATCAGCACATCTGTGTTCTTGTGATCTTGTATAATTTATGAAGCAAAAACTTTTTTGAAAGATGGGAATCGTATGCAAGGTTTTTGGTTGCAGTGTGTGAATTGCATATATACTACTTAAAATCTGTTAATTTTTTCCACACATACTTAATTTCAGTTCTTGTTAGTGGGATGTATAGTTCAGACTCATGGTACTTCGTTTTTTTAATAGAACAGAACAGAAACCATCCTTTAGCTGCATTGGCTTTCTTGCATCAACAATTGCCGTATCTAGTAATGGAGGAAAAAAAGCACTGATGTTCTGTTAGATGTGTGTAACTTTCACTGTGATGATCAGTGGCTTTACCTTGTGCCCTTTGTTTCCATTTTCATTTTTATATGCTTTTTGTGCTTGGATTTAGTGATTGCTACAACATTTCTTTTGTATCCATGTGTGTATATATGTGTGGACATAAGGAAGTGAAATCAGCCCAGACTACTTCGCTTGAAAAACAGCAAAAAAACCCCTAACACCCTTCTGATTATTTAGGCTGTTACGGGATTCAGGCACAAGACAAATGTGATTAAATTCGAATCCTTTTATTGTTAATTTCTGGGTTTGAGATAATTTTTCTTTGTGCAATAATGAAAAGCACATTGAATTTGACAATTTATAAATGAAGGACTACCAAACTGCATCTTTAGAAATATAGTAAGTTTGTATGGCAGCATATGTGTCATTCCTCTTTTCTCTTGTTGGCCAAAGGAGTCTGGATATGTTTGCGAAGTTTCAGTAATAATGGGAGAGTGGGAAGCATTTTTAGGGAAAAACAAACAAATACTGCTATAAAATGATGTTAGAGAGTAAGCTTGTGAGGACATGTTCTATTTTTTCTATGCTGAGATCTGGTTGCCCCTGCTTCTCTCTTTGTTATAAAAGGAGAGGCAGACACAACTCTGATGAACATGTAAGTAGTGCTTTACTTCTGAAACGTAGATAGAACTGGATGGGTTTGTTTTCTTACTTGTATGATTAAACAAACAGCTCTAAGAGTTCAATGAAGGAACTCAGAAATGGGGGATTAACAGGACCTTCCATTCTGGATCGTATTTCTAGTCCATTTAATCTACTGTCTTGTTCTTGAGGTTGTATTTTTATCCATGCTTTAAGCCCACACAGACTGCTACCAGCAGAGAAGACGTGCTGCCCTCTCCCTTGTACTGCAAGTGAGTGTTTGGGAGACTAGATCAGAGAACTGACCTGAGTTAGAATTAGCATCGGTGGAGGGAGTCTAAGGAGGGCTTGTTCTTCACAAGACTGTTGAAATGCTTATACCAGCACGCAAGAAGGGTTGGCAACAGTGTGGGTCTGTTTTAGCAGTGGCATTGGTTTATGAGAGGCTTAAGTATACCTGAAGGTACGCTTTATGAGCTCTGATGCAGAAGGTTCTGACATAATACTGCTTAAATAAATGATTATGGAATAGTTTTATTGATGTGGATTTTTTACACTTCGACTAGATAGCAGTAAAGAATAAAAATCCTTCAGAAGCACACGCATACCACCACACTCCACCCCCCTGTAAAAAAAAAAAACAAACAAAAAAACCCACCCCAAAAATCCCTCAATTAGTAGTATGTCTTACTCTTTCTTTTTTTGAAGTGTGTGCTGTTAATGGGCTTTTGCATTTCACCCCAACTTTACCATTCTTAAATTGCTTTTATGCCTTTATTTCCTTTTGTTGTTAATGATGTTATTGTCTGACCAGCCACCTGTTTATCCCAGTACCTGCAGATATTTAAAATCAGATTGTGAGTAGCTCATTAACTACAAGTCCAAAGCTTTATTCCTGTCTGATACATGCTATCAGACTCTTCAACCATTGAGAGTAGCATAATAGAGGCTAGTTCCTTCTGTTTGTAAAGGGGGTAAACTTCCATACCAGCCAGTATGAACCTGTTGGGTTCTGCAATACCTGCTTGCCATTGTCCACTAAGAAGAGATTTCTAGCTTATACAACATTTGATCATATCAGAAGTAATGTTGAAGCTATAGTATCTCAGATTCATGCAAATGGTCTTAAAGGACCTTAATTTTCAGACAGTTTAGTGTCCCAAGCTTTAGGAAAATCTATATA
This sequence comes from Falco punctatus, assembly GCF_963210335.1. Classification (NCBI taxonomy): domain Eukaryota; kingdom Metazoa; phylum Chordata; class Aves; order Falconiformes; family Falconidae; genus Falco; species Falco punctatus. The sequence goes on from NC_137580.1 coordinate 32,120,208, forward strand.
CAAGTGAGTTAGGTAGGTGACAGTAAATGGTATGTTTTGTATGTTTCTTCCTTTAAACACAGACTCGCTGAAAATAAGTAATCTTAAAAAACCCAACTTACTGCAGCAGTCTCTGAAGCCCTAATAGATTGAACTGTTGAGGGACAAAACCAAAAATACAGCATGCAGTTTATTTGTGTATGCAAGAACAAGAGTGGTGGTTGTTTCCAGTGTGCGCCATGTTTTGATTTTAAATTTATAGAACCAGTACTAATATAATCTTGGTTACTGCATCTTCTCCGTAGGTAGGAATTGCCTTATTACTTAACCAGTTACATTTGAATGCCAGTTGTATGTTAAAAAGAAAGCTGTGGAGAGGAGTGTTGGCCAACCGTTTTCTGCTCTCTACTCTTTCATGCATGCCTGAGTGCTGGTAAAGACAAGAGGAAAGTTTTGTTTTCCCTTAACAACTCTTCCTAAAAAGGTTCATATGAGCATTTACTATAAAACTGGTGTTGGCTTAGTTTGTTGTTTTGCCTTTTTGATGGGTTTTCAGTTAACATAATGCACAAAAGCTGAAAAGATCTCAGTTTTCCTGGCAAAGATGCCACTAATCTTTTGACTTACACTGGTTTAAAATGTGATGTGTTTCTGTAAAGTGGTGCATATGTCAAAATGCTGAATTAGGGTAAGTTTGGGGGTTTTATTAAAAGCATGTAGCTATAGTTGTTTGGATCAAACTGGGGGTTTCTTTACAAGTTTCAGGTGTGTGTTGGGAGAGTGAGATTGTGTGCAAGAACAAGTAGGTGGATTTGCAATTCAGAAACTGTCACTGAGACTGAGGATGGAGGTTGAGGTTTGAGTAGATAACTATGGTGAAAATTATTGTTCTTTTGCAAGTGCAGTGAACTTTTTTTGACTTAATATTTGGAACAAATGGGAATACGTAAATGCTGGTTGTTTTAAGTGTGTGGTAGGAGGTGATACTTGAGAAGGTGGTACCGCTTGGTAGTGTTAGGCTAATGGCTGCACTCGATCTTAAGGGTCTTTTCCAATCTAAATGATTCTGTGAACTGAGTGGCTGGTTTTAAGTCTTAGGTTTCAGACTCAGCAACTTGTGTGTCAGAATTGTATGGAGGACTTAGAACAAAAAAAAAAAGTTCAAAGTACTTGTGGGATGTTAAGAAACCAAACAAACTTTTCTTTCAGGGCCTGCTTATCATCATGAGTTAGTTTTTGTGGGTTAGCATAATTCCCTTGCTAGGTAGGCAAGATGACTATTGAGTGTTCTCTTACGTTTCTGTAGCAGCAGCAAGTAGGGATAAGAAGAATTGTGTGAAAAGTCTAGAACACACAGCTGATGCTTTATAGTCATTAAATGAAGAGGGTTAAGATGATGCTCCCTTCATGTGATATCTTTCTTCAGTGTTGCCTCTAATGAGGGGAACTGTGGCAGTGCTTGTGTACAGTGAGTATAACCATGTATTTATATTCCGTACGTATCATGCACACGTCGACGCTTAAGCATCCAGGTAGCAACTGTTTACAGGGCTTCTTAAAAGACTTGGTTTGTATACACTTTGTACTAGATACCTTTACAGATGCGTTGTATTTAAATTCTACTCTGCGTTGAAATATTGAAGTGTCTTATTTTCTGCTGTGTTTCTTAACTCATTTTAGGAAAGATCGGGACCGGGACAGGGACCGTGATGACCGTTCTAAAGATCGTGACAGAGATCGTGACAGAGATAGAGATCGTGACAGAGAAAGGGACAAAGAAAAAGATATGCGACCTACATCTAACTCTACATATTATGCAGCTGCTGGGTTACCAACTATAAAACCAGCAATGATTCCACACAGTATTAACCCTTTCACAAATCTACCACATACACCACGATATTATGACATCCTGAAAAAAAGGCTACAACTTCCTGTCTGGGAATATAAAGAAAGATTTACAGATATTTTGATTAGGCATCAGTCATTTGTGCTGGTTGGAGAGACTGGGTCTGGTAAAACAACACAGGTGAGTTCTTATCTATATAATAGTGCAGTTTTTGAAAGGTCAGAACTGTTGCTAGGTATGGAGGCAGTGAAACTTGCTTTGGTTTCTTGAAATTCATTGTGTAAGGACACCTCACAGACAGTGACCAAAACTAATTTGATGAATGTTTCACTTGCTTAATGAATACAAAACTGAGAAGAATCTTTAACACCTTCCCCTTTCACAAACCAGTCCTGTTCTCTGGCCTGTTTCTATTAGGCTTTATGATTGGTAGTTACCTTTTTGGTGAAGGAAGAGATTTTAATGCCTAGACAGAAGTGTACTAATCTACAAACTGAAGCAGTGGTTCCAAATAGTTTTAGCTGTTTGTGTAGATAGCAGCTGAAAAGTAGGTAAAATGTTACAGAAGTAGGGACTTGTTAGCCTTATAGGAAACTTTCTGCTACAGGTAGGAACTTAAAGGGTATTGAAATGTCAGATACAATTCTGACATGATCCAATTGGATCATGTTTTGGTGACAGTCAAACTTGAGAGAAAGAGACTGGTGTTTCCTTTGTACTGAAACTTCTCGGAGGTCATAGTTTTCCAGTGCTGCAGATAAAAATCACAGTTGTTCTGTAGATTGATGGCTTTAAAAATCTTCCTTAGCACTGGAAATAGTGGTAACAGATCTGCTGAGCCTTTAACTCTTTAAGAAGAGCTTTAACTCTTTAAGAAGAATTTTGGGGACCAGTAAACAGGGAAGATCTAAGGAATACCACTGCATATCTATAGCATGACAAACTTGCTGAAAACTTTAATCTGTTCTCTGATTTGGTGTTTAGAATCTGTATGGAAAAGTGATGTAAAAAAGTTCTTTGTTCTGAACCCAATAAATACCTTCTGTCTTGTCAAAAAATAAAAAAGAAGGACATTTTAGTCTTCATAAAATGGGTTATAGATAACTTACTGTAAGTCTTACAAAAAATTAATTTTCAGTCATAAATTTGGATGTTGAGAAAAAGTGAAGGACATAAGTAGTACATTGGATACCTTTTATAGTTGTGCCTGAAATATTTGAAGAATTCTTGCTGCAAAAAATTTAGAAACCAGGGTCTTGATTGGAAGGTACCTTATGGCATTATCTGTATTGCTTTTTTAATGTGTAAACTGAGACCAGGATTTTATAGAGTTCTTCAGAAAAGTTTTTTTTATGATATAGTTACATGGAAGAGAGAGTATTCTGAACGTTCACGTGAAAAAAATCTGTACTTACCTATATGAAAACAACATTTCTCATTGCACAATCTGAAGATTTAAAGAATATGTGTTCTTAATAATTGTGAATTAAACTTCAAATATATCTTACTATCATGCCATTCCACACACATAAGCTTTTCCTGAGTTGTCTTACTACCTTACCCCTTAACTTTCAGAAAGGATTTAAGAAACCCAAGGCATCTTCCTAAAAATGGGATTTAAACTACCACAAGCATATAAGCACTCTTGGAAGCTTCACAGCTGCTTCTGAATTCACTCTATGAGATTGCAGATATGTGTTGAAACAATTGAGTGTCTCTGTAGGAACATATTGCTGAAAATGATCCTGCTGCCACTTAATGAAAACCTTGTGTTGTGCGTGTGTGTGTCATACCCTTTTTGTGATCAAGTGCTGTGTTAAAACCAGTGGGGGAGCGGTTGTTTTTCTTCTTATATACATATATATATATTTATTTATTTATTGAGCAGGGCAAGATGAGCATTAGAGGGTTTCATAACCACTTAAACTGAAGGTGTACCTGAACCATTTATGATTTATGATTGCTTTTATTGGTATAAAGTTGGCATTATTTGAAATATATAATGAATTGTTCTTCCAGAATGTTTATCTTCCCTTTCATGGTGATAGTAGAAGGCTATATAGTAATAGATAATATTTTTGAGAATGAGCTGCTGCCTGTGAAGTCCCTTCCCTGATAATGTGCGTGTTTTCCCTTTAGTCTTTTTGAGTGCACAGTTTTGGAAACACATGGCTTTGAGAACGGAAATAATTGAGAAAATTTTTATCTCCTAAGTCTTGTTCCACATAGACTTAAACCCAAAGCACTGAAGTAGTGTGTTGGAAGCCAAGACTGTTAATTTTCAAGTCTTGTATTTGCAATGGCTTGATTTGTAATTTAAACTTAACTTTCTAAGTTAACTATTTTCTTTAAATGCTCCCCAGATATGTTCCATGGTGGAACGGGTGCACTAAAATGCTTTCAGAAAGAGCTTAAGTACTTGCTATAAATGCAGCATGTGCTCTCTTTTAAATTTGGGATCATATGTGGTGCTGGTATAATAATTTAAATTTCTTCTGTAGATGCAATAGTAGAGTAGCACCTGCTTTCACTTGAAAGCCTTAACTATAAAGGGTAGGATGGTTGTTGATGTAAGGTAAGGGGTGCCACTTTGTCAGCAAGTTTTCATGGCAGGTGAAGGGGTGATTCAGAAGCAAGGTGATTCTGAGTATGGTTTAATCTCCTGCTGCAGGCCACAAGGGAATTGATATGGGTAGAAGTCTGACACCTTTTCAGTTAATGAAAATTCCAAGAATTCTACCATGTAACTTTCAACAGAGAGTTTTCAATAAATTGAAGTGACTCAGAACAGCCTGGACACTGCTCTTCTATATCTTGCTCTTTATCCCTTCAGAAACTTGACTTTCCTTTGACTTTGGAATAGTCTTTAACAGCCCTTGGTGCATTTATCTTTGATCTTAGCTCTGACACAGTATATGTGTAGTCCCTACTCCCGATATTTACGGAGATTATATTTGAAAATTTCTCTTAATTGAGAAAGTCCTTGAGGTTAAATGGTGCTAACTAAAACTATTCCTCATGCTTTTGATACTGATAAAATGGCTGTTTTTTTTTTTAAGGAAAGTCAAGGGTTTTGGTGATTTGTAGGGTTTTGTGTGTCAGTGGAGTTGAGCTAACTTCATCTTAGGTTTTATAAGAAGTGTTCAGTATATTCACGGTCGTGACTGAAGTAAAAAAGGATTGTGCCATACTCCATTTTTTTTCTACCGTTTGTATGTCTTTTAAAGCTGGATGTGAAAAGTGCTCCGATGGTCATCTAAATCAACATATTGAGTTCTAAGTCTGTGTAGCCCTTTTCTTACATTTGACACCAGTGCTGTAGGTTTTGCTGTTTACTGGAAAACCACTTCTGAATTATTTTTATTTCATGTGGCTGTGGCCTGACAGACCTGCTGTTTTAAAGTTTATTTCAGAACTTGCTGTGTTTAAAGTCAAGAAGCTTCACTTAATATGCCTGGAGCTGTGTTTTTATTAGGGGCTTGGGAAGCCAATTCCTTTCTCTACACTGCATATTAGGGGAGTGTGTGTATGTTACAGGATAGGGTTTCATATTCCTGCTATCAATGTTCAAGAACTGCTATTTTCAGTTTTGCATAAGGTTTTAGTGTTCACTTATGTCCATTTTTCTGTTGAAATACAGTGTTCTCGAAGAAAAAAAATTCTAGTTTAAATTATACTGCTTTTCTTATTGTTCCTCATTGGTACAATTTATAACCAGTCTTGGGGTTTTTTTCCTCTGTAAATGTGAGCTTTCAAGAGTACTTGAAAAGTAGTTACTAAGGAAGAGTGGATCTTTTTTTTTTTTTGTCTGTAGACTTGGAACTATTTGTGCCTGGAGATCTCATAAAATGCCATACTGATAACATATTAAATATATTGTATCTTCATCACATTGTTACTGACCTTAGAAATTCTTTTGATTAAAGCTTCGTATTTTGGATTATTCTTACTCTTTCCAGATTCCTGATAGGAGCAGAAAACAGCTGACTGACAAATAAAATGAATGCTAACATAGGAATGAAAACAGGGCTTTCATATCTGGTTGATAAAATTTCAAAAGAACAATAGTTAACTAAATGAACATAACTAATTATTAATTTTATTTGTTGTGATTCCAGGCTAAAACAATTTTTATATTGTGAAAATAATTTTTTGCTTAAGATATTAATAAGCATTACTTTTTAAAGCTACAAAATATGATTTGCTTACTGTAAAACTGTAAACTGTGCTATGGATCTCATTTTTTGAGTGTTAACTTTAATTTGGGTTGCTTTGGAGCATGTTGGCTGCCGAACAATCTATGTAAGGTACTGATCTAACTGTGCTTAAATGTATTGTGAACCTCTGCATTTCCTTGATAACTTCAAAGATGGCTATGCACATATTTAATGTGAGTGTGCTTTAATTAGTGGCATTGGGTTGAACTAAGTAGTCTATCTGCTCTCATGCTTTGGATATTTTTGTGCATGCAGTTAGCATCTCAGTGAAGTTATGACTAAATTTATTTGTTATGATACAAAAGTTACAGATTACATTCAGCCTTTTGAAGCGTGTTTTAAAGCTGAATTTTATTCTTGACAGATCCCTCAATGGTGCGTTGACTACATGCGCTCATTGCCTGGACCAAAAAGGGGAGTGGCATGTACTCAGCCTAGAAGAGTAGCTGCAATGAGTGTGGCACAGCGTGTTGCTGATGAGATGGATGTCATGCTGGGCCAGGAGGTTGGTTACTCTATTCGATTTGAAGACTGCAGTAGTGCAAAAACCATTTTGAAGTAAGTATGGCAACTTGGATAAAGGTATAACACAGCCTGCGTGGAGGTGGGGGGGGGTTTGCAGGGTAGTGAAGAGTGAGCAAAGTTATGAAAGGAGTAATGAGGAGTGGAGTGAATCTACGGACAGGCACTTTCTGTGTTTTGAGTGGAGAAGAGAGACAGGAGCCACAGCATGAGCTGAGAGAAACCTCAAGTGTGGGGTTTGAGTAAAATTGAAAATGAATCATTCCTCCTAAAGAAATCACTGCACCCTGTGAAAATTATACCTGACTCTGGGACACAATCCTTAGTGTTTTAGTTGTTGGCTGTTGCAGATGCTTGTGCTGTGTAGGTGGAACCAGGCCCACTTAATACATCATTTGCAGATGACATTCAGAATGCTCACTTAAAAAGGATTCCACATACATGGCGTGGTTCAAGGAATAATGCCTTTATATCAAAAGATGTCTTCTGTTTTGCTCATAGAATTAGTTGAAGGCTGGGAATGAAGTTAATGTATAAAAAGAAATTTTAACGGAGACAGAAAAGTAAAAGAATGAACAGATAATCTGCAAACAGAAAAGGGGTGAAACAACTGTAGAAATTGTATGTCTAGGATTTCAAGAGGGTGTTTTTGCCTTTATTTTCCTGTCTCTATAGAACCTGGAAATCTGCCAGTAATAGTCTAGAAACCAGTTAATAAATGTTGTTAAAAACCTTGTTTCCCTCCACCCTTTTTTAATTCTGAAGCACTAGCCGTGCCCCCCCCTCCCGATTTCACTTACAGCTTGCAGTAATTTCTCTTTATTTGAAAACTTAAAATGGGCTTGTTACCTTGTTCAGAATGGTTGATTGATACTTATTTAAAACTTGATTAAAAGCTTAGTTCAAGCAACTTAGTGAATGATAATGGAAGAGGATTCTGTAGCAGACTATTAAATAAAATTTCTGTTGAAATTGTTTTTGCTTGTGTTCAGGTACATGACTGATGGTATGTTACTTCGTGAAGCAATGAATGATCCTTTGCTGGAGCGCTATGGTGTTATAATTCTTGATGAGGCCCATGAGAGAACACTGGCTACTGATATTTTGATGGGAGTTTTGAAGGAAGTTGTAAGACAGAGATCTGATTTGAAGGTCGGTAATGATGAAATCCAACAGCATGTCCTTTCTAGTTGCAGGCATACCAAATTAGGTACTGTGTATTTGCTTACCATTAGCTGACTTGTATAATAAACTAAAGTAGATCAACTCTTATTTGATCTAATGATGATCTGTATTGGAAAGATAACCCTAGGAAATTTTTAATGCAGCTTCTGTTTTAGAAAATGCTAGGAAAGTTAGAAATAGTTGTAGCTAAACCTTTCTGTATTTGACTAGGAATTTTTTTTGACCTTTGTAATAAGGGTGCTGTATTCAGGTGATCAAGCATGCTTAAATCAGTCAACAATTGAGTTTAGTTTCTTACTACTATATGTTGTATGTGTAACACTTCACAAATTCTTACTAACCTTGAGTAACTTTTTTTTTGTCCTCCAAACCTACAGGTTATAGTTATGAGTGCTACTTTAGATGCTGGCAAGTTTCAGATCTATTTTGATAACTGTCCTCTCCTAACTATCCCGGGTCGCACCCATCCTGTGGAGATATTCTATACTCCAGAACCGGAAAGGGACTACCTTGAGGCTGCCATTCGAACAGTGATCCAAATTCACATGTGTGAAGAAGAGGAAGGAGATCTCTTACTCTTTCTTACCGGACAGGAGGTACTTTCTTCCTTTTTTAATCCAGTGTTTCATACAGAAACTGGTTTAAGTGGCTTGGGTGGACTGAAATGTTTAGTTTGCTTTTCTAGTTTTATCATTTGAATGACTTGAGGTTTTCTACCTGTCACATACTATGCCCAAGGACCTGAAGCATATATCTGTAATATGCATATGCTATGCAAGGCCACTCTAAAATGAAAGTTCTGATCTCGCTCATGTACTTCTAAAATAGAAGCCTAGAGTATGAACCCTAGGTTTGTACTGATGTGAATTCAGAAGTTCTGAAAACTTAGTTCACTGCACTTCTGGATGTGTATTGTACAACCTGTCTGGAAAATAACACTTCAGTTCTGCTACTTAGCTATCAGTAGTAGTTTTAATGACATGTTTGGGTTTTGTTTTCTGTGAATAGCTTTGAGTATTATGTTAGTATTTCTGTACTGCAAATAAAGGGAGTTACATTTAAGAAATGGACTGAGTGCCTTGCAAAAGAGGATTGTACAAAAGCACTTAAGGTAAACAACGTCGGGAAATGAGAATTTTCTGGAAATCTTAAATCGTTTGCTTGAAATAAACTGGGGTGATTTTTTTTTCTAATCTGTTCCTTTGAGGCTCTTTTGAGTGGCCTTATTGGTAGACTGAGATGGAGAAGAGGTAAAAAACCCCATAGTATTGTGAAAGTGTACTTGACTGTGTGAACATAATAATTCTAGTAGTGGGGAGAAACGCAGCTAGCCAGAGGTGGTTTTTTGACTCATTCTTGCAGTCACTCCTCTCAAAGAATTACCCTTAAAAGGATGTGGAACAATTCAGTGTCTTTAGGCATATACAATCTTAATTATGCCAAGGGGGAAAAATAGTACAAATAACTTGTGATGCTGAAGGTGCACAGGCTTCTTGAGTAGATTTGCCAGTCATAAAGATGTGTTACCTTTTAGATGAGTTTTAAAGGACATTTGATTAAAACTTCTTCTGGCAGGTCATCTTGTCCCTTAAGAAAACCAAAACCATTACTGTCATTGTAAAAGCAGCTACTCTGGCCTTTAGATTTCTCCTTCTTTTGTTTGGAGTATTGCTGTGTGTTAAACTACAGCTAGGGAAAAATACTCTAATTATCAGTTATAAACGTTGTCCTTGCTACATCAGTTGCTATGTATTGTTCTAAAATAACTTGTCCCCCAACTCCCGTAATTGTTATAGCAGGGGGGACAACTGCCTTCATACCAGCTCTTAAGCACCACTCATGTTTGGCAAATGGCTCTAGACAGAACTGGCCTAGTACCAGCCAGTGCTACAGAGATAGTCTATTTTTTTGTATGAACAGGTTCTTTCATTTCTACTGGGTTAATTTACAGGATGTAATGTATTACAAATTTTAAATAAAATCATGCACACATTGGTCATGTGTACAGACATAATTATGTGTAAATGTATGTAGCAATATCCCTGTATTGCCTTAGTGAATCACTTAAAACTTGCATTGATAAGCCACCATTGTCTGGGGCTTTTTTTGCCTAGGGTTCTCCAGTCCATGTATCTGGATGATGCTGTTCAGGGGCACTGGGGTAGCTCTGCCTGGAGCTAGTCTGAATTTAGCTAGTTAGCATGAAATTGAGGTCTGGTTTACCTTCTGTAAAGAAGCTTTGAAGTGTTAACATCCATTTTGATTCATGGTGTTTTGGCGCCTCTGTTGAAGCCTATGTTTGAGCCTCATAATGCAGTCTACATGTGTATTACTGTTGAATCTAAAGTGATAGGACCTACCGTAATCTCAAGAACTGGAAAGTGTGCACTAGGTACCACTACTGCTTTGTGGTTTGGGTTCAGTAGGCTTAGTAGCTCGAATCTTGCCATAGGTTTTCACTGGGCATAAATGCTTTGGAATTCTTTTGGATTCTGGAAAACAATATGAACATGATCGAGCATGGGATTTCTTGGCTGGATGCCCCCCCCTCCCCCCGAATGCAAGTGTGAACTGGTTTGAGTTTAAGAGGCTTCAGATGAGCAGTAATTGCAGTGGTCTGAGGCAGCATTAGCATCCTTGCTGGCTACTGCCTTCACTTCCCACTGAACGTGAAGTAATTTTAACTGCTACCCATCTTATTGCCCATATAATCAGTACAGATTAGGTAAGACAGAGTTGATGATGGAACCTGAAGATACTAGAGAAGATTCTGTGTTGTTAGGCCCCAAAATAAAAAAGAAGTTTAAATACATTTGGAAACCAAAGGAATCTTAATTGTATAAGCCTGTTACTAGATGAAGATAAAATTGTTGTTAATGGTGCAGAAATAAGTGTTCAATAAAAACTTCCTTCCGGAGTGCTGAAAGGAGCAAAAGTATGTGATTATGTAGCATGAGCTACTTTTCAGTCTGTTAGTAACAAAAGAGGATGTTTTTTAAAGCATCTATTAGGAATAAGTATTTTGAAATAGGACTTGTTCCCCAGTCCCTGTAAGCAGGAGAGCTTATCTGTTGATTTTTTAAAACAAACAAAAAAATCACCCTGGTATATTAGGGAAATTCAAGAAGAAAAAATGTTCATGTTTTGTGCCAATACTCAAAAAAGGTACAATGTGAGATAAAGTGGATAACTGTAAGCCAGGTGGCCTTACGTCAGTCACAGGCAAAATTGGAAACTGACAGGGAGTTCTGTTCACAAGGAAAAAATCTAATTACATTTCAGTCAACATGTCTTTCTGAGACAGTGGGTTTTGTCAAACTTGCTCTCAGTTGTTGGGATTACAGATTCAGTAATTTAGTTGGGTAGACAAACATTTGTTAAACTTCGCTCTAAATATCTCAAGACTGGCTCACATGCAGATCTCAGAGGTGGCTGGCTTATTGTCTACTGGAGTTCTAAAACAACATTAGATATCACAGACCATTAAGATCAGTAATCTGAGAGTAGGTATAAAATTCTTACAGATTAAGTTTGTGGGATGGGGGAGGCAGAAATTATGACAAACAGTATAGATCTGTCTTACACATCTTAGTAACAGCATTTAGAAACGTGGAGTGTATTTGCTGCCACTCCAGTACCCTTTTCTTCATAAAGCCAAATACATCCTTAAACATTTTGGAGGAAGAATTCAGGCTGCATCTGGAGATTTGAAGTACAGATGAGTGTTGTTGTTCTTGATTGTAGATAAATACACTGAAAAATCTTGCTGTGAAGTTCTGGTGTCAATGTGCCGGAAAGGTTTAAAGTGATGTTGGTGTAGGAAAGAGTTGCAAAACGTTTTTGAGGTTTTGGTAGAATGTTTTGTAAATGAGGATTTATTTTAAAGATGCAATCTTTTCATCACAGTGAGGCTGTTTAAGCTGTGGAACTGTGAAAGAAAGTAGCAGAGACTTTCTTATGAGGAAATTTAAATAAAAAATAACTTTTTAGGCTCAGTGATGTTGATTGGATGAGGTTAACTCAGCAAGTGTACAAGTTGTCTTGTTCAGGCTTGCATAGAAAGTGTTGAGGAGTGTAAACTGAAATTCAGGAGTGGTAATACTGTGTTCAGGTGCTAAAGGGAACAAGTTTTTTTCTCTTCATTTGAGATAATGTCACTATGAAGTATTTCAAATAGACCAGGTCAAAAAGTTGCTGAGTATAGGAATCATGCTATGTATTCTCAAGAGAGAATAGGAGACTAGGTCAGTTTTGACTGGACAGAGCAGATCTTGGTTACGGTCAAGTGATGACCTGTTGCATGGACAACTTTTTTTTAAGTTTGTCATTCTGCAGGTTTTTTTCTGAATTTGTATTGAGAGCATCACCTGAAATGATGCAGGCCTAGAAAGGGCTTACTCTTTTTACTGTTGTTTCCTTATTTCAGCTTATAGCACTTCGTTTTCTTTCCTGGAGGAAGAAAGGGAAAATTTCTAGAAGGTTCATGTCATCAAAGACAGATGTGGCTGGCAGTGCCCCTGTCTGTGATAGCGGCTTGAAAGAGAAGGGAGAAGCTTAAGGTGTCTGCCAAATATTTCTGAATTGGGAAGTGCTTTTTATTTATGCATTTGTTTTTTTGCCACATACTCATTTTACACAAGGTAAAATAGCCTTATACTTCTTTTGGCATTTGTTTCCTTCAGGGTTTAACAGTTATTGCTTACTTGACTCAGCTGTCATCTCCTATTTAAAAGAGTTCAAAGTATGTTCTAACTGAAGCAGTCTTGAAGTTTTGCTCACCTCGTGAGATTCTTTGCAAGTGCTCTAAGTAAAGGGTCAACTGAAGAAAGGATTTCTGAAATAATATTCCCAAGGGCCATGTTTACCAAATCACTGAGTTCTGTTTTGCATGCCAGGTGCTTGAATTGGTGTGTTAAATGTGCTTAAAATGACATCACTAGTCATCATGTTTTTGTAGAAATAGTTTTTCTAAAGATAATGAGATCTTAAGATTTGAGTGGAGCCTGAGCAGCAAGTTAAATGGATGTTTACATATACCTGTTTGGCCTCTGAACCAGAATGAATGCTGGAATTTGAAGTACTTTCATGGTTCAGGGTGACTTGTGGTTGATTGTTCGGTAACTGCTCTTTAGTATCAGTGTAATTTCAAGTCTCATCCATGGCAACACAGATGGGTCCTGCACACAAACAAAAGAGAAGGAAATTCAGGTTATTGGATTGTTAGCTTAGCAGTAGCAATTTAACTCCATAACTTAGGGCCACAAAGATGATCAAAGGACTGGGAAGCCTGCCAAATGAGGAAAGGCTGAGAGAACTGGGTTTGTTGCGCCTTGAGAAAAGAAGGCTTAGAGGAGACATCACCATGTTCCAGTATTGTAAGAGTGGCTAAAATTGAAATGGAGGCTCCCTTTCTACAAGGAGTCACATGGAAAAGACAGATAATGGGTACAAGTTACTTCTGCAGAGATTTTGATTGGACACAGGAGGAAACTTTTTCATAATGAGAACAATCAGCCATTGGGCCAGTCTCCCCAGGGAAGTGGTGTATTCCCCAATGTTGGATGTCTTTAAGATTCAGCTGGACAGGGTGCTGGGCCACCTCGTCTAGATGGTGCTTTTGCCAAAAAAGGTTAGAGCAAATGATCCTTGAGATACCTTCCAATTTGGTTTTCTGTGATGCTGTGAACTTCATTGCTGATAGTCTTCCTGGGTTTCTTTTTGTCTGGGTTTTTAACTACCATTCCATGGAACTTTATGTAGGAATCTTGACTATATTTTGTTCAGTACAAACTTGCTTCTTAAAATGTGGTACACTAACTCAATAATATATGCAACTGCTCCTGTAATCCTTTTCTGTTTCTATTCTTACAGTAACCTTTCAGTACAACACCTTATTTAACTGCAGAAATACTATCAGGGAAAGAAATGGAACTGAATTTCTACTGAGCATTCAGTTTGAAGAGTGTAATAAAGACTTTATTTTCAACAGCAGATAAAAGTGCTGTGCATGATAAGAAGCAAAATTGGTCTCTTCTGTGGTTAATTTTATACAGCTCCTTTTAGATGAACTGCTAATGATATGTTCAAATCCTGAGTTTTTGATGCAGAACTAGGGAATATTAAGTATTGGAGTAGTGAGATGATAAGCAGTGGAGATGTGTTGGAGGCAGCTGGTTGAGGTATTGGTCTGTGGTTCATTTATTTCTGAGTCTCTTTGCTCTGTGTTCTGACTCAGAGCCTGAGGAACCAACATGTTTCTAAATTAAACTGGCACAGACTGTCTTTAAATTTAAAGTAATACCTAGAAGAATTTCTGTGAGAAGGCTTTCAAAAGTGAGGTCTAGGAAAAAAAAATAGTATTGCTAAATATTATTTTGTATTGCTAAGTCCTGTTTGCGTTTTCAGTCTTTTTTTGGTATTTCCTGATACAAATCAAGTGGGGGGTGGGATTTAGGCATTAGTCCTGTAAGTGGTACTATTGAAGTTGAGCCATAGGAAAACTATCAGTTCTGTGCTTCTTAGTTTCAAGTACTGACACTTTTTCATCGCGTCTTTTCAGGTAACACCTGTCAGATTAAAAAAACAGGCTTCTTGGGAGACCTTCCTTTTGTCCCCTTCCCTTGCTGTCCTTTGAGCAATGTGAGAGGTTTTATATTCACTTTCTGCAGTGAGGGATAGAAAAACTTCAGCACTGTTACAGTGAATTAGTTTTACGAATAAGAGGGGTAGGAATTCAGCTCTACCCTCTGTGTCTTGTTCTAGGTGAAATAGATTTTCTGCATGTTCTGGGATGAGTGATGCAAGCAGTACTAGGCAGTATGAGAAAGATGCAAAACAAAGGGTCAGACTCTGAAAAGACAATCTTGAGCATCAAAGAAACTAACTTGCAGCTAGTGTTTTCTGTGGTTAGTTTAACTGTTGCGAAGGAGTAAGTGGCTGCTGACCAGAGAGCAGCATTCAGTACAAAGAGTAATTGCAGCCAGGTCAGTTTCCATGGTTAGTATCCAGCAATTTTAGTTGTGAAGTATCTCCAGGTGACATCAAATATGTTTGTCTTGCTGAATGGATAACAGTATTTTGGGGTACTTAATTTTGACCGCAGCCTGAAGCATTAAATACACCTCCTTTATGCCTGAAAAACACCTGTAGCTCTTTTGTTTTCTTTGATACTGTGAGATGTATAACCTTTTTACAAGTGTGTACATATTTTGTGTACCGTTGCTGTAGTATTTAGTGCTGTCCATGAGTGAGTGTGTGTGACTCAGGACTGCCTTTTTAGCAGTACGTGTAGTTACACATGCTTAGTTGAAGTTTTCTCACTCTATTTCTCTGGAGCTGGAGCAAAAGTTCTGCTTTGTGAGCTTGAATCGTTTAATATAACCAGTTATTTCACGTGTAGATGTATTGAACTGCCATGAGAAGGGGGAAATAAAGGCTGTGTTTTTAAATTTTTGAGAGCTTTATATGAGTAGCAGTTGTTGGTGTCCCCATCCAGAGGATGCTGAAATGGTATATAAGCAGCAATCTTGGCATTCTGAGAATTCAGGACTCCTTTTGTCAACTGGCTTTGAACTCAGAATTTCCCTCTGATCTGATGGATCTTTGCGTTTCTGGGTGCACAGAAACACAGCTTCAGTGAGAGGAATAAAAATTACTGCATCCAAAGTGTGTTTTTAGACACTGATCATCAGGCTGCCTTTTGTTTGGAAAAATGGGTTAAGATGGAGTAAAAAATCCTGTCAAATTCAGGAGGCATAAGTAACCTACTTCCTGTTATATGAAAGCAGACATGGCTGTGCTACTGTTTCTAATAAATCAGGGGGAAACTGTGCACCCTGTTCTTGCTTTCCTTTCTAAACAAGGACACTGCAAAGTATTGATTTCCATAAAGACTTAAGTCTTGCTGAAAGTTGTGGCGCAGTGGAAGTTCCTGTTGAAATCCTGAAGTGTTTTGGTGGCTCTGAATTAACTTTCTCATACCTAAGCTCCTGAACAAAATCCACGTAATTTGATGGGTATTCTAAATATTGCCTGTTGTCTACCAGTTGTTTGAAAACAAAGCAGCCTGATCAGGATTGTGTGTAGAACCACCAATTCCTTCCAAGAAACGGCACCAATTTCTTGGAAGGAATACCATTTAAGTTGGCTTAAATTTGATTTAATAATAGTAATCTTGACTGAATTATTTTCCTGGTTACTGCTTGCTTTTTTTTTTTGTAAACTGTCTTTATTTAGCTGAGGGTAGAAAATACAAATTATTGACTCTCTCAGTTGGATGTTTAGGTGTTTAGTTTTCCTGGCTGAAAAAACTACTTAGCACCCCGTTACCTCCTTGATCACTAGTATATCCTTAAAAAAGAAATAAGTTCTCTTTGTTGATTCTTGTCTGTCTTGGAGCTTTTCCAAGGAGAACTGCTTATGCTGTTGAGGGTGTGGAAGTACGTTGAGGATTCCACATCAATATTCAAAGTATAGTACTATGGAGTTCTTAACAGCTACTTGATTCTAGTTTTCATAGTGTCACAGCTGAACTATAGATAGTGTATGTATACTGTTAATTCATTTTGATTGGATCAAGCAAGAAGTTTTTAGAAACTTTTAAAGTATGTAATAGACCACCTGGGACAATTCTGATAACTGGATGTTGTGAAATATGCATATTTTGCATATGTGGCACTTGCAGATCAAGTTCAAGCTAATAACTTAAGCATTGCCTAAGCCTCACACTTTTTACACGTTAGGCCTACTATCTTTGATTATTTCTGAATCAGGTCTTCGTGCTGATGCACTGTGCACTCATGGGTTTAACTGTGGCTTCTTTGATCCTATGTCTGTTGCTTCCAGTACCCTGTTACCCACTGTCTGAGGTAGTTGGTGGGATGGTCTGGGTTCTTGAGGTTTTTTTGCAGGCATAATCTAAATGCAAGACAAGTTCACTCTGCCTTCCCTCTTTTCCCTCCAAGAAGAAGAACCTCCTCCTACATGTGGGTTGATGAAATAATCCATCTTCAAGGGAATTTTTTAATGGATTTGGAGTAGATGGTGTGCAAATACTTAAATGTGTGTGGCTCTTAAAAGAAGTCTTTCATACTTGAGTAACTGGGACTATTGAATTAGACTTGCTGAATCTTCAGAGGATTAAAGTTAGGATTGTGCCTCCAACTGTATCTCTTGTATCTCCAGACTTAAATGTTGTCATGTGATACAAATGAATCTTTAACACTTAAATGAATCCTTAATACTTTCCAACTATTCTTACTACACATATTCCTTCTAGACTATGTACTTTGGGGTACCGGTTTCAGTTGTCTGCTGGAATTGGAGGGTGGTTGTGGATGCAGTTGAAGTAGAGGTACTGTTTACTGCCAGTATGGTAAACAAGAGGAAACTACCCTTCTTCTATTTATTTATTTATTTAAATTAAAAACAGTTCAGTGCTAAAGAATTCTTTTACTGTCTTTAGATGAGTGGCAATGGTCCTTCGTGACTTGCATACTACTTTGAGCAGTTTGTGATAAAAGGTCCATAGTTACCTCTGCAAATCTGTAAAGAGTAATGGTTGTACATGCACTTGTCATCTCTGTGTTGTAGTATTTTAATGAGTCCTGATTAGGGATACTTTGAAACTACATTGAGAAACTCTAGGGAAAAACAATACTTTCATCTCTTCTGAAAGATGATAGGTGGCTGTGAACACATGTGGCCTGAAGAGTGTAGTGCTTTCATTTATCACTGCTTGCTTGTATTCTGCTGTCTCTTAAGTATAAAACTGTCATGGAGTCTCTCATCGTGACTGCTGGAGATTAAACATCCTGTCCAGCATCAGAGCTTTCCCAATTACACACTGTAATCTGCTCAAATTTCATGAAACAGTGTAGTGACCTTCAGATCAGGAACTAAGGTCTGTGCTGTGTTTAAGTTTTTGTTGGTGGGTTTGACTGTTGGGTTTTTTTGTGTGGTGGTTTGTTTTTTTTTGTAAGATACAGTGATTTTGTGTTCACTATTTATCAGGCCCAAGTATTGGCTTGTGTTGTGGTTTAACCTGGTCTACAGCCAAGCCCCATGCAGCCGCTTGCTCGCTCCCCCTTACCCAGAGGGATGGGGTGGAGAATCTGAAAGGAATGTAATACTCAAGGGTTGAGATAAGAACAATTTAATAGGTAAAGCAAAAGCCACGCATGCAAGCAAAGCAAAGCAAGGAATTCATTCACCCCTTCCCATGGGCAGGCAGGTGTTCAGCCATCCCCAGGAGAGCAGGGCTCCATCATGTGTAACCAGTTACTCAGGAAGACAAATGCCATAATGCCAGATGTCTGTCTGTCGTACCCCCCCCTTCCTTCTTCTTCCCCCAGTTTATATACTCAGCATGACGTCATATGGTATGGAATACCTCTTTGGTTAGCTTGGGTCACCTGTCCTGGCTGTGCCCCCTCCAGATTCCCGTGCCTCTCCAGCCCTCTGGCTGGCAGGGCCCAAGAAACCTAAAAGTCCTTGATTTAGTATAAACATCACCCAGCAACAACTAACAACATCAGTGTCCTATCAACATGGTTCTCACATCAGAGCCAAAGCACAGCGCTGTACTAACTACTAAGAAGAAAGATAACTCTGAAACTAGGACAATTTGTCAAGACTTGGGATGCAAATTTGAGAGACAGTGTCACTGCCTAATTAGTCAGTTATTTACTTCTAACGTGTTGTCTTTTTATGTAACCACCACTGCCAAAGTATTCATTTGGTGAGCTACTGTGTATGATCTGTCAATTGTTGGGTTTTTACTTCTCACTGGGAGGCTATTACTGTACATAAGGTGCTTATCAGCAGAACATCAGGTATTGACAGCTGTGTGAAAAATTAATTCTCTGTTAATAAACCAGTAGGGGGCATTCCAACTCAGTGTCTTGTATGCCTCTTAATATTTAATGAAGGATGTGTTGGATTTGTTGGCAGAGTGCACCTTTCTTCAAAAGGTGTTTTGTAAATATCTGCAGTTCCTTCAAATTGGCAAGATAATGCCAGAAAGCATTAGGCTTACTATTAAAGGCCTCTGACATTAATGAGGAAGAGCCCTCATTTTGCCATGCTTACATTAATTATATATGCTGATCAGTACAGAACATGAGTATTGTATTGTCTATGCTTCTTTAAAACATACTCTGTGCAGTTATACTGAAAACTTCCAAGTCTCTTTAAGAACAAATGAAAAAGACCCGGATTGTTCAAGGTTCTGTCTGAATTTATGGCTTCTAAAAAGGAGTCTCCTTCTGATCTTCTAATTACAGTTTTTAAAGCAGTAATTTTATAAAGCCTTTAGATCAACCTGTTCTGTATATTTGCTTGAGGGTCTTAAGCATCACTTTAGCTTCAGGCTGGTGAATTATTTGTGGTAAGGGAGGCCTGGCCTGTTTTTCAGAGTATGCTGTAGCCATTTTTTGCTTTTGCCTACTGTTGCTTCTTGTCATGACAACTTCATTCTCCCATCAGTGGTTTAGCTGAAATATCAATAGTTGGGAAGTGTGCCTCTTAGTTACACCAGTGGAAGCTCTGTTGTAATTTTTAAGTTGAAGTTAATGAATTCTGTTATTTATTAACCTAAATTTCTATGCGTTTTAATTTTCATTACATCTTGTAATAACTATAGGTCATCTAGCTGACTTAAACGTAATTGTTTTAAAAATAAATTGAACTATAAGCGATTGGTCTGCAGTGATAACTTTTTGTATCATAAGTTAGAAAGTAGGCTAGCAAATACTGTAGAAAATACTAAGGTAAAAAAGGCATGAAAAATCTTTTTCATCTTCAGCGTATTTCACTGACTTAAGCTTAAACAGGTTTTCAGTTAATTTTAAAGTAAAATCTGAAACACTGGATTGAGAGGTTTGGTTTTGAGCATCTATGTTTATACTGTAAAGGTGTTTGTTCTCATTAGGTACAATGAAGCAAATCTTCCATATAATTGCATTAGTGATATGTGACATTAAAGCTTAATTGGCTTATTTTAAGTATCTTGCACATCAATTTCTTTTAGATTGTGAAAATTGAAAAGGTCATGAGTGCAGTTTAATATTCCAGGGTGAGAGATTTCAATTTTAGTACAATTTGTAGAGAATTAATTAGGAAACATGACTAAAAGAAAAAGGATGTTGAATGCAAATTAGGTTGTTCATTAGAGTATAGAAGCTGAAGCATCTTGAAGTATTGTGGAAATTCGATTGCATATTCAGTAAGCACCTTGATTTTTTTATTATTTTTATTTTTTAAAGGAGAAGCTGCAGTAATTGTTCTCCAGGGTGGAGACTTAATGTAACTGTCATAAGGCACGCTAAAATAAAACGTACTGCCTTTTCCCATGGAGTTCTGTTAACCCATATTTTTGTTTTTCAGGAGATTGATGAAGCCTGCAAGAGGATAAAACGTGAAATTGATGATTTAGGCCCTGAAGTTGGTGACATCAAAATCATTCCATTGTATTCCACCCTTCCTCCGCAGCAACAGCAAAGGATTTTTGAACCTCCCCCACCAAAAAAACAAAATGGAGCCATAGGAAGAAAGGTAAATAGTACACTGTCTTAGTATGCTGTTCAGTAACTAGCTATTCAGTTAAATGGGCAATTAAATGAGTTTCAGCTGTTTTAATTATATCTGGACAGCAACAAGTAGAAGGTTGGATTTTTTTTATGAAGCCTTAATGCAATATTTTACCACATTAAATTTTGTAGATAATTTGCAGGTTGTTTCTCGGTTCAAAATGTCTTCTGTCCGTAAGGCCAGAGTGTTCTAGTAACAATGGGACTGAATGGCAGTGGCATTTGTCTTTAAGTTTCTTATGAGAAATACAATAAGTCAGATTAAATACTGTTTGACAATCATGTGATTTACATGGAGGGATGGGATTTGTTTCCCCTAAGTAGTTACTCTGACACATGCTTTTTTTGGAAACCAAAT
Source organism: Falco punctatus (assembly GCF_963210335.1). NCBI lineage: Eukaryota > Metazoa > Chordata > Aves > Falconiformes > Falconidae > Falco > Falco punctatus. The sequence goes on from NC_137580.1 coordinate 32,140,905, forward strand.
GGACTCTCTCTTCAATAGATGTTATCAGGCAGGTTTTGTCTGTTTCTCGAGGTTTGTGAGAAGGTGCAAGTTAAAACAAGGACATTGAAGTTAGAGATTCATGTTTTCTGTAGTAGTGAGCAAGGAACTGGTTTTCTTTCAGTGGGCAGAATGGATTGAGAAACTGAAAAACTTGAAATGGCACTGGTAAATGTTTTTCATAAAATTAATAGCTCGATTCCTGAAAGCTCACATAAACCACATAGAAACTATGCGATTATTTCTCTAAAACTGAACATTTGGAAGGATTCTTGTAATAGAGCTTCCTCAAGTTAAGCAGAACTAGTGCTCACACAGTTAAGATTTTGAAGGTCAGAGCTGAATCATACTATCTGCTGTAGGCAGGGTATGTTCCTTGGTTATTTGCTTTTTTGTGCAGTACAATGCATGTAGAATACTAGTGACAACTTTCTGGCATTCTGGAAGAATAAATCACTTAATAAATTTAGTGAAATGATCCTTTTCTTCCTATTGAAGTTGATTGCAGAAAGCATTTGATCTGAAATCATGAAACTAATGCTGCAACAAGATTGTATTAGCAAATTACTTGAATTGCTTTTCAGTGGTGAACAAGTGATAGTTGTGTATTTCAGTGAATTTTCTTTCATGTTTAAAACTGTGCGCTTCAAAATAGACATTTTCTGGCTTTTTTGAAAAGAGGCTAACAGGTGCAGTGTGTAGCTTTCACTATGTTGAGCTCACAAAGCCAGTACCAGTGTGTGAAGAGGAAGACATTCTCAATGTAGCAGCTGTTTTACCACAAGAAAAATTTCCATGCTTGAAAGATATCAATTGTAGGCAAAAGTAGGCACAAAATAAATAAGCAATAGATTGAGGCCTACAAAGCCATTATATGTATGGAGTTTTTTTGTTGTCTGTTGTTTTTTAAGACTATGTTTCTTCTTGGTCTGCTTTAGCTGAAATGTTATGGCTTCTGTGTTTGAGTTTTTATCTCCATAACAAATAGCAATGAGTAAAAGTGTGTCTGTGTGATATAAATTTGTTTAAATGTTCTCTGGTTTCAGTTAGTCTCAGTGATCAGGATATGTAAAGTAGGACTGTGTGTTGCTGTGCTTCCGCTATCTTACAAAATGTCTGCTTTCACACTGTCCTATGGGTGTTGGACCCAGGGTTTAGAACTGCTGAGGAGAGAGAGCTTGCAGGAGGTCTGAATCATGTCAAAGGCTCTAATGGTCATAAACACTAACTGAAGAGCTTGCAGTATCTGAATAGGTATCTCCCAAGCTTTAACTTGGTGAAAGGAAAGTAAGATACTGGAAGTTGTGTGGCATCTTGCGGAAGTAATAATGGTAACAGCTAGTACTGATTACAGCTTGGTAACTTAGCACGTTTTTGTCCTCTTAGCTGATCTTGTCTAGCACATCTATTATTGCAAGAAAGCTTAAGATAAAGGTAAAAAATTGCTTTCGCTAGTTACAGTTGTTTCATTTATACGATGGAGGCAGATAGAGATGACTTAAGGAGCCTTTCTACTCCCTGTTCTTATTTTATCCCTTTTTTCCAATCTGTGTTCTATTTTCTGATTCAGGAGTATCAAGCATATATCTATAGTGCATATGTATTAACTAGTCAATTTTTTTTATATAGATACTATGTATATCTTACTCTTCAAAGTAACTTCTTTAATTTCAGACTCTGGTGTATAAGATCTTAATCTGATATTTAAAAACATCTTTAATGTAACCATTTCAGTAATTGCAAAACTAACTGCAGTTAAAGCTAATTAGGTACAATTTGTTATTTTACATAGTGCTACTTTTATTTGTTTGACTTCCAAGTGACCTTGCACTTCGATTTTTAGACTGGAAAAATACAGCATAATTTCCTCATTTTTTCTTGGGATTTTACATTCTTTAATTATGGATTTTAAGTAATATGACATTAACAAATAAGATCTGTACTGCAACAGAATCCACTGTGTAAATAACTTTTTTCCTTCTACCTTTGGAAAGTTCTGTATGATTTCAAGTAGAAGTTCAGTAAATTCAAGTACGGGTTAGATTGCTGAACCTTTGTGGACAAAGCATAGTAACAGTATTGAGTTGTTGGTATTGAAGTGTCCTAACAGAAACTGGTGATGAAAAGCAGGACCAAAACCTTTTGACACTGCTCTGTAACTGGTATTTGAAGAGGCTGGGTATGGACATTTCTGTACTTTGGTAGATAGGGGAAAGCTGAGACATTTTACATAAGGCATACTCTTGACAGCAAGCTGAATGTGGATTGGCTACCCTTTTAACATGGGAGTGCTAGTCTAATTTGCATATTTAATGACCTGCAACTTTTAAATTAATATGTATTGTGCTTGTGTGTCAGCACTTAATTGCATTTGTGTTGGTGGTTTTTATCTCTGATTAGTCTGTGTAGGTTACTTGTGAATAAAAGGTGTACAGGATTTTTGTTGTTGTTGTTTGAGAAGTTCTAAGCACGTAGTTTCAGGCTGGAACACCATCATTTCAAAACTTTTTCCACCGAAGTATTTGGGCAAGCTCAGACCTTAAGTCTACTTAAGCAGAAACAAGCTTAGAGTAATAAGCAGCTGGCTGGCAACATGGTCAGCCAGGAAGAGGAGAAATCAGCAGGGTTATCAATCTGATCCAGCCACTGTCTTCATTATAGTTCTGAACAAAACGTTAGGAGTCTCAGATTCTAACTCCTAAACTGAAAACAATGATGACAGAATGCTCTGAAATTTAAGAGGTGAAAGGTAAGTAGTTTTGATGAAACGCTGAATGGGTTTTGGTTCTTTCCTGAGGTAGTTGATGGAACTTGCTATTAACGTGTGATTTAACGTGGTCACTATTGGGATGAGAACTGATGTTATAGACTGTTGCACTGCATCTCTGGGCATAAAATTTCAATGATGGTGAATCAAGCCTCAGAACTCTGTTACCACCTTTGCTTTAATTTTTGCATGAGAATTCGGAAAGTTCACAGAAACTTCAGAATGTAGGCTTAAAAATATGTACAGATGTTTAAGTATCTGGTAACTTACAAAAAAAAGTTGAAATTAAATATATTTTTGTTCAGGATTTTAGCTGGAATGTATTGCTAACTGCTTTATTCCAAACAAAGTAAAAAAATTACAGTAATGATGATTTTTAAATAATTAGTTACCTAATGTTTGATTTAATATTATTTAACCATTTACCCTCTTTAGGCTTTTTAATTTTTTTAAAAAAATGTTAAAAGCTGAATTAACAGATTATGCTATTTTGTGCCAGAGATGTGAGAGAAATTTTGAATTGTGTTTAAGTAAAATATTTGCTCTTCTGTTTCTTCTACTCAAAACTAGTATTTGTTTTTAATAGAGACATAGGGAGCAGAAACTGAGGGGAAAAAATTGCTCTGATTTAATAGAAGTTCATCTGGCTGATTTCAGATTGTCCTGTAAAAGTGTTGGAGTCAGCTTTGGTAGCTATTGATGAAGCAAAGGAGAGTTTGTTGAAAATTCTTGGTGCAGAGACTTAATCAGAGCTCTTGATTTTCAGGACAAAGTAGTTTCATTTACAGTTTTATTTTTTCGCAGGTTGTTGTGTCCACTAATATTGCTGAGACTTCATTAACAATAGATGGTGTTGTGTTTGTGATTGATCCTGGCTTTGCAAAACAGAAGGTAAATACTATTTTGTTTTCTGGTTCTTTATAGTAGGGAATATACTGGAATGTGGTTTGCTCAGGTAACTGCCCTTTGTAAACACTGATAGGTTGGGTTTTTTTCCCCAGTTGAAATCTTGAGCTTGGTTGTTTTGTTGTTAACTTCTGATAGGTTTGCACTTAATCTGCAAACTTTAGATATCTAGAGCAGTTGGAAACAGTGCGGTACAGAATAATTTTATTAAAAAAAAAAAAAGAAAATGTAAGGTTTTTGAGTTGGGTCTAGAATATGGATTTCCTAGATACTTTCAGAAGGGAGGTTTTGTGCTGTGTATCTGTGCTTGAGAATGCTCAAGTAAAACCAACAAAATGCGGAAGTTATATAGCCTTTTAAACTTTTGTAAAATGATATAACAGAACGAGTACAATAAATGCATCTTTGTACACAAGTTTCAATCACCACTTAGACTGAGTTTTTTTCACAAGTCGTTCTTATACCCTCTGTAATAAAGAAATACAGTTTTTGTACATGTTCTGTACCTATTCACACCAGGAGGGTGTTAAAATATGGACCAAAGAACATGGTCAACTGAAACTACTATCTGACTACTGCTTTACTTTTTTACGGTATGCTTTTTTCCATGAGTCCTGTTGAGTTGGCAAGGCTGCTGTTTATGTATGACTGCAGTGGACGTTTTACAGTATATTCCAGCATATATTTTGTACTATGACAGTCTGCATGTACCCTTGAAATACAGTCTTGCTTTGTCATTGATCTGATTTGTACAGTTCTGTTCAACCTTAATGCTAGATTTTTCTGACCTCTAGAACATGATTATTCAAGCTTATAATTGTATCAAGACAACTTTTTTTCCATGGAATTATTTGAGCATCAAGAGTGCATTTAGCACTCTGTAGAACAAATTGGACACATTCCTTGTGCCATGAAAATCTTATCTAAAAATACACACATTTAAGGAGGACAGGGAGCCTGGCAGGAGTTAACAAATGAATAAAACTTAAATGCTGTTCTCCAGGCGCTTGTGTTTGAAGTGCTCTGTCACTGATCCAGAGGCTATTGTAGTCATTCTTTTTTCTCCTTTCAAATACATACAACTTGTGATTTCCTAGTCAGAAACTGTATTTGAAAAGAAGTTTAAAACAGGGTATTTTTTTGTTGGTTTGGGGTTTTTTTTAGATAGTTGTCTTTATTCCTGAGTGGTGTTCATTCTTTTCCTTTCCTGCTCTGATTCCACTTACAAATAGGTATACAATCCTCGTATCAGAGTGGAGTCTCTCTTGGTGACTGCAATTAGTAAAGCTTCCGCTCAGCAGCGAGCTGGCCGTGCTGGTCGTACTAGACCAGGCAAGTGCTTCAGGCTTTATACAGAGAAGGCTTACAAAACTGAAATGCAGGTAAGATAACTTTTTTTAGATTGCATATCTAAGAATATCTGATCAATACAGGTAGTTGAGTGCCGTGCTGCCGAACAAAATCAGAATTTGAATGCTTGTGTAGTTTGTGTTTGGAAGAGTAAGTGTTCTGAATTTTCTGTTTCTTTTCTGTCCCCGGCCCCAGGACAACACATACCCTGAAATTCTGAGGTCTAACTTAGGATCTGTAGTATTGCAGCTCAAGAAGCTTGGTATAGATGATTTGGTGCACTTTGATTTTATGGATCCTCCAGGTATCTGCTTCTATTTTATCTTGTCTAAGTGTTACATTTTGACTTCTGAAATCTTTATGTTGGTGAATATTTTATATAATAACATGGAATAAAGTCTTTTGGTTTTCACTCTTTATATTGTAATTGATAGGAATGTCTTTTGTTTATCTTAAAATTTAGTGCTCTGTGTCTTACTGGAGCAAGCTTTTTATGTTTCTGTCTACATTAACAGCCTCTAATGGACCCAAGGAATCTACTGAATGCCTCTTACCTGCAGAGGATAAGAAAATTATGGGCATTAGAAAATCTATTACTTGATAAGGTGTTGGGTTTTTTGTTTATCACCTTGATTACACATTCTGATTGTGCTTCAGTTAAAAACTGTCTGTAAAGAAATTAGCTGGCATTTTTGAAGTTGAATACATGGTTTTGGCTCAAACTATAAAGGTAATGTGCATCTCCCTTCTAACAGAATTAAATGTTCTTGTATACTTTAAAAACAACTGGGTTATATTGCTAATTAGAAATGTAGATCAGCCATATATAAATATACAAAAATTGGTTGTTGTTCCTCTCCCCCTCAAAAACACCAAACCACCAACAAAACCCAAATCAAAACAAAACCCACTTAAATAGCTCTGCAGAACAGTTGCATTCTTTGTGCTGTGCAGCATATATAATAGCTTAGCAGGAAGGCTTTTGGATTTCCTTCTGTTTTGCTTTGTGGGTAAAATATACACTTGCTGTGAGGAATGCAGGATTAAGAGAACGTTCTTAGAGGCTCAGTTTTGTGAAGGTCTATAGATATCTAAAGTTGACATGACTGAGATTTTAGAACTGTATCAGTCTGTTTTTGTATGGAACAAGGGAATGCATCAGTACATGGGAGGATGTGATATTACAATGATACTGAATATGTCACAATGCCGATACTGAATATGTCACAATACCACTGCTGTCTGGATTTTGAAAAGCAGTAATCTTCAAATATTCACAAGTTTTTTATTCCGTTAAGAACTGTCTTAAGTGAGTTTCCCACCCCTGTTGCCCAGTACGTTCACATTCAGATGTATATAACTGAATTTGGTAACAATTTTGTGTTAGGAAATCAGCTAAACTGAGAACAAAAAAATAAGATGGCTTATAATACTCTGTGCTTCCTCATTTTTTGCTAATTCATAGCAGTTTGATTAATGTGCCTATATAAATATATTTCCTTTCAGCTCCTGAAACTCTGATGAGAGCCTTAGAGCTTTTGAATTACCTTGCTGCTTTAAATGATGATGGAGACTTGACTGAGTTGGGATCCATGATGGCCGAATTTCCATTGGACCCACAGCTGGCTAAAATGGTTATTGCAAGTTGTGACTACAACTGTTCTAATGAGGTCCTATCTATTACTGCCATGTTGTCAGGTAATAGCAGGGAAAGAGATACTAACCAAAATGCAGATCTTCAGTTTGGGGAAAATTGGAGTTTTCCGCATCAAAAACATAAATATATCTCTAATAAATCTAGCATTGCTTTTAAAACTTCATGTGGGGGTTTAATGAATCATTATGGGTTTATGTACAGGCCTTGAAGCTTATGAATAGTAACATTAAGAAATTAACATGCATAAAAATGTCAGACAGTTTGCTCCTAACTTTAGTTAAAAGTGTGATATATGTACATATATATATATATATTCAAGTTGCTGGGGGTGGTGGTGGTGTGGAAATCAGACTAGTGGAATAATTTTTTTTAGGCTCATAGTCAGGACCAGAAATGTCAGCTCATCCACTCTGTTTTTAAGGCAGTAAAATCTATTTTGTATTGTGCATTCTTCTGCACTTTGATAAAACCCGGTATTTCCAAAAGGAATGATACATTTTTCAGTCATTAAGTGGCAAAACCTGTAAAACAGTCATTTCTTTTAAAGGGAAGAAAGAAACTTTGGGGGAGGATTTATATTTGTAAGAATTAATTTGTGTGCACAGCTGTACTTTGCTGCTGTGTTAATGTGAATAGCACTGCGTCAGAGCAGCGCTGCTTGTTGAGAGAGCTTGATGAGAGGAAAAAGGTTACCAAGCAAGCCTTGCATTTCATTTCCCGGTTAGGAAGAACTGACTTGGTTTTATAGTTCCTATACTGTCAGAGGACAAACAGCAAGATTTAGTCTGTTATCAAACGGGGATGTTCTTACTCATAGCTACTCCTTTGGGTGTGCTATTTTACCAGGCTTTTCACAATGCAGATGTACCGGTTACATGCTTAACTTGGTTGAATAGAGAAAAAAAAATGTTTTGGCTAAGTGTAAAATCTGTTGCTTCAGTTTAGTCTTACAGTATATTTATGTGAAAGTTTTTAAGAACAAGCTATAATGTTTGTTGCAGAGTTATGATTGTTCAGACTCAGAGCAGATGGGCAGGGCAGAATCTTAATTTTTTTAATTAAATGGTAGACTTAATTGCGGAGGTGGTGGTAGGTTGGTGCCTGTCTTTCTCTTCCCTTCCCCCCCTCTTCCCCCAGTCTATACTACAGAACAGTAAGTCTAGTATTTTTGTCTGGGGTCCTAAACTGATTTGTCTTGCTCCTTTTTCTATTTACCTTTTCTCAGGCCATGATGCTTTTTTGTTTTAAGGCACAGTTAATGTCATAAGTAACTTTTTTTGGGGTGGAGTGGATTGAAGATGGTTGATGTATGGCCTGTAATGAAAACTCTGCTCTTAAAACCATAGTCTTCATATTTGTGAGGACTATTTCCCAAAGTAAACTTGAACACTTTTTTTAAAACCAGTGGCACGGCTGTATGCTATGGTGCCTTAAGTCCACATAAAGATTTTCAGGCTCTGGATAGCAATTCGTGGGGTGTGAACAGTTTGGACTGAATGGCAAACTAGGTACCAGAAAAGAGGCAAGAATAGCATTGAGTTAATGAGCAGATTAAATGATTGTACTTCATTTTACAAGCGCCATGGTATCTTGCTGTGGGGTAGAAAGTGCTGTTGCTTATTCAAAAAAGTGAGTTAAGCCAGTGATAGAACAATTTGGAATTTGCTTTGATTAGTCTCTTCGAAATTAAAATACACTTTATATTATCTCTGTTTTCAAACACAAGACCCAAAATACAGGGTGTTTATTTTGCACCTGCATTTTCATTTTCTTTAATGCATTGATCTTAATTTGTTACCATGTGATTCACTGTTGCAGTGTGTATTTTTCTCAAGTTTCAGCTAGTATTCAACTCTGTTTTTGAAATGTGGTGTTCTGGGGCTTTTATGGGAATTTAAGAATAAAAGAAAGCAAAAACACACCACAAGAAGGCCCTCATCTGTTAGGGACGGATGGGATACAAAGAGATGCTCTTGTGAGATTGGGCTTTGATTGGTTATGAGAAGACAAATGTAGTCTCAAGCAGCTGGAAATAGACAAAGGATTTGTAGCATCTTACTTAGCATTAGTTTTATTGAAATTTAACCACTTAAATTACATCTACTTAAAACCAAACTGACTTTTTTTCTCCTGTAGATCTCTATAAAGTAAAGATCTCTTGTAACTACTTCAAACATCTTGTGAATTAGTTTTGATATTACAAACATCTAAGAATGTTGACAGACCATTAAGTTGGCTGCAATACTATTTGTGATCTTTGGTAGACTGTATTTGGAAAGGGAATGTTAAAACACAATTTTTAAAATAGTCAGACTGAGTCAGATATATGTAAGAAATACAATGACAGAGAAAGGTCATCACATTGCAGTTTTTAATTTTTTTTTATTTCAAGTAGTGCCAAAGGACGGTTTAACCTTCCACCACTACCGCTACCATCACAACGTTTAGACGTAATACCTTCATTCACATGTTTCTGTATACCAGTGCTGATAACAATACCATCTGGGGAAGAGGACTTCACTTTACTAGTGTGTTCTGTCTAGTAGCAGACTTGTGATAAAACTTGTGTGTGTTTAGACTGTGCTAGTGCAGTACAGTTTCAGAACTTCCTTCCTAACTCAGTCCATAAAGGCTTTCTGAGAAAGCAGATTTGCAATTTTTGTTACGTGGGGTACTAGCTCTTGGTAGAGCTATCAGCACTGGGTCTTGAACTAAGATCTGTTTAGCCTTCCAGTATACATAGGCAATATTGATGGCCTTCAGACTAGAGATTTTGATGCCTACATATAGTTCTATTAAAATAATCAGGTACTCTGTAGCTTTGAAACCCTCTTGTCTTACAGATGTGGTTAGGTGTTGATGTACCAAATCAAGGTAGTAAACAGTCCAAGATGCAGTTGGAGGCCATCCTGCCCTGCCCTATGCTCTGTGAACTGACCTAGCTAGGCCTTGTTCCTCTATCTGTGAATGCGTGACTCATCGATATGGGCGTTTGTGTTGGGCCCATACCAACCTTGTTTAGTCCCACAGTGTTTTGTTCGCCCCACGGAAGCAAAGAAAGCAGCAGATGAAGCCAAGATGAGGTTTGCCCACATAGATGGAGATCATTTGACGTTGCTGAATGTCTACCATGCTTTCAAACAAAGTGAGTATGTGCCTGTTTTAGCAAAACTATTTGTAATACTTTGTGCTGCCAGCTTTCGTTCCATGGTTCCAAGGACAGTTGAAGGCTTGAGCTTGTTTTTTTGAGCTATTCTATTGTAATCTTAAAATATTTTTTTTTTTGTTAAAAGTATGTAAAAGCGTTATTCAAGTGCTGCTTTGCTCTAGGGGGGAAACAAAAACAAAAAAACAGCCAAGAGATCATGTAATAAACTGATGAGTATGGAGACAAGCCAGGCTTTTAAATCAATGCTGGGTAACCTTGGACAGAAGGAAGCAAGCATTCTTATAATTAAGAAATATTGGAAGTTTGCTTTTTGCCATTAATTATAGAAGAACCTGCGTAATTGCTTAGTAATTTTTCAGAGAAAGCAGTGCAGAAAATACTGTGAATTTGGAGAAGGATATGTTCCTAGAACCAAACCCTTTTTATTCCTAACTTTTTAATACAGTTAGGAATTCTGTAATAAGGCCTTGGGATGAACTGAGAGGCAAAGGGGTCTTGCATCGAGAACTTAGGGCCATATGATACTTTCTTTCATTTACCTCATTTATGTGTATGGATTTTAGGGAAAATGTACAGTCCTCGTCAGCATAGCTGAAGTGCGTTTTAGCAGCTTGAAAAAGGCAGGAATGAAACATGTGAAGCTAGGGGTTCTATTGAAAAATGACTGCATAAGCGGCAGTCATTTTTAAGTGACTTATCCTGGTGGTAAGTGAAAAAGATTACTCTTAACTGCCAACCAGGTGAATCAGGTCCTCCTGTTGCCTTTTCCTGTAAGCAAACAAAAAAGCAACAGCCTTTTTACCCTGAGTAAAAAGAAACGCAAGTTGGGGCCCCTTTCTGTTGCAGCTTTGTTATAGAAATGTTGCATTGAAACATTTTAAAACTGTATCATTATGTGGAAAACCAAAATAAGAGTATCTTCAGAGTAAAACTGCAGACAAAAGTCTTCAAAACTGTTTAAAAAACAATAGCTGAAAAACTTCTAAAAAGCTGTGAATCGGAGACTTCTGTTGGCTGTTTTTTTCTGTTGGCTTTTTAGTATGTCTTGCAGACATTTTGTTTGTGCATGTTTCTGAAAGCCACAGCTTTCATGGTGAGGTTACTGAGGGGTGGAATTGTTTGGGGAATAATCTTTGCTCACTTTCACTGTGACATTGAGTAGGTTTTCTGGGATTCAGGATCAGAAGACAAAATGCTGCTTCTGTTTGTATCTAGAACGATGTGAAACAGTTATGAGTCATCTAAAACGCACATTTCAAATGGCACAGAAAGTAACATGCTATGGTACTTCAATTATGATTCTACTGTATAATGTATAAGAGCTTCTGCATTCATACTTCATTTTAAATACAGTCTGTAAAATAAAATGCTGAACTTAAACTTTCCTCAAATTACGTAACCTTCCTTCCCAATGCAAACTAAGAATAGTTTCTGTCTGTACAAGATATGCATTAAGTTTTAATTTTTTAAGGCTGGTTTTGTTGGATTATTAAAATGAGATTAATAGAGCATCACTTGAAAAGTAACAGAATTGGTAGGGAGAACTGGGTTTCCTGGAGTTAAACATGCAGGGTCTTATCCTGACAGAATGGCTTAGGCTTGCTATCTTAACATATTTCTTATTAGAGCTATCAGTAGTAGAAACAGTAACTTAAGAGTATAGATGTCTGTTACTGATGCTGTGTTTTACCAGTCACCTACATTTACTTAAACTTCTGTGAGGTGTCACGCATAGTATTACATTAGTTTGTATAGCTCTTAAATGAAGCATTCAAGTAACAGTTAAGGAGGGTTTGGTTTCTCAAAAATACAGTATAATCTTCTTGTGTGTATTCTTTGCATGCTACTGTTAAAGATTGTGCAGGGTTTCTTAGTCAGTTACATTTTAAACTGCAAGTTTGGAAGATGATTTTTCCGGTTTCAGGGCATGTTTTTTTGAAATACGCAAAATCCATTGGTGTGGTATTTCAGCAAAACATCAATGATTGTGTGCATATATGTTGGTGAGGGGGGAAAAAAACTACTTTTCTTCTGACCCCATGCTTCCTGAATAGAAAACAATTTTGGCAAGTTATCTAATGCAAGAAATCAACTGAATAAACTAAGAGCTGTTGTAATTTATAAAAGTTTATGGATATCTCTTTTTCTGGTTCATCTGACTGATCAATCGGTTAGTAGCTCTTTTATTTGCTTGTTCTAATTGGATGAAATATTCATTTTTGATTCATGTTTTTTCATGTTGCAGATCATGAGTCGGTTCAGTGGTGTTATGACAACTTCATTAACTACAGGTCCCTGATGTCTGCAGACAACGTACGCCAACAGCTGTCACGAATCATGGATAGATTTAATTTGCCTCGTAGAAGCACAGACTTTACCAGCCGAGACTATTACATCAACATAAGAAAGGCATTAGTTACTGGGTATTTCATGCAGGTATGTGGGTGTTCTTATAGGAAGCATAGTTCAATGTTTACATTGCTTTTAATGTTAGTGTGGTTGTTAAAATTAAAATTTTCTGAATGTTACTTAAATTATATATGGCTAACTACATTACCACTTAGTCTTTGTCAGATTGCTTAGTTACTAGTCAAGTAGTACATTCTTTAGTCAAATCTTATTTGGAAGAGAAGTTGTAGGCAGTCTTACTAGTATCAAAATACTGTTTCTGGCATGACCAGTCAGGAACTAAATACTAACTTCTGAATAGCTGAGGAAGTAACTTCATAAAACATTTCAAAGTAACTGCAGAACATGTAGTTTTTACATGATTCGTATTCTGATACAAGTAGGAGAAGTATAGCTGCATTTAAGTATTAATTACAAGTTATCCTTATAGAAGGAGAATATTTTTTTGCATGTTTTATAGTTTATATATTTAATATGTATATTTATATTTTAAATCGTATGAGTTACGAATTCTAGAGCAGGTCTGAAATCAAGATGTATGCTGTTTGTAACTCATCTGCCCCTTGAACCAGGGTGGTATGGAAACCAGTCTCCATTGCTACCTCCTGGTGCTTTGTTTTTCACGTTAAGCATGTGTCTAAGCTAGAATGCAGGCTGCATTTTTTTCCTTTGGATTTTTTTTGGAGGGGGTTTGTTGGGTTTTTTGAGCATAGTCTCTTCGTACTGTGGGGTTTTTTCTCTTCAGCATTCATCCTTGAGGCTGGAAGAGTCCTTTTGCAAACTAGTGATACGGAAACTTTAATGGGAGTGAGTCTTCTCATGGACTCCGGACTGTTGTGATAATGTTTTTCCCAGCCAACATGCATTCTGATGCATCTGAGTAACGCCTTTGCTAGAGCCTAATGTCTCGCTTCTGGAGAGCGCAACCTTGTTATCCTAAAGAGGCTGAGCAGTGCCCATGGCATTTCTCAATTTTTCACTTGAGCTGTGCTCTAGGGGTATTTGAGCACAAAAGCGTACCAGTTGAAAAGGGAACCACTGGTCAGCGCTGTGCAGGTTAGAATGGCAAGCAGTTTGACAGGCGTGCACTTAACACATCCTGACTGGAACGCAGACTTGGGTAACCATGTGCGTTGAAACGGCCCTGCCCTCTGCTAAGGAAACAGTGCCTTCCCTGGGGCTAAGCCAGCCAGTCTGTGACAGAAACAAGTTTCTGGGTTTTTGGAAAACAAGAGTATCAGTGTCAGCAACTGCATTTCACTGTAATGTAAATAGCAGATTAAGGCTGTTGCTGCTTTTAAATATTAAAATGGTTCTAAAGATTTGCTGTAGCTCCTCAGACAAGCAGGCTAGTCGTTGTGTTGAGCCCTTGCTTTTGGGGCATGATTTCTTCATCTTGCTTTAGTACACATTCCCATCTACACCCTTAATTCTGTAAATGGTTAGAAAGACAAAGAACAGGTCTGCCCAGCAGTCATTGGTGAGTGCCAGCTGGTTGAGGCAGGTCAGATTACCACAGTTGCACTTTTGTTTGGCCGTGTACTCTATGGCTTCCTTGATTTGCTTGGACCTATAGGAGGTCATGTCCTTGGACATGTTTGTGCACTGTCGGTTTGCTTTATGTTACTCGGCATGAGACTCTTCCTCTAATAGGTATTTTCCTGCTGTGGATGTGGAACTGCACTGTTGGTACAGGTAGCTTTTTGGTCTACTGCTCGGGAGCTAAAGATCTGGCTTTATATTTTTGCTGTGAACAGAGTAGTCGGCTCACAGAGATGAAAATTGAAGTCTCCTTGGGCTTCCATGATCAACAGGTGATTTACCCACCCCCCTCACCCAAAATGCCTAAAAATTTTGGGCTGAATCAAGAGATAGCTGTGGTAGACCTGTTGAAAGCATTTGGACTGGAAGCCATTTCAACAGCTTCTCTTCTCCTTTGATGTGTTTCAGCCCATTTTATTTTGAGTTTTTTTGACTAACCTCCGTGATAGTGTGATACCTGTTTGACCTTGAACTCTGTACCTTCTGTCATGAATTCCATGTTGTTTTGAGTAACCTTCAGTAGAAAACTTCTAAATACTCAAAAGCTATGTTATGTACCAGAAGCTGAAGTATTTAAAAATGTAGTCTGTATGCAAATTGTACCCTCTCTAAGCAGATACTTAGGCTCTGGCGCTTGGGGGCTCTTGTTCAAAAAACCTGAGTAATGAAATACATACATTGTTCTTTGTCCTCTTAGTACAGAACATGTGTGGAATTCTGTCTGAGCACTTGCAAAGTATGTGCAAGTACATTAGATAGTCTCTGCATGTAATGTCCCAAGGCCTGTGAGCAACACATGGCAGAAGTGGATTCTTTGAACTCTAGTAGAAAAAACGGCAGAAGCCATTGTTCTGAAATAGTTCTTGACGACTGCATTGTTTTATACTTTGTTTTTAGTACACCCTGCAATTACCAATCATAAAATCTTCCTGTGGAAATTTCTGTACTGGTCAAGATGTGGTTGAAGTTGCAGTGCAGGCCTATATTAACTACTGAAATAGTACTAATTATATAATTAGTACTGAGTACTGTAAACTGCCTTCAGCTGTGTGTCAGGGGCTGATAAATGTGCAGTTTCTGCTGGTGACAAATCATTTCTTTACCGTTCATATATAAATACAAACTTGAACTCCAGTAAATTTGCTATAGATAAGCAAAAGGGAATAGTAGAATTGTTTAAAACTGAACAGTTCTGTGTGTAGAAGAACTTCTGGAGGTTAGATACTGACAAGAAGTATCTTATAAAATTTTTGTGCTGTGTCCCCAGTTTCTTCCAGTTCTTATAATGGAAAACTTACTGGCTTTTTTTCAGTAACTGTTTCTATATCACACATCAGAATATGTGAAGTATTTATAAAATAGAGCAAGAGTGACACTTGCAAAATCACTAAGGAACTGCTCATTGAAAATAAAATAGATCAGAGAAATACTGCTTTCACAATACTTAGACATATCCTGTCTTAAGGGATAGGGACTGGAAAATTGTACACCTATACAAATCTTAATTTGGCAACAAAACTCAAGAACTAGGTATAGAATATTTTTTATTGAACTATATAGAAAAACTAAGCTTACAATTTTTAAACATTCAGACATTTTTAAAGTGTTAATAGACATGTAGCTGAAACAACTGTATAGTAAAAAATAATTAAACACGAGAAGTAAGGTAAGAAAACTTAAAATTGCATTGGAAAAAGCAAGCAAATGCCAAAGATGGGTCATCTTCCTTCTAGTGATTTTTTTTTTTTAACTGATATTGCCATCTGTCTTAAAGAACTTAAGTTTTTATCATTGTATTTCCAGTAGTGAAGGCAGAACAAGAATTGATAGTTGAAAATTTAAGTTAGAATTTAAAGGTCCTGTGGTGTCTTCAAATGAAGCTTTGGAACCTTTATTTGGAAGATGTGGCTTAGTCGCACACAGGGTCACTACAGAGGATGAAATTAAATGACTTGTGCTGTACAGGAAGTTACATGTCAGACAACAGGACTGCTAATTAAAATCTCCTTCTTGCGGCTACACCAGAGACCCATGGTTTGGGTCCTCGAGGTTCAAGGATGTGTGATACATGATAAATAAGCACAGATATACTTAAGACTTCAGAGGAGAGCGTGTCATTCTTAATAAAACTGTGTGACATCCTTGAAACCTCTGTTAGGAGAACTTGGAACTAAAACTTTTTCCTCTGGTGGCATGTGCCATGGTGGCCACCATGCAGTGTGGGTTTTCATGTTCATAAAAGCATTGCAGTTGTCTCTAAATCATCAGCAGGTGGGCTTTCCCAGTCTGCAAGGTAACCTGTTGCAGAGACACATCGGCTGTCTTGGCTCTTTATTGATCCTTTCAGTCACGTTTGTGTAGCTCCTTATGGTGTGCAGTCAGTAGTGTCAGTGACTTTTCTCTCCATTTACAACCCCATTCTTTGTTCAGGTAGCCTAATTCACAAACATTTTACACAAATACATAATAGATGGACATGATTGAGCTGAGGGTTCAAGTGTGTTCCCTAGTATCTCTCACACTACCAATATTGATTGAAAAAATGAACCCATTTCCTAGACATGCTTTGTGTCTTCATACTTTCATGTTCTTCATACTCTGAAAAACATCACAGAATCACGGGATAGTTGGGGTTGGAAGGGACCTCTGAAGGATGTCTGGCCCAACCACCACTATATTGTATTTCACAGGCGCTGGAATTGGGTGCTTGCTGAGGGTTCAGAGTAGCATGTGTATATGCTGCCTCCCATGTGTCCTTGTTCATTCCCTTTTGTCAGCCTTAGTGCTTGCCTGAGCCCGTTCTAAATGCTTTTAGCATATTGATCCTGCAAACCAATTATACCTTTAGAAAAGAAGCAGCATCGGCTTGGTCGGCTGTGCTGAAACAGCTCAGGCCAGGAGGGAGCAGGAAAAGGTAATAGCTGAGAGTTAGATCCTCATTGTTTGCTATGGAGCCATTGCTTCACTGCATGTGTTTTGCGATAGTGCTGCCATTACTGAACCTGAAATTCTTTACTAGTCTATGCGCTAACAAGCATACTTAATAAAATGTGTAAACAGGATGAATATTGTGCTCGGTACTAAGGGTAGCCCAGGACTGAAAGAAGTTAAAGTAGTATGTAACCATTTAAATGTGACTTAAATATCCCTGATATCCATGTTCTAAGGAAATGTTTTTTTCTTAATTGGTGTTACTCCAGTTGCTGTCCTTCCCTGGAAATTAAGAGCTAACTGTACTTTTCTGTAGCACTTACTTTCTTTGCGTATGCTTAATTAGTTACTTCAGAATCTTTTTACGTGTTTACTTTGCATAATTCTGAACTATGAAATACAACTTCCTACTATCATTATAGATGACATGGAAAAGGAAATTGTATGTATTTGGGAAAGCTAGATGAGAAGGCTTTTCTATTGTAATACATCTGAGTGAGACTGAGGTACTGCAAGTAAATTGTACTGATTTAAATTTAACAGCATACTGTTTTTTAGACTGAACCCTAAATAAATTAATTCTTCTGTCCTTTTATAGGAAGAACAGAAATTGATAAAGCACGCAAATATTTTTGTATGGCATGCTTTTATTTTGATCTGAAAAATGAAATTGATTTTTTGGAGGGGAAAAAACCACCATCCCCCCCAATTCCTTTAAAAAAAAAAACAAAACAACAAAAACCAAAAAACAAAGCAAGCATAATCCCACAGCAACATATGTGCTGTGAGCTGTGATTGTGCTAGGTCTGTGACAGATGAGTTTCTAGTCTAGTCTGGTTTGCAGCTATACTGCTATTTAATTTTGCAAACATTGGATTGAGTTGGGTGAAATTAAGCCTAAATCGTTACAGACAGCGCACTGTTAATCTCCATTTAGAAGAGCTTGTGTTGGCTCCCCAGACTTGAAATAAAGTAGCAGTGTAATCTCAAAAATCTTGGGTGAAAAGATTCGCAGACTTTAAATACTTTGTTCCACTCCTAAAACATCTTCTGGATATTAATGTCATAAGAGGAGCACACTCAAAATATTTGTTACTAAGGAGATATTCTGACTTAAAATTTGAGGTAACTACTGCTTTAGAAATCCTGGGATTTTAATCTAATAGATAGAATTTAATTTTGACTAGGCAAAAACCAAAAAAGATGAGAGGAATTAAGAAAACAAGAAAGTACACAGCCTATATTAAAGGAAAACAGCTAAGGATGATTAATAAAAATGTATCTTTTCAGACGTCTTTCAGCCGTTGTCCATCTTGCTTGATCTTTTTACAGTACACGTGTGTGTATATGTAATGAATTAAGTACTGAGGTCATCTTGAATTACCAGTATCAAAAGGTTAATTTTAGTCACCTGTTCTGTTAGATTAACTGTTCTTACAGAGGATATCTGTCTAAGGATAACTGTCTGCTTTACCAAATCTTAATGAGCTAGGTATCGGAGTATCTCAGCGAGGTAGGCATTATTCCCTTTCATAGAGCAAGAAGCTTAGTCAGAGAGAGGTTAATCGATTTTCGCCAAGGTCATAGCACAAGTGTGTTGCTGAACCTACATTTTCCAGCTCTGAAGCTCATGCTGTAACAAGACTGTTCTTATTTCTGACATACTAAACTTCCTGTTCTTACTGGACTGACATATTTTTTTCAGGCCCACTGTGTGAGAGGATTTGCAGAATAATACGTGCATCAGTTAAATTACTACTGAAACACTGCAGTAATAAAAACTTGAAAGGGTAACGCTGTGGCTTACAGGTCCCACAGTGGCTGCAGCAATGAAGTGCCTGAAGCAGATATCGGTGACTTTGTGTGGTCTTACAAACTTGTCCAATAAATATTCCCTTCCAATATTCTGTTTGCATTGCTGTTTTTCTAATAATGGTTCTTCTCTTTGCGTGACGGGTGTTTTTATATGTTGCTTGAATTGTGTATTAGAATATACACTTAGCATGGCAGTTAGCAAAAACATCTGGCATCTTGATTGTGACTATAAAAAAGAACCCTGAATTGTTGAAGTGGTCAAGTAATGTACCAAATTTAGATGAGGTTTAAAAGTCGGGATAGTGTATTTTGTATAGAACACTTAACAGTCAGCTTGAAATCACTTCATTTAAAAATTGCCTGTGGTAACGAAAGAATGTCTTTTTACTTAGGTGGCACATTTGGAACGAACAGGGCATTACTTAACAGTGAAAGATAACCAGGTGGTGCAGTTGCATCCCTCCACTGTCCTCGATCATAAACCAGAATGGGTGCTCTATAATGAGTTTGTCCTCACAACAAAGAATTACATCCGGACATGTACAGACATAAAACCAGAATGGTAAGCCAAAAGTTTTAAAACAATCATGACCTACTGTGAAGCACTTTTATTTTTTACCTCAATTTAAAAAAAGAAAGCTCCTTTCACTTTTCCTGATGCTGATATTATCAAAATCATTTGGGGCATGGCAATGGCATGGACTTGAGATCTTGTAGGTAACTAAAGGTTTTCTTCATGGATACTTGTTTCTGTCTGTGGGAACTGAGTGTCAAACTTGGATGCTCGGGCTCTGTATGCAGTGCACAGAGAGATGCTTGACCTAAACCCTGTTACTTCGGTAAGCCTGTTGGGGATGAGCAGCAGGTGTTTGGGGATATGTACTAGCACCCGCTTGTGTACCCAAGTTAAGAGGTACCAGTAGATGCCTTTGTTCTCAGGATCTAGGACCTCTCTTGGCAAATGTCAATTTTTTCCAGAAGGATGTGAACAGGATTTAACACTTTCTTAAAACATGAAGGAAAGAGGTGGTAATACTAGTGCAGCCTGTCTTGTCATAATATTTATTCATCAATAGAGTGTATATCAAGGAAATTAGAAGCCTGATCCTCTGCAAACAAGCAGAGATCTGAATAGGCTTGCCTGTCTTAATAGCTGTACTTAAACTGCCAAGCTGTAAGCTTTGGGGACATGGGAGGCTCTTCAATTCATGATAGAATTGTGCTGTTGTGTGGAAAGAGTTTAAAGATTTCTAAGCTGGAAAACATAGCATACATATTGTCCGTAGTATTTTCGTGGAAAAATGTTTGAATCCTTCCTTAGAAATCTTTTTCTCAGCAAGTGCTGTATAGCTTAATGCAGGATCCTATGGCCTTAGTTGCATTTTTAAGCTTGCAACAGTTAAGGCTGAACTGTAGTCTTACACAGGCGGATATTTAAGTGGACTTCTGTGGCTTGGGGACTTTGACATTTAGCAGCAGCTCCGTATGGGTTCTTACAGCATGTGCTGAAGCCACAGTGAGGGCCTCTAAGGGATGTGCGGCTGGATGGGAGCATCATGCAAGACTCAAGTGTGTGCTTTTTTGCTTTGGACTTGGGCGTTTGCATGGGATGGGACTGAGATTTAAATGTGTGTGTAAACCTTCATTAATGTTAGAACTGCAGAACGAGCTCAAAATAATGGATAGTCTTTGTTTCCCTTGGTTCAGTTGCAGAATTTTTGTAGGATGCATCTTAAAAGTTTGAGTATTAGTAACAAACTTTTCCTTTTTTGACAGGCTGGTGAAAATTGCCCCTCAGTATTATGACATGAGCAATTTTCCACAGTGCGAAGCAAAGAGACAGTTGGATCGCATCATTGCCAAACTTCAGTCCAAGGAATACTCACAGTACTGAATTTATGCTTTGAACTGAAGTTATTCAGAGGACAGCTTTAAGAGATGAAATGTTTCAAAGTTCAAGTTGTGCTCTTCACTTTGGTTCAATAATGGCCTTTATTTGAAAGCTTTTTAATTTTTCTTTACAGTAAATATTCCATTCTGATTTCATAAATTAAACATTTATGCCTCCCTTTTGTGTTGACACTGTAGCTCATACTGGAAAAGCTGATCAATGTTTTGCAGTTTATTGAAAGTAGTTCTATATATAACAATGTTATAAGCATTTCTTTAGAAATGGTTGAAAATGCTTCTAAAAATGTGATTATCGACCATGGTATGCATGATCGTTGTAATTGTTGACATTCCTTTTAGAAGTTGTGAAATGTTACAACTTGTGCTTATGTAGACACAATCTTCGGCTTCAGTACAAAGGTACTGACTTCAATAAAGTCTATTTATACTAATTTTGTGCCACAGTATGTCAGTATTTCTATTGTTTTGATCAAAACATGAGAAGCCATTTAGTCTCCCATTAAACTGCTGTTTTATTGTCGTGGCAGTAGTTTAATATTAAAATATTAAGAGTGTGAATGCTTAAGCAGCACAATTACGATGACATCAATAGAATGCATACAATGTTGATCCCTTGCAAACTTGTTTAAATTATGTAGGAAATTGTTTTGAAAACTGAATGCATGCAGATGTTTTTGGAGAATGCTTTCTTCAGACATATGCCTAGATATTTCTTGGGCAGAACTGTAGTGCTGTGTCCTGTAAAGTGAAGTGTCTGTGGCCAGTTGGAAGTGACCCTGCTGGGCCATGTTCGGATACAGTTTAAGATCGACATAAATAATAGCATAGGTGACACTGAGGTCAAATTAGATGGCACCGTTGTAATTTTGTAGTGATTTTTAGTAAAATGTGACTTGACAGCATTTTCAGTTTGGGAAAGCTAATCCTGTGTGGAATTTATAGTAGGAGTTGATCAGAGGGAAGGCTGGAGCACCTCTTCTATGAGGACAGACTGAGAGAGTTGGAGTTGTTCAGCCTGGAGAAGAGAGGGCTCTGGGGAGAAGACACTTCAGCAGCCTTCCAGTACCTAACGGGGGCCTACATTGAAAGCTGGAGAGGGACTTTCTACAAGGGCCTGCAGCGATATGAGAAGGGGTAATGCTTTCCGTCTAGCAGAGGGTAGGTTTATATTGGACATAAGGAACAAATGCTTTACTGAGGGTAGTTGAGCCACTGGAACAGGTTGCCCAGAGAGGGGGTAGATGCCCCATCCCTGGGAACATTCAGGGCCAGGCTGGACGGGGCTCTGAGCAAACAGATCTAGCTGAAGATGTCCCTGCTCATTGCAGGGGGGTTGGACTAGCTGACCCTTAAAGGTCCCTTCCAACCCAGACTGTTGTGTGATTCTACAGGTTAACGTACTTGGTCGGATTTCAGTTTTTCCTTTCCCTGGGGTATCCTGAGACTTGGTCCCTCTGGCAAAGAGGAGCTGGAGCGGTTCTTGCTGAAACAGGTTCCCCTTGGAATGGGAACTATGTGCTGTCATGCTGCGAGGCTGGAGCGAGAATAGGTTATGTTTGGAGAGCTGGCAACTAACCTCAGACTAATAATATTAAGCGCTGACGTTTGGAGTATCCTATTTAAATCATAGCAGTTGGCTATAAAAGTATGTGGAACCAAGTAGTTTGAGTATTTTCTTTTAACTCCAACACTTTTCTAAACTGGCACTTACGATGGGGAGTAAAGAACTTTGGAAAACTATTTTGTTAGCAATGAAAACAGTCTTGTGAAGGAAAACGTGAGTTTAAATACAAAGTGGGATTTGAGTCTGCCTCAAGTTTGATAAGCAATTGAGGGAGTGGGGGATCCCCCCCACCTCGGGCATCGTGGGGTGGGCCTGGACTTTCATGCCCTGTGGAATAATTGTCAGTAGGAAGGAGGAAGGTTGACTCCTCATAAAATGTTGAATTGGATTGAGTTTTCTGACTGCAGTTGCAGGAGTTGCTATTTAGAACATAGGTGTCCTGAACATCATAAGCAATTTGATTTCAAACTAGTATTCAGAAACATACATAGGTTTTAAAAATTCCTGCTCTAGGGTAATTCCAGTTCATTATGTTGGGGCTTCCTGATGGCTTGCTTATCCTCTTTTTGGGGGGCAGGGGGGGCTACTTTGTGCAATGCTGAAAAAAAGGTTGCTCCCCAGGTAAGGATTTGTCTAGTATTTGTGTGCAGCCTTCTGCTAAATGGTGTAGAGCCACCTTCTGTACCACTTTCTCTAGTTACGGCAAGGTCCACAAACAGCCCACTCTCAGCATGAAATCCCTTGCGGACCCCAGAACCAGCTGGCGTGAGCTGCCATTGCTTTGGTACTTGCGAATGGGGCAGCAGATGGCTGTGAGTGGAACTTGAGGCGGGAGAGACTTTGGCCTGGTTTCCTTTTTCTTTTTTTTTTTTTCTTTTTTTTTTCTTTTTTTTCCCCTTCTTTAATTGTCATGGCCCAAGCCCAGTTTGTGGGTATGACAGCTGACTGGGGTCTTTCATGCTCCTCTAGCTTTGCTACCAGGAATGCAAATACTACAGGCCAAATTAATGTCCTCTGACAGCTGTGCAGACCTGCCATGTTCCAATTAAGCTGGTGACACCTGTGCAATCCACCTAAAGGCACTGGGGTGCACTGGTGTCACTGGCTTAATTGGAAGGCTGTCAGGTGTCCCAGCTGCCACGGGGTGGGGGGTGCAGAGCAGGCCCAGTGCCCTCTCCCCTCCCAGCAGTGGGAATGCAAGCTGTGGGAAGCAGCTTAGCTGTTGGGACCACGATGGAACCTGGGGGCTAGTACCTGGAGAAGGTACCAAAGCTCAGACTTCTGAGGAATCTAGTGGATTTGATGCTTCCGTGACACTGGTGTATGTCATCGTGATTCCCGGGAAAATGCTTCTCTTACTGAAGAGGTGACAAGCAAAGTGCTTGCAATGCTTTAAGTTTAGGACTAAGGCGTTTTTCTCATACCAGGCTGTGCGCGTGCAAAATACACAGTTGTTCCTTCACTAGCGATCACGGAGTGGAGAATGGCCCTAGGGTGGGAGCGTCTCTGTGCAGGCAGCACGCGATCACTGTTTGACTAGGCAACACGGTTGCTGACAGCTGAGGGCATTTAAGGGTTTGGGGCAGGAACATGGAGACTCGGGTCACTGTGGATACCTCAGAGCGAGTGTGAATTTCACTTTTTTTTTTTTAAATGTAACTTTAGAGCCATAGAGCAGCAGGAAGGGAGCAAGTTATCTTAAGAAGTAACTGGCCCACTCTGAAGGAGTAACAGGACAGTCTGGCTTCTTGGGAGAAAGACATTTTCTAGGTCCTAAAGTAATACTGTCAGGGACCCTCTTAACTACGGTTACCTCAGGGATACAACAGATGCATGCAGAGTAACTTGGTTTTGAGAACAGCCCTGTTTTTTCGTAAGTTACTTGAAAGGTAAAACCTTATTCCCATTTTTCTGGTAGAAAAACAAAAAACATTGCCTAGAGAGACAAAAAGAGACCGAGGAGAGGGAGGAATGAGGCTGTTCTATGAGGGTGTGAAGGTCACTGCCTCCTCCTTAAAGCAGTTACAAACACCCGCAGCCTGCTCATCACCAGAGCTTTGGTTTTGGCTGCTTACGCTGCAATAAATGGGAGGAAAAGTTGAAACCCACAAAATATGCAAGAGTTTGCCGGTGTTAAAAATTGAGCTTCCCACGTATTTTGCTCTGTCAAGTGCCACAGCTGACTCTAAGACCCTGTGGCTCTTTTCTGCTGGCCTGTGGAGCAAGGGATCCTGAATCCAGTACATCAGCTGCCCCAACCAACTTCAGCTGTTTGCTGTTCTGCCATGTTCCCTGCATTAACTGATGTCCCTTCAGAGCATTCAAACTAGGGTGTAGGCATGCTTGTTTTGGAGCACTGAGAAATTGCTCCCTTAGGATTAGTTGGTTATCTGCTTTAGAACAATCTAAAAGGAGACACAATGCTTTGTTTACTTACAGTGATTTATTATTTTTTTTTTTAGCAGAGAAATTCTGGTGGTTTTTAAAAATATGTGGTTTGTATAAAATAAGCTATTTATAGCGCGGGACTTTTGAAAATACAGAATGGATTAGATGATAGGAAAACAGTACTAAGTGGAAGGAGTATATTTTTTGAAAAGAGGAGAGTCTTCCATCTTAATCGTGCTTCTATATAATACCTCAAAGCAGTAAAGGGCTAATGACGTGAGGTAATAAGTATGTTTAGGTTTGTTAGATGTAGTTACTGATGACTGAGTACATAAAGCTGTGTTTAGTGATTTACCTGTTAACATTACGGAGACGTAACGAAGTGACCAGTTATACTGTATTTAGATTTGTAGGGATTTTATAGCATTCAGGATTTTTGTCTGAGAAAAGAATGAACGGTGACTTCATGCTTTGCCGTGTCTTGATGTCATAAAACTCCCCGAACTTTAGCGTTTGGGAGATGGGTATGTACGCCAGCGCAGGAGGCGCGCTGGTGTTCCTTTGGGGGTTACAGGAATGTATTCACTTGGACCTGTGTCTGCTCACTGAAGTTAGAGCTGTGGATGCAGGGCTGGCACTACTGGTGTGTTCCGTATCGGTTCGATCAGCTTTGCGTGACAGAGCGACACCATGATTTCTGATCACCTTCTGTCCCTTTTTGGGTTGGGGCTCATGAAAAAGCATTAGTTTGTGATGTGTAATTTTCAACCAGCACTGCTACACAGCGCATATTGGAAACTGCTAATTATTTGCTGTAAGAAATGCAGCTTAAAGCAAAAGTGCTGAAATTAGCTTTCAGTATGTCATTTAAAAATATACCTGAACAAAAGTCAAAGGGCAAAAAATTTTCCTCCTGTCTGGTCAAGCTACAATTATTAATTTGTAATCAGATTGCTGTAGTTTTCTTCATTTTCTGACAATTTAGCAATAAAAAGCCATACCACACCATAATACTAGGAAGCAGAGAGTTTAGTATTCTAAAGTACATGAATCACTTACTGTAATTGGTAAGGAATAGCCATTTATCTTGCTTTTAGAACAGCTGAAGGTTTTAATAATAAACATCTTTTACTATTAGAAGTGTAATCTTGTATCAGTACTCTGTTGACCTTTTGAAATTATTTAACTTCAGGACTATGTATGTGACATAAGATTTATGTGAAGCAGAGAGGGAAAAATGATCTACTTGGTCAGCCTAGTTCATTTTTCTACTAATACATCTTACACTGCTAGCTTGCTTTTGTGGTATGCTTCCCAGAACTGTTCTGATACAGAACTGGGCATTGGTCCCCAGTAATACAACTATTTTTGAGCTTGAAATGAGCAGCTTTAAAACCAGGATGAAATCATTATATGAGAGCCTTTGTTCCTCTTTTCACTTTTCCTTTCGCAAATGACAAGCTTGGGCTGCCTCTAATTTGCACTGATGGGTTTGAGATAAGTGGCTGGCATCAAGGAGATCCCAGCTTCCAGTATCAAGGGATTTAACTAACTATGGTAACAGCGGTAAAACAACATTCCTGTTGCAGCGGTAATAGACTAGTTCTGCTGATTGGAGTTGTTCTGATTTTGCAGTTTCAACTCAGATATGCTAGCTTCTCAGGAACGCTGAATGTATGTTGGACATGATAAAATAACTTTCATTTGTGTACATCTTGGCTCTGAGTGATTCTTTTAAGTTTTTTCAGCTATGAAAGCTATGCAGTAGTTATGTTGTATAGAAAAATAAAACACAGCACAAATTAATGTTGAAATAAATATTTCCTGTGGCTCTAAACATTTATTATTTTGGGTTGGTCTTATTCTTTTAGCTAAAGTAGACTCTTGCCTTCCATTTGAATGCAGTGTTTATTTTGTAAGCATATCACATTAATGTTCCCAGCCTCATTGCTTTATGTGTTTATTGTTTATGCTGCTGGAAGCATCGAGCACTTACCGGGCTCCGTAGTGGAGGGGGGTGGCTGGTGGGCCTATTTCCTGACTGCTTTGTCTATTTAAATATTCAGCCGTGTAGCGAAACTGCTTCTGCTTCTATTAGTAAGTAACCAGTTTTATCCTCAAAACCACAAACTTTCCAGCTTTATGAAGATGCTAACGTTGACTATCAAAATTCATGTGTGATTTTAAAGAATTACAAATGAAATTCCACCTTTCAAACCTTAGAATGGTATCTTTGAGGTGCTTTCGTTTTGCATGTTGAATAACAACTGACAAGCCTTTTACTGTGACAGGGATAGTATTTTCTTTTAAAAAAATTAATGCACGGTGAACACTTCCTGAAAGGCTTACAATTTGTACAGCAGCAGCAGGTTAAAAGCAATGTGATTCACAAAATGTTTCAATGAGCAGCTAGCTGTCCAAGAGGGTATTGACAGCTCTGTTCCAACAGGTTTCTGGGTTACGTAATATAATGGAATTAAACTTCAATTACTGCTACTTTTACGTACTTTTTTTTAAATAATTGATTAAGAGCAGAAATCAAAGATAAGAACTGGGAAGAATTTTAAATTCCAGTCTTGATGTTCACAATGGTATGTACCCTGTTTGTTGAAAACAGACATCTCAGTTTGAGTAAATTTATGGACAATGAACAGCTGCTCCCTATAAGCAAACCGGTGTTAAAGAAAAATCCATACAAGAATGGAAACAAGAACATTAGATTTATTTATTTCATTTTGGATGTTAGATCAGGGCTGTGCTTCATACGGTTTTGTTCTAAAGCTCCTAGTTGGACTCGCTGCTGTGTAAATCCAAACTCTTGATTCGTATGTCTAGATTCATATGTTCTCTGCATTCTTGAGCATTGTCAAATGCTCAAAGTTAAACAGTAATGTGGTGATAAGTGTGGTGATTTTTCTGCAGCCTAGAGAAATCCTGCTTGTTTCTGGAGGAGAGTTATGAAAGGAAAAGCAAATAGGAAAATATTTAATTATATGAAATGGTAATGGCCTACTTCATGATCTTCCTAATCATGTTTGTTCTTCACACGATTGTCTGCGATGAATGTTATTTTTGCAAGTAAAGCTTAAGAATCCAACAGTTTGTAGTCTGCTGGCTTGATATGAGACTAATGTTTAGATCTCCCATTAGGTACTGTGAGGTCTCAGAAATTAATTTGCTTTTTTTAGCAGTCTCTTGATCAAACTGATTATAAAGACAACTTTATCAGTGCTGGGTTGTCTAGACTCTAGACTCGGAACAGAACTTCCTAAATTAGCAACAAAGTGAGCAGCAAATCTTTGTTCTTGCTACTTCTGAAACTTCAATGTTAAAAAGTAAACATTTGCAGAGACGTTCTAATTGCCTTCCATTGCATGCAATTCAATCTGGTTTAAGAGAAATGATTGTTCGTTCCCTTGATTTTGGACGGTACGTAAACAGAAAGAACACGTGCTTACAAAAGCTGCAATACCATGTTCGGTACAAAAAAATGCCTACCTAGGTTTTCTCCTAGTGAGGGTTGTTTTTATTAATTGGATCAAATAGGATGATGTCACTGAAGAAATCAAAAGTTAATGATCTGTCAAATCCCTCTGAAATAATCTGTCAATTATTTCTGAGGGTTTGCTGCCTCTTTGCGGCATTTCTTGTGTAAAAATGGAATTCTGTATTGATCAGCGCTGGTGCCAAAACGGCACAGAGTAACTGCTCAGAGACGAATTTTGTCTTTAAGCGCAAAGGTATTTATTTCGTGCAACGCTGGGGAGCTAGCCGATTTGCACCGGACAAAGACTAGCTCCAAAGTTTTCAGTGAAAAGTTAGGTAATTTATACAGTTTTGTGAGAGGTTACACAGCATCTTTGCATACATACTCATTTGATTTTGACACCCAATCATTCCATTCACAATAGGTGGGATCTAGGTGGAGTAGACCTTTCAGTTTTCTTTGTTCAACAATTTCCTGACTTGATGGTCTCCTGATCTCCTTCAGGTGCCCACCTTATCTCTTCTAATTATTCAGAGTACATTCCTTTCTCAACACAAAGAGAGCGTCACCCAGAGCATTGTACCAAACTCATCCTGACTAATCTTTTTATTTTAAGACCTTTTTCTGTTTCAAGGCTTCTTGGAATTTTGCAAAAGATGGTTAAATGCAGTTTCCCTGAGTTCTACAGCGTATGATCGGGGGTCTGTCTTCCTTTCTCCTCCGTGTTCCTCCCCACACAGTACAGCATATAGTGCCAGAGGAGTAGCCGAATATTTTGCATGTCTGCAATATACTTTGCGATGATGAGGTGCTACTCTTTATCAATCAGCGTTGCATAATGCGCTGAACGGTGAAGCCTCTTTTTCATTATCTGAGCAATGACAAGAGATCTCATCATATCTTTCAGTACATTTGTTCTTAGATGACATCTTTACCGTGATGGATAAAATAGTGGTGAGTCTGCTCTGTTTATATCACTCAGTATTTTGCTAATGATCTGAATGTATCCAGAAACAGGCAGAATAGCTGTGGGCTTTTGCTCAGATGTAAAGATACTTAACACTAGAGGCAGAGACTCATGACAAGCCAACCATTATGATTCCTGCTAATTTGGGTTATTCTAGGATTCCCCACCTCCCCTTTGATTAGTTACTTCATATAGTTACTTCATAACTATAATCACAGAAGTCACAGAAACATAATCACAGAAATGTCATTTTGGGGAAATTATAATCTGATAGGGCTGTAGTAATTTATTTACATTGTTAATTGGTGGTGAGACTATAAAAGTTATAAACTACCTCATAAGTTCATGCCTGTCTACATTTGAATGGCACGTATTCACTGGTGGTTATTTATAATTTTGGGGGTATTGAACTGATGGAGATTACTCACGTTGAAAAGCTGCTGGAAGGCCTGAACTAGGAATTAAATTATCATAGTGGTTTCATTTTGTTAACAGTCTCATTGAAAATATCTTGCTTGCAGGACAATCAAACTCATCAGTGTTCTGCTCTTCCACTTCAGTAGACAAAGTTTTAATCAGTGGCACACTTGATCTTGCAGAATTCAAGGAAAATAATTTCCTGCATTTTTGAGATGAGCAAAAATTCATGTAATCTAGCTTTTAAACTCCTGGCACTTTTTTTCATTCTTTTTTAAATAATCAGCTTTACTTCATTCAGTTGCCTATTTCACGTAACTTCAATTATCGAGATGACCCAATGCTTAGATGGGATTAGCTCATGGATGAAGAGCAAGCAACTGAATCTGAACTCGGGCAAGGCAAATAACAGACTGACAGCAAGATCAAAACATTTTGGAAAATGTTCCGTTTCCTCTGAAATTGTATATTTGCCATTGGTCTTTGCATTTAGATGGCTTTAGAGAGCCTTGGTATTCATTTCTGATGGTCTCACATAGCAGTATTTTAAAAAAAATACTTTTCTACTGTCCTCTTTTTCATGGAGCTGCCATCCTATCTTAGGGGTCAGTCATCTAGCTTCAATTATCTTTTTTTCTTTTGGATGAAGCACAATGGTGTATGCAATCTTCACCATCTAGCAAACTTACAAGAATGAGTTCTGTTCCAGGTCTTGGTTTTGGGGGTTTTTTTTGTGTAGTTTTTTTTTTTTTTCCAAGACTCTTAACAGCCTGGACTCAACTCTGGGGTGAAGACCATGAGGGCCAAAGCCAGTGCCAGCTATTTCTGTGGTGTAACCGAACTTTCTGAAATAAGGGTAAAGCTTGTTTGTGCAGTAAGCATGCAGTAGCCGTAAGTATAAGATGGTATAACGAATTGCAACAGTACCTAATACTCATCTAGAATCTCATCAACCTTCTACTTTCATTGCAAGGACCATTTATTTGAGAGTTTCTTCTTTCACCATACACAGCAAAGACTGCAACACAATACCACTGCCTTTTTGATGAGAGGGAGAACAGGGAGGTATTAGTCACCTAATTTAGTGCACTGCTTGAAAGGGTTCCAGTATTACAGTGATATATACAATCATGAGAAGTATACTGGACATAACTTCCTATACCACCACCATTCAGTGGATGGAAAGTGTTGGTTTTCTGATCACCAATGTTCAGTTTTCTGAATGCAGTTTTCTTTTAGCAGAACCTTGTATTTTTTGAATGGTGGTGTGTAATTGAAGTTTGGGAGTGCTATCTGGGATACTTCAGAAAAACTGTATTTTGGTTAATCTCGATCTGTTATGCTAATACTGGAAAATCTGCACACATAGCTCTTGCAGTGGAGGTTGGTGAATCCAAGGTGTGGAATTTGTTCTGGGATCTCCAGGTCTCTCGGGTAACTTGGAACTGGTCTAGCCGTGGGAAGACATGAAAAAGGACATCTGGATTTTAGCTAGAATACAGTGAGAATTCAATAAAAAAAAGCATAACACTGAAATGATGTTTTGAAGGTGACCATGGTTGCAGTGCTCTCATCCACTGGTGGTTTCATTGTCAGTTATGTCTAATCTTACATTTTTGTATTATAGACACAAGTAATCTTGAAAGTTAAATAGAAAGCTAAACACTCTGGAATCTCCACGTATTTCTGCTGTAAGTGGGTTTTTGCTCCTCTGGGGCTAATAGCTTTTATAAACATTGTCTAACAATGTTGCTTGACTTTTCCAAGAGTCTGGTACTTAAACTGTTGATCTCCTCAAATATTAAAAGGATGTAATGCCTAGCTCCAGAGGTGTTCATAAAGCAAAATGAAATCATTTGATGGAAGGTGCGAAGGAAGCTGGACTTTTAAAGCCTTTCCTCTTTAATTTTTATGGACTGTCTTAATTGACTTTAAAAGGCTTTTATGTACTTATGAATAGGCTAAGTAGAAATAGTCTTCTTTTTCCACATGCAAATAAGATACAGGGACAGCTTCTAACTTTATTTTAGAATATCTGATAGAGGCTTTTCCCCTGTGAGAAGGGATTTTCAGCTGACAAAATCTAGTAAAGTAAGGATGTTAGATGTCTGCTAATGCTGAAAACCTGAGAAAAAACAAGTGTCTATGGTGGATAAAAGAATAGTACCCACAAAACATTTTGAGGTATTTATGATAGCAAGCTTTAAAAATAGTGGGAACCACAGCACTCAGTTGAGATGCTACACTGATTATTGGAGGGACAGCTAAACTGCCTAAACAAATTGTACAGCCATGGAATACCACTTTGTGTTGCAGCATCTTAAATTTAGAGGCTGCAGCGGAGTCAAATTCTGATCCCCCTGGGACCACTCTGATACAAATCTGTCTGCTTACATGGAACATGTAAGTTGAAGATGAATCTCTTTTCTGTCTCAAATTCTCCATATGCTTCTCAAACCAAAGACCTCTAGAAGCCTTGCTTTTCAGAGAATTTCTCAAGAGAGAACTATGTAAAGAAAAGAAAGAATGCTTCATGATGCTCTGGCTTTTGCCTGGAACAATGGGGTGCACTTACTCCTCAAGATGTCTCTCCCCAAACCTGGCATTTGGTGATACCAGATCTATTGTTGTTTCAAAGAGCAGTCCATGGCCTTCATCTTGTCTCTGTGTACTAGCCTCAGGGGAATGGGGGTTATGCTGTCTGTGAGATGACAGGACCAGTCTCAGTTTGAAAACTACACCCAGATTCACCTTATTCCCATACCAGACAGGCTTTGCATTTTTATGTCTTTTTCATTTTAAAGAAATATTACTTTTGCTTCCAAATCATAACATGATAAAAAAGTAAGCCCTTCGCCCTCCCCCCAAAAAAACAAACCAAAAGAGTTTCTTGTTTATTTAATGGACATTGAAATTCTTTTAAGTTGAAAACATGGAAGCAAAGAGCAAACTAAATTAAATTCTAGATTGTATTTAACAAGATGCCTTTCTAGCTGCTTTGCTTTTACTTAGTACTCTGGCACATCCTAACTGTGCAGTAGTATGCTGCGTGCATCTCTGAAGAGATTTGAGTAATTTTCTCTGTTCCACCTGCACCAGGCCTTTTTCTTTCAGCACAGATGGTATATTAATGGTTATCCTGAGGTTACTTTTGTTATTCAAACATTTCCTGGATTTTTCTGTTTCCTCCACCCCTCACCAATCCATTTGTTCCAAGTTCCTTACAACAGTTTATTTTACCTCCACTTTACTCCTTCCTGCCCACAGGACTGAATATGCTTTAGCACCTTCTCTGTGGAGCTGTTAGCACACTGGGATGGGGTATTAGACAATGGGTATTTGTGAATTTTATTATGTTTGGTTACACACTTGTAGTAATAGAAGTATCATACAAAGCTTTTTTGCTTCATCACCGACATCACAATAACAATGATGTTAGTGTGCTAAATCATGCAATAGACAAACAGATTACTAGCCATTTCAGTAATGGCTGGTTAACTGAAAACATCTACAAAGGGTCTGGAGGAGCAATACATAACGCTGTAAGTAAGTTCTCAGATGTTGTTTTGCTGGCAGCATAAGTGTGCTCTGCAGAGGCCTTGAATAGGTTCAGAGTAGTTCACAGCTATAAGAAAAGACTACAGCTGGGTCTCTATTAGTAACTGATCACTGTGCAATTAAGCTTAACCTCCTACCAGTGATGGTCCCCCAGCGGCAACTCTCTGAACATCAAATGAAGAGATTTTGAGCTAGAGCAAATGGTTAACAGCAGGATGAGGAACAATATTTGAAGCAAAAAGATAAGAAAACCCCCAAACATTTAAGAACCCATAATCTGTTTTAAGACTTTTAAAGAACATTGCATTGGAGGGGCAGATAGTATGTCTGTCTGTCATTAGAAGAGAGGAAGTAGGTAAATGTCACTTACTGAAGTGTATAAATACATCAGGTATGGGGCGGGGGAGAGAAACAAAAGGAGAAAAGGGGGGGGAGAGAAACAGAAAGGAGAGTTCAAACTACGATTTTCGGTTCAAAATGTAGGGATTTTGGTTCAAAACAGAGAATTTTATAGTGAGAACTCTATTGTCTGGAAAGTTGAAATAAATTGTTAAACCACATGAAGTTTTGTGGGCCACTGCTGAACAGTCTTAATGGGCTGAAGTCTCTGAAGGAAAACACTGAAGAAATTTGAGAAACAAATCATTGTGGACATAGTGACCTCCTTGTTTCTGATGTAGTTTCCATAGTCTGTTGCTGGGATCCTTCCTGCTGTATTTTTACCTGGTTTAGGGCAGGATGAAAGGCTCTTTGACCTCGTATGGAAGAGAGCTGCCTGTCAGAGAGGTCCCTCTGGATGATGAATTCAGGTATTCTTGGCTAGTCTTCATTCAGATAAAGTCAACTCACATCAAAAAGCTGAGTTTCTGCTACACTCAGGTGTGTTTCATGGCATTCCATGCTCATTCCACATTCAAAGACTAAAGAAAATAAGATTTCCTTGACAAACAGAATGGTCAAAGGATTTAATGGGTATTACTAAATAGTGGTTTCATTCAAATACCAGGTGAGGGGGAGTGAGGAGCTTCAGTTGGCCTTTGATCACTCTAGCCTTTTCCATTAATGACTATGGGATGTTATGACTGTGCTGGGTGCTGCTCAACAAACCACTGGCCCTCCCAGTTATGACTTGCAAGCAAATCCAATATTTTTTTAAATGAAAAACATACAATTCTTACAAGAAACAGAACAATTAGTCTGAAAAAGAATTGCCACCTACGTTATTTGCTTTGAGTTTTGTGGTATCAGTGTTAGTCGATGAGGAAAACGTTCCCCTTGTCAGAGGACTGTGCTCAGGGTGCTGGGTGTGCAATCATTGTAAGCAATAGCCTAGGAACATGGTCAACATAATCCAATTTATTTCTGCTGATTGCTTGGCAAACATTTTAAAATCATTACATTCAGTGCGGCTTCGCTATGCCCGATGAACAACCTGAGGAGGGCTTGCGGGCCGGCACTGCCGCCCTGGGCCGCCTTTGCAGGGCGGCGTTGTGGCCAGGGCGGCGGCAGGCGCGGGCGGCCGGAGGCAGGGGCACGGGCAGGAGGGAGCTCACTGACACACTTAAAAACAAATATAAAAAAATAACCTTCCGCCTTTCTCCTGCTCCTTGAAAACGGGGTGCTGAGGGGGGGAAAAAAGCAACCCAAAAAAGGAGAAAGCGAGGGAAACGGTGCCTGACGAGACGGGGACCCGCTGAGGACTCTGAGGCGAAGTTTCCCGCCGGTGGGAGGCGGCGCCCCGCCCCCTCAGGCGGCCGCCGCGGGGCGGCCCGGGACCGGGCTGCGGTGCCGGGTGTCGCCTGTTCCCGTACACCCCTCACGGTCCGCGGGTCACACGCTGGAAACCCGGCTCCAACTTTTCAGGCGCGGTGCGGCACGGCTTGGCTCGGCACGGCGCGGGGCGGGGCGGGGCGGGGGAGGCCGGGCCGCGGCCGTGGAGGGCGGGCCCGCCCGTGGCGGCGCTGCCCCGGCGCGGCGGGGGAGGACGCGCGTCGCCACTTGCCCGCTCCTTCCCCGCCGCGGTGCCGTCGCAGGCCTTGCAAGCGCGCCCCTTGTCTCCCTGCGCAGGCTGCGCTGCCGAGCGGGGACGGGCATGGGTGGGGATGGAGAGGGCGCCTGGCGCTGGTGATTCAGTGCCGGGGTCGGTAGCACAGCCCGTCCCCGGCGGCAGCGGGGTGAGCGCGCGCACGTGACGCCGGCTCCGGCGCCTCGGTGCCTCCACAAACAGCCGCGCACACACACAGGCACACACACACACACACGCACGCACACGCGTTGCCCTCGCCTACCTCCAGCCGCGCTCGCTCCCGCACGCACCGCGCGAGCCGCCGCCAGGGCGAAGCTGTCGGCACACTCCGCGGCGGCAGCACCGGCGGCGGCGGCGATCGCGCAAGAGGCAAGAGTTTGCGAAGGCTGCTGCGTGCCTTCCCGAAGAGGTTTTGCGCCCAGAGGATGGCTGGCTGCGGGCTGTCGGAAGACGCTTGCTTCTCCTCCTTCTTTTACAACTACACCTCCTCCTGGGAGACCTCCTACAACCAGGTAAGCGGCGGCCGGTGCCGCGGGGCGCGCTCGCTGCCGCTGCTCCCGCCGGGCGCCTCGGGGGAGGCGGAGGTGGTGCCGGTGTGTGCGGGAAGGGTCTGGAAGTGTGCCTGTTCAGCGCGTGGGGGGCACTCGGGAAAGGAACGAGAGAAAAGGGCCTTTTCTCCGTGTGCCTTGCGGCCCCCTTCCCTCCGCCTCCACCCCTCCCGTGAGCAAGAGGAGCGGGAGGAGGGCCGAGGAGCGGGAGCCGTGCTGCGCCGAGCGCTGCGCGTTACCCGGGAGCAACTCGGGGCACCACAAGGCAACTCGAGCGAAGCGGCCCCGAGCCCCCCCTCGGCCGCGCTCGCCGCCGCCCCCGGCGCTCGGCGGGTCCCCGCTGAGGGCGGCCAGACGAGTTGGCCGAGGCGGGGGGAGCGGCGTGCGGCTGACAGGCTGGGAGCGACAGGGACTGGCTCCCGCCCGTGCCCCTCTCCCTCAGCAATGGCTGCATGTGCGTTCAGCCTCGTAATTTCGGATCCTGCCTAGGTGAAAATAGTTCGGCTTACCCGTCTCTCCTTCTGATTCCGCGCCCCCCCCACCCCCCCCCCACCCCCCCCCCCCCCCCCCGTACTTAACTTTGATGACTGTGCAATGCAGAGCGCGCAGCCGGGTAACGCCGGCCCCTGCGCCCGGGTCGGTCCCTCCCGCCCGCGCCGTGGCTCGGGCCGCGGGGGGCGGCAGCGGGGCGGTGGGGGAGAGCGGGGAGAAACCAGAAATCGCGCCTCGGAGGTAGAGAGCTATTCTGGGAGCCTCTAAAGCGTCTTTAATTAAATAACTGTTGTAGTCTGCTGCCCCCGCTGCTTGTCTGGTGAAAGTCTACAGGCAACTGTCATTTATAAACTACATCGGTGTGTGTGCGTGCGTGTGGAAAGGGGTTGCTGGTGCCGGCGTGACAGGAAAAGTTGGGCAGCGGGCGGCAGCGGGCTGCGACCCGGGGGAAAGGCACCGCCGCGCTGTGGAGGCGGCGGAGACCCGCCCGCGGCCCCCCAGGCGGCCCGGGGCTCGGGGGGGGCGGGGGTCGCCTCCCGCTCCCTCCTGCGGGGAGCAGAGCCCGCTGAGCTCACGGAAGGCCCCGCAGCACCGGTGTCCAGTACACTGACATCCCCAAAGTAGCAGTCGCCAGTTTGAGGTTACCCCTCGTAACGAGCGGTCGAGAAGCCGCGCCTCCGCCCTGCCTCCAGGAGTTAACGGCGCCGAGCGGCGGGGAGCGGCGCCCCGCCGGCAGCGGGGCCGGGGGTCGGGCCGTCGCGGCGGGACACCGGAGCCCTGGAAGCCGGGTGGCCCCCGGCAGCGCCCGAATAAATAAATACTGATCTCTGGTGGCCCGGGTGCGAGCGGGTACTTGCCGGGCCCATCTCGGAAGGCACCGCACCTCGTGCTGGGTGAAGCCGCCTGCCGAGTTTGCCGCCCCAGTCGGGGGGGGAGGCTTCCTAGCGGGGAGCAAGCCAGGCTCGCTTGCGCTGAGGAGGGGGGCGGAGGGTCGGTGCGGGGAGCAGAGGCACGTATCGAGCCCCGAGCCGCCGCTCAGTGCTCTCCCGAGCGCGCCGGAGCGCCTCTGGCACGATGAAGTCGTCAGGTGCCGCCGGCGGCCCCGCGCCGGGAGGGGCAGGTGCGCGGGTGGCGGCCGCTGGCAGTGCGGTGCTGGCGGGGCCGGGCCGGGCAGCGGCTGGGAGCCGCCGGGGGGCCGCCCGCATTCACGGAGCCGCTCCCCGGCGGCACGGCGCGCCCGGCTGCCCGGCGGTGGCTGCGGCTCAAGTTTGCTCCGCGCTTAGGGCGCGGGGTGGCAGCCCGGCCGGTGCTGCTGGGCCCGCCGCGCTCCGTGCGCACCGGCTGCACGCACCGCTGCCGGTGCGTTTGCATGAGCACAGAACGCACGTTACCCTGCGGAATACCGAGTCCGCGCAAGTAACTGGGATTTTAGAAGGGCTTATGGCTGGTATAAAAGGCAGGCTTTTTTTTTTTTTTCTTTTTTTTTTTTTTTCTTTTTTCTTTCTCTTCTTCCCCCCTCTATGAGGACTCCTTTGAAACCATCGGAGGAGGAAAATGGTTAGGAACGCAGACAATAAAATCAGGTTTAAACCAGTTCCTTTATCTAAAGTTAGTTTCATTCTGTAGCGAAACAGTTGTATGAAAGAATGGCATTGTGAAATGATAGGTTCCCTTACATTGCTTTTCAGGAGAGCAAGCCCGTATCACAATGGAAGCAGGAAGAATTACTGACAAATCCAGAGTTGATCTGTACTAAATACCAATGTTGAACTGTATCTGAGGGAAAACGGGGGAGGCAATTCAGGATGCAGAAGGTCTATTTATAGAAGGACTATATAAACTGTAGGATATATACACAAAGTTGAATTAAATATGCATGATTAGAAAAGGAGTTTGGAAGAAGGTGTAATCATTATATAGCATTACAATGGGAACAGATGAACTTGTAAGACCTTCCAGGGTAAAGATGAGAAGAATTTTTAAGATACGTATTCTTTCTGGTGCTCAAGGCTCCTTTCTATTTTCATCTTTTGCGTATTACGTTAGCATTTGCATCAGTCAAATTCACCAGCCGAGGATTAGCAGTAGATGTTAGTCTGAATATGAAATCAAAATGAATATGGGATTTTACTGCAAATAGATTTTTCTTACAAGTTTTAACACTTAAAAAGGCAGAGTTGGCTTAAATTTGACAGTCAGCCATATTTGTGTGTTTGTTTTTACCTGAATTGCATCCAGGGGAAAAAAAAAAAAAAGCTTGCAAACCATTTCTTCTTGCTAAATATAGCAACGTAGCTGAAATAGAATTTGTTTTGTATACTCTGTTTAAAACAATACAGCAAACAGAAAAACTTTGAAACAAAGTGCTGAGATGAGAAGATGGGTTGACTACCGGAAAAATAGGTTTTTTATTCCTAGATCAATATGATGCACTCTCAACATCTAGTATGAGGTAAAAGGATCCCTTGTATAATATCAGTAGCGGTTCAGCCATAGCTTACTAAAAGAATATTTTCCTGCCTTCTCAAGAATTTAATGAGAGTATAGGTAATCAAAATAAGACTTAGTAATGGAACCAGTCAGGTTAAAGAGAACAGTGATTTCTTCTAGAAGCATAAAATACTATCTGACAGTTTTGAAAGCAGAGGTAGAAGATTTGCTTTATAATGCAGGAAGGTTGAGAGATACATTTGAACTTTTATATTTTTGATGCATTATTGCAGTTCATTTTTAAGCACAAGATCATATGCGTGGTTTGTTGGTAATATTCTTGGAAGGAGCTTTTTCCATTGTATATTAAATTCCAAAGTGCATCAGAGGAAAGCTTGTATTGGAAAAATGATGCCTGGAAACTTTATGAAGTCTGTTTTGAATCAGTTTCTGAGGCAGTCTTCTAGAGAGTAAGGCTCTATATAAATAAGACTTTTTATTACTAAGGAGAACTCCGAGAAGACTGACCATTCTCCTGAAGTTTGCTGTCTTTTTTTGCAGTTATTTTAGTACAAGGACTTAAGCATTATGCTAAATTCTAGACTAGACAAACTTGTAGACTTAAATCCTGACAACTATGAATTGTTGTTGCAGCAACTTACCTGCATTGTCTTGCTAATGTGTGTAAACCTGAGGCAGAGGAATATCCAGAAGATTTCCTGTTGATTCATTCTGCGATCTGCATTTTTAGACTGTCAACAAACATTCTACTTTTAGTTCTTTATTTTGTGAATATGTGTTTGCCGGAAATGTCCTGAGTGTATCCTCTGGCTTACTGAAATTCTCTTTACATCTGTTCCTTAATTAGTAGTCATGAGGAAAGAACAGCTATTTCTAAGTACTGCAAAGAGGGTATTCAGCCTTGCAAGAGCAGTAATATTCTTGGGCATAACCTGTCCATGCTGAACTGGCAGCATTATTTGTATTAATTATTTTTCACTCTCTAGTCCAGAACTGGATACGTTGTTGTGTTACTAATCTATATGGTTGGGAAATGCTTGAAAGCAATTTGAAATGTAGTCCGTGAATGAAATCCTATGATTAAGGTATACATCTGGATGCTTATTTTAATTTGACCTCAAGAAAATCCCTGCAGTGTAGAAGTAACATGAGAGTATGCTGCCTGATCATGGCCATTGTTTCAGAGATTTTTTTTTTTCTCCCTGCAACAGTCAGCTGAGGTCTTGTTACCTGGCATCATCTCTTTGTCCTGTGTTTTCAAACATGGCAGTACATTCATGGTATTCTGTGGATATAAGCACGTCGGTGAAAGATTAAGCTAAGAGCTAACTTTGTGGCTTGGCTCTTTGTCTTTATGTATGCCCCAGGGACAGAAGTACCCCAATGCAGTCAGAGCTTTCTGCCAGTATTTTTGGGGAGCTGGACTGTGTAGTATATAGCTTCTACGCCTCCTCTTCTTCTAACTAGAGTAAGTCCAATGGCCGTTTCAGTTTGGCCCACAGCCGGTGAGACTTTTATTTTTGTTCCCATCACTTCTGGATATTTTTTGTTGTTGGTTTTTTAGTTATTTGAATAGTAGAACTTGGAGTCTATGCAGGTTTGGAAATATGCTGGATGAGTTTGTGTTAATGCACTGCACATGTATAGCATTTACTAAGTATGTGTGTGAGAATGTTGAATGAGAGACCCTATAGCGATCTGCACAAGATTGGGCAGTGCACTTTATGATTTTTGTAGACTTTTTTTTTTTTTTTAATGGAAAAAGACTCAGTTGGTTGTTCTACATTATTTGGCTGTGAAAACCACTGGAATAAAACCATTATTCAGCTTCAGCTATATTTTAACAAAGCTTGTGACATCTCTGAAAATTAAAAGGACACTTTCAATACTAAATTAGTTGAGAAAAAACATCAGTCCTGGTTTAGTATTAACATAAAATACTTGGTAATTAAAAAACCCCAGTTAATCCTGGATTTGAATCTTTCCTGACTTTTCTATACTCAAGGGGTATTGTATGCTGG
Organism: Falco punctatus; assembly: GCF_963210335.1. Taxonomy (NCBI): domain Eukaryota; kingdom Metazoa; phylum Chordata; class Aves; order Falconiformes; family Falconidae; genus Falco; species Falco punctatus. The sequence goes on from NC_137580.1 coordinate 32,181,299, forward strand.
CACACAAAGCTGTGAAAATGGAACATAGCAAAAATGAAAGTGAAACTGAAGAGACCTCTTTTCTTAGCATCCCAGCAAGAGATACACAGAAGGATAATGAGGAGGATGTAGTTTAATAAAATAGGTAATGGACTAAAAAAAAGTTAAACATGATTCTCTTTCTTTCAGAGATTAATATTGTATTTGATCATTCAACACAGTAACTTTGAGAAGTGTTTTCTGATGACAGTCTCATGTGGCAAAAAAAGCACAGTTTAAACTGGGTACACACCATCTCCTCGTGCCCCAGAGCAAAACAGCTAAATAGTGGTACAGTAGAGCACAGTAAGTGTGAATTTAAATCGCATGCAGAAAATGGGCAAGATGTTATTTTTGTGTCTTAGTTTAGAAAAAAAGTCCATGTGTAAGTTGTAAGTTACGGTTATGGCTGCGATGAACTAAGGCATTTTAGTGCTTTATACATAAGACGGGATTTTCAAAAATACAGTTGTGTTCAGGCAAAAATGTCAGTAGTTCTAGCAATGTGTTCTGTAGGAAGAGGGCAGGGAGTTCTTAGCTGGTCAAATGTTCATGTGGTCTAAGCAGAAATGTAAAAGTGCAGGGTTTGCATTGGAATGAGAATGGGGTCATCCACCCTTTGTACTCATCATCAGGGAAGCAGAACCTTCTTCCAGAGAGACCATAGGAAATCAATGAGTACACTTTGCTAGTGTAGAGATAAATGTGTACTGCAGAAGGGTATTAAATATAAAAGGGCAGCAGTAAAATGATTTACTACATGAAGCAGTGGAACTTTCTGTTGGTCACCTAAAAGGCAATTTTCAATTTTTGATAACACAATTGTATTTTTTTAATACTAATAACTGAAAAAAGCTGGCAAATCTGCTATTTTACAGGGATTTGAGGTACATAATGTAAGCTAGGAGAGGCTTGTTTACAAATGGCAGTTTATTTACAAATATATGCATGTTAAAAAAAATCTGGCATTTATCATTTAGATTATTATAATCTGATCTAATTTACCAAAAGTTAATGGTCTTTTAAATGTTTTTTCCTGAGGCAGTGTGGATGCTTGCGATCCAGTTTGTCTCGCCATGACCAGAAGGTATCACTGAGGGATACCAGCACAACGGATGCACGTAGGAGAGAACCTGACGTACATTTAGGTGTAGAGGCTTAATGAAACGTGGAAGAGCAGGTGCACAGTCCTAATGTGTCGGTGGTTTTTTCATTTCCTCTGATGTGTCTGTTTGCTGTGCGAGCATATCTCCTTGTACATTTAAAACCTATAGGACTGTAAAATTGCTAAAAAGGACAGAAACCCAGTAATTCTACAGCGTTTTTTTTTCTTAGACTGTGTTGTCTATGAGTGGCAATTGAGGATTCCTCTTCTGCTAAGTAGTCGTGTGTTACTGTCTCTACTCCAAAGGTAAAATTAAGGTGAAGAGAGATTAGTAGCCGAGTGACCCTTGCGCTGGATGTAGCACTTCTGACACTGTGGTCCTAATTTTGGAAGGAGAAATTGGGCACTCCTGGTTTCGTATGAATTCACTGGGACCTGAAATGATGAGAGATGTGTCTACACTAGCACTTTTCTTGGGAGCAGGAGCATGCCGCATTCATCCTGACTCTGCTGGGCTTTGGTTAGCGTTGTAGATTGGATTTGTTGCAAACAAACGGAATTCCTTTTGGATAGCACTGAACTGGGAGATGTGTTCCAGGAATACCCTTAGTGCATTTGAGCTACAAATAGGCATTCAACTAATGAGATGAGACCAGAGCTAGGATGAAGTTAAATAATCAAACAAAGTGCACCGTAAAGTGCATGGTACAGAGGGTATAGTGTAGATGTCAGGTCCTCAGCGTCAGCTGTCTGGCTCTTCTGGTCTTACATTTAGTTCTGTATTGCTTGCTTGTGTATTGTAGACAGCCTCTGCATGTAGTTGAGTTTACCTAGCAGAGAGCGCATAAAAGCCTGTATTTGAGAAGCTGGTTGGAGACTCCTGGGTAGAACGGTCACCTGACATACATCCTTGTTTCGCAATCATAGGACCATTATTCTTTCCCTCAAAAGGGGTTAGTTTGTGTTGGCATGAGGAGAAAAGGTTTGTTTGATCACTTGTAATATAACACATGAGTGAGTAAGAGGCACTGGTACTTTGGCTCACAAAAGCCCTCCACATTTTTAACCCATTTTATTATTTGCAAGAGCAATTTAGTTCCTAATGTTAACAATGAGTGATTATGATTCTGTACTTCCGTTTACAGCATAAATTAGCATTTTGTTTTCCATTACAGCTTTTGAATGAGGAATTATAATGTATAATTTGCTGCAAATAGATGTTATCATCTCTTTGGATGTGAACAACCACATAAACTTGAGGAAATGATAAAAATGGAATCAATTACTTCTCAAATGGAAGCAGTTTACAAACCTTCACATACAAAATGGCAATAGTAGCTGGTTATTGTAACAAATAATTAGTTTTTTTTTAAAACAACATTTATTGAATTCCATTGACAATTTAGTAATTGTTTATAGAATATTTAACCGTCCCCCTCACAAAATATGTGCCACATAATATATGCATTTTTTAAAGCTGCAGATTGCCTCTGTAGTCCTTGTCTGAAGCTTTACTCATGTATATTCACCTGTATAAATGTTCCAGAAGGGGGGCACTGAGCTACAAATCACGCTGATGATGACGATGATTAGAGAGCTTCACAGTATTCTGGAATTAGTAGATCAGGACTGAAATTGTAGAGGAGAGAAGAATGAAAAGTATGTGGTTTAGGCTGTATCCAAAGCCTGCTGAAGGTGGTGTGAATTCTTCTGACACTTTTGAACTTGTGATTAAACTGATGAACCTGTGGTCCTGGTTATTAGATACAGAAGAGGAAGGGACATTATTATAGTTTCTTGAATGAGTGAGTGCTGTAAGTCTGTACTGGAGGGGGGAGGTAATATCTTGTGCTTTAATGAGTTTACTAGTTTAAATTTCACAAAACAAGTTTTCACTGTCAGTTGCTATGGTATGTTTCTGTATTATACAGTTATTCATGCTTGGAAAAATACCAGTCCACAGCCAAAACGTGTGAGAAACAGTCCAGAATCCTACTCATTTTCTTCCCCTTGCAGAACTTGCTTCATATCACTAAAGGACATAATCCAAGCAACATATCCAACCCCTTCCTTTCAAGGAGTCTGTCTGAATTCTGTTGATTTTCTACATACTGGTTTGCATGTATGTTTATTTCTGATCCCCTAAAGCTTTGACCATAAAGCCACCACCTATATCACCTCCTGTCAACCTGAATTCAGCCTTTTTCTCAGTCTTCCCTGGTAATCCCATTGCATCCATTGATTCTTGGTTGCCCCCACCTTCTGCCCCCACCAAATCAAAGCCCATACTTTGCCTCATTTAGGGCTTTTGACTTTAAATTTCTTGTTGTCCTTTTAAAATCTTTGCATAATTTATCTTTTCTGTTTCCTGTTTTTGCACCATCTCTTTCTGTTCACAACAGATGCTAGATTTGATGCTTTCTGGGTTGCTTCTCCTGACCAGCACTTGTTTGCTATCCCCATACTTTAGCCTTTTACTTGGTGAAAACATGAACCCATGTGGAAAGATCATGTAAGCTTTCCTCTCCCGGTCTCTTGAAACCACTTGTTGCCTAATTATTAAAAATTGATAAACTCACTTGTGTCTGGAAGACCATGGAACAAGCTGACCAAAACCCAGTTGTCACCCTGAATGTTGCATTTCACTGTATTTGTCTGTTACTTTTTACTCTAGGTTGGTATCTGCTGCTATACGTTGATCTGTCTGTAGGTCAGATAGTAACTTTTTATTCTTCTAATAATGAAAAAAATATAATGATATCTTTTCTTATTTGCTCCACTAGCAAACATTACAAGTCAAGTAATAAAGAGGGGAAAAAAATGATAGAATGGGAATAGCATATCTAGCAATTCAGCGTGCTGTATTCAGCCTTAGTCTTCTTTTGAGACCATGGAACCAGTTGCTTAGGATGGAACTTTCTTGTAATTTTATTTTTGAGTCAGCTCTTCATTGTGGAAATTCACTTGTTTTCTCATTTTGACTAAAAGTGTTGTTTGTTCGGCTATTTTACTTTCTGAACAAACTGTCTTGGACTGTGACAGGAGGTGAATGTTGTATGTATATGAGTCTATTTGCGATGAGGATTTTTGAAGCTTAAAATGGGCGTCTGTTTGTAGTAATTATTCCTGAAGGGTTGCTGGAACTTGGTTTTAGAAATGTTTCTGTGGCTTCATAAAATGTATCCACAGTCGTCATGTGGTCCCTGGGCTGAGCAATTCACAATGTCAGAGGTATATTTGGATTGCAAAAACTCAGTCTAAGGAGGTAATTCACTTCAGATACTTGTTTTCAAGGTGGTTTTTTTTTTTTTTTTCTGAAGTCCAACAGTATATTGTGACCTGATGTATCTGGTAAACTTTTGTCTTTTTATTCATGAAGCTTCTTACTGTATTTTGTCTGCTGTCTCTATATGCTCATAGTTTGCTTAGGCCTGGATCCAACAGACCACTTAATTGCTCAACTGTAAACACTTGAAGTCAAGGGAGCTACTTACAATTTTAAAATGAGTGTGTGGTGTGCTGGATTGGGGCCTTAGACAGCTATATCTTAAGGACAGGGAACTTTTCTTTCCTTTTTGTTTGTCAAGTACTTCCCATACTTCAGTACATTAGGAATATTGATGGTAATTATGGCAGTGGGAGCAAGAAAGCAATGAGGAGATCAAGGAAACTTGGTAATGTTTACAGTATTGTTCATTGGCAGTTCAGTGTCTTTCTTTGTTAAATGGATTTCCAAATAGAAGATGATTCCTCTTCTTCTCCGAAGCAAAAAGCCTTGTGATGAAATGAATAGGTAGTGCGTTAAAATGCAAAATTATGTGCAGTGACAGAAAGCCATGCATGAAAGATACTTAAGGACAGGAAACTCCTTTTGGATCATAAGCAAGGTTTAAAAAAAGAAAAAAAAAAGATGGCTGAAAACATGCAATGGTAAAAAAAGAAAGATTGTAAGTAGGACATGCACACACTTAAATATTTAAGCCATGTGAAACAATGAGTAAATGAACTACTGACCAAATAAATTAACACAACAAAGGTAAGGTTGCACTTCTAGCCTTTTTTATTTTCATCCAAAAGACTGTTAATTGCTGGAGGATTAAAATAATTCATATTCAAGGATAGAAAGTGATAAGTGTGCAGAAGCTTGGATGCTCCAGCTATACAAGAAACAGTGAAAGGAATACTTTTCTCTTGGTGTGATGTCAAAGCCAAAAGAAAGGGGGAGGGCAGGAAAGGAGGGGGTAGTGGCTCTTTGATGTCACTTTCAGAATAAAAATAATGCTGTAAAAGAAATAGCATAATCTTTTTCTATTTATCTAAGTCCTTTTTTTCTAAAGACTTAGGGCAGCATTGTTAATTGATTTTTCTGACACTCATAATAACAGTTGTATTAAAATAATTTACAAAGGATTTTTTTTTTCCAGAAGCTGAGCCCTGCAGAATCTGGTGTAGAAAAGTGGGTAGAGAGTGGATTATTGTACATCACTGTTCTCACATAATTATAATCTGCTTGATTGGTAAAATGCATGTTGTGCTTTTGCATTGTCCGTTTTCAACAGTGGTGTCTTTCCAATAAGATTTGCTGGTTTAGTAGTAATAGCATCAGGGTTTCTCATGCCCTTTCAGTGTAAATAAAGGTTGTCCTAACAGCTGCTGAGATTGTGCTGGCATAGTAGCTGTCTTTGCTGGAGCGCCAGGTTTTGGCTAGAGTATTTTAACACACTGGAGCTTTTCTTTGGTTACCAATGGTTGAATCATTTCCAGCTGTGAAAACAGATGTGTGGCTTTTTTGGGAAATAAAGTTAATTAAGGGAGGTTTATGAATTGGTTCTTTTTTTTCTTTTTTAATATGGGGTTACAGGATGCCTTTATAAAAGAAATTTTTTTTATGAGCATGAAGTTGAACAGATTATCAACACACACAGCATTATAAGGAAATTTTTGGGCATACCCATGGCAAAAAGAGCCTCCCTGTTGCCTCATTGCTTCCTAAAACCATGTTAAAAATGAAAAGAAGAAATACTCCTTAACTGGATAACTAATAAAGTTGAGACAAAACTGGCTAACAAAATGACTAGTTTATCAGTGCATATTGTGTATTAATATTGCTATTTGGCCGTTTTGTAAGGCAGCTTACAGTCTTTTCAGATCTGTATGGGCCAACGCTTCACACATCTCATCAATTTTTTATTTTTTTTCATCTTTGACTTTTGTCTTTGAAAGGAATTCTCTAGGTGAAAACTCTGGGAAATATTTGCCGTGTTTCAGCAGACATTCTTTTCCCTTTTGTGTTTAGCACAGTGATTTGTACCTTTAACACTGATGTCTGTCTGTTTTCAAGTCTGCTGGTAGACACAACAGTTATGGAAAAGGCAACTTTTTTGTGAAGAAACTATTTTAGTTTCCTGGGGTTATTTTACTCTTTCTATTCTTGATCCTTATATAAAATAAAAGGAGAAGGATGAAAAAATCCACAGCAGCAACTTGTCTAATTTTTGTTACTTTTGTTTCAAATAAGTATCACATGGAATGGAAGGCTATTTATTAGAGCATCCTGAAAGAAGGATGATGTTCCTTGTGCACACTGTGGGTGTGCTAGGGCTGTGCAGTGTGTTGCATGCTAAAACCCTAGATGTACAGAAGTGTCTGCAGAATTATCACTAAACCTTCATGTCTAAATGGACTATAAACTCACTTAGCAGCATTCAACTTTTCTAGGAGTACTGCAACTGTAAGCTAGTAAACTGTAAGTTTACAGATGTAAACAGAAAAAGATTGTTTATGCATATATTTTGCATTTTTTTTCCCATGTGAAAAAATGAGTATTTGGAATAATCACAGGAAGACTATTATATAAAAAAAAAAACAACCCACACTTGTGGAGATCACAAATGTATGTATCCATGAAACGACTGAACTTTACTTCTCCTATGAGTAGATTGAACTATCCTGTCAACTGTAGGACATACTTGGTACTTTGAATGCATTCCCTCTTAGAGAGCCTCAATGAAAAGCTTTGCATGTTTGGAAGAAGATGTTGCCTATCTGGGATTTGCAGAGAATGAAGAGATGATGTACTTCTCCTGTTTTAAAAGCACAGGAAGCTGGGCAGTGGTTTTGGGTGTCTTCCGTAAGGGGCATTGCCCACTGCTTAAGCAGAATGACTGTCTGCCTTTGGATTAGTAGTTGCCCAGGATGAAGTATGGATGTGGCAGTGCTGCCTGTGGTGCAAGTTTCTAAGGCCTTGCCATATTAGGTTCCTATTTTTGCATATTATTTTGTCAGATATTAACACTATGTACTGTTTTTTGCCCCAGTTGCATGTCTCAAGTGAGGATTTTTTTTTTAATGCAAATATCAGTAAATGTGATTTTGCTGTCTTCAGGGATGTTATTAGATTAAAAAAATGAAAATTTTCATACTATGGTATATAATTAAATCTTTTCACCAGGGAAGGCAGTATACAGTGTAGATCCTTTTTTTTTTTTAATAGAAGATTTGTTGTTTAGAGGGTTTTGCGGTTTTGTTTTTTTTAGTGAAGAATTACAAAGTATAAGACAAAAAGCAAACAAAAGAATAAAAGGGCTGGCATATTGAGAAATATTTTAGAAAAATATTCATTCTTTTGTAGTTTAGAAGATGTAAAGCAAAGTGGCAGCAAAAGTCAGAGCTGTATTTGATTAGAAATCAAAAGGTTATTAATAGTGCTGATTACTTAAGCTTAGTTATGTCTACTCTAGTATTACTCTTATTTGTTTGCAACACTAATCAAGCTCACTGTAAGCCCTTATCTTTGACCAGCCAGAAGAAATCATAAAAGGAAATAATTGTTTAGTGAGAAAGACTTTGATAATAGCATGGCTCTTGTGTGGGAGACAAGGAGATAACGTTGTCTGAATGAAAAGATACAACCAAGGTAGTAGCTAAGGTGATAAATTCCTTAGTTCTCTTGTCCTGAGCAGTAAAATATACAGCAAATTAAAGATGACTTTTCAGGAATTATCTTAAGAACTGATGGTATTTGTAATTTTGTGATTTCTATGTTTCACATTTGCATGTGTAGAAGAAAGAGAGAAGATTTGGTTTTGAGAATAATATGATTTTGTAAAGCCACAGAGTGAGCCACAGAGTTTGACCAGGTGATTCAGCCATTACTGATTATCCAGTTACCTCTTGAAAACTGTGGTTAGTGTTTGACTTCTATTTGACAAAAATGCTTTCCAAAATTGAAGTATTTATTTGAAGGAAGGCATCAAGTATTCAGTAAAGCTTTTGATACTTCCTGTACTGGTTAATCATTCTCATTCTTTACGTTCTTTAGGAAGCCCTGTTTTTCATTGGAGTTGTTCAAAATTAATTTTCTAGGCAGAGGTTCCCTATATGACTTGACCTGGTAGGTTTGGAAGCCCTTCAGTATCTTTTTGTTTCTCCCTCAGAAAAACACTTTTACTCAAAACACTGCTGTGTCTTCTTTTTGTTAAACTGATCAGAGTGACCTCTTTAAGACTCTTACTGGAGGACATTTTTTGCAGACTTCAAGTACATTTGCATGATTTTCTGTTTTCCTTCCTATTTTTTGGTGTCTCTTCAGGAAAAACCAGATGCCGGAAGCATGAGACAGTGTTTCACTATTTGTCTCTCCAGTGCTCTCAGTACTACAGAGAAGAATTCACTTACCTGCTTCTCTTCTTTATATTCAAGGTTCAAATCAATTCTTCTTAGCTGCAGTTTCACGATGAGAGTTCACATTGTGTAACCTGTGCATTTCAATACCTGCTGTCTTAACCAAGTCATGATTATCCAGGATATGGTCTACTGTTCTGTATGCACATTAAATTTTCTGTTCATTCATCTGCACCTTAGTGCTTTGTTTTATCCAAACATACTTCATTAAATGAGCCTCCTTCATCTTTATGACTTTTGCCAATCTTACTGCTGTCTACTAACTTTATCATCATTTTATCTGATTAAATGCTGATTAGTGTAAAGCCTGGCACCAATCCTTGCTAAAACTCAGGAGAAACATCTATGCTAATTCCTTATTGTATTTTGTAATATCTCCCCTTTTAATGCACTTAATGTGCTCTTCTGTAGTATCTTCTTAATTTTGTGATCTGGAAGTCATGCTGTAATAAATCAGCTGCCTTGCAGAAAGTCTTCTACAGATGTGTAATTACTGAACAATTGGTGTCATCAAATATTTGAGTTAAAATTACTGGGTATTTTTAGTGATGAGATGCCAGTCTACTAGTTAAGTTATACATGCATGTAGCAATATGTTACTTAATATACCTTTCTTGGGAGGAGCAGGAACTTTTACATTCATAGTGTGTAAATGAGCATCTTTTAATAACTTTGGATCTGTAGAGACTGTACCTGTGTTTTCACATGGTTACACTTTTAGTGCCTGCACCAAAGAGACAGTAATAAAAGTATTATGTGGGAGGAATACTTTATGCATGATGCATAATATTAATGTGTCTGTGTGTCAGCAAGTTGTATGCCCCATGTAGCTTGAAAATACTTCCATCTTTTTCTAGATAGTACATTTCTAGTTATTCAAGTCCTCAGAATTGGTCTAGACAGGGGACACCCTCCCACCCTGCCACAAAATAAAGCTTTAGAATATTCTTGGCCCCTTAGTTTAACACAAAAAGAAGAGGGGGGGAAAAAAAAAAGAAATATACTAACTTCTGATCCAATTTTGAGAAGTCAGTTTATGTCAGGGCTGAATTTATTACTGTATATCTGAAAATGAACTGGATGCATTAGTTCTCTGATACGCAGTAGTTCATTCTCTTCAAACTCTTTCAGCCAGGACTGCTTCTGAAAGAGATGGCCTTGGTGGCCCCATCTCCCATCTCGCCTCCTGCGTTTATGCTGGTGCAAGTGTTCCATGTTGAAGTTCATTCACCTCTTGCACATGGCTCACCTTATAGCTACACAAACGTTGGCCGTGGCACAAAGGAGGAGCAGCACAGGCTCAAGAGCAAGCAAGCAAGAAAAAGGCAAATCCATGTATTTTTTAGCATCAGTCATGGCCCATAGTGGTTTCAGTGTGGTGTAAGTCTGTGGTCAGATGTGCTAAGGCAGTTACTGTGCCAGTCACTGGCTGTTACTGCCCCATTGTGTTAGTGTGGCCTTTGTGACAGCAGGCCCTTCATCCGAATTTGCAAGCTTAACTAACTGCACATGCAATTTCTCCCTAACCTGGTTCTTTCAAAATGACCTGAATTAATATGAATGTCGAAAAAATTCTACTCTTAGGAATCTTAACTACAAGCAAACCTGCCTTTATTTTGAAAGCATGGGTACAGTACGGTACGGTACTGATGTGCTGTCATGCTGGGTGATCATCAGGAAGTGATGGTGAGCAACTAGAGGTCTGTAGGGCTGGTAGCCTGGGTCAGCTGCAGCCTCAAGAGACTGAATTCAGCCTACATTTGCTGTAAAAGCACTAAATAGGGAGAGGTACTAAGTGAGTAAGAATTAAGTGCCTTTTCTAGGGAAGATTTGAGGTGAAAACAGTGGGAGCTACTGATTTTCAGTAGGTCTGGATTTTTCCTCACTGAAGAGCTGTAGATAAACGAATGCACTTTTCTGTAGGTGTGTATTGAGGCTGTGATTTTTATTCCCCCCTGTCCCCCCCCCCCCCGTCCCCTTCAAAGAAGCAATGATTTTGAGTGTTCAGGTTTTTGACGGTAAGCCTCAGACATCTTAAATAGGGCTGACTTTCAGTGGCTAATTGTTTAGCATTTACTGAATTTTTGGGCTTTTTGAGCAACTGAATCTGAAACAACAAGAATCAATGTCTCTTGACATGTGTATCTCTATAGCATTTAGTGCATGAAGCCAGCTTGGCAACCGTATCGCAGGGAAAGCTGTATGGAAACCTTTCTTGGCTGGATTATGCAGAGAATTACCAGTAGTCACAGAAATTGATTACTGTAACTGATGTGTCTCTTATTAATAACACATTCTTATGATGTTTGTTAATCACAGGCAGGACTTTGAAGGCCTGTTGTATAAGTTTTTAAAAATAAGCCTTGCATGCTCAATCTTTTATGTAGTTCCACAGTGCAGGGCACTGAACTCCATGCAGACTCTTGAGCTTTAATGCCCATGTGTTCCCCTAGAAAAAAAAAAAAAGATTTGATGATGTGTATTTTGCTTGCAGATTTTTCTAAGCTGAAATTGAAGACTGGAACAGGCCTGTCCTGATATCTGTGCTAAACCTGTGTGAGATAAAGCACAGCCTGAAGTAATTCCCTGTAAACGTGTCAGCGACCACCGAGAGTTTTGGTTTGGCAGTGACGACTGTATTTAGAGCTGAGTCCAGGGGAATTAGGGTCAAAGGTGCTGAGTCTTATTTTTTGAAGGCACATAGGTGTGAGAAGCAAGGTGCCTTTCAGTAAGACTTCAGGTAAGCTCTTCTGAAATATGTAGTGCTGTGTAGGAATATTTGAGGTAGTTTGAAATTAACTAGCTCAGATAACAAAGGCAACAGAACTAGGTGGCACTTCAGTCTTCTAGTGGACTAGTTACTACAGGTAGGCAAGCATGTCAGCGTATCTTCCATTTTGTCTGCTATCCAGATGGATCTCTCTGTTCAGCACTGTACTTCCTATGTAGTGTATGTGTACTTTTAAACTGATTAAGTAGCAGCATGAAAGGAGGGGGATTCTGAAAATTTTATTCTTAGGAGAAGGCTTAAGAAATCTCTGTCACGACAGATTTAAAGATGGTGTCTGAAATTCAGGTTGAAAAGTTTAGGAATTGCATTATGTGAAGGAAAAAGGGTTGTTCATAGGTGTGGGTTTTGGGTTGTTTTGTTTTTGTTGTTGCTGTTGTTTTTTTAAAATCTAACTTAAAACCAAAAAATAAGTACACATTGAAATACCTAATTTTATATTAACTTAGATGTATTTGTCTGTCAGAAAACCCTACTGTCAAGCAGTAAAAATTCCATCCACGTAACATTTTCTAAAATAAGTTTTATATATCTGCTTTAATGAAATTCTTAACGTAAGAGGTGTGACTGCTTTTGTAGTGCAAAGTTTCAAATGAGCAAAAAGTGCTTAATACTCTGAAACAGAAGAGGTATGCATCATAAAAGCATCTAACTCAAAGTTAACTCAGTGTAGCAAAACATGATTAAAACTGAGTAATTTATAGCCAGTTGTGTGGCAGGAGAGAAAGTGCAGAAATTTCCATGTTTAAAAATGAAATTCTAATGATGATTTTAAGCATTGTCCTGCTGTTTCTGTATTTAATGTTCTCCCCAGCATCTTCCTGTTAAGGAGCAGCACAATGTGGCGTTTAGTATGCGCTTAATCTCTCTTTTGTTTTCAAACAGATCTTCAACTGGTAGCAGCTTTAAGAATTATGTGAGTAGAATTGTAGAAATAAAAGCAAATGAGAGAAGACAATGCAATAATGCTTTATACTTATATATCAGTTTTCTGTCATTTGGAAACTCAAGGGCTCTTGCTTTTGGTTGCCAAATGTTAGTCTGATCGCTTTCAAGGTGAAGCTGTACTATGCTGCTTTGAACTGATACTGCATGATTAAGGTAGTAAGTAAGTGCCACTTAATTGAAACAGGCCTGATCAGAAGACATTCCAGGTAACTGATTTAAGCCAAACAATACTTAATTGCAGTGACTGTTGCTTAATGGGGATGGTAATTATGTGCATTGGGGATATCTTCAAATGATTCATTGGTGGTTGGGTCTTTTGTGTTGCCCTCACTGTTGGCTCTTTTTCCTGTTATTCAAAACAGCTTTCAGTGTCTTCATAAATAGCCATGATTCATTCAGAAAGCAGATAAACATTGGCCATGGTTGGCTTTTAAGAATTCTGTGTCAGAGGTTTAAAATCAGCTTGCTTAAAATTGTGATGCCTCTAAAGATTTTTGAGGACCTTTTTATTTGTTTTCAGGATTTTGAAGTGTTGGGTTTGCTTTTTCACTTTGCTGTGCGATCAGGAATGTTAGAAATTGAAATAAGAAAAGACAAGCCACATAATTTCTTGGCTTCTGGATCAGGGCAGGCTCTAACATGAGACTAATGAAATCATAGAAGTTGATATGTTCTCTGCCCTTGGCAAATCATTGACTTGGTTTAGCTCTGTCGTATTTTCTTCCCAGGATTGCCTGTTCTTCATGAACCTACCTGATTTGTTACAAAATACACTTCACAACTGAGGAACCCCACTTTGTAATTAAGACTGGCCAAAGATAAAGCTGAGCCCTTTGCTCACTTTTCCTAAAGCTTTGGCCTGCAAATGCATGCTTGCACCTTCACAATTTACCCTTGCTCTGCTTACCTTCTCTGCTGCTTTATCATATCATCAGTACAGGATGCTGAAGTTTTCAGCTTCAGTTGCTTTATATCCACTTTTTCCATACACATTTTCACACTTTTACACTGTCTTTTTTGGGGAGACCCCCTTCTAAATAGGCGTATATATCAAGTATTGTGGACAGATGGAGTGTTTTCTGAGTTAACCTGGCAGACAAGAGTTTGCTCCTGATGCTAATATTACAATTTGGTTTTAATTCAAGGTATCTCATGCTTCCATATTTTTCAGTTTTCTCTCTTGTTTACAGAGTGAACGTGTTGGATTAATGTAAGTAAATGTGTTTCAGTTTAAAAGACTTAAAAAAAATTCAGTTTATTATTTCCAGAGTAGCTAGTGCTTTTATGTTCTTTTTCCTCCTCTTAGTACATCTAGCGCTTGACATGCACGTAGATTTTGACAGTGGCTCCTGCAAGAAGTGATTTTCAATGACAGGAACATGTTTAAGACATTTTCATTATTTAAAAAGCAGACATGTTTCTCCATCAGCAAATCCACTGCAAATGTGAAAGCAGGACAGTATTTTTATCATGAACCTCAAAACCAGACTGTATCACCTTTTTCAAAAATGAAAGGACGCTCCAGGGTTTGTAGGTTTACACTTCCTCCTGTTCCTCCATTTCTCATTATCTCTTCCCTTTAGGAATATTTACGAAGGAAATTTAGAGTGACACATACAAAAGGTGGCTCAGGAGATTGGTTGGCAAAACCAGAACTATACATCTCCAGAGTGCCAAAGTTGTCTCTGTTGACTCCATCTGCAAGCAGTCTACATATTGCATTGTATCTCTTTATTATCTGTTTAAATCAGTTGAGAATATTTAATGCCATTCACTTTGTATGAAAAAGTATTAGAAATAAGAAGCATTATCTGCATTTTCCATGTAGATGTTTATGAGGAAGTTGAGAAGCTCTCAGGTACTGTCTAGACTACCTAATTCATTAGTCAGTGCTTCACAGAGGGGATAGTTAATAACTGGGTGGTGGTTTGGGTTTTTTTTTCGTCTGCATGTTTAAAATGGTAGAAAGCATTTTCAAAATGTCTCTTAATTTTGGTGCTTTTATTATGCTTCCACCCCACCTTGAGATTCATTAAAGGGCCTGATTTGCAGTGGGCAGAGATGTGGTACTTCCAAAAAGTCTAGGCTTCTTTGAAGTGTCTAAAGGTTGGTTCCATTTACCTTTAGAAATAAAAACTTAAACCAAAATAATTTAAAATACACTTGCAAGACCACTTAGCTCAGTAATTTTGGTATCTTTGAAGCCTATTAGTGAGATCTAGACCCTTGTTTGGCTGGGTGTTGTACTTACTAATGTAATATCTTTTAAGTCAACGACCTATGTTAAAAATTCCTGAACAAGTAAATTAATAAATAAAAAATCATAAATCTAACATTGCCCATGTAGTAGTCAATTATTCTTGTTCTCTGATGTATAGAGAAGTACACATTTTTATCACAGCATGACGTAGACTTCAGTGCAACATAAATGCAATTCTTTCATCAGTGATTTCCACATATATACACAAATCTTGAAGTAAAAACAATCATAAACATAGTTGAGTTAAATCTGTTGACCAGTCTATAGAACATACCTACTTTTTTGTGAGTAGGTGGTTTTATAGTTTTTCCATTAAATGCTGTGCTAAATATTTTTTTGAAGGAGAGCAGTAATTTTAAATATTTTGAGTAAAATTAGCAATAATTACAATGTTTTCCATTCAGTAACATCTTTTAAAATAAAGGTCACAGTTATTAGAGAGTTAAAAAGGAAAATCGTTTATTTTAAAGTAGCAGAACTAGTAGATAGTTTGCAATGAGTTTCAGATTTTGTGGTTAGGACCGAGTACAGTTGATGTAGATGAGGTGGTTGACTTCTGCTGAGGACCTACCCCACTGCATGTACTGAGAATTAGAGTTCCTTCACTTGTGGGTGCATAGTGGAGCTATTTGAATGAAATACTGCGCATTTTTTTTAAAAAAAAGTTTTTCAGACTCTAAATCAAAATCTGTTCCTTATTGGTTGGAATATATCTGTTGAGACTGGAAGTTACCTGGCTCAGCCTTACAGGTGTGGCTTCTTGTGCAGGGACAAGAGAGAAATGTTGTAAGGATGCCTGCCATCGCACAAAACTGTGTAACGAGATGTGGTCCCATAGGAAATGCTTTCTTTGCCTAGCTGTCACTATCTGTAGAGGGTTCTCTTGCCTCTCACCCAAAAGGAGGGTGCTTCTGTTTCCAGCTTCTTATCTTCCTCCTACAGCTGGAGATTTGATTACTGAAGTGGTGATGTGGGGGAATGCTGGCAGCCGTGGCTACAGGTCACTGGGGCTGGAGCAGAGGTGCTGTTTTGATCACCGTGCTCTCTCTCTTGTCTGTTGATGCAGATGAGAGCACAAGGTTTCTCACTAGCGCTGTTGCTGATGCGGTTGTTCAGGGATCTGAAACCTTTCAGTTTTTCGTAGCCTTCATAACATTTCTGTTTTTATCCTCCCTTGACATCTCACAGTTCAGGAAGAAACAGTAGGTGCCCAGAGGACCTTGCAGCATGACTGGTAAGTGCATGATTTGTGTAGTACTACTGCAGAGCTAGGAGGTGGAAGAAGAAAGTGAGTTACCATGACTTGCTCGTTGAGACCTCTTACTCAGAGGGGAGGTAACTGCCTATCTTCATGCTGGGGGAGGGGGAAGAGCAGACAATTTAATAGGCTTTCTATGTTGGTTTAGCTTTTTTACTGTGGTAATTGTAGCTGAAGAGAGTCTTTTGAAAGCCATGTTACTTGAGAGAAGATTAGTGCCCTCATGAAACACTAGTAAGGGTGTAAGAAAAGACATGGAGGGCCATGTGGAAAAAACAGACAAGCGGGCCATCTGTAATATTAGAGACACTACTACTAGATGCTGGTACTGCTTCTAAAGTCATAAATTGATAATGCTATTAGTGTCAGATGCCAGAACTGCTGCTGGTGTCCAACAGCAGGAGTGATTTTCCCACAGAGAGAGTGAGTCCTACTGTCCCTGTGGAGAGAAGGGTATTAAAAACATGGAGATGGATGAATTATGTTTTGGGTTTTTTGTTTTTTTTTTTAAAATACTGAAATACATCTTATACAATGCCTGCATTGTTGCATTTCAGATAGGTTTAGATATGTAACCTAGAGCAAAATAGGAGAGTGTATAGGACTGGTTTGTGTTAAGCACTAAGATGGTATGCAGAAGGGCTAAGAAGGAAGGGAAAGGACACAGATGAAGGCTTTAAAGTGGACATAGAGTTCCATCAGTGATGTCACCCCTGGAGTAGGAGAATGCAAAGTGTCCGCTTCCAGGAAGATCACAACTCTGTTTAGTGGTACTCCTTTCTTCATTGTTGCAGTAGCAGACACAGCCTTACATGGGTGTCCTGTTAAAATAGCCTATGTGTGAACGCCAAATGAAGCATGGTATCTGCCTGATAGAGCTTACCCTGCAAATACACTGGAAGATACCATGGGTGAGTGCAGGCAGGTGGGGAGGTGCAAGGAGACATTGAAACAATTGTCACTAATCTCTGTATGTACTAATGTGCTGATCCTGCTGTGAAAACAGATAGGGCAGAGACCTGTTCTCCCCAGGACCTGGTGCCTCTTAAACCAGTTTTCTCTTTGGCAAAAGTGGGGTTGCTTGGGGAACATGTCACGGCTGCACGAGCCTCTTTTAGCAGAGGCATCTGATAGAGTTGTGAGAGCTGTGTGACTGAATCAGTGCCTACTTGTACCAATGGTAGGACTAAGACTTGTATCAACATAATGAATGCCTCAGTAAGTCAAGTGGAGCTGGATAGATGTCATAGGACAACAGGTGAAATAACAGCTTGAGGTCCTCTACTCCCAGAAAAGTATTACTTCAGTAAACACAATAATGATTTGTTTGTGGTTAGACAACATACTTGAGCTTCAGAGCAATGAGTCAGAGCATTCAACAAACCGTGATTTTCAGTGTAGTATATCCCATTGCAACTTGAACTTATGCTTCCATGTTCTTTTGAGTCAACGTATCTGACTTTACAGAACATGCCTTATATATACCAACCAACAATTGTGTACTGAAGAAATTCTGTCTGGCTCCCAGGAAAGCAGTCTCTGTTAAATCAGACACCAGAAAGTCACCTCGGGTCATAAAATACGTTGCAAAACATAAAATCATTGTGACTTTTGGAAAATTTTTTGTATACAAACAACTAACAAGGGAAGGACCTCAATGTATTTGATTCCATTTCAGACATAAACTGCAACCCCAGTCTGATAGTATACAAAATACTTGTGGGCATGCTCCCCCCCCCTTAGGTACAATGATCCCGATTTTGTTTGTGTTTATATCAGGTAAACTCTCTGCATTCTGAACCTTACGATGCAGTGTTATGCAAAGAACCAAGTTAATTTTGGGAAATTCTGATACTAGAAAATGGTGAAAATATTGTCTCGTGTTTGACAGCAGATAGTTTGGTGACATTTAGGTAACTTTGTTTACTACTCAGGAGGTCAGTGCAGACAGTTAAGCGGTTGGTTACATGTACAGATAAGTAGATCCCATGTGGCTAAATGACAGTGACAGAGCATTGCAGATTGGACCTTATTTTTCGTTTCCTGCTTCCAGAATAGTCCTTTCAAATCCATTCTCTTTTAGGATTTGCTGCATTGTAACCTATGTGTTTGGAAGTTTAACAGTGAATATCTGTGAAAATTAGGTATAAGCAAATCAAGTGGAGAAGATCTGGAAAATGTGGTTTTTAGATTCACAGAATTTATCAACTTTTTTGAAAATTTTTTTACTCCCAAGAATAAGCACAGTAATATGTCCAAGAAACATCAGTTGTGGCAGGGAGTGGGGGAGTCAAGGGGATAATAGTAGTTTTATCTGAATAAAAATTCTGTGCAGATGCTGAAGAAAACCAGAGATGACGTTGCATGGCAGAATTCATCTGTTCCAGCAAGTATATGTGCTGTAGATGGAGTAGCAGCTGGATTGCTGTAGAAATTAATTTGCCCCACACAGAATAAGTTGAATAATTTACTAGAATAAACATGCAGGGCCATGATGGGAAGCCATCTATTCAGTGTATCTATAAGGAGGCAAAAAATGAAAGTAATCTTGTAACTTGTTCTTTGCAAGCAGAGGGGGAAGACATAGAAGGATTTTTTGGGCTGTATGTGTGACAGGATGGAGAAGCAGAATGGAGAGAAGAAGCCACTCTGCACACTGCCATCTTATTGAGCAAATATGGATACTGAGAAAAATGGATTTGCCAACTCTCGCACCTGACAGTACAAAGGAGAAGTCTTTAGTGTTGCTCCTCATATCAATGCATGTTTGTTTCCTGTGGAGTAAGGAAGAGCTGGAGTCTTAAGAAATCTGTCCCTGGAGCAATGAAGCTGTATACTGTTCCTTACACAGGAGCTGTGACAGTTGTGTCTGGTTTCTATATGATGGCCTCAAAGCTTGTACGATTATTGCCAGTAATACAGTGGTGGAGCATGATGATAAACTAGAATAATTTTCAAAGAAAAAAAACATATGGTCTGGTTTCATTTTCCTTCGTAGCAAAGTAAGAAGGTGTCCCATGTCTCCAGCAGGAGAAACTTGACAGTGAGAGAGTGAAGTCCTTGCGTAGGTATATGTGTATGATCTGGGAAATCGGGCCTTTGGCTGCCATCCTGACCAGAGCAGCATGCTGTATAGCTAGTGCGTTCACAGCCAGTGGAACTAGGGAACACAGGTGTCATCTGTTTGCTGGAGAGCAGCGGGTGTGTTAGCATTCTACCAGGCTTCCTTTGACAGGCAAGCCCCAGGCTTCCATGTGACAGTTCTGGAGTGTGTTGTGCTCATACCTGGTGTTTGAGAGTAGTATAAGGCGAGATGCAAAGCTTTAACAGGTAAACAAGGTGCTCATCAAAATAGACAAAAATATATTGAAATAAAACATAGTTGTTTATTGTAAGCAGCTGGGAAATGTCAGCCTTGGTGGTAAATCTGAATTTTTGTTGGATAAATAAAACTTAATCAGAAGAAAAGTATTTAATCCTCCTTCATACATGAGAAAGAAAAAAGATGCAAATCCACTGTTTGCTTTTGCACATCCACCATTGTTTCTGGCTTCTTTTGGCTTTTGTCTAGAGGAGAGGAAGTGTAGTGCTTTTTATTTGGTCTGTATCAGAAGATGCTTATGTCTTTTACACAATATTGGATGGTTAATTTCTGTTGGGACCATTTGGATCAGTACATTGTTTAGGAAACTTGCTGAGTTCTTTTGCTACACCCTCATGTCACATCAATAAGCACTCATACAGCTGTCCCTGGTTTTCCCCAAAACATTGTGAAAGTGTTATATTGGATATGTCTGTGCATGTAAAACATACCCTGGAAAATGAAAAGTTTTTGTGTTCCTGTTGGAGGGCTTTTCAGGCAGCTAAATTTGATGAAGTGTGTCTACTTGAGGTGGAATGCATCTTAGGCATCATTGACCAGTAGTCTGTACGGAGTTGTTTAGGCTCCCTTAGTAGCCTAAGAAAAAAAAGAGATGTGTCCATAGGGTGATCGACCCTCAGCCAGTGGTTGAATTTTAATGCGCTTGTTTAAATGCATTGCTTCCAGATGGGTGAAGGTGACATAAATTTTGTCTTTACCGGTGTGATAGCAAATGGCTTCATCATAGCGAGTAGTTGAACTGGGAACTGTTGTGCCAGGTAAGCATGTTTACCTTAAGACACGCTATAACCAGCATGTGAGAGATTAACAGCTGATTGTTACCACTACCTGACTACATGCTGGGAGTGTTGGCAGAAACACTCTCTGAAGTTACAGAAGGGTCTTTGTTAATGATCACAGTCTGGTTTTCTGACTTCGTAACATTTCCCACCATACCAAGTGATTTGAAATATGGGCTTGCATGTGGGCAGGTGAAGCAGTTTGCAAGTTGGCAAAAGGGATGCTCTGGTGTCCAGGTCTTCAAATGCTTGATTTCAGTACTGTAGCTGTGTACCATTCTCCTCCTGCTTGTTTTGCTATTGAAAGAGGAACAGCCAGATTTCTTCTGCTGCTGATGCCTATAAAATTTTGACTCGCAGAACTGCTTCTCTAACCACTGCTGGGAAATGAGTTCAGTGGGGTGGTTGATGGAGCAGCTGCTCCCTGTGCCTTGTCCAGCTGAGAAGATTATTCTGCTGTCAGTTGATTTGCCTTTCCTGCCTACCCAAAGTTCTTCCACTGTCCTCACATGGATCATCTTCTGGTGATTTTGCGAAGCCTTGTACCTTGGATCCATTAGTGAAGCAGACTTCCTTGTGCACACTCAATTCGTTGTGCTCTCATGAGAACAGTTTCGTGCTACCCAAGGCTTATGATTAGTCTGGCTTTTGAAGGCTGATTCAGCAGGCATATCTCCTATAGCAGTCTCAAGTGCAGCAAGTATTATGCATATCTGCTGTATCAAATTCCATGGAGCTTGTGGGTGGTTTGGAAATGATATAACCTAAGCAGTTTTTGAGCACAGCTTGTTTCTGTAGATGAAGGTACTATAGCTTTTAAAAGTGCAGCTTTTTAATTTCTTTTGTCATGTTCACTAAACAGGGGCTTAGAAGTGAGAAATTTCAGTGAGAACCATTCTTTCCTTATGATCTGGGTGAAGTGGGAGAACCCAGTTGATAGTGTTCAGGAATTTCTGGAAAACGTGTAAGTAGGAGATCATAAAGTTTGAAAGGCAGTGCCCTGACTGAGATGTACAGCAAGTTTTGCTGATGTGTGTAGTGGTTTCACTCTATAGCGTTAAGAGTTGCTGCACACAGGACGCTTGATTCAGATTGGACTCCTGAGGTTTGTCTCAGGTTATATTAAACTTCTCAAAGAAGAGCTGGTAACCCTGAATAGTGAAGAAATACCTGCAAATGATTTTATTTTTTAATATGAGGAATGATGATATATTATTTTCTTTGTGATAAGACCAGTGGCTCTACAAAAGATTGCTTGCATTTTTATTCTAAGTGTGTGGTACACCACTTTTAAAAAGAATGAATGCAATCTGACTTTCTTTTGTAAGATCAAGTTTGTAATTTTAAAGGGGGTACTGCTGCCATTTAGTTCTGATCTTGCCACTAATATTTACTGCTGTTTATCATGTCCTTTACCGGCTTTAAACTTTTGAAAAGCTGCATGTGCAGATACAATGTTGTTCTCTTCTGTGGGAGCAGGAATATATATGTAAACTAGCCCTTCATGTGGAACCTGTGAACAAATAGTATCGGTGGCAGGAAGGGCACAGCTCACAGTAGTATGACAGGGACTTGTTCTACAGCCTCCCTGTGATCTGAATGCAATAAACAGTAGAAGGGAATATAGCATGGATAGTGAATCTTTGTAATTTTTCCTTATCTTACAAGTTACTCGCTCTGTATCTGCTGACTCCAAGGCATCCCTTTGCAGGAGGAACTGAAGGCCTGGTATAGCCTGGGTAGTGTTTACGAAGGTGAAGGCATACTGCCAGTGCTCAGTTCTGTGCAGATCTCTCTGTTGCTGTGTTGTTAAATGCAGTAGTTTGCATGGACCACTTTGTGCTCCTTCAAAGAGTCTGTGCCTAAGAATTCTCCTTAACAATTCTCCATGTTACCTGTGCATCCAGCTGCAAATGCATCGGCCTTTCTGCTGAAAAGCACAGTCTGAAGATAGTAGAGGGTAGAACCACGAGCTAGCTTATTTTATAATCCAGTTGATTTTGTAACCAGTTGATGTTTCTTCTTTGACAAGCAGTGCTTGACTGGCGTTTGACTTTTGTTTTTGCTGATCATAACATCTTGGCAGTACCACTGTCCCTGTTTCCTGATTGTGTCCCTTTGATGCTCTTAAAAAAAGTCATGGAATTGCCTCTAATACACACCACTTTTTGTGAATCTGACGTCTCTTTTTTTTTTTTTTTTTTTTTTTTCCCCTGGAGGTACAGTGAACTTGTGAGAAGAGGCTGTACTTTCAGCACAAGGGATGCAAGTTCAGAGGAATGCCCATTACAGCAGTACTGTAAATGTGTCAATGGGCAGCTCTTGGGAGCAGCAGGGCAGTAACTCCCCGGCAGAACAACAGGTGATAAAGCATATGTCAGGGAGGAAGGACAACTTAGCCTTTTAGGCTGAGAAAAACAGAAGTTGGCCATATTTGAGGGGTCAGAATTGTAGTCTGTCAGTTTTAAATATCCCATTACAGGAGCATCGCCATGCATTCTAACGTGTGCCCTAATCCTAAAATCAGTTGCCTTTTTGAATGCCAAAGGAGAGTATACAGACAGAAGAATTATTTCAGTATATGTAACTGAGGTACCTCAGTACTGTTATGAACAGTATTATTTGGTGCAGGAGATGATTGAACCAGCAAAGCAGAAGCTGGTAAGACAGTCCAGAGAAGGCTGAAACCCATGTCTCTTTGAAGAAGTGGCAAGTACTATGTGGCAGTGAAAACAGATCAAACTTTTCCTAGGCATTAGAGGCAAAATATGTGGATAGAGGGCATTATAATCTGAGCAAATGGTGCTTGGCAGTAGCATTGTGAGCATAAACATCAAGTCTTTGTAGTGATGTAGAACTATACTATCCTAGATGCTGTATTCTGCCTTCTGTTTATTTTCTGTTTTGTTGGAAAAAGATCTCTCCACTTAAGTCTCTTGATGATCTTCTGCTTTGTAATTTCCTTCTGAACTAAGCAAAGTGCTCAATTAGGCGATGCCTGATTGGTGTATTAATTTGGAGGTGATGCTTATTTCCATATTCTGATGAGTCAGACCTTGGTGATCTGAATCTGTCTAGCCTAGATGCCTCAGTTACCTAAATGTCAGAGCTGATCACTAAGGTTTGATGTGAAAATACAAGTCTTCAAGTGTTGGTGTACTGGTTATACTCTTAGCACATAAATCTTTCCCTGCATTGGCAGATAAATGAACTTGGTGACCTGCAAGGTCTTTTCCATCTCTCCCTTACACGATTGTCCGTGTTGAAGCCCTGGAGTGTCACTGTTGTTGCCTCCTTTTGAGCCAGCTGGCCTCAGGGAAAGAATCTGTCTGTCAGTGACTAGGAGAGTTTGCCAACTGGCTGTGAGTTGTGTGCTGGCTCAGGAGACCCCTCCTTCATACTTTTATAGCCTGGAGAAATGGGCCTCTATTATCTGAACCCGTGATTGTTTGGAGATTGCTGGGCTTTGCAACGACCTGGGGATAATAGCCTTGTGCTTTATTGTGTTCTGCTGCCCTTAAAAATTGAAGTGTAGTGAGAGCAAAGTGTGGCAGTTCTTGAAATAGTATGGAAGTGGAGCCAGCCTGGGGTCTCTGTGGAGATTCAAAGCAAGTGGGGTGCAGCCAGAAAAGCTACCATACTGCTGGACCAGTGTATCCCTTCGCAGCCTCTGCCTCCAAGTTCTTCACAGTAACGTAAATGTGCTCTGTCCTACTGCAGTGAAGGGGGGAAGATAACTGTGGCATTACAGCTGGCGTTCATCCGTGAGGTGGATCCCGTGTGCAGCGCGAGGCTTTCAGGCAGAGGGAGCATGTCTTCCCGTGTCATCAGAGCACTGAGATTAAGATAGCGTGTAACTTGTGAGCTGGGAATGTGAATTAGCACTCCATGAATCTTTCTCCTTCACTCCTCTAGGCGCAACATAACAATGGCTTCTAGAATATTATTGCAGTGGAGGAGGAAGCCTTTGAACCCAAAATATCATCTTTCCTTTTTGGTATATACACAGGTTTCAAGGTGTTATACAGGAAAGGGTAAATGCTTGAAGAGATGAGTCTCCCTTAAAAGCATGAAGAGACGATTATGTTGGTTAAACAAGAGAATAGCAGAAAGAAGGAGAATGAACAGACGAAAAATACATGAAGACAATGAAGAGAGGTGATACCTGGAGAAATGGCCGTGTTCTCAAAAATGTCTAGGAGTTTTGGGACCCGCCAGTCTCACTTTATTTCTCATGAGAGTTAAGCTCCTGGAAGTCTAAGCCACTATTGGAAAGCCTTTTTAGATTCCTGAATCACTTCTGATAGTTGTAAAAATTTTATCCTGAGCCTGACGTACTAGGAAAAGCTTCTCTTTGTCGCTTTATACAATATTGGGAAATACCAGAAGCAGTTGTGAAGGGTTGCTGTATGCTACCCATATAGGATGCTGAGGGGAATGAGAGATGAAGGTGCACTGACAGTATAGAGCCAGGTGGGTTGTGATGTCCTTTACCACTTTGAGATCACAGAAGGAATAGTGTTGAGTTTCAGAGTCACAAAGGTAACAGACAAGTAGCTGTGCAGAGTCAGAATAAAGGTTTATACAGCCTTGTATAAAGATCTTGAGATTTAATTTACAAATACATATTTATTACCTGCCTGCCCCTCCCCAGTCAGTGTAAGATTTCTTTTGTCAGCAGGTGCATGGAGAATATGCTTCTGTGTCTTGTGAGCAACAAAAAGCTGTCCGATATGTCTTATATGCCACTAATATCTAGACTTACAGTGATACAAAGCACCTTTGAATGCTGAGTTTGTACTTAAGGAAAAGCCCAAAGTCAGCCTCCATCAGGGTATGTTAGTGTAAGACCGTGTTTTTTAATAACTAATTCCTATGCACCACCTCTGCACTGCCCTGATATCTGGTGATTAAATAGTGTTCTTTAAAATGGCACTAATATTGTGCATCTTCTGGCAGAAGTTCTTAAAATCTGCACCGATTGTAGTTGTTCAGTAAAAAGGTAAGTATGCCCCTTAGGAGGACTGCAAGGGAAAACAGCTTATCTGCACACACCTGAAACTGGAAGAGACAATTCACTGGAACTTAATTTGCTGCATGCTGGAAAGACTAATGATGATTCTGCATTCCATTGGCAAAGAAATGAGGTAGATGGCAAAAAAAGCTCTTATTATAGTGCCTGGGTAGTAGAAATTTATGAGAAGTTTCTTCTGCTTTTGCAACCTGTGATGTCATTTCAAAATCTTGCCGTAAGGATTTTGAGGGAGAAGGCTGCAATACTGTAATCTAAAGAAAAACGACACCTGCACTGAATCTGACACTAACTGAACTTCTATCACATCACATCCTAAGTACTGCAAATGTACTGTTGCCGTAGAAGGGAAGTTTAATCTTATTTGCAGTGTTTTCTTAGTCAAAGGGTGTAGAGTGGGAAGAGGAAGGAAAACCCCTAGGAAAAGCAGCTATTTCATGTTATGTTTATGTAATACTGCCAGTAAGGAAAGAATGAAATTACTTCTGTCGTGCCTCTTCTCTACTTTTTCTTGAAGCAGCTCTGCCTGTTCAGTGGAACTTAGCTATGGTATTGATCAGAGGGTGAAGTAGCTAGAACAGGTATGGTATTGACATGTATGATGGGGTGCTAGTTGAATTGCAGGAGTTTGCAAGAGGGTGTCTATTTCTGTGAAATGTACTCCTTCAGTAGGAGACATAGGGAAGACCATGAAGGCTTCAGCTAGAGCTTTTTGTAGCCAGTACCTTGTTTCAGCTGATAACACATGGCAAAGGTCACTGGTGGAAGGAGTGTAAAAACTCATTCTGGTACTTCACCTGTAAATGCTGATTTCCAGTTGTGTGGGACTTCCTTAACTGTAGTTTTTTTAAATTGAATAGTTCTGCATGCTTTTTGTTGGTTGTTTTCTTTTGTTTGTTTGTTTGTTTGCCCCCGCCCCCCCCCCCGGTGTGTTGGTCCAATTGAACTTTTAACCCATGAACACTTTTGGCATAAACCTCATTTCTGGCAATGGATGACACAACTTGGCTATGTCTTGTAGGAAAAAAACCTGTTTCTGAGCCTTCCACCTGCTAATTTCATTTGATGATCTCTGTTTTGGAGGTAATGCTGAAAAATCATGCTTTATTTACTTCTTTACTTGTGATTTTCTAGACATCTATGGCATTTATCATAAACTGTCCAGTTACTTCTTTGCCAGGCTGAAGATCCCTAATCTTTTTAACCATTTCTTACATGGCAGCAGTTCCATGCTTTTCATCAAGCTGCTTGTCCTTCCTTGGTTTTTGGTCTTGTCTGTATCTGTCTGTGCAGAGTGTTCAAGGTGTACATGAACCTCTCAGGTTGTGACATAATGTTCTTTTATTTTTTTCTTTCCCAAAAAATTTTAAGATTGTGTTTGCATGTTTGTCTAGTGCTGAGTACTGAGCTTAGATTTCATAAAGGTTTCTACTATAACCCCAAATTTTTACATGCATGGTGTCAGCTATTTCAGATCCCATCCATGTGTATGTCATGTAGAGTTGTTTTAAGCCATTATTAAGAAAGGATTTCATCTGCCATTTTGTCATGATGATGTTAGTCATATATAATTCTTGTCAAATAGCTTTTCTTTTTACTTGCTTGAATAACTTGGTGACATCTACAAACCTTGATGGTTCACTGCAAAATAAGGGTCATTTCAGCCTTTTCCTGGATCATTTGCTAATACGTTGGACAGCAACGGCTATGGATCTAGAATAGGTCCCTGCAGGATTTCACTGAATCCCTTTGAAAGAACTAAACTTTTACTTCTACCTTGTCTCTGCCCCACCATCAGGTCGCTTCCAATCTTTATCCATAGCAGTGTCAATGAGGGAATTTTCTTCAATTCAAGTAGACCTTATCACAATCATCTCTCATGCCTGCATGCTCAGTGATTTCTTCAGAGAACTCTTAATGTATTTTCCTTCTACAAAAGCTGTGTCCCTCTTTCTGCAGAAAGAGAGGTCATTAGATTTTTGGCAGTAAGGGGCATTCGAAAGCTTGCAACTTCAATGACAATTAAAAACTAAGGCTAATTGAAACCTACCTGTGAAATTAATTTTCTACTTTTTTGTTACAAAGCTGTGGCTTTAAGAAACACACCAAATATTGGGGTATTGACTGAGTTGACAACAGGGACTTGGGGTATTGACTGAGTTGACAACAGGGACTCAGAGTTAATTTCAAATGCTTATTTTAAAATGGCTTGGTTTGTGATTTAGTGGAAAAAATGCTTCTTGTGGAGATTTTATTTGAATGCCAAGTCCAAAATTTCAGCACCAAGCAGTTTTCTAGTTGTTCAGCCTTCCGGCAGAAGCAGTGGTTACATTCATTTACACTTTCCTAACTTAAGTGTATCAGAGGATTTTTGCCAAAAGACCCCATTGCCACAAAAGCTCTATGCTAGGGGGCAGAAGAAGCAAGAACCTTCTGAATCTGCTACAGCAGATGATGATACGTCATCATCCATACATAGTTTTTTTTTCCTGCGTCATCATCCATACATAGTTTTTTTTTTTTTTTTTTTTTTCCCTCCCGTAATTTTGGAACTACAAGAGTTACATGGGATTACTTATAAAGTCTGTGTCCATACAGCAGCTGTTGGGGAAGTAGTACTGTGGTTTCTCCTTGGTTTTGAATTTTCTTCTGGGGGAACTGCTGTGAGAAATTAGAGACTGTATTCAATCCGTAGATTGTCTGTTTCAAAAGCCAATTTGAAACCTCCATTCTCTCTGAAATACTGATGACATTTTACAAAAAAACCAGGACAGAAAGACAGATCAGATCTACTTAAAGATGATTTTTAGCTGCCTGGCCCTGTTTGCAGAACTACTGACCGGGAAGTCAAAGGTCTCAGTAGTCCTTTGAGCTGTCTGTCCCCTGTGGATGGAACAACTGATACCAGTAGCAATGACTGGCATGCAGCAGAATTTTTTGATGAGAAACTGCTGTACAGTGAAAAACAATCCTATGGAAATGCATTCCATGGTAGCAGAGCAGCAATTAAGTCCTGTCTCTTCCCACTGGGAGATTACTAATATTTAGGTTATTGCCAAATGTTTAATACAAAATAAAACAAAAACAATTCCAAGAAACTCAGATTCAGATGAGCTTTCTCATTAAATTAATTTAATTTTTAAAAGTATTAATAATGTAGGAAGCTCTTTTAATTATTTCTGTACCTGGAATTATAAGCAATGCCACGAGGCTACTGTAACATTTGGAGTGGAGATGTACTCAGCATTTCTGGCGTTCCACTGTGTTGGCACGTGACTGGCCATGCTGTGCATCAGGGCTGTGCCGGAGGATAGGTGGCTGACTGGGTGGGTTGAGGAGTCGTTATGCAAGCTAACTTCTTCTGTGTCGTTTGTCAATAGAGGTGTTACAATAATCAGTAGGAAGCTGTTTGGGAACTGGGGCTTTGCCAGACGAAAAGAATTAACAGCTTCTTGATTATCAGCAATAGAATTTGGGTCATCTGAGGAGTCAGCCATGTGCTCAGAAATAGGTGGTAACTGTAGCTGACGTAAGAAGAGACTGTAAGATGATTGTGAAGAAGGCTGTGGGAGCGAACATACTTTTTGCAAATACACAAAAAGGATTAATACATGTTTTTAAGGGAACAAATTGGCTGCCTGACCCAGCATAGGAATGTTCTTTGCTATTAGAGTAATTCTCCTTTTTAGCTTCCTTATTTCATACAACACATTTTTTTGGTAACTTTCCTCCTGCTCTGGCTGCATCTGAAGCACCCCACTGGCTTGCTCAACTTTAGAAGTTATCCTGACTGGTGAAATTGCTTCCGGTTTATAACGAGAACAGTGTTACGTTCCAAATCGTACTGAAACTTGGCATCTTGTTTCAAAAAACAAAATGGGAAATTAATTGATTGTTCCTTGGAGACTCAGTTTATGGGAATAATCCGGAATAATCCAGAACAAGACCCCCCCCATGATTTCCTGTAACAGTAGGAGAACAAAATGGTAAGGTATATATGAGCTGTGGTTTGAACTACTGATGCTTTATATTGGATAAGTAAGTTTTATGTATACAGAAATTTTGGTAAAACTGTTGGGCACACTGAATTCTGTTTGTCAGCTGTCAAAAGCCTTTTTAATGACTACATTTTTGGAGAAGTGGGCTATGTGGTCCAGCAGCTAGAGCAGTGACTCATTTTGCTTGCATTTTTCACCACTGAGGCATTCTGCTTTTCTCTGTTGTAATTTCCTTGTTTCCTTATTTGTCTCTTACTACGCTTACCATTTTGAACTGGTTTATGATAAGTGGTGTGGGGAAAAAAAAAAAGTTAAGCATTACAGTATTGTGTGGAAGGCCTGAGGGATGTAAAAAGCCCCAGAAGCAGGCGAGAGAAATGTTAAGAGAAGTTTTAGTGCAAATGTGGCTTGTATATTTGTACGTGTACTTTGTAGACTGTCTGTGCCATTCTCTTTGATTATATTTGAATAGGTAATTCTGTAATTCTTGTAAAGAGGTAGTTAGAAGTATCAGTGTGAGCTTTGGAAATGTTCATGACCTGTAATCACAGATGGTGAGAAAGGATTTTTCCTCATAAATTCATAGGCATGCAGAAGCCAGACCTTTCCTTCTGGAAGAAAGGATGAACTTTACACAGCTTCACTGTATTTCTTCCTTTCAAGAATATATTTGGCCAGGTTTTAAAAGAGCTCAGCTCCCATTTGGGCACCTAAATTAAATGGCTGGATTTGCAAAAGTGTTTAGCATCCAGCAGCTACTTTTATTCCCACATATGTACCCAAATGGGAGATGAGTTGTTTTGACAGTGTGGCCCATTATTTGTCAAGTTGGTTGTGATTAAGACTCTGAGCATTCCGGGAGCACTCTATTAAAATACTCATAGAGCAGACAACCTTATGGGGCCATTTATAAAGCCATACTGCTGGGCCAATAGAAACAAAATTCTGAAGTTGTGCAGCCACATCTTGTAAATAACAATGGAGAGAGTAAATGGCTGCTGGTTGTTGGTCTCCCCTGTTCAGAGAGCGCAGCTGAAAATGAGGGGAAATTCAGACAGTGGAAGCCACAAAAAAAGCAAACATTGAGCATTCACAAAGTAGTAACCATTAAGGTGTGCAAGATTATCAGTCTGTGTGAGATAAGCAGGGAGTATAAATGCAAGGGGTGTCCTTCAGGAGCAGCGCACAGTTGAACAACATACATCTAAGTCATTTGTCCAGTTCTTGGCATCTTGAGAGGAGTATAATCTTGAGGAATCACAGATCTCCATGGAATTCAGTAACTGGAGACTTTTAAATATGGAATAAGGATTTATAGGGTAAACAAGGAGGGTTACTGGAAGATTGATTACTCGGTAGCTATTGCACAGCATTATGGCTGGTAGTCTCTCTCATTTTAAGTTTTCATTTTTTAAGAAATCTTGACCAGTCATTTATCCCTGTCACCTTGAGACATTATCTGTCTGAAGAACTACATGAACATAACTTGATTCTCGGTTTATGTCAAACTAGCTACTTCCTGCTCTCCTCAGCATGTACAGAAGCCCTAGAGAAGAGCATTACACTTCTTGCTGGAGCCTAGCAGAGGGGAGGCAGTGGCTTATTTCAGGACTGGGCTGCTACTTTGAACACTTACATGCTGTGGACCAGGAGAGCTAATGGTGGCGTGTGGAGGTAATGCTGCTTGGCACCTGATGACAAGAGCATCTGTTGTCTGAGGAGAAGAGTGGAGTGAAAGATTACAGCCTGAATAATCTAAAGTGTTCTTCTTCCTTGTTGCCTTAATGCTTGGCCTCTGTTCCTCAACATGGTGTTTTAGCTTCAAAGTGAAAAGAGAGCTGTCTCTTTACAATGACTGTATTGATATAGCAGATTCAAAAATGTGCTGTTGTCTGTTTGAGTTCTTAAAGCTGTTGAAGACATCTTCCATTCAAGAGAATGCAAAACAATGATAATAAGGACCTTTATGTCTTGGTCTTACAGATGTAAACAAAAATGTCCGTTATATTTTGCTTCTCCGTGAATGTCTTTTGTTCCTTATCACCAAAGATGTTCAGTTGTAATGCCTGGAAGATGGAGGACAGTTACTCACGTTGGTGGGGAGACTCCTCTGTCCTGTGTCTTCTGTTGTCTTGTTCAGAGTTAAGAGATTCTGGCTGCATGGTTAATATTTGCCCATACTTACTTAAAACCTGTTGTAATGAATGCAAAAGATTTCTCTCTTTTGTGGCTGATCTGCTGTCCCCTAATTTTTATCAGAAGAACTAAAGGTCTCACAGGTCTGACTAATTCAGGATCTTAGAAAAAGTTTTTTTTATTGGTCTGAATGTGCAAAAATCTAGCTGAGTCCCTTTCCCCCTGTCTTTACACTGTTACTGAGGCACAACTGTATTGCAAGCCCTAAAACTTTCATTTTAGGAAGGTCTTTTTTGTTTTTAGAGATTTGCAGCAGGGTGGCTAAGGTGACCAGCTAGCAGAATAAATAATTATTTTGCAGGTGAAACTTGTGCCTATAGGTAGAGAAGAGAGCTGAGCCTTCTGTTTTCCTTTGTTAACCATTAAGGGTTGAAGAGTTTATGGGAAGGATCTAGAAATGTGCTGAATCCCCTGCATAGGGATGTGTTTTCAGTAAGTTGAGTGCTCATCCTGACTTTTAAGTTGGCAAAATCGGGATTTGCTGCTCCACTCTGTGCTTACAGGCCTTGTGAATCTGTGCTCTGAAGAATTTGTTTTTCTAGGAATTTGCACTTACCCTGCTTTAACTCAAATTTTGTGCCACTGAGCTTACGTAGGTATTTTAAACTCCTGGTAGCTGAGGTCCTCCCAAATACCAGGGCATGTGTATTTATGATGTTTCTGTTCTATTGGTGTGGACAGAATAGATTGATGTCGTGGGTTGAATATGTCTGCATGGCATGCTGAAATGATTGCTGACATGTCTGGGCTGGTGCTCACTTGTGGAGGCAGCTTAGTGTTGTTCAGCGTACTAATTACACCAGGTGGATGTATGGGACTTTACAGTTCAGAATTGGCCTGATTATCTCTGCAGAGAGTGGCACGGCTGTAGGCATAGTACTGTCTGGCAGAGCTAGGAAATCCAATCTGGACCTCTTGGATTTCAGGCCAGTGTCCAAAGTAGTGTAATATATATATATATATATATATATTTAACTCTTTTTGGCTCCTGTGATAGTAACCAGGAGATTTGTTCATCCAATTAGGGCCTTTACAGGTGCTTCAGTGTTGATGTATTAACCTTTTCAGTCAGTGGAAAGACCCAGTGTCTCACAGTTTTTATTAGAAGTGGATCAGATCCTTACTGAGGTAAAGTGCTCTTTTTGAGGGGCTGCAGTTACGGGCAGTTGTAGAGCTGGGGAAGCAGTAGTGAGGAATTCTGCAGAGTGGCTGAACAGTGAAATACGTTAAGAGTACAGTATAAGGGGTATTCTTTCTTTTGAGGGCATATGGGGAGTGAGTGTGCCAACATTCATACAACGTGTGTGGTCTTAAAAATTGTTTCAGCATACTGGATGTGATGTTTTCTCTTTCAGTGCAGCACTGCTAGTCAAGGTATGTGTTTTTAAGATCATTATAAAGCTGCCTGGTGGGATAACGTTGGAGAGGGAGAAATCCATGCATTCAAGTGAGCTTTGTAACAGTGTGAGTGTTTATGGCCAGATTGCATTACTTACTTCCTAGCTATGGAACTGCTGTGAGCATCATACCATACCTAAGCTATAATATATAGTTTAAAGCTATCACTGGTCATTATCTGATCGTTAATGCTTGAGGAAACTATACATTATTGCTATTATGAATTGTTTTTTTACTGGTTTCAGTTTCCAATTTTACTGAACAGCTGCTGACAACACCTTCTGAGTCTCTCCAGGCTGGATTACAGTGGTTGACACAGAGGACAATTTTGTGGCTGCTTTGTGTATGTGTATGTTCTAGAAGAATGTGCTTATATCTACTGCAGTATTTATTTGTGTATTGCAAAAAAAGTACGTAATAAGAAATCTTGCATTATGTTACAACTTTAACTACTGATGGACTGTTTGGAAGTATCTTAAGATAGAAAAGAATGATTTAAACATTGTTTTGACTTGTTTTTAGCAATCAGTTATTTGCGATTCAGTGATAGTCATATGAAATGTGCATAGTATCAAAAGCTCTGTATGAAAATCAAGCATTTTAAAGCTGTGATTTCATTTTTTGTAGTTCTATAACTCTAAGTATTGTACATTTAGTTTATCACATTTTCAGATTTGGTTCTGGAAGTTACTTATCTCTGTTCTATAGTTTTAAAACTGCAAGCAATATGATGTGTTGAAATTTGGCTGTTTGTTATATATTCTAATTTTCTGTGTGAAAGGATTACTCAAAAAACAGAGATAAGGGAAAAATGGAAGAACATAATGATTTGCTTCCAGATGTGACTTCTTTTTCCCCTCAAGGTATAGGCGTGAAATGACAGATACTCAGCTGAACAGTGGATAAAAAGGTCTTAATATTAAAAACAAAATGTGACAGGAAATATACCTTACTAGCATAGTCTCTTGGATACTCATTCTCACTTTCATTTGGCACCCTGAATTAATATTTTAACTTAATAAGATCTGCAAGGGAGTTGTGTAGTGATTTCATTTGTCTTCATGTATTGCAGTGCTGCTGTATAGAAAGCTATATTAATGTTTATAACAGGCAATTTTGTCAAGAACTACTGTATAATATAAATCTGCATTAATTATTGCCCTTGTTAAAAGTGTAAGAGTAAAACATCATAAGTCTCTGTCTGTTTGTTTATATATTTATTAGACAACTGGTAACTATGGCCAAGTTGCTCTGTGTGTGTGTGTGTGAAATTAAAAAAAAAAAAGTCCAAACACATCCTCAGCTTTATTATTAAGTAAAGGACAGTGGGAGACTTAAATGAACTACAGTATATAAAAGGCTTTGCTCCCACTACAAAAGAAGAGCAGTTTCATGATGCTTATTGGTGTGGGCCAGCTATTGCATAATAGCCCCAGCTAGCCATAGTACACATAATTATGATATATCTCTTATAATCTCTATTACCATAATACATTTTTCTTCCACAAAAGAAATCAGATGCGTACTGTGCTGCGGCTCACATTTTTGCCATCTTAAAGAGATGCTTAGTGATGCATTTGAGTGATGGTTGAATCACCTATTTTATACTTAAGTACATAATCCCAAGAAGGTTTAAATCAATGTGTTAATTGGTAAGTGAGACTGTAATTATATGTATAATCATGGAAATTTTGAATCCAGATTATTTACTTGCTCTCAGGAAATTAATCTACACAGGTCATATATTAGATTGCTTGTTTATTAAGTGGAACCCCTGTCGTTACAAAGTACTGATTGGCTATAAGCTGAATGAAGCATTCTTATAGCTGTATCCAGCAGGTGTCAACAGTTCAAATCTTTGAGTGCATATTGATCCAGATTCAAACAGTTCATTAATCTAAGCACACATTATATAGATTTTTCAATGCAATTTTGAAAGAGTTGAAAAATTGTATTGAATGATGAGAGATGATACTCAAGTTACGTTTTTATGGCAAATCTCCCTTGCATTTGTGACATACTCAGATGGGGTTGGGTGCTAAAACTGACACTGTGTCTTGATTTTTATTTTCAGATGTAATTTTCTGACTTGAGAGTAGCTTCACTGGATGAAGTAGTCTTTGTGTGCTGGCAATCCAAACCATCTGTTTTTGTAGCATCAGGTTTGTCACCTACAACCTTTCATTTGCTTGCACGGAAATAGTGCTGGTAGCACTTAAGAATCCCAGAGACATCCAGATATGTCTTGTTTTATTTCTGCTCCTCGGTCTTGATGCTGGAATCCTCTGACAAGGCCATTCAGCACAGGTTTAGATGGGATGGCTCTAATGAAATTGTCTGTACAGCTTGAACCTTAAAGCTAAAGCGTATACTTAGGTTCTTCATTTCATGGGGAAAAAGGCCATGGAGAGCCTGCTAGTCAAAGGTATTTGTCTGGATTTTCCCTCATCCACACTGATGTACCAGAGAGTAGAAATTGGCTGGTCATTCAGATCACTTGTCAAATACATTATTCTCACATATGAGGTTATTAAGAGAAATAGCGTTTCTTTTCCATGATGAATTCTGAGCTCTATCAGTTGGTGCATCTATAGGCTTTTAGTTTGGCAATTATAAGTTTTTACTCCCTTTCTCTTCTCTGCTAATTGCTAGTATCTTTGTTGAAGTAGAGAACAAAGAAAAGAAAGGAAAAGATGTTTCTACTGTTATTACTAAGACAAAAAAAAAAAAAAAAAGAGGGCAAGATTGTTCAATTTTGAGGGAAAAATGCAATATACAGAGACAGATCAAGCTTTTCAGGAGTTACTATATTTTTCTCTTACTGTAATGATCAAGCTAAAGATATGCTTCAGTCCTGCTGACCAATTTTGATTAGATTGCCGTAATACCTAGTACCATGTATTAGGATAGCAGGAATGCCTACTTAATCATTTACGAATGATAAGAGTGTTTTGTTCTTTTATTTTCCTGACTCCTTGAAGTTCTTAGATTTTTTTTCCCTTGGCAATATTATGGGAGTTATGATATCTCTCCTAGACGCTTGCAATTCATATAGTATGAATTGTGAAGCTGCAAAGAAGGTAGCAATTGGGCAATAGAGTGTTGTAGATCTGTTGCAATAAAGATACTGTTCAGAACCTGACCCAATTATCTTACAGTTTATGCTCCTTTTATACTGACAATGCTATTTTTATTTCCTAGTACCAATAATGAACTTCAGACTGTGTTTAATTTCATAAAGTACAGCTTGTATTGTACCGTTTGCGTATCTAATAAAAAAGATGCAAAATTGCAATAAAGCTTATAAAATAATGGATAGGAATTTTTTGGAAGAGTTGACATGCCTGTCAAGATAATACTGATAGAATTTCATACATCTGCAGTAGGACACAAAATTAATTACCAAAGAATCTGACATTGTTAGTCCTTTTTATTCAGTTATATGATAGCTTCAGTGCTCTGGAAAAAAAAAAAAAAAAAGAAATCAAAGCAGAATTCAAAACTGTTCTCAGAATGGCAGGTTTTCATCTCAAAATGTTAATGTATGTTAAACTTTAATTAAAAAGAGTGCATATCATATCTTAACCTTTTTAAATATAGCATAATTATCTGTGGTACAGATCCTATTCAAAGGTATATTATTTTATTGGAAGATTCTATTTTAACGTAAAGGATTTCTGGTTTCCAGCAAATTACTGTCATCTTGTAATTTTGGAGACCTGGGCATACACACAATGGTGCAATCTGCAGTCTTCCATAAAGTCCAAGGGTGTAATTCAGTCACAAAGACCGGTGACATTTCCAACATGAAATATAGATTGAGCACTTCATACAAATATAAAATATCAAGGTCCCTTTGTAACCTTTATGTTTTTAAAGATATTTTACCCAGATACAGCTACACTGTTGGAACATGGGTGTCTGTAAATTGCCTAGTTCAAAGACCCGTTTTTGCATGCAGGCTGCCTTTACTGTGCCACTCTGGATTTCTGCGGGTGCTTGCATGGAGATAACGCCTCCTTTCTTCTCCTTTCACCCTGAACGTGAGCCATTCAGAATGTCACAAGCAGAAGTTATGCAGAGCAACAGTGCCGTGCTGGAGGACAGGCGCTTGGTGCCCAGATGTGCGGTGTCCCCGCGCAGCTGGCTGGTGCGCGGAGCCCGCGGGGCGCTGGGCACTAGGTGTCACTGTTCCTCCACCGTGGAACGGCCGCCCCTGCATTTTTTGGGCTGTGAGTGTGAAGTAGCTGTAGGTGGCAAAGGTTTGTAAGTTTAGTTTGTCTAGTGCCACTTTAGCTCGTACAGTCATGAAGTTTGAGACAAACAGCAGCTGGATCACTGAGCGTTTCCTCGTGTAATGTAAACATCAGGCATATAGTTGAGAGGGAGGCATCAGCAAGCCACTTCTAGCTGGATGGCTAAAACTGGGGTCTGCTGTTTTTGAACCACTGAAACCTTAATACACAGGAAAACAAGCAGATTGCTGATCTCCATTTTATTTGTCGGCAAAGGGATGCCTTTATTTTGTAGCCCCTCACTGGAAGAACTGGATGAAATCTTTGCTAGAACTTCTTAGACGAAGGTTGGTTAGGTAGTATATGCTATAATTTCTCTCTTCAGTCACCCACTGAAGCGCTCTCCCCCCCCACTTCCCCCTCCCCCTAAATACAGGTTTGACTGTTGTTTAAGCTGCAACTAACTGCCAAAACTAAGAAATAAAGGAGGAAACACAGGGCCAGCACTGGCAGTAGGCTTTTATGCCTGCATTTAGACCAGAATTTATTTGAGAAGTACCCCCGGTGACAAAAATGAGTACAGAAGTTGGCCATTAGTACTGCATAAATTAAAAGCTTAGGAATAACCTCAATAACCTACAAAATCTGTCTTGGTGTGGATGCCCCTCTGTCTGTATATTTAGAAAGTAATTTCTCCGGGTCTGTCCTTCTTTCCATCAGGAGAGGGCTTCTACAGAGAGGGAGTTCTTCAGTCTGGAAATAAAGATGTAGCCCTTAACATCCAGCGGATAGTAGCTGAAGTTAGAAAACTGTTAACTACTTGTGCTGTATTTTTGCGTATCTGGGTTCAGACTCTCACTTCTTCCACATGGGTAAGTCCTGCTCCATGCTTTCTGACTGACATGGCACTTCCTCTCTTTCACAAAGGCTTTTTTGGCGATTTAGAGACCTAAGGATCAGAGGGAAAGAGGAGTGTAGCTTTCCAAGTGTGGGGAATAAAATACAGCTGCTACTTAATGTGTTGCCAGAGTGGCTAGGAACCACCGAGCTGTGAGAGAACAATCCAGGGACCAACTTCACTCAAACTCTTGCATTTTGTTTAACATTTATTTAAATAGTCAAACTCTTTGATTGTTAAATTAGCATGGAAGCAGGCTGGAAACTGGTTTACAGTCTCTGGAAAGCAGCCACACATCATCAGTGTCATAAATTATGTCCTTTTTTACCGAGATACTGGCTGCCAGCTGAAAGGTTAGAAATAACTTGTTTTCAAACGCAATTTGCAGTTTATCCATGGAGAGAAATGAGGAAAATGGATGCAGCTGCCTTAAGATTAACCCCACAGAGTTGTCAGGTTTGGAGTTCCCAGGGAAGCACAGTGCATTCAGTATTATCCCTACGCAATACAACAGGGAACCCCACCTCATCGGGCATCTGAGAGTTAGGGGTGGAGGTATGTGTGCTTGTACCAGCAGAAAGCCCAGGTTGTCATAATGACAAACCCCCAGAACAAAGTAGTGGAATAACTCTCAGTAGGGTGATGTGTTTAGGTGATGCAAACACAATTTGATGATATAAGGGGAGGGGGCATGATTTTTAAAGCCTTTTTTAGTGCTGATGAGTAACATCAAATTTTATTTCTCTGGTTAAGGTGTGCTGTCTTACTTCAGTCTTTGAGGAAATGACATCTCTTAACAAAAAGGCACCTTCTGTTTTGGAAATTGTTGTGCCTTCTGCAAGTGTCAAAGCTAAGAATATCTGAAGGACTCCCATGAATTGGAGAGGTTATGGCATTTTTTTGATTTTTTTTTTTTTTAGCTCCATTTGTAAATTTCTGCAAGTCAGTTTTTCAGGGAAAACTGTAACTTAGGAGAGTAAATCCTGAATTAATAGATCCAGTGGCTTAGCATTCATGTCAGGTTACCTAAAGTTATTTTAAAATGATATATAAAATGATTTTTAAAAACAGTGAGCCCCCTAGGTTGTTTAATTTTCAAATCCATCACTCAAGCCGAGATGGTTTACAGTGCATGTGACACAGCAGAAGAAGGATTACTGTACGTGTGAAGCATGAGGACAAAGATTACTGAGGAAATGCTAGAGTCAGATGTAGCTGGGAATCATCGTTTTGTGCATAGGAGGTGTTATTTATTTACAATATAACTCCCTTTGATTTGACAATGAGACCGAGTCCTACACTGAGCATGCAAGTTCAGTCTGAAATACAATCTATGTGGCATAGATGCATGTGGGGTTGTGTTGGTTTTTTTTTTGTTTTTTTGTTTTTTTTTTGTCACACTGCTGCATCATTAGTAACAGTGACATCTTATGTGTAGAGCTGCAATGGTCGCTTACTTCTTAAAATACTTTCCTGCAGCATGTGCCTTTTTAGTGTTCAAAGAAAACTCATGCAGTATCTGCTATCTTGATGTCTTGTGACCTGGGAACGGAGCTTATTGTATAAAAACAGCAAGCAGAAACTGGAACCTTGCAGTGAGAATGTGCAGTTCATTTCAAGTGCAGTTGGATGAATCATTGTTGATTTTTTTTTTATAAGGTCACTTATTGCTGCAGATTTTTTAAAGGGAAAATACAAACTCATACAGTCACTCCTGAAACAATTTCCCTGCATGTTAGTAGTATATTCCTTGTGCTTAGGAAATCAGTGTCAGTGATGTAATGGGAGTTTCTACATCATACTGGTATGTCATTCACTCAAAGAGAGCATCGTGGGAGCTGGTGAGATTGATGTCCTCTCTAAGAATAGCACTGATTATAGAACAGATTTTCCCATATACAGAGCCATTTTTAATTCACTGCCTACTGCAGCTGCCAGCCTGCGGAGATAATTCCTTCTAGCAGAATAGTTCTAGATTATTATAGGGAAATCAAATTTGCATAAAAGCATTTTATCTCTCCCCTTTTTTTCATGTCAAAGTTACCAAACATTCACTGTCAGTTACTTTTTTGTGTGTAGGCAGAACTTTGTTAGAATTAAATCTTAAGTAAATTTTGTTAAGATCCTTCTGACTCTTTGTTGGTTTAGGTATTTTAGAATGAATAATAAGCAACTAAAAATAATGATTGTTAGGGAACAAGCAAGCTTTTTACAAAAGAAAAAGAAAACTCAAAACTAAGAGCTATTTTTGCACACCTAGAGGAGCCTGAGTAGCTCTGTTCATATCTACTTAATTACATAGTCCCTGTGACGTGGGCAGATCTTGCAGGATGGGTCCCTATAGTTTGAAAGTGTGATGCAGCCAACCATTGATCAAAGTGCTGTGCAAATCTGAACAGTTGTCGTTTACTGATGAGGAACTTCGCACAGATAAGTTAAATAACTGACTTGGGATTACAAACTGGTAGCAGAATGGACTTACAGCCCCCTGAATTGCAAGTGGTTGCCCACATGGTTGGACTGTTCTCCGCATCATCATGTTCCATAGCACTTATTCTAACAGATTTTTGAGATTCAACAGCAAGAGTGAGTTTGTTTGTTTTTTGGGGTGGTATTTGTAATTCACTTTCATACTTCAACGTACCTTAGTGCAGCACTTTGAAAAAGGTCAAGGAAGATATTGTAGTGAGGTCTTAGGGCAGAGAAAGAAATTTTCCTCCCATTTTGAAATCTGGGGTTGTAATTTTTCTTAATTTGTCTTTGCTTCAGCCTTGTTCTTAGGTCAATGGAGTGCCATTTAAAAGTATTAATGATTTTTTTTTTGTCTCCTTCTCTGTTAAGATCTTGCAGAATTCTAAAACCGCACTGCAAAAGCTAATTTTTGAAGGAAACGCTAAGGCATTGTTCAGTTGCCTGAACTGAAGAGGCTAATGCTGTTTGATATATGCCAGGACCCACCAGAAGGCTGGGGGCATCACGTAGATACTGTGTTGGGTCCAGCCTTGTGTTGACATTATTGGATGCCTTTGCTTCGGCAACTGAACTGAGATCGCAGATTGGGTACAGAGGTAAATGTTTTTTAAAAAAGCACACATAATGGGAAGAACATGGCCTGACATGCTGGCCATA
The DNA here is from genome assembly GCF_963210335.1 of Falco punctatus. Classification (NCBI taxonomy): domain Eukaryota; kingdom Metazoa; phylum Chordata; class Aves; order Falconiformes; family Falconidae; genus Falco; species Falco punctatus. Next base: position 32,222,406 of record NC_137580.1, read on the forward strand.
AAGGTAAGGTCATGGCTCCTATCTGTATGAAAGCAGACAGAAGACCATTCGGTACATAAGGGTGGTTTCAGATTCAGAATTTGCTGCCTTATTCCTTTGAAAACTCTTTGAAGGGGAATGGTAGGTATGAATATGCAGTTCGATACTGGCCATGACTGGGAATTGCTTGGTATGACAAAAGCAGAGAGGCTGCATGGGAATTGATTTCTTTGCTTTCTGTTGTTTGAGTCCGAGTCTTGGGTAGATTGGAGGCACCTGGAGCTTAAGCTTAGCTGGCAGTGGCCCCCTGGGACCTTCTACCAATTAAAAGCAGCTGAAGTGCTGAGTGCTCCAGGAGGGTCCTCTGTGATCTTGTAGCTACATGCTCTGTGAGAGGTCTCGGTGGTCTGGGTTGGAGTGGCCAGGAGCGAAATAAATATTTATGTTGGTAGTTACGAGATCATGAACTATTACACAGAAACAATTAATTAATGACCTCCCTGCCTCTTCTGGCTTCATTGATTTCAGTAGATGAGGCCGGTAGAGGTCTTGGCCACTCTGTGCACTCTCAGCAGTAGAAATTACTGTTTCCCTTAACAGCATGCAGAGTTATATTTTTCCCAGGAACTGTGATAGCCTGCTTAAGTACTGTGCTCCCTCTGCTATCAGGTGCTAACGCAGAGTTTATGGTTGTAACAGGCAAAATGACTTTGGAGGATTGTGCTGTAACCTGATAGTTTTTCCCCTACCCTCAGCATTATAACATGATTTGGTCTTGCCTGTGGACGGAAGTAAATCATATTTTACCCTCACTGCTAAATTGTATTATGGCCCTGACCTTTATAGGTGAGACAAAACTGCATTATAATGTGGTTATAGGACTGCTGTGTTATACAGGGAAAACATGGTTATCTGAGGGTCTCATGGGAGTGTCCTAAGCCAGAAGATAATCAGGAGTTTGGATAACCAGGATTTTCAGCCTTGCAGATGTATTAAGTTAGATCAAAGCTTCACTGCTGAAGCTGGGGGACAAACATGAGTCCAGTAAATATGCATTAAAATGTAACATAATATTCAACGTGATGAAATGGAGTGGAGCAGGCCCTCAGCTGCTGTGTGTTGTCATGACACTGAAGTGACAGTATGACAACTAACACCATCTGCGATCTTCCTGTCTTCCCAGATTGGCCCTCCAGTGTGTTTTTCCTAATATGATTCCTCCTAAGAATACTAAAATTAGAAAAGTCAAGCCATCAGGCAATACAAGGTCCCATTAGACAGAAAAGCGAAGGTAAAAAAAAATCCTGCAAACAGCCTGTCTGGGTACATGGTTACAGCATGTTAGTTGAAACACTGGTTTTGTATGCCGCGGTTTCAAGCAATGCAGTAGAGAACCCCACTGAGAGGAAGAATATGCTAGAAAATATATACCACTGCGAATTCCCTGAAGATCATAGCTGGTACGTGGTACTTCCTTCTGAATGACCCATTCTGTCGATTCTGTCCGAAAGGGTGGTCATGGGTGCCTTGCAGGGACTGCAGGTGGCCGCACTCACTGTCCCCATGTAGGAGCATGGAGTGCAAACACTTCTCTGAGCAGCCTTAGTGACCCTCATCACCAGAACCACGGTCCACGGGAGGCAGTATGGGGCTGGACTGGGAACGCAGGTCTGTTCTGTACTATTTCTCTGGTTTTCTAGGTGCACACCTCCAGACCCTGATAATTGATAGCTGAAGATCAGCTTACCTTGAGTGTTTCTTGCACCTTGTATTTAAGCGTGAGCTTTCACTTTATATGACACGGAGCTGTGTGAAGCACTCTGCAGGATGTTGTGATGATTGCTTACCTAATGTATTCAAGTTACTAGTCTAAAATTAATTGGAATGCTCCCAGCATCTTCAGGGATAAGGGTTTAACAGTGTGCAGACCTTAAACTGTTTGCACAGTTGTGCCTTACAGAAAGTCTGTGTGATGTTAGCAAATATCTTCACATTCCCTTTTACAGACAGCTTGTCTTGCTGCAGCATAAGCCTGACAATGGGGACCGCCATCCTTCAGTCTTTTGTGGATTACACTTTGCTGGATGTATATAAAAGCATGTGTATATGTATGTAGGTGTGTGTTCAGCTCTGTGTGTGTGTGTGTATATATGTATGTATATAAAGAGAGATATTTTTTCTTGTGTGTATACATGTAGTACTATTTCTGTGGTACAACTGCATTTTGGATTTTAGTTTAAGAAGAAGAAAAGTAATTCTTTATGCCAATGAATTATCTTGCTGAGCCCTCACAACTGTGACCATTTCTACTCTGATGGGTTTCCCATTCACTGGAGCTGAGTATGCAAGTGGATCAAAAGGTGGCTTCACAGGCCCACAAAGAAAGTGTATTTCATTTTTAGTGTATGCTAAGGATTGGACATTGCTATCCAGTTCTGGCTTTCTCCTTCATAACAAAGAGGAATGGAGGCATTTTGCTCACACTGAAGTTGAGTTTCTGCAGAACCTTGGTAGTGTATGAGATAACAGAGCATCAGGTTCTTGGGCAGTATTTTTTGTTGATGTGAATGGGGCTATCTCGGGTTACAGAGGATCTAGCTCTGTAAATCCTTCAAACTTACTGTTTGCTACATCAAGTGATTTCTGTTGCTTGATCTCATAAGTCATAAGAAATACTACTATGACTTTTTTTCTCCTAACATTTGAAGCCCAAAATACAAACTCATCTTTCACTCTGGAACTGTACCAGGCAGGCAACCATGTGATTGAAATATATAATAATATCGTGTAAACAGAATAAATTTCTTATGGACCAGTCAGCCCCCTCATCGTGTTGTCTAGCATAATGGAGCCTACAGTCATATGACTACAATTTTGATGTGATTCCAGCAGACATCAAAATATATTATGTCAAAGTTGTTAAAAGAGAAAATGCTGTAAGGAAGCATAATTACTGACTGCTTTTCCACAGACTGTATTAACTTGCATATGATCATTAGCTGTAAATAAAAAATAGGTTTTGATGGATTTTATTCAGAAAAGACTGAATTTCATTTTGGCTTTTCCTGTCTTGTGTACATGACAATCTTGACAACCGTGTACCTGTTGTTACGTTCTTGTAACAGTCAGATGAGAAATTGATCAATCGAAGACATAATAAATTAAGGGTATAATAATGTTGCTTGTCAAGGTATTGCTAACTAAATAAGACCTGGCTTGCAATTTATCTGCTTTTTATATTAAGTGGGAATTACACTTAGAGATTTGTATAATTGACTTGCTTTGCAGTTTATTTTTTAAAAAAATAGATTAACCTCTAAATTGTTTTTTATTTGCTGTAAATAACAATGATTAGTTTGGTTCAGGCGTAGGATGAGGGAAGCAACAAACTGGAACAAGAACCCTGTCAGATGAGCAGCACCATCATCCTTTACAGTTTAGGCTGGCAGTTCAATTAAAAGTTTTTCTGTTCCCAGTAGAGAGTTCCTCTTCTTTGGGTAGAGACTTGGTGTGTTCTTCGTGATGTACATTTAAGCTTGCCATTATCAGCAGTTTACTGAAGCAGCTGTACAACACACAGTGTTCTTCTGCATAAGCATTTTGCAGGGAAGGTTACAGAAGCATCCAGATCCACTCATGAGGAAGCTAACCTTAGGCTAAAGTAAAAGGAGGGCAGAAGTGTTTTTTTATTGATGATGCACTAACCCACTGGGTTTAGAACTGTGCCTTCTGGTTGACTACTTGCTTTATTTGAAGCCCAAAAGACAAAACTCACTGACCAAACATAATGGTAATCTAGCAGTGAGAAAGATGAATAAAATACGTGGAGTTTTTATCCTTCAGCACTTCCATTATCCTCATCAGAGTTTTAGCTAAGGAGCTTTGCACAATCTGAGCAGGCGTAGGTGTTGGAAGAAGGTATACGTCATTAAAACAGCAGATGTGGGTTTTTTCTGCAGAGAAGTCAACTTCTGTTGCAGGTGTAAGTTTTGAAAAATATAAACAAGAAGCAGGCTCCATGTAACTGTACCATCAATTAAGTTGGTTTAATAGCATTTCAACTTGTTGTTAATAAAGCAAACATTTACTAATCTTATCTCTTGTAAGCAGGAAGGAAGTTAAAGTGCACAGTAATGCACACTGCTGTCAAGAAAAGTGGTTTATAATATCATATGATATAATTTGCAGTGAAGCAAAACCAGCAAATGGCTATGTGGGAGCACTCTTTATCCTCTTGATTTAACTTCTTCCCCTCCCTTCCCCCTTGGTAGCTTCGTCGTTGTAGTTACTTATTTCCCTAGTTTTGTGCATTCTTAGCATTTCCTGCTGTAATCTTCTTGAATATCAACAGCCTGGCTGTGCAAAGATCATACTACTGGAGCACAGATGAGATGAAGGGTAAATGGTGTGAAATCTCCTTCCCTCAGGTTTTTTCTTTGCCTTCTCCCTGGATTGAGCTACTTTGAGGAGCAATCAGCGTGATCATTTAATTGTACTCCAAGGAATGCTCTGGTATCATCAAGACTGACAAATGATGGTCCGAGTAGTGAGGGCATTTGCTGAAAAATGTGATTTGTCAGTCATTTTAAAAAAGGTGAATATTGCTGATTGCTAATTAAACAAAACATTTATTTTCCTGTCTCACGTGGCAGATTTTTCCTCTTTTGCCCTCGAATCTTGTACCATTCTCAGTACTACCCAACGAGAGGAAGGCACTTCTTTGCTTTTAAGAGAAGCCTAAATCTTGACTAAATGTAGGTTCTTAAGACCATGTTAAGCTTTCTAAATAAGCAAACTTCCTGGAGCTGTTACATGCTCAGCACTTTACAAGTCAGCCTGCTGATCCTTAAATATCTAAAAAACTAACTTCGAGCTTCTGTTAAAAATAATAGCCAAGAGTATGCAGGAGGAGTTTGAAGTGTTGGAGCCACAATTGCTGCAGTGTCCCGCTGCTGTTGTGTCGAAGAGAATGAGTTGCTGATTAATTCTATAGTTTTGCATGCAATACTGATTTGTAAAAACACTCCCCACCTCCTTTGTCTGGAAACGATCCCATAGTCTGCTGACATTTGAAAGAATATATAGCTTATCTGTTGTGAAGTCCACTGAAAAATAATTTACTATTCACATGTTAAATATAGGGGCAGTTGGTCTTTTTATACTACTGCAATAATTCTGTGAGGAAAATTTCAATGATGAAAATGAAAAAAAAGTTAAAATAGTCATAATTTACTGCTTTAGTCTGCAGGGCAGCTGTTTTCTGCCTCTATCTGTATTCTAATAAGTCTTTTAAATGAAGAGATTTATGAGATTATTTTAATTTTGATGTCTTTTTAATGCTTCATGCATTTTAAATACAACCTTTTAATAGTTTTTGAGATTGAAGAATTTAATTTTATTTTATACTGCAGAAATAAATGTATTCTCAGGAGACTGCACCATTATTACAGCTTTTTCTTCTTCTTTTCTTTTTTTTTCTTTTTTAAAATTTTTTTTAAAATCCAATATATGTGGCATATACAACTATAGTACCACCCAGCAATACTACACTTAGCATCAAATGCAAGGCATCATTAGAGCTTGAGAGACAGTCTGGCTAGGAAGGATACTTAAAAAGAAAACTGACAGAACTCTGCTTGCTGTGGGTAATAACCTTCTGTTGATAGAGCTGCACAGAAAGCTTGTGCTGTAAAGGTAAGATTCAGAATATTCTGAATGCAGCAAAATAGGTGTGGTCCTGCTGTGTAAGGTACCTCTGCATCCCTACTGCCTGCTTCTGCAGCAAGTGTGTTGAGGGCAAGCCCCGGAGTGTGCTGCATCGGTCTGTAATGGAACAGCCCCAGCCAGCTGCCTGATGTGAGCTCTCAGGTGTACGGCTATGCTGGAGTCTGATTCTTTCTTAATTCATGCAAAACTCCTGTCTGCAAAATCTTGGTGCCTTGTGCTTTTGCTCTGGTTGCAAGTGGTTAATAGCAGGCATGTGTTTTATGTAAGAGCAGAAGGAAACTGACAAAAGGCTTTAATGAAGTAGAAGGAGTGGCAGACTCTCACCTCATTTTAGCCATCTGAAAATGAAGTATTTAGCTAGTCATAGATCTTTTCAGAGCTTAGGTAATGGGCCCTGCTTGGATGGGCATGGTGCGTGTTTTAAATGTGGTTGGGAAATGTAAGGCAGATGAAGACTGGCAGCAAGAAGAGAGTGGCAGCTAACGCAGGGCTGGCAGAGCACACAAACAGTGCAGTTCTCAGCGGCAGGTCTGTGCTGCTGACTAGGTAGTCCTACTTCTGCCCTGTTAAATGCAGTAGCAGGAGCGGCTCTCTGCAGCTGGAACCTCTTTCAGTAGTCCCGAGTATTGCAGTGGTTGGCATGTCAACTTACTATATATTAAGACCCAGCTTTGTGACAGTTTTGAGAAGATGTGACCTATGGTCTTCAGGCTCCGTCAGTTCTGTATGCTGTAGAGAGCGTGAGAGACTTGCTTTAGCTCTATGCTGGTCCCATGCTTGGGTCACCTCTTTGTGGGTACCTGGGAAACATGTGAGTGCGGCGCTCAGCCACGCCTGTAGTGACTGACATGTGCCCTTAAGTCAGCCACAAGCATTGTGCTCTCATCCTCCTAAAATACTTTGGCTGAGATTTGTCAAGGTCCAAGCTTTTGGGCACATGAGGGGTTAGGGAAGAGCCCTCAGTAATTTGAGAGAACATCTTCCAAATCCTACACTTTACCTTACTTTCAGCAAAGCTTGAAATGGTCTTCAAGAAGTGATTGGGATGTTGCCGAACAGTGTGAGAATCTCATCGGTTCTTAAAATGGTGAGGCCACATCTGGAGTGCTGTGTCCAGTTCTGGGCTCTCCAGCAGAAAAGAAACATGAACATAATGAAGAGAGTCCACTGAAGGGCTACAAAGATGGTGAAGGGACTGGAGCATCTCTCCTGCAAGGAAAGGCTGAGAGAGCTGGGACTGTTCAGCCTGGAGAAGAGAAGGCTCAGGGGGGGGGGACACCTTATCAATGTAGACTGATACCTGAAGGAGGGGTGCAAAGAAGGTGGAGCCAGGCTCTTTTCAGTCGTGCCCAGTGACAGGGCGAGAGGCAGTGGGCACAAACTGAAACACAGGAGGTTTCCTCTGGCCATCAGGAAACACTTCTTCACTGTGAGGGTGACTGAATACTGGCACAGGTTGTGCAGGGAGGTTGTAGTCGCCATCATTGGAAATATTCAAAAGCTGTCTGGACATGGTCCTGGGCAACTGACTCTAAGTGACCCTGCTTGAGCAGGGGGGTTGAAACAGATGACTTCTGGAGGTCCCTTCCAACCTCAACCATTTTGTGACTTTTTCCTCTTAATTTGATTTGCATAAGACAGACGTTTGATAGAGGGAGTTAAAAGAGAATAATAATTGAATGACTAATATGGACTTTAATGAATTAAAATATTTTTTGGGGAAGCACAAGCAGTGAGATTGGAATGTAAACCAAAGAAAATGGAGTGAGCAAAGCAAAGATGATGTTTAACAAGAGAAGTTAGGAGATCTATTGGGATTTAATAAATAAAGCAACTCCATCAAGTTTAGGAAGAGCTCTGAACTGCAACTGCAAATCCTGCAAAACATTCAGAGGAAGGGAGGAAAGTCCATGTATTCTTCTAAAGGGCACCCACATCTGGGCATTGTTGGAAATAAGATTAGGTAGACACTTGGCCTGAGGTAATAGACTGGTGTTCTGTGCCGCCTTATGGATAGTCTCATCACTGTAAGATGGCTGTTAGGTTTTTAAGTCAATACTGTGCAAGGTTAGAAGAGTAAAGATTAGCAATAGGAACTCATATTTGGATGAGTTAATTCCAAGAGAAAGATGTGTTTACTCTGTGGTCATGTTACAGAAATGGAAATTTCTGCATGACTAGGTGCTAACAGCACCTGGACATCCGACTTGACGTGCGCCTGCCCTGTGACAGCAATTACTTGGATCAATTAGTTACAACAAAGACACAAATGATTATGTTTTTATCCTGAAATACAACCACTAAGTCAGCTGAATGTCTTTCTTTGGTACTAATTCCTCTGTTGCAGTATTCCAGGCTTTCAACGTTTGTAGAAGGTCAGAATATAAGGCTTGGAAAAAGTAATCTGGTAATTATCAGAGAAAGAAAAAAATAGGAAGTGAGTAAAAGCAGGCGAGAGCCAGTATCTATCTTTCCAGCTGGTTCCTACTTATTTTGAGCATTTCTGCCTTGATCTGCCTTGTGTTAGTCAGGCTAAAGCAACAATATTTGCTGTGCAAGCATGTGAGATTTCAACTACCACACTTTAGGTTTGTAATTAAGAAATTAATTAAAATACTATACAGTTTACTGCACAGTCTATCAAGAGAAGGGCAGTTTACAAGATTTTCCATGTGTGTGCTATAAATTCGGTGCTAGAGATATACAGAATCATATTCACACTGACATTAAAAGTTATCCTTCTCCTGGAGAAGAGTCACGAAAAATTATTGTGAAGGACTGGTTATAAAGTAATTGTCTCACAGAAACCTAACCAGTAAGAATAAAAATTTTAACAATGAAAGAGTAACATAGAATCTGAAGTGAGAGGAGGAGAGAGATGTAAAAAAACCAAACCAACCAACCAGGTTACTGACGAGCTGCTGTCAACCTTTCTGTTGATGTCAGAATTCAAAAGTACAGCTCTGGAAGTTGAAATTCAGTTTTGTACCATTAACACAGCCAGTGGTACCACAACTAGTTATGTGATTTAACTCCAGCAATTTCACTGTCCACAGAATTGAGCTTAATTTGGCTGAAGACACTGAAAAAAAAGACACCTTTTTGCAGATCTAGGTTGAGACTGATTTAAGTTTCAGTAAAATTGTGGATTTCCTGCTTTTCTTTGTTACCATGCAAAAAAAAAAGGAGACATATCTGATGTAATACTGCTTATTAAAGAAGAGCCTCATGATGTTTAAGGTGAATTTTTGGATAACAATGTGCATGAAAATATTGGCATAAAACTCTCTGCTTCCCATCTTTCATGTGATGAAGGTAGGAAAAAAAGGAGGGAAAAGAAGATCTGTGTAATAAAACTAGTACAGAATGGTATTGGGAAAACTTTTCTCTCAGTTACCCTGTTAAAAATGTCAGGGGTTACGTGCCTTCAGAGGTGTTGTCAGAAGTAATGTGGCAAAAGCCCTAGAAAAAGTGAAACTAGGTAATACTGGTAGGAAGATTTAAAAACAGTGTGGCAGACAAAATCAAACATTATTCTCCTTTATCTTATTGTTATAAAGAGGAATTGAATTAAATTTTGCAGCATAGCAAATCATTGATCTCTTTTTCAAGGAAGTTTTCATTGAAGTTTTGAACCTTTTGCAGATTTCTCAAGAAATGCTAAGCAGTCGATATGAACTGCGGTAGCCACTTCAAATACGAGGTGGCTCCTGCCTTCCCACTGTATCTCAGTAGCAATACAGTTAAATTGAGCAATGCCAGTCCATATGGACCGTCCTGGAGGATGCTGATAGGTTGTTATAGGAAGGGCATTGATGTTAAATGGAAATACGCCATCTGTGTGCACAATCAATTAATGAATCAAGTTAATGCTTTATTTTTTGGGGAATTATAGCAGTGTACACCATGAGGCAGCTTTTTACCATCTGAGTGGTACCATGTTGTAACCAATAGCCCTCTCTGACTCGCTGAAAATGCCCCCTGAACTGTTTGGGAATTGTGCTGCTGTTGATACTGTTGCATAAAATCCTAGAGCAGTCAGGCAGATGGCAACACTGGCGTGGGGGATTCTCTACAGCCTATATAAACTAGTCTGGCTCTGTCTTTGTTGAAGTGACGTTGAAGTGAGAGTTGCTCCTAGGAGGACATTCAAGTGGATACTAGAACACAGCCAGATGCCAGAATTGGTTGGTTTATTTGATTGTTCTTTATTTCTGCTTGAATATTGAGTTTTTACTGTTCCAGAGCCCATATACTCACTAGTAGAGTTCCCTTCCATGCACCACAATTTCTGTTAATATTAAGGCATACATGGAAAGGAAAGAAACGATAAAGCGTAAGGTGGGATGCATTAGCTTAGCCTGCATAGAGAGTTAGGGGGAAATAGGAATTGTGTGGAATGTTGCATTTTTGGGCCCAGAACTTTTCTCTCGTAGGAGCAGGCATAGGAGGAGGGGTGGCTTGTGGACAGAATCTTTTGTCTTTTCCTTAGATGCTAGGGGATGCAAACTGGCTCGAGTATCTTCATCAGCCCTTAGAACCTGAGAGGAAGTAAGGAGGAAGGATCTTATGGCTCACACTGCTTCTGATGCCTGGTTCTTACTGGGACAACGCCTTGATTGCTGAAGACTGCATATGATTTATCATTATATTTGTGTATTAAATGCATAGTGCAACTAGTGGTAGGGTACTGCGAGTTTTCTGCAACTTGCAAAGCCCAAAGTGGCTTAGCACCTGCCTGCTTCAAGAAACTGCCTTTCCTTCTCCGTCTCACTATCAGTTTGGATCAGTAGGACCTTTGGCTTGCTGTGAAGGGAGGAAGGGTCCAAATGATAAAGTGATCCCTTCAAGAATCTCTCTAGTTTGGAGTATTTTTGCATTCCACTAGGTCTCTTAGTGGCTCAAGTCATTAAGTGGCAAAAGAGGGATGTTGTCAGGGTCCACTCGCTGTGTATCTCCTACTATGAATATAATTCAAAGACTCTCCTTTGGGTTTGATGAACTTCTTTTTGGAGCTTTTGTAGGGCTAACATACTCCCAAGCAAATTAAATTCCATCCTAGATGATGAAATATAAATGAACACATTGAGCATCAGAAACTTGATAGCTATTTGTGAAACAGTTGAGGAGCCTTTGTTAAGTACTGTGCTCTCCACTACATTACGAGATGTATTTATTTCATGTGCATTTAATAATGCAGTAAAGAGGATGCCTGAAACACTGAAGTACAATGAGGAATTACTAGTTTTCTGCAAGCAGGGTAACGGCACTATGTGTGATTGCCCCAGAGAATATGCAAGTTACAGAAAATGAATGAAATAAAAAGTGGCAGATGACTGGTTTCTGGATATTGCTAGGTGAATTTATTAATTACTAATAGAGCACCAAGCCATGAATTACTCAGTCATTGCCATTGTTTCAATTTTATGACTTTCCTCCTAAATACAGATTTGTTAGGAAGGAATCAAATGTCACTGGGCAGTGAATTATACAGAAACAAATTTATGCTTGTGAATGCTGATTTCCCATAATAAGTTATGACTTTAAAAGGACACCGTCAAGGTATTTTTCATAGTTTCAGCATGACTTTTCTTTGCTGTTGTCTATGATAACCCCTTGTGCTCTGGATAAGGAATATCATACACGTTTCTTCTTTTTGTTTGATCATGTGTGAAAGAAATTTGTCATTGTAGGCTTTCATACCATAAAATTCCTCTATTTCTGTAAAAAAGAAGAAAAATTTGTTCTAAAATATATATGTTAGAACTAACCTACATATGTAACCAGATATAACTACCTTCTGGTCAGCTTAAGCATGTACTATCTTTGAGAAAAATTTAGTGTGGAAACATCAGCGTACCTTTGGTCTCAAACACCGTCCTGCTATATTCATGGAGTTGGATAGATCATGTCTGGCCTGACAAAATGGGTTTCAAGCTGTGATGGACTTTGCAAAGTGGTTCTTGTGCTTGCAGGTTCTTACCTCATATTCCAGGTTTGATCACTAAAACATAGCGGTTTAAAACACAAACTAATGAAGAAAACCAAGAAGCAGCTTGTAGCTCCAAGAGCTGACATGTATGTGAGACCAGCCCCTCTGCTTTCATGTGGAAGGTCACTCTTATTTTTACTGTGTTGACAGTAAAATAAAAGTCTAAAATAAATTTTCTGAATTAGTCTTGGCAGCTTTTCAAACAATAAATGGATAAGTGTGTCTCCAAGGCATGGGGCTGAGCATGGTAAAACTGGGAACTAGTTACACCTTCAAAATTTTATGCTAATATTTGTATTTTGGAACTGTGTGCAGAAAACAGTGTCATAGGTCTTGGCGTACTGCTGTGTATGTTTCTAATAGGGGTTTTCATTTGAGCATGATACTGTGTTGGTTGCTAATATGCAACATAATAAAATACAAGATTTTCCTTTTGATTTAGTTTTTCATGCTGTGACCAGGAGCTTAACATTTAAAGCATTTGTAAATGCAAAGTAAGGAATTTCTACTCAATTTTTTCTGTATCTGTTTAGCTTGGTTTTGGGCATGATCATATTTCTCATGTATTGCTGTTTACGCTATTTAGATGTTTGAAGACATTTTAAAGCCGTTCACGGTGCCTACTTTAGTCCTTGCCTAGCTGAACTACATGTAACTAACTCTTGTATTTTCCCTTCATATTTCATATTGTAATGCCAAAATAAGGGTAGAGCATGTTCTTTGCTATACTGTACCAGTCAGGTTGGGACTGTCTGCCCTGCTGCCAGTCTGTTCTCTTCTTGCAGTAGAGAAAGCGTGTTACAAATCCCAGTCCCCTTCGTGCCAGGCTGTACCTGGGCAGCCGCCGGGAGCCCCACTGAATGGATGAGCTGTGAGCTGCTGCCGGGAAGCCCAGCGCATCTCTGGAAACAGACAGATATTAAAGGCCAGATTTGTAAGGGGCATCTACAAGTGCTTCTAGGCACCTCACAGGAGTTGAGAGAAGCAGCTTACGGATCCTAAGGTACCGATGGTCCCCGTCTGTGAGGTGCCTAGACAGATCTTTCTTGGCCCAAATCAGAGCCAGGTATGTGCAGAGAGCCAGAGTGTACCTCTCCTTAGTGTCTGCATGGAACTGAAGTGTTGCAGGGTTCAGTCCTTCAGCAGAACTAATGTGTCATTATAAATTTGTTGTATTTGAATGAATGAATACATAGCCTCAATTGAGGGGTCCCAGTTGTGTGGGGAACGTGAACAGCTTGGAGATCAATAGGACTGAGCTTTGGGAAATATGACCAGTAAACACATTTTTGTATGAGGGAGACATAAAAGACCAGGTGGGGTCCGTTACGTTTGAGGTTTTGCAAATGCTTAACAAGGCTGTCGGCTTTACCTTATCGCACCAGTTCCTTTCCTGGGAGCTTTTCGAGTGGGCTGAATTACAGTTTTACTTGGACTGCCATTGTGGTCAAGGCAAGTCGCTTTTCAGCAGCCATATATGGCATTTCTCCAGGCTGATTTTGGGATGGAGAAATCCCTTTCCAGCAGTCAGTTCTTTTCCCGTGGTCAGCTGGACAGCTGATGAGAAGAGGAGAGCCAGTAGGCATGGACAGTAGGCAGTAGCACCATCTACACATAAGAGCATAGGAGCAACACGGTAACACACAGCTCTCAGGGAAGATGTGGATAAAGATTTACAGGAATGATATAGAATGTGTACCTTTCAAGGTTAGCTAAGTAGTTATAACTTTTTTTATCTAGTACTTCGGACCTAAGCGTAACTTTTTTTCCTTAAGCAAATTGCATCTGAAATGCCGTGCAAACAACGTTACAGTGCAGTAACTCACAGTAGAGAGGTGCAGTGTAAACACCTACAGGAATGCTTCCATGGGCTGCGGTTTCTGTGTTAGAAGTAATCTGCCAGTCTCTCCTTTGCAGGCCACCTGAGTTTATATGGATAGTTGATCTGTCCCTGCACTACGGGAAACTACTGTAGATAATCTGCTGGATGCTTTGAAAACATGTTTAATCTTGAGGTGTTTTTTTTGGCTGAAAGAAGGTGAATGTGTTCTGAAGACTTCGAAGCTTTATCTTATGAAAAAGTAATGTTTAGCCAAGTCAGTTTTTAAATCACTGTGTTAGTCATCCTGGTGATTACATAAGGAACACTTTAGGAGCATTTCACATACCATCAGCCCTTGGCACTGGAATAACCATAAACGTGAAGTATTAAAAACTGTGTACTCACAAAGACGGCTGGATTGTTACATAGAGAGATCGTCTCAGTATTTGCTGTTGAATATATCTTTACATTAATTCAGCTCATTTCTGAGACAACACACTGGAAGAAAACATAATTTGAATTAATTATTTGCGCATATGGCATATGCCTGATGTCAGCTAATGCTGCATTAAGGATAGACATGCTGGGCACACATTAAATAATAGAGTAAATATTTGTATTGTTTATGATAAACTAGTTCCTTCTGCAGATCTTCTTTGTTTTTGCCTCAGTAAACATTCCTATTGGGCTTATTTACTGTGATTCATATAGTGCAATATGTTAAGTGTTATAAAAAGTGTGTGTTTAAATCTGAATTCCACTGCAAGGCCTCACTGTGTTTTCAGAGCAGTTGATGGTTTAGTAACACTTTAAAATAACATTGAAATCATTATGGCACCTTATTATTATATGGAATGTTTTGTTAGCATTAATCACAAAGGTTCATTTTGTGTCAAGAAATGCTTCTATAGACGTTCTATTGTAATCTAACTGTAATGAAACATGCATTTATCTCAACGTGTTTTGAAATATTTATGTCAAGTGATTATTTTAGGAAAGAGAAGTAGATGCCCTAAAGTTGTACAGCAGCTGAAGAAAGGATTGTAAAAAAACCCCAAACCCATAAAACCAAACCCAGCAAAACCCCCTAAAAAACGAAATAAAAAAAAGCTAAGATGAAGGACCCTCCCTAAGAATTTAGGCACAAACCCTTACCTTAGTGAACATAAAAACTTATAAGAACAAATTCTCTAGTTTTAGAGGATGGGAGAAAGCAAGAGTAGAAGAAATCCAGGAAGTCATTCAAATTTGGGAAGAAATCTTAAGCTGAGCTTTATGTTTTATACTGCTGATGGGTTCTTAAGGAGGCCTAATACCAGAATGGAGAGTTTAAACATATAGATATATATAGGTTGGCATGTGTTTTTTACACTTTGTCTGCCCCAGTTGCAAAGGATTGTTCCAGGGTGTGGTTTGGGTGGGCCTCCCAGCATTGGCAAGCCTGGCACCATTGTCACCTGTATCCTTTGGTGGGTGTCCTCCAGGTGTTGTGGCTGATCTGCATGATGTGGTGGACTTCAGAAGATGCACAGTCTGACTTGCTGTCCAGTCTGAGAGAGGTCTGATTTGTTGTGTTGTAGGTGTTCTAGACATCCAGAAATCTGGTGCATGACCAAAACTGAAAGGAGGCAAATTATTAAAGACAAGTATCTTTTCCTCACATTGGTAAGCCAGGTTGGTGTGCTGAATGAAGTGAACTGGTAGGATGGTGCACATCTCTGATCTGCCTGTCCCGGTGTTCTTCTGCATCGGGCTGAGTGCCTACAGCAGCGGATCAGCATACCAGCGTCTGTTGCCTTTATTGAGAATGGCTCATGGGAAAAGAAGCAGAGGAATCCAGGAGAGGTCTTTAATGGTGGTGGGGTCTTTGGCTACAAGTTAAATAGGTGGATATATTCACACCTCTTGCCTCCTGAAGGTCATGATACTGTGTGTGTGAACGTTTATGTGTGAACTTGGGTATAATCATGCCTTCATTGCTCCTTCTTATTTTTGTGTGCATATTTTCAGATGTGAAATAGCTTGAAATATGTTTATCAGAAAATGTCACCTGGCAGAACATGTGTCTACATACTTAAACAAAATACCAATAATGGCAGTTCCTGATTTCTGGATAACTGTTGAAACAGAACAAATAAATCCAGAAATAAATATGTATCATTTACATATTAAGAAAAGAGTAGGCATTATGAAAAGGCTTTAAAATAGGAGCAGTTCTATGATACACCTGACTGCAGCCTTCTAAGTAATTTTTAGAAGCAGTATAACTGTTGAGAGAATGCATGGTAGAACTGAGGTCCTGAAATGTATAAATGAATGTGGGCTTCCCCTTTTCTATTATTTGGTCCCCCTTTTTCCCAGACTGATACTCTTCGTATATTAACATCGTATCCTCACATGTGCCTAAGATCTCCCACTTTCCCGAAGAGCAGTATAGCCGTTAGATTACCAGCTAATACAGATGACAGAAGGTCCCTGATAGGTAGTTTTTCACTTCACAGGCAGAATGAGGAGGTGTAAGGAGAGGTTAGTGATGTTTACTGCGAATTCGGATGTGCCACAGTGGGAAAGAATTCTGCGTTAAGGGACACATACTACAATGGCCAAGGTGGACTGTTAATTGTTCCACCTTCCCAAGAGATTCTGAGTCCATGTTCAAGATCCAGAGCACACATCTGGTAAGGCAGATGTAGTTCTAAACCACCCTTCTGAATTCTGGAAGAAGTAGTCACTGTTGTAGTATGAAGCTTTCTCCAGAAGGCTGCATGTGATGGCTCTTCTGAATCCACTTCTTCTGAAGGTGGGGGCGTAGGAAAAGGCACGTCCTCATACCTGGACATGAGAGTAGGGAGTTCTAGCTACAGGAGAGGACGATTGTCCAGGGGTGCCAGAGGCTGATCCAGATTGAGGGCAAGAGAAGAACCGTCACAGATACACCATGTAGGAAAGCTCTGTTTCTTGTACCTGGTCTGTAGTGAGGTTGATTATTTTTCTGGTTTTTGATATTTAGCCGTGGCTGGTATAAGCTTGACAATTGTATTGGCTTCCATAATTTATCCTTTATCTTCAAACTACAATGCATTCCGTGTCCCCCCACCCCCCCCCCCACCCCACCCCCCGTTTTTCTTCAGAACCTTAGTAAAAATCATCAAGGAAGTTTGGAAATCTTTGTCCTTACCTTTAAGAATGCATGAAAAAAAAATAGGGTATGGTCTCCAAGTAGAATGCTCGTAGGCAGTTTTGTACACGGAGCCATTTAATGCAGAGCCTTAGCTGTCACTGACATGACAGGGCACTGGCGTGGGTAGCCAGCCGGGCGCTGCAGCTCCTCATGCCCATTTGCTTATCTTGCTCCCTGATCGGCTACAGTGTGTGACCTGCAAAATAGACACCTCATCAGTTTGCAAAGGAAACAGGAGTTTGTTATTAGGGGGAAATTAACATAAAAAAGAGGTTGGGTGCTTGCTTTTTTCCGTTTTTTTTTTTTTTTTTTTTAAGTGTCATTTGGGACTGGCTTACAGTGAGATCCTGCTGCATTAGACAGTCTATGCTTCGGTTCTTGGCAGCGCTAGTTGGATTAGGAGTGTCTAGCATGCAACTAAAATCCAGAGATTGTGTGCCGGGTATTAAATAGTGGCGTAAACCTAGTGAAAAATGGGAAAGCTCGTTTTAATACCTGACTTGTTATTTTCTTCAAAATGCAGGAATACCTTTTGTTGATTGAGGTCTGGTTATATTTATGCATTTTCAGTTGAGATAAAATGATTTTGTCAAATAATTCTAACATCAGAAATATAGGCAATTTGTATTAAAATATCACAAGTTAAGGCTTTTGTTACTGTTATAAATTACCTATCCTTGGAATATTTTTCAACTAGTTCTTGAATTACAAAAAACTTTTATAGGTTATTCCTGATTGGTATGTCTTGATTGGTTAGTCTTGGGTGGGGTGTACAACTCCAAAAAGTATATTTATATCTACTGGGGGCTGTGATACAGTATGTGCTGTTACTCATTTTCATCTAGGTTATCATGGATTAAGATTTAGTAATTTTTCTCCCTGTTGCAATTCTGACCTCTCTTCATGTGTACATCCAAAATATGCACCCTGGTTCATGTTAATGGCTAGCAGCTAAGTGCAACAACAGAAATGGTGATGTACAGCAGAGATGTTGATGTTCTAGTTTTGTGACCCAGCTGGTGACTGATTTGGCCTCTAGGATAAATTTGAAAGATTGCAAGTTGTCTTCAATTCATTCCTGCTCTAATGGCCTCATACGGGTACTTTCTGCCAACCCACATTTACTGGAGAGTGATGCACCGTGGCTGTTCCTGCTTTTCACCTGAGATGCAGGTGAAAGGCTGCAGCAGTCTTGTGTCTTCAGGGGCATCCCCTCAATGTGTTATAGGCATCTGAGCCAAGCAAGTGAGCTGGGAAATGAAATAGCAGACTTCCCAGGGAGCATGATGGTTTTTAACACAATCAGAAGTGTCTGTATCAAAGCCAACCATTATGGAAAAAACATCTGTAGCTATTTCTAAGAACCAAGAACAAGCCAGTGAATAAAACACAGAAAAAAAGAATAGAAGTAGGAGGTTGTGGGCTTCTTTCCTGCAGAACAAATGTATGTTTGATGACCATGAGCTCTTTGCATGAAGCAGTCACACACAGGAGCACTTCAGGATGATTTCCGAATTTTGGAAGAAAAGGAGAAATGTAATCTTCTTGAAGTTTAGCAATTACTTACCATAGTTAATTAATCATATAATTAAGTAAAATTAGACCATATTTCTTGAAATGTGTCAGATAATTATGATACATTTTGGTAATTATGTGTAATAAAATTAATTAAACATATAATTCAAAGAATCAGGAAAATTATTACTTGAAATTATTTGTCCCATAGGTAGGGATAGGGTAGCTCAGAAAGATCTCTTTTATTTTTCTTGTTCATGGTCATAACCTTATAAGCTACTCTTTTCTGGGTTTGAAGATATTGTAGATTTCCAATATTGGCTTTTTGCCTTAATATTGGTTCTTGGTCAGAACTTCTATTGGTATTCTTTAATCTTTGTAATAGTATTGGTCATCTAGTATGAAAATCCTTGGATCTCTCTTGTTAGATCATTACTCACAAAATAAACGCAACATATTGTGTTGATTCTTGCTTCATTGCTGTGAAGTCATGCAGCGTATTTGTAAAAGAAGAGAAAGGAAAAGAAAACAAGAGGAAAACAAATATACCCAAGCGTAAGCCATGTGCTCAGAGCTCGGAGGTGTTTTAATATGTTTTATTGGCATTTGCCTGAAGCATCAAGCACACAAATACTCTCCCTTCATATGGAGGGCTAAACTGACCTCCCTTTCAAGTTGCAACATTTTTTATAGTTAGTTCTCATTTTCATTACTGCTGGGAGGAAATTCTGCTGCTACTGCAGATGAGATACTCTAAGAAGGGGAAGCGGTATAAGAAAACCCTATAAAATCATGCTTGTGATATTAATTTTCTCACCTCAGGCTTAATAATCATTTTATGGTCATTTTTGAGAAGTTTTTAAGCCATAATGTTTTATCTATCTTTATGGTTCCTTACGCTGTATTTAATCAGTGTAATTATAGAAGGATAATTAAATATAATGCCACTTAGTTCTTAAGATTTTAGCACTATTACTATTAATATAACTAAAAAAACCCCCATGTAAATCTTGATGTCTACAGAAAGCAAAATATTGGTGCAGTATATTTGATATGCCATTAAAAAGGAAATGGTGGTACTTTTTTGTTGGTATGGCAGCACACATCCTAATTCACTATTTCATGGGCGGTTGAAGAGACTTTTTAGTGGCATGGAATCAGCTGAAATGAAAGAGACTTTCTTTTTAGAATGTCTCAGGTTTTTAAGAAACAGCATAGGCCCCAGTTTAGAAGACTGCTTAGGCATATGGTTAAATCCACCTTTAGTAAGCAGGATTCTTCAGTGCTTGTGTTCATGTTGTGAGTTAACATGGCCAAATGGACTAGCTTGTCTGTTTCTGTTTTTGTATATCTTGTCATATCTTTTGGAAAGCAGTCCTCTGATCTCGTGCCAGTTGAGGTCTCCAAGTCAGTGGAAACTTACTGGTCGTACTACCTTCTGCAATTATTTTGTTTGATAAAAAGCTGTTGTATAATGGGCCTTGTAAAAAGCCATGTTGTCATGTAAAAAACTATGCACCATCCTCTGCAGTTGAAAACACCTCATCTTACAGCTTGCTGTGCAACCAGTTTGATTGTTCATTTCATGTTAAATGATGTCTGAACGTTTCTACACTGGAGCATGGAAGGGGCCACAAAAATGATCAGAGGGATGGAACACCTCTCTGATGAGGAAAGGCTGAGGGAGCTGGGGTTTTCAGCCTGGGGAAGCGAGACTGTAGGGAGATGTTATAGCAGCCTTTCGATACTTAAAGTGGGCTTAGAAAGAGTTTTTAGTAGGGCCTGTTGCAATAGGACGAGGGATAATGGTTTTTAATTAAAAGAGGGTAGATTTAGATTTGATATAAGGAAGAAATTTTTTACAATGAAGGTGGTGAAAACAGGTTGCTCAGGGAGGTGGTAGATGCCCCATCCCTGGGAACATTCAAGGCCAGGCTGGACGGGGCTCTGAGCAACCTGATCTATTTGAAGACGTCCCTGCTTATTGCAGGGGCTTGGACTAGCTGACCTTTAAAGGTCCCTTTCAACCCAAACTGTTCTGTGATTCTGTGAAGTTGTGGCAGACCTTTTCCATTCTCAGGCAGACTTTTCCATAGGTGGTATGATCCATGTTGATGTTTAAATCAAGATGAAAGAATCCTATGTAGGAGGGGAGGCTGGGGTAAAGGGATGTGAGGGGGCATGTTTTAGTGCTGCTCAAACCTCCTTGTGTTGCCATTGTGAATGGCATGCAGGATGAATGTATAGATTTTGCTCTGAATCTATTAGTTTCTCCATTAAAGTTCACATTTCTGACTTTCCACTGGGGGGAAAATCCTCTAGATTGAAAGGTTAGATACTGTTCTATTCTAATAAGCATCACAGCTTCCTCCATCCATTTTCAAATAGATGAAAGTATTACGATATTTTAAAGTGTCCTATAAGTATCAAGAGTATATTCAGTTTGATACTAGTACGAAGACTTTTCACTATATGCGCACTAATTGTTGAGCTTGTTAGTCTGCTCAGAAGACAGCCAAGACTGACTGCGCTCATCCTTTCTTAGTTCAGAGCTGAGGCACCTTGGCAAGGATGAGTAAAGATGTCTTGATTTTGTCTTGCAGCACTACCTGTCTCTACTCATCCACAGTATATGTCAATTAGACACCTCCACAGTCACCATCTGTGAGCTCTGGGACCAGCTTTTTAAGGTAATGGTGCTAGCCCCAGTCATGCCAAAATTTACGCATGTGCTTTTGGATGCTGGATGGTCCCGTGTTTTGCACATGCATGTGTCAAACATGCATATTTGGACCTTAGATTGGCACTGGGCTATCTGCTTTGGGATGAAGCGGGACAGTAATCCTCACTTGTGCTGTCGTTAGCCCTAAGCTGTATTTACACTTCCAGTAGCCAATGTAACAGTGATTCAGAACTGATCTGCCATGCAAACACAAAAATTAAAAAAGTAAGATCATGTTGCATATTAATAGCCTGGCATTGATGCCAGGTGACTTCACGCCTTTGAGAAAAATGGAGGAAATATATGCTGGAAGAATCTATAAACTAGATGGTTCTTCACTGTGTATTTCAGATACAAGTATCTATCACTGGCAAAAGTGTATGGTGCTACCTCTGGAAAACTTCCAGAATCTGCCTCCCAAGGAAAGGGAGCACAGGATTCAGGCCATGCCTCTGCCGGTGGAGTTGAGGGTCTGAGCTCAGTCTGGGGTGGAGAGTTGCAGACTGACTTGTAAATGAAATGTAAAACTTCCCTCATGTATTCTCACTCTTGTTACAGAATTCATTTTACAAGCTAAAAATATTTCCCATTTCATTTTCCTAAAGGAACTGTGGCTTCTGTGGGGGAAATGCCTCTTCTGCAGGGAACCTAAACACAGCCTGTGTATCACCTGAATGCTGCCTCTGCCCTATTTCATGTGGCAGTGATAAGAAATCATTTTCAGGGTTTTCATAATACTGACACTAAGTGAGGTATCATAGTAACACAAAGTATGAGAGTATTAGTATATTGATGTGAAAAGTATTGCAAGACAGTATGCAGGGTAGGGATGGTCAGGGTTTTGTGTTACTCATCGTATTAAATGCCTTTTGTTCTGCTTGTCCTTGCTGGAAGAGAAGGAAGAGCACAGTTTGGAAGGGCTCAGCCACGTCCTAAGTGATTTTAAAGGAGGTGGGCAGCTGTTGTTCTCCTTTCACTTCCAAGAGGACTCCTAGCACCCTTTCCCGTGCCCCATGACAGCTCCTGCTACTTCCCTCTTGGTGCAGCCGCACGTGTTCAGTTGGGCATAGGAGCATCCGTAATCTTGGAAGAGATGAACAGGGTCTGAAAAGCATGCAGTAATACTCAAAAGGTGGCTTTTAAGAAGCAAAGGAGCTGCCAAAAGCATAGAAATATCAATACATAGTACTGGTACCATGTATTACAGTGGTCATTTACTATTCATGGCATCGAGTACACATTTCTTTACTACCTTGGAGGTTGGAGTAGGATGTAAATGTTGCATCTGCCTTGTAACAGTGCTCTGCACACAAGTAAATTGCATTTGGCATCTCCATTTCTATGGGATTAAGTCAGAGTTTATGGGAGTGTATATTCAGAACTCCTTGGATTTAGATTCAGGGTTCCTTGGCTAATATCCCAAACTGTTTTATTAAAAAGAAATGAAACTTGGTTTTCCAAATGTTAGAACGTCCCTGTGGTTACTGCTGTGGTACATGTGCAACTTAAGTACTGCTGTTTCTCTTCACGTTTCAATGAAATACAAGGTAGCAGCTTCTCATAGATTACTGTTATCGACATAAAATGTCTATGACTGTTGCTTAGGAAAGCACTGGTGCTGAACATTTTGTTGGTGGACTCACGAAGAAGACATTGGATATCTCTATATGATATTAGAACTTTAATAAGTGGAAAACATGTTAGAAACTTTATTTCACATTTAGGATATGAATAGAGGCTGTTAGGTTGCCTGTCCTCCCTCCTTCAAGTAATTAGTTCCTTAGAATATAAAGGATTCTTTGGCTTAAGTTAGTTTCTTTTACAGCACATAAGGGAATTTTTTAAAACAACAACAAAAACAGGCTAGCTAATGAAAGAAGTGATTTTCAAAATGCCAGGTAATTCTTGGATAGTCGAGTTACTAACATGCTTAGCAAAGGTGTAGTAAGGAAATTGCTTTAATTATAAATAAAAGGATTTGGAAGTAAGGTGAATTTCTGCCAAGTAGAGAGCTTAGCCCAGCTTTGACTTCCAGTAGAACCCTGCAGACCCTTCTTATTTTTACTAGTGTGCTTTGTTTTACTGATATGCTTTATTTTTCAGTGACTGGACATAAGGAGCATTAAGAAAGCTATAGTAATTCATTAATATGGCTTTGCATTTTGGAAACTATTGGGCAGTGAAGTGCATTAAAAAACAATTAAGATCCAATGAAATGCAGTAATGTCATTCTCCAGGGGCATCATGTGAAGGGGACTGCTGTTACAAGTTAGTGGTGGTGGTCTTCTAATGGCACCAGAACCCTTCCAGCTACAGCCGGATTTTTTCTATTTATGTACCTGGTTGTGTCTAATTGAGGTAGCTTCTTACCTGAGTGGTTAAATACATTCCAGAATACATAGGTTTGTATTTTATCTCTTCTCTGGAAACCCCTTATCAGAGAGCAAAGAATTGCAACTCTTGATGCTGGATTCAAGAAAGGAAAGTGGCTGTCCTTGTAGGCGAGGGAGACAGCTCAGACTGGACAACTCTGTAATCTGTGTGGGTTTAAAAATCTTGTATCTGGTATAGTTTCCCCCACCATGTTTAGGGCAAATCTGTTTTAAAGGTACATATGTTCTTAGGCTATTGCCATTCTCTTCTGCAGATTCAGGCTCAGGACTTCATTCCTTCTCCTTATGATCAGCGCTGGAGAAGACGCAATGGATATTTGTAGGAGTTTCTTCCATCCAAACTGCAGTCTTAGCACTTTTAAATCAGCAGTAGTTATCTCCATCAGGCTTTGTGGGGAAAAAAAGTTAGCTCCCCATTTTCGGTCCTAGAATTTGTGCCCCCCCCGCCCCTTTCTTGTACAGTCATTCGGTAGATTTTTTTTTTCCCCCTACTGGTTTTCAGAAGCAGTTCACCTGCCTTTCCAGTGGGAGCTAACTGCTGCTGAAAACATGTAGGTACAATGATACAGACATTGCCTGTAAACATGAATTCCTTTGAGCACTGCTCAGTGGCATTTACTTGCCTTTTTCCTACCAAGCCATCTTTTCTTGCATTCTTCTGCTGCCTCTTTGCTCGTCCTGCAAGCCATTCTTAGGACTGGCTCGTTGCCCCATAGTGGCTATTAAAACATGGCTGCCGTTCTTTAGTTCCTCTCCCCACTGCTTTACCTCCTTGGTAAATCTCCCATTCCCCTACTTGGCTGCTTGCCTTTCCAAAATCCGCTGCATTCAGCTGAGACGCTGTCTTACATACAAAGGACGGTTTGTTGAGTGATGTGGCCTTCATAACAGCCTTGGAAGGTGAAAGGTTGTGATAGATGGACATAGTAAAAAGAAGTATTTTTTTCCACAAAGCAGGAGCATGTTTTTACTGTGCTGTCTCTACTGGTCCATTTACCACTGAGAGAAGAAAGAAGTGGAGATTAGAAGCTGTTCTGGTAAATTAACCCTAGCTGGTCTCAGGTGATTAGTCACTAATACATTTTTGCATGAACACCTTGGGTTGACAAATTCTGACTCCTAGCACCAGGTGGCTAAGAGCTTTCCTACAGAAGTACGTGAGCATAAAGTAATATCTGCTGGTGAATTCTTTTTTTAGTTAATGGGAACTGGCATCTTCTGCCATCAACTGTAATTCAAGTAAATGATACTCTTTGTGACAGAAGAAATTAAGGTATATTGTACAGCACGTGGCCCCGACACAAATTCATGTTTTTCAACATCCTAAATTATATAAGCCACATCTTTACAGGCAAGTTTTTAAAGGCAGATTAATTGTTCATGTCAAAGCGTTTTTTTTGAGATCTTTGTGCTTTCATTACCCGTTTTTTCTTACTGTACCGGCATCACTTAGGGCATCCTTTCATAGAGACAGGTGGAAAGAATTTATTTGGGGTTTGATTTGGGAAACTCCTGCCTGCTTGGCAGTTTGGAAAGTCAGGTGTCTCAGTAAGGAATTGGAAGACTCTTTTTAGATAACCATGTTTTGGAAATCGTGCTTGTAATTTTCTTCCATAATAAAATGTGGTCAATTTAATCTGTTCTGCATAATTTCCGATCATGATACTACACCTTGTGCATAAATAATTGGCTAGAAAGTCTGAGGTCATTTCTATCTTTTGCTCTACAAAACAAATGACATAATGACCACTGCTTGGGATTAGGGACAAGGTGGTCTTAAAGTTTTAATAGTGCTGTGTGCTGTTAGCTGACCTAAACCAAAGTACCAAAAATTGTTTGCTAACCTGCAGAGACAACTTCAGATGTTGAAAATAATGGCAGCCAGAGCAGTGCAGCATCCAAAACCGCCGCCCAGAAGATGCTATGTTAACCAGCCACTGGAACAGCCCACTTTAATGCAACCCTTTTGCAGTTTATGCCTTTATTTCTTTTGTTTCTCCTTTTCCGCCTGCAGACTGGGGCAACCAGTATTTACCTGCTTGACAGGGAAGGGATGCTGTGGAGAGTAAGGAATGCCTGTGAAGTGCTTTGAGGTTGCGATGCACAGCAGAGTAGCACTTCTATGAATAATATTTTCTGCTCCATTTTTCATGATAGCCAATTAATGTATCAAAAAGAGTATAACTTTCAGAGTCATGGTGGTTGATAGAAATGCACAAAATGTTTATCTTTAAGATGTAATAAAGAAAAGTAACTGATGGGTATGGCAAAAATCACTTGGAAGAGAAATGTGAGTGAGCGTTCATCTTCCCAAATTAATCAGCAGCTTCCTTAAGATCGAAGATTTGACTATTTCAGGTCCACTTGTCATAACTAAGGTATCAGCCAGGCTTCAATATCTAGAAGTGTTTGTTAATTAGTTTTCTCCTACACTTTAAACTGGAGGAAAATGTATGACTTTGTGGCATTAGCAGTATGTAAAACCATCCTTGTGTCTTCCAGTTACAAGACCGAACCAAATGCAGCGTGTGGGCGCTTAGATGGATTGTGTTTCTTCTTCTACTCTGTCTGCTTGGGTGCATAGAACGGACATGAGTCTAGGTCTGCAGGCAGAGAGAATTGTACAACCCTAATTAAACGTTTACAACTCAGTAGCATAAACCCCCCTGTAAATGCTATTATCAGCTCTGTATCTTCTAATGCTAGATTTAGCATGAAAACAAAAGATTCTTAATTGAGCCCCATGGACAGAGGTAATTGTGATTTAAATTTCTGTTTTTCTCAGCTGTGAGTGGGAGAAAGACTAATATATTTTTATGTGAGTACCACTAAGTAAAATCCACTCAATCGTTGGTTAACCCTCTGTGATATTTTTTTTGCTACAACTTTTCTTCTAATCAAACTGACACAGAAAGGCTAAGCCATACATTAGGTTTTTATTATTTATCTACTTAGCCTTTAAAAGTTCCAGAAGAGTTAAGGAAATGTCTAGCTTAGTAATTTTCAAAGTGAAGTATCTAAAATTTTTCAGTGCTGGAATGTGTTTTGGTTTTGATATCTTACAAGCTTTTTAATGGTTGCTTAAAATTGCCAAAAAGCTTGTAAGATATCAAAACCAAAACACACTCCAGCACTGAAAAAATTTAGATACTTTATTTTAGGGCAAACAGACTCTTTCATTCTCAGTCTGAAGATTATTTTCTGACTTTTCATTATCAAAATTCTTTGAATATTTCTGGTTTAACCTGAAAAAAAAGTTATGACTGAAGAAGATACTTTTTGTTACTTATCAAACTGAACACATTATTTGCGTACCTCAGTTGAATAATTTGCCATTACTTAAAAATTTGTGGGAACATCCTATTCTTGAACAAGGAAATAAGTAGATCTGAATTTGGTCTTTCATGAACTCGAGATTTAATCATTTCAGATCAGTTTTGCTGTTGAGTCAGGTGACAGGTCCATTGCAGATACAAGGTTTTTTTGTGTCATTCTCATGATCAGTATGCATAAATGTGTATGTATGTGCATATCTATCATCTTTGTGTGCTTGTGCATATAATTTATTTATTCAGCAGCAGTTCAATTTGTACTAGGTTTGTTAAGAACTTCAAACTTGGTATGTCACGGGTTCAGTAATTTTAACATAAATTATTCCTAGGTTGAAATTAACTTTAGATTTCCATTGGGAAAGGAGTAGTATCACCCATTTAGAAAATTAGCCTGGGGTTATACATATCAGAGGAGTCAAACCATTGAGGAATTACTGTGTTCACCGTTGCAGAGCCATGCTATGTATTGGGGGACAGATTCTAAAAGAGTAATAGATTGACAAATCAAGTCAAATTCGAGTGGCTTTTTAAATGCTGTCAGCTTCCAAGTCTTGCTCCTTAAAATCTTTGGGGATATCTGTTTATGTTGGTTCCCATCTTTGTACTGCTTTTGGTCTTTCTTACTCTCACATTGTCAGTAGTGTTGTCATTTTACTGATTGTCAGCTGAGAATGTGTCATGTTGTGTTGTGTTGTTCACCCTGTTCCCCGCCCCCCTCTCCCCCCCTCAAAATGTATTCTTAAATTTAGAAATTTTATACCATTGACGTCAGATCCTGGTTCCCTAGCTAGAGATATCTGTGGAGTGAACTATCTAGCCCTTGTGATATTTTTCAATATCTAATTTAATTACAAAAAAACCCAACCCTGACAACAAGCATAACATTTTTATGTCTCATGCCAGTGGATAAAACCTTCATTAAGTGAACTGATTGTAATGTAGTGGAATTTCACCTGCCAAGATACCTGCAACATTAATACCAGAAACGTGATAATTCTTTGTGTGCTAGTATTAATGGCATTACTTACTGCCTATGTTTGCAGGAAATAGAAGTTGGGAAAGTATTTAAAGTGAGAATTGGAAGCAAAAAGTCAAAGGGAAGACAGAATAAGCAACAAAACATGGAGAGGAAAATAAAAAAAAAAAAGAAGAGGAAAATAAGAGAGTAAGTAGATAGTTCAACCCTCAAAAAAAGAAAATATTTTTTTAGGAAGTGGTACAGCATCAATGCTGGTGAGGACAGGTTGTGCAGCAGATCCTAATATTCTTCAGGCAAGCACAGGCAACAGAAGTGTTCAGGGATGAAAATGGAGAAGTTCTAACTTTTTGGAAAATAAGGTTTCCGCCTAAGGGCATACTTTTGGTGTGCTCAGGGGATTTGGGACCCCATCTCAAACCACTCATGCATAGGTGTGTAAGCCAAATGTTTTCTTTGGTTTATGAATTGCCCTGATAGGGGAGGAAGACATAGAAGACAATGGGTGAGCAAAGACAACTTTGTGCCAATGGAGACTTGTTTTCTAGGAAACTGAGCACTTGCGCAGCTTTGTTGTCACTACTTCTGCAAGTCAGATCAAATTCGTGGATTTTTTAAAAATCCACATTTGTACACTTTGTCATAGATTTTAACTGTCCAGAATTTGTTTGAAATAGGTGGAAACTTTAGAGTTTTGAATGTAGCTGAATTATAGGAATGAAAGTAAAATAGGGGCAATGTTTACTACTCGGATATTCTATGGAACAGTGTTTCTTTTCTAATAATACTAGGTTTTAAAAAAAGAGAATGTATTAAATAAAAAAAGAAATTCTGTTTCAGTGTCATGATACATATGACGAAGCTTGAAAACCATTTAAGTGCTAAAGAAATCAAAAATTAAAGATGACATTTCATATTTAAGCTATTACTGATAAAGTAGTGCACTGCAGTGGAATAAAATAAGGGAAATGTGTGAATAAAATTTTGAATTTTCTAGATTTTTTTATTTTTCTATCCTGTGTTTCGTAATCTAGAGCATTATTTGACTATATTATCAATATTTCCACTTTATTGACGAGCCTGTGTTGTGAGCACATACAAGGTACCAGCATTTGACAATGCAAAACTTAACAATCCACAGCAAGAAAAGTTAGGGAAAGCAAGCAATAACACATGGCAGTGAATTTATTCATTTCTTCGTCGTAAAGATAATCATGGTTCTGAAATGCGGTGAAACAGGATGGTTGAGATGCTGTGATTAATGAGGGCGATATAAAACTGAAGTAGATGGAAGAGAACAGATGAAAACTTGAGGTGGGGAAATGGCCTGTCCAGAATTCTGCCTGCTGCTGTTGTTTCAAATCCATGGGGTTTGGTGCTATATAGAAATGTCATTTTCTTGAGTTTCCAGGCACTTGGATGCAATATGGTAAATGGGCTCCTTCACCACATTGAAATTATGACAGAAAAAGAACTACTTACAGAATCAGGATAATTCAGTCTGAAGGAGTTTTCAGGAGATCTCTTGTCCAACCTCACACAGTGTGGCCAGGTCAGACCAGGTTGCTGAGGAGTTGATCTAGTTGGATCTTCAAAGCCTCTGAGGATGGAGACTGAACAACCTCTTAGGGCAGCCCATTCCACTGCTGGACTGTCCTTACAGGGAGATGTTTTTATTGTACCTCCAGTCTGAAACTCTTTTATTTCACTTCCGCCCCATTGCCTTTTTTCGCATCATGCTCTGCTGTGAAGACTCTGACTTCATCTCCTCAGTGACCCTCCCCGCAGGTGCTAGGGGACTGTTGTTTGGTGCCCACGAAACCGTCTCTTCTCTAGGCTGAACATGCCTTGTTTCTTCAGCCTCTCCTCACAGGGCAGGTGCTTCAGACCCCAACCAGTCTCAGGGCCCTCTCCTGAAATCACCTCAGTTTAGTGATGTGTTTCTTGTATTTTTGGTTGGGGCCGTGATATTCTGGATGTGGTTTGAGGAGCGCTGAGCAGAGTGGGGATTGCCCCTTTGCTCTGCTGGCTGTACAGCTTTTACAGAACTGAGAAAGCTGCTGGCTGCCTTTGCTGCCAAGGCACACTGCTGGCTTGTGTTCAGCCTGCTATACATCAATACATCAGGACTTGCCACGGGGCTGCTTACCAGCCAGCCCCAGCCTGTATTGTGTGTTCCTTCGCAAGTGCAAGACAGGGCGTTTGTCCTTGTTGCATTTCAGGAGATTCCTGCTGGGTCTGTCTGAAGACAGGTGCAAGATTTGCCTTCCTCTGGTTCTTGGAGACCTCTCCTGCTCCCCAAGACCTTTCCAAGGTGACGGTGTGGCCTTGCAAGGGCAGCAGCCAGTGCTGTGAGCAGCCTTGGATGCAGCCCGTCAGGTCTCACGGACACCCATGGGCTGAGTTCTCCTGAAATCTCCCAACTCAGTCCTCACCTACTGCTGGTCATCCTCCCTTCCCACCCTGCCTCTGCCCCGCCTCTCGGTGCTGGGGCCTGGCGGACATTGTTGGTGAAGACTGGGGCAAAGAAGGCATGGAGAACCTCAACCTTACCTGTGTCCTTGGCCACTAAATCACCTGCCTCTGTTGCTGTGTTCTCTGAAAACTAGATAATTAGTTTCAAACATTCTAATTAAAAGCGTGAACACTGTTCTGTGAACAAAGGCCAAGGTCTCCCTGGCCTGGTATCTTGTTTCTGTTGTTGGGTATTCTGCGCTCCTTCGGAGGGTGGAGGCTGGAATGAATGACGATGGAATAATCTGTCTGCTCAGAAACTTTCTTTTTCAGCTGCTTTAGTTAGGGACCCTCTACTCCTGTGAAGCAGAAGGATTTTTATCCTTGGTGTCCTTTGGACTTTTTTTCATGTCCTTCTTGACAGAGGTAATGTATTCAAGGGGAGTATATGTCATTAATTTACGGTGATGGCAATATACATGGCAGTATATTAATATTTTTCATATTCTGTATTCCCTTCTCAATACATCGTAACATCCTGCTCACATTTTTTGACCCCTCATGTGTATTGAGCAAACATCTTCATTGAAGTGCCCATGATGAATCTTGCATCTTTTTTTCCTGAGAGGTTATAAGTAATTCAGAACCCATCAGTATGTACAAGTGGCTTTAAATTTGTTCCTTCTAGTGTACCCTACTCTGCACTTTTTTCACAGTGAATTTCATCTGTTGTCAGGTTGTCCAATTACCTAGTTTTTTAAAGGTCCTTCTGGAGTTCCTCACAATCCTTTGTAGTCTTGACTACCCTAAATAGTTCTCTGTAGTCAGCAAATTTCACAGTCTTACTACTTATAGCATGTCAGCTTTCAGTTATTAGTAAATATGAATAGCTACACCATTCATAGTATTGATCCTTTGGACATGCTTTCTTCCTGCACTGGTTATTTTTTCCTCCTTGTTCCTATTTCCAACCATTTAGTTAGCATTTTAGTCCATGGCAGGAATGCACGTGTAAATGTGTGAGTCACATTGTGAATACTCACAGAGACTCACAGTAGTTTTCAGGGCTCGTCTCCAAGGTGTCCCCTATGGTCAATGAAGTGAAGTGGCCTTTGAAACCAGAACGTAACCTTAGGTTCTCTGAATTCCTTTGGAGGCCTTCCCCACCCCTCCAGAATATTTGGCCTTCATGGCTGTGTGTCCAAGTCTTCTAAGTAAATTCATACCAAGAAGCTTTTAGAAAGTCTGTACAATCTTCCTTTGCTCTCTTGCTTCTTCACACAGACTGCTACAGATGGGTTCTGGGGGTACTTCTGGTAGGATGAGGCCACCCTTCTGAGGAAGTCTGTTACACTCCGTGCGTGTTTTGTGACTGCTTCGGTTGTAGACAATAACCAATGCTCTTTCTGGTTGAAGAGTAAAAATTGTGCACCTCTGATTGCGTGGATTGCGCACAACTTCTCACTTTTATCCTTGAGGCTGAAAATAATAATGATGTGTTTGTGTTACGAGCTCTATTCTCTTGATCCCAGCTTCTTTCAGAACTTGTTCAGTGTTTCACAGCCCACCTTTGGGGTCGGAAGCTGCTAAGCTTAAGATACTGTTCTGGAAACATACAGTGAAAACTTGACAGAGGAGATTTTGTATACAAAAGGTTTACATTGGTTCAAGGTTATACTGAGCAAGCATATGGAAGAGACATCTGTGAAGGGTAACAACACAGGCAAATGGCATCAGAACAGGAAATTCCGTCAACTGGGAATAGCGATGGTGGGGAGAGCTACTTTGGAGTGGGGGAGGTATCATATATTCTGCCCAGTTCTGGTTTCCCTAGACGGAATGCTGAGGACACAGTTTTAAGACAGGTAAGAGCTCATCCTGGTTCTGAACTAGCCCAGCTGTTCTTATATTCTTAGAAATGATGAAACTACAAAATGAAACTTTATGCGATATACAGAGCATATTGTAAGTATTAGAACAGAGCATATTGTAGGTATTAGAACATTCAAACCAGGATCTTTTTCTTTTCTTTGACCTTCGAATACTGTCTCTATTTCTGCTGTGAGAGTCATATGATGACAGATGTGCTATAAATGGGGTCAACTTAGCAAAAGGCTTTGCGACTGAGGAAGGGTCTGGGTCCTGAAGGCAGCAGACAGTTGGATTTGTCAAATTTCACCCTCTTTAATCATCCTATCTCTGACAACACCAGTAGGATGAAGAGTTGCCCACCCCAAGTATTATTAATTGCGATGGATAGTGATTCCAATAAAGATTTTAGCTTCCTGGCCATTTGCTTTGTTTAGCTCAACTGTTGATACCCTGGTGGCCTAACAGGTGACCAGGTCCTGCTGGAAGCTGTACTTACAGAACCTCTTACTTGTATGGTGTATTTGGCTGTTATGGGCCTTTCCTCACCCTTGTAATCACTTTTTTTACACTTCAAATGATGAGATCTGGTTTTGCCTATTGGCTTCTCTTCTCATGTGTGTTTTTTTTTTTTTGTTTTTGGTTTTTTTTTGTTGTTTTTTTTTTGGTGCTTTATTATTTAACCATACAATTTTGTTCTTGCCTTTTTACTTCTTGGGAATTTTTTTGTTTGTTTTGGGATATATAAGCCTGCTGTGACTCTAATAAAGTATTTTTAATAGATTTCTATGGATTTTAATTTCCTAACTCTCCCCTTTAGGCCCTATAACTAATTTCGTCATTTAGAAAAAAAAGCCCCTCTCCTGCTTCAAGTTTAGTGCACTGCCTCTTGATATGATGACCCCGAGAGGGGATCCAATTCAATTACACTTTGACCACTGCTACTTAATGGCTGAATTTCACTTACTTCCTGAAACTTCCACTGTGTTACAAGACACACATATTTTGTGCCTTGTGTGTGCTCCACAGTAAGTTTCCATAGAAAGAAATAAGTTTATGGTATTGAGAGCTTTTTTCTTCATTCTCTTAACTGAATGTGACACTTGGCCAAGCCGGCAGTTTGGTAGCTGAGGATGTTCGCTGTCTCTGTTGTAACTAATACTGCTTGTGGGTGCACACAGCTGCCAAACACATTGGAATTCCGGTTCTGGCTTCCCCTCCCAATCGAAGGGGAGTGCAGGGGCAGTACGTTCCTACATCAAGCCAATGGTGGTTTTGTTCTTCTTCTCACTTACACGGGGAGGACAGGATGTGAAATTCCAATCACAGTGCTCTTGCTCTTTGTATCAAGCCCATTTTCATTGCCTCCTGTGCTTTAGAAAAGAGAGAAGGTCTGGTGCTCAAGACTGAAAGGCCGAGTCTTCCTTCTGCTCTGCATCAGTGCAGGCTTCTGTCAAGCTGAGGCTTTTGTGCAGGTAAAACAAAATCGTTATTTGCGAAATCTGGTATAAGGATTTACCAAGGGATCTCAAATACAGATGCCAATTTCAGATTTCTTAATTTCCTGTCACTGGCCTGGTGGTCTCCCAAATGAGAAGGTGCTCTTGAATCCATAAAACAAAATCCTGTATTTCTGTAGAATGCTTCACCTAGCCTACATATATTTTTGTCCATATCTGAGAAGACAATGGAGCCCTTTCTTTCAAAAAAACTTCACTGCTTGCCTCAATCTCTCGCAATGTAATCACCCTGATAAAACACATTGCTTTTTACAGTGTCTGTTACCTTGTGATAAAACTCTTTGATTATGGCAGCAGTTGCTGATGCTTGCTTGGGTTTCTGATCTTCTGATGCGGTAAGGTGGCTAGGGAAGCTGATGGTCCATAGATCAGCTGGGCAGTGTGAGCCTTCAGTTTCAAAACAGCACAGCGTATCAGCAGATGAATTTCGTAATTCCACTCCTTTGCTTGCCCCTTCTCCCTAAATATTGGTGCTATACAACGGTATTTATTAGGTCAAATGATGTACTTTGCTCCAAAACATTCATATGGTGAAAAAAATGAACAATTGTGATTAAAATTGATTTTTTCCCTTTGGGAAGTTAGAATCAAAAATGGTTACCTGCTCATTTATGAAACAGATTTATTCTGTTGACATGGAGGCTTGTTTGAAATGTAATTGAATTTCTGTTACCTAATGGAAAGTGACAGTTAACAGTATTTATTTTCCATTTGTGTCTCAGCAGATAACATAACACAATTTTGATTTGTAGTTAGCTTTGGAATCTGAGATTGTTCTATCTCTGTAATTGAAAAGATGGGAGCGCGATGGCCTAATACAATCCTGTTTTTGTTTTTTTTTACACCAGTAAAGGCAACATTAATACAGTAAACAGCATCTATTCTGGCTTAATAGTTATACTGAGATGTTATTTTTGCGTCTTGCCTTTCTCATTAGAAACTGCCACATCATGATCTGGATTGATAGTTCTTCCATTTAGACACTCTCTGTGGCAGCTAATTTCTATGAGCGATGCCTCCCTTTCCTTGCCCACCTCAAAATAACTTTTTTACCTTGCAGCTAGAACACCTTTCTTAGTTATAAAATTACCATTATATTTCCCATAATTTTCTTCTCAGTGCATTTGCACAACACGTATCGTGTTCACTTTGTATGGAAAGCCATTACTTCATGATTAATATTAAAAAACATGGATAACGACTTGGTTCTTACATTGTTATGTGCCTTATGCTGCAATTCCCTTGTCGCTTTTTAGAATTCTGCCTACTCCAAAATAATTAGGCAGCCTCTTCCCACAAAAGAAGTTATTTTATCTTTGAAGCAAAACTCTACCTAATCCTACTTTTAGCTTAAGTCTGTGGCACTGAAGGAGAAATATTTTTTGGAGAGACAGTTGTCTGTTCTTTCCTTTGTCATGGTGAAACCTTTGCTGTACTGTCTAAAGCCTGGTCACCAGTTACTTGTCTGAACTAACCGCATCTAAGAAAAAATCTTCAGCGCTTATATTAACACACTAATGTATTAACTCACAAAGTGAGTGTTAATGCAGCAGGACCAAACATTGTGGAGGAGCTTGGTTTCTCTTAATTGCATAAGAAGAATAATCACACAGAATAAGTGTTTAACCTCAGATGGTACAAGATGGTGCTTCTTCAGGTCAAGAAGGTGGCTGTCATAATACAGCCTCTGTTCACCCAACCTGCTTTCCAGATGGGCCAGGAACACTGCACTAACCACCCATATTGGTTTACAAGCTTCCATTGCCGGTTTTGCTACACTATTTTAAATTAGTAGTTTTTAACCCAGTGGTTGTGTGCTGTCCTTGTACAACATTGGGAGAGGGTATTATTCAGAACATATTTTTGGTATGCTCAAGTGCTGTGTGCTCATGACGTCAAGGTTTTTATAGTGTATCAGATATAACATCTACTCATTATTCTACCACCAGATTTTTTTCTCCATGCTGATGAATAAATTAAGAAGTCAGACTTTTATGAGCTACCTTGACTTTTAAATTGATGCAGGAATAGAAAACAGAGACATGGTACTGTAGTTTCCAGAATGGAAGCTGAGAAGAGTTTTTATACATCAATAGCATGCTAGCATGAAAGATTGTTTCATTGGGATTATTTTAAGGGATTGTGTGTGCATGAAAACCACAGAAAATGGATACAGATTTTTGCAAATCCAGAAACAGTTCCTGAAACATAGACAACTGGTATGTTTTATAGCTTCTGCCTTTAGGTTTTTAGGTTTTAATTCACACAAAAATCCTTATATTTTCAAACTACACTTCATTAAAACCTCAGTGATTTCTGATATGAGCTTTGTAGAAGTTGAATTTATTCAATAAATGGATGAAATAATAAATAATAACAATGCATAAAATACCCTAAATTGACAAATAAGCAAACAAAGCTGGGTAGGAGACTTGCTACATTGAATATGAACAGAAAGTATTACAATAAGAAGCGTGAAATGTGTCATATTTTCAAAGCAGCCTTGAGCTGTTCTGCAGTATTCACAAACTACAGATTTCATCCTTCTCCCCTTGTTGGCCTAAAGTAGTCATAATTTCAGACTTCCCCTAATTTAAGACCTACTAATGAACAATTATATCATGAACCATTTTTAATCATACTACTGAATGTGTAAATACGCAGTTTCAAGTGATGGATATCCAAATTTATATTGACTAATTTTTTCTATTCCTTGTATTCAGACCTGGAGTGGAGATTTCAGTGGGTATTTCCATGCATACTTCTTTACACATGCAAAAATACATGTATACATACAGGAGTACATGTGTGTGTGTGTGTAAATGTGTCTGTGTGTGCATGCCTAAATCAAGAAGTCTGACAGTTATCAAATACAGATGATAACGAACTCATAAGCTGCCATATGGATGAGGAAACTTTCACAAACACAAAAGCTTAGTGTTCAGTACTGTTTTGTAAATGCAAAATCTAATTTGTAAACTTTCAAGGTTTAGAGGACTCCCACTTTTTCTTATTCTCCCCAGATTTATGGATACTCAGCAATCTCTGGCAGACAAGTATTACATATTTGTTCTTTTTAATCCTAAATTATGGCTGTGTGCTGACCTTACTCTCCCACATGCCCTATTCTGATTATTCAGCCTGAGAGAAAATTACTAGTGATTTCATTAATAGCTGGAACATAAAAGAACATAATTAATGTGGTATTTTGTGGAATATGCTATATTTTGCTGGAAAGGTGGCATTTGAGTGTTGAAAACTTTGGGTACAAAATACACAGCAATACTCTACATTAGAAGGAACTATAGGGTGTAGATATGCCGTTTCATCAGTTGTTTATGTTTAGTTGGTACATTCCTCCTGGAAGTGTGCTGATCTCTGATGATAACTGTGTAAAACAGCAGTTTTAGTCAAAACTGTGTGCTTCAAAATAGTCAGCTGTATAGCAGAAATGAAAAGATGTTTTAGAAGTAACTAGATCTGGTGAAAGACTTCTAACAGAGAGAAATTAAAAAACTGGAATTGTTTAGTTTTGAGCAGAGATTAATGGTAGAAGCTGTAGGAGATAGTGGTACAAGAAATCCCAGGTGAGATTCCTTGCTCACCTTTCTTTATCATGTAAGAATGGTGAGAGGAGGGTAGCATCCTACTTGAATTAACTTATTTATCTAGGTTTTTATCCATCACTGTACAGTTTGACTTATCAGTGTGTTAATGGTTTTATTTTTATATTACAGTTTTCAAGGAGGGATGTGTAATTATTCCTGTCTTAACAATAGAAACTGGAGCAATGACTTGTGTGGGGCATCATAAACAGAAGCCTGTTCTCGAATCCAGGTGCTTCCTGCTGGTGTGTTTTTATTCTGAGACATAACCATTTCAAGTAAATTTTCTTAAATATAAAATTGCTAAAGTTAGCGCATACAGTGACTGTATTTTGTACCACAAGCAATGAAGGCGTCGGCCTCAGTTTCCCCGATTATGATAACTGCTGCTTAACTGGAGAGGAGCGTATGTGGTGTACACAAACACCTTTAAGAGAGTCCCTGCAGTAGGGTGGGTAGCACTGAAAACCTCAACTGAAAACACTGAAAATGGCTCAAGATCTTCCTGGAGGGTGCTGAGCTCCTTCTCTCACACAGCCTGTGGTTCTGTGCTGAGTGTTTTCTCAATGTACTGGGTTTTCAGAGAGTTAATTGTGGTGAGGGTTGCTCAATCAGTGTCATGGGTCGAATTGCATTAATAAAGTATCAAATTGTATCTGGATTACTTATTAAATTGAGACTATTATCTATACTATATGCACAATAGATGAGAAAAAAGTTGCGTAAAGAAACTTAATTTGCTTATTGTTTTTTGAACACGTTGTCCCCAGAGTGATAGAAATCCAAAGGATGTCCCTTAGTGCAGGATTTTGTACTTAGCCCTGTGAGCAGGCTGTAAAGTCAGAGGTGGAAAGAATCTTATTGACTTAGCAACCAGTGGGGCTTGTTGTGTAGCAGGTAGGTGGAATCTGTTGCATTTTGGATACATACATTTGATGTAGAGAGGTAAGAACGTGGCCCACCAGTTAAAGTATCAATTCATTTCATGTCTGTCCTCTTTACCCTAACAGCTTTGTCAGTGATAGCTTTTCTAAGAGTCAGATGAACTGGGCTCGGAATACGCTTGCTTGGAGATGATGCCAAGCCCCCAGCTCAGGGTTACATCCCAGTCTGGCCAGGGAGAAGTGCAGCTCTCCTCAGCTTAAGGTGCTTTCTCGTATGTCTGCCTCCTAGGTTGTTTCCCTCTCCTGATCTACCTCACACATCACTCAGAACAAACCGAAACTGGAATAAATGAAGGGGAATAAACTCAGAGGTCAGAATGGATTTGCTTGCTCCTTCCCACTCTCCTGTCTACAACAGAGAGGGCTCCCACCTCCCACTTTCCCTCACTTTGCCTGCAAAAGGACAAGGGGTAATGGTTTTAAGCTAAAAGAGGGCAGATTCAGACTAGATATAAGGAAGAAAGTTTTTACAATGAGGGTGGTGAGCCACTGGAACAGGTTGCCCAGAGAGGGGGTAGATGCCCCATCCCTGGGAACATTCAGGGCCAGGCTGGACGGGGCTCTGAGCAACCAGATCTAGCTGAAGATGTCCCTGCTCATTGCAGGGGGGTTGGACTAGCTGACCCTTAAAGGTCCCTTCCAACCCAAACTGTTGTGTGATTGTGTATAAACATGCAGACATCCAAAAGTTGTCCTTTTGTGTTGTCCTAGAAGTGCGTCAGGCTTACATGCTTGAAAAAGTAAGTAATAGGGATTCCTGTCTGAGATCTTGCCTATTAAAACCTCTGCTCTTCTATTTGTAAACTACATAAGGATATGTATAAAATTAAGGAAAATTTCTGGAAAGGTTTGTTAAAGGGATCATGAATAGTAAGTGCTTGTATACATAAGTGCATTCTATTGCAGATATTTCAGTGAACACTGTGTACTGGAAGGGCTTTGAAACACAGTCGTGAGCCATCTTCTGACAGGCCCTGAAGTTTCCACATACCTTACATTTGTTCTCTGAAATTTTTATTAAAAGCTCAGCAGCATAAATGTAGTGGTGGATTCCAGCTCCAGCTTTGATGTGCTGTGCTGAGCTGGAAAGGGGTTTGTAGATGGAGATGAGACTTAACTGTGCTCAGACTGGAAAGCAAAACTTGTGCTTTCCAAGTGTCAGATCCAGTTCAGCAAGAGCTTCAGAGGAGAAATGAGGAACTACGAAGTGGAAGACTCCTTCAAAAAAACACCACAACACAACCCCCAAACAAACAAAAAGCCTG
Source organism: Falco punctatus (assembly GCF_963210335.1). Classification (NCBI taxonomy): domain Eukaryota; kingdom Metazoa; phylum Chordata; class Aves; order Falconiformes; family Falconidae; genus Falco; species Falco punctatus. The sequence goes on from NC_137580.1 coordinate 32,261,702, forward strand.
TTGTGGACATCACTGTAAGTACTCCAGCTAGACAGTTTTGAAAACTAGAAAATCTATCTGCAGGAATGGAAATAAATTAAGGGAAGTATTAGGAGTAATAACATAATTGCAGGGAATTCTATGTAGCTGCATTCAAACTCTTTCCTTAGTGTCCCTCCTTTCAGTGAACGTTCCAATGGTTTTAAACCCAAATCATACGTATTGATCCCAAACAGCTCTATTTTACATGTCTGCAATGCTTTTGAAATATTTTCTTTATCAATTCCCTTATCAAATATATGTGCTAAAATGTCCTTAATTTTCTACTGAAATCCAAAATTATATATTTGGAGAGTGTTGTCTTAATAACTATAGACTGCTAAAAATTGCATCTGGGATTGATATACATTGCAGATTTTTTGTATTAAAAGTTTACTTACTGTAAGCTTATCACCAGCTATATGAGGCACAACAGTGAGTTTATTGGCCCAGCACAGGTAGGGCAGGGACAGTGGCTGAGTCTACCCATTTTTATATTTAAAAAATGATTTATTTATTTTTTAAGTTGCATGCCTGCCTGTGTAGTGATTGCAGGAGGGAGCCTGATAATTAAAGGACAGGGAAGTTACTTTAGTTATATGAAAATTTTGGTTGTAGCAGCGTTTAATATTGTTCACCAAACCTCACCTATGGCTACACTGACACGTCTTGATAGGACAAAAGCTGTAAGTATTGCAATCACTTTTCTTTGAGTTGAGAAAGCAAAGATTTGGTGGAAGGCATGTATTTTTGTTTGAGACCACTGGTACCTCAAATCATGAAAATGGCAAAACATTTTTGATAACTTTTTTTTACTATATAATCAAATATAGCTTTTTTTTCCAATACAGGAATAGAAGCAAAAAAAAAAAAAAAAAAAAAAAGAATACCGGAAAAAATAAAACCCATACTTGAATAATGTGATTTAAACTTTGACAGTGTACCATCATTTGCAGCTGATAATGCTAATGAAAATTTCGGAGACACTATTTTGCCTACAGAGTAATACAAAATGAAGATGGATATGTGCTTCCAGCTAATTGCGGTGCTCATAATTCTGTGATGCCATATAACAGGAGAGAGTACATTGCATGTCAATCACCGGCTGCTTTTAAAAGTGTGTAAGAACAGTTTCCAGTTGCTTTTCTGTATGTGACAACAGAGTTTCAAAATTAAAGGAGGTATGTCAGTTTGCCAGCCTTTAAGTGAAGGGTAGCTTATATCAAAGAGTTGATGACAAGTTTCTGGGTTGTAAATGCAGCTGTTATTTGAAAACACATCACAGCAAAACAAAATAGTGAAAAGGGATTTCATTCATTAGTTGAATGAAAGGGAGCTCTCAAATACCTGTCTCACACGTTGATTCTGGCAAACAGAACTACCTTGACATGATTTGGTAACTTTCTCTGAAAACATGTGAATTATTCCTAAACATTATTAATAGTGAAATTTGACAGAAGTCTGCATTTGTTTGAATGAAAAAACCCTTTGTACTGACAGATTCAGTAGTTGTGTCTGTACTTCAATACTTGATATCAAGGAATGGTTAAATATTCAGTCTTCAGATCCTATGTCTCTCAGATTCTCAAAATTTATGGAGATTATTGTGTCAGCAAATACAGCAGTGGATAATATGTATCCTGTGTGTAGGTAGACTTGAACAGATGGCAAAAGAATGGCAAATGCTCTTTCTAGTAAGAGCAACCTTCAGATTAAAATGTTTCTAACTATGAAGGGATTTATTAACAGACTGAAATAACTGAGTTGCATTAAAATTTATAATAGCTGCCATTTAAAAGAATAAATCAAAGGTTATTAGAATTTAATTGTTCAGTTGAAAGTAGTGGAGTGGACAGCAATCTCAAAGTGAGCGTGTCACTCATTGTGGCTGGAGTGAAGCCTGGTAGTGGGGGATGGGTGATGATAGCCACCAGGAAGCTCTGCACCTTCCTTGACATCTGTGTGCCACGATGTCACCTGTACAATATTTCCTGCTGAAGTAACAATTTTAGTTGTGGTTGTTTGAGATTAATGCGAAATGGGTACTCAGTCATGTTACTGGATGGTTATCTGTAACAATGCTAAACCTGTAGTATTTTCTCACTGGGTAAAATTTAATTCGTATGACTATTAGAAATCAGTCTGTTGAGAGAGGGGTCAGTAGTCTAGGAGTTTCAGGTTTGTTTGTTCATTTTCTCTGGCTTCTGCATGCTGAGAAGCGGGATGTGGCTCTTCCAGCTTCATATTAACTATGGTACCTGAGTGTTATTTGTGATAAACACTCTTTTTATCTAAGGAGGCAGGCAAGAAAAAAAAAAAAAAAAGCCTGTCGATAGGCAGCCGACCTACATTTGTACCAGCAGTGTGATGTCTCTGCTTCCAATCTGCCTTGGTCCTCTGTAGGTAGCACCTGACAAACGTTCTTCATTGACTCCCTTGTTTAATTCCTTGCTGCGTCCCTTGTCCTCCTGTAAGTGTCTAAGGAGCCAAAAGCCAGACCTAGGCTTGGAAGAGTCCCAGTGGTGGCTAGGCACCAGCAGGGTGGTTAGGTGGTGCCAGAACTCTTTGGTCCTGTCTTTGGTTGCTTGTGCACTCTTCAGGTAGTCCCACAGGTGCATAACCAGTAAGAATAGCTTATGGGAAACTGGTGTAACTGGTCTAGTGGTCAGGAGAAGGATAACTGGCTGATGTAAAATCTCTAATTTTCAGGAACCTGTAAACCTGTCTCTTTTAATCTTCTTTATTCTACAGATTGCTAAGGTGTAGGTGAAGAGTGGTGTTTTTAAAGCAGAAGTTACTGTCAGGCTTTTTTTTTCCCAACTAAAAAGTAAAGTCAAAACCAGAAACATATTTTGCTAAAGCATACTCTGTACTAAAAAATAAAGTCAAACCCAGAAACATGTTCTGCTTTCAGAACCTGTATTAAAAAAAGACACAAACAAACACAATGAAACAAAACAACAAAAACTGAGATGTATCCAGGTTTAGTTGCACAAAAGAACTTTTGGGATTACCTTCTGCTTTTGACTTACTCTACATGTGTCTGAACACACGTTCCTGTACATGTAGCAGCGTAGGCATAAGCAAGAGTCTTTTCTGTAGCAAATCAGTGGTGCAAAAATAAAAAAGTTTTTATAGAACAGGGCAGTTCAGTAACACTCAGGTGTCCACTTAATGCAAAAGGCTGATTACGTAGTGCTCAGATGGTATCAAGCCATTTAAGCATTCAAAGCTGACTTGCATTTTGGGATAGCAATATATTGTTAGTGCTCTGACAGTGGGTTCCCTCCCCCCCCCCCCCCCCCCCCGGGAACAGCAGCCATTAGTGAATATGAATATACCAGGTTGTTTGTTTTAAATGGCGTAGATATCCAAATTCAGAAAAAGAAAAAAATGGACAGGATCCTTAAACATTTCTCATTCTGAAAAGGGCCCACACTTGTTTTCCTTTAGGGAAAAAAATAACCTACTTTCTTATTTTAAGCAAACTGGATTTGCTGATTCTATTCCAAAACTCTTGACCTGAGCTGTGCTGTCCAGTCCTGGGATTCAGGACAGCCTACAGTATTCATGAAGGAAAACCTTGGAAAATGTTCAAACAATGACAGCACATAAATTAAGCTTACTGTGAAGAATTTAAGGGACGCATTTTATGTGTGTAAATGTATTGATTGCTCATACATTAGGTGTCATTAAGGCTTCAGAAGTCAGTACCATTTATGGAGCAGAACTTGTAATTTTGGTTTTATTTTGAACTTACATTGAGAAAGAAGGGGTAAATGATGTAGCAATTGGTTTATTTCCTAGCCAGATGGACTTGATCTTGTGAGATACTTAGCACATACCCTACTCAACACATGCTTCATGAAGTGGTTAGCAGTTGAAAGGATATGCTCTATTCTTGCAGTTACTTATACTGGAGTCAATGGGAACTTCCAGGTGCTCAGTACTTTCTGAAATCAGGCCACATCTTTAGATTTCTAAATAAGGATTTTCAAAAGGACCTTGGCTCCATGGCTCTGCCAGGTCAGAGCCCAAATCTGCTATTCCTTTCTTAGCACCTTTGAGGATTGTTTCAAGTTTTTTCATCATTTGCTTCCTTCAGTGGCTGGTGAGATCAGTCAATGGCAGCCAAACCATCACAGGACAAAAGATGTAAGGATCCATCCACACCTTGTATGACTGTGCTTTTCAGTTCTGTTATTTCCTTGCTCATTTCATTTCACTTTTCAGGTTTGCTCGTGTACAGCAATCTTACTTGTCACTGCATGTTCATAAAACGCTCAATGCACCACTTAAATTTCCCTCTTTCAGGATCTAATTCTCAAATACTAAAAATAATCATTCCTGAGACTGTTTTTAGGTAGGATGTCGTATAAATGGCAGTTCTGTTAATATAGCAGATGGATATAGGTTGATTAAAATCTTCTCCTTACCATACATTGCTCCTATCTGTTTTGAAAGATTGGGTCATTTTTGCTTTGGCTAACTGCTTTCGACTCCAGCTGAATACTATTATGTAGCTGAATAACATAAATGAGCATCATTTCCTTGCAATCAGGATGTAAAATTCCACAAGTGAGAGCCGACTTTTGAAGATAAACCTGTGCCCCAGTATCATCAGAGTTGTGAAATACTAATTATCTGTGTGTGCGTGTACAGGTCAGATATCTGTGCATGCACATCTGGTATTTGCATGCATAAGTTAGGCTTGCCCAATTGCACATGCCTGACTTGGAAAATATGCCCTGTAGTTATGAGAAGATGTCATGTATTTTTCTGGCATGTTATGAAATGCAGGGGAGTGAACTCTTCCCCCCGCACAAGACCCAAGCACAGACACACACATGCTCCAGAGGTTTGTGTCCACCAAGGATGAGTGCTTTATTTTCTTTGTAACTGTTTGCCCTTTGGGGAGGGAAGGGGGTTGAGAGCAGGTGTGAGAAATCAGGTAGGTTTTGGCTCCCTTTACCACAGACACAAGAAACAGATGGCTTAGGTCGGTGCTTGCTGAACATATGGAGCGAACACGGTAGTTACCAAGCTAGAACCTCAGCTGCACTAGCCAGTGCTTTCTGCTTGCCATTTAGCTGTGAATGCTTATTCCATATTTAGAATATCACATCCTTTCTTCATTTTGTGTTCTTCTTCAATGCCCTTTTCCCTTTGGTTATCTTTCCTCCTCTCTCTTACACTTTCTGCTGCACTCTCCTTGACTGTTTTGCTCATTGTCTAAATGGATGCCTATTTTTTGAACTGTAGGGATCATCTGGCCAAGTTGCTAACAAAAAGGAGCGTGCCTCAAGTTTGCATTCATGCCTGCTCCTAAGGCGGAATGAGGAGAAAACCCCTGAGAAATAAAAAGCGTAATAAGCATACCCCCTAATACTTGGAACTTAGATGCAGGTGTACCAGAGTACCGTAGATAGAATCACAAGTCTCTCTCTTAAAAATGATAACAAACTTTTTACCTTATCAGCCATTGGGGGAGGAGAAAGGTAAAAGGAGTGAAAACATTCATAAAGCCAGCAGAAGAGAAGTGATTTCAGCTGTGAACTCAGACTCATTGAGTGAATTCTTTCGTAAGTCCACATCTGAAAATCTGAAGATGTGATAGGATTTCAAGGCGATCCATTAGGTTTGGTGGGAGTTTCTTGGCCCTCAGCATCACTTACTGCAAATCAGTCTGATTGATTGGAGTCCGAGCCATAACTGCTCACGGCGATGAAAAAAACTGGACTCAGTTATTACTGGCTACTCTCTATTGAAATAATGCTGTGATTGGTATGTTGGTGCAAGGGATTGGGCAAGACGGTTCTCCTGAGGTCCCTGCCTTTCTGCAATCTTTAAATATTTGAAAGAGATGAGAGATTGGGGAAGGAAGTGGCTGCAGGCCATAGTGTAGCACTTAATGGGATGCATTTGGCCCTTGGGCCATATTCGCCTGTTTGTTTTTACTTAAAAGAAAAACCCTAGCAAATCTGGCTATTAATGAATGTCTTAAAAGCAAATGAGAAAAAGCTGGCAAGGAGGTGTAAAGCAGTGAAGGTTTGGAGTGCTCCTGTCCTCCAGCAGCTCTAAATTTGGGAGCATTTCCCACAGGGAAGGGCTGACAGGGGCACCGGAGCTGAGCTCATCGAGGGCTGGCTTCGTGGGTGCAGAACCGCATGCCTTCAACTCGTACGCCACCGTTTGCTCCTTGGAGGGCTGGCTTGCATGTACAGCTTTATCTTCCCGACTGTTAGAGTGGCCCTATGTACTGTGCACATATGCTGGAGACCTGATTTATAATTAAGAGCAGCTGGCCATGCTGCTGTCCAAAATTATTTCCCCTAGTGAAGAATCAGTGGAGAAAAATGCAGACAGGTTTTAGCCTTTTGTCGCAAGAAAGAAGAGGAGCCTTCATGCTGCACATGGCCGGGGGAAGTTTATTGCTTGCCTGAAGAACCAAGAGCGGGGCATCTTCCATTTTATGAGTCCCTCCTGTGCTGTACCTGTGGTGAAAAAAAGAAGCTAAAGTTGCCTAAAGGCAGCTTATGGGGATTCCCCATATAGCTTATTTCATGTGTGCTGGGGACTGCTTCTGCCCTGCTAGTCTTCAGAAATGCAAACAGCAGAAAGATGGTAAAGAAATCCAAAACAAATAAAAAAAAATAGGCTTTCCCCTCTCTCCCCTTTTCCCCCATATCCCCAGATGTGCTTGACACTCTAGTATGTCTAGTAACTTAATAATGTGAGGGTTATTTTTATAGGACTTATGGAAAAAGATTTTACATTGAGTCTGATATGGCTAACTGAACTCAAATGCAGTCCATGCATAATGTTCTTTTTTAATAAGTATAAGGGAAGTTAATCTCATATTATGATTTTCCCCCCCTCAAATATGTATTTTTAGAGTGAGTAAAGCAGATAAAGTGAGATATCTAGAATCATTTTTGGGCAGTCCGCTTGGAACGGCTCTTGTCGCAACATTACATGTCTAAAGGATGGTGGGACTGCAAAGCCCTCCCTTGTCAGTGCTCTGCTGCTTTCCTGCTTGTATTTAGACAGACTCCTTTTTTCCGCTTTGCTGTCTCTGAAGCAGTACAGGAGACAAGGGAAGAGGAGAAGGCTGGCAGAGTCCAGCTCTGCTGGGGGAAGAGTCCTTCTCCAGGGTAACTACAGGAGAAGGGCAGTGCTGATGGCTGTTGCACTTCCCTGCACCCTTGCCCATGCCTCCATTGCGTGATTGCTGTGATCCTGGAGACCGCACTTTTTGGCCTTCTCTTTCTTTTCTTAGCCAACACAAAATCTGCCACAGGGTATGTGAGCACAGGAGTGGCGGAGGGGAGCGCCCGCTGCCGTGAGGCTGGCTGCTTCTTGGCTTCAGGGAGGCAGCAGTATGGGGCCTGTGACCTTTAGGGACTGGGGGAGGAGGATGTGAGGGAACATCATAGGAGGGCAAGTACTTGACAAGCCTTTGACCTCCTGAAGGAAGGTAATGGTAAGCTAGTTTTTAAGAGAAACCTGAGGGACATACTCGTAGGGAGTAGGAGGTGGCATCTCTCTAATCAGCAGTTGGGTGGAGTGTGTGTTTCTATATAAGCAACTGCAGGTTTTTGGAGAAAATGGAGGAGGAATTGTCCAATTGTCACTCTGTGACTTGTCTGGGACAGCAGCCTTTCCTCTTTTCAGAGTTTTTACTGTGAGTAAATACTATTTCAAGTGAGGTGTGATTGTTAAACTCAGCCAGGCATATCCTGTGCCACCAAACACCGTTCACACCATCAACTCTGACACCATCAAGGGTAGCAGAGTTGACCAGCTCCTGCCTTTGTGGCCTGGAATTCCGAACCGGGGAGTTTCACCCACTCTGTAACTGGGTGCACCTAAGCACACGCTGAAACAAATTGGGTGAACGAGGCAATTACATTTTCATAGCAGCCTCAGTAGAACTTTTCACCCGGAGTGAATTGTGTGTCTAAGTACAGGAATTTGACTACTCAACAGGGTTAAACCTATATATTATTATTTTTTTTTTAAATACATGTGTGTATATATATTTGGTTTTGTGGTGTATGCCAGTGATTCTATTTATGTGACCCCTGGCAGTCGCCAGAGCATGATGGTCAGAGGCTGTCTCTGGTCTGCTGAATGCCAGGTGGAGGCTGAAAGCTTGGACTGCAGCACAACTCAAGTCAAGCAGTAAGGTTATGCATTTACTGTAACATGATTTATGCAGGCCTCCACGGTGGGTATTAAGTTGGCTAAAAATGGATGCTGTCCTTTTTCTGGGCATTCAGCTCTGCCATATAAATATGCTATTCAGGTCTACTAAGTTTTTATAAAATGCTGTTTCTGCCAGAATAGCTAACAGGGCTTATCCAGCAGTGACACTTCAATAGCAAAATGTTTTGTGAATGATTTTAGCCTATTTGTTTTTCTCTCCTGCTGTCATCTTAAGTATTTTTACAAAACTATGTCTGAGAGATGTATTCACTTGGAAGGGGTTAGAAAAGGCAAATTAAGAGGTAAATTTGATATTCACTGATGTAGTCTATTTTCATTAACTTGAAAGTTAGTATGCATGTGTGACTGTGTTTATATTGAAGTCACATGTTCACAAATACCGCTGTAAAGCTCAATTCTTCGGTCCAATTAAAAAAAAAAGGAGTTGTTAAAAGTGGTTGATGAGGAGGCAGCAGTTTGTCCACCAGTTATATGCTGCTGTACTGTGAACCTAATAGCATTAATAGAAGGAGCATTTTCAGCTTGCAGATCTGATGTAAAATACTAGAATTGAATTCTGAAACAAACAGTCCAATTACTAAGGCACTGTGGTTTTTTGTTCATGTGATGGGCAGGCAACAGTTCTTGCTTGTACCTGTCCATACCGATTATTATTATGCGTACTTAAAGTTCCTCTTTATTTTTCCCATTTTCATAACAAATGCATTATGATGTGACATATCTTTTCCAGATATTTTGCTTGAATAAATAAGTAGGATATTAAATTCAACTAGGGTATTAGATTATAAATTAGTTCTGTAACAGGCGTCATAATGTTATTTAGATTTTCAGTTTACACAGACCTTGTAGCAACTCCCAAGAGCTATGCTGCAGAATTAGGCGAAGATGTGAGTTGATGTAAGAAAATTGGTTTTGGTAATATGCTGATGTCAGTAGAGTTTTGCTGTGTGGAAAGATATTTAAATTAACATTTTTACTTACTCCATTGTACAAACTAAAGATTGGTAATGATTTCAAATTACTGATGAGTTGGCGTTTGGACTATGCAAACATGACCATAAATGTCTTTTCCCTAGTAGGGTGATATTTATATTGTGAGTTTGTGTACGGGTTTTATTTATTTAACAGAGTAACGTATTCCAATCTTCCCTGTAACATAAGCATTTCATTTCATGTCAAGAGAATGAAAAAATGTAAGAGTATTTTTAGATAAAAAAAAGCAGGCAGGCTAGCAGGTACAGAGTTCTCTGTGTCAAGGAAGAAAGCACAGCCTTGCAGTGCCGATCTTGAATAATTGTATCCTGATTAGCAAGCACAGTGACACCATATTGGTGAGAGAGATGTGAAAACATGCACATTTATAAGTACATTTATTAGTCAGATGGATGGTAATGGTAACCTGAACAGAGAGCTTCTAAGTAAAAAGATTTATAGCTGCTTACATAGGTATTCTGTAAATATGGGAATCTATACCCACTGTGAAGTTTTATACATTCAGCGCAAGAGTAAAGGTGAAAAATAACGGTAAAGGTAAGTAGGTGTCCTCCTGAGCCATTTTCTGAGATGATGGACAGCAGTATTGGTAGGGGTCTTAATTAAAATCAAACCAAACAAAAACCACCCCGGTTGCTTTTAATAATGAGGAGTACGAGAGTAAGGGATCAGATTATCTCCTTCTCCAGAGAAAATTGGCAGATGGAGAAAATGTATGTGCAGGTATCAGCAAGATTGCCTTGAAACCCCCTCTGCTGCCTGTCACTGAGGTGCTATTTCAGAGTCCTCCATCAGGGCTGCGGGTAGGTTTTGTGCCCCTTCTCCCCTCTTCTTTTGCCTCCTCGCAACCCCTGCTGCAACAGCCCAAAGTGGAAGTCCATGCCAAGTGGGACGTTATTGAGGAAACCTCACCCCTTCACCTCTTTGAACAGCAGATAATAATAGTCAAGTTTCTGTTTCCTGCAAAACAATTGTGGTCTTCCTCAGGAAGGGGAGATGGTAATGGAGCTACACATCTTTGGGTTTTTTTGTCCTCAGCTGCTGTGCGTATACCTTGCATAGCCGTGGGACCTATCAGCCCCAGCTTACTGCATTCCCAAACGGGGCATGTGGTGCCTAACAATAAAATCCGTCTAAATTGGAAGCAATTCTGGTGTGAAGGGACTTAGGGAGTTTTGAAGTAGTAATGAGAGCAGGCTCAGGGTTTGACATCTTACTGTACAGGTCCTTTGCATTTCATCTGCCCATGGCCCAGAAATATGGATCTTATGTTGCAGTCTCTTACAGGTATCCCAGGCTGTGAGGGCCTTTTTCTGCAGCTCTCCCCTTGCCTTTTGGGGTCGGTATTCCTTCACCAGGAAGCAGTTCTCCTCTCACTGATTTTATAGATGGATGCAAAAGCTGAGCTTCTGCTCACATGTGGTACATGTGGTCTTTCTTTGCTTTGGTACCTGCTAAAATTCAGTCTGTACACATACACAAATAGTAACGTTGATGGATCCTGTCAGCTACGTGACCGTTAACGACTGGGCTGCTTATTTGAGTGACTTAAATCTGAATTTAAGAGCCAAGAATAAGTGCTCTTTCTAAAAAAAAATAAAGTCAGAGGCACATCCTGGTGCTGCGCATCGGTTGATAATGCAGGCATCCTCCTATCTAGTGTTTCTTTGCAAGTTCATGAATCTGGGCATGCTTTTATATGCAAAACATGTCTGCAGCCCATATTCCTCGTCGCATCATGGACATGCGATGTACATCCACTATTTGGAATGTGATTTGTCATCTAAATGTAGCTGGTGTTAGAGTCTGAATGTCTCGTAACTGTGAAACATTTTGCGGCTTTTGAAATAACTTGAACAAAGAGAGCACTTCATACTGCACTTTGATGTGTGTCTTTATTGAAAAAGCGCCTCTCCATTGCTGAGGCACTGAAGCATTTGCATTAACTGATACAGGAGATGCCATAGCAATTTCATGAGAATTACCCTTTGCAATGAATGTTAGATTAAACATCTAAGTAAAATCCCTTGAAAGTGGCCAGAAGATAAATTAGAGCAGAGCTGTACCTAGGTACAATTAAATTATGTACCTTCTTTTAAAGATTGTTTTTAATTGATTTGGTGCATACTCTTTAGTTAGTTAATAATGAGTGTTGTACCTGTGGCTATATGATCACTCATGTGAGTTAGATTTACAGCACTAAGAAACTCCCTTTATCAAAGAAAACAATTTCATAAAGGGGCTGTACCCTCTCACTGCTCTGTTGCCGATAATGGGTCTGGACTGTTTTCCGATTAGTGCTTTAGTCCTACACGAATATTGAAGGTGTTCTTTAGCAGAAAAATGTATGGCTATCACATCATTTTAGCAACCTAATTTGTTCCTTGCTTTCACACCACAGCAACTTTTGTGTCTCAACCCCCTCCTCTCCATTAGGGCCTCTACAGCACTGCAAAAATGAAGCTAGGAGGGAGATGAGCATTGGAGGAGAAGAGGACAAAGGTATGGGATACAAAAATGCATAGGAAACTGTTGCAAATAGCTGGAAATTTTGCCAGGACGGAAGTTCCTCCTCATTTACTGCTGAGGAAGCTTCAGTCTAAATGGTCCTTATAACTCCCAGTGTAGCTAACAGGAATTACAGGTCTTCAGTACCAATCAGTATCAGGCATTAATGTCATCATTTGAAGGTTGTGCTAAGTGTTAGTTTTTAGCCTTGGCCCAACTTCTCTATGTTCCCTTCCAGTTCTCACTTGTTAAATTTTTACCAAATCTACATCTAAGCTGAAATCTAAGAAAAAAATTTGTAAAGTACAATATCGGAAGTTAGGCACCTGTATCAGGACATGTCATGATGGTCAACAGGGAGAAAGAGGTCCTTCCTTAGCAAGGAGCACATATACCACAGATAAAGAGAAAAAGAGGTACAGAACCTGGGAAGAGAGGAAGGGTCTGAGGTGGACACCCATCATTGCTCAACCAAGTTGTGCCGCAGGAAAAGGGTAAAACAGGCCCACAAGAAGCCAGCTGCAGCCTGAGGCGGATATTGTGGAGCCCGTTTTAAGTAGTTTTCTCCACAGAAGTCCTAAGAGGTCGCAGTGACAAGAAGGTGTCTTCAAGGTTGCTGTGGTTACTAATCCTAGTGACTAATTCTGGTTACCAGCTTCTGAGCTATAAGGGTAATGGCCCATCCTGCAGATTGGCCAGGGAGAGGATTCCTCTTTGGGGAAATCTTCTTAGAGGTTTTCTCTTCATAGCCCTGCTTGGATAGCCGTGTATATGAGCATTGAATCAGATCCCCATTTGGGCTCAATGAGGACATGTCTTCATTCCCTCCTGGATTTTAAAAAAAGCCTTCGAGTTATACATTCAAAAAAAAAAATCAGATAATGATCTGAACCTCTAAAAGGAGAATATAAATGGAAAAAAAAATCTACCTAACAATTAAATAGCTAATGTTTGCATAATTTTAATTATCACACATTGCAATTATTTCTAATTCATTTCAGTATACAAATCACTATTTTATATATGGCATGTTGTTAATGTTTACTACTATAATTACTAATTTGCAATATAAGGCAGCAATTTTATAGTTATTCAGTTATGTGTAATTATTATGTCAAATAGGAGATTGCAATTAACACTGAAATGTATTAGAAACGATTGTACTAAAATCAGTCTAAGAATATTTGACATCTACTTGTCATGTAGCGGAAGATGGACTGCATTTTCCTCCTTTCCTTTTTCCCCCTTAACTATGCTTTTAGACAATGTATTTATTTGAGACCCCAAAGGATTTAATCCTGCAGAAATTACTAGTTCACTATCACATTGACTGAAGAGTTAGAGCTAGAACTAACGAGCAAAATTCAGAGAGACTTCTGTAGCTAAATCTCGTGTGAGGTTTCAGAGTTTAGGTGCATTGTTCTACATAGAAGCATTTCAGAAAGTCCCTGCTTCAGTAGCTGCTTAAAATGGAGATGTTTAAGTCCTGCTGCTGCCCGTAGCTAAGAGATGCTCAGAGAGAGCTTTGAGCTGTAATGCTGGCAATGCCTTAGCAGGAAGGTGCCAAACAAGCCATGAGCCTGCAGCTGGCATCCCTGGGTGCTGTGCAGAGCTGAGCAGCCGCAGAGTTGCCCCTGTGTGATGGCAGAAAGAGCCAAGGTGAAGAAGAGGGTACCAAAGCTGCTTACAGTGGCCCACAACTTGACTCATACATCCCTCTGAAACCACCCAAAGCACAAAGTACCATGCATTGCATCTCAAAACTGTAGTGGTACCGTTGAGTGAAAACTTCACCAGAACGTGGGGAAGCTGAGGTCTGGGTCCAGTTCTGGAAGGAGGGAATTGCAGTAGTATCTCCTGACCCATGGGAATAACCCCTAGTGGAGGCTGTAGTTAGAAGTTACCTGAACTTCCTGTGCTGAAGCTGGGCAGCTGTGCTGTCATGTGGGAGAGTTGGGAGCCAGGAGGAGGTAAGCATCTGAAGGGTTGTGTTGCACTTCTGGGATGGGACTCGACCTGAGGTGGGTCTGGGAGCCCCTCACTCCACAGATAGGCCCACTGCAGTGCAAAAGGTAGAAAAAAGCTCTTCTTAATATATAAAAAATTACAGCCTGAAGTCATCTAGGGAATCCTTCAACAGGGGAAAAATCCTGACTCATAGAGAATCTAAATTAGCACTATCACTTAAACAAACTTTCTTTGTGGCAAAATAGTTCTCTGTGACAATTCCCTTTTTTGCCAGGGATTTAAAGTCGGGGCAGCTCTAAGCCCTGCTAAACAAAATTCATGCCTGTACATCTTAATAAAGCAGAGAAGAGCGTGCAGCGTGTCAAACAAATTCACCTCCTTCCTTGGTTGAAGTGTAAGGCTGTTGCAACCGCACATGGCAGGGGGAGATCCAAATAGGGCCCTCGGTGTGTTAACAGAGCATATTGACTTATATCAGTCCTTTTGCCTGGTTTAAAATTGATCCCCTTAGAAAAGTTAAATATCACCTATGTTTGTAGATTGCTAGACAGCTATTAAGATAATGCTTTTATAAATACAGATGGTGCCCTTATCAAAATTACATGGCAGTAAATAGATGCCAGTAGAAATAATATGACACTTTGATTAGCTAATAAAATGAAGCACAGATAGAATGGGGATGCTAAGTTGCTCTGACAGATTTCATACTGTCCTATTTATTGCTTATTTAGCTTTGATAAGTTTCTATTACAGTTTTTGCTTCTTAAGCAATTCCTTTGAACTTTTAATTTTTAAACAGTAATCTGTATTTTATTGACTTGGGTAGAAAATCCTCATTGTCAATAAGCTCTTCATCATGATAGTAAATGTTATCATTCTTTTAAAAGTAAATTGTTAGGTGAAATTGCATGCTGTCAGTTGAGGAGATAAAAGTGGCAAAGCATGCCAATTAATAAGTTACAAGAAAGTTATTGTTTAGAGCAAATTATTGCTGGAAGTTTGGCAAGCAATATTGGTTCACTGATGTGGTGGCTTTTTATGCCATGGGAGATACAGTGTAAGTCTTGTATTAATACACTGGATGACAACAGGAAAATTGTACAGGAGGACTATTTCTTTATTTTTACAGGACTAACTTCTTTACATTGAGGGTGACAGAGCACTGGAACAGGCTGCCCAGAGAGGTTGTGGACTCTCCTTCTCTGGAGACATTCAAAACCCACTTGGTTGCTCCTCTGTGCAACCTACTCTAGGAGAACCTGCTTTAGCAAGGGGTTGGACTAGATGATCTCCAGAGGTCCCTTCCAACCCCGACAATCCTGTGATTCTGTGACTGCTGTGCTTTGGGGACGCACTTATACTATAGTCTAAGTACTTAGGGCGAGAGTCTCATTTATTCAAAACTGGTGTAACTCCATTGGCTTCAGTGGGATTGAGACATGTCTGGTCACTTCTCAATCTGCTGATAACAGATATGAGGGAAATACTGCTTGACATTTGAGGTGTATCAGAAAAAATATGCTATTGATGCAGTTGTTCTTGGGATTATTAATGTCAATGATAATCAAGAAGCAGGGACAGCAGGTGTGAAGAGTCCAAGTAGTATGTGAGTCATTAGCACGATCTTACCAGCATAATGCTGCCCAGTATTTCTGCCTTTTTGGTACCTAAAAAAATGTGACTTAGTAACTTGAAAGCAGAAAATTATTATAACCTACCACAGGTTTTAAAATCTTGTCAGAAACTTTTGATTGCCCCTGCTTTCTCAGAGAGTATGAAGTTCAGTTTTGGTCTTTTGGTGCAACGTGTTACTAATGATAAGCCTGTGGTGTAGCAGTGCTCCCAGTAAATGTGGTGAGCTAGATCTCCTCCTCCACTACTACAGAGAAAGAAAGGTCTCCATGGCCGTGTTCCTATGTGCAGTGTCCTCCTCTGTACCTGGTGAAGCAGCAGTGCTGTGGCTAACTATGGTGCACAGTTCTCTGCAGTCTCCCTCAATAATTACTGCTCTGACGTGATCACTCTGCCTGTATCCAGCAGCTTGGCACAGTCAGGGGACCAACCATCAGCCAGATGGAGAGAAAGGAGCAAGCATCCCAGCTGCCACGCTCTTCTGGAACCACACTGAGCATCCGAGTTCGGATTTCTATAGCCCAACTATGGCTCCACTGCCCTTAAGCACAGTAGCATTTTTTTCCCCCTGTATTTATAGGCCCTGTCTACTGCCAGGGCTGGGCTTGGGGGACAACAATTTATATTTTTGTATTTAGACAGTTGATGTGAGGATGCACAACTTACGCAGAGAGTGTGGGCGGTGTGGGGAGTTTCCAGCCATTGCATCCTCACTGGAACATGTCAGTGGATAAGGCAAAAATGTCTTTTAGATTATTTCTCTTAGGCCCCCTGCCATCAAGGTTCCTTGCAAAGGGGGTTGGTCTGGGGCTATGAGAACATTTTACCCCTGATCAATTGTATAGATTTAGCACAAATGTTCCAAATAGCTTATTGGCAGAGAGCAGGTGGGACACATATCTAGTTGCTGGATGGATAAATCCTTTTAGGTGTCCAGGTCCTGGCAATGGGGGCCTAATGGAATCATGTTGCTGTTCATGCTTTCACCTTTTGTTATAAAAATTTTAAAACCTATTTTCCAAATAAATAAATTCTAAAAATCCCAAACCATAACAAAACCCCCTTCAGATTTCACATCTTTATGGCTATATTGTCAACTTGATGCATGAGGTTTTAGCTGTGCAAATCCCTTTAATGCAAGTGGGAGCTGTACAGCTAAAGATTTACACACTGACTTCAAAATAATATTCCTTCATCCCTCTTTCTCTCTCCTTCTTTTTTCCCCTTCCCCCCTATTGATTCCCTCCCCAGATTTTCCCCTTTGCTCCTTTAATGAAAACCACGGACTAATTCAGTGCTTCTCCTTCTGTAGTGAGAGGCAGGCATGATGATCGCTTCCTACTCACCGAACAAGCCTAAGTCCAAGGGAATGATAATGTGAAGGTAGTGATAGTACATGATTATTAAGGTGACAGTGAAAATCCTTTGTCTCATCAGTGATTGCCACCCAAAGAACCCTGTGAAACAGTCAATACTGCAGAACCCCATCCCACTGAAAAAACTTTTTTTTTAAAGAACATTTTTTTCCAGGATGACTGTGTCAGCCTTTCTGGCTAAAATTTCCTTCACTGCTTATAAGTAATGTGGTTGACACAAACAGATGCACATAAATCTAACATTTCAAGGAAGATCATGCCATATCCTGTCTATATGACAAGGCAGAATTTGAACAGTCTTGTGCTAGCCTGTGGGCATAATGCAGATTCCCTGGGCTGGAGAGACTTGCTTTTGCTCCAGAATTTCAATCAGTTGTCACCTCATTTTAAAAAAATGGACTGACTCTATAGGGCTGGGTTATAGGGGTTTCCTTCCTTGTATTAGGAGGGGACGATTGACCTAAATGTTGAATCCTTTGGGACTGTGAACAATAAAACCCCCTTTGTCTCCAATTTCTATTGGAAAGTGCATTCTCTCCGTCTTCGTTTGTCCAGAGAATTTGCATTGTTTCCTGGTGTGCAACTTGGGAGCAGTTTATTATCCATGTATCAGGATATGCAGTTAGGTGTTTTCTTTTTTAATCCAAGGGAAAAGGCAGGAATTTTCATCTTTTTGGGTGGGGTGGTAATCCTACACAGCCCCAATCCCTGTCAAAGTGAGACTGCATCCCAGGTGGAATTCGGAATACTGTAAGGAAGGCATTTTGCCAAAATGTTTGTCTACAGCATGGCAGAGATTAAAGCCCTTCTAGCTCTGATTGGATTACCATGGACCAGAAGCACTTTAATCTCTACCAGTGTGGCTTTGGGGGAAGCCAGTGATTGAGACGTGTGGCGGGACCATGCTGAAGAAGTGGATGACTGCACTTAGCTCTTTAATCTTCTAGTCCTGTGGCTGTAGTAGAAAAAATTTTAACTGTTGCAGCAGAGAGAGAGAAATAGGTAGTGGGTAGTTAATTTACCTGTTACCGTGCGAAGAAAATACAAATTGTGCTTTCTCCCCTCCGGAGCCTGTGTGTGATAGCCCAACTCAGAGCAGCCTGAGCGCCTGCTTGAAACACAATATAGGGTAAGCTGTTGGTTGAGATTAATGGAAGCACATAATAGCCAATACTGCAAATCAAAGGTCTCTATAAACCTAGTACCGTGTCTCAGACCAGCAACAGATGCCAGTGGAAGGGTATTAAGACAGAGTATATTTAATGTGACTTTTTTCCTCCAAGGCTGACAATAGTATTTTCTGGACACTTCTTGAATAATTTATGTTTAGATGCTGTATTTTTTGCGGAAGAGTTGCTGCAAACAGAGCTATTCAAGAATGATTCCAAGTATAGGCATGCCCTTTTGGAGGAGGGAGGAACACAGAAGGATGAAATCCTAAAGCCCAACTTTGATGATATGTAGGTCAGTAAAGAGATAGGAATAACAATGGAAAATAAATAGGCATCTGAGCAATTTCTCTTGCTCAAGTGTCAGTCAAGAAAGGACACATTTAGTAAAGAAAACAAGATATGGGTGAGGTGGCAAAAATTGTCATGAGAGATGTGAAATGTCCATTTAGTGCCTGACCTAGAGCATGCTGTCTGACCAGTGGGATACAGGATTCTCTGGGAACCCAAAGGTGTCCTTCTCATTTACGTAAGGGTGGGTCTCCAATACAACTTCAGCTTTGTGCACCTGCCTAAGATATTTTGGTGTTTCTTACAAAAGACTATGCATAGTCCCCCAAGAAAGAAATTGGGGGATGCTGTGAGATTGATGGAGTCTCCAAAACCTGCCAGTAAGGTTGGGTAATCAGCGAGAGGCTCCACATGAAGAAAGAATCATCCTGGCTGTCAGCTTCTTGAGCTTCAGCGAGAGTGAAAGCCTCACCTCTCTTGTCCAGCTTGTGCTGGGGTGGCAGGGCTGGAGGGGAAGCAGGGGGTTTGCCAGTATTGGGAATGGGAATGGAAATCTGTCTGTAAGGCTGGGGAGGGCTGTGCTCCGTCCGGCAGGGGAGTCCTGGGGCCGTTCGCTTCAGTGGAGCTTAGGTCACCAGAGAAACATAACTCCCAGAACCAGGAGTTTAAATGAAAACATTCCTGTTTTCATTTAGCATTAGGAGTCTGGTCCTTCAGTGAACTGACTGCATGTTCAGCCTTCGTGAAAATATGGAGAACTTCAATTGGAAGCGTGTCTAATGCCATGTAGACTTCTTTAATTTTTAAATGATCCTTCAGACTAGGAGGGTAAAGCTGTGTAATCCTTATGTTTTATATGCTATTGTGCCAGCCTTTCATGGTGAGAAGCTAAATATTTTTGTCATTTTAGTTAGTTTATATATGCTGTTCTTGGTTTGTTGGCAAAGTGAAACGTCTGATGTGTCCCACCCCTGATGTCTGCATTTGGATGCAGGATGAAGTGAAATGAACCCTATAAGCCAAACACTGAGTTCCTTTCCATGCTTTTATTAGCTTTTACTTGGCAAATTCTAGTGGCTTTTGTATAGAGAACATAACATTGTAAAAACGGTGGATGTTTATGGAAGGCATAGTATAACTTAATAAATACAGTATACATATTATGAGAATGGATGCTCTTTCGCTAAGTACAGAAGCTACATATGGTGCTGATAGAAAATGCCATATGTTTGTAGAAGAGGCTACATTTGTACAGTGCCTTTTTCTGAGACCTACTAATCTGTGAAAAATAACAATTCTGTTTAATACTGCTGTTTGAGGTCTCTTGGGTTTGTCTTTTAACTTCTGTGAAATGTACCCAGTCAGAACAGACCTGGACATGTAGGTCTGCACCTCCTCAAGGCCACTTAGTTCTAACTGTGCCCATCTGGAAGATCCAAAATGCCCCTTTACCCCTAATCGTGGTGCTACAGAATTAAACTGTCTTTTATATTACTGTTCCTGGTGCTCCAGGTCCGGAGTGACTAGATCCCCAGTGACACAGCTTCCAAAGGAAAGTACTCATCCATCAGCAATGTCACCTGTGCCCTGCTGGCATGATGGTCTCATAGGAGACATATGCTTGAATCTGGGCTCTCAGTCTGGGAAGAGATTTGGATCCAGGTGTCTCACCTTTCTGTTGCCGCAGTCACCAGTGCATGGTGTAACAGCTTTTGACAACACCTCTGCTTGATGATCCTGTACGGAGCTGCTGTTGCTGCTCTCAGGAGAGGGTTCTGGGCTGTGTGGATGGAGACAACCACCTGATGCCCTGTCTTGGGGAATTTTGGAAGGGATAAGACTTTGAATCCACTCAATGGTAAGTTTTTTTCTTGGGCTATATGAGATTTCCGAGGTTTCTTACACTCCAGTGCACTCCTGAGGTTGGCTTCTGTATGCCCTTTGGTCTCATGTGTCTTCCTCTGCATTTCAGATTCCCTTTTGGGACCAAATTTCTAAAAATACATGTCTTGCAATGCCTAACTCGAGGTGCCCAAGCCCTTTATGGTATCCAACCTGCAGCTTAAACCGGCTTAGTCAGAGAACTGGTTAGATAGCAGCCATACCTCATATGGTTGCTGCTTCCAGGAATATCCCTTGCTTTTTAATCTAAAGATGTCTGGATTAACTGAATGTACCATGCATAAACGTAGGTGCACAGCTTCTAGCAATTCCTGGCATTTTAAAATTACTACTTTCATTTGTTCATTGAAGAAAAGCATTTGGAAACTGTTGTGTAGGTAGTTTGGTTGGGCAGGCTTTTTAGCAGTAGGCAACAGAGAGTTAATTCTGGGTGTTGTCAGCCACGTTCAGTTTTGAACATGTTTCAGATTCAGAAGACAGCCATATAGAAAAGAAAGTTATGTTAATGTGACAGCAATCACAGACATTGCTATTGAAAACTCACTGTTGCTCTCCCCTCTGAAATTAACATCATAACCTTATGTCAGTGACTCACTATTATCCTAATACCTGTTTTTGGATTCTGTCCAGTCCCATTAGATATCCCTGTGTTGATTGCTCTGTTACTGGTGAATGTTAATTGCCTCCAAATCTCAGCGGAGTTGAAAAGCTCAGGGAAAAAGTACCGACTGGTGAAGCTGCTAGTTTTATTAACAGGCAAGTAAATAATGAATCTGTTCAGAGATTTGAGTGAAGTGCCTGCGACATGAGATATAAACAGCTGATCTCACATCTTTCTTTGCATGTCTTATCGTATGTTAGTAATGAGATAGCAGAGTAAGCCATACTGACTTTGAACATTTAAATGGTATCGGTAGTGCCTGTCCACAGTCAGTGTTCTTTTAACAGGTAGTCAGGCTCCATGTCCTTCCCGTTGGGATTCTTGTCTACTTGACATTAAATGATGCCCCTTATTACCTTTTAAGATGCTTTTTAGAGTTAGTGGGACTATTTAACTGAAATAATGATGTCAAAATACGGTTATAGCAAGGCTTGTCACATGCTATGTAATATTTTTTCTCCTGCTAATGCAAATTTATGATTTTTAATAGAGAAACTGCTCTTTTGCCTTGTTTTAAAAGAGACCCGAGATCTTTATTACTTGTTTGCTTTGTTTGTTTTAATCACAAAGTTTTAAGTAAAATCCCTGCATGCTTCCCCTTTTTCACACCAAAAACCTCTAGATGGAAAATCCGCAGTATAATCCCATCGTGGGTTTGCTTCTTGTAGCATATTTTCTGGTTTAGGTACCTCTTTTAGTGTTTTTTAGGTTGTAAAAATGTTGGTAGCACTTACGAAATAAGTGATGTGAAGAATATGCTGTAATCACATACTGCAGAATAATCGCATATTTTCTATTGCTAGTTTTCAGTTGGTAGGTATCTCCTAGTAGAGATCTGTAATGACTCATTTTAGACACTGACCCTCTAACTTCATTGAAGGAATAGAAATATTTCCTAATCCAGTAATGTCTGTCTATACCATCGTGTCATGTAGATAAAGAAAAGCAACTCCAGGCACCTACTGCTAGATTGCTTAACAAAAATAAATGTCAGCAGGTGAATTGCTTGCTGAATGCTAGGCTGAAGTCAAACATGAGCTGAACATGTGTTACGGCTGTATAAAATCTGTATTAGAGCAGGTAAAGTTGCTGGTTTTGTTATTTTAAGTGATTGTTAGGCTGCTATAATGAAAAACATACCCAATCTTAACTTGAATTACAATGATCTGATAGGCATAGCATGTCCAGATTAACATGGGTTTTTTAAGCAGTGTAAAAGTGATTCAGTAACCATTCTGGTGGTGAAAATGGAAACAAGAAGCCAAGAATTTAATTGTGAAACTTAATTCAGAGAAACCAAACCAGAACAAAGAAAGCGAGAGAGAGAAGCAGAATAATTAATAGCATTTTTCTTTTTGTGGAAATGAGTTTGATGGGGAAGTAGTTGTTATTATTAAACTACTTGTATGCACTTGAACCTTGTCCATGTTGTCACCAGATGTAGTAAAAAATACATACAGAAAATGTGCACAGTGCCAAACACTGTGTGTTTGGGAGGTCTCTAAAGGAAAGATGGTGGGTGATTGAAATAAGCTTCTGTAGCCACATGGAAGCCCGTAAGTAGCTGCCAGGATTTCACAGCTTCTGAGCATTAAGAATGTCCCATTCATTTCCATGCTGAAAATGCCGGTCATGATCTTCTCTAGCTGGTCAGTGTCTCTCACTGTGAAGACAGACTTTTCTTATAAAGCTGTGTTCCACTGCATCCCTCCACTTCTGTTCACATTTATGAAGAATTTCAGCAAAAAGACTCTGCATGTTGTATTCTACAAAAATTTCTACATTTTGTTTTTCATTTTTAGAGTCCATGATAACACAGACTGTATGCCAAAGCACAAAAAAAAAAAAAATGAATAAAAGATTATTTACTGTTTATGTAGTTTTACCAAGTTAGTGTTTTGCTTCGTATATATATAAAAACATATTAATGTTTATTATTAAATCATATTTCTGTAGCTGTCCTGTAGCCCTGAAGCATGTGCTTGTCCCTGAAGTCAGAGGAATTGCATTTCTGTAAGTGGCATGGAGCGGGGCTGTGTAAGTTTACTGTAGGTTGTGTGTCAGTTTCAGTTCCCATTTTCCCTCTTGGATTCAAACAGCTCTAACATCTCTGTTGTTCCCTGCGCCCTGCTCCTGAAAGGTTCCTGGCTGAAATTAATTTCCCATTTCTGCCATGGCTGTGTTGGCTGAAGGAGAAGGCGCTGTGTCTCTGCGTGTGCAGCGGGTAAGCTAACAAGGAGTTACTGCCCACCTCTGCCTGCATTCTCTTGTCATCTCTGCTGGTAGGTGTTGTTAGCTCAAGCCACTGATGGAAAAGCCTGCCCCAGGCTGAAAGAGGGGAAGGTGGCGTGTGCTACTTGACTGCCATTAGGGCGTGGAGACGCAGTACCAGTTTCTTCAGTAGGAGTTTGTCTTTGATACTTAGAAATTTATACTTGCTGCTGTGAACGCTTGCCTCAGCTGTAAAAATGAAACAACCCCCCAGGTACGGTAGTTTGGTGTGGGTCAAAGTCATCTTAGAGGTAAACATTGCCACCCGGCATTTGCATAAATTATAAGAGTTTATGATAGCGATTAATTTGGCCCAGCAACTCTGCTAAGATGGAATTCTTTGTGTGCTTGTGGATTATATGTCAAGAGAAGGGATCACTGTTGCTGAAGAGTGTCTACAAGAAATAGGCCAAAAATAGAACAATTTCCATGGCTTAGAAAAAAAACCCATAGAATCATAAAAAGTAATCAGCTGTTGGAAAGAATGAATTTTGTGCTCCTAATTTGCAGAAATCCCAGCAGTTGCTACTGTGCCCAACCACTCACTAATACAATAAAATATAATTACATAATTAAATACAACACAGGATTTCCATAATAGGGAACTTTATTTCCTTGTCACAATATGCGAGTTGCTGCGGCTGAAGCTCATAGTTCAGCGCTGTAACTATTATTAGATGCTAACGTGTCATGTACTAGGCAGGATTCTCCTACAGGGGCACTTCCCAATCTGGGTGAAAATTGTTTGCTGTAGGCAGTGGAAGGTTTATAGGAGGCTGCCTAAAATACACCTTTTAGATGGAGAGGTCATCTTATGAAATGTGTTTTGGTTTGTTAACTGCCTCCCGTTGCAGTTGATTCGGACTAATGCAGTCTGTCTGTTGCTGAGTAAGGGACTTGCTTCAATCAAATGGGTGACTTGCTGGGGTACTAATTTTCTTAGAACCTGATTGCCCATTTCTAGTGCCAGTGAAAACCTGAATAATTAGAATTGCAGTAACAGACACTTAAACTTAGGTACAATAAAGTGTTTGTTTAGGTGAGTACTGTCTGTTGTGATACAGAAGCATTAATCCTAGGTTGATTGACTTGTTTCCATTTGGACGCTCATTTGTGTGAAATTCTGCAGTATACGAGATTGGTTTGCATCTAGCAGAAAGAGTAGAAAAACATCTGGATCCAGTGCTAAGCAATGTTAGCAGGAAAAGTAATCATGGAGGTGCAATTGTTGAAGCTTCTAGAACTTTAATGGGTGAAGCATTTTTGGTGTTTTTATATTTGAGGTCATACAGAAGGAATTACCTGGCCTTTAGGATTTTTTTTTTTTTTTTTTTTTTTTTGGTACAAGATACATACATAAGGGAAAGGAGAGAGACTGGGAGTTAGATTTGGAAGAAAAGAAGTGAAGCCATGCGAGCTGTAACAGTGTCCAAACAATAAAGTACGTAGCATCACGGTGAACATACGGTTCTTTGTGTTCAGCCAGGTGCACATAAAGGCAAATGTGAAGCACTAAGTCAAGACAGAAGAATGGTTTTGGTTATCTGCAGGGCAGCCGTTGGTGACATGGAGTGGTTGCTTCTGATTTTGCTATCAATTTCTCTCCTAATCCCTTTGTTGCACCCAAGCTTCTGCCTTTGCTCCCTTTCC
Organism: Falco punctatus; assembly: GCF_963210335.1. Lineage (NCBI taxonomy): Eukaryota > Metazoa > Chordata > Aves > Falconiformes > Falconidae > Falco > Falco punctatus. The sequence goes on from NC_137580.1 coordinate 32,286,370, forward strand.
ACTCATTTATTGCGGTTCATCATGCACTATGCCTAATGCTAGTCTTCATCTCATTAAAATCAATGGCAAAGCTATTACTGACCTCAACGATGCAGGAAAAATCCCAGGCTTACAATTCCTTGCTTATCCTAATCAGTCACATCATCATCATTAATTTAATGTATCTTAATATCCATCAAAACACAGCATACTTCTAGTTTACCTGCTAGCGTGTGAAGTACATAATCCTGAGCCTTGAAGCAGAAGCTTGTGTGATGAGTTGCTCTCTAGCCAAGCAGTTGCCTCGCTTGTATTTTAGCTTTTCTGAAAGGAAGAGTGTGAAGAACTGTAAAGGCTTTGGGGTTGGCATGTTCTGTTTGTAGGCTACAGAATCGACTGACTTTTGAGTAATCTGTGTAGATGTGCGTGCAGGGTACTTTCACAGTCATAATCTTGAATAGTTCAAATTTAATTATGATGAGAGATCCTGTATTTCATTTATATGTAAAATTAAAAGAAAATACGCAGAAGCTAATCCTGTTCTGAGACTGACTCCAAATATTTCTGAGCTAAAATGTTTGCAACATAGAAATCTTATTAAAATTCCTATTTCTACACGTTTTAGGAGTAATTTGGTTTAAAATTTGCAAGACTGTAGTTTCATTTGACTGAGAGAAGAATTATGAGAATGTAGACAGACTAACTGCAGTTTTAACAATGCTAAAATCCATTATAAATCAGAAAAGGAGGGGAAAAGTACACATGCCATAATAATAATTTATTTGACAGTGCTATTGAATATACATACAGCTCACAGATTATGTGTTTCTAGTACACTAAAAATAAGAAAGCTAAGCACAGGAACATTATTTTTAATATGAGGATGCAATGCTAAAGAGGAGAGAAGTTTTTGGAATGATAATCAGGCTGCTGGAGCACCGTGTTATACTGGCTCCTGGTTACACAGCATGCTGTGCCAGCTGCTGAAAAAAGACACAGAAAAGCAAAGAAGGCAGTACAATTGGCATCTCTGTATATTTCTATTTTTTGCATATTCTTATTAGAGAGATCCCCCAAATTTCAGAAATTTATTTTGAGTTATAGCTTTCTAAAGTCCAGTGTCAGAAATGTGAACCCCCAGTTCACACGGATTAGAAAACGTGTAGTGGCTTGGCTGTGTCCTGCTGGTGTGTTTTGGTGGGGACAGGGAGTGAGTGATTGTGTGATTGCCACTCATCAAATCTGAAGAGTGAAAATCTAGCTATTATCCTGTCCTCTGTATTCCCCAAAGGTCGCTTAAAACCCAGTAGTCACAACTGGGTTTTATTTTGGGAAGCAGACTTTGCATCAGGGCTTAGAAATGCAGCTGTGATAATCAGTCTATAGAGGTAAAGCTATATGGATTTCAGAGGTATGGGAACATGACTTGGCATTTTTGATGTCTCTATGAAGTGGATTTACAAAATTTGTTTGAGCTTTCCATTTGGCTGTCAATGATAGCGTATGTCTACCCATAATATGCTTCTTGTACTCCTTTTTTCAGGCAAAACTCTGATTCTGAAATATTAATCTTAGCAACATTGCAGTTGTGGATAAGGTTACAGTGGGATTTTCTCTGACTAAGTTGCTCAGGGTGAGGCACAAAGTCTGATCAAGGTACAGGTTTAGTTGGCTTCTTTATCTGTATTTACAAATTCCATTTAATAGGAGCAATAATAAGTAGCAGCCAAAAGATAATTGTGCTCATAGTTCAGTTGAAATCAGTTGTCCTGAAGGACCGTGCTTTGTGATGCTGGTCCGTGCTTTAACTGCTCAGAAATGCATTGTTGTGTGTTATTGCCTAATTGGTGAACTGTAATTGCCTATATTGAGAACTGATCTTAAAAGTTAATCTATGCTGGAGTCAGGAAGATTAATTGGGGCAATCACCATCCCATAGATTTCCAGTAGGGTGACATCCCCTTAAAATGGTTTGCAGTGAATGCAGTGCAGTCTGAAGTGAAAGACTGACAACACGCGCCTTCTGAGCGTGCTCTTTCTCGTCTGAAAGCTCATCTGTAACTCGGCATACCTTCACCGAGTACTCTGGATGGGAGATTTTAGAGGGATGGTGGCTGTGAAAAGGCACAGAAGATTTGAATGACACTGTTTTAGGCAAAATCTGTGATCACATTGATGGGGGGGCTATGGTCTCTGTCCCTTTCAGGTTTGCTTTAACCATGCAGTTTGGTTTGAAGGCCCTTCTGTTGGCTGGTTTGTAGCGCCTGGGAGCGAGACCCAGCTGCACTTCCACCTGGTTGTGTGTGTGGAGTTTCCCGGTGGCAAACTGCTGGCCACCTGGGGCCAGCTGGCCAGACAGTGCTTGGCGTAGTTCAAGTTGACAAGCACTGCCCCTGAAAAGCCTCTTCCTCTGTTCGGTCAAGTACCTTTTGATGCTCTGAAGTTGGCTGAGCAGGTTTCTCCAGATGCCTCGCGGCTTGACTGTGTGAGCTGAGTAGTGCAGGTGGTGTGGGCAGCATTGTGCCCTCCTCATGCTGCACTGTCACTGGCTGCTGTTGGCACCGCTACGGATAGGAAGGTCACAGTTAAAACCTGGGTGTAAAACAGAGTTTCTGAAGATGCACTGGAAGTTTTATGTGGATGGGAGGCCACCTTTACGTAATTTGAAATCCAGCCCTACTACGTGCTTCCACTGTGGCAGCTGAACCAGGGCGATGTAAAGCTAAGAGATGTTTGGTTGTGTGGCATCAGGAGGAGATGGACTCAGTGTACTGTACTGAAATGTCACATTCCAGAAGGTCCTGAAATTAATAGTCTTCCTGTCACACCACACTACAATCTCTGTTCACATGATGCAAGTCCTGTTTATGTGATCTGTCCTGAAGTAAGAAAGCCGTTTGCTTTATTTATGAGGATTGCACCGCCATCGCAGCACGGAGTGGAACATCATTTGATCTTGGCGTGCGTTCACAACCTGCTCCTCAGTGGAGTAAAAAACTCCACCTGATGGGGCTGACCATGGGAAAAGTTGGAGCAGCCTCTTGTGCTGGCTTGGAGGCTGCTTAACACGTAATGTGATCCAGCTGCTGAACTTTGTAAGGTTTGTTTCCAACTTTAACTGGTTTTTATTCTTTAGAAGAACTTTGGCCTCGCTTCAGAGGCAACAGGATGTAACTGAATACCAGGGGGTGAGGTGCAGCCTGGGGCTGGCTGCGGGGGGTTGGAGCCCTGGGGGTGGCTGGCGCAGGTGCTGCATGGCCTTATGGAGCCGTCAGCATCCCTGGCACCCTGTCCTAGTGCATGAGGCCCATTGCCAGGCAGTCATGTCACCTCCACTGCACATCCACAGGAATTTCTGCTTGTTACAGGAATTCAGCGAAGGAGAAAGGCAAAATCCATATTTGATAAACTGCTACTGGTTTCTGGCACTGTCTTCTCTTTGCTGAGGGCCTGGTTCTTGCTATGCACAAACAATTGGGAGTTATGGTAGAGGAAAGTTTGTGTGTTGTTCCATGTTGGTAATGCCTGGAAGGACCACTGTGGCCATCTGGTTTGATCCGTATCATAGCCACACCACTTGAGCTCACCAGAACCATTTCACTGGTGCAGTAGAGATTCTCAGTGAAAATGTCTGATACGGAAACTGCTCATCACAGGCATCATACTGCAGCCCATGGTGGTCGCTCCAGCAGCTGATTACCCACACAACCTAGTTTGGTTTTGTGTGGCTTCAACCTCCTGCCATTAGATCTTCCTTTTATTTTGCTTGCAAAGGCAGTCTTTGCATCCCAGCTACAGATCACTGCTGGACAAAGCCACAGTGTGTGCCAGGAGTGTCGGGAGGGAGAGGGAGAGCAGTGCGGGTGGTGGGGATGTGACCGGGAATGAGCCTGGCCTGAGCGCAGAAGGCAAAAACCTTTGCATTTTGTGTTGCCTCTGTGCAAACTTTGAATTTCGTGTCGTGTTATCTCTGTACGAATTTCTGGCTTAGATCTATCTTTAGCTGTTGAAAGAGACATCTTGGAATACAGTCCTGTTGGCATGTGTGCAAATAGCTTCGGCTTTAACTTAAATTCTTGGTTAAGTGTACTTTTTATTATAGGGTCAGAAACAGTATTTCTCAATTACCATTTATTCGTTCTTAAGAAGGAAAAGTGAATTTCATCTCACTGTAAAAAGAAGACAGTTGGTTTTGCAGGTTTACATTAGACCTAAATCAAAAATCCAATACTGTTCTTGGTGCAAAGAGTAAAGAATCTTACGGGAGCAGCCTGTGCTTTGGAGCTCTGCTCTTCTGCTTCACAGGGACAGCAGAGGCTGCAGACCATAACTCCATAGCTCAGTGTCCGGACTCTTCGTTGTCACACAGCTTGTTCCGAGCAGGCATATGTTGACTGGGCACTATACCTGGGGCTCTCCAAAAGCAAATATTGGGGTTTGCCCATCCCAACTAGTCCATTTGGGTTCCTGACCCCATGCAGAGGCAGTGTTATTACAACCACGCCTCACCACTGCCAGCTGCATCCTGAAGGGACTCTGCCAGCCAGTGGAGCCACGAGAAGGGGCAGCCCAGAGGGGACAAAAGCAAACCACTGATGTCTGCAAATAAGCCAGTAAGTGAGGAAAAAAGAGTGGTGTAGTCCGTGCAGCCTGTTGCAGTCTAAGGCATGAAGAGGTAACGGATATTCTTCTGCACAGTGTTGTTGCACTTCATTCAGCTCTTAAAAAAATGGCCAGTGAGCAGACTGCAACCTCCATGCCAGACTTCAGTCTGATAGAGAAATGCTTCTGTCCAGACGAGAAAGGAAAATGAAATAATTAAGTAATGTGGAAAGGCTGAGCCGTAGGTTGCAGACCACATCACTAAGAAAATTTCATGGTCAAGGGTCTACGCTCAAGAAGCCTTCCCTGGGACCAATTCATTTTGCTCATCTGAGAGAAAACAAGGGCACCCTGACTGCTCTCAATTGCAATATGGTATATAGGGTGAAAGACAATCTTGAGAGTGGCTTGCTGCTAGGTTATTAAGGATATTGTATCTAATGAGACCTTGTACTTGCAAGACCTTGAAATGCAGCGGTGCCTTGCTTGCTGACTGCCAATGTGAGGTGGGGAGGTCTGCGTTGTCCAGGTTTTAAGTTTTCACTTTGATTCTTGTCACAAAGGCACTGAAGGGAGAGCTCTGTGTATTTGTAGCTCATTTTTTAGGCCAAGTAAGCTTAATCAGTTCCATGGGCTTCCATAAACTCGTAAGGTTGTGGTACAAGTTGTGTAATCAACCATGACAAGATTATCACTTGTGTTGAGGTGTATTTAGATTGACTTTTTAGGCAACTAGGATGTTAGGTATTGAGTTTTTTCTGAGTTGTATTGTCAGGAGAAAAAATTGTCTTGAACAGCTGGTTGAAATGAAACTGTATCATCCATTAAAATTAAAATGATAATTTATGAATAAAAGTGACTTTTAAACTTGCGCCTGGCACCATAGTAAGTGATCAGTTTATTTCTTGAACAGCACTTTTCTGTTAGGAGACCATGTAATATAATGTACATTTAACCCTTTACAAACCCTTCCTGGTGTCTTACAACTCATAATTCCAACATTATGATTCTGGCATAAAATGTTTTCATCCAGATACACCGAGGTCTGCATATTTCTTGCTCCTCATTTCCTATGCTGGAGGATTTTTTTAGAATGGAAGTGTCATGCTACTGGCTTTCTATAAAAACAAGAGAGCTTGCTGGCGTCCTAAAACTGAAGGACCCCTGTCAGTTGGGAGTCTTTAACTGATGAGTACAAAATGGTGGTTTTTACCAGATCTTGGTGATACTAGCAAATATATGTAAATAAGGTATAAAATTAATCAGCTGCTGTTCAGTAAAAAAGCATCATGTTTACCTCAGCCTTGCAGCTACTTTGCCCTCCTACAGGGCCTATTTTAATTAGCAGCATGAATTTCAGATAGTTTAATTTGTTTTGTGATTGTGTAAAAATACGCTTTTGGAAGGGTTGATTTATAAACTGCCCAGGTACTTAGAAATAACATTTCAGCAGCATCTGTAAAAGCAGGGTGTCTCATAAAACACAACTTTTTGCTCTTCTTTAGCCTTGCCAACAGGATAGTTACTGGGGTGTCTTACTTTCTTGGTGCTCTTTGCTGGTGACTGCAGAGTGAAGCATCAGATAATTAAATGGAAAAAGAAACATTTACTCAGTTGTGTCCTCTGAGGATTTCTTCTGTGTAAAACGCTAATAATCATGCCATATGTTTCAGTGGTGGCTTCCATTCCAGCAGGCCACGGTAGTCTTTATAGACTTTAGGATCCGTTTCGTCTGCTCATTGGATTTGTTCATCTGTTGATTGAAATCATGGCAGAGTTTCTGTACGCTTCAGTGTTTGTAGCACTGAGTGATAAATGCCATGTGGCTGCAGTTCTGGCCCATTTTGTGTTACACTGCTGTTCTACTGAGCTGATAAGCTGTCATGTCTTACGGAGTCAAGCCTAGGTAAACTCAGTCCTTACATGCTTGCATAGCCCACAGTTACATACTTCCAGTGAGATTCTTGCATGAGAAGTGTGAGCGAGGGTTTCAGTATTTAGACTGAAGAAGACATTATTTTTTCTATAATTGAACAGAGTCCCTTCCTGTGTATGAAATACCACAAGGGCCACATATTAGTAAGCGGTTTTAAGGTTTGTAATTAAACTAGGAAATTTATGAAGAATTTCCCTGGGATCTAGTTAGAACATGCACAAATACATGAACTCATAAAGTTTATTCAGCTTTGTGCAGCGAGGAGAAAAAACATCATATATGGATGGTGATATCTTTAAAGCGTTTGCAGAGAGCCCTGAATGTAAGAAGCAGCTGTATTAGGTACTCAGACTCATACAGTACATGTAAGACCATATTCCAGAGATCTTGCTTATGCAAAGCGCTTGCTGATCTGTAAGAAACTGTCTGAGGAAAGACTAGATTAATGTGTTGAAAAACTTCAGGAAATGGAGCCACCTACAAGGGTCAGAGCTCTGTCTAGTGAACGCCAGCATTCCCGGTGCAGAAAGACACTTCCAACGGGGAGCGTTTGGTAGATGGCTGCAAAGCAAGATTTTGCATTTGAGCATGTTCTCTGCAAGGCTCCGCGTGGAAAGTTTTGCAAACTGGTACAGCCATTAAGCAGCTAGGCTAATCAAGTGTTCCATCACCATAATTTCCTGACAGAACGTTCTATACATACGGTGACACTTTGAAGAGAACAGATCAAAAAGTTACAAAGAATATGAAACTAGCTTTGAATTTCCTTGTTTTCAAAATCACATTTAAAAACGTGTCCTACAAAGACTTAATCCCCAAATGAATGTGATGTGAGTCTATAAACAGCCTTTTCTGGATGGGGTCTCATAGTCAGTACCCTGTAACGGACAAATTATGTCACTTATCCCCAGTTTCTATCTGCCTTGCTCTTCCTACAAGTTAGGACTATGGTTTATTAATAAATGACATATTTGGATGTTTATTTAAACATTGAAGCCTCTTTTAAAAAACAGACTATTTTTCTCATAAAAATGAACATGCCATGGACAATACTGTGGTTCCTACTGTTAGAAAAGAGTAATTACTTACAGCCACTCTTATAATGTGCTTGCTTGCTAAATGCATAAATCTAATAATGCAACAATACAATGCTACAATGAGCTTCATGAATTGGAAAAAGATAGAATTTAAATGCTTTTGGCACCTGACATACATTTCTCACAGAAGGTCTATAATTTCCTGTATTGGAGCTAGCTGTATCCTTTAATGAATGCAGCTGGAAAGAAGAGCAAAGGATGTTTTGAGATTCCTGTATTTAGTACTTAGTCTGCTAGGTACTATTCTGCTTGTTACTTTCGATTTTAAAGCTATCAATCTTATTTAGGCAGTTTATCCTTTTTGTGGGGAGAAAATGGAAGCAAAGGATGGCAGATTGTGGTGGGAAATTAAGACTCAATAATGCAAGGTTAAAATTAGTGTCCTTGTCCATTGTTGTTGGAAGTGTATTTCAAATGCCTCACTATCACTTATATGCATTTGGAGTCTGTGTTTGTAAATGTTAATGTGTGCTTGCTTGCCTGGCTCACTGTGCATTTACAAAAGCAGTAGATTATGTTGTAACTCGCTGTGGTTTCTTTGACTTAAGCATCAGCCATGAAAGTTTAATGTAATGTTCTCTAGTGTACCCAGCAGTCATACAGGTGTAAGCACAAGTCATCATTCCCAGAAGGATACATTCAGCACTGATGCTGGGCTTTCTTATTCCAGACATAGATTTGGTTTACAGAAGCAGCATCAATGGTAAAACCAGGAGCATTATATCCTCACCAACACCACTGAAACAATTTTAGAGATCACTGGGAAAATGCAGTATTTTAAAGATAAATCTGGTGCTAAAGCTGGCCATACAACGAAAGTTAGAGTATGTGGTTCTGGGGATGGGGGTTAAGATTCTTGGAGAACAAATTCAGCCATTTTGGAAATTCATTTTGCTGGATTGATCTTTTTTAAGGCTATGCTTGTGATAAGAGGAAGCTATCTAGTTCCCTGCTAGACAATACCGTGTTCTGTACACGGTTCTTGCTCCCCAACGGATCTCCCACTTGTGGGTTGCTCCCCAACCCAAATAGTAGTCTTGCTTATTCAACATTTGTTGTTGCTGAAGAGAAGCTAGTGGAGAGCAAGTAAGAGGAGCTGGCTGCTGATGGAGCGGAGGCTTGGCAAGGCAGAAATGTTTAGTGCAGACGTTATCAAAGTATTGCACATCATTTCTTTTTGAGAAAACTGCTGTGTTTCACATATCTGTATTTCACAGCCTTCTCCAATTTGAATCATCCCTAAATAATTTCAAACCTGTGTTCCTGAAGTGTTGAAAAACTGAGTCCCGTGGAAAAGCTTTTTCAGGAAAGTCATAATAATCTTAAAGAGTTAACCTTCTCCATTCCTTGTGACATTGCCTGTCCTTCAGGTGTGAGGTCATGTCAATCCTCTAGCCTGATCAAGAGAGATTACTTAAATATTTCATGAGCTGAGTACCCTTTTGTGTTGACCAATTCTGTGCAAGCTATCAAATGGTTTTGCCTCACTTTTGCCCTTAGTCTCATTTAATTAGAGACAAGTCTGCATACAATTCAGTCCAACTAGTCTCTCAATGTAAGTTGTGGTTTCTCTTTTTGGCTTACTCTCTACTTCTTCTGTGATTGAAGCTGTGGAATCTTGTAACTCATTTTGTTCCACCATTATTGATTTGGTGGCAACAGTCCAAATGTTGAAAAATATTTTCCAGGTTGTTGTTGCCCTTGATTTCCAAAGACATTGCATACAATGAAGCATGTGGATCAGGAATTGATGTATCCATAATGTCACCAGGCTTTGAGGATGCATTTTCAATTGTAAAAGCAGTTTATTGTTAATTAGAGAAACTTCCAAGGGCATCATGATCTCCTCATAGTCTGTGAAGAGTACCTTTGGTAGACTGTTCTGGGAGGGGTTGCCAAGACCATCGCTTATGTAAATCCTCAATTGATTCCTTGCAGAAGAAGAATTGTTAGAGTATCCAAGTTACAGTTAGAAGTAAGATTAATATTACGTTTTAAATTCTACTCATTTATTAGTGGATTTTGTTTTGTGATTCTTGTAAAAGAAAAAATCCAAACCCAGGTGCTTCAGTGAATATTAACAGATGTATATGCCAGTCCCTTGTAGCTACTGTCTGTGCAATGAAAGTAGCTGTTTCAGTGGCAACCCACAATTTAATCATATTTCCTTAGCTAATTCGACTCTTAAAGTGTTAGCCTTCCTCTGAGAAGTTTTTGGATATGACTAACTAGTGAAAGGTTATAGAATTGGATCCTATATTTTCTCCTACTTTAATACCTGCTGTCTTACTAACATGTTAAAAGGTTGTGGCTAGAAAACCCAGTGACTTACCTTTACAGCCAAATACTTCATCTCTCACTGCTGTTGGGTGTCTGTAGATGTCCCAGAGAACAGCTTTCTAGGGACCCTGTACTGGGTTACATGAGAATGCAATGGCATGGAGAAGAGTCCATTTTCTTCAGTGTCTGAACTGTATTTCCACAGTGCACGCTTTGATGGCCAGTTTGAATTAGTGTAAAATTACACAATTCTCAATTTTACATGTCTGATCTTTCTTAATTTGTAGCACCTCCTTCCTTTATTAAAAAAACGTGTATATGCCTGTCTGTGCTTGTATGTAAAAAATGATCTTTATGAAGATGAAGTCTTTTTCTCGTGTCTCTGCCAGTGCTGCTTTGTTATAGTGTAATGATGAACTGTAAACAGAATTGACTTAGAGGCTGAATCAGTTGTTGGTATTTTGTTAATAATGTGAGCTGCCCCCCATCAGACAGTGAGAATATAAATTCTGAGTTGTTATGAATGCCAAATAACTTTGTGAAGATTACTAACTCAATTCATCAAATCTGTTTTGTCATACATCACTCATTTTGAACTGCTGTATGACAAGTTATATTTTTATTAACTAACCTTGCTGTCTCTTGCATAGACATGAGTGGCTTTTTAAAATCAAGACAAGCTCTGGACAGTTTTGTCCTGCATTGTGCCTGCAGACGTTTGTCCTGTTTATGTCGTAAACTAATGAACATCCTCTGTAGTCCTCCTGTGTTTTATTTTTGATGAATCTCTTAGAGTATGAATAGCTTAGTGGAGAATTACACAGCTAAGGTGCTAACCTGTACTAGATTTGTGTAGAACGTACTCCTCTGCTTCTTCTGCCCTTACATGATCTTTTTTTTTATGTGTTGAACTGAATTTTAAATCGTGATCCTGACATTCATTGGATTATATGGATCAGCTCTTTGCTGTCCTTCTGAATTACCAAACTATTAAACTGTGAACCTCCGTCATTCCTGTGTCAGGCCAGATTTTGGTCTGTCATGAGCATCTAGGTTAGATCTGTTTGAGTTCCACTCCTGATTGTATGCCCTCAGTGTTTAAATGCTCTCCCTGTTAAGCTGTTTGATTGGGGGGGGGAGGGGGGAGAAAAAAATTGTGGTTATGAATCCTTTCCTTTGCGGGGAGTTAGTGGTTATTTGTTTTGTTTTGTTTTGCCTGGAAGGAATTGAAAGGGTATGTTTACAGGTATGAGTGGGGGCTGAAATGTTTTTGCTCTGAAGACGTTTTGTCTTCTTATCAGAGCAGGCCTTTCTCCCCAAAGCTGACAGTGGTGAAATAAGGTGTTGGTCGTATTGTCTTTTCCACTAGTTGCAGCTAGCACACTTTGCTCCCCACAGTCCTACACATGGTTCTGGCAAGCTTCGGCAGGGGTGGTGGGACGTGCTTGGGTCTGGGCAGCTCATAATTTTTCATGCCAAGAGGTACAAACAGCCTCCACAGAGGTGTGTGCACTGAGTCTGAGAGAAGGAGCTTGGTGCTGAAGGGCATGAGCCACCGCTAGCCCCCGTTCAGGGCAAGAGCATTGCAAGGATGTGGTGGACACTAGGACAGGCTGAATATGTCACTGGATGATTGTTCAGGGTTTTTGTTGTAGCTTGGTGAAGATGCTTTGTAGTGGTGGATCCTTATGGTTCTGTGATAAACCTGTACTTTGAGAAAGAGAAAATAGGTAGAGTGATGGACAGCATGAGGGAGGAAACTCTGGTCTCTTACACTTTTATAGGCATACATATTCATCAATGCCTTTCCATGGTGGCTTAAATGGGCACTGTCAGGTCTTTAGTGGCTAACTTGGTTTTTAAGTACACAGGGAAGCGGTAGTTAACATTCTTCATGCCTCCTCAGTTTCTCTTTCCAGTTCTCGTATCTCAGTGGCTCACAAGACCCCGTATTACGACTTAAAAAGGATGAGCTATTGTCTCCCTTCTGGCTGTAAATGAAAAGGCTGAGCATTTGTTAGGTCCCCAGCCCCACTATGAGCATTCAGCAACAGCATACTTAAGCTTTTTTTGTTACCACCTACACTGAAAGGAACAGCAGGGCTTTAAAGCCAAAGCTGGTCTTGAGACTGGGCATGGACTGACTTTGGCTGGCCTGGTTGGCTGGGAAAGCACATTTTTATTAAAACTAAAGTACTGTCAGACTGAGACCACCAAGTGGTAGTAAGTGGGGTTTTTGTTTGTTTAAAAGAGATGAGACATACTATTTTTACCCAGATTGGATCAAGATGTTAGCATGAAGTAATAACACGTGACTGTCATTTTGCATCTGTCTTAAGAAATAACACTTCCTTCTCTTAATTAATGAAAGTAGATTTGCTGAATGGCCTGCTTATTGATTACAGCAGTAACTGAATTTTTATGTGCTATATCTGCATGTTCTTATTTGGGTTATCAAATATTCAGAGACCATTTGATCTTTTTTTTTTTTTTTTCCAAAAGGCAAAGTATTTCTGTCTCTCATTAGACTGACTGACACCATTTTAAGATAAGTCACTGTGGGCCTAAGGGGAACACGAGGTATGTATTTTTAATGGGGTCATGGAATTACGGGTGTACTGAGTTACCTTCATAGCGGGCATTACTGAGATAATCTTGGCATGTGGAGCTACGCAGGTACTGTAATTCTGGTTAGTCAGTAAACTTGGGAGCGCTTATGACCATCAGAAGTTTTTTTTCTTCTGTTTTGCAGGGCAGTTGAAAGGTAGCAGTGACCATGCCAGAACTGTGGTCCCTGGGAAGGTGCAGTGTCCTTCTGCAGCATACAGTTTTGGTGTGAATTTTATTCTAAAAGGAAGAATCAGAATGGTGGGGATGGCGAGAGTTGAGCTGATGGTGGAGGCAGGCCTTATCTGTTTTGCCATATTTCAGGTACTAGCTAAAACCTCTGTCCTGTGACTTGGAGTAAGGATTGTCTTCGCTCTCATGTGTTGTACGCAAAATGCCTAATGGGGTGGTGGAGTTTGATTGATGTCATGATATGTTATTGCTCCCTTTGCAGAGTCCACAGAAGTTCTGGACTATTTTTGGAGACTGTACATTCATGATTTTGTAGTTATTGCAATCATATGGTAGAAACAGCTGGTTTTTATTTTCAGCAGCGTTTGTCTTTTAGTGGTAAACACTGGCTGTCACAAGTCTTTGTAGCACTTTACAGATACACCTACTTGGAACATTTTCTTTGCCTTTTTGTGTTGTACCGTAGAGCAGATTATTAATTTTTTAAATAATCGCTTCCCTGTTTTCAAGGTTGATTACATTGTTTCATAACTAATGTCTCAAGATAACCAATAACAGTGTTCCCTTTAAAAGAAATCCAAATAACTGAGTGCTGATCTATCCAAGAAAAGGAGGGCATTATTTTCAGCATTTTGGCATCATTCTTTTGTGCTTTTCAGTTTGTTTTAATTCTGCCATGCTTCCTTTCTAATGTTATATACTAATTTAAATAATAGAACTTGTACATAAATACACAGTCATGCAAGAATGACTAAGGATGATAAAATTGGAACAGCAATGCTAAGTGCAGCATTGCAATCAATAGGACTGCAATGGTAATAACACCAATATGTCTAGTTAAAGAGATGTAAATTGCTCTTAATCTGAAAGAAGGTTAGAACCACAGTGGAGCAAGGAAATGGGTAAGCTGCAGTGCGAGAGCTAGCGAAGATGTCTGTGCCCCCTCAGAATATGTCTTTCTTCACAAAGAGCAACCTCAGGGGGCCTTCAAGGGATTGCTATAAAGTGAGCAGAAGCTCTGCAGAACAGAAGAGATCTCCTATGCAGCAGAAAAACCCTGCTACTAGCAAAGAAATATTAGAGAGAACTAGTACAAGGATTTTTTAGGACTGATTTAAGTTAAGCTTGGAAATGATGTGCCTCTTTCTTCCACCTGAACTCCCCCTGTGAGCTCAGTGCAGTAAATCACAAAGCACAATGGTGCTTCTTGCAAGCAAAAGGTGTGGAAACAGGTGCAAGACGGATCAGCCAAGGCAGACCGGACAATCTGCCATCCTCTCAGCTCCTTCTAGGCCTGTATCCGACAATGTTCCCACAGCAGACCATTACATTCTGATGCAAAATTAACCCTGCACGAGAAAGGGATTTCAAAGACAAGTGTTCAATGGACAAACCCCTGAGCACTCTGAGCTCAAGCTGCCCTTGCAGCTTTAATTTGCCTTATTGCGCCCACTCAGGGCATTTCTGTTCACTTGATATGCAGAAGCACTCATTGTTCAAAGATCCCTGCAGATGACTAGGCACCATGAAGGTAGGTTAAGGTTAGAGCATTTATCTTAGCTCTGAATTCCTCTGCTTTGCTGGTGTCAGATCCTCCAGTGCTGTTCTCACATTTCTTCCAATTACTTGTGCTTGTTTATTTTTAGTGATGCTTTAGAAATAATAAGAAAATGGGACCACCTTCTCCTTTATCTCCATTGCCCATTTAGGTTGAAAATTTTAATTAGAAATTGGAAAGTTGGGTTGTTTGAGAACGATGTTTAGATTATGAAATAACCTGCTTCCTATGAATAAATGCATCTGAAGAAGGATCACCAAGTTTGTATGAAATTTTGACTCCCTAGGGAGGTGTTTTCTGAACTGTTGTGCTACTCTGTGTAGGAGAAGGAAGGTCAAGAATTGATTCCTGGCATACAGTGCTGTTTAATGTCTCAGTGGAGCACTAAGTAGAGGATAAGTGAGGATGTAGTAAGCAGTAAAGTTCATTTAGGATGAGAGAATAGGAGGTTGTGGTGCACAATAGTTGGCAAAATGTATATAATGCAAAAAGGGGAGGTATCACTGAAGTTGCTGATTCTCATGTAATGAGCAGGTTTCATATGTAAGCTTTAGACTTCTGCACAGAGGTCTTTATCTTACAAATGTTACTATCCAGCAGTGCGTGCTCAAAACTTACAGCCTCAGTCTCAGGAATATGTGAAAAACTTTTCATGGGCCAGATACTAATTTGTGCCTACTGAAACTAATTTGTGCCCTTGAAAACAATGAAGATCTAACTCCTTGCTGTTTTATCCTGTTGAGTGCAATGCGGTGCCCAAACCCAGCCAAATTTTATATGCTGTAACGAACATATACTCTAAATATCCTTTTTTTGCTAAAGAAAAAAAAAATGTTCTTTGCAGATGGTAGTGTTAGAGACATCTATTCATGGCTCTGGGAAAAATTTTGCTTTAGCCACACATTCACAGAAACCTGCTATCTACAGAGAGGTTACAACATTTGTTAAGAGACAATTAGGTTTCATCCCGAAGCTGTTTATCATACTATTGGAAGTATCCTTCTGTGAAGAAAATTTTGTAAGTATGTCTGTAAAATAATGTAAACATTTGAAAGTTTGGATGGAAATTCATGCCAGTTTCTCAGGTTATTTTATAAAGTTTAATGAAATATTTAAAGCAGAGGTGATGAATCATAGACAAAGTTCCAGTTCATTATGAATGGACTGGCCCAGGTAGAATACAGTTTTATTACAGTTACTATGACGTGTCTGCTGTTGGAGTTAAGTGTCTGTAACCCTTAAAGAAAGGTTCATTATGCACAAAAGTAGCAGTTAGTAGTAGGTGTTCAGCCTTGATGATAGGTGACAACTCTGTTGCTCACTTAACAGCAATGAGAAGGAAGAGAAACTATTTTTGTTGCCAAGTTTTACCAGCAGAGTTGTCTGTCTGCCGCTTGGATTCTTGAGTGGGTTTCTGTTCAAGGACTGCAATTTTTTAAAGAATGTAAACTCTTACTACTATGAACTGTTATTTAATGAAGTTACATCTGGGTCCTTGAATAGCGTACAGCCAAAGAAACATAAAATAGATCCATATTTCTAAGTCAAAAAGCAGGAATTTTGCTTGAGGAGCTGGTTCTATGCGTATTGAAGCAATACACAGAAGTTATCACTCTGAAGAAATTGATTTAATTTTTCCCCCCAAATGATGTACTTTCTTTTTGCTTTTAACCTTGATCATCACATTAATAGATGACAGAGGCACTGATGGGAAAAGCATAAGAAAAGTACTGAGGTGCTGGAATACAGTGATCTGAGGACACTCATATCACAGGGCAGTTAACCTGTTTGCTTTTATTTGTGAGCTTTCAACCATGAATGTAGAAATGGTGCTCCACAATTATCGATCAGCTCACCCCACTGTCTGCCATTAGAGAGTGCTTCACTTAGACCTACTGCCAAACAAAGGACATTGCAAACAGATGCCACGGAAAACATGCCTTACGTATGGCTTGCTTACTGAGCTAGAATATTGTATTAACTTTGCAAGGCTTCTAATATTTCAAGAATTACAAGTTAAGTGATTTTAAAAATCTCTTGCTCAACAACATTATCATGGAAGGGCTATTTATGGTATCTGCATGAGTAAACTGATAGCAGCCTCGTTGCTTATTGTGGTCCTCCAAATTCGTTTTCCTAATAGCTTATTGGAAACTTCGGTGGGGACAGTGCTTTTGTGTTGCGTCTCATCATTCCTCATACAACCCTCTTTCAAATAATTAAAGCTACTTCATTCTGTAAGAAGGTGCAGCTCAGCCCGATGCTTTACAGTCATTAGGCAGCCTTCAGTTTTGCAGCATGATGCGTATGTAAGTGGGATCTGGAGGAGTAAATCCTCCTGCACTGGCCTTATATCATAGATCTCATATTGGACATTATAAGATGATGTCCACCTCTGAGTTGCTTAAACTTACACTGGGGTACCCAGGGCTAAGAAACCCTCACTGAAGAAAGCAAGCAATGAGATAGAAGCCAGTAGTAAGCAGTATGAGTTGTGCAAAGGTGGCAAAGTACTGTAGAGAGGGAAGAGATCAAGGGCAGGGTGGCTGGAGTAGCCTGGGTCAAAGGAAGATGCCAAGGCAGAGAGAGTAAAGTCCTGGAGTAACTTGGGTTATATGGAGCAATCAGAAAGGGATTCACAAATGGGGGTGCATCTTACAGCGCAGATTTCCTGCTCCTGAATACCAGTCATCTGTTCAAGTACCCACAAATTCATGGTGGATGTGGCTGGTATCAATGTTTTTAAGCTGAACATAGACCTTTCCTTGCCCTGTTCCCGGCTTTCGCTGTGGCTGATATTTCCCAACCCTTAGGAAAATAATTTGAAATAATGCTGTTGTTTTCAGACAAGCATGTCATTTGTTTTACCGGTCTGTAGTTGATTAATTTGCAAATGATATTCCCAATAAAGTGCTTAGAAGTAGATAATTACAACTATATTAACAGTTACCGGGGAAGCAGATGGTATTCTGAGGAGCTGCCATGTAGAATTAGTGCTGATGCTCTACTGTAATGTACCATATACCCCAGCAACCCACAAACAACAAACTAAAATCCTGCTGATATTCCAGATTGTAAGTAAATTGTGCTATTGCTTCACATTCAGTTCTTCTCTGAATTTTTATGTGTGTTTTCTAGATAGCTACAGTGCTCAGTGAGCTGCTCCTTTTTATGTTCAGTCACATAACTCTCCATGCCTGTATTTTGTATTTTCTTGGTATTAAACCCACTAAAATGAAGTTTCTAGGCTGTACATCAGTGTTTTCTCCACCCTGCTACTAGATACTCTGAAGCACAGGTCAACTCTGTACAAAGAGGAATTCTTAATTGACTAAATTTTTCAAACCAAAATGCCTTGTGAGGTGCTAAGTTAAGGAAGCTCAGAAGCAAACCGATGCCGTTTCACATGCCCACCTGCACCTGCCCTCTCCCTGCTTCTTTTGTTAACCTCCTGATGTCGTTGTGCTGCCTGATAAAATGCGACCCTTTTTATGCTTCAAGAAAAAGACCACAATGTCACCGCAGTTCCTTCTCCGCCTCTAACCCTCGACAGCTTTTGTTTTAAGCAGGCTGGATTACACAAGCACTAACAACACACACCGAGGCTGGAGGTTGCAGTGAAGTTGAGGTTCCTGCCCGGGGCCAGCTGAGCACCACTAGCATCCGAAGGCAGTTCACTGCAGCCAGATAGCTGGGAGCCCGTTCACAGCATGGTTGTATTTCTTTATTTAATGTATGTATCATCTGCGTGTTTAAATAGAACTGAGCCCTTTGCTGCTTTTTTTTTTTTTTTTTTTTTTTTTTTAAAAAAAAAGACAGTTTAAACCACTGGAATTTGCTACTAAACAGATTTTATGGTTTTTGGGTTTTTTTCTCCTGTGTGCATTTCTTTGGTGTAACTACCTCTAAAACAAGCACATAGCAGCATGTCTATGGCATAAGTGTATGTACATACAACACATGCATCTTTTGGGTAGAGGATCAGACAAGAAACTTGAGTGAGTCATGTAGTTTATTGCCTGGTTGGATATGGCTGGGTTACGTACGGCTGAACAGGGCCCAGACCGATGTTATTTTATCCCAGGCTTGTGATAAAACCTGGAGGGAGCTGGCAGAGGTGGTGACCCCTTTTTTCAACCAAGGAAAAGAAATTTTTCTGAAGGTCCTTCGCATAGTCTGAGTCAGAACCTCCTTAAACATACGTAGTGTTTTGCAGCCAAGTGCAAGTTGAAATGACTGTGTGTTGTTTTGCTGGTCTGGCATGACAGAAGTGTGCACGCATGTGTGTGCTCACAAGTGCCTGAGCTGACATGGGCAGAAGCATCTCAGGCACAACAGAAGACAGTGGTGGAAGGGCAGGGCAGCTGGAGCAGCATTTGAAATGCAGTTCTGAGGGAAAGGTTAAAACACCTCAGCCCACCGAAACAAAACAATTTTTAGTATAATCGAGGGCCCAGAGCAGGGTCTTGGGCTACAGAAGTAGGAAAACATTTTGTTCTTTGTTTTTGTTAGCGAGTATCTTCTACGCTACCCTTGATGAAACAGGATTGCCTTCAAGCCATACCCAATTCCCTAAGCAATAAATTTTTGAATGGAAACTGCAGCCTGATCCTGAATATTAGTTGCTTCAGTCAAAACGGCAAATGCTGCTGCCTGCCATCCTGCATCTGTAGGTAAAATGAGCGGAATTAGCATCGCTGACTTTCAAGACATCTTCAAGAAAATGGGAGACAGAGGACTTCATCCAATAAGATATCCCAACCCTAGAATACTCTTTCCCCAATTTACATCAAAGTATATCTCTGGCTCCTTTCCCAGCTTTGCTTCTCCTGCTTGAAATGAGAAGTTATTGGATTTATTACAAGGAGGGTGAGGGTGTGACGTGGTGGCTTGTTTTTATGGCTGCGTAGCATGTCCTTCTCAAGGATCCCCTTTTCCACTCCTTAAAACTTCAACCATTTTACTAGAAAACTTTCCAGCAGAATATTCTTGCAAGTACTATATAAAGTTATCAACTTTCTGAAAATGAAGTGCTGAAAAGCATGCTGTTCTGCTCTTAAGAAACACTTCAGACTTCTCAAACAGCTTGTGCTTCAGAGTAGCAGTTTGATAACTGGCAGGGAGGTAGTCCTTTGTTGAGGATGCTCCTTTTGCGCTCATGAAAACAAGCCCCATTTTTCAGCAGTTTATGAATCTTAAAAGAGAAAAAGACTGGGATATGTCCTTTAAAGAATTATTAGGGTTTTTTTAATGTTATAGTCGAATCTCCCTGCCTATGCTTGGGCTTGGTAGAAGCCGTAGTGTCTACATAAGGTGTTGCAAGTGAGTAACTGGGGAAGGGCAAGTGGGTCTCAGATGCATCTTATCTATTTGGGCTGCTCCAAGCCTGGCTGGCCCTGGGCTTCAGAGTTGAGAAGAGACAAGCTGGCTATGTGAGGTAGTGCAGAAAATAAAACCGATGGAAGTGCAGAAGAGGGAAAATCTAGACCTCAGTAAATGGGTGGAGGAAGAAATGGGGAGATGGGGTACTTGGCCATGGAGTTTGACAGAATTGGACTGGAATGAAAAAGAGAGATTTAACAGGGAGTTGGATGATGATGCTGGCTGGGACTGACTTGAAGAGCTTAAAAATATTGGAGGGGTAAGACTAATAACTGAGGATGTTGGGTGAGAACAGGGAATCCTGTATCCAAAGAGAGAGTTACGAAATGGGAATTGGGAGCCCAGTAGGGTTGTGCTGGTGAATGGGGGACTACCGTTTATCTAAGAGGAACGTAAAGAAAGGAGACTGGGGATGGGGAAGATAGCATTTGGGCAAGGGCAGGGTGGGTTCTGTGAACGTGTTAAAAAGCACTGGAGAGGGACGTGTGAGTAGCTGGAACCGGGAGTTTCTGGGACTGGGCTAAGTGTTAAAAGAGAGAGAGGACAGAGATCACCCAGTGGCTTGGGAGGACATAACAGGGTCTGGTCAGGTAAAACAGATGAGTCTAGGAAGGCAGAAGGGAAAAGACAGGTAACTGGATGTGAAAAGATTGGTGTTTGGAGAGGGAGGACAAAGAGGGTAGTTAGTCCTAGCAAGGAGACAGGGATCACTTTGAGAATCGTAAGGAATGTAAACTGGGAAGTTCACACTCATCTGTCTTCTGCTGTTCCCAAATACCTCTACGTTCTCCTGGTCAGGGTGTTTCTCATCCATTTTCAAGTGTTTGTCCACATCAGTGAGGATAATATATTATTGCTGTCAGTTACTCTACAAGCTGCAAAAGTCTCTGTGGTATAACTTAACACTTAAAACTCTTTGTTGAGTAAGTGAGGCGATAGCCACACGATGCTGCAGTTCTTGTGTTTTCTGCTTTTTTGGGGGGGCAGGGGGAAATAAAGGAAAATGCATGTAAAAATCTGCACTAAACCAATAAACTTTTGAATTATTAAGAAATAGGGGAACTGAGGTTATTCATGCAATAGTGATTTGCCTGTTACACATTGTAATAGTCTTGCACCTGTGATGCCACATTGTTCCCCCAGGATTTAAGCCTCACTGATTGTGCAAGGCAGGTGATGGTGGGTGGACAAGCTGGGATTGTTGTCAGCAGGCTGTGTTGTCCCTTGGAAGAGGTTGGTGGTGAACGGCAGCAATGGTGGGGAGCTGGCCAGCCTTCTGGTTAGTTACTGGGCCCCTGAAATTGGGTTCTGTCTCTCATTCTGTCACACGTTTTCCTGTGATGCTAAGCCCTTTAAATCAGACTTTTTAAAGACGATCGCTAATTGCTTGTTTCACATTTTTCTGGAAGCCAAACCTCAGCCCTAGGGCCTGTTTTGCAGAAGAGCATAGCTGTGACTGAAAGCAGCGAGGCTCATGCTTTGAAGACACAAAGCACTGCATAATGTTAAAGACTCTGAAAAAATCATGGCCTGGACATCTTAAGGCAGGCTTTCCTAAATTAGTGGGTACTTCTGGCTTTAATTTATCTGTGCCTAAGCTCCCCATGTATAAAACAGAATAATAGTTCCCTCAACTTGCAGGGATTTGGTGAAGATTAGTGAAGTGTCTGTGAAGCCCTCGCTTATTTTAGTGATGAGTGCTATAGAAAAGTCCATAAGGAAATTAATAATTTTGTCTTCAGAGCACTACTTGAATAGTTAGCAGGAAACAAGCCGTAAGGCTGTACCCTGAACAATGATAAGACAAAATATTGAATAGTTGCTTTATTAATTCAACACCATCCATCCTGTGCTGTGAAGAACTTCACTTAAAAAAATGTTAAAAAAATTAGGCTGTATGATAATGTATATGCAAAGGATACCAAATTAAGTTTGCATCAGCAACCATAATTCTTTCATTGCCTAATGTTGGAGGCTTGATTTTATAGCCTGAAGAGCATTTTTTTTAAGAGAGTGATTTTTGTGTGTGTGATGCAGTATTTTAATGGGAATGTGACTTTTAGATATTTTTAAGATTTGTTTTACTCAATGCATAATTCAATTTCTAAATATTTCTTGTTTCTTTAAGATGTGGAGAGTTTCTAGCATTGACATTTAGTACCCTTTTTCCCCCCTCTGCTAAAGGTCCTACCTTGTAGCATTTATTTGCGGCCAGTAGCATTTACTAACACAGCTGAAAGCACTGGCGATGCTTGACGAGGAAGGATGGCAGAATCGTGCCCTTCATTTTTCCTGCAGTTATGAGGAGGTGCCTTACAACCCATATTGACTTTTCCAAAGATTAGAAAACTCTTTTCAGGGGAGAGAGGGAAAAGCACAGAGCGTGAATTTAGCCACAACAAGGTTAACTCACTTGCACAAAATTATGCATGAAGCCATGAGAGAGCCAAGAATAGTAGCACCCACAAATCCTGCCGAGGAGGTTGATCTTGTGAAGTGATGCCCTTCTCGCAAGGGGCCAGTCCTCTGGAAGTTGTTATGTTTAGAGGGCACTTAGCCCCCAGCAAGATCAGTCTCCTGTTTCCTGCTGTATCTATCTGAATCTCGATCTTACTGGATTTTACACTCGTATAGTTGTCCTAGCACCATTCCAGGAGCCAGCCTCACAGTTTCCTGGGGGTTTTGACCAACCCTGTCAGTCTTTTTTAATGCTCACCGGTTCCAGACAGCAAATGTTGCGGGGGTCTGTCTGGGAGGCGAGTGGAAGCTGCGGCACCACGGATGCTCTGGGATGATGCCGTTCGGACTCAGAAAGGGAGAGCTCACTGCTACCGGGGCAGCATTTTGCAGTGGTTCATCTGGTGCCCCTTGTTAGCTGCAAAATACTGTCAGGTGAAAAATTTGCTATTTTTTGTTATACAAGAAACACTTGAAATTTGTAAGTGTGGTATTAGTATCTGTGTGGGTGCTACCATCTTTGTCTGGAGTTTCAGTAGTGTATCATTAGAAAGATTCATAAACATTCAAAGGGAGGTGTTAGCCTGCCCTTCTTTCCATTTCTATCTCAAAATACTCATTTTTCTGTAGATGAACATGTCTCAACTTGCTGAAAAAAATTCTCCATAAAGACCATAGAAGTTAAAGGACATGGAGTAAAGTATCTATTTACTTCTTTTCATGGGCATAGGAAGCTAAATTTGCAACCTCTCTGTTAAGAAATATTTTTTTAATATCCGGATCGGGAGGTTTTGATCTAGTCTGTATTTGGAAAATCCTGATATAAGCAAGGCTGTAGTCTGTTGCTGAAGTGTTTAGCCACAAATTGTTCCAGCTGTTCTGTGATGATAGCAGACTTCTGATGGATCATACAATATGGAGATCACGGCTAATTTTATCTGCATGTGGTTTGTTGCTGTTGGACTGTAGGGCTGCATCAGGCAGATGACAATGACAGTCTGCATGGGAAAGGGTGTTGGACATACTGTACTTCCACCTGTTGAACAGAGCTTGTTAGATCTGTGGAGCTGCTATTAGTAAAGCTCACAGTACAGCACATATCTAGAATGCATTTTTTAAAAAAGATCTCAAAATACATAGGCAAATGGGAACAGTGACAGTGGAACAGCCTCTTGCCTTCTGTGCGGTGGTAGATTTTAACCAGCGATTGTCAAGGCCAGCAGCTTCATGATTCTCTGGTCTTTTTTCCTTTCAGCTGCAAAACAATTCTGCAATTTTGATGAGCCCTCTGTGATTCTCCTCAAATCGATCTGCACTGAAACACATCAGTTCTCCATCTTACTGATTTTTTTTTTTTTCCTGAGCAATATCCTGCACCATCCAGTTCCACGGGTGAATTAGATGTTGTACAGACACTTTTTGCTCGCTCTTTCTGTGCCAGACAGTGCCTGAAATCCTGATCCATATGTCTGCGCAGCCATATGGCCTCTCTAGTATGACCTGTCTCTGCCAGAAACATCAGAAAATGGCTGGGAAGCTGGCTCCTTCGCATTACTGGGTCTGGGAGTAGGAGGAGGTGAAGCGGCAAGCTGGCTGCCCTCCGTTCCGCCCTTTTCCATGTGGAAAGCAGCCTTGGAGCTCTGTCTCCATTAGGAGCAGGCTGCTGATGCAGCTATACCCACACACTGCAACAGCAAAGCAGTCCTGGGTGGACTGCTGGAAATAGCTTGTCGTGGCAAAACCGTGCTTTTTGACAAGATAGCTTCTTACAGCAGCTCCCGCCCTCCTCCCGCAGAGGCAGCAACACCAGCAACAGCACAGCTCTGGCAGTGGGGCTGCCTCCACGCTGCTGCCCTTACCTGCGCCGCAGTGCTGCTTGGGGATCCTTTGCCTCGTGGACGCAGGTCGAGACCCCGTGTGCCTCCGGGAGACCTTGCTCCTCCTTCATCCTCAGCACCGTGGGACCTTCGCTGGCAGCAAAGGCATGGTCAGAGCACAGTTTGAGCCACCCAACTTTATTACAGATCCGCTCGTCTCCTTTCCTATGTATTGCCTCCTAATTTCTTCGTTACCCCCTCTTTCTTTTCCAGCATATGGTGTTCTTTCCCTTTTTGTTTCTAAAGGAATGAGCACTCTGGCGGAACTGCCCTCTTACTGTGGTGGGGGTAACCCAGCAGACCTCGCCACAGAGGTGTCAGTGCAGCAGCAGACAAGGGCTTGGCCCTGGTCCTTGTCTGGGTGCTCTCCTCCCTCTTTCCAGCAGTCCCAGCGCCTTTACCTAGGTGGGGTTTGCTCTACTTGCTCGGTTCATCTTCTGTTTTAGTATGGGTCTAGTTTTTCTTTGGCTGGTATTTTATCTGAATGATTGCGGTTTAAGATCTCTCTAGCAAACAATTACATTTTGAAAATCAGGTTGCAGACTGTAATACGCGACTGCAAAATATTCCTGTGAATGTAGTGTTTGGGTTAAAAGACCCAATGGGAGTTTCCCCCGGGCAGGTTTGGCCTCTGCATAGGAGCACAAGAAATGCTCTGTAAGGTCAGATTTGTGGGCCGCCTAGCCTCATAGTCTGCCTCTGACAGTGGCAAAAGGAGATGTTGCAAGGGTTTGGATAGGAGCATGGCTGACCGTTCCCCTCATCTATATCTGCCCCAGCTCCCGGGCATCCTTTGGATGAGGAGTGTTAGATGGGAGCGTGCTGGGAAGCACACAGGCTGCGTGCGGGTTTTGTTGGTAAATAAATGGAGGGCAGTATGTGTACTTGTGGGAAAAAGTTTCCTGATGGCTGTCTGAAATGTAAAATTTTCTGACCTGCCTTGCCTCCTTCGGGGTGTGAGAGGAGAGGAATTATTTCAGATCAGTGGGTGTGTAAACAGCTGTATGATACATTGCTGTGACAGCACATGGAGGGCTAGGCCAACCACAAGGACTTGTTAAAACAGTACTTACAGGTTTTTTTTCCTCCCTCCCAGAGTAACTTCTCATTTCTCTGCAGTAGCAGGAAAGGATTTTTTTTATGTTGTTCTTTTTCCATGGATGGCAGGTCAGACTTCTTCCCTTGATAAGTTTGCTTGTCACAGAACTGGTATCTAGCTTTCTCTGTTTTTCCAGATTCTGAAGATTCAAAGCTAACGTTTGTCAGTCCAGTGGGATAAAAGTAGCATACCTTTACCACCGTCATCATCACCAATTATAGGAATCACTAAGGCATCTGTCACCGTGGTAGAGAGGTACTACAAAATGCCTGTAAAGCATCTGGTTCCTTCAAAAGAAGGAACTAGTTCTAATTCCCTCTGCTTCAGTTATACATCTTTTGCTTATGGGTACTTGAATTCATGTAGTTTAATTCAGGATTACACTCCTGGGGCCATTCCACTGTTCAGCACTTAGTAATGTAGAAGATCCACTGCCAGCTTTGAATTGCAGTCTGATAGTTTTAGTATTTGTGCTCAACCTCGTCTCCTCGCTGAGGGTGAAATCCAGAGGGTGAGACCGATGGAAATACAAGGACTCTGGCCCAGTGAGGTCAGCTGTAGTTTCTGTTGTTTTTTTTATGACCTCATTGTAGTAGCTGCTCCTGCTCCCGTGCAAATAGGTGGAGCTGTGCAGAGTTTCGACTGGGTTTTCAGAGTTTGTCATGTATCCATTCTCGTCCCCATCTTTCAGATGCACACATGGTGCATGCTGCTTGCCTGACTGGATATCGTAAATACTGGAAGTTATAATAAAATTAGGAGCGCAGATGTTCCTCTTACAACCAGTGCAACCTGTATACAATAATAATAATGAAATATATCCGTTGCCGTTCTCTGCGGTACTAAATTTTCTCTAGTGAGGCATCTTGCTTTAATAATAAACCCACATTTTCTTAAACAAGGGACTATCAGATTTACATTGGCAGTAAGTCACTATTTTCAAATAGCATCGAGAGAGATATCCAAGATAACTGTAAGACTCTGTAGGACAGCTGACTGCATGGGAACTGCAGCCAGGTGGGGTGGTCCACCAGGTCCACTATTAGTCTTCATTTCTTTCTGCCATCAAAGCAATTAATGGAAGAGAACTGTCAGCCTAAAGACTTGCTGTCTGCTGCCAAGCAGGAACTGCCTTTGTTGGAAGGCTAGTCAAGATTTAAAATGATCTGTTGCAAACTGATGAAGTTTTTATTTTCCAGCCCTGGTTGTAGCCAAATGTTCTGCAAGGGACCTTCCCTCTACTTACCTGTAATGGCAAGCAGATTGCTCTGAAGAGGTTATACCAAGCACTGATGCTGCCTGTGAGTAAAGATAGGTGTGGGCTTACGAGATTGTCATCAGTGGGCATAACTTTGCATACATTTTGTTTTCAAGTTTTTCCTTGAGGAACAGAGAAATAATGAGTGTGGTGCTGTAAGGCCCTATGCAAGAATCTGCTGGCTTTACCCTGGCTTACCCTCTTGCTACATAAAAATAGTCCTTTTCACTCCTTTGGGTGAGTTTGCAGAATCAGGCTCTGCTGCCCTGCAGTCTTAATTATCCAGAAGGAGAAAAGTGCTTGTGGTGACCAGGGCATGGCTGCAGTAAATGTTATCCTTCCAGGTGGAAAAGGGGTCAGACCGCGGTGAAAGAGGAAGAAAAATACACGAAAAGGATGACAAAAAACTGTAGGGGAAAACCAGAATGAAAAATATAGGGGCAAACGCTTCACCACTAATAATTCTCACCAATTCGACTTTTCCCTGGTAGCGTACCATTCATTTACACTGTCTGCATTAAATTTATCATCTCCAGGCTAGCTGGAAAATGGAGGTCAAATTTCATTTTGGCCTGCAACTTGATAAAAATGACCTGCAAAAGGTAGATGACAGGCTGTTATTTTATGCACTGGAAAATAGCAAAGATCAGATCCTATCTCCTGCATGTCCTCTTTTCCTTGTATGTCTGATGCTAGCTTCTATCCGTAATGTATCACCAGCGAGTGCCCTGATTTGTTGGATGGCTGGTCAAGGTTTAAAACAAGAACGATCTGTTTGGAACTGGCAGTCTCAATCAGCGTGGGTTGACGAGGCACCTTTTGCCATCTGAAATCTCTACTGAGTCACTAACAAGTCATAAAAATACCAAGTGCATTGATGTGACAGTCAAACAAACTATTTGTTATAGTTCATTTCATCTCCAAAGCTGTCTATTAAATATAGTAATTAATGATTCCTCAGCAGTTGCATTCACCATGTCTCAACAACTTTCGGGAGGCAGGATAATCTTGTTCAAAATACAGTGTGCCAACAGAGCTTGTGGATAGCAGGAGGGTGTAAAAGTTAAACTCTATACGGGAGGAAAAAAAACAACCTCAAACAAGCGTTTCTGTAGCACTTGGAGTATTTTGGGATCTACACCAAATAAGAGACTGTAAAGGATTAGTCTGGGATTAAGAATCCTTTAAACTTATGAAGTGCTTAACCTTCACTGTGTCTGCTTCTTATGCTATTTGCAATATTGCTCTGCCACTTTTGCAGGGGAACTCGTAGCAGAGCGGTAGTGCTGCAATGCAGCCTTCTCCACGTTGGGTCTTTTATGATTCAGTACTACTTTTGGTTTGCTTTGTAAAGATCATTGCAAGGGCTTATCTTGTGTAATTGTTTTACTGCCATCTGCATTACAGTATAATTACCTTTCAAAAATGGTAGATCTCTTTTGCTAATGTTTAAAGGCAAATAATAGGCAACTAAATTGCAAGGTCTTGGGATGTAGCAGCACATAGGCGGTAATAAAATGTATGCTATATTTACAGCATATACTTCTGTACTTCTGTCTCTGGTTTTATTTCGTGGTGCCCCCTGCCATCCCCCCCACCCCCCCACCCCAAATTGTAGATGGTGATTATGGTTTTCTCTTCCTCGTATTTTTTCCCCTTGCCTGTCCTCTTTTTACATAGAGTTAATCATAACTCGTGAGGGTTTTTTTTAAGAATTTGTTCTGATCCTTATCTGATAGCTGTCCTACAGTTCAGGAAGGATGGATATTCTGGTATTTTCCTCAACTATAATGACAAACAGATATATGGCAAATAAATCTAACACAGATTGAACTAAATAAAAGAAGTATTTTTCTTTTTTTTTTTTTTTTAAATGAGATGTAGCTATTCCTTATAAATAATCACTACTAGCTTTTTAAAGTTTTAAGATGTATAAATATGACTGTAAATCTGTCTGTCTAGCTGTTTTCTGCTTGTAGCCTATAATGCCCTTAGCTTCATATGATAAACTACTTGTCTGATATTATCTTTTAAGTTTTCTATTCCTGCAATTATGTGCCAGGAACTACAGAAGGTGCCTTTAGTTACATATGAATGCCTGTTCCCTGCCTGCTGCTGTAAATACTATATTACCTGAAAGGTTAAAATATGGAGGCGAGGACATTAAAA
Source organism: Falco punctatus (assembly GCF_963210335.1). Taxonomy (NCBI): domain Eukaryota; kingdom Metazoa; phylum Chordata; class Aves; order Falconiformes; family Falconidae; genus Falco; species Falco punctatus. Next base: position 32,314,863 of record NC_137580.1, read on the forward strand.
GCACACCCAGAAAATGTAGATGACAGGAAAAAAGGAAAATACAGCGACAGAGGGGAAATACCATAGATAAAATGATAAGGCAGAGAAATAAAGCATGACAAGACCATGATAGTTTGCATAAGTAATGAGAATTGGATTTGTGGTTTTTAAATTGCTGTTTAAATTCCTATTTGCATGTTTATCGGAAATCTCCTTCGCTTAAGTAAAACTGGCCTATATACATTTTTTTTTTTAATCCACGTATAGCTATGATTTTATTAAATGGAGGAGTGCAATCCAGACAGATGCACGTATATGTTACTGTTGTGATACTGGCAGTGTGCACAGGTCAGTGGCAGCTGTTTAAGATGGGCTCCATCAAGGGCCTGACCCTGCGTTCTCCAAAGTCAACGGGGAAAGGTGTCATCTTCATGAAGAGCAGGACTGAGTCCAGGGTGACTTGCAGAAAACCCCAGGAATAAGTCCACATGGTCTTGAGCCTTCTAGAGCTTTGTAGTCCTCTGATGTTTGCAAACTGGTAGGGGAAGCACCGTCTGCAGTACTCTGAGCACCTTTTGTCAGGGTTTGGTGGCCTCAGCTCCCAGGTCAAAGGTGCTTAGAGGACTCCGTGCTGGTTTTGTGTCCTTCATACTGCTGATCCTTCCTGGTTGCCTGTGATTAATTGCACTGGCCACTGGGTGCCCCTCAGATAATGCAAGTGCAAGACCATAATTTTGGCTTTTGGCATTTTACAATGGCACTTTTAATGATGAAATATTGGACTGCTTCACTTCTGCAATTCATAGATGCTTGAATTTGGCTGCATTTGTGTGTGTTCCCTGTGTGTTCGTGGCTGCAAGGAAGCCCGTGTGCTTGGGTAACTGCACCTCCCAGATGTGTTGCAGCCATGTCCTGCAGACTCCCAGCCTGCTCTCCTAGCACCCGCCAGCTGGTGGATGAATCATGGCGGCTTCTCTGGGAGGTGAACCAGACACAGTGGAATTGAGCGTTTATCCCACTGGGAGGTGAACCAGACACAGTGGAATTGAGCATTTATCCCAAAAGACGCTGAACGCTTCAGAGGGGCCTCATCACCTGGTAGTCATCAGCAGCACTTTCAGGAGATGGAGAAACTCTCTGGTGACCCAAGAGATAACGAATGTGCTACTGAATAGGCTCTCCAGCATGTAGAAGCCCAGAGTAGGCAAGGGCAGCCCTTTCCTCCTCTTCTGGAACAGTATGGTGAAATGTCTCCTGCTGGACTGTACAGTCCTTTGAAGGCTACAGTGGCTTGTGGGGAATAGAGCCACTGCAGATCTGAGTCATGTGCCTGCTTCTTATATGCATTCTTATGGCATCTCTGAAACAGATGCAAATTGAATTTCAAACAAAAGATATCACCGCGGCTGCTACAGTGGTGAGTGACCTAGTCTTTGAAAACTGACACTGCCGTACACATTTGCAGGTGTACACCCTGCACTGATAGGCTTTGGGTGTGATGTAGAATTCCTAGCAGAAAAATAATAATTGAAAAGCTGCTGTTAAAACATAAAAATCTTCTTTATCTCTTTCTCAAAATGTGTCTATACATTTTTTTGTCAATATGTATTTTTGGTTATAGAATCAAGTGAAACATACTTGCCTTTTTCACATATGCAACCTCTTTAATTAATCTATATATCTCTCCTGCACTTCTGTTTTCTAATATACTGGTACTATGGAAAAGTCATATGTCTAATTTACATGCCCAAATTAGTTTCAACTTAGTTATATTGAATGATAATAGATTTCTTTTTCATATAATTAATGTTGTCTGCAAACGTAACGTGGATTAAATTTATCATTGTAAAGATCTTAAGATTTTAATATTTTTGCAGAGGCATAAATACAGTGAAGCTATAATTATTTCATTATGTATGTATAAAAATAGGATACGGGGGAAAGTGCATGCTTTCCTTCACTGATTACTCTTAATGTCTCCCAAATTTCCTGATTTACAATATTCTCCAAGGATGTAGATTTTTCTAATTGAAGTACAGTAATTTGCATATTTTTAGACCTTGTGACACAGTTAATTGATATGTCATTACTTATATGGCACTGAATATATTTTACACATCCACTGCAGAGCAGGCTTAACTTGAGATGCAGTGGCACTTTGCAAAGAACGTGAAACTATTGCATTGGATTTAATCTTTTCCTTTCCTTCCTCACCCTTTCTTTATAAAGGCTAAGCAAAAATGGATGATGTAGTAATTGGTATAGTTCCTGTTCAAATGTACTCGTTAAAATAATGTTACTGTGTAAATGACAGGACAAGAAAAGTAAGAGCAAGTAAACAAAGAAAGGAAGAATAATGGGAAAGACAAGGACAAAGAAGATAAGGTTAAGGCTGGGGGGGAGCTAAATGTCAATAGTATCAGTGCTGGGTGTTTGAAAACCAAATTGTTCTGTTTTCTTTTACGCTATTCAGTATAAACTTGTTAAATGTTCACTGTGTCTAGGAATATTTTAAATGGGTCTTTTAAATTTAGGAGCACTATATTTATCATGGATGCTAGCAACGTGTCTAATAGTGCTCCAGTATTCAATAAGGGGCAGAGTTGCTCTAGTGGCAACAAATTTATTTCTCCTGGTGCATACCCCGACAGAACTGAATGCTCTTCATCTTTATTTGCTAACCAGGGAGGTGGCTCAGTTGTGTAAAAAGGATTGAAGGGAGTCGAAGTCTATTTTTCCAGGGTTCTGGTTAGAGGTAAGGCTCGTTGGCCATGGCATCCTCACCTCTAGTGGATTTATTATCAATAGTGACCATTACTGACACAACGGAAGGGTTGACTGGGGGGCCTTACCGCAGGGTAGGAAGATAGGGCTTTGCTCCTCGCCGCGTAAAGAGGATGGGGCTGTATTACAGCAGGCAAAGGTGAACAGCAGTGGAGATGTGGGAAGGACTGGGTTGTAATGGGTTGGGTCACAGGTGCGCATCAGGAGCGATGCTGATGTTTCTCTAGACCATCTCCTGAGAGTGGGCCTTACTTGCTGTGTCTTCAGGCAGTGTCAGAAGGTACAGCAAGGAGCAGGATGGTGCGAGTTCATATAGTGGATGTGGTGTATTCCTGAGCGCTTGCCTGTCCCTCAGGTGAATTGCTTTTCTTCCTGGCCCTGCAGCGTATGTGATACCCTAAATATATCACTTATGCTCGTGTTTATGCCACCTGCATTCTGCCCTATGGGACTTGAACTTGAGTTGCTTATGAGCTTTGTTATTTGAGATATGTCTTACGGGCTTTTATTCCCTTTTCTGTTTGGGGAGGATAACGTTGGGTGTGAGAGCAGATGTCACTGGAGTGAGAGTTACTAAGGGAAGCTATTGCATTTTCTTAAAAACTGTGATATCTTGGCAGGAATTTCTTCTAAGGCAGCAATAAAAAATAAATATAAAACCACTGAGCACATCTTTTAAAACGCTTGTACACTAGAGGCTTCTCGCTTCAAGATACTCTGTTGAATCAAGCTCCAGAGACAAATATGAATTCTGAATCCTGGCTGCAAAAGTAGAATTGACTCTCATATCAACTTGCTCCCCACCCCCCCGCACCCAACAGAAGGGATGAGGAAAAGGGAAAAATGCCAAAATGCCAAAAGTGATTCCTGTCTCTCTGAATTTAAGGTTCCTACTCTCATCTCAGACCAGAACACTCAAGCAGCTGCAGAAGATGAAAATGATAGTAGAGCAGCAGCTCAGAAACATATATGGGGGGCTCTGCCCAAGTTAGCATTGCTTTTGCATCTGATTTTGCTGCAGCCTCAAACCTGCCTGAACCGTCTCTGTACCCAGATAGGAAGTGGACTATTGTCGTGTCCTAAGGGCACGTTTTACTTTTGCCTGACAAAACCACCTTTAGGGAACTGTGGAAACCAAAGTTGTTGAAAAGGAAATAATTTTTATTTGGCTTATTGTGGGTTTTTTTTTAAATTATTTATTATTATTATTTTATTTAAACAAGTTACGGTGGACTTCTCCAGGTAACAAACATCAAATAGTAAAAAGCCTTTATTCTTGTAGATTCATAGCATGGGAAGAGGGTTTACTCTTTTAGGATAGCATTAACTGCACGTGCCTTTAACCATCTATGAGACAGCTGTTTATGATAAGCCAGCTGTTAGGCACGATGTCATTGGGGAGGGAGAGAAAGGGACATCTCCAGGACATACCTGCCACCAGTCTTTGATGCCAGACTGAGGATGTGACAAATGATGTATGTGAGAAAATCAGCAAAGGAATTCAGGAGATTTTGCTGTGCTGCAAGAATAGCTTTCTCTGAAGGATACATAGGACGGTTAGAAGTGATATTTTTATTTTGTTAAAGATAAATTTAACACCAAGGATAGAATAAAAATATGCAATATTTCCAGTTTTTATTTCTGTCCATTTTAAAATGGTCCCATTTTCTGCTTGAACTTTTTAGTAGCAGTCCAGCAAAGTGTAACATTTATGAATATTAAAATGCAATCTGCTTTGTATGCTTAATAGTAATTAATATAGACATTCCTTGACGATTGTATTAAATTATGTGGTTGGTTTTGCACTGGAGAGCGTCTTTCCTTACAGGATACTTTTAACTACCCTGAGAAAAGATGTTTAAAATGAAAATATGCAGCACTTAGAGAAATATTTTATCAGTTCAAAACAGTTCTAAGCATCAATAAATTTGTACTACAAACCACTAATTCTTAAAAAGCAACACGAAGTCTTTGCATGTTTTTACATCACTGCATTTCTCACTTTGCTAGTTGTGCAACTCTCAGGTTTTACTGCCCTTGAAGAAGAACTGCACTTACGCATCGATTGTGTACATACAGAGTGCTGTAATTTCATAGACGAGTACATCGGGTGCTGCTGTGTTACAGCTGAGCAACGCATGTGCGAGTGGTGCTAATCTCCTGTTCTTTGGGAAGATTTCTGAAGGTTACTGTGCAAATACTAACAACCTGTAGGTTTTTGCTTTGTTAATGGGAAGGGAAACCTTTAACACTTGTCTTTCCAAGGAAAGAACTTATATTTTGCTTTTCTGTGTTTTGTTGTAGTGTTCACAGATCTCTTGTTAACTTTATTGCAGTTTCTTTTTCAAGAGCATCACTGCAGGTTCCTCTGTCTCTGAACTAACATCTCCTCCCTCTGAGATCAGAGTGCTTTGTGACCTGCCCAGGGGGAGATCCATTGCACATCACTGAGGTGCAGCTGCTTCTGGGATAGTCCTTTGTAGCTTCATATCTTTGCAGGTCCATAATGAAGGGATGTGGATGTTAACTTCTCCAAGTGAAAATTTAAAGGCATTTTAAGAGGGCAGAGCATAATTACCTGAGCTGAAAATTTCCCAAGACACAGGTTGAAATTCGCACTCTTGAGAGTTTTCTATTAAGACTACTAGCCTAGATAAATCCTGGTCCTTTAGAAGTCAGTGGTAGTTGTCCACTGGATTTTGCCCTGCAAATCACCTTCAGCCTCATCTAAGTCACGTCTGGACTTGCAGTCCTTGACTGTGCAAAGCTGCTGGTCTCTTCAGGGTAAGCTGCGTATAAATTTGAGCTATGTGCACGTAATTGATCTCCAAGTAAGGATGAGGAACAGCTTGTGTATAGCAGGAAAAAGGATGGGGAAACATGCCCTGGAAAGTAATGCTAGCTGGAAATCAGGGGTGGCAGCTTTTCGGTCTGGCTGGCAAAGGCACAGAAAAATCCAGTGGCTCGAATTTGAAATCTGAAAAATTCAGCCCTGAATAACACACATTTGTCATGGCTTAACCCCATCCAGAAACTAAGTACCACACAGCCACTCACTCACTCCCCTTCCCATGCCAAGAGATAAGGAGGAGAATTGGAAAGGAATTTAAAACTCATGGGTTGAGATAAGAACAATTTGATAAGTAAACTGAAATAAAATAGGAGGAAAAAACCCAATAATAATGATGATAATAATGATGATGATGATGAAAAGGAGGGAGAAGGAGAGAGGAATATACTCCAAAGGGAAGGGAGAAGAACAGGTGATGCACAATACAGTTGTTCACCACCCCCTGACTGATGCCAAACCAGTCCCTGAGCAGTGATCCACAGACCCTGGCCAACTCCACCCAGGTACATACTCAGCATGATGTTCTGTGGTATGGAATATCCCTTTGGCTAGTTCGAGACCAATTCCTTGTGCCCCTCCAGCCCTCTCGCTGGCAAGGCATGAGGAACTGAGAAGTCCTTGACTGAGTATCAACACTACCCACCAACAACCAAACCATCAGTGTACCATCAACATGGTTCTCACTCCACATCCCAAACACAGCACTGCACCAGCTACTAAGAAGAAAATTAACTCTATCCCAGCTGAAACCAGGACAACATTTATTGTGAGCAATGAGGGAAGTTAAATGCTGCGTTTGCTATGAGGTGCAGGGTGGGATTTACCATGGCTTGTGCTTTTTGTGATGAAGTTGAGTGTCCTTTGGAAGAAGTTACTTTCACCTGTAGGAGAATTTCTATGGCCCTTTGGAGTCACGGTGAGTGTTTTCCTTCAGCTCTGTGCTCAGGGCACCTCTTACCCTTTTTCCTTTGCATGCTTTGGGCAGAACTGGGTTGCCTTTACTGCTTTCAGCATATCTATCACCTTTAAAGTCCCACCTCAGGAAAGTGATCATAATAAAGTCTTGTGTGTCAGGACTCTAGCAAGTCACCTGCAAGGAGCAGCATTTTTTCCCCCCTCCCACAGCTAACTGGATTTATTCTTTGTATTTAATAACTGTTTACCTCTAAAGCCTGATGCGTTCCACGCTTGGAGGTGGGGCTCTGAAGCAGCAGGGTACCAATGCTCACTGGACATAGTCTTGTTTATCATCATGTGGAGGTGGGAAGAAATCTGTCAGGTCCAACAGATGTGAATGCCTGGCCACCTTTCCTGGGTTGTTTTTCTGCTGCCACGATCTTGACCGATTTCCTCCTATTTGCAGGGTCTTTGGTATTTGGTGGAGTTTTAGTTTCTCTTTATTGAGTGTTCTAAGTCTGGTCATCTGCGAGCTGAACTATTGTAATTTCATTGAAATTTTGGATTGAATGTAGAGCATCTGTGTGAAATGCGATAGCCTGTGGGGTAATGGAGATCGCATGGCATCATCTCACGGTCTGGTCTGTCTAGAAACTGTGAAAACTATCTCTCTTCACTTTTATTATCCAGATATTTTGATGAACAGATTTCAGTCTAATCTGTTACAGAGAATTAGAATGAAAGTTCAACCTTCTTGCTCTTCGGGCATTAAGTATGTGTGTTAGTAACTGGTCTATAAGCATAAATTGCTTCAAGTACTTGCAGAGAGGCCGTGACCACAAAAAGCTTTCTTGTGTATCATACATACATTCACACACACATGCACATGAGCACACCACTTTGGCGCGATCCTTGTTAACAGAGGAGTAAGTGAAAGGACCAGGAGAGCTTCTGAGGTGAGTGCAGGAGGCTACAGGAGAAGAAACTGGCAGCACCCACTGGTACACCTATTTATAAATGTGAATGGTCAGTGGAGACCCTTACCCCAGGAAGGCGAACACTGCCTTCATTTGAGCCCTCCCACTATGTTTTCAATGTAGTCTTTCAAAGGGTAAAAAGTAAAGGTCAAACCTTAAAGACTAAGAGGAGAGTGTTTACTGCCAGGGTAGGTCCATTACTAGGTGCTTTTCTGTCTTCTGAGTTGCTAACAGATGTTCTGTATGTCTTACTGGATGAAATAATGAAACATTTCTTTATTCTTATGCATATAAAAATTCTAATATAAATTAGTTGTCCTGAAAGTCAGTATTCCTGATGCTTATTTCTATACTGTTAGAACTGCAGAAAATCTGAAAGTAATGTATGTCAATTAATATAAAATGTACAAACAAGTCTTTATTGAAAACCATATTTTCCTAATCTCCTAATTGTTTTTAAAAGCATTTATTTTTATTAACTAACAAACTTGCTTTGTTGGGCAGTTCATTAGCTGTAGAAAGATTTTATTGTTTGCACCAAAAATCTGTAATAAAATTCTAGCGGTATAGTTCAGAGCTGATTTTTTCATAAAGCGTTATGCATCAGGTAAATAGTTTGAATGTAAATGTCTACTTTAGGCAGGGTTCATTAACAGGTACAAAAGATGCAATTTTGACTAGGCATGAAAAATAAAACAATGAACTATTTTGTGACATAATCTAATATTTCAAACTGGCTTGTACCAAACCCTTAAGATTGTTAAATTTTGTATGTGGCTACTATTACTTTTACCCTACAATGGACCAGTGTAAGCCAGAGTTACAATATTCAATATTATATAAACATATAATGCTGAACAGTAGATCTTACTCAGCCATAAAACTAAAATGCTTGCTAATTTTAAGATCTGCGCTGTGAAATGGCAGCCGATCAGGGCTCTTTCTCTAGCGAAGATGTGTATAGATTGGGACTCGGTTAATTCACTGTGTAGATTGGCTCATAAGTTTTCATGGTAAAGATCAGGTACTGACGGGTACCAAGATGAGACCATTGATCCATTTCTCCCCAGTGCTCAAATAATTGCTATTAATAGTAATTATATCTTACATTTACATGCAGCTGTATATTCATGAGTTTCCTAAATTGTGTAGCAAGAAAAAAAAAATCCTGTCCTTACAACTCTCCAAGTAGATCCTTTGACTCAGGGGGCATCCCTTGTCCGTGATGTATATGCAATAGATTTTGATGCCGGTGTTTTTTTTACAAGGAGATGATCAGCCTTTATTTTAAACTCAGAAATCTTTGGTTTAGTATGAAATGCCTCTGTACCATCTCATATCATGGCAAATGCAGCCAAAGGCTGGAGATGACATTTATATGAGATTTTCAGCACATGACCGCCAGAGTAAAATAGCTGAGGTAAGTGCAGACTGAATTGAAGGGGTTTTCTTCCATTTTCTGGTGTGCAGGAGTAGCTGGATATCCCAGGAGGTTGAATAATTTGTTCTGTGTTCTTAGTTTCCTTCTTTATGCAATTAAATCTTAATCTCCTGTGTCGTATGCAGTAGATGGTTATCCTTGAAACGGGTAAGTAGCATTACCCTCCTTTTCTAGGCGGGGAGTCTGGGGCACCTCACCTAAGATGGCTTTCCGAAAGCCATCAAGTGCTAGCACCACGTGACTCCTAGGACCAAGAGAGATGAGAAAGGGATCTAGGAGTTCTGGCCCTTAAGCCTCTGCTCACCTCTGGTGCTTCTTTCTCCGTGAACTATGTGTGTCCCCTCTCAAAGCTGAAACGCCCCAGGAGAGGACTGAGAACCTTGCTGATACTCCCATTCAAAGCTCGTTGAGACCAAGGACTTCAAAAGCTTCTTGAAAAATTTGCATTTTTGCAACCTGAGCATATGTTCAGCTTGCCTGTTGGGAGAGAACTTGCTCCAGAACTTCAGAAACTTTGATTACTTATTCTCTGAGTTGAAGAGGTGTCAGAGATAGAGGGGTGTGTGCCAGGTTTAGGATCTGTCCTTCATCCTGCAGTTTAAGCCTCCTCCTACGTGCAGGTGGGTATAAATCCCCATTCTCAGCATGTCACTGCTTCAGGTGAACTTGGCCTGATGACTATAACGTATAACCAGGGAAAATGAGGAAAATAACCTTTACAAGCTCCACTGTACAAATCCAGCAACTTGTATCACTAAGTGTGCTAACCCTTGTGTTAGGGTTGTCGTGCATGGACCAACATGGCTCCCAAGGATGCAGTCTTGTTTTCTGGGTGAAAGAAAACATTTCCCTTCTCCCTTTTTCTCATCATGACTTCATAGAACAAAACAGATCCTTGGGATCCTCTCCAGTCTGTTGGGTAAAGGGTACGTTTCCTAATTTTTTTGCAACTCAGTAGTGAAGCTTGTGAAATAATAATATATATATATACTGAAGTCTCTGCGGGGGGCTGCAGTGAATCAGTAGTTACTTCTCATAAAGTTTTTAATAGGATGTGAGCTCCAGGATTCAAGGGAAAGAACATTAATGTCCTTTACAGAACGTCGTGGAAAATAAATACTGTGCAGCACCAGTCTCTTGGCAGTTTCAAAGAATGTCTGAAGAGGATCATTATGAGACCATTTATGATGGGAACATGACTCCATTGCAAGTCTTTGGAGTCTCTGCTGGGATGTTGTTCGTACTACTTGAGATTAGGAGAGGAAAGCAATTTCAATAGAAGTCTATGGAGACTGTGTGGCAATTACATTGCTGACAATATCAGTATGATTTTAGTGTGAGTCTCTAGAGACCCTAACTTCTCAGTGAAGTGAAATGCATCATGCCCATACAAATTATATTATTGTTTGAAATAAACCAGAATATGCTGAAGCTAAACAAGTACTGGAATAATAGGAGCATTCAAATCGATAAGCCTTGTGGCAACTAAGGCAAGGAGTGCTACCCACAGCCTTGCTATGGCTGCCGCCACCGTCGGTCACATCCTGCGTGCCTGGGGTGGTATGTGGGTGCCGGTTTCTCTAGAAATCTCAGATGGAAAGACTGGCTTGTTTAGGTATCTGTACAGTTGATGGCCAGTTTAGAGAGGGAATGGTGCAACTGGATGGTTTTACCGAGCTCCTGCTCTGCCAGTAGTGATTTGTGGGGTCCCGGTTGCAGAAGGTGAAGCTGTTAGTGGCAGCAGTCTGTCAAAAGAGACTAAGGAAGGGGCTGGGTTTAAAAATGTAGTGATGAATGAGTATGGCTTTTGGCCTCATGGCAGTGGTGAAAGGGTGACTGGTGTAAACCGTCTGGCTGGGACAGCGGTTGAAGTCTGCTGAGGTCAGAGAAGCAGTTTCCAGGCTTTGCTTTTCTCTGAAAGTACACGCAGACTGCCCTTGCTCTTGCTGGCGTTTTGCAAAGCCAGCTGGGTGAGAGGCTATCGCAGTGCACTGCGGGTTCCTGAAGCAGTGGGATACTGGCAATAAAATGATACCTTGTGTCCGTTGCTGCCGGCTGGGAGCTGAGCAAGCCCCCCTGCCTTTCCAGCCCATCAGTCACCCAGGACCTTTCTTTCTCTTCCCTTGAACTGCTTTGTGTAGGCTGTGAAGAGAGAGCTGCAGCATTTCCAGGGCTGGAGGAAGGCACTCAGAAGCAGCCAGGGTGAAGCACAGCGTTTGCACTTCATTGATCCTTACCTATTGATTCCAATGGGATGAAGTGTCTGTGAAAGAGAAGTGAGATTGGCAGGCAGACAGGAGCTCTGGCATCGGAGGCTGGCTGGCCTTGCCTGACGAGCGAAATTATATAAACAAACAGCCCAGATATTTCCTAGGTCAGATCTAAGGAGAACCAAAGAAAAGGAACACTGTTCCTAGGGAGAAATGAGATTTACCGAAAGAAGTTTAGTTTGCACTCGATCACCTCTGCAGATAAAACAGAGCAAGGCAAACGCGTGAGCGTTTCGTGACAGGTTGCCTAGTGCCAGCTACATTTACGGTGCCATTTCGTTTAAGCTGGAGGGTGACAAAATGTAAATGTACATCTCCTCACCCAGGAGGTGGTTCTCGTTGGGTGACTCACATGTGGGAATGAAGAGAGATGCTGTAGCTTGACCTGCCAGGTAGAAGGAAGATGTTTGAAGGGGTACTGAATATCCAAAATACATACTGAGGGCACAGAGTCAGTGCTTTACTCAACATGCTTTATATGCACCGTTTTATTGGAAAGCTAAGCACATACTGAGGAAAACTTGCTCAATAAGAGTATTGATCTTATTAAGGGTTTCTGTACAGATGTATGTATATATAATCTCAAACAGAAGAATTCTGATTGTGGCCAGTTTATTACTGGCTTGTTGAAAAATGTTCCTTCTGCACTCCATCGCTGTATGTGGTTTGGAGAGGAAGGTGGCGCTGACTGATCTCTTGGGCTCTGGATCCTGGGAGTCCAAAATACCCTGATGTAACTCACAGTCCTGAGGGGCTTGCTTGAATCTCAGCAGCTATCCCTGTGCAGCATCTGCTGTGACTGCCAGACTTGGTGGCTGGAGTGATCATTCCTCTCTGTGCAGAGGCTGGGGACACAGCTCTTTGCAAGCCTTCAGGGAAGGAAAGGGCTGAACTGGCACGTCTCTGATGGGGAGCCCAAGTTCGGTGTTCGCAGCTTGAAGAAAACCACATGAAAGAAGCGATGTTGGGAAGCCTGTTGTGTCTGGTGGCAATGCTGCAGCAAAGAGAAACCTTGACAAATGATCTCGCTTCATTTTGTGCCTCATAATTAATTCTTGAGCTCCCAGGTAAAACTGGTCATGTGCCAGGACAGTGACTCTCTGTACAACCCTACAGAAAACATTGCCCGAGCATGTGGGGATCCCCAGCAATAGCTGTCAGCAGCGGTGCTTCCACCGCTGAATGATGGCATCGCATGTTTCCAGCTACCACCAAGAAATCAGATGAGTTGTCTTCCATGTTGTACTGAGTGTGCGTAGGATGCTCCTTGTCTTTAACCAGTGTGTTTCCCACACAGTCACTGATCTGCTCAATTTTTCAACTATTAACCTAAGCAGTCCTGCTCTAAGGCTGTATGTGACCCACCATCCAAGGGTGAGATCCTGCCTACACAGTAAGATGCTAGAGTTAAGGATATGCAATTCAAAAATGCTGTTGCCTCTGATTTTGCCTTTCTTGTTATCCTGCATTCACTTTGAATGCTTTTAAATCATTGCGGCTTTTTGCTTAACCTATCGAAAGAAAACAATAGGCCTATTGTTAAGTTTAAATGCAAGATACAATTAAAAGCTCGGACCTCTGACGTGGCGCCTTAAAAATCCCTCTGTAGATGGAAGGCGGTTTCTTTTCCATTGGGAACTCTGCATTATTTAGTAGATTTGCCTTGCAGGACATATCATTTCAAGACTTTATGATTATATAGAGGATGAAACATTTCTGTGGCCTGAATTAAAGCAAAATAATCACCAGGTCTGTGAAACGTTGTGGTTTCCTGGACAGGCTCTTTTTTTTCCTTACCCTCTTGTGCCTGAGCAGATTCTTTTTCCTAAACCCTCTTTATCTGACCCATTTTTTCTTCCTGTAGTGCATCTTCAGTCTGGTTCCCTAGCGAAGGAGCTCAGCCAACTCAAAGAAAATTAGAGTTTCAGTTGGCTGTTCCACTGCCTCCTGTCATGAGCACCCACGCCCCCAATCCTGGCTCCCAGAAACCAGAGAACCTCTTCTTTTATTCAAATAAGAAAAACAGTTAAACTTCACCCTGTATTGTTAGTATTCTTCAGCTGCTCGTTAACATCTCTCCTTTAGAGCAAACTCTGTAAATGCTTTTTTTCTTTTTTTTTTTTTTCTTTCTTTTTTTTTTCTAATTCTTTGGTTGGTTTTGTTGCTGGCCTCTGTCTCTCCAACTGAACAGCACTTTTCTAATGCTTCGTCAGTCTCCTTCAAAGGATACTGCACTCTTCAGTGCTTGTATTGGTCCCCAGGGTGAAGAGGTACAGCTCAAACAGACATTCCAAAAATAAGTTATTTCTGGGGGAGCAAAGCATTATGCATTTCACATCCCCTTTAATACACAGAACATTTTGGCATATACTGGACTACTTGGTGTGAAAGAGAATATTCATACTGAACAAAAAGGTTTCATTTCTGCAGTGACTGAGACTTTCCAAGTGTGGTTAATCTTTATGAAGTACTTCTCCCCACAGTTTTTTCAGTGGAATTCTGAATCCTGGCTGCCAGCTGCAGTTTCTGGTGGTGGGATGCTGCCTGAGCTGGGGCGGGCTTGGTGGCAGCCTCACATCCGCAAGCTGTAAATGATGTATGAAATGCAAAATCCTCACTTGCCCCGTGCGTGGGGAGGAGGGAGACGATGCTTTGCTGCCGCTGCTTCTCTGTTCTCTTAGCTGAAACTCCTCAGCAGAGAATCATTAAAAAATAAATACAACGATAAAGAAAAAGAAATGACAGCTGGAAGACATTGCAAAACTGCAGAACAAACAAACAGGAGAGCCAGTTAAGGCCACCTACCACTGCTCATGGCTGGCTACACGAAATGACTGCCAGGCATACTCCCTTCTTCTCTGACTTGATTCTTTTTATTTTCCTGAGGAACTGTGCTTCATATCAGCCATCGCACCTGGTTGAATCCATCTATTTATCTTTTCTTTTAATTAAGAAATAATGTCAGTGAGATGAAAATAAAACCTGACAGGATGAAGATCACCTACTGTATTATAAAAACAATGTGAAGTTGAAACTGAGACATTTATTTTTGAAAGCAAGAAATCATCTTCTAGTGGCAAGATCCTATTACTGGGAGCCTGTTGTTGTTATATTAATGAATGAGAAATACGTACGATGAAGTGAACAACGGGAGATCTGACCAGACAGCCAGAAACTAAGCTCGTCACACACAGGCAACAGTGCAACTGAGGCTAGTGGTTGACTGCTATTTTTGGACAGCCTGTCCTGGCTGGCTCACAGAGGGTTGTGTTCTGAGTTAACTGGCCTGAAGAATTGCCAAGGACCCTTGGTAAGTGATGGGGGTGTCAGGTCCTTAATGCTCTTAACTCCTATTGACCGCAGCGGAGCTGACGATGGACAAGAAGGCAGTATGGACATCTCTAAGGCCTCTGGAGTTGAACCCAGAGGTGTCTGTTAGGCATGCAGGCTTCCTTGGTGTTGCTTGGAGCAAGCTGGTCACTTGACAGTGGGAACCAAAACCTGTCAGCCTCCTGAGAAGAAACATGTCTGTGTACTCAGCTGCTTGCTGCAATAGGAGATAAAGAGGAAAATAATTTTTTCCTTAATTTTGCCCTTCAGGCTATTTACTGATAGATGCAGGAAAGGGTCTCAATCCACTCAAGATCTACAGCCCTTTGCTCTCTCCTCAAGGCACATTTCCTTGGACAAATCAACCTGGACTGGCTTTTTTTCCTTTAGAGGACAGCTGAAAAAAAAGTATCTCCCCTTCAGCAGTGTAGCCAAGTGATCAGAAGGTTTGACCGTGGTGAGGCATTTGAGGATTTGAGTTGTCTTTTTTTTTCTTGTGGAGTTTCCCACCAGTATGCCCACCCTCAGGAGTGTGGCTGTGGTTCTGGGCTTGCAGGTTGGCCTTGGGGAGCAGGTGGGGGGTGAGCAGGGCACCTTCCCCACCCTTCTCACCCCCACTGAGCTGAGGTGTGCTGCCCAAAACTTTGCCAGACCTGGGCAGACAGCCAGCGGGGTGTAAAGACAAACAGCGGTTAGAGCAGCTGGGTAGGGAACCATGTGTTCTTGCTCCCAGGAATAAGTCTGTATTTCTAATTTAAATCACTCTCAGATACAATGAAGAATAAAGCATTTTGATCAGAGTTAGCGATGACCTATTTAACATTTAAACTGGTTGGCACTTATTTCAGCTCGTTTATGAGTCCTTAATGAGTTTAATGAGTTCTCTTGGATGTCAGCACTTACTACTAGTGTAGCTTTATGGACCTGGATTTAGATGTGAGTGGCTGGTTTTGTGACCTTGGGCAATGCCCTGAATGCAGTGGTGCCTCAGTTTCCCATAAAGAGGATGATGCAGGGTACCTTTCATGGCTGTTTGCACTGTGAATTCTATGGGACAGTTATTTTATTACATTTTGTTTGCGTAATACCCAATATAATGGGCACCTGGCTTTCTCTAGGGCCTCTAAATGATGCTATTTTAAAAATGAAAGATGATCGTTAAGAAATGCAGCATAGCATGACAGGGACACACATATATATGTACGGTCTTGCCTTAAAGAAGACAGAATAATAGCAGCGTCTATTAGTCAAAGTGATGCAGTCCCAGGACACCACAGCAATTATTCCATGTGTATTACTCTCTGCCCGTGTGAGAACCCATACCTGCTTCCCAGATTTTCAAACAGATAAGCAAATTTTTAATTGATGCTTAGCCTGAATATATCTAATGTCAACCAACTGTTGTTAATAGGAGCTATTATAACCTAAAAGTGCTGATATTTTAAATGTGGTTGGTCAATCCCGGCAGGACTATATGTTCAGGCCTCTTCTACAAGGCTGTATTAGTCATTTGACACTGGTCCTGAATTTATGTTGTCAGATCCATGCCAGCTATTGAAACTTGACAACTAATTCTGGATAAGACTGATTGGAATTGATAAACCCTCTTTTATTTTGGGGCGAAAATTGGAAGTGGCTGCTAGTCCAAATAGAATCTCTTATCTAGTATGGCACGATGGCATTTAATGAAAAACATTCAGACAAATCTACTTTTGGATTGCCCTGAAGATAGAGAGTTGCAGAGTTGGATGCAATTCAAATCAGTAGTTCTTTATTTTGCATAACTTTGGGGCATGCAGAGACATTTCATCAGTACCTGATGCCATTAACTCTGGTGGCCACCATCTAAATGTTTTGCTGCTCACGTGTATGAAACATTATAATATTAGAGGAATGCTTGGAAGATAAGAAAATGCGTTTGTTTGTTTTGTATTCTTTGCATATGCTAATGACACCTTAAGTTCTTAGGACTGAAACGTGTTTTAAATTTGAATGTTGTTTTGCCCTGTATAAAAAGCATTACCTTGGGCCTGCAGTATTACAGAGGCTTCGTCGCTGAAAATTTGTTTATTTTTAAACACTGTCTGTAGCTCTGCTCCTTATTTTTTTCATGCAGTATGCCAAAACAAGCTAAAAAACAGCACAGAAGGTAGCGTACACTGTCAGGCCATCTCCTCTTCCTGCAGCTCCGCTTGTCACCCTAGAACTGCATTACCATTGGGCTATGGCCACACTGAGAAGCTGTCCTGAAAATTAGTCTGAGCCTAACGATGTGACAACATGTCTAGATGGCCGCGGCACTGGGTTTGGCCTGTGCCTTGCTGCCTTTCGCATGGACAGAGCTGGTGCCAGCCTATCTGTCCCTGCTGCATGGACAGTTCCCAGGGAGCATGGAACCAGAGATCAGAAGCCAACTTGAGCTCCGTTGGCAGTTTTAAAAATAGGAGGGATATCAGCAAAGCTTGACAGAGTCACCTTCAGCCCCTTCATGACTGTGTGGCACCGCGGTACATGTGATGCTTTGGGGCTACGTGGAATTTTCCGAGCAGCCCTCCCTTTTCAAGGACTCTCCGCCCAACTTTGCAAGGGGAACGGGCTTTTACAGGGTTGGCTCTTTTGGTTTCGGCTTTCCGTCATTCGTCAGTGCTGCAGCCTGTTCTGGTATATTTGAGGCATTGTTTCCCTCTGTAAATACAGGTAATTAAGGCGTTGCCTTGGGTACTGTCGTGCGGTGAACGCTCAGTGGACTAGCTTCCCACTAGTTGTGAGCCTGCTCTCCCAGCCATGCCTATGTTGTTCTGGTAGCAGCAAACTTAAACAAAAGTTATTTTAATTTGCACATAAAAACTAAGCTATGGAGAGAAACTAAGCTTTTATGAGGTAATAAAGCACAGACTCAACCTCATGCCTAGTGCTTCCAAGCAGGGTGTCTCTGAAGGCATCTCAGCAGGGATAGAGAGAACCACAGTAAGGTTCAAATGTGGGGGCAGCCAGTAGGAAACAATAGGAGCAGGAATGTAGGTGGGATTTAGGCAGGCTGAGCTTAAGTTTAGGAAGGTAACTCAGGGCCTGGGATGGCCTTAGGATAGGAGAATCGCCTGGGGCTGAGCAGCATGCCACAACTTTCAGCCTGCCTCATCATCCTCCCTTCGAGCCCTCCCTCCCTCATTTCCCCAAACCTTAGCAGTGAAGATGCGTCTCAGAAACTGCAGGTGAGCTATTGTGTCCCTCCAGCCTACACCCCCACTCACAGCCCCCACTCCCCCTGCTCTTTTTTGCCTACCAGAGTGCAAGGGAGAAAAGTTTGACAAATTGTTGTCCACCCAAAGGCTCCCAAGTTCTTTTACTCACTTCTATTTTTAGGCTGATTCCTTTTGCTTTTTTTTCATTGTGCTACATTTTGCCAGGTTTCTGCCCAGAGGAAATTTTTATAGCTCAATTGTAAAGCCCTTGCAATTGAGGATTTATCCTGGGAATGACACAATCCAACTGGAGTAGCACAAATGGCACAGCACTGAAATAAAAGGTTATCAAGGCTGTAATTTATTTGTTTAGGCCACTCAGAGTACAAAAATGCCTCTTATTTCCTCAGCTCCCTGAGTGGGTTGCAGCATGGTGGATGCCTTCAGACCAGCCTCCTTTCTCTGTCAGTCATTTTCTCTACAGCAGCATTTTTCAGGAAGCACAATTAAAAAGCTGTTTCCCGATACGCCCTCCTCCCGCCTCCATCCCTTCCCCCTCCAAATCCCAGCTCAGACACAGGTTGTTTCTTTCTTTCTCGTCCAGGTGACTCGACGGTGACAAAGGACAATGAACTCTCTTCATGTCTCGTTATATGGCAAAGGACTGAAATAGCGAAGTGGCAGGTTTAATCTCCAGCGGTTAGGGTGAAATAATGCGAAACCCACTTAAAATACATTTCCATGTTCTAATATACATTTGGAATTTATAGAGAAATGACTTGGGCCATTTGTTCAAAGCCAGAAAATGCATGTGGTCCGCAGTTGAACTTATCACACTGTGCCAGGCAGTTTTCAGGAGTGATGGATACTGTTTTTTGTGAGTCCTTTCTGCTGAGCTGATTCAAGGCCAGCCACAATAAACCTGGTGATGGTCATTAGCAGTGCCCCCTGCAAAGCTGTTCGGTTAGGAGCTTGCCGGTTGAGGTAGGTGGCGATTTTGTGACCATTCCTCCCTGACGACTCGTTGGAGTTAATCACAGAAGAAGATGGCATGTCCCTGGGGGGTAAAACGGGGCAAGGAGTGATTAGTGTCTAATTGGAAGACAACTGAAGGGCTGCAGGGAGTGACAAAAGAGTAGTGGTGGTGCCTCGCTAAGTGTAAGGAAGTCATGGTGTGCTCCAGGTTAAGTCACAGAGGAGAGGGAGATAACCCAGCTCCCCAGTGCATGTGGCACATGCCTGTGCCATCCAGGACTTCCGAGGAACACCTCATTTCCCTCCCAGTAGGGAGCAGCAGGTGCTGGTTGGGCTGCCCTTGCTGCGAGGCGGAGATGCAGGCAGCCTGCAGCGGTGCCTGGCTGGGGCCCGACGCGCTGCCTGCTCTGTGGTAGGAAGAAGAACGTTTTCAGGGTGGCTGGAGCAGTCTGGAGGTGGAGGTGGGGGGGACAGTGGGTTTCTGTGGGGGCATGCTTCAGCAGGAAAGTTTATATCTTCCCGTAGCTCTATCTGCAGCAAATGAAAGTTTGCTTTCACAAAGTGGAAGCTCCAGACATGTAAGCCTGGCCTGGTGCTGCACCTGCACAGGGGTGCAGTGGTCCACATGGAGCACAGGGTGCCAGCATGTGCTGACAAATCACCTCCTGAATGACAGTAGATTTGTGATGGAGAGCCTTCCCTACTTAATTGCTGGGAGACCGCTCAGAGAGTGGGGATGGAAAGGGACTTTGGAGGACAAGGAATCTAGGATTGGCTTTGGGCAAGGAGCATGGTGATTAATTTGCCGCTTCTTGACAAATGGGTATATGGAAGAACTGGAAACAAGTGAGTCAGGGGCCCTTCACTTCTGCCAGTGTGGGCTGTTGGCAGCTGGGAGACCACTCAAAAGGAAGAACATCTTCTGCTTACAACTCACAGCTGGCAGAAGATCTAGATCCCCAGTGTTTCTGATTTTACCTAAAAAATAACGAAGTGATGTTAGATGGCATATGGCTCTCTGGACTTTTATTTTGGTCCTCTTGAATCAGGCTGGAAGCATTGAGGGGGCTCTCATGGACCAGTCAGCTCTGAGGCTGTGGTCCAGGCTTTTTGTGTTGAGCGCCATATGCAGACTTCTCTTACAAGCATCCATTAAAATTCTTTCCTGCTTTCTACCACTCCTGGAACACCTATTTTGTGTGCTGTCTAATATTTTAAAAATCTTTCTGCATAGCCTCCTGGCGTTCTTCTTTTCTCTGATGTAAATTTATAACCAAAACCCCAGTCTAATGCATCAAATATAGAAATAGATAAACTTTCTTTTCAGTTTGTCTGTTGTTCTGTCCATACTAAAGAACAGACCAAATCAAAACCTTCCACTGAAAAATGCTTTATCCCAGAAGTAGCCCACTCCTCACTCCCCTTCCCACTTCATGACTCATTAGGAGGAAGGGTATTTAATCTGTTTCAGCACGGTTGTAGGCAGCCACCGTGCATGTGGGCAATCACCTCGCACAGAGTGCTTGTTTTCTCTGTGTCAGGTGAAGCAATGCTCCTCGCAGGCTGCTGTGCCAGCGTCAGCTTTTCCCACAGGAGCAGGTACCTGCACCGTGGTCTGGGTAGGTCCTAACCATGTAGGAAGAGTACACAGAGGAGCCAGAATTTCAGAGAGAGATCTGCTCTGGGGGTCCCAGCAGGAATTTCCTCCTCTCTGCAGCTCACAAATCAGAGTTCACATCCACTGTGCTGACACAGGCATGCAGTGCTCGGGAAACACCACATTTATTGGGCAAGAGTTTGGCCCTTATGGCCACTGATCTTATGCCCTTAGCAAGAGGCAGAACACAAGTGTAGACACTTAGAGACACAGCAGATAAATAGTAAAAGGGCTCTTCACTATGCTGCATTTTTACCACTGCGTAAAAATCTGTCTGCGTGCTTTTTGGAGGTGGTGTGTATGTGTGTGTACACCCGTGAGAAATGACATTTCACACCCATTCTGCGCTTTGTTTTATATAGGAAATGCCATAGCCCATACACAGAAGGGTCTAAAAAAAAACCCCAATGGACACACACACTTTTCCATTTGGTCAATGTTCCTGTGTGGGTCTGGGGTCTTACAGAGCACTTATGTGAGCACTTGAAAAATATTAACATGGAGATGGGAGAGAGGTACGGGTGATTACAGCGTAATGGTGTGAACCAGGTAATCTAAAGGACCCTGTTGTCCCAACTTGCTTTCTCTGCCTCTCTGTTTCCATATAGCTAATACCAGTAACAAATACAGAACAGAAAACTCAGGCTCACTGCAGATTTCTAGGGGCTCCATGGGGGCAAAAGTAACACTTCTGAGATCCTTCTGTGAAGAATACTGCACGAAAGCCAGGGGTTGTATGATACTCGACAGTCTGGCAATGTCAAAGACAATCAGAGCTCATGGAGTTCAGATGTATAAATATTAGGGACAAAAATATTCTATATGATTTCTCTGCAGTCACTCACCCTGTACCAGTACATATAGACAAAAAAAAGGGGGATTTCCTTTCTATAAAATGCTTTTGGATACTGAAAAAATGAAGGCTGTGCAACTGCCTGAGTGATACTGTATGTCAAGATCCATATTGTCTTGCTTTGCAAGTGGGAGACTTTTCCTTTTTCTGTGCAATGGCTGAAGTCTTTACTACACATCTATATTTGCTTTCTGTCACCTGAATCCAGCCCATTTTTTGCTGGTATTGTGCTTTTAAAATATTTTCCTAAGTTATTTTAAATGCAAAAGAGCATATTGATTTTTGAAGTATTATATTGTCATTTATCTGTTTTAATAAAAAACAAAACCAGCACCAGCTTAACATATTTCACAGCTTGCGTCCTGGGCTTAGAAGCTCTGCAGATACAAACGTGATCACAAAGGAGGAGGGGGGAAAAAAAAGTTTTGAAATGCAAAGGATTGGCATTTCTGGATGAGTAGAAAATTAGCATCGTAACTATTTTACTGCTAAAACTACCTTGGCCAGTATATTTCTTACTCTCTGATTGAAGATGAAATAAAGTCCTCTCATCTTGTTTGTGTTGCTGATTTGTTGGATATTTATCGATTTACGGATCATAATGCACAATTTTTTTTCCATCTACAGTAAGAATATTCTGTATCTGTCATGCTTTTTATGAGTAACTGTTTTTCTATTATCTGTGAAACTGGTTTATACCAATACTCTCTAGTCATCAGCATTTCCAAAGGCTTTCTTGAAAGAGATTCATTCTGCTAGTAATCAATGAATTACAACCGAGCACTAATATTGTACCATCAGATTTTCTGTAAACCATGCAGAAATAGATTTAGGTGCAGGTAAATTTCTATTGAATACATAAAACATCTTTTCTGTCTATTGTATGACTTAACTGTTCTTCGTGGAAAAATCAAAATACCATATCTTGTAGGAAAAAAATGAGGTATTCATCGTCGTGTTTAGCCTTTGTGCTGTTGAAAGCAATAACATCACTGGGGTCATTTGCACCCTTTTTTAGGAGCTTGAACAGTTCTTGATGGTTCGGTTCTGTCCCAGAGGGCCTAGGATCACAGTAGCATCTGGGAACATAACCTGTCCAGACAAGAGAGGTTTGACTCTAGGTTGTGACTGCAGCTTTAGTTTGTCCGTCCCTTTGTATGCAAAGACAGGCAGCGACAAGCGTGCCCCTAAGTTGTTTCTGATTTTCTTGTGATTTGGCTAGTTCTTTTGCTTGGCCAGTGACTAGAGCTCTTCAGATGATCGGAATTTTGCTTTTGCCCTGACCTTAGGAGCTGTTGGTAGGAAACACACAGAGTAAAGCATCATCCTTACCTTCACGTACTTAATATGCTGTGGAAGAGAGGTAGTTGCAGTTATTTATTGCCTGAGAAATCTTGTTACGCAGGAAATATCCCTGAGGTTGAGGTCTGCTGTCTTTAAGCCTCTTTATGCTGCAAGAGCAACAGAAAAAGCCTTAGGGCACCAGAGAAAATTTGATCCACTCCGTTTAGAGGAGTTGCTCTACAGCATCTTAGTAGCCGTAGTTAGTCTTTGCCAAAGTCTACTAATGCTCTTTTATCAATGATGCTCTTGAGAGCTCAATTAAGTATCGTGCCGATCTGTTTCAGTTTATCTTCAAACAATGCTAAATCTGTGGAAAAGATGCTGACACTGTGGCGTAATTTGTAACTAAAATTTTGATGATTTTTATGACCTGGCAAGGCTATGGTTTTTAATTTAGCTGAAGACGACACCTATGGCTATGAGTGCGGGGTGTTCATCCTAAATGACTTTTCCTTAATGGGTTTTCTAATCATGAGTGCAGAAATACAGCTTTCTTGTAGATGCTTACAAGGTGCAGTAAACCAGCAAACTGAAATTAATGCCACATTCCAGCCTCTGCATTCATATGACTTCAGTTCCACATCTCTTTAAAACTCTCATAACAGTAAAATTTTTCTCTAAATAAGTGAATAAGAAGCATTATTAGCAAATGCCTTCTTGTAACAGTCTTCTATTGGAATTTTTCATTCTGTACAGTGGTCATTTCAGGAAAGTACTAAACTGAATTGTTCCTTCTTCTTTGAAGTGTTTCAGATCTGGCTGAAACATTTGCTTTTCTATATATTGTTTCAGAAGATAACCGTACTGGTTAATAAATAGTGAGACATTTACGTTCGTAAGCCCCTCAGACCTCAAAACTCTCTTTTCCTATCTACTAGCACATGATGAGCTTCAGTTAAAGGACCTAATTCTGGCAGGCGCTGAGCTCAGTACCCCACAGCAGGAGGTCATCCTGTATCTTTACAAGCTGATTAGGTAAAGATTTGGTCTAAATGCCGGTTCGGGTTTTTTTCCTGGATTTCTGTCTGTTTCTGGGATGTTCTGAAAAAGCTTCATGCTGTATTTCATTGAAGGACTTTGGGAGGAGCGTGGCACACAAGGAGGGAGGGTATGCTGCTCGTGAAGGAGGGGAAGAAGATGCAGCAGGGAGATGTGAAGGGACATTGATCGAGAATGCGGGCTAGGCAAGGCAATGGGAAAACGTACCAGCAACCGGGACATCAATGCACAGGCAGGGTCAAAACTGCACAGCTTTTGAAGCGAAGATGAATTGCTTGAACTTAATGCGGAAGGGAAACAGGAGAGGAGATCTCAGAAAGAGAGGAGTGTCAGGGATATTAGAAATGGTTTTTGTTTTGTTCCCCTAGGTGACTTCACTTCTTATCCCTTTTTCATTATTTCAGGTAATTGGCTATCAAATGATCTCCTCGATTTTGGGACAGTCTAATTTGTTATGACAGCTGTGAGCCCTGTGTGATTCACCTCCTCCATTTTAAGGCTTTGGAAATGTTCGCGTACTTTGTTTTTATATTTGCTTGTAACTGGCTTTGTTGGAATAGGAGCTCAGCATTCACATCTATCAGTCCGTCTGCTCCTCTGTCGTATCCATCGACCCATCAGGTCTTTCGCTGGTAATTCATGGACAGCATCCACACAACTTATCCCTCTACACAAGGTTGTATTAATTGAAAATATTTTGAAAGGAAATAGTTACCTTTTAGAGGCTGTCTTGCTGGTGGAATGCTGATGTGGCAGCCCACAAGAACAACATACATATTTTCTGTCAAATGTCTCTGGTCCTCTAATGTCTTTTCCATCTTGAAATGTCTAACGCTCTTGTCTCAGCATCTTCTAGTTCCTGTAATGACACATCCCAAGAAAAACCAACAGCCTGTCTTGCTATGGAGAGATTATAGAAAGCAGTGTTAAGCAGCAGCAGCTTGCTTGCTTTCCAGAAGATTGCATTAGTCACCAGATGATGCTTTCTTGTCACAGTTGTTTCAAGAATCAATGCATCAGTGACTGGGGATGTACAAATTCCATGGGTCACATTTTCATTCTTGAGACTTGCATAATGTAAAATGGGTAAAATACACCATTAGTCAGCCAGCTGTATAGACTGTCCTGGGTTATGATGCAGCTTTTTGCTAGAACCCGGTCCTGGCAATTTCTTCCAGAGTTTAAGGCCCTTTTTTGGGATTGTTAAGCTTCTCTATGGGCATCTTCCGGATAGATCTCTGCCTCCTTCCCAGTTCTTTTAAAGTAAATAATACAACTCAGAAAAGTAAAATTGCAGGAGTACATACAGGTGCGGGCCAGGGGAGGGAAGGAGTTGAACTACACTGTCTCAGATAAATTTTATGTGGCTCCTCTTTGCCTGGGTTTGATAAGCAAGTCTGGGTTTCTCATCTCTTTTTAACCAAGAGAATGCTGTATTCTGCTCCCAGCATTCATGAACTATTGTTGAGATGACGCAAAGTATTGTCTCAGTAGATCTCAGGTAATCATGTTGTAGAAGATGAGTTAAATTATCTAAGGGAATAAGATAGGTGAAGGCAGAAGACGGTCTCAATATTTTCATGTCTAGTCTTTTGTGTTAGTAAGGCTAAAAAGTATTGGTACTTATGAGGTTAAAATGACACATGGGTTACTTTGGGGTTTGTTTTTTTTTCTAAAAAAAAAATAATTTTCCCCACTTTTCCTCTGATAATCAAGGTATTGACAAAATGACCTGAAGTACCTGACAGCTATAGGAACCATTTTAATTCCTTTCATTATACAGAGAGAATTAGGATGCAATAGTTGTGGTCTCCCCACTACCATGCATTTGCTAGGTTATATTATCATTCATACAGTGTATCTTAGGGTATTTTACATAACATAACTAATTGGTAATAAACCAATATGGAATGTAGAAATTGTCAGAGTTCGTTAGACAGTAAGACAGAGCAATAAAAAGAGAGCCTTATAACCTACTGTAAAAAGTGTACTTTTAGTCTGCTTTAACTTTTTTTTATTGTTACTTCCTGCTTTTCCAAAGAGGACAAAATTCCTCTGAGGAAAAGCTGTTACTCCCTAACACTTGCCAGTGAAACTTAAGACGAGTGACAGATTTCCCTCAGCAGGTTCAAGTGTACATCCAAGAACATAAAAAAAAGTTAAGAGATGCTGGACAGAGGCCATGTAGTACCTTGTAGGTTAAAAGAGCAATTTTAAAATCAATACTTTTGTTTAACTGGCAACCAAGGTAGTTGTTTCAGACTGGCTGAAATATGTGAAGAGCAAACCCTTTTTACAAGGAGTATATTCAGGTTATCAGCACTGGAGTGCTATGCAAGGTTGCGTTGGACATGCACGACACCAGGGGATTGCAAATAAACTCATCTAGATGTGACAAAATCATGCATAATTATTTTGAAACCTGAGGGAGGTTGAAATAGCCCCAACTTGGTGATGTCCCATCAGTGATAGACAGGCAGCTGCAGAATTTATAATGGCTCATTTTCGTAGAAGATGAGAGGGAAAATTAAAATAACCTCTTCTGCTGCAGCTCTCACACATTTGCACTTCTAATTGAGAGACGTTGAATGGGATGGAGCAATGGGAAGCCCTTCGAAGCAGCAGGCAGCCACTAACTGGCCTGTGCATACCCAGGTTTTGCTCTTCTGTGGGTTGTGTGTACCAGCCTCCTGTCTGGCAGAATCACAGTGACCATCTGTGCAAGCGTGGGAGTTACCTGGAGGTAAGGGAAAGCCTCCCAAGAGGTTTGCAAGTCTTCGTTGTCCTGCTATTATTTTATTATTAAAATTACTAGAAGAAATGGCAAATCCGTTGGGACGCAGTGGTCTACAACTGCCATCAAGCAAATAGTTGACAACCAGCTCTGAAATAGTGTAATCAATTGAGGAGAACTGTTTCCCACCCTAGCTCCCTGATCCCTGGGAAAAGCTTTTTGCTCCTCTCAGTAGTTCTCCTCTGAATTTTTACAATCTGGAAAAAGAATCCAGTTACACCCTGATAATGATATACAACACCCAAAAAAATAAGTCAATGTATCGATCTCCTTAGCGTATGCCAAATTCAAAGTGATCAATCAAAACACAGAAGATAAATCAGCCAGCTTGGCTGCAATTTATTGGCTTTAGACAGAACTAGATATTTTGCAGTCGTATAATGGGAGACTTTGCTTTTCTTTTTATTGCATGAGGCAACAAGTAGGAAAAACCTTCATAGTAATTCTTGCATAAGAAAGTGAGAAAGCAAAAAATGTGACACATGAGGTCAGGAAACAGCAAAAATAAAATAAATTCAAAGAAGGATTTCTTGGGTTTAGTTATATAAACCAGAAAGGATTAGCCACCAAGCAAGAAGAAAAAAAATATATCCTTGATTGTTATCTGATACTAAACATAAAACTAAAGGCTGCAGATCTTCCTCTTCAGCCAGGGCAGTTTCTGCTGCCTGTTGTGTATCATGAGCCTGGTTATTGACTGGCGTGAACTGAGTTACTTCAGAGAAGATGACCAAGGTTTTCACAACTGAGGCTCTCTCTGATCTACTTGGCTGCTGAGCTTCAGGTGCTGTTGCCTTTCTCCCTCGCGCCTGAGTGCTGTTTGCCTTTGTGTGTAATGCACTTGTTCCACTGCATCGCTGGAAATCATTCCAGTGTCAGGGGAGTTGGACATTTAATGTTAGCAGGCAGGGGAAGAGCAATGTATTTTTACTTTTTCGAAGTGGGAAAATTGAGGAGGAAGAGAGGAAGGAAGCTAGGTGGGTAGATAGTTCCTGGAAATGGTAAAAATGCTCCTGTTTGAAGATGATCAGAGAAATCGTAGCAAGTGTTTTAAGGGCCATCGCAGTTGTGGTGCTTGGTAGCCTAATAAAAAAAGTTCCATTTTCTGAAAATTGGCCTGGCTCTGTTCTCCAGGTCCCCAAAATCAGAACTCCTCAAACCACTCACTGCTTTTGAAAACCTGACCCTTTTTATGTAGGTGGCATTAAAAAAAGTGAAATAGAGGAACATAAAAAACTATGGTAACATGCAGAAAGGCATAAGATACAGAAAAAAAAAAAAAAAAAGCTGAACAAAAAACCTCAACGTATCTGCTTGACATACTAAAATATTTCTGTTTTCTTGAAAATGCTTATTGGGAAATGCATTACAAAACCTTGTAACAGCTGGAATATGGTGATCTAATTGCTGTTTCAATAGCGCTGTGAACATGCAAACATATTTCCTATGCAAAATGTCAAAAAGGCAGCAATCTAAGTGAGGCTTTAAGCTTCAAAACAAAGACACAATGAGCTGATTTGTAAACATTTATTTCTAAGGTTACACTTAAAACCAAAATAGAACAGCATAGGTTTGGAGACAGTGCAACAAATCTTTTTACAAAACTCTAGATCTGGAGAGAGGAGAGGTTTACTGGCTAAAAGATACTTGGGCTGCATCAAAATTTCATTCCCAGTGGTGCTGCAGCTCCTTGAAACCGTGTATTTCTTCCCACTCAAAATCTTTGAGTAAGGGAGGGGGATTTTGGCCACTGAAAGGATGCAGGGAGACCCAGAGGTTCTTCCTGTGCAGAAGTAATTTTTTACCGTCATTTGCACTACTATGCCTTCTCTGTAGACATTTTTGGCTTGCCACAGGCCTCAGGTCAATGGTGATGTTGACTTCTACTACAGGTGTTGAGTGAGGCCAGTTTGGAGTCAGTGCTGAGGGAGGTCGCAGGGTTTGGGGTGATCTGGCAGTCCTGTACCATTCCTGGGAAGAATTTGCTCAGGGGCTAGCTTTTGCTCACCTTAGTTGTCTTCTGGCAGGACAGATGGTCCTTCAAGGTAGAGTATGAGTTGGTTTTAGTTGTAGCAACCAAGTGCAGCGAGTGACTGCCATAAAACACAAATATTGAAGTCCAAGGATGCTGTGCAGGATAGAGTATGACCTGGGAAGCTGTATGCTATGGCCCTTCTTGCCAAAAGAGCACTGTGGGTTTTCCCGTGATTTACACTGGTGGTGTGATTAGCGCAACACCATGGGCACTGCTTGACTTACACAAGTGTGAAATCAGAAGTTAAAATGACTGCACCCACTCTGCACCAACCTATGCCAGCAGCATACAATGAAAATCTCTTAAATATATACTTGATAAACAAGTCAATCAGTTTGAGGAGTAAATTTACTTTTCACCAAGGCCATCCATTTGTAAGATCCTTACTGTATTGTGCTTGCAAATAACATTTATTTCTGTAGTGTAAATATGCAAGAGTTCATTTTAATAAAAAGTAAGCCCTAAAATAAGATAAACCCATGACTAGACTTGCATTGAAGATTTAAAGTGCATTCATCTGCTGTTTTTCTATATAAATATTCATTGGTTTAATGCTCTCAGGTGTTGGAAGTTTTAATCTGCATTCAGATGGAGGTACTTTAATCAGAGAGTTCATAAAAGTCTCTAACTTTTTTCATAAAAAATAGAGTAGTTGATATAACAGAGGGTTGCAAAAGCTTAAAAAACCCCTAAACTGCAGCTCTAGGAGGGAAAAAAAGGTAAATACCAAATGGCATTTTGTGCCATAATATCAATATTCTATTAAAAATAAATCTCTCACTGTTAGACCGAAGAGTCTCAAACAACCTGTCACTTTACTGCAGTCTTCAGAGATGACTGATAATGGATAAAAAATCCCATAGCATCTGTTTAACATGTACTCACACAAACTGTTAGGAATGTTTTTAAATGTCAGCAGTAATGTATGCATGTATTAGCTATCACAGAGCAACAGCTCAACAAAGACAGCATCACTGCCACATTGGGGGCTCGTGCTCTAAATTAGGGAGGTCAAGTGGTAGAGACAGAAGCAGAGTGCGTTAGAAACCATATTGTTTGCCTTCTGAAAACTGGAAGAAATTGTGAAGTCAGCTGCAGCCACAGTGCCGACGTACGGAGTTTGTACACTTTGAAAATAGCTAAGTGGGATTATGGTAAATCTTTCAATTGCAAGAAGGTTAATCGTGAAAGGCACCGCATATAAGGTCAGTAGGATGCGCGTGGGGGTAATGTGGTTTAGGCTGTCTTTTGCATTAGCAAGGTATCACACTTCATTTGGGAACCTAAGCATTCACCGAGTGTGGAGTGTCATATAAGTGCAGTTGCTGACTAAACAGCGTCTGTGTGACAGCGTTGTTAGCAGCGCTGTATTTCTTGACAATTCTGCACTACTTAACTATGGAGATATGCTACAGGGTATGTTGTCCTGGCAAAGTCATTGGGCTACAAGCCACTTTTCACGCTGAAATTCATAAATCAGTTTTTTTCCCCCCTGTTACTCCATAATTGAAATTTCTCTTTTCCTTTTAGTGTGCACAGGTTTTTTTTCTGTTTGCTGCCAAGAGCGTACGTTGTTAAACATTGCTTCTGCAGTCAAAATGTGTGAAGAGGGTTTTGCTAAATCATCAAGTATCTTCAGTTTTGTGCCATAAGCTTGCGTCCTCCCAAAATGCAGTAAGCTGGGGCCTGTCTTGAAAGTTGCATGGGCTGCTGGGTGTTAAGCAGAGTGACTGTTAAGGGGCCCTGCGGTGCCCGTCTGCTAGCCTGGCAGGCAGTCACAGGAGCCACGGTCCGAGGTGTCGCCAAGAGGGTACCACAGCTAGTCACGAGCACAGACTACTATCCACTGCTACTCTTTCACGTGGGCACAAATGACTCTGCAAGCCAGAACCTGGGCATAATCAGGAGACTATAAAGACCTAGGGGTGCAAGTGAAAAATTCTGGTGCCCACGTTACTTTTTCCTCCATGTTACCAGTAAGAGGAAAGGGTGCAGCCAGAAATAGACACATAATGCACATCAGCTTCTGGCTTCATGGCTGGTGCCATCATGAGGATGTTGGCTTCTGTGGCAACAGGACATTCCTTGGCTATAGCCTGTTACGGAGGGATGGGATCTATCTTGTCTAGACGAGGCAAGGGAGTCTTTGGCAGCAGGCTGGCCAACCTGGTGAGCTGGGCTTTAACCTGAAGGACTCGGGGGGAGGGCTCCAAAGGGGCGATGCTCACACCGTCGCATCCAGCTGGGGATTAAGCCAGGCCAACCAGAGCAGCGATATATGTTCCTTAGCCACCTCCCAAGATGAGTACCAGCAGGCCAGCCACCTCAAGGGTGTGCATTGCTATGGTGGATCCACTCACATCACTCCTGGGAAACCCGCATGCTCAATCACCTCTCTGAAATGCCTGTACACCAATGCACAGAGCGTGGGAATATCCAGGAAGAACCAGAGATCTGTGTGCAGGCGCACGGCCATGATCTCACTGCGATTACAGAGACATGGTGGGATGGCACAAATGACTGGAACACTGTGATGGATGGCTCTGTACTTTTTAGGAAAGACAGGCCAGCAAGGAAAGGTGGTGTAGTTGCTCTTTATGGGAGAGAGCAACTGGAACGTATCAAGCTCTGCCTAGGGTCAGATGCAGAACGAGTTGAGAGCTTAGGGGTAAATATTTAAGGGGCAGGCTAATATCTGCTGGAAAGACACACATAGTCCAGGAGGTTCCTGCAGAGCATTGATGATAACACAGGTAGCGGAGGAAGCATCGAGGTGAGGTGTGCTCCTGGATCTTGTACTAACAAACAAGGAAGGACTAGTTGAGGATGTGAAGGTTGGGGGCAACCTTGGCTGCAGTGACCAAGAGATGATAGAGTTCAGGATCCTGGATGGAGGAAGCAGAGCAATATGTAGGATTGCAACCCTGGACTTCAGGAGAGCTAACTTTGGCCTCTTCAAGGACCTGCTCCAAGGAATCCCACGGGTTAGGGCTCTAGAAGGTACAGGGGTCCAACAGAGCAGGCTAATATTCAAGCATCACTTCCTCCAAGCTTGAGATCAGTGCATCCCTATGGGTAAGAAATCAAGCAAAGAGGGCTGGAGACCTGCATGGTTGACCAAGGAGCTTCTGGGAAAACTGAAACAGAAGAAGGAAGTTTAGAGCATGTGGAAAAAGGGATAGGCAGCTTGAGAGGAATACAGAGATTTTGTCAGAACGTGCAGGGAGATTAGGCTAAGGTCCGTTTGGAATTAAGTCTGGCAAGGGATGTCAAGGAGAGCAAGAAGGGCTTCTTCAAGTCCATTGATAGGAAAAGGATGACTAGGGAAAATGTGGGCCTATTGCTGAATGAGGTGGGTGCCCTGGTGATGAGGGACACTGAGAAGGTGGAGTTACTGAATGCCTCCTTGGCTTCAGTCTTTACAGCTAAGGCAAGCCCTCAGGAATCCCAGACCCTGGAGGCAAGAGAGAAAGTCTGGAGAAAGGAAGACTTTCCCTTTGTCAAGGAGGATTGGGTTAGAGATCACTTAAGCAAACGTGACACCCACAGTTCCATGGGCCCCAATGGGATGTGCCCCTGCGTCTCCAAACAATCAAGCTGCAACAAGGTCATTTACTACCACATACTCTTCATGCCGGCCCCTCTGCTGCCTTCTCCTAGTCTCTCCTCTTCCATGGCATGTGTTCTCTCTCTGCTTCTTCCTCGGCTGCTCCCTCTTCATTGGCTCTCAACCCCTTAACAGAACCAGCCACAGCTGCACCTTATCTACACCGGCCAACCCACCGCCCCTGAAGCCAGCCCACAGCTGTATGTTATCAATGCTAATTAACCCAGCTTCATGCCTCTACACCTCTGAGTGCTGAGGGAGCTGGTAGGGGTTATTGCCAAGCCACTCTCCATCATCTTTGAAAGGTCATGGAGAACAGGAGAGATTCCTGACGACTGGAGGAAAACTGATGTCAGTCCAGCCTTCAAAAAAGGCAAGAAGAATAAGAAACCAGGAAAGTACAGGCTGCTCAGCTAAACACAGTTTCCCTGGACCTCGGGGGAAAAAGGAGAGTTTACCATCTTGGTGAGAAGGGGCAGGGAATGCTGGAGGACTATAAGGATGTCATGGTTATGCAAACTGAAGATTAGAGAGGTGAAAGCCCAGCTAGAACTCAGGCTGGCCAATACTGTAAAAGATAAAAAAAAAATGTTTGTATAAATGCAACAGAAACAAAAGGAGGGTCAAGGGTAATTTGCATCCTTTATTGCAGGGGTCCTCAAACTACGGCCCGCGGGCTGGATACAGCCCCCCAGGGTCCTCAATCCGGCCCCCGGTATTTACAGACACCCCCGCCGGGGGTTGGGGGGGAAACCAAGCAGCCGCAGGTGACTGCCTGCCACTGCATCCGCGCGCCGGCCCCCTGGTTAAACAGTTCGAGGACCCCTGCTTTTTTGGATGTGGTGTGGAACATTGCCACAAAAGGGGTGAGGAAAAGGCTGAGGTACTTAATGCTTTCTGTTCCCTGGTTTTTAATAGTAAGACCAGCTTCCCTCTGGGTAACCAGGCCCCTGAGCTGGAAGACAGGGATGACAAGGAGCAGTGTGAAGTTCCCACAGACCAGGAGGAACAGTCAGTGACCTGCTGCTCCGCTTAGATGTGCACAGGTCTATGGGGCTGGATGGGATCCAGCTGGGGGTACTGAGGGAGCTGGCAGAGGAGCTCGCCAAGCTGCTCTCCTTCATTTATCAGCAGTCCTGGCAAACTGGAGAGGTCTCGGAAGACTGGAGGTTAGCCAGTGTGATGCCCATCTACAAGAAGGGCTGGAAGGAGGATCTGGGGAACTACAGGTCTGTCAACCTGACCTTGGTGCCGGGGAAGGTTATAGAGCAGATCATCCTGAGTGCCATCACATGACATGTGCAGGACAACTCGGGGATCAGGCACAGCCAGCATGGGGTTATGAAAGGCAGGTCCTGCTTGGCAAATCTGATCTTCTACAACAAGATGACTCTCCTAGTGCACGAGGGAAAGGCTGTGGACGTTGTCTGCCTGGACCTTAATAAAGCCTTTGACACAGTCTCCCACAGCATTCTCCTGGAGAAACTGGCTGCCCATGGCTTGGACAGGTATAGTCTATGCTGCATAAAAAGCTGGCTGGACAGCCAAGCCCAGAGTGGTAGTAAATGGAGTTACATCCAGCTGGTGGCCAGTCACAAGTGGTGTAACCTATGGCTCAGTGTTGGGGCCAGTCCTCTTTAATATATGTATTGACAATCTGGGTGAGGGATTGAGTGCACCCTCAGTAAGTTTGCTGATGACACCAAGTTGGATGGGAGTGTTGCTGTGCTTGAGGGTAGGCTGGCTCTGCAGAGGGAAATGGACAGGCTGGACAGATGGGCCAAGGCCAGCTGTCTGAGGTTCAACAGGTTGAAGTGCCGGGTCCTGCACTTGGGTCACAACAACCCCATGCAGCACTACAGGCTAGGGAAAGAGCAGCTGGAAAGCTGCCTGGTGGAAAAGGACCTGGGAGTGCTGGCTGACAGCCAGCTGAACATGAGCCAGCAGTGTGCCCCGGTGGCCCTCTGATAGAGCATCCCAGCTTGTATCAGAAATCATGTGGCCAGCAGGACAAGGAAAGTGAATGTCCCCCCATAGTTGGCACTGGTGAGGCCGCAGCTCAAATCTTGTGTTCAGTTTCAGGCCCCTCACTTCAAGAGGGATATAAAGGTGCTGGAGGGTGTCCAGAGAAAGGCAACAAAGCTGGTGAAGGGTCTAGAGAACAATTTATGAGGAATGGCTGAGGGAACTGGGGTGATTTAGTTTAGAGAGGTGGAGGCTCAGAGGGGATCTTAATGCTCTCTACACCTAGCTGAAAGCAGGTTGTAGGCAGGTGGGGGCCGGTCTCTTCTCCCATATAGCAAGTGATAGGACAAGAGTTATGCCAGGGGCGTTTAGATTGGATATTAGGATAATTTTCTTCATTGAAAGGGTGTTCAAGCAGTGGAACAGGCTGCCCGGGGGGGTGGTAGAATCGCCATCCCTGGAGGTGTTTAAAAAAGGCATCGGTGTGGTCCTTAGTGACATGGTTTAGTGATGATCTTGGCAGTCTTGGTTCAGTGGTTGCATCTGATGATCTCGAAGTTTTTTTCCAGCCTAAATGATTCTATGAGTCTATGAGAAGAGAAGACTAAGAGGGGATCTTTTCAATGTCTACAAATATCTTAAGAGCAAGTGTCAAGAGGATGTGGCCAGGCTCTTTTCAGCAGTGCCCAGCGATAGGACGAGGGGCAACGGGCACAAACTGCAGCACAGGCAGGTCCCTCTGAACATGAATAAAAAACCTTCTTTACTCTGAGGGTGACAGAGTGCTGGGACAGGCTGCCCAGAGAGGTTGTGGAGTTTCCCTTTTCTGGAGACTTTCAAAACCCACCTGGATGTGATCCTGTGCAGCCTCCTCTAGGAGAACCTGCTTTAGCAGGGGCTTGGACTGGATGATCCCCAGAGAACCCTTCCAACCCTGACCATTTTGTGATTTTATGACAGCCAGAGCAGACTGCAGAGATAAATCAGTTCATATTGCTGCCTTTTGGAGTCCCTCCCCAACAAGTAGGTGGTTCAGCAGACGCTGGTGTTGACACAGATGCACCGCCAAATTCAAGTGATCTGTGGAGGCCGTGGTGGGTCTGATTGCATGACCGGGCCCTCATATGCAGGATGTGAAGCCCATTAGAGTGTGTACTGTAGGTACAGTGATACACATGCTTAAAGTTAACCAGGTGGAGCACGCAGAGTGATGGGCTATTTGAACGCAGAGAGCACTTGCTGCTTTGCTGCTCCCCTGTCTCATAGTGGGCATTTTGGAGCTGCCCGTAAACCTGTGCCCTATGCTGTGTATAGCCTTTTGTGACTGAAAGGAACTCTACTGAGAATTCATTAGAGAGTCTCTTGTCCCGAAATTTCTTTTATGTAGGTGTGGTCCATGATGGCTGACAGGCAGTTTCCATCACAGAGTTGTAATGGCCTTTAAGTCTGGCAGTTAAAAAAACCCCAGAAAACAACAAAGCCAAAAAAGAGCAGAGATGGATCAAGGACATAATGTTCTTGAAGCAGGCTGAAATCCCTGAACAACAAAGAGAGGGTTTTTTCGTCTTTAATTATCTAGATCATTTGGCCAGCTGTGAGCCATGAACCCAGCTGGTCAGCCATGGGTGTGAAAGGGAGGTCCACCGGGTTGCTTTGCTTGTATAACTCTTCAGTCCACATTAAAAACTAAACGTAAATATTTCCTTCGTTGCAAAAATGATTCCTTAAGCTTGTACCTTAGGCAAGGTATCTGGGATGGGCAGGACGAAGAGTCTGTTAGGAGATGCATCAGCAAGGTCCTGATTCACCTTAGCAAGGGAATCGGCTGTGCGGGCTGGCCAGTTTCTCGGTTGGGTGATTTAGTTGGATCTTAGCAGAGCTGTGATACAATTCTCTAACTTCTGCAGTGGGTAATTGCAGTTGAATTAGAGCCTTGAGAAAGTAATTATGAGAGGCATTGTGGAACACCCTGCTAACCCAGCAGTAAACTAAACCACGGACTGGGAACAACCGGAGATCGTGAGATTAGAGCCTACTTTTGGTTCGTTCCTTCACTTCTGGTAAGTGTATGTCTTTCTTTTTTCTGCTTCTAAGGCTGAATGTTGGGCCTTGGAGCGGTAGGCTAGAGTTGCTCCTGTGATCAGCCAGGAAGAGACGCTCCATTTCTGTTGGAGGAAGGTTCTAAAACTAGACAGGAGAAAATATGTTGGTTTTGGAGCCGGAGAAAAGTTCTGTAAAGCAGATAGGAGAGACACAAAGTTGAACACACAGTGAAGGACTTGGTTTGAAAAATTCTGCAAGTTTTCTCACCTGCCTTATTTTATATGTATGTATAAAATCATTTCATAATACAGAGACTTAAGAGTAAGGACTTAAAGTTAGAAAGTTGCAAGACAGAAGAACCTGACTTCAGAAAAACTGTTTTAAATTGATTACTTGTGCATAAGTAAACCTTGAAGGAGAACTGTGAAACACTTAATAGCGGGAGTAAAGTGCAAGTTCAGAGGGTGAATTTCTGCAGCTTTTGTTCATGTAGCTAGTTCAGACAGTATTGACAGGCTTTTTCATTTTTTATTGTTAAATGTTTAATTCACAACCAGCTCGAAGGTACTCTTTAGGCATCAAAGAAGATACCACTGCAAAATTATGGTTGAGTTATTTCCCCAAATTATGCATCATTTTTGAATATTGTGCAAAATATATTCTAAGGAGCAGAGAGCTGTCTTTTGACCTTTTAGAAAACTATAATTTTTGTATGCCTGCCTTTATTAATGCCCTAATAAAATACAGAATATACTCTTATTGTTATATGAATTTTAACTCATCCTGTGCTTGGATCTTTACACTGATGCACTGATTTTCCCCAGCTGAGGATCTGATCCAGTTCAGACTCAGCTTTTTTAGGCAATTGTGCCATTTGTGAAATCATTCCTTATTTGAATTCTCATCTGTGATATCAGAATAGAGGAGATGTCCATATTTGGCAGATTAAAAGCCCCTGAAAAAGCCCAAGTAGGAACATGGTGCATCAGTAAGCAAAGCAGAAAATGGGGCTCTTCCTTGCTTCTTGGGATTAGAATAGCATCCCTGAAACAGCAGAAGTCTGTTGGGATATCAGAGCAATTTACATGTCCTTTCAGCTTTACTGCAGGCTCTTCATGGCTGGCCAGTCCTTCATTGTGAGCCCCTTGAGTTTGGAAAGTCCCTCAGACCAAATCAGAAATAACTGCTGCTAATATAGATGTTCCTATATTTGGGTTTTCAGCACAGCTGTCTTCTCAGGGCATGTCTGCACAGCAGTGATAAATTGTAGACAGCCTCCTTTCCCACATCACACTCTTCTTTCTTGCTTGCATTAATGTATTTGCAGCTGAACAGAAGTCTGGAATGTGTAAGTAGTGATAACTCTTTATGTTACTTTAAAACGTTTTCCTTGGCCTCTCATCTGGATATTTGAGATGGTCATAACTCTAATTCCAGAAAGAGATGAGAGTCGCTGAATGCTCAGAGGCAAAATGTATTTTGTGCTGGTTTCTCTAGCGCTAACCTGCTCCGTGACAAGTCTGCATGAGAGGCAGCAGGAAAAGGGTGGTGTGTCCCCTGCAAATTAATGCTCAGCTCATTTTTTACTTACATAAACTGAGCACAAGACTGTGTACGTAATTCATATATATGCACACGTATGTACACATGTGTGTGCATATGTACCTTATGAGTGTATGAAGTGGGAAGAATCTGTGACACAGTCTGGTTTTGCAGATGCTGTCATTGAGCTGGAATTTGGGACATACGTTAATCCCCACGGTGAGTGCTTGGTTTTGCCTCCCGACGTTTCGTAACAACTCTTGATGTGTGTTTGACATGACTGTTGTCCCTTAACACTAGTTTTCAGGCAGTGAAATGAATGCATAAGCAGCTCTGTTTCTTCACCTACCCCTTGCTTTATGAGGCTTCTGTGTACTTCCCCAGTGTCCTCCATGCAAGGTCCTTTTCAGGCAGGAATGAATTAAACATCTTGATGGCCATATAGTGGTATCCTGCTTTTTTGCAGAGGTAGGAAGACTAAGGTAGAGGAAGCTAAGTCATGCAGGTGATTGCAAAAACTTTTCTCTGTATTTTAGCCTAAAGGTAAACAAAATATTTGCTGAAGATCGGATGTAACTGGAAGTACATTCCTTGGGTGCTCCTGAAAACATTTTCTTCTATGAGTTTCCCACAGTCGCTATAAATACTGAGTATTCTTTCTATGGAAAATATAGCACCTAGCACTGTATTATCTAACTGCTGATAACACACTGAGAGCCTCTGTTTCATGATTCTGGGTTACATGGTTCAACCAAAAGACTGATTTCCCTATTCCTCTCCTACAAAAGCAGACACCTTGGAAGTATCTAGGATTTTATGTGCTGCTGTTTGTATGGTTCAAAGAGGAGCACTTAAATCACCCTTAGTATTTGGCCCAAGCTTTGTGCAGCATTGTGTGATTTCACAAGAGCTGCCTGTAAGTGGTATTTTTCAACAAAGTGCTCTCTGCTTTGGAAAGCAGACATTCACAGAGGTATGTAGGAACTGTAGCAGAAAGTAATTGCAATCATCTCGAATTAGGCAGGGTAAGAAGCCTTCTCTGAATACAGGAGACATCATAGTCTTGAAAAATGTCTCAGTGACCTGTGTTTTACTTTTGGCCTAATTGGCAAGTTGTGTAGCCCGATGGAGTTTGCCAGTTTACACCTACATACCACTATTTCGTGACTGGACATTGTCACCTACCTCTCCCTCAGGACTCCTGTAAGAGTGCATCATAGGCATGATGCAAAATTCTGGTCTCGGTTAAGCTGATATAAATCCATGGTACTTTGCCTGACCTCTTGGAAGTTTGTCTGGATTTTATATTTGGTTGTTGTAGTTCTGGTTTTGCTTAGAGAAGACTATAAGAAGCAGTCTGTTCTGGCTTAGACCTCGCTTTCTTCTATCGTTTTACTTCAAATGTAGGACATGAACTTGCATTCAGTGGGAGTGCCATATCCAACTTTCTGGAGGCACATTTCTTAATCTCCAATCTATCAACATTTCTGTCTATTGCCATGTAACATATGGTGCTGATTATTACTAAATAACAGTGATTTACAGTTGTAAATGCTTAACTTAATTCTACATTTTTAGAAATTGATACTTAATTTGACTTGATTATATTTCTATACCCTCAGATATTTTTTTTTTTTTAAAGAAAAAGGCTGACTCTGGCACTGGTAGATGACAGTCCGCTATCTCCACTAAAAATCCTTGGGAGGTCTTCCTTTGGTTGTCCACACACAATGATAGCCTCATTCTAAAATGCTCATGTTTCCTCATTATTAAAATAAAACATTGCAGTTTTGATATTGCTGGCGGTGATTTGACTGATGCAATGCTAATGACTCCAATGGATATACTTCTGATTTGCATTGAGATTGTGGAAAAGCAGGACTGGTCCCCAGATGGAAGAAAATTAAAAGTCCAGAGCTTAGTTCTTGCCTGCTTTGCATAATGTATGGTCGCTTGCAGGATGGGTGCAAAATTTAAGATTCAAGAGAGTGGGCAGTCAGATTTCTAGTTTTTATAAGTCAGGTGGTGGGTGGGTGAGCAGTAGCTACTCCAACGTCATCCCCAGCTTTGCCTGTGGCATCCTTGGAGACTATGGCAATTTCATTTCCAGTCTGCAAAATAGGGTGAATAATACAACATGCTTAAATCAAAGTGTTGTTGAAAAGATTAATTATTTCTAAGTACACTGAAACTAAATGCAAGTACTAATAACTAGAATTTGTAAAATGTTAGTTTTAGAGCCCTGTGGATGTGTGGTTGATTGATTGGCACTGAACAGATGAGTACGTAGAGTTTTAGAAATTCTTCCCTGTTAAGATATCAACTGTTATCATGAAGGACCAAAAGAAATTCGGTGTCATAAAGCACAAAGCAAAATTTAATGATTTGGTTAAACCAGAGGATGGATTTCTTATTTTCAGGGTAGGAACATAAAGAATTTGCATAAAGTAATTGCAGGAAGAAAATTCTAAGTTGTTTGCCATTCCCAGCACTTTTTTGTTATTGTGTTGTCTAGCACAAGGGCTCTTGGGTGTATCCTAGACTGATGTTGCTGGTGCCCTTCTCATGCAAAAGAGCTCTTGTAACCCGGGTGCCCATCTTCCTAGCACTGCCCGCTTCAGCCCTGGAGTGATGGTCCCCTTCATGGACCGCATGAGCAAAACGAAAAGGAAAATAGATTTAGCCAAGTAATTTCTTACTCTGCACGTTCAAGCATTACAAGATCCTAGAAAGATACCAGTCAGCCCTTGCCTTGGACCTATGACTTCCTTTTCTTTCTTTTTGAGAGTGCAAAGTTAACGTCCTCTGGTTAGAAGCCTTTCTTGTGCCCTTAGGCTGATTCTCTTGTACATTTTTCCATCTTCTTTTGCCTTCTATAAGAAAAATCCCAAGAATTAGCCCTGCCTGTTGGTTTCTCTGTGGAGGACCATTAAGAGGCAATGGAGCTACTTGCTGGAGCACAGTTAAAAAACAGAATTTGTGATTTCTCTGTTATCTGTAGCAAGCAGAAATGTGCTCTTACAAAGTGGGGGTTCTACTTCACAGAGCAGGCTCTGATCCAACATGATAAAATACATGTCTATTGGATAACAGGCATTTCACGTTCAGATAAGGGCATGTTTGTGATGTGTCACAAGCGCAACTAACAGAAATACTAGAGATGTGCTGATTTAATTTTTCTTAAAGATGTGGATACCAGGTGTGGCTCAAAAACTGGACTGATTCTTGAAAATACTGCTCTTGATTTGGTGGGTTATTTATATATTATGCTTACATGAAACAACTGAAATGAGAGATGGGCACTTCCATTTTAGAGATGAAAAATTTTAGTGCTGTGAGAGTCTTGAGGAACAACTAAGGACCTTCAGTTTATAATTCCTTAACTGGAACCATTGGTGGAGAGGAAGAACGTTTATGAATGAAAAAATAAGAATACTTTTATCATAAAGTGCCTGATGCTAGGACCTTTCTAAGCTTCTCCCCTCTCTCCTCAAGTTCTAAAATACCTGGGTTTATTCCCTTTTTACCCGCATATCTTTGTTGATCTGGATTTCTGTTGTTTCCTTGGATTACTGAATAACTTGAAAGAGACTATTTATGATATTCCCAAGAAAAATGGAAGCAGAGAATATATAAATATCGCAAGAACATTCTTAAAAGACTTCCCCTAAGTTTGTATGGATTCAAAGGGTTTTGTTTGCTCAGATGGCATTTGCATTCTTTGGTGACCGGTGATCAAGTCAAAGCTCAGTTCTGAGCTCTGGGGCTGTTCTCTTCTCAGAAGTTACTTTTCTCAGTATGGTTGTTTCTCCTGCAATTTTCTGACACATTTTGTTTTAAGGATGTAGGTAATTTTAGATCTGCATATTTGTCTGAAATAGCAGACAACTGAGTGCCAAAGCAGAAGAATAAACCTGTTGTTAAAATTCTGGAAGTGCAGCACTGTCTGTTCTTTTTTCAGTGAATCCACAGGACTCCTCCTAAATTTACCCAGAGTCTGGCACAAGAAACCTAGTATATTTTCACATTTGTCTATATATTAAGTTTGTTGTCACAGATAATGTCTTATTTGTAATGAAAATATGAGGAGGTCTTTTAGAGGTGTACTAAGGGTGAACTTCTCAGTTTCTTAAAACATTTCATTACAGATCTTTTTCCTACAGGAAAGGGAATATCTGGTGGCCAAAGACATAGGGAGGACATGTTCACAAATACCGCTACAGGAATAAATCTACCGCAGTCGTTCCTGAAGGAAGTATTATCTAACGATCCTGTTACTAAACTTAAAAGAATCTGAACTATTTTATGACAAAGTTACAGCCATATTAAGTAAAAATATGTACTGTATGCATCTGTTTAAGTTAAAGCAGCATGCAATGCAATCCATCATAAATGAA
Source organism: Falco punctatus (assembly GCF_963210335.1). NCBI lineage: Eukaryota > Metazoa > Chordata > Aves > Falconiformes > Falconidae > Falco > Falco punctatus. The sequence goes on from NC_137580.1 coordinate 32,356,785, forward strand.
TACCTGACAAAGGCATACATTGACTGTAGAGGGTTGCACCCCTGGTAGGTTATCACTGCTGCTACAGAAGATACATCTAGCGAGAGCAGGATAAGGATGACTAGATATCTTTACCCCAAGTGGGTAGTTTCTGTGTTAAGAGCCAGTATTCCTGGCATGCTAGGAAACAGAACTGAGTGAAATACTATGTTGGCATGACTTCCATTTAATCTGCCACGTGAAAGTGCATGTGTTTATGGGGACAGAGTGCTGTTGACCACCCACGTCGTATTTGCTGATGGCTGCTGAGGCAGTATCCACCTCTGAATGGAAAAAGAGATTTTGTCAGTTTTTATATAAGTGGTATGTCTAGGGATGATGTGCAAGACAGGTCAAACTCCAAGGCACTTCACCTGGGAGGTGCAGGTTTGCGGGAACGCTGTGGCCTAAAGTTGCAACCCCCTCATTGCTGTGGCTGTGGGGTGTCACTGTGTGCTGGCCTGCTGCTGGGTGTGCAAGCTGGCCTGCTGGAGCAGCGCTGGTGTTGGAGTTGGCTGGGTTTGAAGTTACTGAAGTAGAGATGTGAGCGCAACCAAAAAACAGCCTTCTTAAAAGCGTGAAGAGGACCTTTAACTTTTGAGTGCTTTGGCTGTTGTAAGCATTAACCCAATGAAACTCGGCACTTATCCTGCTTTCTGGTTTCCTGTGTGATCCACAGCGCCGCTTTGCTCTCTGAACCTTCTATATCGGTACAAGATTTTCAGCTGTGCAGAGCCCCAGGCTAACGGGGTCCCTTATGGGCATTTTGTACCAGTGTAGCCCTTTCATAAGAAAAGCTGTATACATAAAAGGAAAACCAAACCCTCTTGTTTCTGTCATCGACTTCTTGTTAAATGCACGTATGCAATGTGGAGGCAAATTTCTTCCAGGCTGCTGGCGTTATTGGGATGTCCTGTGCCTGGCTGTAGCTAAGCAGTAGCAACCAGCAAAGGAAGTGGTAAAACTCATTAGTCTCTTTTCAGCGCTTACTGGGTCTTTGAAAGACAGCAGCCATGCAAGAATAAAAAATAGCTGAAAGACAGTATCTTATGGGGGGGAAGAAAAGACACGCATCATAAATAACCTCACTGAAATATAAGGACCATTATCCTGAGTCAGATTTCAGTTGGAAGCGAGTCCAAACAGTCTGACAAAGTGCAGCTGCATCTCTAAGTAGGGAAGTTCAGAGATGTTTCAGTCAGATTTGTGGCCCAATGTATGTCTAGGCATGCATCTCCAAGATGATACTTGGACATAGTAATGCCAGTTGTCTGGATATGAAATGACAATATTTGCCATCACTTCTGCTAATATCGCCTGCCAGAAAGGGACATTGGGGAATGATCTTTTTATCTGTCTAGAGCTAGAATCAAAATCCTGATATTGATCATCCTTGTTCCCCTTGTCATTTCTGTTAGCTGCCCTTGGAGTTTACTTCTCCCTCTTACATGATTTTGTAGGTTGCTGTTTGATCTTATGTGTTAAATTTAGCATTTTACTGTGACTTTATGATCACAGAGTCCCGCTCACTGTGCTGGAGGTACCCATAGGCAGCATGCTATGGAGTCTGGAAAAAATGTGTCTAGTATCACTTGTATATAACTTTGTGTTCTGACGGTCTATTTTTATTTTTTTTTGGAGGGGGGGAATGTTAATTTAAGAAAAACCTGGCTTTTTTTCTAATGCCTTGACTCTTGCCTATACCTGTAGAATTAAAATGTGGTGTTGAGCAAGCAATCAGGAGGATCTGGTTTTATCAGGAGTAAATTTCCTTCTTAAGAAATAACACGTGGGACTTGCACACTTCTCTGGCAAGGCTGCTGATTCATAACTGTGTAATCTGAGCTTAGTCACTAGAGAAGTTTAGAAAGAAACGTAACAGTAAATCCTCAGGGTTTGAGTTCTCCGCGTTTTGTTGTGATTTCATTAAACTTTCTGAATTTTGAGGAGTCATGCAAAATGCAAGGTTTGTAGGGTTGTTTTTATGCATGCGCATCAAAATAGGCCACATAGGTTTGCCATAAACAGTTAATTTTTCAATTTTTGTTGTTGTTGGTTTTGTTTTTCTTTCAGTAAACCGGGGAAAAGCAAAAAATGAGGAAACGTTTGTGTGGAGGCTTAATTTTCTTTTATTAGATCACCAGATTTAGCTAGAAGAAAAGCAGAAAAACTGTCTGGTATAAAGAGGAATCAGTACATTAAGAGTGTCTCAGTCTAACTCAGGAAAGTTCCCTTACTTTGAGAAAAATGCCCAATTTGTACAAAAGAGGATATAGGTGATACAGAAGTAATTTGCCTGCTTGGAAATCGGAACATAGAGATGAATGCTGAATCCTGTACACTGCAATTTCTAGAACTGTCTTCTAGAAAATGCTCATCAAAATCCACATTAAAACCATTTACATTTTTCACCCATATTATTTTTGATGGAAGTCCGTTCCTGAGTGCTGCATTGTGAAGCTTACAAGCCTTCTTGCTTCCAGGCTAAATAATACTTGACTACTTTCTACTGTATTTCTTTTCTGTACAATAATGTTCTCCTAGCAATCCTCTCCTGCACCCGTTAAGGTCTGTATCCATCCCAGCAGCCGGGAGCCGGAGCTGTGCTCTGGCTTCCAGAGAAGGTCTCGCATGAGCCTTCTTGCCCTTCCCTTTGACTGGCTTCTTGCTTCCCTTACAGTTATTCTCTCAAACCCATCTTCTCAATTTAACTAAGGGTTCCCATGTAGATAATAAATACTTTGCCAGAGTCCAGAGAGGTAAGGTTGCTATGTTGTCTTGCAAATTAATCATACTTGAGGAAGCTAGTAGTTTGGTTTAGTCTGCTCTTGATAAATCCATGTTGATTGTCATGCCATTTGCCATTTGTCTGCACCTCTTTTAGGTATTCCCTCATTGAAAAGTTGTTCTAAAGCCTTACATGCTAGTAAGATCAGATGAATAGGCCTATATTTGCATGAATCACTTTCCTCTTTCTGAAGTACGTAAGCCATTTTATCTGCTAATCTTCAGCCATGTAGTTCCACCCTAGCTTAATTATTTGTTCAGATGCCCAACCTATAATTTGGTGTGCCAGTTCTTTCAGAAGTCGGAAGCTGTGATCATCTTGTTCTCCTGACTTGAAGGAATTTCGGAAATTGAGTTTTGCTTCCACTTCGGATTTGATTATTTCCATTTTTATACCCGTGACTGCTTTTGTCCATATCACCATCAGCACCGATATATTTATTGTAATTTAATTTCCGTGGCAGAGTTTGCTACTCTTTCATCTCCCTCTGTTGTCACTGCATCGTTGCCCAGCTTAGTCCAAGATGTTTGCTGAATTCTAACATTAAAGGTGGAATCCTAAGAAAGAGCTACTAGTTACCCATTTTCATGAAAATCAGTGGTAAAGCTTTCCACATGCTCCCACTGAAAATTTGCACATACCTTACATTGCTTTCTGAGGGGAAGGATGTGACAGAGGTGACAGGCATAACATTTCAGTACTGCTCCAAATAATAATTTAATTTTTCTGCAAAAATCTATTTGGGATTTTTTTATTATTTTATTTTAGTTAGGGGAAAAAAACCCAACATGAGCTGGTATTTTTAGAGGGAAAAAAATCTACCCAGACAATTCTACCAGCCTGCTTGTAGAATGGTGGGAGCTGCAGATTGCATAAATATGCACTGCTTGTCAAACTAAGAGATTGTTTCACTGTAAACCTCTGCTTAAATGGCTGCATTGTGCAGATGATATTTAAAGTATCTGCATTCTGAGGCTGGAGATATGCACTTAGGGTATTGGCTCCATAAAACCAGAATCAAATCTTACCTCCCTTACCTGGGACTGTTTCTGTAACATTTATAGGACTGGCCCCTCAGCTTGCAAAGGTACATGCTTCAAACTCCCTCTTCGTTAGCAAGCACAGAATTTACCTGGCAATAAAAGGTATCTTTGTATCTTGTATAGTCACAATAATGTTTATTTAAATATTATCTGATTCCCTCAGCACTTTTATTATTTACCAATAGAAAAAATGACACCATTACTTTTCTTGTGAATTTTTAAAAATGACAATAGTGCAATTAAATTACTGAATTCATTTATATTTAATTGTACTTTTGGTTTTAATGTGCTATTGGACGACATTTCTTTCCGTGACTGTTAGTTTTCCATGCAACATAAGAAAATCTAAAGCTATATTAAGGAAATATATTACATGGGCAAGACAAAGTCTCATTAGTGTTATTTATGGCATGCTGAAACCTCATTAGGAGAAGGTATGCTGGATTCAAAAATGCATTACTGAGAATGGTTTTTTGGGGGGGGTTAGGAGAGAAATTGCTTTTATTGTGTTTCTTTATCACATACAGAGTGGTTAGTGGACATGTTGGTTTCCTAAAGCATAAAATAAATTAAGATAGAAGAAAAAGAGTAATTAATCCAAGTAGTAAGTATAACCTCATTACAGATTGGGAATAGCTTCCACATGGTCACAAGGAGTTTCTGTTTACTGTTCACCTTAGTTTCAACTAATCATTAATTTTTAACTTCTTTCACTGGAGGTAAAAAGTGATATTTTTCAGCACAGTAGTTTGCATCTTAAGCAGTAATAATGTGCTTTTAGTGCACTTCAGACCAGGGATGAGTGAAACTCGAGGTGCAGAGTCACAAATAGCCCAATTTAGGTAGTAGCATTTGCTCTAATGAGAGCTATATATCCAGTCCTGCGTAAATATTGTTTGGTAGGCATACAAGGAAACCATTATTTGCAAGTAAATGAGAACAAAAGGAAAGTCCCTGAATTGTCAGTCTCAGGCAGGAAGGTCATTCTGTGTGGGCAGTATCCTTCCCCAGGCTGGCGCCACTGACGTTACGTCCCAGAGACTCGAGCAGCCCCAAAATGAAATCCTTCCATTCCTGCAGCCCTCCGTCCCCACTGCTGCCAGCACAGACCAGATGTGAGCATTTAGTTCCCCTCCTTGTCTGCTCCCTCCTGCTGCTGGTCACTGTCACCGCTGCTGCACAGCTGACAAACTTCCTTACATTGGCGCTTCACCGGGCTGCCTCCTGACAGCCGCGGTACCTGCTAGCCACACACATTGTTTTGACTTCTTACGCCAAATCCACTTAATGCTAATGTGTCACACAACTGCTCTGATGGCTGTGGGTATTCAGGCTCCCTGCGCTGAGCCTATTGCTAAAACGTGAGTACCTGCGGGGCTTTTCAATAGTAAAACATCTATTTTTTAACTAATAGTTCTTCTTACAGCTACTCCATGTGTGGCATCCGTGGTAGCATCTGTAACATTTATGAATGTGGTTTGTGATAGAAGTTGGGAATACATGCTAGCTCACCACCAAGGCTGGATCAGCTTAGTGAACCTGAACGTGCTCCACACCTGCTCTCCTTATGGGGTTTTTCCCCATTATGCCACCTTAGGGTTCCTCAGAGCCCCTTACGTGTCAAGGGGTAACTTTATGATCGAGTCACGTAATTATTGTAAGCGGAGTTATCAGTTGACAGATGATGAACAGCAGGGTTTTTCTGTGGGGAAAATCCTTACTTTCAAAGGGTTTATGAAAACCTAGTAGTTGAACTAGATGCTATCCTTTCGCCCCATCCTTTCTCCACCTAGTCCCTGTAGCCCTGCCTGCTTGTCTTCTTGTAGTTGCAGTGAACGTATCATGTTACTGCAGCTCCTACAAACCACATTTGGAATGATGACCCTATTGAATGATTCCCTGTAGTAGTAGGAAGTAGTCTCTGCTTAAAAATGATCTATTTATACAGACAAAATAGATTGGGAGAAGTTGGAAGGAAGCATGCAGGCAAAACAAATAAAGTGATGATTTTTAGAAAGTAGATGAAAACTACCTTCATTTTCTGTTAGTTTTCTTCTTTTAAAAGGTGTTTTGTGAGAAGATGAGGGAAGGAGGGTATCTGTCTGTGGGGGGTAAAGAGAGATGAGGAGGTTGGAAGGGACTCAGGAAGAAGTAAAAGAAACTGAAGAAAATGGGTTTCGAGGAATGGTTCAGCAGGTTAGTGGTCAGTAGCAGAGGATGTTTGCAATAAGGCCATAGGAAGTGGCTGGTTACATCTTAATACTGTCACTGTGCCAGGGGCCCAGCTACAGCTGACGTGCTCTTCCTGAAGTAGCATCAGAAAGTGCTGCCCATCAAAATGAGGCCAGTTTGCTGTCAAAATGCCTGTATGTGTGATCTCGGCTTGCTCTGGGTCCTTACTGTAAGTCTTCTGCCTTTGGAGGAAAAGGTACGAAAAAAGAGGACAAAAGGAACAGGGCTAGAAGGTAAGGACAAGTTGAATTCACCCAGGAAAAAAAAAAAAACAAGGCATTTCAAATAAAGAAAGGAATGAGAGGAGTAGATAAAAGTGAAGAACAGAGGAATATCCACTGGCTTTTTTTTTTCAGGAATGTTTTTCTGCTCAGATTCACATAGATGAAGAGGAACAAGGAAGACGATGTTGTACTTGTGCCTTAGGGAGATTGAAGCCGTGGGTCTGAGGGTTGCTGGAATGTGTGGAATAAACAGTCTCAGTCTTTCTTCTTCCATCTGTAATGCAGCTATTTTCCGCTGTGTGAAGAGGAAGCTATAAGGTCTTATGCAGTGAAGATGACCAGTACTTATGCTCTCTCCTTATTGCAGTGAAGATGACCGGTACTTACATTCTCTCCTTTGCCAGCCTGCTCGGTGCCCTAGCTTGACCATGGAGATTGACCAGTGCTGTCTTTTTTGTGACAAAACAAAATTAAGAAACCTTGCTAAAGACCCTGATATCCCACATTCAGTATGTGCTTATGTTCACACCCTTGTTTTGATGGTTTCCCAGCACTCCTGAGGCCATACAGTTTGGTGAGCATTAGAAAGAGCTGGCAATATTCCTGTATAACAAATCCAGGTACAGCCCTGAAAACAGTTGCAGCATGAGGTGCTATATTTTAGGCAGGGGATCTGAGCCACCCTGACACGTGAGCTGGAAGACAGTTTGTGTTAGTGACATCCACTTGCAAGGTGAAAGAGGAGACCCCATGGCTGAAGAAAGGGGCAGGGTAGCAAGCACCCTAGCGTTACCTCTAGCTGTAAATAAGCAGCATGTCAAGAAATCAGAGCAAACTCACTGAAGTCCACACAGGTCTTGTGGTTTTGACTTCAGAATTTTTATCCTCTGTCATTTGGGATGATATTGGTAACTTCCTTGGCATGGGGAACATTAGTCTGTCCTTCTGCTGTTAGTGTGATTTGAAAACATGCCTTTAATAATAGTTCTTAATAGCACTACAATATAAGGGTAGTGCATGCTAAAGCTAGAAGGCTCCAAATGTATTTATGATGAGCCTGGGAAAGCTTTGCGTGGTTAAGATGAATATTTCTGTTATGGCCACTTGTTTTTACATGTATTACTGTGAAAGGGGTAAGCAAAGAAACCATGTAGGCCAGTCAGTACTCTCACTGCTAGCTCAATTTCCCTTTGGGAGGAAAAGGGAAAAGCCAGGATTCTTTTGCATTTGTTTTTGGAGCATTTGCATCCTCAAGTAAGTAAAAAAGGAGTAATTTTCAAGTGCGGCCAAATTCCTGGCAGACCGTGACGCTTTCACAATAATCATCACGTTGAGGGCTGGTGTCACATGGAGATTTTCTGGCAGTACTTGCACGGAGGCCTACTTCGGAAAGAAAAGCGGGCAGATTCCATTCCAGTTCCACTCTAAAGAGGGCATGAGAGGAAAATGACAATGAATTTGATGTTGCTTTCTTCGCTTCTCACAAAATGTGGGTGTCTCCTACAGCAGTACACAAAGGCTGCAAGAACTTGCACCTGTCAGTGGGAAACCTGCCTCAAGATTTGATGCAATATATTACTTGAAAGATTTACACCGTTTTCCCTTTCTCTGTTTTGTACATTGTTAGTGTTACTAATCTTCTATTATCAGGAATAGAGCAGGCTATTTGTTGCTCAAGTGTCCGTGATGATATGTGAGAAATTAATCTGAAGACAGTTGGAAGTTCTCCACCACATCGGCATTGATCGGGTGGAGGAACTGAAGATTATTAGTTTGCAGGAATGCCTGCTTTTTATCATAATGCCTAAATAAAAGCAGCATAATGAATGAGAGAGGGGGATAGAATGTGCAAAAAACAAAGCTCTGCCTTGAATGTGGCACAGCAGTCATTGCTCTTTTATTAATGGGAAATGAAAAATAGCTGTTGGTGACCTTACTGAGTCCTGCAAGTTTGTTTGTTAAACAGGAAGTGGTTGTGTTGTAGCCAGACACCTTTCTTCCTTTCTGTAACTTTTATTTTAAAGAATCATTTTCAAAGAATTCAAGAGCAGTCAAAACTCAGCCAAGGATTTGGGCAAGAGGGCAGTAAAATAGCTGTGCTGTAACTCCCACGGAGCTCCATGCACTCCAGTGGGGAGGTAGGTGAGAATGGTGAACCTACCCCAGAGAATAAAGCAGGATATGTTGATCTGATCAAAATAAAGCTTGAATACTCGGCCATTGATGCTATATTGATATTTGCTCCCGGGAAAATAAACTTAGGGATCAAAGACTGTTTTTTTGGGAAACTCTTAGCCGTTTCCACTGTGGATCCCATGGCAGGTGCCGGGTAGCCAAGGAGGGGTTGTCCTCCTTTGGAAGGGTTGGGTTTCCTTGTTGCCCTTGGAGTGTCAGAGCCCGCACAAGCCAAGACTAGCACTTTGCAGGTCCCAGTGAGCCTCCACTGAGCACCAAGCACACCAACCTGTGCTACTCTTCACCACAGCCAGTAATTATTTCATTGTTAAATGCAGGCAGTGCCCTTGTTAACTCCGCAAGGATGAGCAGTGACTTCATAAGAAGGATTTAGAGAGAGGTTTTGGTAATTAATTGTTTGCCGTAGCATTTTCTGATTTTCTATTTTCAGTAGCTGTATGACCTAAAATTATATTGTGGGGGAAAAAAAACAAATTAGTTTTCCTTTGCTCTCTTCTTACTAGCTATGCAGATCCTTGCACTCAGGTCTTCTATTTTGTGTGGAGTCATAAAAATTAGAAATGAGAGAGACCCAATGGTCCTCCTACTGAAGGATTGTTCTTTCCTTATAGACATCATTCTTTTTCTGGCTTAGTTTTATATGACTCAGTTGATAAGACCAATAATATGCAACAGAGTATTGTTTCTGATATATAATTTTAAAGGTGAGCATATATATGGTCTTAAGATCAAAACCAGTGTCATTCATTTGTGTTCCAAAGGTCACAGTACCAGCACTCTTCATTTAAATCCCGAAGTGGGTCTGAGTATGATGTATTTAGATGCCTCTAATGCATTTAGAAATATTTTTGTGCTGGTTTTGAAAGGGACTTGGTTGAGGTGGACATCTCGGGTCCCTCACTACATCTGCTGGTGGTCCCTAAAATCTGTGGCTGTTGCAGGTCAGGGACTGCAACACAGAAGCTCCTTTTAGTACATGTTATTTAGTAATGTAATATCCTATACAAAAGCCAGTTATTCAAGCTGTAAATGGAAGAGCTGAATTGCCCCATAAATTTGAGTCTTATTGATGTGAGTTGCTTCTAATATTTCTATAGGGAAAAACCCACTTATTGATCACTTGGGGCACTGTCTTACTTCTGACATTAATTTAGTTGTAGATTAGGTTGGAATGTATTACTTTCATAAAGATCCTGAGTGAATGGAGTCATGCAGTGAAACCGAAGCACAAATACCAGCAGACTGTATGGCTCATGACACTGTCTGAAACAGCAAACAGCACCAGCGAACTGACACGCTTTCAGTTTGGTTTCCACTGAGAAGGCTTATTGCAATAACAAACAATAGATACGGCTTTAACAAAATAGATCTCTTACTCGAGCTGCTCAGAAATCATCCTCAAAAGTCTTCCTCTAGTTGCTTTGGAATGAGTAAGGAGGCTTCAGCAAAGGATTTGGACTGGTTTAGGTCCAGCACTCGAACAGATGTCACAAGGGATTAACAGAGCAAGTGCGTGAAGCCAACTATAATCTTGGTGGGCGTCGTGAGTTGACCCTGGCTGGACACCAGGTGCCCACCAAGCCCTTCTATCACTCCTTCCTCAGCGGGACAGGGGGAGAGAAAATATGAAAATATAACTAAAGGCTTGTAGGTTGAGATAAGGACAGGGAGAGATTGCTTACCCATTACTGTCATAGGCAAAACAGACTAGACTTGGAAATTAGCTTAATTTATTACCTATCAAATCAGAGTAGTATAATGAGGAGTAAACCCAAATCTTATAAACACCTTCCCCCCACCCCTCTCTTCTTCCTGGGCTCAACTTCACTCCCAAATTCTCTACTTCCTTCCCCCCAGGCAGTGCAGGGGGATGGGGAATGGGGGTTGTGGTCGCTCCATCACACTTTGTCGCTGCCGCTCCTGCCCCCTCAGGGGCGGGCTCCTCGCACTCTGCCCCTGCCCCGGCGTGGGGTCCCTCCCGTGGGAGACGGTCCTGCACAAACTGCTCCAATGGCGAGTCCTTCCCATGGGCTGCAGTTCTTCACGCGCTGCTGCAGCCTGGGTCCCGTCCGGTGCCTGCAGGGCTGTTGCTCTCACACAGTCTCACTCCTCAGCTACTGCTCCGCAGCAGGTCTGTTCCCTTCTTAAATCCTTATCCCAGAGGCGCCAGCACCGTCACTGACGGGCTCGGCTTTGGCCGGCGGTGCGTTTGTCTTGGAGCCGGCCGGCATGGGCTCTGTCGGACACAGGGGGAGCTTCTAGCAGCTTCTCACAGGAGCCACCCTTGTAGCCCCCACTGCCAAAACCTTGCCATGCAAACCCAGTACAGTAGGGAATATTAGGATTGCCCAGAAATGGTACCAGTGGTGGTATAAATCTCCTGAGAGAGGTCAGGGAAGGACGGAATGAGATTCAGGGTATTTTGCTGCATTAGCTGGGAACTGTGGCCACGCTGGGGTGGCAGGAGTGGAGAATGGAGTGCTGCTACATTTGATCAGACTTTCCTAAGTCTTTATGACAGAAGTGCTTTGCTAGAGTCCTATGAAAAAAATCTGGGAAGTGTCCTCAATGTAGCAGTGCGCGCACACATCCTCTTTTTTTTTTATTTCCTGTACGAGTTCTGGTTTACTGAGAAATGAGGCAGCATCTTCAGCTTAATCCATCCTGCCCATGCAAAGGAAGGGCAGATGTTCCGAAGTCCACCGCAGAGTGATGGATGGCACATATTCCCATTCCCCTCTGATGATGGAGGGTTCCTGTCTTCACAATTGTAAAGCATTACTTTCTGGTCTCTGGAGTAGGAGAGTCGATCCCATTAGCTCTGCTGTTCCTGATGGGAGTTTTTCGGGTCCTGCCAGAGCAGGATTGTGGACTTGAAGGCAATTGCACAGGCCTGTGTTCATCTTCTTTTGGCAGTACCTGAGTTTTTGGGATCTGTCTGGTTTGCAGATTGAAAAGATGCAACTGGCAGATAATAAATGGAGATGGCATTTAGGTGAAAAAGATACAAAGTAGTAAGATTCATTTCTGACGTTTGCCTTTCGGTGTGTATGGACTGAAGATTTTAAGTGCAATAAAGCTAGCTATAACTATTGTAAACCCTGGGAATGCTCAGACTCTGAGTTGACATCTTTTCCTCAATACAGCTGACATCGAGAATGATAGCTGCCTACCTAGGTAAAGCAACAGGGTCCAGCCATGATCATCGCCGTGGGAATTGCTACATCTTCAGTGCTCTAATGCATCTAGACTGGATGGAGCCTGGTCTCTGAAAGTGACCGGCACCAGATGTTTCCAGCAAAGGGTGGAGAATGGTTAGGTGAGCATCAGAGTGGTCAGATGTGCCAGTCCTGCATTATGTCTGTCATGAATCTCCAGCTTTGCAGGCTGGCATATACTGTGAAGCACGTATCTTTAAGCTTGAATTTCTTACTATTACAGCTGCAGTGACACTTAGAGAAAGTTGATACATTCTTTCCCTCAGGCGCTTCTTTCAGCACTGAGTTCCGCTTTCTAATTACATTTTTCGCAAAAAGCATTTGATTTTGTTGGTTTGAATCTACCACCTTTGGCTTTTGTTGTATGCCCTTACTTGTTGTTTTGAGAGTCAGAAAGAATGGGCCCGCTGCCTTTTTACCATTTCCTCCTTTGGAAAAATGGTATCATGTCCTGTGCTAATAATTTTTCTTCCTTAAATTAAAAGGAAAAAACCAAAATCAACCCATTTTTTTTATGTCACTTTTCATTGGAGGGATTTTCCATGTTCTATTTTCATTGCCCTTCTTTGACCTACTTTTGCAAAGGGGAGTGAGTACTGTATACAGTCTTCAACAGGAGGCTGGAAGACATATATAAGTGTATTTCTGTTATATGTGTTCTCAGATTTCTTCTGCCTGCATCCTAGAATGTATGGACATCTTTCATTGTTAAAAGAAAAACATAATGCATATGAGGCGGGCAGTAATTGGTAAGTGGCTGTGTGTGACACAAGTGTCTATGATAAAACAGGGGCCTGTTAAAAGCAGAAATATGTACCTTGGTGAAGTGGCATTAAAGGCAGATCCACAGCTGTTACAGAGCTTTGTGAACCCAAGTCTTCTGTTTTCTGTTTTACCATCATGACTGTACAGTGGTGTTACCGTGGGGTGCCTGGCCTAGCATGCTACAGAACGTGGGATCCAGAACCACAAAGGCAAAATATCTATAAACTCTTTAACTGTTCAGGCCACTATCCCATGCTGGTTCCTAACAAGGTGGCGCAAGGACCTCAGGAATATACAGAATGCATCCTCACTTGGTTGTAAGGGATTTAGTGTACTTTTAACCATTCCTGGTTTTAGTATTGGTATCATATATGTAGGGATCCAGATCAGAGTCAGAGATGGTGTGAACATGTTAGGGAAAGATGGCCACTGTCTTTTTGACTCAAGCCCAGAAAATGAAGGCGATTCAGGATGAAGAGGAACATGATTGAGTTAATAGTTCATTCTCAACTTGTGCCAAAGCAATTTAGTTGTTCTCTTCCTGCTCCACCTTTCTGTCCCCCTCTTCCCCGGTGGTGCCGTTTAGGGACAGAGCTTCCAGCATCAACCCTGAAGTACCTTCCTTCAGGGTTTCAAGTAAAAGGTTGGATATTGCTTTAACATAGGGGGGTTTGTAGTTTAATTTATTTTGGTTGGTAAAGAATATTCATCACTCATTTAATTCAGAAGGTATCTATTGATTCTTTTCTCCTCATTTGGTATTTTCTGACATTTTATAGCACTTGCTATTGATTTATACAAAATCCGTAGTCCGAACATCCCAAGGAGTGCTTTATTCACTTGTCATTTGCTGTTTTTCTTAACTAATAAATTTAACAGCTGTGTACATCCAGTCTGTTAAGATCTCGTGGCTCTACTTTCAGAGAGATGACAGTCTGGCACTAATAAATGAGTAATTCTTTCAGGCAGGAGCTTAAAAGTTGCAAGACAGGCAAGACGGAGAAACAAGGTCCTCCTTGACTGGTTAGCAAGACAAAGCAAGCTCCTCTACTCAAAGGACACTTAGGTTAAGGTAGGGAAGATACAGCTCTGCTTCAGCCTGTGGAATGTCGCACATTGTGTTGCTCTGATGGCAACTTTATTTATGGCTTGTCAACACGTAATCGATTTAAATGGCACATGCAGCAATACATATGAGAGCAGGCATGTCTAAACTGCACTGATCTGCCATGCCGCCAGCTTGCCAGGTGCTACAGTTAGTTGTGCAGGGCTGCAGCAGAGTGCAGGGACTCCACCAGGAGGGTGATGCCTTCATGGTGTGTGTCAGTCTAAGGTGAGTACCTGGGCTAAGTCATATGACCTGTCTTCTGCAGGTGCCTTCCTTCTCTCTCCTTTACTAAAGGGACATGACTCAAGTATGGGCAGGTGACACTTATTTTCCACGAAGGAGGTGAGATGAGTGTCATCACCAGAAACTGCCCTTGCCTCACTGTGTTTGGGACATATCCTGAGTACAGCAAGTTTTACATCAGTTCCCTGTGGACAGCTCCTTCCCACCTCTGACTTGTGTTTACAGGTTCCTAAAGGGGGGCCTGGTTCAGGAATAAGAAGCATCGTGAGAATAGTTTTCACATAGACTGTGTAGGAAATTATGTAACTATGGCTTGGATTTAGTTCAGGGACAATGTAAATTTTACCCTCAATAACACTATAATTAAAAGTTAAAAGGTACTTCAGATTTTTCCCTTTCATGTATTATGATGCAGTGCTCCTTGATCTGGGTTGTACTTGAAGACATTTATAAGCTCTTCCTCTTCAGTCTTTGAGAAAGTGCTAGAGGGACCTTTTTGGTATAAATTTCATGCCTTCATGAGTTAAGGTGCCAGCCACGAGTCTGGCACTGAAAACACGCTATGTGCTAAAGACTTGCAATCCAGGAGGCAGAAATGCATAAAGATGTTCTGCATGGAGAGATCCCAGAGATCTCATAGTGAGTTTGCTAGTTCACACCATCATCCTCTGATGAGAAAACTCAGAAACAAAGGTTATTGAGAGGCTCTGATGGGTACACATGGGCACAAACCAAAACTGTAGCAGGAGTTTGATGTGTAACAGATACTAGACTTCAGTGGTTAATTCCTGTGGAACTGGGAATAGAGATTACAGTACAATGCTTCATTAGGGAGAAGGAAGTGAAGGGTGGACATATACATCTAGGACTGTTAGGAGAACACAAAGCTTTGAAAAAAATATGTTGAAACGTGACAGGCCCATGCTGTGGTGTGTCTGAGCTGCCCTCACCATAGCTTTTGACGGAGGTGGGGAAAGTAAAGTAGCTTTTATTTATTCTTGCATCCCTCCAACCACCATATCAGTTAGTCTGCTGGTATCCAGCATGATGCTGTGTCTCCTCAGGGTGGAGTTCAGTGCTCCCCTAAAGACCCTTCCTAGCTCTGAGGTCACCGGCAGGCTCCCAAACCCTTGCCTGCCTCGTCATTCCTGATCATGCCACTGGAGAGCAGATGGCAGATGAGAAGCTCCAGGCAACCTTGCCAAGGTGGAGATGTATCCTGACCATATCCAATGTAGGTAACGCTACTGTGCTGGGGTGGATGGGCATGTGAGGGTTGCGTGAGTGTGAGAAGCCAGTCCTTTCCAAGAAGGAGCACCCATTTCACAGTTCAAGTGTTTTGAAAAATCGGGATGTGCTTGGGTAGCAGTTCAGTATTCAAAAAACCCCTGTGTTTTTCTCACTTTGTTTCTTCACATTGCTGGCAGCTATATGTTAGTATCATAATAATAAATTGTGGGTATATTAAGAAAAAAATTAGCCTATTGTTACAGTTGAATCTGATCCTCAGGGTGGAATTCTGAAGCATCCTTGTTACCTTGTGCTGATAAATCTGTTCTCACACTAGCACTTTTCTCACTATTGGAGATGGAATCGCAGTGAAAGCCTTTTAGACTCATAGCTGCAGTATCCAGAGATGTTCTGTTTAGAGCAATGTAAAATCAAGTATGTTGTATGAACTTCAAGCAGGGTACATTTGAGCTGAGTACTGGATTACAGGGAATGATGTATGGAGCTTCTTTAACTGTGTGGAGTTAGATTTAATTCTTAGCAAATAAGTGACAGATTCATACGTAGGGGAAAATTGAAGTTCTCATCTATATATTGTTTTTATTATGTTTTCCTTGCTTCAGGCTCTAGCATATCAAAGACACTGTGTGTGAAAAAAAGTAGTTTGATTTCCATCAATAAATGTCTTCATATTCTTGCAGCTCATACACAATTTGGGCTGTTTCATGGTGGCGAAAAAGACAAGGGAAAGTCGCAAAATAATTCATTGCAATCCAGAGCAGCTTAGATTGGAAGCATTGCTAATATTTACAATTATCACCAAGCCCTTTCTGTGTACTATCCATCTTAGATTTAGAATTATGCTCCTGGCCCAGTACAAATATGTCAGTATGTTGGTTTGCATCTGTCTTTGCCATATGCAGAGTAAGACAAGAATTCCTCCTGCTTTGTTTTTAAATTTTTTTATTGTACCCCTCCAAATTCAGACCAGCTGTTGCCTAGATGCTGCCTTTTGCAAATGACAGCGCTCTTAAAAAGCAAGCTTATCTCATCTCAAGGATTTGTCATCGGCATTGTTATATTTTGTTATCATCTGGGAGGTAGGATTCAGTATTGGCAGTACCACTGGCCCTTTGTCACCCTGCTAATGTGGTTCAGGCACTCGTTTGCTGCCAGCCAGTGGATGGGTAGCATTAGTGATGGGGTGCATTCCACGCAGCCAAGTCAGTGGCTTTGGATTACCTTTGCCTGCTGCTTCTGTTTGTTTCAGTAAAAAAAAAAAAAGGTCACCTGGAAAGTGGAATTCAAATAAGTAATTTCTGAACACAAAGTCCCTTTGCATCTCTTTTAGTTGCCAGCCTCATGTGCCCCTCTATTTTCGTGCAAGCATCTGGCTCCTTCTGGCATTTGTACTGCTTTACCTTGTGCTCCCTGAGTCTAAAAATAAAATATCCATACATGTAAGAGGAGCCAGTGTTCATGCACATTCCTAGTATGTAACGCAAGTCCTAAAGTCACACTGAAAACAGCAGAGACCTGCACAGCCCAAGCTCCTCTGATTATTTAACTAAAAGGAGAAAGGGGAGGAAAAAACCCCCACGGAGGAGAAATCCGGAGCTGCAGGAGGGAGGCTTATGATGTAGCCACGACGTGGAGTGGCTTACACTGAGTACCACTTTGGCACATGTAGTTTTATGGTGAGGACGTTGTCAAGCTGTGGAAGGCCCAAAATTTGTGACAGTAGGTGTTTGTGAAACCTGAGGAAAACGGAAATGTTTTCCATCAGTCTAGAAGAAGGTGCAGTGGAAGGGACTTTTGTTTGTATTTCAGCAGCCCTGTGCAGAGATCTGACTAAGCCCAGGGAGGATGACTGGGGGTCTGCAAATGAAAAGCACCAGGAGAAAGAATGAACCTAAAAATTAATCTGTTTTTTTTTTTTTTTTTGTCTGCTTAGTAAATAAACAGTATGAATGGCAAATAGTGAACACTTTAAAAAATATCTTATCCTAATAGTCATAAACTTTATGAATTTTAAAGATATCACAGTATAATATTTTTACAGGAAGGAGTTGTTTCAGCTAAAAGAATGCTTAAAAATGAATCTTCTGCGTTTGTACTGAAGCAGTACTTCCACACGAGTTTGTTCCTTATCGCTGCCTGAAACCGTGAAACCACCACTAAATGCAATGAGTTCAGCATTCTCAGCTAATCTGTGATAAATGTTATAATGAAGTAGCAGGACAGACTTTGTCTGTTTTTTTTTTTTTTTTAATTTGGTAAAAAAAGCCAGATGATATTTTAAAAGTTGATGGGGAGACTAAACTGTCTCTCAGCGGGATGAAGGATGGTGGTGTTCAGTTAAGGAGTGATAAAGAACATCATAAAGAAAGCCTGGCCATGCTCAGGGTATGTGGCAGGCATCTCTAGGTGCGATGCACAGAGAACAAGCTCAAGCAATTTTTTGTTCTGAATGTCTTACATCGGGACTAATTTTTTCTGGTTTGGGGTTGAAATACTTGTGTCCTGCTGAACCCATTTCTGCATTGCTGAACCTGAGCTCTGAAAGAGCTCAGCAGCGAGTATGGTAATGAGCCCATTTCTATCAAAATGGGCTTTATTATTATTCATGTTTATTGGCTGCAGAGTGGTTCAGGAAGCACTTTTCAAACAGATACACTGAAATATTTTCTTTTAAACAGACCCAGCAGCTATTTGTATTTCCTTTGCTTGAATCCACACCCCCGACGCATTCTTAATTATAATGACACTAAATGAGACAATTATTGTCATATGTGAAAAAAACGCTTCTGGAAAAGGTGTATGAGAATACTTTGGATAGTATTAGCAGTTCTGCTATACTTTACATCTAATTAGGGCTGTTCCACAGTGTCACCAACCCTCTGTCGTTACCCTGCGAACTCCCTGGCTGCAACGATGCATTTGCTGGACCAGTGGGAACGCGTCAGACCGCAGTCACACTTCCCCAAATCTTTTCACGTGTGGATCCTTCGTGTCGACCCTTTTCTTCCCCTCCCTTCCCCTCTCCCCCCTCGCCTCCCCCCCCCCCCCCCCCCTCCCCCCGTGGTGTGACATTTTCTTCATGACAGTCTGTCTCTGAACTGCACTTGCTGCTGCCTCGGTAAAGGCTTACAAAGAGAGTGTAACAGCCAGTGGCCAATCGAGTTTGTGCAAGCTCCATCAGCTATGGATGAAACGTCCACGAGAGAGAATAAGGACTTAGAAGAAAACTGGATAAAAGGGCTGCGACGGGAGGCTAGCTGGCAGGTTAGTGATACAAAGACATATGCTTGCAAGCGGATTAAATCTCAGCGCTAAAAATCTCTGAACTTTTTAACCTAAGCATGGGTGAAACATATTTGTTTATTTGTAGCAATGCCTGAAAGCATATTCCTATGAGAGCAGTTATCATTATCTTATTTTCTTGGAAAGAATAGTTGGGAGATTCCAAAGCCATCTATTCCAAATTGTAGGACAAGTAAATAGTTTTATTATAAATCTGCAGACATTACTAAATGCACACTTGCTTAATTAAGGTCCTTGCAATAACAAGTTGCAGGTGCATGCTGTAATATCAAAGGAAATACGTGGCTCGTGTCTGTATGTATGCAAGTTTATTCCATTAGAAAATATAATACACCACCTGTCACCCTGTTACTTAATTGTGTCATAGTAACTATAACAAGGGATTTCTTTTAGCTTCTTTTAATGAGGCAACATCTTTAAATGCACAATGCTTGTTTTATTATGCTGGACTCACAATAGATGTGTATGCAATTCAATCCAAAGGCAGGCAGCTTTCATTAAAGTGTGCAGAGCAATAATGTTTACATTATGCAGTACCTTTCTGGAGTTTGCAGAATTAGATACCATTTCAGACCTGCTAAGCCCCACTGAGTGGTTGTGATTGCTCTTTACATTACATCCTAAGCATCGTCTATGCACTTTTTTCTGCTCTATTGCATTTTAATTAATCATTCAACAATATTCAAGAGATGTGTCACCAAATTATTTCTTTTTTCCACCTTCGCTGCTTCTTGCAAGAGATTTTTTTAAGATGATGATGATTATTATTTTTTTTGTTTTTATTTTTTTGGTGATGGCATTATACAAAATTTAGTAAAGTGGTGATTTGATTTGTTCCTATGAGGTAAAGCTGTGCAAGAGTCCCAGCTTGGTAAGTGTTACTGCAGCAGTCTAAACGCTAGAAGGCATGCTCCCTTCCCCCAGAAGAATAGCTGGTTTAGTTTGGTCCCCTCCCCATAACATTGCTCTAGAGAAGGAAATACAAATCTTTTTTCAGAGGAGAGTGATACTCCATGTAACACTGCTTGTGGCTTGTATCATGGTGCCTTTCTGATTTTCTGCCCATATCACTGACAAAATGAAGTATAAAATCGGGATGTCGTGAATATAGAAGCCAAATGATCCCTCCTCTCTTATGTCGCTGTGGAAGCAGGTGTGTGGAGGTGATGGAGAGGAGCTGGTCACTGTGCAGACACAGCGTGGGAGACCACCACTGCCCTGAAGAACTGGGCTCCACAAGTGGGTGAAGGAGTGGAAGACCTGGAGGAGATGAGGGAAAGACAGGAGGAGAGCTGGGGCTGTGGAGGCATCTGCAGCTAGTCTGTACACCAATTAAGTGACCTGGAAATCTGTTCTTCTGCTTCTGTGGTTTGTGCTGTTTCTGCCAGGTCAGATGAGTGAAGAGTAAGTTGGGAAAACACGGAAGCAATTTTCCTGTAGTACCTGGCTGGAAACCAAGCATGCCATGGCCAGAATTAATTTCGAGTCGGCAACTTCTGCCTCCTTTTTGGGTGAGGGAGTGTTGCACCCATACCGGATAGCAGTGGCAGTGTGGTGAGAGAAGAAGTCACATGTGCTGTAGGTGCCATACCTACAACCTCAATATGGATAAAGGTGGGACTTTTTATCTCTGAGGAGACAGTGTCCCCTGGTTAACCCTGCATGGGTCTGCTACTACCCTTCTCCTTCCCAGGCAGAAGTGCTAGCTCAGTTGGCTTCCTTGGCTAGAGCACAGGGATGGTGACTGTAGATGTTTTGCTCTGGGTCTGCAACCCTGTTAGATCTGAGTGAGATTTTCAGAGAAGCTGTTGGGAAAGGGTCATCCAGTTCTCACTCTGTAACTCATCATATTTCTTTGCACTGCAAGGTCTTTAGAAGTCCCAGGGTAGGGCAGAGCGTCAGTCTTGAAAGGAGCTGATTTAGCGTGAGCTCTGCAGAGCTAGAGCTCCTCTTCAGTCCTGTCTGCTGGGGAGCTCCAAGGTGATGGTGTACATCCTTTCTCCTTAAATGGGCCAAGTTTTTTTAGCACTAGGCCCTTATATCCATATTTAGCCTCCTAAATAAGTGTCCTGGTTTTCCGAAGTGCTGAGTATCCTGGGAAGCCAACAGACATTTCACTTTTCTTTGGCTTTAACATGTGAGACCTGTGCCTCAGGCTGCATGGTGGTGGGTACCTGTCGTGTGGTCCTGGGGTGGGAGGCAGGCTGTGGTGCTTTCTTGCAGCTGGAGGTTGTGACAGCTGAGAACTGCCTTTGAGAGCTAACTAATGCACCTTGGAGCTGCTGTGTGGTCAGCACCTCTCCCCCACGTCAGCTCTATGGGGTCGGTGGGCTGTGGGACCTGCTGACCCGTGGTGGCACACACAGGGAGCCATGGAGCAGGAGAGTGGTCCCAGTGCCGTACAGCAAATGCAATGGAGTGGCCAGCTGTGCAAGTCTCCCTCTCATAGTGAGGGACGTGGCAATTCTGACTTCGCACTTCAAAAAATCAGGCCGCTTATTTAGCAGGCTAAATATAGGTTAAGCAGCCAAGCTTGAGCATCCTGCTTTAAAAATTCTGGCGATAGTCATCATCTATCCTACCTTTCAGCCAGCGCACTTGTCATGCTGTGAGAGGTCTGTGCAGTAGCCCCATGCACATGAATAAACATCAGGTTGCAAGTAAAAGAAGAAAGAAGCTTACAGTGTTTCCTTTAAGGGGATATACAGTTTGGAAAACGGATTGCATTTTTTCTCCAAAAGGAGTTGGTTTTCTATTAAGTAAAAAAAAAAAAAAAAAAAGGCAGTGCTAAAATAATTATAATTCTGTTTTTATCACTTAGCTTTAACTTTTTATCTTCTATTCTTCTCATCATCTCAGACTTTGCTGTAGTGGTCTACACTATTTTTGATTTTTCGTGAAGAAAGGTGGGCTTCCTTGCTCCTCTTAGCAGACCTTCAGAACAGGTTTTCAAAACCTCCTATAATCCCTTTTCCTGATGTTTCCTTGGGAACAGCTTCTGACATCCGACAGATCTATAGCTGTCACAAAGCTGGCACAGTTTTACCACAGGCCAGGCACACATTTGGGTGACCGCGACTGTGCTGATAGACTAAAGGTTAGGAAATCTATAAGGGTGTGGGTGTCAATATTTAAAGAAAAAAGTCCTGCATATTTATAGATACAAATGGATTTTCCTTCGCATTTACACATCCAGGGAAAGTTGTGCTCTCAGAGACACCAGAGTAACTCCAGTTGATTTAAAAGGGAATTTTTCTTCTGCAAATGAGTGCAAATAGTAATCCAAAATGTCCTGAGAAAGGAGCAGTGCACCAATCCTAGCAACTTGTAGGAGCCGTGAATCCCTCTGCTGACATACTGAGATCTTGAAAGCCACAATTTTCTTCCTAATTGATGGCTCAATCAGAATACGGCCTCTGCCTCACGCTTACTTTAAGCTTTGTCCTTGATGTGCTGAGTTACTGTATAGCCCAAAATACACTGCCTGTATTGCAGGGGCAGGGGGGAAGGGGGAGGCGGTGGTGGTGGGTATACAGCAAGAAATGTTTTAAGTCATTCCAGAATCATTTGGGATCTTTCATCAAGACAGGCGTGCGGTTGATGAAAAATAGGCATTTTGTCAGAGCCTTCAGCAGTTTGATGATCGTTTCCTACAGAATAATAAAAGCAGACATGTCTTGCCATTTCCATTTATTTTTCAATTCTCATATACATTTGTGGGGAGTGGGAGTAATTTGGCTGAAATGAGAGCTTATCAGGCTTCAATTAAGCTGGGAACACAGCAACACATGGTGTAAAGTGCAAGACATACAACAACCTATCTACTCCTTTACAGCATGGTTCCATTGAGTTAATATTAATTGGAAAAGAATATATATATATGGATTCTACATGCAGGCATGTATCCATCCATCTGTGTGGGCATGTGCGTGCAGTGTGTTCACATCTTCAAGGTATGGTAGTGCTGAAAACAGAATGTTTTGGAAAGGGTGGTTTATAAAACCCTGCCTGATGTACTCTGTGAGATTTCAGTGTTATTTCTTCTTCTATCTAGAGTAGCCATTCTTAAACCTTGTAAAATTTCCAATTCCTACCTCAATAATTTAATAAAATAGCCCTTGTAAATCTGCTAAAACAATGCAAAATCTTAAGCTTTTTTAAGTCAAAATTTTCAGATTTTGTTTCTTCCTCCTTTCATGAGGGCATGAATGCTATTCTGTGATTGTGGAATTGAAACTGAAAAACCCTGCAGATTTATGTTTTAATAAATATTTGTTTTGACTGATCACAGTGACAATGGCACTGTCCTTCTGTATTGGTGGTAGCCAAAACAGGACTATTAAAGACCTGGTGATCCAGGAATGGAATGGAATCTAATACTTACTCTATTATTCCACAAGTCTTCCCTGTGTTCCTCCATGATACTGGATGTGAAAATATTGGAAACTTTGACTTGTAGTATATCCAATAGCACCATTGTACTGCATTTACTGTGAACACTGAATTCCTTCAAATAGCAAAGTTGATGAAGTTTTATTCTCTTCTCTTTCTTTTTTCTTTTCTTGTTTTGTGTAAGGGAGGAACAGACACAATTCAGTTATCTTAGACCGATAACTTCTGGAAACGTTTTTTACTGTTCCCCCGAGTGTAGTACTTTCAAGACAATCATAAAAAGATCTAACACTGGATTAATTTTTAACTTTACAAACATATTTTGTTGCCAATTTCAATATTTAAGGTACAGTATGAGGTCCGTGGCTGCAGGCTTCGTGGCCCTGCAGCAGGTTCCCCAGGTGTGGGCAGGCTGGCTGGACCACCATCCCCTGCGTCACTGTTACAAAGGAAATCCTGGAGGCTTCAGAAAATAATTGGTAACTGAGCAGAGGCATATCAAATGAGAAATTCTTTACCAGTTCTGCCTACAGTTGCTGTTTTGACTGTTGATTTCGTAGAGTGAATAAATATACATGGTGCTTGAAAGTGTGATACTAACATAGGAAACTGTTATCTAGGAGTATTTGGGAGGAGATGCAGCTTATTCGTAGAGTGCAGGCTGTTAATGAATGGCAATGCAATTATATCTTGAGGTTCTTAGACTCCAGCGCTGGTGTTCAGCCATCTGTGATGTTGTACGGACACTCTCTGACCTCTGTTCAACTCTTCGCAGTGGAGCGCTGTTGGCACTGGCGCTTGGGAGGGATGTGCCGGTCAGAGTGCGGGCAGTGATTAGTCCGTCCTCGGGTCGGAGGGTTAGGCCCTGTACTGTGAGCACAAAATGCTGTGCCTTATTTTCATCATGCCTGAGGAAGCGTTCTCTCCTTCATGCTCCTCATCAAGTGCAGCAGAGGGGAATATGCCCTCACAAGACAGAACAGTGTCAGTCCTTTTGATAGCTGGGATCAGGCCCGTAGCAGTAAGAAAAGAGACATAGATGCACCAGGATAGTACGAAGTGTCTTTTTGATAACAAAATACCTAATTAGTGTAAAGAGAAATAGGACCGATGTGTGATATTGTATGGACTGTAGTTTTAGAAATCAAACGTCTTCAGACTAAACCAAGGGAGAGGTTCTACCAACCTCAGTTATTTAATACCCTGTGAAATGTACTGTGCATGCTGTGCCTAGCTCGCTGCTGCTCAGTACTTTAAGCCCGTTCATAACCGTTCACAGCACTTAAGATCTAAAGATACACTCATCCTTTGATAGGACAAGGTCAATTATTCTCAATTTATTGCCAGTACCAAAGTGTTTATGCGGTTTTATTTATAAGCTGGGTTTATGTTTTTCTAACATTAAAGACATTTGATAGTAAAAAAGGGCATTTCATTTGAAGATTACTGGTTCTGTGACATATTTGTATTAAAAAATGTGCATGTGTGTATTCATATAAATGATATAAACTCTATCTTTTGGGTTCCTCAGGAGACTTCTTAGCTTCTTTTTAACCTGCTAAATTAATGTTGTGCTACCCTGAGTTAAGCGTATGGAGTGTACTGATGTGTGGACATCTGGATCTGAAAATAACATTATTTAGCTAGCCATCTTTTTTCATTGGGTAATAGGATCTGGTCTTACGATTGTTCAAACTTTGTGTTCCTCCACTACACTAGTCGAATGAGCACCCAAAGCCACCTTTAATGCTTTCATCCTTTAATACCAATACTGTTCTAGCACTGTCTACGGATGGGTGGCTGTGTTTCTGTAAAGCCTGGGGAGGCAGGAGGAAGTCCATCCCTGTGTAATGAACCACTTAAGTCTGTGCCTAAGAGAGCCTGTGTTAACTGTCTGGCCTGATAAAAACAGAGTAGACTTAGAATTAGAATAGAATAGAATAGAATACAGTATTTCAGTTGGGAGGGACCTACGATGATCATCTGGTCCAACTGGCTGGCCAGTTCAGAGCTGACCAGAAGTTAAAGCACATTGTCAAGGGCATCGTCCAAATGCCTCTGAAACACTGACAAGCTTGGGGCATTGCCCACCTCTCTGGGGAGCCTGTTCCAGTGTCTGACCACCTTCTCAGTAAAGAAATCCTTCCTAATGTCCAGTCTTAGCATCCTCTTGTGCAGCTTTGAACCACTCCCATGTGTCCTCTCCCTGGACCCCAGGGAGCAGAGCTCAGCACCTCCCTCTCCGCGTCCCCTCCTCAGCAAACTGCAGAGAGCAATGAGCTACTGATTTGCTGATGGAAACCTGTGGGCTCCCTGGCTCATGGTCCGCTGGAGATTTCATTCGGTACCTACTCAGCTCTTCTAAAACTTTATATTTTTGGCAAAGGGCTTATTTGACAACTGACTGAAATAAGCAAATTACATTTTTGACTGTGCTGTGTGAATCACTTTTCCTCATCTATTTATTATTCTCTCAAAATCTTTAAGGGGACATCTGGATAAAGAGGGTATTTCTCAGACATAAATGTTTTACATTTAAAACGTATTTACTAGTTCATATGAAAGCACTGGTTGCCATCATGTACCCACCTCTCTCGTGTTATCACGATTCAAATGTTCCCCGAAGGTGTCACACTATGACTGGTCTGCTTAGAGTCACACTCAGGGCAATTATATTTCAGCTCTGGAGGCAGGTAGCTGGCACATTAAAAGAAATGTTCACCTCCCTCTGCCCAGGTTATCTCAGGCAGAGTTTAGCCTGTTTACATCTCTTTGCTGATTTAGTCCCTTGTTTGTATAGAAAATTGCTGTCAGGCATGCTTGAAAGAGGTGGACAAATTATTTTCAAATGAAAACACGTATTTTTAGTTGTATGACTGATCTTTAAAATATGTTCCAACATATTTCGGGTGGGGATGTGTGGCCAACATGTAGCTCAGAGTTCATGAAACTTCTGGAATTCATGCATGTTCTTACAAAAGGTGCTGCTGGGTTGTTGTTTTTTTTTTTAAACACTTCTGACCGATGAATTATATGCCTCTCTCGATCCTATGTCCCATGACTGTATGGCACGGAATTCAGCACTCACCTTGCTGTGGGTATTGGCTTATCCTTTCTGTTATCCTGGGGGATTGTCACAAGCCCTGAATCTCACCCTGAGCTGGGAAGGAGAGCAGTTGGTCAGCAAAGTACCATTGGCATCTGCTCCTCCTTCCAGCAGATCCCAGTGTGCCACCATCAGCTGCACCCCCCAGCCCTCATCCACCCCCGGGGCTGGAGCTCCGGGGTG
This sequence comes from Falco punctatus, assembly GCF_963210335.1. NCBI lineage: Eukaryota > Metazoa > Chordata > Aves > Falconiformes > Falconidae > Falco > Falco punctatus. The sequence continues at coordinate 32,382,855 of NC_137580.1, forward strand.
TAAAATGCCACCTGGCATGGCTCAGCCACCACCAAAGTGACAAGTAGCTGGGGACCCCTCCAGATGCCTCCACTTCATTCTTCCTTCTCCCCACCCACCTTTTGTCAGATACTAGAAAATGGTAAACTTAGCTTTTCTGATTCTGACAAGAATCCTCTTTTCTAATACTACTGGAATTAGGAATGGTCACCGGTTGACACTGGAAATGACATGACTAAACTAAGATGGGCTCAGCCCTTGGTCTTCAGTAGGAATGCTGCACAGCGGTTTTATGCAAGCTGTTGTAGATTTCCTTGATCACTTTAATTAGAGGACAGAAGGCCTTCAACATTTTAAATAACCAACAGAAGGATCTGTTCTCAACCCCTTCCCTCTAGCTGAACCTGTGATGTGTCAACCCCATCTCCAGGACACAGACAGTGATGTACTTTTGAACTTTTACCATATTATCCGCTCTGCTTTGCCCTAAGCTGGTTTTCTGCAAAATGAGATGGATTTTGCTTCTTGGCAGAGGAACTAGATAGAGCTGGAAAATCCAAATGAGCTGATACATCTTTTGTTAGAGCTATTTTATTACTGAGCTATTTTAATATATATATATATTAATGCTTATAATGTAGGCACAGTTGTGTATTGTATCTGTTTGGTTTTTATGGTAAAGTCATCAAACAGTACATCTTTTAATATCTTGATTTAGAATTCATGCCAAAATAATGTAGTGAAGGAAGTGATACTTCATATTCCACATTTTGATTTTTTAATAGGAAATTAAAAATATTTGGGAAATGAATTTTTCAACTAATAACGAGAATTATAGAAGCTGATAAATGTGAGATTAATAACTAAGAAAGCAGTCATTTCAGATGGATAATTTAGATTTTTATCATTTATTAATCATAAAAAGTAAACCTGCTGTATAACTAATTTCAGTTTTATCAAGAAGATGAATTGTTCCAGCTAATGAATGTATAGATATTCTATGCCAAAGGCATTCGTAGGAATCTGTTAATCATTTAACTGTGTCATGGCATATGCTTTGTCTTCATAAACCAATTAAAACATATAACTTCCTTCACTGAAATGCACATTGGTCTTCAGTGCCTACAGCAAATTAGAGCAGCATTTGTCTTAAAATACACTTCAGTATTGCAGATACAAAAATTTAATGGGGATAGTGTCTCCAGGTAGGGAACATTGCTAGGCTGCCTGTACCACTGCCTTGTGGAGGTGGTGCCGTTCGCAGCGTTTCAGGGAGCTGATCCTAGAAATAACTAGTCACGTATGCTATGTGAATGGTCTCATCCTCATCAGCCGGGAGTACCTTCCTGCTGAGGCTGAAGCATGGGCATAAACACGTGAAAATGTGGCTTAAGTCCAGAACTGTCTTGATGGAGAAAGCCCTTGGCAGTGGCAAACATCAGTGGTTATTTAGAGCAGGTCAGGGTGATCACCCTAGGTCTGGGGATGGTTGTGGTGGATGTCAGGAGAGATATGGCTCTTATTTTGGGGGGATGAACGGTAGCAATGGGAAGAAAGGTGCTTTGTTGGAAGGCACACTCCTGAGCAGTGCTAAAGCAGGGTTGGAAAGGGCACGCTGCAGGTCTGTTTTTCCTAAAGATACAGGAAACATTTTCCAGCATTTTGGCCTATTTCATGCCCATCCTTATGACAGATTTGGTTTATTCTTTGCCGTGTTCCAAGAGTCGTTGATTTTCTTCTGATTTCGGACAGCCTGCAAATGCTGTTTTGGAGATCCTTCCTGTTCAATAGCATAGTGGCATCTTGGGCTTCCTAACCCCCAGCACAAGGGCACAAGCACGCCCTGCCACCTGCTGCTGGACACCACCTCATCTCCTCCCTTGCAGCCTGGGCTCCCTCGAAGGGCACGTCACGGCATACAGGATGGGGCAGCAGCCTCTGGGAGAGGTGGCCTGCTGAGAATCATAGAATGGGTTGGGTTGGAAGGGACCTTTAAAGACCATCCAGTCCAACGCCCCACCATGGACACGGACACCTGTCACTAGACCAGGCTGCTCAAAGCCCCATCTAACCTGGCCTTAATACTTCCAGGAATGGGGCATCCACAGCTTCTCTGGGCAATCTGTGCCAGTGTCTCATCACCTTTGTTGAAAAAATGTTGTCCTTATGTCTAACCCTCTCCAAATTTGTTTTGGTCGTTTTTCCAGTCCTGCTTCTTTCAGCTGTGCGAGCATCCTGCTTTCACAGGGCTGCTGCTGACACTTTTAAGAAGAGGGGATTAAGCCATGACATCCAGCATGATTTCTACACGTTCTAACCTGGATTTTCACTGTGCCACATGTCCCCACCATGCCAGTGAAGCTCCCCCATTCCCACCCCTTCATTGTCTGTCTCATATGTTTAGGACAATCTCTGTTCCGTTTAAAATCTTTGAGGCAGGGACTATCTGTGACGTTAGACTTGTGTAAGAAATTACCTCACTGGGACCTAATCTTGGCAAGGGTTTAGAGATGCTCCTGTAACACAAATAACAGCACTGATTGCTGCTGGAGATTTTCCTGAGGACAGCATATGCAGTTGAACCGAAGCTAGAGGTTAGAGGGTAATAATTGCACTCATGGTTATTTTTAGTCCATCCTAGAAGAGACAGAGAATTTTTTTCAAATGGACTTTTATATTTAAGGAAATTACAGCTTTCTGGAAGAACTTCAGAGCTATGACAAAAAATGAGAGGCAAGAGGATGTTTAAATTTGGGGGCTGGTTTTCTGTATTCTGGTCATTCAAAGCTGTTTGTTTCATCTTCGTTCTTCTTCCCTGTGAGGTGAATAAAATAAAAGAGTGAATGTGTTTAGGTTTTATTCACAGCATTATCGTAATGTCAAAGCAAATCCAGGTAGAGACAGACAGAAAACTGACGATGGGTAAATCAGAAGACAGCAGACACTGAAATAACCAGCTGTAGCTAATCCAACTCTAAACCACATTTTGTTTTGCTGGTTAACAGCCTACATGTTGCTGTACCACCTATACTGTGTTATTTTATTTATATCTTTAATACGTTATCTGTAGGCGACATTATGGGTGAAGCACTGTTGCTACAAGAGAAGGAAAAATTATAGTTATTGCTATAATAAACAGCTTGAGAATATCTTTTTAAGAAGATTGCAGTAATACAAAAGGAAATAGCGTTAGATTGCAACATCAATTATTTAGAACAATGTCGTTATATTCATTTTTTACCCTATTTCTTTTCTTAGAGATAAAGTTCAGTCTTTTCAGCATCAGTTTTCTGGAGCCACAAAAATGCCTGCTTGGGTCAAAAGTCCATAGCTTTCTGACGAACCAGGTCTTGAGACTCAGTGGGAGCGTGTCCTTGGTCGGGTGAGGCAGAGGTCCTGCAGAGGTGGAGGTGAGGGGGTGCTTGGGGCTCCCAGCATTGCTCGCGCGCAGCTCGTCCAGCTACAGCTCTGCTATAAGGGAGAGGTGCCGGTGGCCTTAGGTTTTCTGGGACTTTGAGGAAAATAGTAATTTTAGGCCATCTTGCCCTAGTTTTAGCAGGCTTTTGGGAATAAGAAAGGGAAAATGGATCTTTGTAAAGACTTAAAGAATGTTGCTGAGAGGGAGGGGGTGAAATCAGGTCCTTATGGAGCACTGAACCTGGTTTATAAATGGAGTGAGGAAATGTAAGTCATTGTGCACTTCTAAATTTGGGGCTTTTGTATGGATATTACTTACTTAACTGAAGAAAGAAACCTTCCCTGAAAAAGAAAATGCAGTTGTGCCAGGCAGGTGGGATCACTCAGGTTTCATCAGAAGCGAAGGCAAAGGCAATAAGTAATGAAAAGAATAAAAACATTTTCTTTTTCCTTCCCCCCCCCCCCCCCCCCTTTTCTTTTTCCTTTTTTCCCCCCTTTCTTTTTAATTCTGTCCTCAAATACGAATTACTTCATAAAATGAAGTAAGGATGTACTACTAAGCATGCGGGTTGAGAACATCACACTTCTTGGTTATATTAATGTTTGGAAACAATGTGAACAACCCACTCAGCAATAGTTTTCTCAGCACAAGTAAAATCTTCAGTGGCACAAACCTCGTAAAAATAAACGATGTTTTATATAAATGCTGAGTGAATACACATAAGCTGTGAATACAGTTAGGATAGCTGCCACTGCTTAAAGGTCAGTAAAGCATAGCATTAAATGGCACATTTTGTGCTCCTAGACACATAACCCATGATAAATTTTATGCAGTACATTTCTGAAATATCTACAGACACATTTTCTTCAATAATTCACAATCCTTTAAAAGCTTTTTTTTCCTTTTGACAATCAATAGCAGGACGTAGCATCTATAAAAGTTGCTGGTACTGGACTTCCACAGTCTGTTTAATTGGAGGACAGATGATGTTAAACTCTCGTAGCAGCTGATCTGTCCCCAAGCCCTTCCTTCCAGCTCGCAACATGCAAGCCCGGTCTGCAGGGTGCGTGCTGGACCTTCAGCCTAGTGCTCGGGCCATTTTGTCTGGGGGAGGTGTTTATTATTTTTTGTCTTCCTTTGCAAGGTGATGGGTTTCTAAAGCAAGCGTGGGAGGACTCAGAATACATATTAGTATGAGATATTTAGTGGGAAATGTCATCCCTACGACACTAGTTTTTCCTGCTTCTGTTTGCTAGTGTAAAGTCAGCAGAAGTAAATTAGCTGGCAGATTTCAATGGAGACTGTTACCGGCATCCTCTGCCAGATAGCGTGTGGAGTGCCAAATTAGAATTGATTTCTCAATAAAATTGAGTTCAGTCTCCTCAACATAATCTAAGACAGAATGACAAAATCTCTCTCACTCACTTTTTAATTTTATTATTTTTGGTCAGTTTTGTTCTTGGATATTTTTGCTGCCCTAATTGCTTGTTATTATCTTCTTCCTTGAATCTTTTCCCTTGTCCAGGAGAGCAAAACCTCATCTGCTTTTATAAGCAATTCAGGAGTAAAGTAAAAGGGAAAGGATGTCTACGCATCACCTGCCTCGCCCCTCCTCACACTCCTAAGACTCTTCTGGCAGCAGAGCCAGGAGTGCAAGTTCCCTCTCCGTGCTGTGACTCAGAGGCTGAGCGCACAACAAGCTGTTTACAGTCCCATCCTCATTTCTCCTTCCCACTCACAGCACGTTGCTTTGGGAACCACCAACCAACCTAATTAAAACAAATTTTTCCTATTGCGGGAGCAATTCCCCAAATGCTCCGCCTCGCCAGAATCATACTGTGTCTGCTCAGTTCGCTACCTCCATCCAGCTCCCAAAGAGGCTCATCTTACTGTAAAGAAAATCAATGCCTTCTAATGTGGCTTTAATTCTTAAATTCAGTGCATTTATCACACATACTTCTAGGGAACCTCTTTCACATGGAGGTGAAAAAAAATGTATTCTTTTTAAAAGACGTGCACAGTAAGTGACTTCTGAAACGTTAGCAAAGCCAGTTACATGACCAGAGAAGAGAGCTATTCGGAATGAAATAGAGCAGGATTTTAAGTGGGGAAGCGCAGGTGGAAACACGAGATGGCAGCACTGGAAGCACTGCAAAAGGTCTGGAACTGTAACCACTACCTGGAATTTGCTGGCTTGTTTTCTGCTGCAGACAGGGCATTGTACCCAGTCGTTATGCCTAGCCCGGCCTTACAGACTTGCAAGTATAGCAGGATTTCAAGGTGCTGTAATGACTCTCCTCTTTCTTCAATGACTGGGACCTATTCCTCACCTGGCGTGAACTCCAGCAGCAGAGGTCAGTGAGGTTGGATGTCTGTGGCTGCTCATACCAGTCTTCCAGAGCACTGAAATCTTCCATCCCTCAGCTCGTTCTCTGGAAATCAAAATATAATGTGGCTTCTGAAAGCACCTCCGTGTTATTGGAAACCCCTGTGTTTGAAAGTGTTCATCTGGTGGTGTCGCTTGTGTGCCTGTAGTTTCTAAGGTTAAATGGCATATGCTTATGCCAACCCTGTTTTAGCAAAGACGGTTTCTGAGGAGTGCTAAGCAACATGGTAGGTCAGTGGCATTCCTCAAAATACTTCCCTTTTTCAGCTGTTCAGCTTTTTTCCTCTGGCTTCTAGTTCCACCACTTTCTAGCTTTTTCCTTCCATCAGCATGCCTGGACCAGCCACCTCTACATTCCCTCTCTTGCCTATTTTTGAAGAGCTTCGTGCACATTTTCTTTAGCTGTAGCAGTGAGAACAGGACTCCAGCCTTTTTTTTTTTCTCCTTTTTTTTTTAAAACAAGAAAAAAAACCCACAAAAAAAGTCTTTTTTAAAAAAGAAAAAAAAACATTATTGTTTTTTTCTTTTTTCCATCTGAGATTGGCAGTTCTTGGAGTGTTCAGTGTCCTTTCTGTTCTTTAATTCTGGAAACGAATCCTGGTATGTAGCTGTCTGCCATGCCAGGTTGTCCTTTCTTTCTCCATCTTTCCCTCTTCACTTGCTGTGGCTCCAGGTCTCTCTGTTCCTACCTGTGTTCTGCTTATCTCTCCCTGTGCATAACCAGGACCTAGAGCGTGGTTCCTGCTTTATAGATATTGACTACTAAATCTTTGGAAGACCTGGAAATACACAACACTTGCTGATACGGTTTTACTTATTTGTGAAACTGAGGCTTTTCTGGTAAGAGCCAGCAATGAACTCCATTGGCATCACGTGGTGCAACGCAGGTATCAAGTCACCAGGTGGCTGCCAAAACCTATGGAGACAGCAAGTGCTCAGGCTATGAGCTTTTAGGTGTTTGAGAGCACTGGCAAACACTGGACCATATGCTTAATTTTAAGCCTGTAAGCAATCCAGTGGGGGTGGGTTGGACTAGTGATACACTTAATCTTCAGCACATTCTTAACTACCCTTAGGTTGGTGGAGCATTGGGGTTGCTTGCACTCCCAACCCAAAAGCTGTGATGGAGTAGGAAGTGGGACAACTGAAATATTGACTAACTAAATGCAAGACTTTTATTGGAGAGGAGGATTGTTGTTTCCAGCTGTTTCTTTCCAGCTGCAGAATATGGGAGTGAGAATTTTGTTCAAAGGGGTGGTTGTCTCTTCTGAGTGCATATGCAGACTGGCTGGTGGATCACATGGGTGAGCTGTGCTTTCTAGGGTTGGTGCTGCTCATGAACAAGATGATCATTTCAGGTGAAAGGGCTGAGATGTAAGAGTCCTCATCCACCTCTGGAGGACCCTGTCTGTAGCAGACATTTTTATGCTCCCAAGCTCCTAGCAGTTACCTTTTGTCCAAGATCTCCCTTAACCGCTTTAGTCAAAGGTAGGAAGGACCACGTGTTGGTGTAGTGTATCCATCAGCAGATGGTCCTCTCATCCCAATGGATTTGGTCCTGAGATCTCTCCCAAATACTGGCACAGGTTTGAGACTCGCCCTGCTTTCATTCTTTCCTCTGTGGCTAGAGAGAATAAGTGGATTAACTAACACTTCTGAGAGAAGCCTTCCTGGCAGTCGTGGAGTCTCAAAATGTTGATTCTCAAGGCTGTCTTCACAAGGGAGTTAGTCCTATCTTTTGCCAGCAGGTTGAATTTACCCTCTATGTTTATTTTATCAAAAAAGAAAAAGAACAAAAAAAAAAATCAGGAGAACAAGGATTTTTAAAGGTGGGGTTTGGTGACTGAGAGCTTATCCCATAGAGAGCGTATAGTGGGATGTACAGGGTACAGCAACAGAGAAAATGAAAAGTGCTAGGTCATCTTGTCCTCTTCTCAGGCATATGCATATCCCCTTGGTAGCGCAGGTTTATTTGCAGGAATGCTTTGTCCCTGAGTCACGCTGGTTGGGGAGAGGCTGTTACATATGCAAAAAGAAAAAGAAAATATACTTGGGTGCTTTGTCTTCTAGAATTTTCACTGTTTCCCCAAACTAGCTATTTTTGGTGAGTAGGTTTGAACGTGTCAAGCAGTATATACACCATGTGCTAAGCATTATTATTATTTAGTGGTTTATTTACTATTAATGTATTTTTTAGTAAGCACTGGGACTTTCAACCCTTCCTTTGGGAAGCTATTGTACATTCTCATAGATTTCACTGTCAGAGTTTTTACTGATAGCTTATATTTTCCTTTCCTTAATTGCTGCCTGTTACTTCTTCTTGTGTCCTCTTGTACCTAATTATAAATGTTACAACATCAATTTAGGAAAAATATCAGGGGAGGTTTCACAAGGGTCAGCGCTGATCACAGTATTGTTTAATACTTTCCTAAACAATATATACAAAGCAATACAATTTGCAGATGATGCCAAATTAAGAGGGATCATAAACACACTGGAAGGCAGAGAGAGCGAGATAACAAAAGGATATTGAGAGTTTAAGGAACTGTGCAAAAATTAACAAGATGAGATTTAATTTAGATAAAATACAAGGTCATACACTATGGGAGAAAAATACCAACTACAAAATGGAAGATGCTGGTTAGAAAACAGCAATAATGGTGATATATTTTACATTTATGTAGCTTCTTTCATCTTAGAGAGTCCCAAAGAGCTTTACAAATTAAATAAATTAATAGAGAAACTACACCATAAGGATTATTTTATTCTCCACAGAGATACCTCCTTTGTTGGTGCAGAATATGACAGCTATTCAACTGAACTCTGCAGTGGTATGCAACAGTTCAGGACAAAATATTACAGGTCCCCTTGAAATGGCAGTAAAAGTTAACGGAAGCCAGCATTTGTGCAGTAGGGCACTGCTTAAAACTGTTCCTCTGATGAAAACTGCCAGAGCATTTTTTTTTTTTTAAGCTGCAGATGATCAAGATCTCTGTTTTACGTCTGTCTTTACCTTTACTGCAGTAATGCAGAGATGAGCCCACTGACTCACGGTGGACACCGACTGTATGAGAGCTCTTTGTGTGCGACAGTTGTGTAAAGGGCTGTGGGTTCTTTTTTACTGGAATAGACAAATATATATGACCTGTTCATTAAAAAGTATATTACATTATCTGTAGTTATTTGAGGGCTATTCATTTTTACATGGACAGGGAAGTTTAACTAGAGGGTGTATAAAATCAGTAATAGAAAAGGAAGACACACGGTGCCGAACTGATGGTTGTGGAGTCTGACCAAAAGGTAGAGATGAAGAAGGTGGATGACAAAGGAAGGACAAGACGGGACAGGATAAATAATACAGGAAAGTCATCGACGTAGGAAAGGCTTGGGTTAGTTTTCATAACAACTCTGATGTTGCCCATCATGTCCGTATTCTTTGGTGAATATATTTTAAGTGGCGGCATTTCAGAAGGGCATAGTGGAATCAGGGGAGAATACTGGTTTTTATTTGTTATCTGTCATGCTAACTCTAGGCAATATTATGAGGGTGGACACAGCGTTTGAATTTACTTACTTACAGGTATACATGTGTCTCACGATGGAGGCACATCGCAGGTTGTGTGTAGGGGCATCTAAGGTGGCTCCTTAGAAGCCAACACAGTGTTACTTTCCAAAGGTCCTTCTTGATCACAGAGTGGCCAGTAGCATGCTGTACCTGGTGTGATGGAAGGGTCTGCACTCTCAGTACTTGCCAGCCCTAAGTGTTTATGCTAAAGTGATCCCCAGACCGATAGATGCTGAGGAGAATGGGGCTTGGAGGTGGCTGTTGCATGAAGCTCGCTCATCTAGCCCTCCAGGGAACCAAAAGTCTTTGCAGTATCCAGGTCTGTTACCCCTGATGCAAACTGCATAAACTCAGGCCATTCCCCAGGTGTCAAGAGGTTGCACGTGTCTTGCCAAATGGATGTGTCTCTAATTAGGAATGAGTCAGCCATTTCAGGCACCGCCGTGGTGGTGGGTTGAGTCTGGCTGGATGCCAGATGCCCACCAAGCCCCTCTGTTACTCCCCTGCAGCGAGGTAAGGACAGGGAGAGATCACTCACCAATTACCATCACGGCCAAACCAGACTTAATTTGGGGAAATCAGTTTAATTTATTATCAATCAAATCAGAGTAAGATAATGAGAAATAAACCCAAATCCTAAACTACCTTCCCCCGACCCCTCCCATCTTCACAGTCTCAACTTCACTCCTGATTTTCTGTGCCTCTTTCCCCCCCAAGCAGTGCAGGGGGATGGGGGTTGTGGTCGCTCCATCACACGTTGTCGCTGCCGCTCCTGCCCCCTCAGGGGCGGGCTCCTCGCACTCTGCCCCTGCCCCGGCGTGGGGTCCCTCCCGTGGGAGACGGTCCTGCACAAACTGCTCCAATGGCGAGTCCTTCCCATGGGCTGCAGTTCTTCACGCGCTGCTGCAGCCTGGGTCCCGTCCGGTGCCTGCAGGGCTGTTGCTCTCACACAGTCTCACTCCTCAGCTACTGCTCCGCAGCAGGTCTGTTCCCTTCTTAAATCCTTATCCCAGAGGCGCCAGCACCGTCACTGACGGGCTCGGCTTTGGCCGGCGGTGCGTTTGTCTTGGAGCCGGCCGGCATGGGCTCTGTCGGACACAGGGGGAGCTTCTAGCAGCTTCTTGCAGAACCACATTTATAGGCCCCCACTGCCAAAACCTTGCTACGCAAACCCAGTATAACTTTAAAGCACTATTCACCCTACCAGGAGGGCTTTTTTGTTACCCATGTTCTCTGTGTGTGTGTGTGTGTCCCTCAGAATGTCAGTTTGGTGCTTTTACCTGCTGGGCCAAATCGAGGGTGCATCGGCCAGATTTACCTCTCTGCTCTCTTTCTTTCTGCAGTGTCACATGGTAACGTCTGGCTAAAAGCTAGAGGAATTAGAAGGGGCAATTTTCTGAGATTTTGTAGTACCTGTTTGAACTTGGGTGTCTTGAATCTGCTATTACTGATTTTTCTTTTCTGCTTGGCAAATAAAAAATTAGTGTTTTTCGTATTCCTCCCCTCTCACCCTTCAAATATTTTCTGTGCTCATTTGGCAAGGGGAAGTTCCTACACTCACTTGAGTATCTAGAGGTCCAGCTACGTGCTTGGATGTGTAACTGCCTATCCCATATGACCATGCAAAGTGAATTTAGGTTGACACTTCAGTTTTGGAGTTTTTTACATTTGGATCCCAGCAGTTGCTTAGTATCTTTGGTGAGCATCACCAGCGTGGTCTGATACATAGGGGCCAGCTGCTACCACAGACTTACCTAGAAAGCAGGATTCTCTGGGCCTGATTTTTCCACCACCCTGCCCCTTTGTGTCACTACTCACAGCTGTGCAGAATGCCACCATTGTTCTTCAGCAGCAGTTCCACATCCATTTTGTGTAGGGATGAGTAACTATACAGGATGCAAGCTGGTGGAAAATTCACCTTGTGTTCTGTGCTCGCATCTTAACCAAGGCACGAACCAGCACCCTCATGGTCTGTTGACTGTAAATCTCTTACGTTTAGATGAGCTAAGAAGGAGCCTTGCCATGGTTAAGCTAGTGTGAATCACACTAAGCTTACTTCAGCTAAAATAAACTCCCCTTTTCCTTCTGAACGCAGCTGTCCTCCTTCCGTGTGGCTGGGTGTTCGGCTGTGTGCAGTCTGACGGCATCCCCATGCCACCAGGCTCGGCAAGTCTGGGAAAAAATTGTGCTTTGGGGTTACGGCTCCCAGCCACCACAACAATGCTGGCTTCAGGCAAAAAGAATTCAAAACGGCGTGTTTCAAATCAGTGGTCTTGGGAAGAGGGGGCTAGGTACTAGTCTGTTACGCTTTTAAAGTGTATTAGCTCGGTATTCAAAATCCTTGCAACTATGCCTGTGCATGGAGTAGTTCAAGGTTTGTTCAGGAGAGAGCAAGCAATTAAAAACTAAAACCTGCTCTTGAAGATCTTTTGAGGGAGCTGTCAAGCCAGCATCTCATTTACTTTTTATTATGTCTGAGCTGTAGTTAAACTGGAAAGGGAAGGAATCAGGCAGTTGAAGGACAGACTTTCTCTCCCCCGGTGCCGGAGAAGTGCCTGCTTCACTCTGCTGCCATTTTGCTTGAGAGAGCTGGAGCACTTCAGTTATGGTGACATCTATTAGAATTCAATTAGTGGTAGTTCACTGACCCAAATTAACATTCTTTGTTAAACTCAAGTCAGTGTATATGTATGCTATTTCCAGGCCAAACGGACCTGCATAGAAAAGAGGCTCCGAATCTCCGAGCTTGTTGGCAGTGTCTTAGTAACTGGATTCAGAGCACAAGCTTATCTAATGCCAGCACTTTAGGCTGCCTAATAGAATTGCACATGTCTATGGTTTGTAATTAAACTGTGCGGAGCTCTGGCTCGAGGTGAGTGAGGAGAAGGAAGACAGCGGAGGACATACCGGGGGCCTCCCTGCAGCCCCTCGGCTCCCAGCTCCGTCCTGGGGCAGAGGCTGGGATGTGTCGGAGGTGGTGGATCTCTGCTGGGAAAGGCATCCTGGCAGGAGGGGGGGGTTGAAATATTTCACCCTGACATTGCTTCTTATTTCAAGCCTTTCGCAGGCTCCTGATAGCATCAAATCTGACTAGGTCCCACATTGGACATCGTTGGCTTTGGTGTTGGGGCTACATTAACGCTTCTCATCCACTAAACTTTTCAGGTGCCCAATCCATGCGTTGCTGGGTTTGTCCGAGTGACTTTGGCAGTGCCTTGCACAGTCAGACGTGACTGTCATAGAAATCGTACCATTGCAGTCAGTAATGCTATCCAGCATCAGGGGAGGAAGCCAAAAGAAATTCCCACTTTGTTCCTTTACCATGGTCTATCTTTTTGGTGACTTGAAATACACTAGAGCTGTCTATATGGTTCTAGTTTCCCTACAGTTTGTTAAAAAAAAACCCATGGCATGGTATTTACCGATGTCTGAAACTTGGTGTTTTGGGTTTGGGTTTTTTTATGTGCTTGTGTGGCTTTATCCCTCTAAGAATGAGGGAATTGCTGGCTATGACCAACTATGATTTCATTTGGAAAGGAAACATGACTTATTAGCAAACAGTTGTTAATGATTGATATTTAAAGGGGGAAAAAAAATCTTTTTAAGATATTTTTTCACAGACTCTACTTCCATGCTGACATTTACACTAAGACAGTGGGCAGAGACGTGTTAGTCTGGATCTGTTCCCATGTGTCACTTCAACTAGTTTAAACTGTCACCGAGCATCTTAGAATAGTCAGCTTCATGTGTCTTGTGGATATCAGTCATTATATTTCACATTTCAATTTTAATGGCGACTGATGTAGATGTCAAGAACTGTTAAGGCATTTGGGCATTGAACTTATGTATATTTTTTATTATTTAATAGGGTATTGTCTCAAGATACAGTTAACTATTTGTTATGGGTTAACTCCAGCTGGCAACTAAGTACCACACAGCCACTTCGCTCACTCTCCCTACCACCCCACACACACAGTGGGAAGGTGGGGAGACTCAGAAAAAAAAGGTAAAACTCATGGGTGTAGACTGGAACAGTTCAATAATTGAAATATGATGATGATGATGATAGTAATTAATATGAACATGAAAAAGGGAGAGAGGAATAAAACCCAAGAAGAATGAGTGATGCACACAATACAATTGCTCCCCACCTGCTGACTGGTGCCCAGCCAGTTCCCAGGCAGCAATTGGTCCCTCCTGGCCAAGTCCCCCCAGTTTATATACTGAGCATGACGCTCTATGGTACGGAATATCCCTTTGGCTAGCTCGGGTCAGCTGTCCTGGCTGTGCTCCCTCCCAGCTTCTTGTGCTCCTACTCACTGGCAGAGCAGTGAAACAGAGAATGGAAAAATCCTTGACTTAAGAGTAAGCACTACTTAGCAACAACTAAAACATCAGTGTCTTATCAACATTATTCTCATACTAAATCCAAAACACAGCACCGTACCAGTTATTAGGAAGAAAATTAACTCTATCCCAGCAGAAACCAGGACACTATTACAAGACTAAATTCACTCCTGGTGCAAGTGAATGCTTCCCATGTGTGTGGATTTGAATTTGACCCCTAGAAAGCAAGTGCTTTTTGGGATGCAGTGATTTCCCTTCATTATCTGTGCCTGTTTTCTGTTTGGTAGCTTAGATGTACACATTTTAAATTTAAATACACCAATCCCTATGAAAAAACAGCTAAATACATGTCAGCTTCCATAGAGAACATCTTTCTGATGCTGACTGTGCTCAGTACAAGGTAAAACTTCAGAAAATCTGTTTCCAATATACTTGAAGGCATTTACTTATCAGCAGCACAGATGGCACTTGAAATGCTGAATAATAATTGTTACGAGCCAAGGTAAACGATGGCACAAATGTAAAAGCGGACACAGGAATTATAGTCTGTGTGGATTGCACTACTTGTATAGACAAGTGATAAAATTTGCATGTGCAAACTGTGCTTTACTACTGAAATGATCAGCTAATGCACTTATTTGCCTGCGCGGGTATTGGGAGCAGAGGGTAGGACAGCTGGTTGCAGAGGTGAGGGATGAGGTGTCCAGGACATACTATAAACTCCAATTCCTGCTGGCCCTGCTTGGAAGTGACAAGTAAAGGGATATGCTTTGTAGCCATGGATGCACTTTAAGGCACTAAAATTTAACTATTTTTCGGTTGCCTCAAGCCTTAGCTGTACAGACTGCAAAATCTTTGTCTTCCTCACAACAGTTTCTTCAGCTTTCATAAGCCTTTTGCAGGTTCTGGTGGCGTGTTGCAATCTGGGGACAGCATGTCTTTGGTGGGAAAAAACACCCAGCCCAAAACAGTGTTGGCTTCAGCATCAGGTTAAATGACACCCTGACCACCCCCCTGCTTTTTTCTTTTTTTCTTTTTTTGGTTAATATATATGTGCATGCTTCCATAAAATATCTGCATCTGATTTCTCATAAAGCCATGCCTAAAATGTGGAAATACTGCAAGTGTGGCAAGTGCTGTGGTGTAGCTGTTGAGGAGACTCACTGCAGCAGGTAGTGGAGGCTACGTGGTAATCAGTGCTTGGCAGAGGTGCTGTGGGAGGTCTGCCCACCCACTTAGTCTCTCTGAGTTCCTTCTCGAGCTCCTGTTGGAGATTTGGGCTGGTACTGAGGCACCCCAGGGACCAAATGCCTCTGTGGTCCTTGCTGCACACACATAAGTTCTGCAGGCAGCCTTTGTCCTGGGTAGCAGGAGGGGGCAAAAAGTGGAGGGGATGATACGGAAGCATGAGGAAGTTGTAAACAAGCAGGGAAGCAGTAAGCATGTTGGGAAGCAGTAAGGATGTTGGGAAGCATGATGGATGGTGGTTATCAGTTCACTAGCAGCTTAACTCCTGCCAGTTGTTTTGTAGGCATCATGGTAAAGGAGAGTTTAAAATGATAATGTTGTGCTGCCACTTGTCACAGACTGGATCTCTGCCGATGATGTGCTCTGCATCAACCCAGAGAGCCATTCCAGAGAGCCTTTGCTGGAACCTTAACTGTGCAAAACCCCACAATGTTAATGACAAGCAATCTTTTTCCTTTTTTCTTTTTTCTTTTCTCTTCTCTTCTTTTCTTTTCTTTTCTTTTCTTTTCTTTTCTTTTCTTTTCTTTTCTTTTCTTTTCTTTTCTTTTCTTTTCTTTTCTTTTCTTTTCTTTTCTTTTCTTTTCTTTTCTTTTCTTTTCTTTTCTTTTCTTTTCTTTTCTTTTCTTTTTTCTTTTCTTTTCTTTTTTCTTTTCTATTTTCTTTTTTCTTTTCGCTTCTCCTCTCCTCTCCTCTCCTCTCCTCTCCTCTCCTCTCCTCTCCTCTCCTCTCCTCTCCTCTCCTCTCCTCTCCTCTCCTCTCCTCTCCTCTCCT
Organism: Falco punctatus; assembly: GCF_963210335.1. Lineage (NCBI taxonomy): Eukaryota > Metazoa > Chordata > Aves > Falconiformes > Falconidae > Falco > Falco punctatus. The sequence goes on from NC_137580.1 coordinate 32,398,569, forward strand.
CTCCTCTCCTCTCCTCTCCTCTCCTCTCCTCTCCTCTCCTCTCCTCTCCTCTCCTCTCCTCTCCTCTCCTCTCCTCTCCTCTCCTCTCCTCTCCTCTCCTCTCCTCTCCTCTCCTCTCCTCTCCTCTCCTCTTCTCTTTTCTCTTCTCTTCTCTTTCCTTTTCTTCTCTTTCCTCTTTTTTCTCTTTTCCTTTTTTTTTTTTTCTTTTTTTTTTCCCATAAGTGGGAAAATGGTCTTATTTCTTGCCACCTTTTTAGGATTAAAGTAAAAATAGCTCTTGCTGCAAGGACAGCATCATTCAAAGACTGTAGCTGACCATTGCACTCAGCAGCACCACGTTAGCTCTCTCTACACATCTCTGTTTCTTCTAAGTTTGGCCAGTCGACCTCAAAAGCCGTGAAAGCCTCCTTCTCCTGTTTCAACTCTTTCCCAGCTGTTCACTGCTTTACTGCTGCCATCTGGTATGGGACCTTTTTCATTGTGGATTCCTCATCTCCTGATCAGCGCTAGCAGCCAAAATTCTTATCTGCACTTGGAGATTTTATTCCTCTGTCTGTCCTCCCTCCTCTTCTGAGATGAAGAGGGGTGGTACCTGGTAATGCTCTCTGCCATAGGTTTCTGTTGCTTGACCTGCACCTAGATCCTTGGCTAGTGGCATGGCTGTGGTGATATAACAGAACTTGACTGTAATATGAAGGCATTTGGAAAGTCTTGAAAATGTTTCTTTTAAAGAGTTTGTTTGTGAAGATTTTGGGTTTTGTCTTACGGTTGGATTAGGGGTGAAGTTTGCTTTCTTTACTTTTTAAATAAGACATCTCTGATATGCTTTTGTCTCCATTTCTCATACCTCTGCATATTCCCATCGACAGAGAAGAAAACGGACATGTGAATTAGTGGATTTCATGCTGTTTGCAAGACATTTATGCTCCTAGTTTCAGTCCAGTTTGGAATATGTGATAATAAAGCAAACGGACATTCTGTGGCAGAATATCTTTTTTTGTTGGATTTACATGTGATAATAAAAAAATCAGTGTCCATAGAGTAGATGAAATAACATTTTAGTACTCCATTGGCTACATTCTTTTCAGGGGTCGATACAGAGTGGCATTTGCTCTGTGATGCAGAAAATAATCTGTTAAAGAAAAAAAGATACGTACATCTGTAACTACACTTAAAAAAAGCCTTTAGACTGGCGAAGAGCAATAGTATGTGACATTGAGACTGGAGAAGAGTTAATAAAATGTTGAGAAAGTTTTAAATTAGAAGTAAAATAAGGGAAAAGCAGTGAGCTTCCTTTATAATAAAAAACCCCAATGGTAATGGAATAGTTCGTGCATTTTGTTGCTTTATTTGGGTTCAGAGTTCTCTTCAGAATTTTGGTTTTGCACCAAAATTTGACAGTTTTGAGAGTGTATTAATGCCTTGTGTTGGTGTAATTGGTCTGCATTTTAAGTTTATTAGTGGACTGACTAATGTACTCTTGAAAGGCTTTATTTGGAAAAAAGTCAATATATGAAGCCAGTAGAGCTCTTGAGAGTGTGCCACATACACATTCTCACATAGAAAATCATGTTATCAATTTTCATTTGACTTTTAATCAATTACAGTGACAAAGAGATGATTTGAAGTCAATTTTCTGTTGGTGCTAAATTAGTGTTTGATCACAGATGTTTACTCTGGTGACTTCTTTCTTTTGCAAAAAGCCTTGTAGAACTAGGTTGCAGAGACTGATGCTTCTCATTTTCACGTGATTAGCAGGTTTTTCTCTGTTTTGCTGTTTTTAGCAACATGAGGGATGTGCTTCTGCTGGGATATGACTATGTGGGAACCTCTTAAGATAAACATGGAATTTAGTAATGAAGCCTGGCGTCACCTTAGCATTGCCGTTCTTTGAATGGAGATGTTCCTTATCAGTGATCCAGCACTAAATCAGTTCTCAGAATAAGAGATTCCTCCATCCCATCTGTTCAGATTTGTAAAATGCTAACAATAGCTTTTGACCAAAAGAACATTTTGATTCCTACTTATTTTTAAGGAACAAAAGAGCATTTTGCTGCTTACTTATGTTTAAGGAACAGAATCCAAAAGAAGAAAAAGCTATAAAAATAAATGTGAAAAATAAGATATGAGGTTTCTTTGCAAGAGAGTCAAGAATCAACCCTGAAAGCATTTTTTTTATTATTATTATGCCCCTTCTTTATTTATCAGCTGTTTAAAATAGATGGGCCAAGACTTTTCATTCTCTATTCATAGGAGAGTGATGCCTGAGACCACATAGTGGAAAACTACTCTGTCTTCTTTTGGATTCCCTGGATGGGATGCAGAATGTTGTTTTGATGCTTAAAAAAATCACATAAACCCAAGCTTAAGACCAGATTTTGAAGTAGTCTCTGCCCTCAAATGCAGCCAGATTTCCTAACAGCGCAATTCTTATTTAAATTCTAGTATGGGTTGCCAGATAGCAGGTGCTAAATGCTGGGGTTTTTTATTTGTTTGAAATCTGTATGTCATACTAAGAGATGCAGGACACTGAACATTGCTGAATCCAGCCATAGAAAAATACTGCATAAAATGCAAACCATAACACACACAACCCAAACCCATCATATAAATCAGCCTAAATCATCAAAGCTATAGATCAAACAAATGCCTCAAAATTCAATTCTCTCTCTCCTGTCATTCTCCCCAAATGCTTTGCATAATACCCTGAAGATCAGCAAACAGATTTTGCCTGGTACGCAGTAAAGTGAGGAATGCATTTTATTGAGGACCATGGAATAAAAGGACCCACCAGAAAGAAGCCTTGGCTACACTAAGCTGAGGTTGTAAATACTGGTGCCACTGCAAAGGAAATATACAGTGTTTCTTTCAGTTGGATTTTCGTCATTTATTGTTCATTGTACTTAATGCTCACTGATTTAACACAACCTCTTGCACTGATAATCCCTGAATCATGACTGTATAGGTTGAAAACCACAGGTTATATTTGGAGTCTGCAGCTGCCTGAAAATTGATAGATAGTTCTGATAAGTAAATTTGTAATGCCTCATAGAAAAACTTCATGAAAATATCGAAGGGTTAAGTCCCCTGAATTGTCAACCCCACAGAAAGTATTTCGGCTATTAGTACGTTAGTCAGTCCACTAATCCAACCAGTTCTTTGGGATTTGCCTTCCCTTTCCCTCTCATCACGAAAAAAGTACTAAAGAAAATAGTAAACTAGGAAACAAAGTGGGAAAAGGGACAGTTAACTGATCATTTCTTGATGCAAAGATAAAAGAATGCTACCCAACTGATAGTGACTTGATTTTTATTAAGACAACATCCTCCTTTTAAAAATATTTACCAGAACTTTTCCATCAGTAATGCTGGGATTTGATACCAGACAAAGGCTGTGGTTTTCTGCTGAGCAGCTCACATGCCAAGGCAGCAAAACATCTGGTCGGTATATCCGACCCCACACGCTGCACTAGCTTCTTGGAAAGGAGATGGAGAACTGTGGGGAGTTAACAAAAAGTGTCAGGACTCCTCTGACTTGCTGTGTCCAAGAAGTGGGCAAACTCCACGCTGATGGTAGGGGGAAGGTTAATCCCCACTAAACCGAGTGCTCCCTGAGCTGCACTGGAGGAGTGTGACCCCAGGAGCATCGCGGTGGAAGTGGTTAGTCTCGGTGGTGAAGGCTGTTGGTTTCAGTGGTGACAACCTTGCAGCCCACGGCACCGCACACCAGGACCTGGGGGAACCGGCTCTGTCTAACTTAAATCCCCTAATTTATTTTTTTTAAAATGTATTAAAGAAATTAATTTTGATCTCTGTGTGCTACATGATGAAAAGATGAAGGAAGGATTTAGCAGGGAGTCTATGGGGGCTGTAGCCCCCTCCTTTCAGTAAGGGCAGGTTTGGTGCTTGTGCTGGTGTGCCATGATGTGCCCCTGGCACTGGCTGTCTCACGTGGGCTGGGGCTTCGTCCAGCATGAAGCATTTTGTGCAAGTAAACTACGTTAATGCCCTTACAAGAATAAATGTTGTGTCTCTTAATGACAGTGCCACACCTGCAGCTACAGCCCAGCCGTTTGTACCCTGACCAGTGCATAGACCTTCTTTGAAATTTCCCCCATGACCTCTACATTAGCATATGCCAATTATCTCATTGCGTATGATCGGACTTTTTTCAGTCATTCATAAAAAGCCATCTCAGTGAATGATGATAGCAAAGTCCAGTATTTAAAAGACAATGTCTTGAGACTGCAGTTGGGAAAACATTGCCTTGGCCATGCCTGTGCCTTGGTTGCTAAGGATAAAAACTGGGGAACTAATCAGATCTTTGTGCAATGCTGGTTTTATTTTACAAGCCTCCCTTTCAATGCAAGCCCAACACGCTATACTTACCTCTTCTATTATACTGTTTTCTTACAGCATTTTACTGAGTTTTCGCATTTAATGGGATAATCTTCCTCCATGACATGAATACCTCTCTTGATTTTTAATCTCACTTTCTATTAAAGGAAACAAGAATTATTTGTGTCTCGGGAGGATAATCAGAACCTGGATTGCTGGGGTTTGGGGGCTTTTTGGAAATACCATATGTGGCAACTCTATCTCCAATAACTGTTCAGTAGGAGACAACTCCTGTAGTACTAAATTGCATTGCGCTTGTGGGCTGAGATTTTTCTGCAGGAGTGCATAAAATCTGCTTGCCTTATCTTACTTTCTTTCTTCTACCTTACTACAGGAGGGAGTGCTCCCAGTGATGTCCAGAAGGGCTCTTTTCCACCATCCTTTCTTCTGTTTTCCATTTGTCAGTTTCAGACTAGAACACGAAGAATGAATTACGCAGCTGGGGTGAATCTGCTCTATTGGGAAGGGCCTGGTTAAGTCTAGAGATAATGAAGGGTTTTGTCAAACTTTGAAAAAAAATGTCATTATGCATGAACCTATAAATCTGTAAGTATCAAGTGAGCTTTATATATAATATCACTTAGCAGGAGAAGAAAGGACATTTAAATACTGTCAGAAATTAATGATGAGGGATGCCTGGAAAGCTTCATGACAGAAAGGTATCACATTCTTTGCTGCTTTACCTTTGTATTGGAATAAATATTCAAACTAAATTTAGCTGGTGTGATTTAGAGGCAGTGTGGCTTCAGCATTTTCATCAGGTTTAACCCTTGCCAGTTGGCCTTGTTGCTGGGATTGTTAGTGAGATGATGAGCCACTCGCTCCGTGCAGGAAGCCAACCAGGGACAAAGGGACAGAAGGATAATGCATGGAAAGGGGCTGGTCCCAGGTGTGACCGGGGTGGCCCAGAGCTCCTCCATAGTGCAGCTCTGGATGTTTGTGTTTCGTCTATGGCCTGAGTGAATTCTCACCTGCCTTTCCCGTGGGCGGTGGTGGACCCTTCCTGGCAATCAGATTTGTAGCGAGGCTTCTGTCTGCCTGCCTTTCTTAGCAGTCTGGCACTTAAGAAGGGGATATTTAACTTGAAAAATGGTATATTTTATGGAAGTTCCAACCAGCATAATGTTTATTAAAACAGCCATAAAGTTCCCTGCGTACCACATGAAATTCAGCTTGATAATGATAGCGCTGCTATTGTGATTATGTAAGCACACAGCAGCTGATTTAACAAAGAAATAAATTCAGATAACACATTCCCGACCTGCGGCTGTGCAAGAAATGCAGGTCTTGAAAGCTAGGACTGGAGTTGGTACGGGGACTGGGGACCAGCGACCAGCTGCACAAACTTTCAGCTTGAGGTTCCTCACTTGAGTTCAAGCTGAAACAATTACCATGATCTGATGGCTTTGTGGCCATTTGGATAAAACGAAGTAACGGTCTTAAGGCTGCTCCCTCCTGTGCCTGCAGCGCCAGCAGGGCAGCCTGCAGGGGAAGCCTCCTAAAGGAAGGGTAGTGTGGAAGGGGGATGGCGCTCAGCTTCCCCCCTTGCAGCAGGGATGTTGTTCCCAGCCACCTGAAGAGACTTCTGATCAGTGCTGCGTAGGTTCCCTGGGTGCATCTGGGGTGTGACACCTAGGGCTGCCATTCCCACGGGGAGCCAGAAAGCTGTGAGCCTGTGTGGGAAGGGTTGACAAGGCACTGGGGATGATTACCGGTGAATTTTCAAAACACTGGGTGGTACAGCTAGTGATTGAGATTGGAGATATTAAATGCTTTAAAAATGACCATGTCACATTTTTTAGTGCCATTTTATTGTGTTTTCATTAGAAAAATAAAAGGTCAGTATACTGGCAGGACATTACATTACCAGTCCTGAGCTCTTCAGGGCTCCATCTCTAGCTATTTATTGCTTTCAGTTTTATCTCCTGCTGAAATTCGTGTGAGAGAGAGCAAATAGACACATCCTGGGTAAAAGTTAGATGTAGCACATGCCACAGTGAATGGATGCCTTTAATTTTGGAGATTACATCAATCACATGAATGTTATTTGGACTAGCATGTGTGTTTGGAGCAAGCAGGCCATGAATATTTAAAAGAACAGACCACAGATGGCGAGCCTTCAGGAGGCTGACAGTCTAACAGGTATTTGCACGTATTACAACATTTCCGTAGAAAGACTGCAACTGAAGCAGTAGCCACTCCTGTAAGTCAAATTAGATGCGTTAGATTAGTTGTGCGCAAATATTATGCGGCCCTTGGTTCTTTGCTCTGGTTTATTAAAGCTCTGCTCTGTTAATCCTCACTCCTATTCCGCTTGTAAACCTACTGTCTTCCCACCCTCCCAGGAGAAGGTCTGCCCAGGTGCAGACACGGGGCGTACACACAGGGCTGAGGGGTGAGCGCAGAGCAGAACCTGCCTGCTTTGCCGTGCGGGGCTGGTCGCATCCCTTGAGGACCAGCCAACCTCCAGCTCTACTGCCACCATTTTTCTGAGGGACATGCAAGTTGTACTGCGGTTGGCACAATCATCGGAAAGGAGTCTTACTGTGTCTTGGCACAAAAATCAGTGAAGCGTGTTTCTATACAGCCGTGAGCAGAGGTTTGGCGCATCTCAAGGCACCGTGAAATAGCTGCGAGCTTGCAGCTGGAGGGCGCATGCCAGGGCTGTGCTATGAAGCTCAGACCTGGTTGCCAACCTCCGAGGTTGACCTTCGACGTTTAGACATAGCCTAAATAGTTAAGTCTAGCCAAATCTTTGCTTGGACCGACAGCAAGAGCTGTGTGTGTCACCTTAAGCATCCTAATCCCAAGACTTTCTTCCTTTTTTTTTTAAGCATTTTGTGACTATTTAGTTTTGCTCTCCTTTGTTTTTGCTGAACCACTGCTTCAACTGCTACTTCATCCTGTACCATCTGCACTGTATTTTTCTTAGCTGCTTTGCCTGTAACTATGCACAGGAGAAAATATCCATCTGTTAAAGGCTGAGGCATTAGACACAGGGAGAGACAGTTTTAAATAGGTATTACAGGCACATCAAACTAAGTTAAACAGAGAAGATTAGACAAAAAATGTCCCAGGAAAATCTGGGTGGCATTTTATTGTCATCAAAACATGAGAAATGATCAGAAGAGGGGTGGAAGGAAAAGGCTGTTTAATCTGAGAATCTCCAATTCTAGTTAGATTTCTGTTGTACTCCCAAAATATGATCATCTAACCATGACATGAAGATGATGATGTGCAATCGACTGTATCAACAGTTTCGCAGATGTTTATTTCAAGTTTAATGTTAATGAAATGCAGCGATGTGTCTTGTACATTCTCTTTTACATTCTGTTTTGTTTTTTGTGGTTTTTTTCCCTCTCCTCAAGTCCCGGTTTTCACATTTGGTCTTTCTAATGGTGGAATTAATTTATTTCGTTTAGTACCTGAAAAACAAGTCTTCAGAAAGTGATTTCACAAGTGACCACAGTAGGGAGTCCTGTGTTTTAGGGGGGACCAGGACAGAACAAGTGGAGAGGTTAAAAATGAGTGAGCCTGTAGGACAAAAGATCTCTGTTGGGGTCTATTGGAAAATCTTAGGCTGCAGCTTAAGGTTTAAACTCCCTTGTCACCAGGACTGATTTATCATTATTAAAAGTACTAAGTAACATGTCAATGCCTTTGTAGCTGTGAGAGATAATTGCAGGCTCCATACTTTAAGGAAACAAACTGAAGAAAAAGACTATTTACATACACTAGGAACATGCACGGATTAGCTTCAGCAGGCCTGTTTATACTGTCAGCCTGTATTATATTGGAGATTAGATAAATGTACATAAATGTTAGGCATAACAAATATTTGGCAGTGTTTCTCTGTCCTTGCATTATGCTCCATGTAGCCCATTACAGTACTTGCCTGGGAAGGTGGGGGACACAGAGGTGTTTAACTCCTTCAGGTCCCTTGGGGTAAGAGACCACCCAAGCAAAGTGGTTTCTTAATTAAGACATTAAGCCACAACTTTTTGTCTATTATTTCCATCTAAATAGTCAGGTTGGAAACTGCTGCAGCTTAAAAACCATGGATCGGGAAAAGCATTATCAGGATATTATTCTGTTATAGCTGTTGTTTTATTTGTAGTTATCAGTTTGCATTGCCAAGTTAAGACCCTTCGGTTACTTGTCTTTTTGCAAGTAACTGATCTATTTACACTGAGAACTAGGAACAATAAAACCTTAAAGATCTTAGTGGTCAGCTCTAACTATTTAAATATTTAGCATTATATTTTGTAATTTCCTTCTCTGTGTTTTTAATTGTATTGATTTTTCTTCTTTTTTAATGACAACAGAAGGAAAAAAAGTAGAAATACAGAGTATGTTTGTCTCGGTGGCTGAGTATGAGAGCTGGGCAGCCTGGAGAGCAGGGTCAGATTCTTCTGTCTGTCCCTGGGAGTCGGGTGTCTCCCGCCCAGAAGGAATATCCTCAGGGCCCTGGTGCAGTAAGGCATAGGTAAGCTAGAACACGGCTAGGAGGCTAGGGCATCCATCCTCTTTTTTTTTTTTTTCTCAGGGTTTCTCCTGTGTAAGGTGGTGATGATTGCTTATCGTGAGATACACAGTTTAAAATTTGGCATGTGTCTGGTTTTGCATCCATAGATTTCAAAACAACAAAAGCTGATGTATAATTCACTTATGCAAAGCAGTGCACAGAAAGCTAGACTTTGCTATTTAAAAAATGGCCTGTATTTTTGGCTTTCCAGTTGTAGACATCTGTTGCTTTTTCGGAGGCCCAAACGTGTCCCAGCTGCTATTGTTTCAACATTCAACACTTATAATAATAAATACTATTTTATCAGCCCAATACTTCATCTGGCATCTGGTGCAACAAACGAATCCCAGGCTCTTAGAGCCAGTGCCATTAAACCCCTGTGTCCTGTGGGGAATTCTTTGGAGTCTGGGAGCACCAGCTTCATAGGTGCTGTGTTTGGACAGACTTGTTTGAGTATCTGCAAATCAAAATGAATGAGTAAACAAATGCCTGAATTTTAGGCCTTGATAGTTTTCAGGCATCCTTGGTATGAAGACCTGTGAAATACTTCTACTGGATGTATTAACATCTGTATAGAAAGCTTGAGACCACAACTAGTAGTCTCACTTTGGTAGTAATCTTGCTTAAACCCCTTAGAAATGGAGCTTGAGAGGGATCTGTGGACCACAGACTGGAATGCAGTGTTTCAAGCACTCTGGCTAATTACAGAGCTGGCAACTGCTGAATCTCTAGAAATATTTCTAATTGGAAAACTTCAGATTGTCTAAATAAACAATGAATACATCTGAGCTTCACAAGGGTTTTCTTACGGGAGCTGTGGGGCTATGCTTGTTGCCGTAGACTATGAAAAGCTCAGTGGCTTTTTATTCGTTTACCTGGAAAGAGAGTTGATTTGAAAGTGGAGTGAAACCCTGTCCTTGATCCTGCATTCTGGACATGGCTGTCATCTGGCTGGTTGGTCTCCCTTGCTAGACCATGTGTTACGTATCCCTCATCCATCCAGTTCCTCCCTCTGCTTCCCTTTTCATTTGTCTCCTTTCCTGACTCCCACTGTACCCAATGACTGTACAATGAGAAGAAAGCGGTATGATGTTCCATGATATAAATCGGCGCTTTTAATGTAATTTCCCTGTTGAGGCTTCTGTTGTTTGTTCGCTTGCACCGTGTCTGTATTGAGCATGTTCTTTCACTAGAGATTGTCCAAACAGATATTTTTTTCCTGGCTATTTATTAGAGATTTGTTGGACATTTTTTATATTTATTTTAAAGTGCAAGTCACGGAGCATACAGAGCTTTAACTGGAATTACCTCGTCAATAGTTGATTCTGAACCTTCAGAAATGGGATATTTTGTCTTGTCGTGTTAGCAGCTTGTCGCTGTAGATAGGGAGGATGACCCATGCATGATCATACAAAAGAGATAGTGGAAGGATCTTCTGAAGATGATATCAATGTCCCTGATGTTATTTTCATAGGGATTCCAAAATGGACAGTGTGATGTATTTCTCTGAATACAATTACACTTACACTATCCCAATACGAGGCGGAGAAACACATGCCCAAGCATATGTGTGCTCACCTACTGCTTCAGAGGGAGTATACGGATAAGGCAACTGGTGACAGTGAAAAATTCAGTTACTGAGGCACAAAAGATCTGAAGGTAAATTCTGTTAGTGCTTGGAGCAGACTTTTGGGAATCATGACATGACAGACTATTTTCACTGCTTCATAAACCCAGCAGAAGGACAGAGCTTGAAATGTGAGTGTCTGACATGTTTTTGTAGTATAGAGGGATATGCTGAACCTGGTAAATGGGATTTGGGAGGACAGAGAGTGCAGAATATTAAAATATAAGGTAAATAACACCTTCTACAGGTGTTTCCATTTGTACTGAACCTGTAAAATCCAGAAGCTCCCGCTGACTGTAAAATTAATTATAGGCAAAGTCAGTGCTAAATGGCCTCAAGAAAAAAGGCACAAAAATCTTATAAAAAGTCAGGATCAATAGGATGCTTCTTGCAGTACAGTATTGAGCCTTCTTTCCCCTTCCCCCAAAATAACATTGTCAGTTATACAGCAAAGCTTTTACTTACTTCTGCTAATGGAAAACGGTGATAACGATCTTTGAATAATAGGGGTTTAGAAATAGCAGCTCCTGGGTCCTTACACCACCAGCTTTACCAGTCAATACTGTAGTTTTCGAGAGGTGGCAGTCCTGGAGGCTGAGAAGGAATTGGTGCCACCCAATGTATCTCGAAGGCTTTTTTTTTTTTTTATCTCAGATGAATTATTAAATGCAAATTCAGCAATGCAAGGGAGGAAAAAACAGATTATTTTCCTTTTGAGTTTGCTGATTAGTCAGTTGCTTAGTTCATGGAGGATGCCACTTGTGTCAGGTTTCTGTATACTTTCATAGAACTGGAGCACGATACTTACTGTATCTCAAGTGAATGATTTTTCAATTAGCCTGCAGTTCCTTGGCTGTATTCCCTTTGCAGTCCTACGTGGGTGATGTAGAGCAAAGGTTTAAGAGGTTTTGGACAATTTATGATGTTTGGAGAGGCTATTTGTCAAGAAACAATATCTCCAACAACTTTTATGTTCAATTTTAGTCCTGGGTCTTTTGTTTATTTTTATGGCACTATTTTCTGAGGTGTTAAAGCTAACTTCAAGGTATTGTTTAAAATGGAGGGGAGGGGGGGAGAGGAAAAAAAGACGGTGTTAAAAGATCAAGATATCAGGGGGCACACGACCGTTTCTATGATGGAGCTGCAGATGGGAGGGCACTGCGAATTGGTTTACTCTGCCAGCCAAACTAGGGGGAAAAGGAAAGATCAGAAGCATTTGAAAATGAGATCATACGGCATGTGAACTATACAGACATCTCGCCCATGTTTTTTTTATGAGAAGTCTTACTGACATTTGAAAAGTAGGGACCTGTTCACTACTCTTAAAGTTGACTGACATTTAAGGGCAGCATAAGGCATGATTTCCTTCCCCTCTTTTTAAATTGAAGTTTTCATAAATCAGGGTGAGGGAGAAGCCTGGTTACATCTTGCAAAGCATTAAGATCTGTGTAGAAATATGAAAAAAGTAACCCGTGACATTTTAAACACTTTGCTGAGTCTTGTTTTGTTCTACATCTATAGAGGCATCGATACAGAGCTGTACTGCGATGGCGAGGGAGAGAACCTGAATATGGTTTAATTTCAGATACTTACCATGGCAGCTCAAACACAGTTGCACAATATTGTCAAAATCAGAACTTTGGGGTAGTCTATAAGTATTGCTGAAGAAGCTGCTACTCTGTAAGGCCAGGGCAGCATGTTTTATCATTGTCCGAAATACAAGCCCACAGCCAGGCTTGCAGCCAGGGAGAGGCTGAAGTACAGCTGTACTTGCTGTCATGGGTAAACAGTACCAGCAGCAGCCAAGGGTGCTGGGTGGGTACCACGGAGATCCAGAGAGCAGGTGCCTGCCTTCCATCACCGAGCCAGTACTAGCACTTAGAAAACATTCACCTTCCTGTGTTTTTCTTCACTAACGTCTTTCATTGCTTGGAGTGGCTCAGGCCCTTCCCCTGGAAGGACAGCAGCAAGGGGCGGTTTATAAAGCTAGCCCCGTTTCCTAGTGTCTTTGCTGAGGCTGAGCATCAGTCGCGAAAAGCTTTAGTGGCTCCAACAGACTCAATGTAAAGTCTGTGTTTACCCCTCGGTTGCATTTCTTCCTTCCAGCAAAGTCTGAGCTGCAGTTTCAGGGCACTCTTAATTAAAGAAACCAAACCTGCTTCCTTGTGAGGTTTTAAAGCCATTCTCTTAAGTACTTTCTTTCTTTGACCCCCAAGCTAACTTAAACTAGTCATGTAAGAACAAAGGCCTTGATCTGAACATCCTGGGTAATGAAAGGCAAGGTCCTGTGGAGTTGCTCAGGCTGGAAACTGGCACAACGTTCTGTGGCAGTTGGAAATAGGTTTCTGGGCGAGCAGCATCGCTCTGTAGCTGGTCCTGCTTTCATGGGTGATGAGGGCCAGATGTTGCAGTCAGGCACTGAAGCTGGTTTAGGACAATTGTTTTATAAAGGTTAATAAAGAGCATCAATGGGGGACATTTAATATGTAGGTGGGCTCCTGCTAAAACTGTCTAAAGAGGAGTGCTGTAAGTTACATAAAAATTCCCGTATCTGAGTAGCATGGAAGAGTGACTAATGAACTGCATTGCTTTTATAGCTAAACAGACTCAGGATAAGACCAGTTCTAACACATCCCCACTACACAAATATCATGGGAAGAATTTCTATCACTTTTTGTATTTCATTTGCAGTATCATATATTCCAGGCATGTATGTGTGAATACTGGCTTCTTGTGTGCTGCGGAACAAAAGCAAAGCAGTTCAGTTTAATATTAATTGTACGTATTTATCTCTTTCTAAGCTGGAAATCTTTCTACCTTTATGTTTAAAATGCACCTGTTAACAACTTTGTAAGCCTTTTTTCACCAACACAAATGGTTTGTGTATTTCTGTTGGTATTACCTTTTAAAAATAAACACCAGAAGTACAGGGCAAGATTCTGTGCTGCTCCAGCATTAACCAGCACAGAGTGGGAGGACCATTGGGGAAGGTATTTATGACACTCTGCTTCTCAAGTGATTACTGCTCAGGACACCAAATAAATGAAAGTAGCTTCAGGGTTTCTCTGGTGTAAGGACAGCTGGCTGTGGTTTGCAAAATCCACCTTCCCCTCCCTCACCCCCATGATTTCCTTCTCCTTACTGCTCTCAGGTTTCGTTCATCTTTCCATCATGTAGAAGCTTCCTCCTTTCTTTTGAAGCAGCTGAGGTTCACTTAGAGAGAAACACGTTAGCCTGATATTGACTGTCCACTATACCTTTCATGTGCTTATTGATGGACATATTGTAAATATCCTCTTGTAAATAACTCCATGGAGGATGCTCACAGCAGCACCCACAGTGAGCAGGAGTAAGTCCTGGCACAGCAGGACTGAGCTGTGGCAGTCTGGCCAGCTCCTGCATCTCCCAGCATGATAATGAATCCAGAGGATCAGGTGGCTCTGCGGTAGGTGACTTTCATCTCCATGCCATTTTTCAAGCATAGCATACGAGTTGGGGTTCCAGTCTGGAATTGTTTTCCAGGTTTCTAGTGAGTATTTAATGATGTTTGCCCATGTGGGACAGTATTGGTAAGAGTCTTGAGAGCAAGACACTTCCAGAGCCTTAGGGTGTGTGTTCAGAATGTAGCAAGCAGAGAAAAATGTTCTGGACCTCACATCTTTTTAGTGAGTGCTTTAAACCTTAAGCCCTTGACCTTGTCTTCTAGTGGAAGTTCTGTGAGCCTTCAGTTCCTCAAGGCAATCCTTTTTCCCCCTTTTCTTGTGCCCAGGTTGTAGGACTCTAAAATAACTGCTTTGCTTGTAGAAGGTTGCTTAGAAAAAGAATATTTTGTCCTGTGGAAATACAGCAACAGTGACAAGCAAATCTTTTAAGGCTTTTGCTAGACAAAAAGGACAGTGGGTAATCCAGTAATTGTTTGAAAGAGAATTATTCTGGAACTAACTCCAGTTGCAGAAGAAAGCATCCAGCTTCCTCCATCCACTTTGAGTTGTGAAAATGTAAAATGAAGGGAGGATTGAGGCCAGGGTGGCCATTCTTGCTGCCTGAGCATCACTCTCAGGTTTGCCACAGGCCCACAGGGCTGCCATGGTGCTGCAGAAGCTGGAGAAGAAAGGCTGTTGTGGTGGAGAGGTGAATCCCACCTCTGATATTCATCTGTCTCTTCCCCTGAGGTAGTTATTAAAACAGTTGTTTTCTTGCTTTAACGTAAGCACAGCTCTCACCTTCAGCTTAGAGAAGGTAGCTTCACCGGGCTTGGAAGGGAAGTCCTGGAGCAGTCCATGGATGGAAGGTGGTGCCTGCAGAGCCATGTTTAGGTCTTCAGTTGGGAAGAGCTGCACTTTGCAGTGGGCTCTCCTGGTCTCAGAGGGCCCTTGGTTTGGGAGGTCCAGAGACGGGAATGAGGCACTGGGGTAAAAAGCAAGTGGATCAGCAAAACTTCCAATGAAAATTCTGCCATGCTTACTTCCACTCTCCTTTTCTTGACTAAAGTTTGG
Organism: Falco punctatus; assembly: GCF_963210335.1. Lineage (NCBI taxonomy): Eukaryota > Metazoa > Chordata > Aves > Falconiformes > Falconidae > Falco > Falco punctatus. The sequence goes on from NC_137580.1 coordinate 32,413,614, forward strand.
GCTTATTTCTTCCATGCCATTACGCTGGTGGTACTGAGTTACGATGAGAAAAGACTTGGTCCATCACCAAGCACCAATTTTCAAATAATTAATACTTGGCACCAGAGTAGCACTTAACAACCATGACTGGAAGATGACTAACAAAAAAGTCCAGGCATGGCATCATCTAATTATTGTTTCTTTTCTACGTGCCAAGGACTTAATAGTTCGTTACTTCTTCTAGGGAAGGGGAAGTGATTACAAGTTTCTTATGGGAAGCAGAGGTGCCCACTGGGCTACCATTAGCAGTGCCATGGGTACGAAGGGCAAATTAAGCTTGGTGATCCTGCCAGGCTTACATTCACCAAGGCCAGGCTCAGGATTTATAAATATTACTCTCTGGTGACAGACATAAGTGGCCCTCTTAACAACAAGCCTCTCTGTATTTTCTGCCCTTCTGTCCTTGTCCTTCACATCAGTTCTGTCTCTTAATATTTTTGCCAGGACATCCTGGTAGCTCCAGAGCTCACTGAGTCCATTTCTTCCTTAATTTGTCTCCTTCTTGGTGTTCAACTCTTCCTTATTGCTCTTTCACCAGAAAGAAAAAGACTGCACACCAAGTGGGCTATCTCAGTCTCTCACTGCTCTAAATTTAATCCAGGTTTTTAATATAAATGAGCTATCTGGTCAGCTGGGGAAAACTGAGTGTGTGTGGCAGCATGGCTCATTCACTGGCATTCTTGCCCCTAGGCCAGAAGGTTGTACTTTCATTAGTCACATACCAGGATGTGGCTTATCCCCAGTGCTGCAACTGGGTGTCGTGCTACTTGAGCAGCTGCACTCTGTATGAAATGCTGCATTGAAGCACCTTGTCCTGGTGGCTGGTGGCCAGGTACAAGTGGAAAGATCCCAAAGATTTTTTTTTTTTTTTTTTTCCCCAGATGAAGAAGGTATAATCCTATTGTCCTGGTAGTATTTCCTCTTTAACCAGAGCAAGTACAAATGTCAGCGTCTGTGTGTAAGAGTCATGGGTGTGCACATAGTGGCTTCTCTGTTAAGGCAAACGGTCACTACCCTGACAGTTCAGTAAAAGGTATTTAGGGTGCCACATAGCTAAGAGGCAAATTATATAACCAAGCTGTATTCTTAAATATAAGAAATAGTAAGAAAGCACAGAAACAAAAAGCCAAGTACTGGGTTTCATGCTGGATAGCTCATTAACTTAAAAACAGAGTACGAATGTAAATTATAACCCTTGTTATTACTCATAACTACAGTTCAGACGATAACTTGGCAGTTTGCCTACAACTCTTATAAACCAGTAACCTCCGGAATAAATTATACATCATACATAATACATAATTGTCCTTAAAAAGGCAATAATTGTTCTAAAAGGTACAGTTTGCAGCATGTTTCACATGAAATGTATGCCACAAAGCCAGCCCAGTTGCTCGAGCTCCAGGTGTGCTTAGAGTTTCAAGTTGTTGCCCCAAACCTGCGGTGTCCCAGGGACTATTTCACAAAAGCAATGATGTGCTGTCTTCTTGCGTTCTCCTGTGGCAGGGATCTCTGTGCTTTCTTCAACTTGGGCTATGGCAGATGCCCACACCTTCCTCTAATTTCTTCTGGATAAATCCTTATGTATGCAACGTGTCATCCTGGAAGGGCTGATATCCTAGGGTAATCGCTGGATTTAAAACAGAGTCTCGTTTCTGTGCAGTCAAGCTAAATCCTTTGTTCTTGCAGGACAGGCCACTTGTACTCAGTTGTGCTCTGAAGGGGACATCAGGACAAAGCCAACAGCAGAAATACACACCATGAGAAACATCCTCTCCCTACTCTCAACACTTCTTCATGTACACAAGATTCTGTGTACTCATGTACACAAGATTCTGTGTACACAAAGGCTCTTTCTTCTCTTGCTGTGATATTCAGGTGAAGAAGTAATACACCAAGGATACTGTACTAGGAGTAGTTTTGGTGTTTGTCTTGGTAATGGCCTACTTATCTATTCAGAGCTGCTCATTATTTTTATGGAGAATTGTATTATCTTAGTGCCAGTCAAATGTTTGTAATATTGCACATTTAGCAAAACACTCATGTATAGCATTTTGTGCCCCCTACACCCTACCCCAAATCTGTTTTGCAAAACATGCTTCACCATGTTTTTTCCTTCAGATTTTTTTGGTTTGAAGTTTTAGAATGTTAATGTTGGGTTGCCAGCACAAGGCTTTCTTTCTATGATCAAACTTCCAATTAATTCTCTTTGCTTGCAGGTACTTTTGTAAGATAGACAGCAAGGAGGTTATGTGTACTTTGTCTTTTTTTTTTCCCCTTGTGTTTATTTGTCTGCACAAGACACATTGCAGGAAACCTTTCACACGGGAGTTGCCATGTCACTGTAATAATTGATACCAGAAAGTTATGTGAAGGTCTTATTGTGCTAAATAAACTAGCTTTTTCTCAGAATCAAAAGATAAATGGTGGGACCTAAAAAAGAAAAGCCTTTAAAAATGACCTATGGTATAAGATATATAAACTACAGGAAAAGTACCCTCATATTTTTATCATGGAAAGAAAGGTCGCTATTTTTCTACCACAGTAACAGAATAATAATATGTTCAGTTAGCAAAAACTTGTACAAGTGAATGTTAAGATGCTAATAGATGTTGCAAGCCAGAACTTGAACAGAGAATTCTGCTTTCCTAATGTGGGTTTGCTGCCCTTCAGATGATTAGATTCTGTCAATCAAAGACTGTTTTCACATATAAAGCTATTATAGTCTGATCTTCCTCATTTCTGAAGGGCAACCAAACTTGAATGCTCTTGGTGATAAAATACTGGTTGCTTTATGCCCTGATTTTATAGATGGGTGTTAAAACAAATTTAGTCTTAAACTTTCTGTGGAAATAATTTAAAATGCAATTTGCTATGCATGTATTCATCTCTGCTCTTGTTCTTCAGATTTTTCCACTGATATATTGATCATAGTGGATAAAAAAGGTTATCTCACACCATTTTCCACCGTGGCCCATCTCGCCATCTGGTCTTCCAGCTGAGCTTACTCTAAGCTATCTAAATGAAGAGTCTGCAAGAAAACACATCTTTGCTCCTGAGCTAGCAGCCTAAATATAGTGTAGGTAAGAGTGGTCTTGGAACTGCGTTACTCTGGCAGTGTAGGGCTTGTGGGCTGCTTGTGCCTGTAATGTCCTGCTAGCCTAGGTCTCAAAGTGATGTGAAAGTCCAAACTCTGATGGTCGACACTACCTGCCCCATTCTGGCTCTGAGGTGACTAAGTCAGCTAGCTTTGCATTCATGGAAATTTCCTCACGGTAAGGGGAGACAGAGTGGGAGGGAACCTCAGGGACCAAATGCCATGGCAGCCAGCCCCACAGACAGTCCAGCTCCCCACAGCTGCCTGGGTGAGGGCTTTCACCAGGGATCGCTGTGATGCAGCCACTGGGGGTGGCAGCAGAGGTGTAGTCCATGGAGAAAGCTGAAGAACTGCAATCAAAACACATGCAACCCCCAACCCTGAGATGGAATAATTTTAAGCAAACATTAGGTAAAATCTCAGTGTTTTCTGGTACAACACTGTTGTGGTTTTTTTCTGTGTGAAACACTGGATGATAATAAGGTTCTTTTTTATTATTATTTTTTAATGTTATTTATTTAGAGAATTTTTTTATAAGGCACAAGCACAGAGACGCAAGTCTGGTTGAAGTATCTATTCAAGCTCTGCATTTCCTGCCTTTTTTAGCACTTGATTTCAACATCTGTGTTAGAACAACACGAACGGTATTTCTGGGAGTTGCATGTGGTTTTGACAGATAATTACATCAGGCATTGCTCTTGCTCCCTCAGCCCCAAAACTCTTGTTGGCTTTGGTGGTGCAATGCTAAATGTTTCGTCTTTTTGGGTTAGGCCATATTTCAGAGTGGAAATAAGAGTTACCTGATGAAGTTATTGTAAGGTTTACATCCATAGTGATACAAATGTGATGGACTACTGCAGTCTAGTCACTTAAAACTTGCTCTTTCTAAACACAACTGTCAAACTTGCCTGCTAAAATATCGCTGAAAAGGTTGCAGACACGGCTAGATGAAGTCCATTTCTTCTTCAAAGTAATAATCATGGCTTTTAGCTATGGTACTTGGTCTAAACAGCCTGCTTTTGTCACCAGTGGATGTCTGGGACCATGTGCTGGGTTGTTGACTGGGAGACTAGATTGGTCTTCTGACAGGATGGATGCAGGGCAGCCTTGTAGCCTACTCTTTACCTTACGTGAGTGCTAGAGAAATGGGCAAGACTTTCCTCCTGTATGCATCCTCCTCCTGCCCAGCCTAAGCCAACGTTGGATGGCTGGTGTGCACCTTGCAGAGGTATCTCACCCCTCCCAGTCCTGTGCTGGCTGGTTTGCCTTGCTGTCTCATTTATCTCAGCCCCCATATCCCCCCTGTGACACGTGGCTCCAGACAACTTTTTTATTTGGCCCACAAAGTTTTATCCTCTGTCTTTGCTCCTTCCTTCATGTCTCTTTTGCAAAGAACGGAGAATATCAGGGCTTCTTAATGTACAGTGTGGTGGGATGCTTAACTGCCTGCTCTGACGCAGTTCCCTTCCCAGAGGGACATCAGCAAGTGCCAGTTATCATGTCCTTTTCAGCCGGAGGGTGTCAAATAATAACTAGCTTTCACCCGTGCTGCACGGTGTCTCCCAAACAGGTGGGAGAAGTAATTAGAAACAACTTGGCTTTTCCTTGCTTCAGCTGTGTGATTTTGAGCTCACTCTGTGTTGTGGCAGAGCCGGGCTTTACCAATGGTATCGCTCCCGTCAGGTTGTGATAGAGTTATGGTATCTCCTTCCCTTGTGTGGAGTGCCCCATGTTTGTGCACGCTCATTAAAGGCTGATACCCAGCCGGAGTAGTTTACATTTCTTTAACAGCTTTTATGGTGGTGTCGCATGGAGTTAGGTCTGTCTGAAGACAGCCAGAGTTTAGAGCAGTTAAAGCTTTTGAAGGAGATTACCATAATTACAAGTGATCAACATTCAGTGCTTTCTCCCCTCCACCCTCTCTCCCTCCTCAGCCATTCCCCAGCACAGCTTACCGCAGGGCAGGCTGCAGGGAGGCAGCTCGGAGAAAGTGGCTTGAAAGTGGCTTTACGGTGACAGTCACGTATGGACACCGGGATCAAAGGGTGCAGTAGCTGCCTGCCTGCAAGACCATCATGTTTCAGTTGTTGCAGTATTTCCACCAAAGGCAGCTGAGTCAGTGCTGTGCTTAGCAGTGCTGTTATTGATACTCCTTACCTTCATCTGTTTGTTTGAATTTTAATCGTGACCTCATCATTTACGTAATTGTGGTTCTTGTTTTGTTGAAGTGACAGTGCCATAGGATTGCTCAAGAATGCACCTACAGAAATCTTGCTTAGAAATATTCCCTCAATTACATCCCTTCCAGCACTTGCTGATGTTTTGAGGTAGTAGCCAAAAGTTGTGATAGAGAAAAAAGGGTTAAAAGCAAGAAATACAAGTACATCCTGGATAGATGAATCCATTTTTCTACTAATTAATAGCATACTTCTAACAATGGAAAGCTATTAAAACATGAAGATATGTTTTGTGAATCACATTTATCAACCACTATACATGCTGAAGTTCCATTATTTATTCTGTATTTTTAACGTAGCATATGGATTTTTTTCATTCAAATGTAGAAAGTAGCAACAGAAAACACTTTTTGCCTCCATTTAAGTATATGTTCATGCAAAAACGAAAATGTAATAAGAACAGTAAATTTTTATGTCAACAGTAACCTTTATATGGTGTTCTTTAGATAAAACTGTGAATATTGGAAAAGAAAAAAGAAAGATAAGTGGTTCCTGTATTCATCTTAGTCCGAAATCTATTTTACCCACTGCTGCTTGCTGGCATTGTTTGATGATATGACACAGTAACGGAATATCAGATTATCAGAAAAGGAGATTCCCAATTTAATAGTTACTTGCAGAAATCAAAGTATTTTTTTTCCTTTATCTTAACATCTCAGAAATAAGTGCTGTTAAATTTCAGATCGTGTAGTCTTCCTGATTTATCATCATATCATGGATGCACTTGGCTGTCTAACATCAGGGAATCCAATAAGTCCCATCACATAAGAAGAAAAGACAAAATCCTATTGGATAATGGTTTGCGTTCTCCCCTACAGTGATTTATTTCTGTCACAAGACTTAATTTTATCACGAGGCAGATGCTCCATCTATATCAATGCAATACATTCCTTCATTCATTTGTTTCACACCAAAATTGTACCTGATCTATTTCCCGATGCATTTTGGCTTATTTAGTACATGGAGTGATTAGATGGTGTTTAATCACATGTGTAATTTCCAGTTTTCATAATTCTCAAGCATAATAAAGCGAGGCCCATGTGAAGAAGCATAATATTAAATTAAATTGCAGAGAGTAGCAGTTAGAGATGCAGCTGGTGTTAATGTTTTGATCTCCAGTGTGTCACAGCAGAGCACGTCAAGTGGAATAAGCTGAGCTTGCTCAGGTGATCAGGTGATCAGGCCAAGGAGACCGTGCCAAACTTTGCCTTGCATTAATTTTGCCCAGGCTATAATGAAAGAAATATTCATCGCACCTTCTCCTTTGAAATCTGCAGCTCCTCCAAAGTGCAGAAAGCCTATCCAGCATGTTTTAATGAGAAATGCGTGTCCTATCAACACTTCCCCCCACCCCTCCGTCTGCCGCTTAATACAGATTATACTCTCCTGAATAATCATCTTTATTCAGTGGGGCAGCTGAGGTCCACAGGTTGGGATACTCTGCCAAGTGTCATTACACCGTGGGAGTGGGCTGCAGCTGCTTAGCCGCCCTTATCCGCGCTGCTGCCGGCTGGGAGAGCCGCGCTGCCTCCCTGGGACACCAGCAGTCCCGGGGAAAGGCTGTCAGACTGCTGAACTTCTCAATCAGCAGAGGAGAGATGTGACTCCTGTCTTGACATTCTGCCTGGAGGACCATCTATTGTCAGCTGCCATTGACAAGTGACAGCAGAGCTGTGACTTTCAGGAAGTTTATTTCCTTCTCCCTCCTCCTTGGCTTCCCTTCTCTTTTTCTAAATAAGCCTTGACCAGCCACCCCTTCCTTCAGTATGGAACGTGGACGAGCGAAGGTAGGAGCAAGGGAAAGTTTCCCAAATTTACAGTTTAGTGGTAGCGCTGCAAGGAAATGAATAGATGGGGAAAGAGACCGAGTTAATGACAATTCTCTAAACAGCTGTTGTACTATTCAGCTTCACTACTTCAGTTAATTAATCAGCACCTTGCTGGCAACTCTAGGGGAGATTCTCGTTAGATACTGGTAGCAAACAGACAATGCTTTCATATCAAATATGTTCAACAACATCTAATACAGCGATAACTTCCACAAAAGAGGGCAGGGAATACGGAGGCTTGTAAAGGCACTCACGAAGCAGCATTTAATATCCTGGTACACATGGATATGCTACATACGCTGCTCGCTGTGTTATTGCTCTCTGGCTTAAAACACTGTGGACTAACAAGTGCAAACTTTCATGTGTGTGCTAAGAGGTACTTCTTTAAGATAATATTCATATATATATATATATAAGTACTGTGTATGAGTGCACACCATATATTGCTGCCTTTGTGAATGATTTCAGAGACCGTCCGTTCTAAAGGAAACTACTCTGTATTTTGCTGCAGGATGAAAAATGGGCAGACTTAAATCCTTCATGCAAATATATCTTGTTGAAAGTCAAAATGTGATTAAGATCAAAAAAACTCTGTTGGGAGAATGCTGAGTCTACACGTTAGGTTGGAAAATGGCTGTTGTCTCAGAGATTTCCCTCTTTCCTCTTCAGCTTAAAAAGGTGATACTTTGCATCCTACCTACGGAGTCGATAACAGCATTCATATTTTATGAGGAATAATGCACAGAAACCTTAAACCAATGAAATTACATCTCTACATTTGTAGTGTATTTTATATTTTAGTACAGTCCTAAAATTGCCATTAATGAACGTTAGCTTCAAGTTCAAGACAAAACTGGCTTTAAAAAAAATGTTACAGCCCTGTTATGACAAAAATTTCCTTCTGCCGTGCTGATTTACTGGTAAATTGCGATTCAATGCGCTGTAGTTCCTTTTCTGAGACCTCTTCTCTTGCTTTATTCACTTTTCTGATTTAACCCTCTTATAGGGTAGGCAGTAAATTGCAATGAAAATGACAGCGCTTAAGAGACCGAAATGTATTTGCTGTCAAATGTTCCATACATGCTCAGTTTAATTTTTCAGTTGACTTTATTGATTTATTCAGAATGATAATAGCCTGCATATCGCTTCATATACATAATTGTCACATAAATCTTCCATATTACTGGCACGTAATCGTGTCCACTGTGGAATGTAGTGAATGGGTTTAAATGTTTAATGCCGTGTTGTTTGTGGAGTGTGGAGTTCAGCACCAGGTGGTTTTATGGGGTTTGGGGTTGTTCTGGGTCTGTCCAAAGCCCTGCAGAGCTGCAGGCAGTGGCATAACCTCAGGTGGGACTCTGTGATGCAGTTGCAGGAGTCACCAGTGCTCTGGAACAGGGCTCAGAGTTGTATTAAGCAATTTATGTGGACAATTTATCCAGTCTGCCGCTACGTACTGATGTAGACAATTATAGCTCCAGCTCTTTAATGAAACGTACATTATGGTAGAAAGAATATCATAGCTTCTATTATACTCAGGGGAACTATAAAGAGAAATGTCCTTTTTTAAATTAGCTTTACAGCAGTGAAGCTTTTATGTATTTACATGCAAGTACACTATTAACCCAAACTACTTGTTTTGAACTCTCTCTCTGTTGTCAGCTCTGGGGAAGTGACACAGGCTGGTAGAAAAACTTCTGTGCCTACCTTTAAACATTGCTGGTCTTTCATGTTAATGGGGAGCCTGCTAAAACTTGCACTTTGCTGCAGTTGTTCACATGACAGTGAGAGAAGGATACTGTCTTAATCCTCCCTAATCTGTACCAAAAACCTCAGATAAAAAAGGACTTTTGTCTAATCTGGCTTCTCAGGTATGGTTTACTTTAGATTTGAGCTATAAATATCTTTCTTTACTTTGTTTTTCTGAGAAGCAAACTGCACGCAGATTCATTCTTCAGCTGCCCATTCAAGAAAGAAAGACTATTTCTAATTTGAAAAAGAGAAGAACAGAGACAAGGCTTTTGGTGTGTGTCCTCCGGTTGGTGAATGCACTTGGGAGCAAACTGCTGAAGAGCTGCCTTGTTCCCTTATTAACCCCTGGGCAGCTGTGGGCATGGGGTGCCCAGCGCTGAGTGCTGCCGAGCATCAGGAAGGTTCAACCTATTTCCAAGGGCCAAAGACAGGGACATCTATACCTGAAAGAATTGTCTCCATAAACATTGGTTTTAACATTGAAGAAATGTGTTATTGCGTTCAAACTTACTCACTCTTACATGCTAAAAATAAAAATCGCACTATGAAATTGAGAGATGGGGTGGGAGAGAGGCTGTATGCTTGGAATGAAATAAAATTAACAGTTTTGCCATTGAGTTCTGTCAACTCAATATTTCATCTGCATTTTCTCTATTTATATACTCCACATGTTGCAGGTATCCTTAAATCACAATTGTTCTTCAGTGGCAGGCCAGTCCAAACAGAAGTGAACTCAACAGATTGTTTTCCTTCATTGCCTGTAATGAAGCTGTATGGAATAGCTGCTCCACTTCAGTCCAGTTTCTTGTCTGAGGACAAAATTTGGACAGGAGAAATAGTTTAAAAGTAAAGTAAATGCCTGAGAAATGAATTGGAATGACTTGATATAAGGGGGTGTAAAATTAATGGACTGTCTGAAGGTTTCCATTACTCCTGTTTTCTTTTGCAAACTTGGGGGGGGGGGGATTATAAATGGATATAAGAAAATTGCTGCTCAGAATTTACTTGATATCCAAAACCAGGCTTCAGCAGGACGTTTCATAAATCATTATTCCCTGGTAACAGCATTACGATCATCTCCATATCCAGATGAGGATGTCTGTGTAAGGTTGTCACTGAGCTAAAAAGAAAGTACATTTATGTCAACTACTTGTGTATGACTTCTGCATGTCATTTTCCACACAGCCTCAGATCTTCATCATAGCAATCCCTGGACATCTTTGTCTGGTCTGAATCAATGTTCCTTTCCTTCACCTTGAAAATCTACTGAAAAAAAACTCCTTTTGAGCAAAAGAAAAAGTGTCAGTGCCCTGCAAACAGGATAATTCTGAAATCTAATGTTTTCCATGTACTTAATGCAGGGAAAAGGTAAAGGGTGGATTTTATAATCCCTTGAAACCATGTGTGTATATCATAGATATAAAATGTATATAAAATTAGAGAGAAAAGGTTGAATTTGGATCTATAGTCATTCGGAGTCAGAGATTAACGATGACAATGTCATCTGGTAATGAGGGGCTAATGGGGCTAAACTTCATCAATTAAATCCTCTCTTTTTTTATAGATTCATAGATTATAATGCCAGAAGGGAATACTGTGATAATCTAGTCTGACCTCGTCTTATAACATATACTATCAAACTTTCCTGAAATAATTCTTGTTTGAACAAGAGTGTTTATTTCAGAAATAAAGCATGCAACCTTGATTTAAAACTGTTGTGATTGGAAATGCCTGAGAAACCTTGATAAATTGTTGGAATGGTTAATTATATCTCTCTGTTAAAGGGGCACACCTTCTCTCTCCTCTGAATTTTTCTTTCTTCAGGAGGACTTGGAGAAGCAGGATTTTTGTGTGCTGTGGATGTGGTATGGTGTAAGTTGTTCGGGGTTTTCTGATCCTCAAACAAGCAGTTCCACATCATGGGGAGTTCGGGGGGTGAGCTGAAGCCTGCTAAGCTGTGTACAGGTGTGTGCCTCTCCCCACATCCCAAGAGCAGAGGCAGCAGGTGTGGGCTTGGTCTGCACAGGGGCAGTACCCATGGGCATCCTTGCAGCGCTGTGCAATGGGAGGGATGTGGGCTTTCCCCGTCAGCCGTCTGGAGCAGGGAGCAGTCTGTGTACCGTTTTGTAGCATCCTGAGACTTCCTGTGCCTTGGTAGGGAGCTACTCTAGTTCAAGCACATCTTTTATTTGGAGACATTGGCTATCCCTGAATATTGGGATGTGTTGCTGTCAACTAAGTTCCAGCCAGTGAATTGTTCATTGATGTAAAGGACACAATTTGCATTTTGGGACTTACCTGTGGCTTTATGGGCTTGCCAGTATTAGTTGGGGCAAAATTCTCTTGAAGCAGGTACTGTTCAGAGCTGCTTTACTTGACTGTCTGTCTCTCTCTTGCCGTACTCTCCTGCTTTTCCCTCTGCTTTGAAAACCAGTCTTGCAGTGGGAGATAGAGCAGGTATGGAGCAGAGAGATGCTGCCTGACTCCAGAGGGATTTGCTTGGTTGTGCTCCTTCCTTCCTATCCCACTCACTTCCTCGCTGTTGCCTCCTTGTGCTTTGTCCCAGCAGTTTCCCAGCCAAGTGGCATCCTTAGGATGTGTCTGGGATGCAGTAAGCACTCCATAGTAGTTAGCAAGGAGCACTGAGAAGAGAAGGAATGGGCAAACAAGCTCCACAACATGCTCAGCCCGGCGGTCCTCAACTCAGCTCCTTTTGCTACCTGCCTTTTTGGAGGAGGAAGGAACGAGATGTGTTTCAGAGTCCTGCTGGAAGCAGAGAAGGGCATGTCAGTGCAGGGGGTAAATCATGGATGTAGCAAAGCCTAGTCTTCCACCATAAGCCTTTCTCCTCAGCTCAGCTAGAGCCTGGGCAGGCCCCAGCCCCAGTACATTCCTGCTGTGGGGATGCAGTGCCCATTTAAAAAGAGCTGATCTAGAAAATGGAAGTAGAAAGATTTTCTGAGACACAAAAGAAAAATTACTGTATTAGAAATTAATGGTATTTGCACATGTCCATTTTTTTAATATGCAGGGGTTGGCATGCACTGGAAAGTCCTGTGCTACTGATTTGGATGTCTTGTAACTGAGGGACATAAAAATAACAGGAATCACATGTGGGAATGTGAGATGCTGGGATGGAGAACCTGGGTCTCCAGATCAGGAAGCACATTTCTTACCAATATTACCTTCCTAGATTTTTGTGTGGCTCATGCCAGTGTCTTTCCATGTTCTGCACATTTTCTGCAAGGAGAAAATCTTTTTTATTGAGCAGAGTATTTTTCCTATAAAATTTCTTGAAAAACAATTGTTACTTTTCCAGTAGTCAGGGAACTTCAGAGATAGATTTAATTAGCGGGCAGATAGCATTGTTGATGTACTCTCTGCGGGACTGAGATTCTCTCTTTCATGCAGTGAGAAATGCAGACCCTGTTTGATGGCTGAAGATGCTCAGTTCAGTGTCCTGCAAGGGCTGGCCTGTGGCAACAGTCTGGCATTGCGTTTTTCCTGAGAACAGGAATTCTGAAGGAATAAGGATTACTTCTGGCCAGGAGTTAGGGCAGCCCTCAAAACTGGTCAAATGAGGATTTTCAGTTTACATTATAAGCCAAATGAATATTTATGTTGTTTTCTGTAAGCTGAAAAGCCTTGACTATCTCAGGAGGAGTTTATGGCCTTTTGTCATCTTCATTGATCAGGATTGGCATTAATCACGTAAATTAATCAGAAAACACCTTTGCCTCTCACCATCACAAAGCAAAGGTCCTCTTGTTCTGTTCCGCAGCATCTTTATTAGGGTTTTTTTGACTTGAGAACAAAATCTAGAGAACCTAGAAGTGCCAGGCATCTGCAGCTCCCAGGTAAGACTGCACCTGCAGCAAATGTTTCCTGAAGAACTTCCCATGTCAGTGGTACCTATGCAGCTCCAAGGAGTCAGCATCACCAAAACACTGATCTGTGAACCTCTGCTGTTCCTGAAATGCCTGGTGCTGTTCCTCAGCAGGAGCTCTGTCTCCAGAGAGGGCAGCTGTGCTCCTGCTGCTCTGAAATGGCAGAGAAATCGAGTTCTTGAAGGCAGATGGCAGTTTCTTATGGATAATGTAGTATTCCAGTAATTACTGTAGGAAAATGATGTAACCTAATGTGTATTAGTTCTGCTACTATAATCTAAAATGTATTAATATTGTGGCAGTACTATTCTGTTTAATGGTTGCATTAATACATACGCTGTGGATATTACGGTACACTTGCATTTATATCGCATACTTTACTGCAATATTTACAATAGTATTCCTTTCAAAATTATGGACAAAGTTGCCTGATTTCATGGGTGGGTCCTACCACAAACAGTAGACTTGATGGCTTGTTATAGATTATCAGGAATGTCATATGTGGGAATCATTTATATAGCTTAAGTAGTTATCAATACAAATTTTATGAACAATAAAAACAAACACCAGTCTCTCAGTAGTAAAGCTATTAGGATACATATTATAGTATCTGTATTGAGACTTCTGACTGCTTATTTTTTCCTAGGTATCAAGTTCAGTCGGTTATGAGAGCACTCAGATGATGGAAACTAGACTGGGTAGCATACATTTCACAGGGACCAGGGCAGGATTGCACAAGGACCTTCTTGCCAACAACAAAAACAGACCAAAACGTGAAAGAGTCCTTTTAAGTTATGTCCAAAAATACCATTATAAATCCATATTTAGTGTGTTGTACTTCTATATACTATAGGTACAGTATGTTCTTACAGCTCTCTGCCCAGCTCTCGGGGGAAATAAAGCAGTCCTAGGCTTCTCAGATCCTTGGCTTACTTGTCACATGCCTGTAAGTCTTTGATTTCCAGTTCTTCAGCCACGAAGATACTCATTACACAGATTCCTGTGAGTGCTTCCCCACTAGCAACCACTCTAGATATGAGTGGTACTGAAGTAACCGCCCAGCCTGTGGTAGTGGTATGCCTCTAGTTTGCTTACTCGCAATTTCAGAGGCATAAAATGAACTGCACTGGGAGGAAACATCCCTCCATAGTTCTTATTGCTATTTTCTGATCTCTCAGTTCATTTTCTGTTATCTAGAACTGTATTACATATTTTAGGTTATAACACTGGCACGATCTGTTTAAAGACAATTAAAATGCAAAATTTAAGGTTGCATGGGAGTATAATTTTATATGATTTACTGTCTGGCTTTTGCCAAGCACTCCACTGTCACCAGCATAACATTTGGTAAATAACTGAATTTAAGGAACGTGCTAGCCACAAGGTATTATCCACACCAATCTTTTCTTCTTTATCAGCTTTGAACAAGCTGTTTCATATATTGGAAAATTGTTAACAAACAGAATAAGGCTTATACAAAAGGACTTAGCATTTAACATTTTCACACGCTATTGAAATGTTAAACTTCAAAGATTTTGTCTTCTGATTGCTAAGCCTTAATTAAAGCAGATTGAAAAATATTAAGTGTACAGTGAAAGATTTGGAGGAGATGTTTGGAATGGGAACAACTCAGCAATGGTTTAGTTACATTTTCTTCTGACCTGAGCACGGAAGTTACCCCAGCTGAAGCACTGAGAGTAAATCCCGACAGCATTAAAGCCAGTAGCAAATTCACTCAATCTCTGGAAAATAGGCCCTACAATTACAGACTTAAGAAGTTCAATCTACTTACTTTGTCCAAGAGGAGGATGTGAGATGATGGGATGATGGTCTACAAGGTATTACGTGAAGACGATACCTTTAATAGCAGATAGCTCCTTAATATAGGCGAAAAAGGCAAGCTGAGATGCCAGGGTTAAAAGATGATCCCAACAAATTCAGAGGGGAAATTGGCCATGCTTTCTCAGGAGTCGGATCACTAGAGTTTCTGGCGACTTGCTTGGGAGCGGGATGCGTTCCCTGCTGGGAGCTTTTAAGTCAGATTACAGCTTCAGAACCCTGTTTCCCCAGGGGTGGAGGACCCTGCTGGGACCCCTGGTGCCAGGACCTGCACAAAGTCTCCCTGCACTAAGTGCAATCAGAAGTTTGCTCCCAAAGAGTTTTATTAGTTTGGGCCTTGCAGCTTACAGCCCCATCAAGCCTCCCCCAGGCAGTGCTGTTCCCATCAGCTGCACCATGGACGTGTGGATATGTGTTGCACATGCTAGTGACTAGAGAAGTGACAGGGAGTAACCAGAAAATCAAACTCAAAAAGCCTGTGGGTGATACCAACCTATCCCAGGCTGCCAAAAGCTTGATGCTCCCAACTACTGCCTGTCACAGAGTTATCAGCAGACAGCAGCTATCGCACTTTGCGGGGTGACACATCACTTCTGCAAGAAAAAAATTAAAATTTTCTCCAAAATTAGAATTTCCTCCCCAGACCTTGCTTGGAAGGGGTGTGTGTTAGTGCTTTCCATCCAGTCCTTCGCCATCTTTCCCTGCAGAGTCCCTGGCCTGTGCCCCACCGGGGACGCGAGGGCCAGGCTCTCCACACTGTTTCTACCATGTTACCCAGGGCTCAACATGGCTCACCAGGATTGCAGCAGGAGTGGGGTAAGGGGAAGTTACTCTGGCATACAACCTCACTTGCAGTAAAAAATGGTTTTCTGTAATGACACAGGTTATTATTCAGAAGATACAGTGGAAGGAGGATTAAGATTTGGTCATAATTGTGTGTTTGGTAGTGTGTGCTGTACACAGGAGCATGATGTACCTAAATTATGTAGCCTCAAAGTCTCCCTGACAAATACTCCCTGAGAGCCTTCAAAAGAAAAAAAGAACTAAACCAAAAGCAACCAAACCCAGTGTCTTCTAAGCCTGCTATTAGAAGACCAATCCTGTAAGTGCTGCTTTGATAAAAATAGTTGCAGGGTATTTCATTGAGCCACGTTTTCTCGAGACCTTGGAGATCTTTGCAACAGGCTTTAATTCTGAGAGCTTAAGTCAAAAATTCATTGTATTTAAAGACTAATTGATGCAGATATCTATAAAGGAAACTGTTGAGAATACCCTTTTTTTCTTTCTTACCCGAGCTCTGTTCATCTCATGTAAATGTTTCAGAAGCATTTTTACTCTGCCTTGAGGCATTTCAATTAATGCTTAGATACATGCCGGTAAAAGCTTTACCTTATGGTTGCTTACTGTGAATTCCCTAGTATTCAGCAGCAGGTTTAGGACATCAATAGGTAGCAACGACTAACATGAAAAAGTGAATTAAATCTTTTCCTCTTGAGAGACCCTACATTTGCCACATTGTTTTAAGAAAGCTGTGCTCCTTCCTTACTGGCAGAGATAGGTCTCTCTTAAGGGGGCTCAACAGGGTTTCCCACAGGAATATTATCGTGCCTGTAGCTTGACAGTGGTCATACCCAAAATGAAATCACATTTTAATGACATACTGATTATCATTAAATCTAGGGACAAGACTGTTCTTAACTCATCCTGATGCACCAAGGCATTGCAGCAATATATATGATATGCAGGGGTATTTAGAAAGCATCTCTGATACCCTGCGAGTGGAGTTTGCACCTGACAGCCCTGACCTGACAGATGTAAAGCTCCAGGTTAAAATAGTTTAAATAAGCTTTTACTTACTGCAATTATTCGGTGCTGAAGCTGTACAATTATTTCTAAATCCCTTGGATTACCTTCCTTCTCTAAAAGGGAACAAAAAATTTTTTCGTGGCCTTCTACGTTTCTGCTGTTTATTTTAACACTTAAAAGATCGCTTTAAAATGACATGACATGCATTGATGGCTTTCGTGTGATATGAAAAGCTGGTTTTATCATTTATTCCTTTTAATATGTTAAGAGTAATATTTATCCAGTTTGCCTTTGTGGAGCCAAGTCTGTTACAGTTGATTGGAGAAGAGGCTTTGGGTGTGCAGCACTGTGGAGTTTAAATAATGTGTTTCCAGGCACAGGGAGAATTTTTGTAATACTTCTGTAATGTTGCAGTATTACTGTAACAGTGCTACTGTGTATTTCTGAAATACTGGTATCTTCCCATAGATTCTTCCAATAATACCAGGGTCAGTCTTTGCCACAAGCTATCAAGTAGATTGACTAACACTTCTAAGCATGGGACAACCTGAAAAGGTTGGTGGTATTTAAAAGTAGATAAAAGAGTGTAAGAAAAACCTGAAGCCCAAGCAAACATAGTTTAATTTTCTGCAGTGGTTTCGCAATGTCTCAGTGTTCTCCAGTTGTCTTTTTTCTGCTTTCTAGTTTAGCGTGCTACTTCTAGGCTGAAGTACATGTTACTGATTGGCATGTAGTATCATTTTATTAGTAGAATAATAATATACACATATATGTTGTATTGACGAGCAGGACCTTGATCTGGTAATAATCATGAAACCTATGATAGAATGTTATGTGAACCTAAAGGAAAATATCTAGATTATATCTCACCCGCCTGATTTAGGCACAGAGTGAACCAGTCCTCTGGAAGTAAATATCTACATTGTGAATATAGAGAGATCTACATAATTTAGGTTCCTGATCCCTAATTAATTAGATCCCTAATCCAGACCTTCCTCTCTGCAGGCTTGCAAAGGCACCTACTGCTCTTTTTTGATTACTGAGGAAATTTCCACCATCATCTGCATAAACATGACAGAGTAGGCTGAGCAATAGTGGCAAGGAAAGCCTGGAAACTGGAGTGGCTGGGAGCAGTAGGGTAAAATGTCATTAAAAAATGGAGTGTGGAAATTATGCAGAAGTGTACATGTACAGATTTATGATGGAAAGAGAAGAGTTTTTGGAAGCAAGGAAGAAAAAGAAAGGGAGCATTTCCACACTTGGATTGCACAAGGCTGTTCATAACCATTGCTTATGTAGCATTCACTTCAGAGGAGCTACCGCACAATAATTTTATTGTGATGCCTATTGTCAGTGGAAGTTTTAAGACCTAATTAGTGTTCCTGGACCACTGAAAGTTTAGAGGCAGAAAACTTTCTCAAAAAATGTCTGTACTAGAGCTGAGTTCTGCAGAACAGCAGTGGCTTCGAAACTTAACTCCAGAAGTCTGGTTCCTACATCAAACTGGGAATCCAGTTAACTAATAAAAAATGTGCAACATTTTCTTTTGCCTAAGTTACAGCAGCTATGTAAATGTCAAAATGTTATTCTGGGTAATGAAACAATGGGAAAGTTGTTTGTGTGTACTGTATTATTGTTAATTAATTTACATCCAGAAGTACTTCAAATGTATATGCAAACATACCTTAATCATGCTTTAAAGGCACTTGTGGGAAGAGCAAAGCTTGTGAAGAGTAGCCATGTAGATGCAGAAACTGTTAATGTTTCCGATGCCCTGTGGTAGGAAGAAATATATTAAAAATTGATTTTTGGTTTCTGCTTTTTTCTTGGTAACATTTACAATAAAGGATATAGCAGAAAGTAGCCTTTAAATTGATATTTCAAAGCTTTTTATGTTTGGGATATGTTTTTCCGTATTGTTAATGGGTTTATATAGCTGAGTAAAAAGGTCAGCTTCTGAATATGACGGTTTTATTCTTCTATTAAAAAAAGAGATGAGTTTAGCATTCATGAATTATTTAAATATCAACCAAAATATTTGGCACGCTGCTACAGTAAGCAGTATTCTTAAAACAAGGCTCAGAAAAGTGTTCTCTGTCCTTTGAATGTAACGTGAATGTAGTGCAAGAGGGTGTATGGCATTAACTCCCTCTCAGCTTGTAGTAAGGTGTTGCTGCTGTATCTGCACACTGTGCGGTGAGCGATGAGACATGTATTTATGACACTTTCACTGCCATGATTCAATCTTCACCCGTTTACACTTTTAAAATTGAAGAGCCTCTCTTTGTCCAAAAAAAGCGAACTATAATGCGTTTCATAACTTCACGCGGTTCATAGCTACACTGTATTGAGCAAGCAGCTCTGTCAGATTGTTTTCTTTTAATAAAATGCTTTGGAAAATAGCAGTCCTTCCCAGGCTTTAAGGTACATCTGAAATGAGGCTCTGAGGAGTATGGAGTTGCTGTAGACACAGTCTCATTAATCAAATGCTGGCTCTAATACTTAAAGAAAAAAAATAAATTGCAAATAACATGCATTTTTTAACAATTTCATAAAAGTAGTGTTGTCAGGTAGTAAGATTTACAGCATTTTGTTCTAATTCAGCAGAACTCTTCAGGGATATGGTTCTGTATTTTTTTTTACAAGTATTTTTTAAACCTTCAATACAGTCATAATGTTTTGAAGTGCTAATTGCCAAACCTCCTAAAGTGTATAAAGAATGACATTTCATGCAGCATCATTGATCATATTTTTAGGGAGTCCATTGATGGATTAATAAACCGTTGTAACCTTCTGTGCAAAAAAAATGTTGATAATAAATGGACTGTAATCTAAAAAGCCTACTGCTAAATGAAATGAAGTTGCAGCAGTAACTGAAAAACTGAATAATTATAATATCACGGTGATGAAACCCTATTTAGGTTTAGGAAGTTTACTATCCCCGTTAAGTCTTTGTAAAGAGCTGCTCATGGAGGTTGGGAGCACGTTGTCCTCTGGCTGTCTCCACCACTTAACTTGCCAGTGGGGCAGTCGGGGTGGGTGGCAGTGGGTCTGGGCAGCCCATCTGACCTGGAAAAAGCCATTCTACAAATATTTACTGAAAACGCGGTAACTGATGCCATTCAGTGCACTGTGGTAAAAAGTTTAGTGCCTTTTTAATGTTGGTATAGCAGCTGTAATGTAATGCATGAAAAGTGCAAATTTACCACAGTAAGTGAAATAATGTATAAAGAGTAAGAAGTAGCTTAAAACTGGGCATTGAACGTAAAGGTGTCCTTTAGCACTGGTTTATGTTTTTACAAACTTAGAGCCTTGTTCCTTGAAGTTTGATGACCACAAAAACAGATGGATTCATTTTAACATATTTATTTGTGATGAAAGTAACTCATTCTTATTTGCATTTATATTTAATTAATGTAAGTCAGATAGCAGGTTGAAGACCAAGGGAAAGGATTACAATACAGGCTTTTAATGCATGCAGGCTAGGGTCGAGTCAACTTTCTCCTCAAGCCGTAATCCACTAGGAAATTCTGTCCCCTTTTACCTTCCGGCTTGTGTCTCATCAGCCGTGCAAGGGGTGTTTTTGGAAGGGGGTTCAAGTCATTGTTCTCACACAGGACATACATGACTGGTGGATTGTCTGTAAGATGGTGTATCCCCATATTAAATGCCTCAAACACCCAGCCTTTCCATGACAGTTCTGCATCTGCCCTATTTTTCACACTTACTTTTCATGTTTTTAAAAAACATTACACTGTATTGCTAATGTAATTCAGTGTCAGCACATGACGCAGAATCGCCAGAATAACTGTGGACCCTTTATATATCTACGTCTATGCGTACACATGTGCATATACATATACATATTCATGTACATACATGTGCATATGAAGGTTTTGCATTCTGCTCCCCTCTGTAGTACGATCAGACAAGTGTACCCACCATATCTATGTCAGTCCCTTTTTACCATGCTGTGCTGTGGGAAAGGGCCAGATCCTGCAGATACCACTCTCCTGCTACACCGGTCTCCATAGCATGTCTCTCCTCCATCCTGCCACGTAGGATTTTGGACTGGCTGGGATGAATGTGGGTCAGCAGGATATGGCCTGCAGGTGACCTGTCACGGCTGATGGTACTGACCCAATCATGAATATACGTAGGGACTGCAGATACAGAGCAGTCTCTTTTGAACTAGGCTTCCCTGTGAAAGGAAGGACACAGGGCAAAGCGTGATTTTTACACCCTTTCTTTTATCGTAATTGATGTTTCCATCTTATTCTTCTGTTCCTCTAAGTTATGACATTGTGTCCAAAACGACATTATGATATTCCCTCAAAATGTCATGGCATGAATGAGTAATTTCTGGTGAGCGAATCCCCAGAGGGACAATTTGAACTCTCTCTGCTCCTGCTATTGAATCCCATTCAATTAAGCGTGGAAATCCACAGTCAGTTAAATGTGGAAGAGGAAAGCTTCACGGGATCTTCCCTGAAAGGTAGCTGTTAGCAGTAGGAAAACATTGAAGTCAGCACTCTTTAGTAGTGTTTCTTTTGTGAGACATACATTAAAAGAGCTGAAATCTCATGAGATGCTTCTGATAAGCACTGATATTAAATGCCATGGACCTATCATGCTTCTTTAAAGGTGAGCGTTATTAATAGAGCACCGTGTCTTTCCATTGTGCTTAATTCTTTGGTTTCTCTCAGTTACTTCGCTGACTGCTGCGTCGAATGTACCTATTTTCTGAAATCAAAGTTGCTATGTCTTGATGCAGAAGTAGCTCTCCCTTCTTCACTTAAAGCGAAAACAATTCTCCCACTTACATGTTAGGTGGCTTTAGTTACTTATTATCTATTCTGTATTAAAGAATTAATTCAGTAGTAGTGTTGTTGTTGTTACTATTATCACCATCATTATCATCCTGGGACCTGGTGGTGGCCAGCTGTACTGCAAGCCCTTTACCTTGGAACTTTTCTGGAAGGTGTCTGTGTATTGCTTTTCTGTGGCTGAAGCCTGTACATCTTTTCTAAGCTCTGCTTCATCTTTATCAAAGCTGACATAATCCCAGGCAGCCTTCATGCAAAGCATTCATACACACAATGTTCAAAACAATCCTCATTTTCAGACCCTCAGCATACTAAATAGGGAATTTTTTGGTGGTTTCTTCTGCTACTCTTCCTCTAGAACTCTGCTCCAGCCACGGCAGTTCTCTGCTGTGCTCCAATTGCTCCAATGTAAGCCTTGCAAAGAGCACATAAAGGCTTGGTTGACAACCTTACTCAAGAGATTAAACGCTATCGATGGAAATATTGGTTCATTGTTCAGCATTTCCACAAACAGTCAATAACAGTTCTTGTTTTCAAACAAGACTGCAGAGTAACGCTGCCATTGTCTCATTTATAGTGGGCTCTGGAAAATCTGTAGTGAATTACACTTCAGCTTAAAAATTGAGATTATTAAAAGAACAGTATGTTTGGTGGACTATCGGTGGTAGTTGCCAACTTGTGTTTAGCCACAAACACTTCAAATGCCCATGTATCCTGTTCCCATAAAGCATTACATGAAGTCTCTATATCAAGTAGATAAGTGCCAGTTTTATAATTCTGACCAATTATAATTTATCAAAAACTTTGGCTGAGAGAAACCTTCTTCAACCTTAGCATTTAGTTGTCCAAGAGTAGACCAAAGCAAGGGCCAGTGTTTCAGTTATTCAACTAAACCGTCCTTCCTTCCCGTGGTAGCAGATGAACCGGTGGTGCTTTACAGCCATGGCGCACGCACTTTCTTTTGCCTGAGAGAGCGTGTGCTGAGGAAGGTTGCATTTACATTCAATTAAGGCAGAAATGTTTCGTGCTTACAGGTGGATATTTTCATCTGAGTGGAGTCTACTGAGTTATTGAATGTATGTGAAATTTTACTGTGTAGTGAGAATGCAGTTCTGTTCAACCAAAGAAAAGGGTGCATGAAATTTTAGTATAGACGGTTGGCTTTATCTTTAAGGAACATTAAAATAAGACATCAAAAAATACAGTAATGTAGCGGGTTTTTTTAAAAAAAAAACAGCAAGGAGAAGCACGCGAATTTCTGTGACAACCAATTTAATAGCAAAAACTTCGCAAGAAAAAATTATGTATGTCCAATACTGATAAGACGTTGTGAGTGTACATTTTCAGATGTCGTTCTCTTAGTATTCCACCCATCCACGACAGCACTCCAAGAATAGTAAGCTCAGTCCCCAGCTTTCTCTCCATGAAAAGGGAATATATATAGGGCATGAAACAAAACTTCAGTACACAGAATTGCTGCTGCAGTGTTAAGGACCTGACATTGAAAGGAATTTGTAAAATTCCCTTCCTTGGCTCATCCCTCCACTGACAAGCTCTGTCCTGCTGCGTGCCATTTCTGTTTCCGACAGGGTATATATTCGCTGTCTCTTCTTTTTTAACACTAGACCTCAATGCACGAGCTGGCCAGAAGTGAGTAAAACTGTATCTATCTAAAGCAGCCACTGACACCTACTCAGATTAATTTGTTGGGCACAGTGTATTTACATTTTAGCAAAGGTGCTTTTTTTGTCACAGAGCTTTGAATTCCCTGCCTGAGATGCAGCTGTTGGCAAGGGGCAGCAGAAATACAAGTCAGGTGTATAGTCAGTATGAAGGAGAGAAGAGCTGGGCCTCGGACTTGTTTCTGATGGCAGCACGTCCTGAGCAGCTGCAGTGTTTCGGCTGAGCTGTGGCCTGCCGTTACTCAAGGCTCCTTCCAACACCACCAGCTGGAGAGAAGTCATGGCAAAATATTAGCCCTCTGCATGGTTGTTGTTTTTTCCCCCGCAACAACAATCCTTGTTTTTTGCACAAGTTATTTCTCAAATCTTTTAAAGAGCAGCCCTTAATAACATGCATTTGCATGTAGGTAGACAGTGATTTTGAGGAGAGTTTTCCCAAGTGTTTATTTTAGACGTAGGCTTAGTTATGACATTCTTGTGTGACATTCCTGGAGGCTTGGTATTTGTGATCTTCACATAGTAATAATGTTCACTGTGGTAGGTAAAACGTAGCTATAATAATTATACCTTACTGATGTTTGATGACAGAATGTTGTTTCTTTTTGTTTCCAAATAAAATCACGAAGGAAGAGTGGTACCCTGCTGCCAGAGAGGGAAGGAATGCCTGGCATGACCTGGGCTGGCTATGGCGAAGAGGCCAGCCCACGGCTGCTGCTTCTTTGCTGAGAATGGATTTTTGTGCTGAACATGCTGCCAAGGGCCTGCCGAAAAAAACCCTGGGTGTCCCCATTTCTGTGGCATCGGGCCCTACATCTATAAAGCATACAATATGCAGACAGATGTAGGGATCGGTGACAGCATCATTCTTTTAACCGTCTTCATATGTGTAAAAAAAAGCAGGACAGAAAGCTAATTACTTTTCGTTTAATGCCTTCTTGGTGTTGGGGGGTTATAGGATCATAGAAGCAAAAAGTGTTAAAATCCCACGGACTGAATCCATCGCTTCTTTATGCCCTGTCCTTTCATACCGAGCCCATTCAGAAATGTTATACACAAGTATATATATTCAGAGCCACCCCTCCCCTCCCCTCACACAAATATAATTTCATTTTATTGAGATGTAGATAAATGTGCTGGGGTAGAGTATTCTGTTTTTTCAGGCCCTTCCTTAATACTATTAAATAATAGTGTAATTAAAGGCTCCAGCAATTTGCCATCTCTTTTCACATAGAATTACTTCAGATGTCTGGCATACACACTCACCCTGTTGTTCAAAGCCATTACAGTCCGTACAGTCAATAATCTGCAAATTAAAAATTCAATAAGTAGACTCATTAAAAATTGCATGGTTCCAATTCAGTCCATACTCCCAATTCAGGCTGCTTAGTGCTGGAAGGCGGTTTCTGAGAAGCAGGAGATGGTGCCACCATTGCAGGATGCCTCAGCCCCTCCTCAGCGCACGCCTAACCACATTGTAGCTGCAGAACAAGGGCTTGCT
Source organism: Falco punctatus (assembly GCF_963210335.1). Lineage (NCBI taxonomy): Eukaryota > Metazoa > Chordata > Aves > Falconiformes > Falconidae > Falco > Falco punctatus. Next base: position 32,438,103 of record NC_137580.1, read on the forward strand.
TGCAGACTGCAGCGAATCTATAGCTGTTCTATGACAAATGGGTATACATGGTGATCTCTCCCCTAAAACCAAGCTATCCGAGTAGCTTGGCATGCGGGTAAGGTTGGTGCTGGTCCGTGCATAAACCTAAGGGGAAGCGCCCATCTTACTGAGTTACCAGTAGCCCAGCCTGGGTGTTTCAGAGCAGGCTTCCCTGCTACGGCTGCTCCAGCCCAGCCTCCCTCCCCCTCAGTCAGGAAGCAGTGTGGCTGAAAGCCATCCATCCCGAGAATCACTGGATGGGGATTATTGGAGGAGGCTGATGTAAAATCTCCATAGACTCTTTCCTGTGTGTTTGTTTGTTTGTTTGAATTCAGCCTGTTGCTATGGGTCGGGGGAGAGAGGTTGGAAGGTGGCAAACCATCATGCTTGATGTTCTTGCTTCCAGTTGTTTCAATGGTGTTTCAAGACCCAGTTTCTAGTGGGGGACTTTTGTATGAAAGCCCAAACCATCAGCCTTGCAAATGCTGCTTTTCAGTAAGTAGTACCCACTAGCAAGAGGCCACTATAATTCAAAATTTCCATTTTTAAAACATCTCCAAGCTTATCCCTGGTGGGAAAAGCTTGTTACCTTTGCGGCAGTTGGGTTGTTAACGCTCAGCGCAGTGAAAGTAGTTTTCCCTTCAAACAAAATACATGAGTAGGAACTAGCTATTATGCCTTAGCTACACCCTGGAGGCTCCGCGTTGCACGCAGTCTTTGGGAGCAGTTCTGTAGGCACAGGTTGCCTGCCCTCTTTTAAAGGACATTTAAAGCTGGCAAAATCATCGCTCCCCAAAAGCAGAAGAGCCTGTTTGTGAAGGGCCTTCTGTCTTTACTAGTGTTCCTCTTCTACCCACCAGAAATGCTATTTTTCACAGCTTTATCCGTCCCCACCTTTTTCCCTGATGTGAAAGGAGCTTCTTCACTGCAGCAGTTGCGTCTCCTTTGAATCCCTGTCAGTCTATGCCTTTTACGCAAGAGATGCCATCAGACTGCACAGCATGCTTGGGAAGATGTAAAGCCCCAGATGGCTGTGCCCAGCACAGGCTTCACTTGACAGCAAAGGTAAAAAACAACCAACCAACACCAGAGCTACCAGATGACATTAGTTTTAATCATGAATGATCAATGCAAAAATATTTTAGACCTTTACTCACACATGATATTAAGGGCAGTTATATCTCTAATTCTGATTGATCAGCGCAGTGTTACACAAATGCTTTTTATGTCTCTTTCTTTTATCTCTGGTGAGACATTGATGGGGCGATTATTTTTTTTTTTCCTTTGTCCATTGTGGTGAAAGGCAGAAAGACCACGAAACAGCAATTTCCTTCTGGATGTAGGGGGCAAGGGCAGCCACAAGCTCAGTGACAGAGGGGACTGTGTACCCTGTGCTTGGAGGGGCAGGGGCCCTCACCAGGCATGGGAATAGAGGCTCTGTGTGCTGTGCCTGTGTGCTGTGTTTCTGTCCCAGGGTTGGGGGAAGGATAGCAATGATGAATTTTAGCTTTGGTAGGTGTGAACCTGAGCAAACCTGATCTTTTGGAGGCTAAGAGATGTCAGATCTGATAAGGGTGTGCAACACTGGCACGATAGTGGTCCTGGGTTCCTCTCCCAAATGCATTTAGCCAAGCAGATCTTAGACTGTTTATCCTAACAATTAAAATCTAGTCTTCTATTTAATTTTTACTAATAACACCATGCACTTACAGGGTCTTTCATCCAAGCACGTGACAGACCTTAATGGAATAAACCTCACAGCACTCTGGGGAGGGAAGTGAGTATCATTTTGTTTATCATGCTGAAATAGTAAGATGATGTAATTTTACCTCCCTTAGTTTATTTATTTCTTTTCTCCCCATTATCTGTCTGATAAAAAACACTAACTAGCAAAAATAATATGTCGTTTCAGAAATCCTTCTGGTAGTTTAACCATAATATAAGATTAGTAACCAATTTAGACAGGAGCATCATTAGTGTAAACGTTTCCAGTAACTCCTTCTGATGAATGCCACTGCATTTGGATATTCACTTGTAGGACATGAAGGTGAATAATAAAGGGGCTTTCTCTGCGCACAGTGTGTGAGCAGTGCCTGTGAATGGGAAAAGGTTTAACCGGGTCTTTCTGAGCTTTCCCGAGACCAGCTGTTGGTGAGCAGAGGCAGAGCCACATCAAGTGTAGGTTGAGTGGGGCACCGAGAGCGCAGAAGGCGATGCCATAGGGCTCGGCGAGAGGTGCTGCAGAAGATGAGAGCAGCACAGAGAGATCAAGCACTGGGTGGATGACGCCGGGGGCACCAAAACGTCATGCTATGGTTCTGATTGGGAAGATAAGGAGAGAGTAATGAGAAGGTTGTGCAGTGGGGAGATACCTATCAGGCACTTCTCATGTAGTCACCTTTAGGAGTAATCCAGAAAATTGCTAAAAAAAGGCAGGAGGCACCTTGTACGGGGTGATGTATACTGTTGATGAGAATTGGGGCAGACAAAGAAAAATGGCAAGCTTTTCTCCGATATCAATACATGCTGGGCTTTAGTTACAGGTTGGAAGTACTTACCATACCCACAAACTCTGTCATCTGCCCATGGCACTAACCATGCAATTGCTGGAATTAACATTGTGCTTTATGCAATTTAAAAAAATACTTGTTATTTTATATCAGGCTGGGACAGAACTTTAATAGTCCTAATTTGAAGGTAATGCACTAATGGCAGTATTTGTCAGATGGGTTTTTGCAATGTGAAAGCTGGTAGGAGCTGTGGGAAAACAATCCAGGATGATGATTTGGGCTTGTTTTCACATTCCAGCCCAGAGTGCCTTCTGATACAGCACAACAGCTGAAATGTATAAGGGAAACACATTTTACTTCTTCTGGCTCAGAACAGCAGCAGCAATTTGGCGAACAGGCCCACCATTCAAATCCTGGTGCATTTTAAATGACCAGGTGTCCACTCACTTGCCTGCCTTGTTTGTTGTCAAAAAAAGGAGCTTCTCGCTTGCTGTTCATTCTGAGTGACCGCATGGTGTGTGAAACGTCCCCTTCAATCAATGCAGTGGCATTATCATTGCCTCTCTGATCAGACAGTGAAGGGAGACTTCTTCATATTGCAAAGGATCCTGTTTTTTCTTCCAGTTGCTCTGCTCAACAGATACTGCCAATGTTGGGCCATGTGGTACAGCAATTTTGGGTTTTGGACAAATCCCTGCAACAGACTGGTTAGGTGTCCTCTCATTAGAGGTCCTGAGATTTCTGTGCAACTCCTGTGCATCAAGATAAAAATATCTTTAGGTCTGCATTTCAACAGAAAAATCAGCTGTCTTTTAAAACATATTTTAAAATATCCACATATAAATGAAAGTATTACAGTAAAACATTACATCCTATAGAAAAATGTATTTTCTCCCCCCTTCTTTTTCTCTCTTTCTTATAAATGACTTTATCTGCTTCAGAGGGGAAAGTCTAACCAGCATGCTGGACTATCTGTTAATTACAGGGATTATGTTTGGACTGCTGCATTCAAGATGAACTAGAAATACAGATATATTTTCATATGATAGAAATATATCAGTACTCTTAAAAATAGCTTTATAGAATTGAAACTTAATCACCTTAGTCTTTTGGTTCATTCTTAATAATGTATCTGAAATATTTGTTGAGATCCCTTTAACTTTAGTAGGCATTGGTTCAGACCCTAAATGAGGCAGCTTCAAGGATTTCTGCTTTTGTTGCATCACTATTTACATTATAATAATACTTACTAATCATAACAATAACAACAGTAGTTATAACAACTGTTAATCTAGGATATGCTTTAAAATACCACCCCTTAACATTAAAAAAATCAGTTTGATACATTTATTCCATCATAAGTAATTTTGATTAATTTTTAACACATTTCTAGTTGTATAAATCAGTTTTGTTTATTATTCACTGCAGATAAGAAAATGTATTTTCAAAGGTTTTCAGGTGTGAAAAAAGCAGCAATTCTTAACAGAAACAAAAATGTTATCTAGCGTTTTCAATACCATTAGAAAGTATCAGCAAAAAATCCTAGCCTTGGATTTGTTTCCCTTTTTGGATAATATATTACAAGTACTCCCTAATACATTTAGCGGTTGGAAATTGATTTATGCTGAACCATTGTGGTATTAACATTCTTGTTTTATAATTATAAGCAAAAGGAACATAACCTTTTCCTAATATATGGAAAAGAGAGATGTGATGTTTCAGGAAAAATCATATGTCACCATTTTTACTTTCTCTCTCATTAGCCATGCTCTCGGTTCTTCTGCTAACGCTGATGCACAGTGACACATAGTGAAAGTACCAAGACTGCAGCAAAACTCTGTGCTTCTCTCTCATTGTTGGGAATACAACGCATGGTCCTTTGGCACATTCCCTAGATACTGAAGTAGCCTACAAATCCTTGCAGGCTTCTGGGATCTTTATTAGTACAAAAATAACAAACCTCTTTGTACCCTCTGCTTTAAAACATTAACACAGCCAAATAAGGCCTGATTTTAAATTGCCTTGAGTAGCATTGGTGTCATGTCTGTCTTTGTTTTTCAGAATAATTTTCAACATGATAATTCTCACTATGAAAAATGCAGTATATTAAGATAAAGGGGGGTTAGATTGCATTATATCTGTGAAAGCTACAAAGTACATGCTATTGTTCTGCACTGGTTCTGATGCTGAGTAAACGTCAGATCAAAAATTTTGTTTTCTCTGTATCAGTGGTATCTCTTTACACTTTAAATTCCCATTAATGTAGTTAGAGGGGTTGACACTTAAATCCCCAAACAACCTACGCGCAGCTGTGCTCTTTATTTAAAGGGCAGCTCCTCTCCATGGCTCTATCCAGCCTGCCTGGGCTGCCGAGGTCTGTACAAGTGGAGCTGTGTAATGGAGCTGCTGTGTGGGATCAGGAAACAAAAGCTGCACAGGAAATAGTTTAGAGTTGTTACTCTGTCTTAAGGTGGGGAGAAAGAAAAAGAAGAAGAAGAAAAAAAAAAGAGGTTTGATGAGTTTTTTTATACTTCCAAGTCCTGAAAATCAGAGCATGGGTAAGGTTTTCCTCTTAATGGAAGAAGGGCTTTTTTTGCCTTTCCTTGGCAAAATACCACCTCCCCATCCCAAAATTATTGAAAACCATCAGGTACCAAACAGTAAAGTGAGGGGCTTTTACAGAAGAATGTTTTTTGTCTGGAGAAAACGCGAGTTGAAGAGAGATTTCTGATCAATAAGTCTATTTCTTTAAAAAGATTACTTTCTATCAATACATTTTTTAATAGGCTTTAAAAAAAATTCCACCCTGGTTCTCTAAGAGGTGCCCATCTCAGCATTGGAAAGCAGCTGCAGTTTCCAAATTACGTTGGAAAAGATCTTTTCTTTATTTCACCTGGGTGCTGTATGAGGTCCTGGAAATGCCTACAGGTGCCTCACCCTCCTTTCCCACCTCCCCTCTGCAGTTTGGGAGTCCCTGCAGAGACAGACTGTGCCATGCATAAGGGCTCAAATCAGAAGAGCGTTTAATTCAAGTGTCTGAATAATCCTATTGAAGTAATTTAAAGTAATCATATGCTTAAAGTTAAGTATGTGCTTACAAGCTTTGCTAGGCTGGGGCATGGCCTGCCCCCTCCCCCAGACACCACACAAGATCAGATCTGTGGCCAGGAGATCTACAGCATCAAGCAGTCTTCTGAACTTGAATTTCATCAGCTAGTTTATACAGTAGCTACTGGTATTTCTGCTACATGAAATACCCTAAATATTGAAGAGAAGGTTCTCAAGAGGTTAAAAAATATAAAATACGAAAGACATAGTAAGTGAAAATTGCAAGTATGGCACAATTGCTAAAAAAGTAATTAAAGAAATTATTAACGCTAAAACCAAGTATGTTTTGTGTTATACAAGCATATGCCTGGGACTTGCCTATTAACAAAACTGCAACACACAGAAACAGTGAAAATCCCTGTACGTTACTAAACTGCTAGAGTGGAAAAATTAGACGTGGGTTTGGTTTGGTTTTTTTTTTTTTTTTGCTGTCCACATTCGGTAGAGTCAGTTTGTTCTAAAGACCATTTCATTTTTTTGTTACAGTGTCCTGTGTTCCTTGGTTTTGTTTTTGATCATGATTTTTTACTAGGTAAATGTCCTGAATACAGTTTGACAGAACGTACTATCACGTAGATAATAAACATCACATTTACAAGCTGATAAAATGGATTTGGATTTCCCCTGCTCTGCTGTAGTGTGGATGACGCTTCAGAAAATATAACATAAAGGGACTTTCTATTTTTTTTATAATTTTAGGTATTTAAGACCACTATCAAAACCTGGTTTTCAATGAATGTATAGGTGTTAGAAACATGCGTGATATTAAATCCTTCTCTCTCTTCCCTGGACTGCAAGAGAAATAGGCTGCGTTATACCACAATGAACTGTAGTTTGTATTTTTGAAATGCTATTATTTGACTGGTTAATTCAGTTTTGACTGTTGATTCAATTTCAAAATATAAGTGAGTTCTGTTTACCCAGTTTCTTACTGGGTGGATGTGATATGTGCTGAGTGTATTTATGATTTAAAAGAATGATGATTCAGCAAACTTACTGCACAATAATCCTTACTTCATTGTTATATTGTAAGTGGTTAAAGCCAAGTGTACATGAATATATAATGTGTTCCTCCAGTTTTGTAGCATAGCAATACATTATACTGGTGAGCTACTGAGACATTTATTCCAAAGGAAACGCAGAAAGTGATTTAGAAATGCCAATAACAATAATGCAATTACAGTTGCAAAACATCTTAGTTGACCAAACAAATCTTTTCTAAATGCACCTAGAATATTTCTTTAGCACATTTAATTAAGTATATATTCAGCATATTTAGTTTAGGATCCAATTAAGCACCAAAAGCATGAAGGTATAAAATACGGCGCTTGCCTTCCAGGCATTCATTCCAGGGCTTAAATTCAGCAACAGTTGCATTTGGAGCTGTAATACTGCTGCAAAGATGGGAAAGACAATACAAGCACAAGAGGCCATATTGTAAACTGGCACTGGTATCTACAGTAATTATAGCAATCATTCAGATGTTCTAGCAGTCAATACAGCTGAACTTTAGACAGGTTGCTGCTCTTAATTTATTAATGCAATATATTTTCTTTATGTATTTCTCAAGTCAATCTCTTCCTTGTACGTATGTAATTAGTTGTGTTAGATTATCTTCAGCTTTGTAGGAATGGATCTTAGTGCAGTATTTACAACCATCTTTGAGTCTCTGGTTTGTATATCAAGGTGTCAAGATGTCTCAGAGGCAAAGAGCAGAACACATGCAGTGAAAGTGACAGTGACATGAAGTTACATCGCTCCAAACAGTAAATCATGATGCCGAGGAAGCGGAAGACGTTGACGATAAGGTCTAAACAGAAGGACTTTTTGACCTACAGCATAACACCAGATTAATGACTAGCTGATACTAACTGGCCCTATTTCCAATGGCCAATAAAAAGCTGCCATTGATGTTTGTCTGGCTCCTACCCTATGCAGTCTGGGTGCCGGGCAGGATGAGTCGTGGAGCAGCACTCAGCATGCCTGCCAGATGGCAGTGACTCTCACTGGGGTGGACCAGGGGCACCATCCAGCCTTCCTTCCAGCGAGGATCCCACACTCATGTGCTTTGCCAGCTACCAGGCAACGTTCATATGTTCCTACCAGTACTTTCTCAGGCGGTTTGCACATATGCCAGGAAATCACTTGTCTACTCCTATAAAGAAAAGTAGTGCTGCATGTGCCTGGCTGTATGTTTCTGTCTGGCTGCCCTTGCTCACGGTCCAGTAGAGCGGCTCCTCCAGCGTGGGGATATTCACAGCTTCATCTTCCCCTTGCATAGCTGTGGCTAGTAAAGCTATCAGTTTTCTCATGCTGTCCTTGATCTGGTGTAAAGCTTTATATCAGGGTTAGAGAAGCAAGGTGCCTTTGTGGCAGGTGGTGCCTGCAAAGTTAAGTCCTTTCTAGTACTGATGGGAGGGCTATCGCTTGAGTTCATGAGCGGGTGCAAACACCCGTGGTATAGCCAACAGCAGTTACAGATCCTGCAGTGGTATGTTGTATGAGTACTGAAATTTGTGTGTGTTTTCAGGATAGGCATATGTTACATCTCTGAGATTTTTTTCACTGCTGACTGATGGTTCCTGTTACAGCGACATGTCCTTAAACTCTGGTGTATGCTTGATGTTTAGGTTAGGCAAACAATGGAAAAATGCTAAAAGGAAAAAAAAAAACTCTGAATGTCTCGAAAAGGATTGCTTGCCCTTCAAGAATTGATAGGCTGTCATTTAACCTTGTGGTACCTCTTCAAGCTGTCAATCAGATACTGAACATTTGAGACTTGTGAAGTATGATATGGAGTAACAAAATGGTATCTGCTCATTCAAAATAGTGAGTATTGGATTAATCTCCTGAAGTATGTTGATAACAGATGGAATAGAAGATCACACGGCACAGCTCTCATAGGCTAAGGTTAACCCCAGTGTCCTGGTCAGTGTCTCTTTTCTTGTTTAATGCCACTGCTAATTAACTGGCATTAGTGTTAGCAGCCGTATGTGGGGTGTTGCTGAAAGCCTGCTGACTGTTGGCATACCCAGATGGAATCGCTACCTGTACGCACAGCTTGGTTTGGTTTGGTTTAGTTTAATTTTGTGCTGGGGGCCCTTAGCAATGGGCTCTTATATTTACCCATTGCCTATGGGTCACTGCATCTGCTTGCAAGTGGGGAGGTTCAGTTGCCTCATCAGAAAGTCAGTGAGCTGCTCTGCTTTTGGTCTCTGCGTCTGCTTCTCTGGCAGCAGCAGAACTGGTCAGATCAAGCCAGAAAAGATACAGCAGCTAACAGGGAGATACTGGCCTTCTCCTCAAGTTTGCCTTTACATTTTGCACATCGTGCAGGTATTTATCATGGCTTGAAAGAAGAACCGCAGCACAGAGCCCACCCTTTGTTATAAACAGGAGGATGGTATTTCATGGGAGCACAGCTGTGGTTTAAATTCCATAGGTTGCTTAGTAAAATTTTCCTCTGAAGTCATATTTAGGTTCAGGGTAAAATTATTTTTTCCATTGCAAAGTGAAAGAAAATCTTCCTGTATTTGTCTAAATATTTATATTTTCATATATTTATGTCTTTATTTTGAGTCAGTAAGTGCCAAGGACACTTACCATTCTATGTATCCAAGAATAACAGGATAGATTATGTCCCATTTATCTTCTACTTATGCTGTTTCCATGGCATATTTAGTGATGTGACCCCATCAAAAATACATTTTTGTACAATTCAGGTCATCTGTGTGCACAAATGATAAATTCAGTTTAGAATGGGTACCGAGAAGATCAGAGGAATGGAGAGCCTGTCTTGTGAGAGGAGACTTAAAGAGCTTGGCTTGGGTAGCCTAGCAAAACAAAGAGAGAGGATCGGATGGCTTACCATAAATACTTCAGAGGGGTAAACACCAGGGAGGGGAAGGACTGTTCAAGCTACAAGACAGTGTTGCCACAATAATAAAGGATATAAACTAACCACGAGTAAAAGTAGACTGAAAATTAGAGGAAGAAGTTCATCAGACCATGAACAGGGTGAGGTTCTGGAAGAGCCTGCTGCTGAGGTTAGTGGGGGAGATCCCTTACAGAGACTGGTGATTGCTTTCCAAGAGGATCTGCACCACATTGTAGCCTGTGACACCAGGGGCTTGGATTTGACGACTGAGAAGATGATTTTCATTCCCAGGTCCCTATAGCCCTATTTGGTGCAAGGTTTGTCTTGTACAGATATGCTGGCAGCACTCCTTTCCCCCTCTTCCATCTAAGAGGGATGGATACCAGACTGTGACTTGCTTTTCTCTCTGAGCCACTGAGATTAGAATCAGGACTTAAAATAAGATGTAAGAGTAAGTAATGCTGTGATCTTTCAGAGGATGTTTTATTTTCATCTCTATTTCCTTCCTCACATGTCTATGATACAGGGACATTTTCCTTCTTTGTACACCAATGTTATTTTTCTGTCAGCTTCCTGGCATGCAAAATTAGGAAAGAAATTGTCCTAGCATTAAACTGGAAGCCCAGGGACTGGGAAATACTTCTGCTCTCTCTGTGTAGCAGTACAAGGCTATTCTTCAACCTGAAGGGGCTATAGAAGGCAACACATTGTGTTGGCAATTGTTGCAGTGAACGCTGCATCGTCTGGCAAGAGGCTCAGCTTGATGTGGACAAAAAGTGAATTTCTCCTTTGTGCCTACATCCTTAGTTCCCTCATGATGAAAATAGAACCTGCTTTAATCTTCCCAAGGCTGACGGAAAGATATCTTGCAGACTGCAAGTCAGCAGTTGCCCACACAATTGTTTGGCAAAATCTATTTTTAAAAGTCCATAAATTCCCCAACTAGACAAATGGGGATCTAACAAAAAAATATCGTCACTAATGTACTATCCTTTTAAAGGAAGACAATACTCTCCCCTCTCCCCCTTTTCTCTTGTGAAGAGCCTCCTTATTTTAAAATGTGAATGCAGAGTGCCTCTGAAGAGTCAAGGCAGGCCGGCTGCTGCCCCTCCGCTCTTGCTTCGGTAGTGCTTTGCGGCCCCTGCTGATGGCCAAGGGTCTGAGATGCTCCCTCCTGCTGGGAAGGGTGCGGGAACAGGGTGGCAGGCGATTGCCAGCGCTGAGGTCCCTGCAGCGACACCTCGGCAGATCACATGCAAGCGACCTTCTTGAGCGTGCGTCAGCAGGGCTGGAAATACAAACTAGGAAATCAGGTTAAGCCTCTTCTCGGCTGCCGTTCCCCTGCGCATACCCTTCTTTCCTGCTCACTGGAGTGCGCTGTGTGGGAAGCTTTTGCTGACTGTGGAGTCCGCCTTGTAATTTTTTTCCACTTACTGAAGTTACAGACTCAGAATGAATTAAAATTACCTGTCCCTACCACTGTTTAAAAAACTTGGAAGATGTAAGAACATACTGTGCACGAGTCACCTACACCAAGTACCCTTTTAAAATATAGCCCTGGGCTTTGATGTACAGGCTTGTGTTATTTTTCCTATATTTTAGATCATTCACAAGTGGTTTGCAGGCTGACCTGCTGGTCTTTTGTGCAGAAAATTGTACAGATTACCTGAAGTGAATCTGTAGTGCAGAAGTTTATTTAACTGTCTAGCTTTATACGTAAGAATTTCATATATGAAAGGGTTATTTGTGCATGAATGAGCTTGCACTCCAAACAGAAATTGTTTATGTAAATACCCAAATCTTTTTCAGTGAGGAAGCCTTCTTTTTGAACTAGCATCTCCCACCCCCCAAATAAACCCTAAAACCAACAACCCGAAATAAGAAGTGATTATGATAGAATTATGGTTTTCAACACGTATTATTATATGTGCCTACATATAGATTCCCAAAGGGACCAATTTACTAATATTAAATATTCTTGCAATAAATGGGATGTGGTAAAGAGAGCTGCATGTCTTTCCTTTTTTTTTTTCTTTCTTTTTTTTTTTTTTTTTAATCTTAAGAGTTGAATTTCAAATTATTAGTAGTAGCACTGGAGTTCCAAACGAGTGGAACTTTTTCCTAAACCTCATATTAATTAGGAATTATCATAAGGCAAAATATCTGCATTAATTTGCCAAAGGGAGAATAAAGACTGGTGTATTGCAGTACTCACAAACTTAGTCTGGTGGTGCTGCAATGCACAAAACTGCTAATAAATTGGGGAAAATTATGAATTTGACAACAGACAATTAATGCTAATCTTTCCCTTTGCAGGGGCACATTTTATGCTGGTGTTGTAAGAGCAGAATTATTAGCTCTTCTACTTCTCTTTCAGCCATACTGCATGCAGCATTCTGTAGTATGTTGTGGTAGTCTGTAAAAAGCTTCCTCAAAAAAATGCTTGTGGCTCACAAACAGCAAAAAGCTGAATTTGGGAATGATCCTGTAGACAGCAGACAGAGTAAGACTGCTTGGCAACTTCTACCATCCCCTTTGTAAACTCCTTGTCTTCAGCAACGAGAAGATGCTTTCAGAATAGGTTGCATTGTAATCTTGAGCAGCTCATTGTTCTAAGCCTGAAATTTGGATGGATGTGATTCATTTACTAAGGAAAAGATCTAAACACTTAGTGAAGCAAATGGCAGTTTTTTATAAAGCTAATTATTCAAATTTTTCTTCATATATAATTAAAATCATGTTAAACTATTGCAGAAAAAAAAGCACCCTATAATTTCTTGTGGTTATGATGGTGCCTGGTTAGCAAACTCTTGTTCTTCTGAATACCCAGTGCATGTAATAGAGCATGGGACACATTCAGAGCATTTGTGAAAGTCTCAATGCACGGCTGACACATATCATAAAAATAAATAGCTTAATGTGTCTGTATGCATTGTGAGTGAGGATTTCATTTGTTAAAGTCCCTATTGTTCCTATTTTTAATTTCTGAGCTGTTTCATATTGGAATAGACCTAGGCACATGGGACACTATAATAATATTTAGGCATTCAATATTTGCAACTTTGGTTTAATTTCTATTGCCAGTTCATTTCAGTTGGCAGAAGAAAAGATATGCATACATAAGTATCAGATTTTTTTATCTTTTCCTTTCCCCTTCCCTTTCCCCTTCTCTTCCTTCCCCTTCCCTTCCTTCCCCTTCCCTTCCTTCCCCTTCCCTTCCTTCCCCTTCCCCTTCCCCTTCCCCTTCCCCTTCCCCTTCCCCTTCCCCTTCCCCTTCCCCTTCCTCTTCCCCTTCCTCCCCTTCCCCTTTCCCCTTTCCTGTCTCTCTCTCCTTCCTTCCTCTGTCTCTCCATCTCCCCTTCTCTCTCTCTCCATCTCCCTATCACTCTCCCTCCTGCCCTCTCTCCGTCTCCTGCTTTCCCCCCATCCCTATCCCCCTTTCCCCACCATCTCCATCTCTCTTCACACCCCACACCCCCCAGCCCCTTTCTCCATTTTGACATGATTGAGGTACAAAGTATTTAGTAAACAAATACTATTTTTTTCTTTATGTATATGTAGTGCAATGTGCAAAAATATGTAACTCCATGTAAGTTAACACATTGGTGCTGAGTGACCAACCCCAGTTTTTATTGACCTGTGAGACACGCATGGGATTACCTGAAGAGAGTAGCCACATTGTTAGGAGAGAGGTTAAGGAGCTGTTTTAGCATTATTGTCATGCTCTGTCTTGAAATTAATTTCAAAACTAATTACAGTGCTTGCTTCTACTATTCTTTTTCTTACTTGTAAACCTAGTTGCATCTCTTGTGTGTGTTTATAGGTATGTATAAATTTATATATGCCTTTTTTCTTCTCCTGTCCCATCAAACTCTTCTACCAAAAGCCAGGTCCCCCTACACTAGATGGAAGTGTCAATATGCCAAAGGATGGTACTTGTGTATTACTTTCATCTCTGGTTTCAATAGCAGAAACAGTATCTATCCACATTTGTTTGTGTGCAGTTTCATGTCTGACATGAAATGAATCGAGTGTTGCTCTGCTCCCATCACCCAGTGGTCACTGGACCATCCAGTGGGCACAGCAAATCATGTTCCTGGTCTAGCCCAAATACTTCAGCTGGGCCCAGGGGATCTTGGCATGGCCAGCGAGAAGAGGAAATTGCCTGGAGCAGGCTGGAGAGAAGGAAAAAGTCTAGATAAGATTTTGGATTATGTTGATTAGTTTCTGGAGTGCTTGCAGGTTTCTGAGTAAATACAAGAAAATACGCAAGTTCTCCTGTGCTTACATGTACACACAAATGTCCTATGCATGTGTAGGTAATTTCCACCCTGTTCAAGACATCGGACTATATCTGCTGGTCTCAGCTATCATCCTGTTGGATTCTGATGTGTAAAGTCCAGTGGCAAGCTCCCTGTAGGCCCGTGACAGTTTCTACCGGGATGATGGGAGGCCAGAAGTGGTCCTTAGAAAGGAATCTGCTTGTAAGACCAAGTAGTCTTTTAGACCACAAACCTCTTGGAGGAATATTCCGGGCATGAGCTTTTCAGTGAGGGAATAGGAAAATTTTAAAGGTGTAAGAGGCAGACACAGCCCATTAGGTCTCCCTAGATGAGTAGCTCTCCTCACAGTACGCTGAAGTGACTGAGGGAGGAGAGTGGAGATTTCTGTAGCAAATCAGAGAGTTTCTCTGCCAGCAGCTAAATCCCATATGGGAGCATCAGCTGCACTTCCAGACAGGAGTGGAGTCCTGTGGCTGCTGGAGAGATAGTGTTAGTTCCAGCCTTGAGATTGCTGAAACTCCCCACAGGGCTTTCCAACCAAGAATAAATCTGTTATTCCCTGACACAAACTGCTGAAGCTGGGTCTTCCCCATCTGCACAGTGCCCCTTTTTCCCCTGAACAGAAATAAGGCATCTCTTGCCTTCCAGAACTCCTATGGTTCAAGCAGGAACTGGTATTTTCCACTGGGTTAGGTTCTGTGAGCTTTGCATATTCTTTTTAATGTATTTTGCTCCGCAGAACCGCTCAGGAGATGGACATTCCTTCCACCTGGACTTTGCATACGTATGGTGGGGTAGGGTCCAGGACTGCTTGTTGAGTTTTCACCCGCAACGTTACTTTGCATTTGTTAGCACTCTAATTTGTGCTGCATCTTAAAAATCACTGCAGTGCTCGCTGTGAAGGTGCCCCATAGACGTTGATACTGCAATTTTTAAGGAGCAAAGATCATTACATTTTTAAATGTTCATTTAGGATTCTGATTTAAAGCCAGAAGAAAAACCTAAAAGAATTTAAGTTAAAGCAGGAATAGTACCATGCTAGAATAGCTGCAAATGGTAAATCATACACTTAGTTACGTTTGACTGAGAGAGTTTATTGCTCATGTGAGCAAAATGTCTAGCCCCAGGCACTGTGCGGGTAGTTACTGCACAAGCATACCACCTGCAGCCATGCCAGAATACCCTTTGGGTATACCCCTGACACCACAGTGTTCGCTGTCCTGAGTAGGAATCGGAGGTCATGCCAGGTTGCGTTGCGTTGCAGTGCAGTGGACTTGAATGAGGCCACCCACCTCATTTGCACTTGTGCCTTACAGTAATCGGTGCTTGAATGTCAGTGGGTGGTGATAAAAGGCCAATTTACTAACCCTCAGGGCTGTGCGCACCCCCTTTCTGCACGTGTGGTGGAGATCATAAAAGTCTGCAAGATTGCCCACTGTACTGAGGCCTCGACGTTACTTTTACATCTTTTTTTTTTATTTTATTTAATCTTGTATGCTTCAGTTGAGCTACATTAGTGGATTAGAATGCAGCATGATCTTAGGAGAATTCCACTACAATAGATAGATAGTTGGGTGGACGGACAGACAGATGCAACTTTAAAGCACAAGAGGATTTGCATATTTAGTTCTGCTTTACAGCCTCCTTTAGAGAGTGGGATTAATGATCTGCTAAATTATCACAGTTGAGAGTCTTCAGCATTAGTGTGAATGCATATCCTGCTAGAGCTAGTTTTACAACTTTTCCAGAGACATTTACAAATCTTACTGGGGGCGAGGTGGGAAGGGGAGGGGGGTGTATCTGCTTGTTGATAAAGCAGCTGGTGACTAAAGGAGAAAGGAGAAAAATCAGAAAATCATCCCTTTTCTGGCAGGTCTAAGAGCCTTTCCATCACCCACTCCATGCATTTACAGTGAGAAAAGGAAGAGTGTTCTCCAAGGACTGTTTGCTTTTTGAGTACCCGAGATGCTATGTTAAGCAGTTACTGCAAGCTGGCTTAGAGGAATGTCTTCCAAAAACATTTCTGTGGAAAGGGGAAAAAACCTCATGAAGGCAAGGGAACTTAAGATGCCTAGCATACCTTTTGGTCCATGATTTTAAAGGTTTTAAAACTGTGTGCTTGAGCAAGGTGTGCTGCAGAGGGTCTGGGGTGAATGCCATTACTGACTGAGCCAGCACCAGCTTCATAAACTTCCCTTTGATCTAGCCATTAAAGGGAAGAATATTACTTGGCATATTTCTTGGTTACACATATTGCATTCTTTGGTCCCATTAAATAATAATGAATAATAAATGACATAGTTTGGAACAGAATTCTGCACAGCTCTGTCAGAGAAGAGGGCTAACATGCCTTCTGCCTCTCATGGAGGGAGATGTGAGTGCATCCCAGAGCCCTGCCTAGGGTTAGAGGTCCTAGAAAAGCAGGGAGCTGTTTTCAGCCGTTTCACTGTTGTGTAACACTGGTTTTGATGTGTGTCAGTAGAAGAGAAAAACACACTCAGGCTGCAGTTAGGTAGGAGAAAAGGGTGCTGACTCTTGAGATGACACCAAGTAGTCTCCCCACAGTATCTGGATATATCCTGGAGGCGATTCTTCACAAGAGCAGTGCAGGAACAGGGGCCACCTAATTTTAGGAAATAAATTTGTGCTCCCTAGATTTATCCTTAATTTAGGGACTTAAGAACGTACTTGTTTTCTGTTCCCTTTGCAGTGAAGAAAATTACACAGATATGTCCATAAAGTGATTCAGGTTTCAACTGAGCCAAAGAGGTGCCAGTTTATGTCCACTGACTGTAGGCAACTCAGCAAAGCTCTGTATGTAATTCTTAATGTGAGCGCCCCTTTCCTCTCCTCCTTTAATGTAATACCCAAGAGATTCGCAACTGCCAGGGAAGGAATGTCTTTCTGTCGTGCAGCTTTTCTCTCTTTGCTGAGGGTGTCTTGCTGAGTGAGAGACTGATCATCATTCTTGGCAAGCCGGGGCCTGATCCAGTCACCCCTCTCTGTTGTCCTCAGGACAGCTGGCCCGAGCTGACTGCTGTCAGAAGGGTTGCAAACACTTGTCCTTTTTCCCCTTACATTTTGAATTCCCTGGCTTCACTGAGCCTGTTCAACACCATCCTTTTTTGCCTTAATGGGGGGCTAATACGGGGATATGTTAGGTGCCCAGTGGCAGTTGAATGTTACAGAGGTTAATGTTAGCCAGACTCTTAGCAGCAAGATTCAAAATCCAGATCTCCTCCTTAGGGGGCAAAACCTGCTGTTTTAGGAGGTACAGATGAAGAGTGGTGCAGTTTATGAGAACAGAGATAATTCAAGAAAAATAAAGCAAAATAAATTTTGTTGCTGTTTTTCAATTTTCTTTTAACTTCTCTCTAATGCTATGTTTCCCTTCCATGTTTTTCGCCTTTGTTTCACTTATTTTCCATTTAATTCCCTTCCTTTACACAGTAGTCCCTTTCGGAAGCATTTCCTTTTCCTCTCCTTGCCCTCTCCTACTCTGCACTAGCCTTGCACAGTTCTTCTCATTTCTTGGCAGTCCAGTTGTCCCTCTTGCCTTCTCTAGAGAGCTGCTGTGCACTGTGCGGCCAGGCTGGCAGCTGCCGGAGCTTTGCCTTACTGATGAGGCACACACTAGCGGAGCCCAAGAGCAGAGCTG